>NC_069363.1:32885000-34135000 GCF_021730395.1 Mercenaria mercenaria
GTTCCTTCTATATATTCAAAATATTTAATTAAAAAAACAACAAATATAACAATATTTTACTAGTTTTATTTTCGAGAAAACTAAGTTGGTCCATCAAGAACGCAGGTCGATCCAGCTTCTTAATAAAATGTTGAATTGTTGATAAATGTAATATGAGAGTAAAAAAGAAAGTCTACAAGTTTGTTTTTAATTTATTCTGTTTTTGCCGTTTGTCTTGACATGTACTCAGGGGTTTGATTTATGTATAAATAGCTGTCATTTCGAATACTGGTAAATAAGGCTTGATTTTGTGGTTTTAAAATGAAACAAGGCAGTCTGAAAGACAGCTAAATCCCCCGCCACTGCTATGGATAGTGAAAGGGTAAACCTTTGATTTTAGCTGTGACCTTGACATTGAACTGACATGGCTGACTCATGAATTCTGCACAACGTCTTGATGAGGTGATCATTTGACCCAAGTTTCATGAAAATCCTTCAAGGGGTTTAGGAGATACAGAGTGGACACAAAATGGAAGGCTCAAACCTTTGACCCTTAGTTGTGACCTTGACCTTGAGCTGGCATGGCTGACTCATAATTTCTGCATATCGTTTTGATGAGGTAATCATTTGACCCAAGTTTTATAAAATTCCTTCAAGGGGTTTAGGAGATATAGAGCGGACACGAAATGGAAGGCTCAAACCTTTGACCTTCAGTTGTGACCTTGACCTTGAGCCGACATGGCTGACTCATAAGTTCTGCACATTGCCTTGATGAGGTGATCATTTGACCCATGTTTGATGAAAATCCTTCAAGGAGTTTAGGAGATATAGAGCGGACACAAAATGGAAGGCTCAAACCTTTGACCCTAAGTTGTGACCTTGACCTTGAGCTGGCATGACTGACTCATGGGTTCTGCACATCGTCTTGATGAGGTGATCATTTGACCCAAGTTTGATAAAATTCCTTCAAGGGGTTTAGGAGATATAGAGCGGACACGAAATGGAAGGCTCAAACCTTTAACCTTGAGTTGTGACCTTGACCTTGAGCCGACAAGGCTGACCCATGGGTTCTGCACATCATCTTGATAAGGTGATCATTTGACCCAAGTTTCATGAAAATCCTTCAAGGAGTTTAGAAGATATAGAGCGGACACAAAATGGAAGGCTCAAAACCTTTGACCCTAAGTTGTGACCTTGACCTTGAGCTGGCATGGCTGACTCATGGGTTCTGCACATCGTCTTGATGAGGTGATCATTTGACCCAAGTTTTATAAAATTCCTTCAAGGGGTTTATGAGATATAGAGCGGACACAAAATGGCAGGCTCAAACCTTTGACCTTGAGTTGTGACCTTGACCTTGAACCAACAAGGCTCTCATGGGTTCTGCACATCGTCTTGATGAGGTGATCATTTGACCCAAGTTTTATGAAAATCCTTCAAGGGGTTTAGGAGATATGGATCGGACACGATTTTGTTACGGATGGAAGGACGGACGGACGCAGACCATTCCTATAATCCCTCCGCCATGGCGGGGGATTAATAAATCTCATGTTGATGAAAAGGACCCTTCAGCTGAAATCCTAGGAGTCTGTATGTACACTTTTGCTTATTTCAAGAGTCCAAATCCCAAGTCCAGGTCAAATGGAACTCCTGCGTACAGTTTAAAAATAAAATTCTCTCATCCACTCCCCTCCACCTCCCCGGCTCCCTTTTTGAATGAAATTTGGATGATAATCTAGGAATTAATTTATTATGGCCTAAAATCAAGAATTTACCTGGGCTAGCCTCTGTAGTGCTAATGGCTGTAGATGCTCCCTAGCCATTTTAGTGAGCAGTTTCATAAAAGTTGTGATTAGTCTGTCTACATGGCACTGGTTGTGTATACATGCTGCTTTCAGTATCATCAGTGTACTATTAACAACTGGGATGTTGATCCATTTGTTGCCCTGGAAATAGCAATGTTCTACTTCAAAGGTTTTGCATGAAAGTGAAAGTATGAACCGTTTCATTGAATAATGCTCAAGCTGAAATAAATGCTGTTTACAAATGTGCAAAACTTGTACATAGCCTTTTTCATTGTGTACATAGCCTTTTATCATTGTATACATATTAGCCTTTTATCATTTTGTGTATGGACTATTATCATTGAGTGTATAGTGTAATAGCCTTCATACCAGGCTTATAACAAATACAGAGATCCTAATGAAACATTCAACAAGAGCTGTCACTAATGGTGACAAATGCCCCCGCAGCACCTTGACCTTTGACCTGGTGACCCCAAAGTCAGTAGGGGTGGTGTACTCAATAAGTACTATCAGCATGTGAAGTTTGAAGGTCCTGGGTGAAGTGGTTCGCATCTAAAGTGCCTTCATGCAAAAAGTTAAAGTTGGCCCCTGTGACCTTGACCTTTGACCTGGTGACCCCAAAGTCAATAGGGTTGGTGTACTCATAAAATACTATCAGCAAGTGAAGTTTGAAGGTCCTGGGTGAAGTGGTTCGCGAGTAAAGTGCCTTCATGCAAAAAGTTAATGTTGGCCCCTGTGACCTTGACCTTTGACCTGGTGACCCCAAAGTCAGTAGGAGTGGTGTACTCAGTAAGTACTATCAGCAGGTGAAGTTTGAAGGTCCTGGGTGAAGTGGTTCGCGAGTAAAGTGCCTTCATGCAAAAAGTTAACGTTGGCCCCTGTGACCTTGACCTTTGACCTGGTGACCCCAAAGTCAGTAGGGATGGTGTACTCAATAAGTACTATCAGCATGTGAAGTTTGAAGGTCCTGGGTGCAGTGGTTCGCGAGTAAAGTGCCTTCATGCAAAAAGTTACTGTTGGCCCCCGTGACCTTGACCTTTGACCTGGTGACCCCAAAGTAGTAGGGGTGGTGTACTCAATAAGTACTATCAACACGTGAAGTTTGAAGGTCCTGGGTGCAGTGGTTCGCGAGTAAAGTGCCTTCATGCAAAAAGTTAATGTTGGCCCCTGTGACCTTGACCTTTGACTTGGCGACCCCAAAGTCAGTAGGGGTGGTATACTCAATAAGTACTATCAGCGTGTGAAGTTTGAAGTCCTGGGTGCAGTGGTTCGCGAGTAAAGTGCCTTCATGCAAAAAGTTAACGTTGTGACGAACGAACTTACGAACGAACGAACGGACGGACAGTCGAAAACTAATATGTCTCCCTTCGGGGGCATAAAAAGGGAAAACTTACCTATACTTAATTTATTATTCCTATAGTCCTTAGTTGCTGATAGATTCATCCATATACATAGCACTGACCAAAGAATACTGAAAACTGAAGCAGTGTTTATACACCCTTTTTCTTAAAAGACAGAAAGCGGAAAAGAAAGATACAAACTTGTCATTATTACTGAGTCCCTCATAGACCAGCTTGCTGACACATGCATACAGACATTCTATTTCCTCGTATTTTGATGCCATTAGAGCTGACTGGTTCTGTTGGGAAAAAGCTCATCAGTCGTGACAACAGACTGTGTACTCCTCGTATAACCTTGGTGTTTGGACAGTTCATACAGGCAGCTATCCCTTTTTGTAGAGGCGTAAAGCTGGCCAGTATCTGATCTTTTTCCTGTAATGAACAAATGTGGTAACTGTTACTTTTATTACTTCAGAAACTCAGTGCCTTATGAATACTTACAAATAATCTATCATATGCTGGGATATCATCTAATTTTGTGGGTAATAATTTTGATGCTAAAAACAGCTGTTTCATTGTGGTATGAATTTGTGGTTTTCCACTTACCAAGACAAGAGGGTCATGATGACCCTGGATTGCTCACCTGAGTAATATGAGCTTCATGTTTCAAATGTCAAACTGATGCTAAAATATTAAGAAAGTAGGTCAGTAGGTCACATTCATGGTCAGAAAAAAAATTCTAGAGTAAGGCACCTGTGATGGATTGACTGTGTGGCAGAAGTGTTTTTAGTTTAAATCCATACATAAGATAAAGTGAAAGTGTATCACATCTAAACTGAAATTCTAAGTAAAAATGCAGCATAACCATAAGAAGTAGTGTCAAAGTTATAGATCATGTGTTACACAATGTTGGTGATGAAGATACTAACTTATATAAGTTATAAAGTGTGAAATGCATCAAAACTTTAACCTGAAATTGTAAGTAAAATGGGGCATAATGTATTAAATATTTGAGTTATGGACCTTGCGTCATAATGATTCATCAACAAGACAAGTATTTTAAATTTAAATCAAATCCATTCAGCAATAACAGAGATAGACTGAATGTGTAAAGTTTCAACCAAGTAGATGTATTAGTTTTAGAGATTATAATTTCCATGCAAACATTTAACCTGTTGTTTTTTTAACTTTCCTGAAATATAATTCAGAGTTATAGAACATGCATGTTTTTCCATGTTTAATCACTCAATAACTTTCAATTCATTATCTGTAATGACTTATGGAGGGAACAATTTGTATGCAAAACTTCAACCTAGATTTATTAAGTCCAGGAAGGGGAATATTTCTTTTGAAATTCATATAAGAGTTATGGGACTTGATGCTGTAACCTAGGGAAAGTTCACATGGAAGCTCTAGGGTAGAGTAGAGACCGACTCTATACTCGATAACCCACTTGAGCGGTATAAATAAGTACACCAATCGTACCTTCCCTGTTCAAGAGCTGAACTCTGCAAACACCACGGCGAGGTAGGGTACTGGTACCTTGCTTTTCATCACAGTGCTCAATGTGCCGGGGAAAAACAGTTCTACATATTTCCAGGGCTCAATTTTTGATTGGTTGGTTACTTTACTGGTGGGAGTAAGTATCACTTACACAACAGCCTACCCTTCCCTAGAGCTTCCATGTGAACTTACCCCTAGTGTTTATTACATGAACTAGATGCCCACGGGCAAAATGTCGAGCCCGCCAGCTGTCAAAAGGACTGGGAGTTGCACATGACACTCCCTGTCTCATTGAGGCAAACATTTATGCCAAATAAAAAAAGAGATTGCAAAAAATTACAATATAAATTATTTAAAGTCACAACAACAGGGATGTAAATCTTAAAAAAAAAAAAAAAAAAAAAAAAAAAAAAAAAAAATTCTAAGTCCACACAAAAATCCTCACCAGTAGAGATAGGTCAAAATTCACTTGAAAATTGGATGTAACATGCATGTTGTACTACAGAAAAGTGGTCTTGATTTTTCCCTACGACCAGTAATAAAAAAGTTACGAATATAAGCTATTTATAGTAACGACAAAGGGAAGTAATTCTAGGATCTTGCGCATGACACTCTGTCTCATGGTGACGAACAGTTGTGCCAAGTTACATCAAAATCCCTCTATGCATCAAAAAGAAATGCTCAAGACAAAGTCATTCTTATACTTTGACCTCTAAGTGTGACCTTGACCGTAGACCTAGGGACCTGGTTCTTGTGCATGACATTCCATCTCAGAGTGGTGAACATTTGTGCCATGCGACGTCAAAATCCCTCTATGCATGAAGAAGAAATGCTCCGGACAAAGTTGTCATTCTTGTATCCTTTGACCTCTAAGTGTGACCTTGACCTTAGATCTAGCGACCTGGTTCTTGCGCATGACACTCAGTCTCATGGTGAACAATTGTGCCAAGTTACATCAAAATCACCCATGCATGAAGTAGAAATGCTCCAGACAAAGTCATTTTTGAATTTGACCTTTGACCTGTAATTGTGACCTTGACCTTTGAGATAGGAACCTGGGGTTTGCGCATGACACTCTGTCTCACTGAGGTTAACATTCATGCCAAATATAAACAAGATTGCTCCATGCACGTCAAAGTTATGGTCCGGACAAACAAATCCGGACAGACGGACGCACGCACGCACATACACCAAACAGCAGGGCTCCTGAAATTTTGATAACTCAATCGGTCTGAAACGAAAATCCTGACATCGGTGCTACCCCACCCACTGCATTCCCAATATTTTGTAAAACGTGATAGAGTAAAGAAATAAGCATGTCATGCATTAAAACTGAGTTACCGGTCACTGCATGTTTCCATACAATGAAGACAGTTATTCAGTGTTATGTGTGATCGTTACTCTGTTTAAATTTCGATGTTTTTGCGAGAAAATACTTGTAAGGATAAAATTACCAAGGCATTGACACCGTGTGCGTAACTAGTCTAAAAGCCAACGCACGTGACCGGTACCGTATACACGGCAGATACTTTGTGATGTTTCCTCATTCTTTGGCCGAATTCTATAAAATACAATGCGTCAAAGTGAATTACACAACACATATTCTCTGCTAAACAGTCTCAGTATTTTAACAATACTCTGCCGCGGACCGAATGTGTACGTTATATGAACGCTGAGATTGAATTTCCCGCATGTATAGTACCAAAAGGTCACGCGTGTTGGCCAAGGATATTTCATTTCACTTATGTTGTATCAGGGGAGGTAATCAGGGGAGGTAATCAGATATAAAATAACTCTGGAACCTACGATTGGATCTGATTTGTCATGGAATCCAAGATTTATTGTTGTTGAAGATATTTTGGAAGTTTGTATCAAATAAAACCATAAATGAAGTCTCTATATGGCTGCAAAAGCCAAAATAGCCAATTTTGGACCTTTAAGGGGCCATAACTCTGGAACCCATAATGGAATCTGGCCAATTCAAGAAAGGAACCAAGATCTTGCAGTGATACAAGTTGTGTGCAAGTTTGGTTAAAATCAAATCATAAATAAAGCTGCTATTGTGCAGACAAGGTCAAAATAGCTAAATTTGGCCATTTCAGGGGCCATAACTCTGGAACCCATTAAGGGATCTGGCCAGTTCAACAAAGGAACTAAGATCTTATGGCAACACAAGTTTTGTGCAAGTTTAATTAAATTCATAAATGAAGCTGCTATTGTGCAGACAAGGTCAAAAATAGCTCATTCTGGCCCTTTCAGGGGCCATAACTCTGGAACCCATAACAGAATCTAGCCAGTTCAAGAAAGGAACCAAGATCTTATAGTGATACAAGTTGTGTGCAAGTTTGGTTAAAATCAAATCATAAATGAAGCTGCTATTGTGCAGACAAGGTCAAAATAGCTAATTATGGCCCTTTCAGGAACCATAACTCTGGAACCCATAAAGGTATCCGGCCAGTTCAAGAAAAGAACCGAGATCTTATGGTGATACAAGTTGTGTGCAAGTTTGGTTAAAATAAAATCATAAACGAAAACACTATCGTGCAGACAAGAAATTGTTGATGGACGGACGCACGGACGGACTGACGACGGACGAAGGGTGATCACAAAAGCTCACCTTGTCACTATGTGACAGGTGAGCTAAAAACAAGGTCCAGTAACTCTGCAATTTTTTTTTCTGAAGGAATCTAACATGCCCCATGCACTACTACTGTTGTTACTGAACACTTGTGTGAAGTTTCATTAAATTGTGTCAAGGGGATGAAAAGAGATGGTGCACACAAGATTCTGTCTATGTATATAGTATAGTAACCAACAAGAGGGCCCAGATGGCCCTAGGTCGCTCACCTGAGAAACACACCATAACAGTGTAAACATGTTTGACCTACTGATTTCATGGAAAAAAATATTCTGACCAATTATCATTAAAATTGGAGCAAAAATCTTGAGTAGAAATAAATTGGACCAAAATTGTGACCTGTAGAGTTAACAGTGAGCTAAAAACAAGAAAGTAGGTCAGTAGGTCACATTCCACATGACCCAGATTCGAACTTGACCTAAAGATCAAGGTTAACATTCTGACCAAGTTTCATGAAGATACAGTCATTAATACTGCCTCTACAGTGTTAACTGGCTTTTCCTTTGATTTGACCTGGTGACATAGTTTTTGACCCCACCTAACCCAGATTTGAACTTGACCTAAAGATCATCAAGATTAACATTCTGACGAAGTTTCATTAAGATAAGGTCATAAATGTGGCCTCCAGTGTTAACTAGCTATTCCTTTGATTTGACCTGGTGACCGAGTTCTTGAACCCACCTGACCCAGATTCAAACTAGACCTAACTATCACCAAGATTAACATTCTGACCAAGTTTCATGAAGATACAGTCACAAATGTGGCCTCTAGAGTGTTAACAAGCTTTTCCTTTGATTTGACCTGGTGACCAATTCTTTTACCCTATCTAACCTAGATGTAACCTTGACCTACAGATCATCAATATTAACATTCTAAGTTTCATATAGATATTGTCAACATGAGTTGTCACAGGAGACAGTGCGCTCAAACATTTCTATGCTGGATAGTGAAACTGGGCACATCTGAGGAATGGAGCTGTCACTGGAATGTTTAATGACTCCAATGGAGGATGAAGATATTGCACAGCTTGAGTCTGTGTCAAAAATATTAAGTTATAAGAGAGATAAAGATCAAGTGTATCAAAACTCTAAATAAGTATAATTCTAAGCAAAAAGGGGGCAAAATTCATAAAATATTGGTGCAAGAATTATACACCTAGTGTCATATGATGTGGGTGATGATGTGGAACAACTACTTTCAAGTTTGAATCAAATCCATTTTGTAATTACTAAGATACAGTGAAAAGATCTTTAACCCGAGATCAAACTGTGAACAACAAAATTGACATGAGGAGACAGCTAATTGCCGATAATTACTGGCCTTTTGATCATAACAAAAAGAAGATTACACCTTTGGTTATCAGTTTAAATTGAGAAGCTCATGTCATTTTGTCTTTCTTGTGGTGAAATCATGCGAAACTTAGCAATCAAGTGTTTCTCAAAAATTGGGTACCTTCGGCGATTATCCCCTAAAAAATTGGTTTTGGAAGAAACATGGCCGCTGGAAGGGGTCATATACGCTGGTTGGGAGGCAATTTCAGTGGCCGTTGACCGCGGTTGGGAGGTGGCCGCTGAATAAAGTGATGAAATAGAGCAAAATCTGTCTGGGGCATCATAAAATGACCACTGAACGGAGGTGACCGCTGATCAGAGGTGACCGTTAGTACAGGTTAGTCTGTACTGTGAAATCAATTATATTCTTTGCCATGAAATTTCGCAGTTTTGGCTTTCATGAATTTGTTTGCTGGTTTGTTTTGGCTTTAACACCATGTTCCAACAGTATTTCAGATACGTAACGGCGGGCAGTTAACCCAACTAGATTCTGTACCAGTACAAACCTGTTCTCTGCAATTGCCAACTTCCCCACAAGACTCTAAGGCAGAGGACAAATGATTTCAAACACAATTTTCTTTTATTAAATCAACACAGAGAACATACATCTTGGCCAGGGCTTGAACTTACGACCCGCAATCCGTATGTCTGTGCTCTCCCTATTGAGCTAAGTGGGCAGGCTGCCATGAAATTCAAATGGAACATTTATTGATTTATCATGATGTGATTTCATTGACTGAAACAAACAAGAAACCTACGAAAACAAGTGAATAAAGTATTGCAATGCAATACAAAGTCCCCTAGTGGAAGGCACCTAATTTTCTCTACTGCAGTGTAACATAATGAATTGCTATCTTCAATAATGTATAAACAATATTGTACTATATACACATGTATACAATATGTTATAAACAAAACACTTGGATTAAAATTTGTATACATAAAACCCTATAGTTGTTTTCATAAAGCATTTTTTTTGGTCAATTATAGAAATGGTATCATATTAGTTATTTATATTAAAAAAAAAAAAAAAAATCTATAAAAGTCTAAACAAAACTCGTTACCAGGTAAAGGTAGGTCAAAATACACCTAAAATCGGATGTAACATGCATGTTGTACCACATAAAACTGGTCTTGATTTTTCCCTATGGCCTGTAATAAGTAAGTTACAATATAAGCTATTTATAGTAAAAACAAAGGGACATAATTCTAAAAAACAAGAGTGCCTCATGGTGGTGAACATTTGTGCCAAGTTACATCAAAATCCCTCCATGCATGAAGAAGTGTTCCAGACAAAAGTCATTCTTGTATCTGACCTTTGGCTTCTATGTGTGACCTTGACCTTCTACCTAGGGACCAGGTTCTTGTGCATGACACTCTGTCTCATAGTGGTGAACATTTGTGCCAAGTAATTTTCAAATCGTCTTTTGCATGACAAAAATAAACACCAGACAGGAAAAATGTCCCATTGACCTTTGATCTCCAAGTGTGACCTTGACCTTTAAGCATGGTTCTGGGTGTTGCAAATGACACATTGTCTCATCATGGGGAACATTTATGCCAAGTAATATTAAAATCCCTTGATATATGACAGAGTTCTGGACAGGACAGGAAATAAACCCTTTTGACCTCTGACCTCCTATTGTGACCTTGACCTTTGAGCTAGGGGTCCTGGCTTTGCGCATGACAAGTCGTCTCATCATGGGAAACATTTGTACCAAGTAATATTAAAATATCTTCATGGATGGCAGAGTTATGGACCAGACAAAAAACAGACCCTGTTCATGCCATGTTAACATTTGACTGCCAAGTGTGACCTTGACCTTTGAGCTATGGATCTGAAGGTTGTGCAAGACACGTCGTCTTATTATGAGGTACATTTGTGCAAAGTAATATTAAAATCCCTTCATGGATGGCAGAGTTATGGACCGGACAGGAAAAAAGCCCTGTTGATCTTTGACCTCCTATTGTGACCTTGACCTATAGTAAGGGGTCCAAGTTTTGCGCATGACATGTCATCTTATTATGGGGAACATTTGTGCCAAGTAATATTTAAATATCTTTATGGATGGCAAAGTTATGGACCGGACACGAAACAGATCCTGTTCATGCCATGTTAACATTTGACTGCCAAGTGTGACTTTGACCTCTGAGCTAGGGGTCTGAAATTGTGCATGACACATCGTCTTATTATGACGTATACCTGTGCCAAGTAATATTAAAATCCCTACATGGATGGCAGAGTTATGGACCGGACAGGAAAAAAAGCCCTGTTGACCTTTGACCTCAAATTGTGACCCTGACCTTAAGTTAGGGGTCCGGTTTTTGCGCAGGACACATCGTCTCATCATGGAGAACAATTGTGCCAAGTAATATTAAAATATCTTCATGGATGGCAGAGTTATGGACCGGACACGAAACAGATCGCCATGTTAACATCTGACTGCCAAGTGTGACCTTTGACCTTTGAGCTAGGGGTCTGAAAGTTGTGCATGACACATCGTCTTATTATGAGGTACATCTGTGCCAAGTAATATTAAAATCCCTTCATGGATAGCAGAGTTGTGGACCGGACAGGAAAAAAGCCCTGTTGACCTTCGACCTCAAATTGTGACCTTGACCTTTAAGCTAGAGTCCGGGTTTTGTGCATGACACGTCGTCTCATCATGGGGAACATTTGTGCCAAGTAATATTAAAATCCCTTCATGGATGACAGAGTCATGGACCGGACATGAAATTGCTGACGGACAGATGGACGGACAGAATGACAGATGGACGGAAAAGCGAATTCCTATAGTCCCCGAAACTGGTTTTCAACCAGTAGGGGACTAATTAGTGCCCAACAAATATTTTAAATAATTTCACAGTACTTCATGCAATCAAACAAGACAGAACAAAATTTCCAAAACAGACAAGCTTTAGTCATTTTTAACGTACATCATACTGGACACACTTGATTCTGCAGTCTGATCACGATCTGCACTGTTTGCCATTTAGTCAGTATCTTTTTGATAAGCATCCCTTTTGACAGTTAATGGTAATGTTCAAATTAAAAAACAGACTAGTTCATTATAGAAATTCAACAGGGTAAAGGTTAACTTACCAGTATAGTTAGAAGGAAGCACAGTAACTCTAAGGCTGTACATATGTTGTTGAAATCTGGCTGCTGACTTTCTACAGTTTATCAAACCAAGCCATACATCCTGTCTCAAGGCCATTTTCAACAGTGCCAACACCTCGACAGCACCTCTCCCTGTGAGCCTGCTACCTCACTCACCTGAATAGATATTACTGCTTAAAACAAATAGCTACACGAGTTATCTTCAATATTAAATCAGAAATTAAATATTAAATACAATGTATATCATACTTGAGAGCAATTTCCATATCAGCAGTATTTTATCGTTGGATTACTTTGTTGGGTCTTATGCCACATCAACAAAGGTTTAAGTCATAAGGCAGTATTCCAGGATTTGATGGTGGAGAAAAACATAAGGTATCAGTCCATCTATTATTACAGGCACAGGTGAGCACCTGGGTAGATCCACAAATGAAAAATTCTTCACCCAAGCAATGTATTGAACTAAGGGGGCAAATAATCAGCGTCCTTAACCACTTGAAAATGGGGGCCGCATATAATATTTGATATTCCATATCTAAATATCCTTGTAATCTTGTGCAGTACAAATGAAGTTCTACATTATTTGTGATATATTTTGAATAAGAAAAAGATGCAACGAATAATAGGGCCATGATGGCCCTATATCGCTCACCTGAGCTGCTTGCTTGAACAGTTAAAATTTCTACTAAATAAATACAGCTAGGCAATAAGTATATGTGTTTGTGTTTTGTTTTGTTATTTTCCCCCCCAGATGGAGCCGGTTTTAACCCAAGGGGATAATTTGAGCAATCTTGGTAAAGGACTACTACACAATGCTACATACCAAATATCAAAGCTCTAGGCCATGTGGTTTTGTACAAGATTTTCAAAGTTTTCCCTCTATAAGTCTATATAAACCATGTGACCCTCAAGGACCCATATCTAGTGTTCATACCTAGGGGGATAATTTAAACAATCTTGGCAGAGGACCATTAGATGATGCTACATACAAAATATCAAAGCCCTAGGCCCTGTGGTTTAGTACAAGAAGATTTTCAAAGTTTTTCCCTATACAAGTCAATATAAACCATTGACTCCAAGAGCTGGGCCATATTTGACCCTACTGATATAATCTGAACAGTCTTTGTAGAGGCCCACTAGATGATGCTATATACCAAATATCAAAGCCCTAGGCCCTGTGGTTTTGGACAAGAAGATTTTCAAAGTTTTTCCCTATATAAGTCTATATAAACCATGTGACCCCCAGGGTGGGGCCATATTTGACCCTAGGGATATAATTTGAATAATCCTGGTAGAGGACCACTAGATGCTGTTACATACCAAATATAAAAGCCCTAGGACCTGTTGTTTTGGACAAGATTTTCAAAGATTTTCCTTTATAAGTCTATGTAAACCATGTGACCCCAAGGGCGGGGCCATATTTGACTTGATTTAAAATCTTGGTAGAGGACCACTGGATGATGCTACATACCAAATATCAAAGCTCTAGGACCTGCGGTTTTGGACTAGAAGATTTTTAAAGTTTTTCCTTTCAGTTGCCATGGCAACCAGAGTTCGGTATGGAATTTATTCTTTGAAATGTTTTAAAAGAAGATCATCCAAGGAGCATCCCTGTGAATTTTCATCAAAACTGGCCTTGTGGATTAGGAGGAGATGTTGTTTAAAGGCAAGAGTGGATGGTTGGCTGGACAATGGACAGTGAGCGATCACAAAAGCTCACCCTGAGCACTTTGTTCTATGGTGAGCTAAAAATATAAGTAATCTTGAGCGAGATGCTTTACTTTACAACTGCTTTTTCAAGATTCTGATTTGTCAATCTGAAATTCTTATCCCAATATAAAGTATTCTTTACCCCGTATTTTTGCAAGCAAAACATTTTAAATTTTCCAACAAATTATACATCAAGAACACTATAGTTCATACAGGTAATATATCATAAACTATGTTAACTGGCAGGCTAACTTCAGGTAATATATCATAAACTATGTTACCTGGCAGGCCACTTTCAGGTAATATATCACAAACTATGTTATCTGGCAGGCTAACTTCAGGTAATATATCATAAACTATGTTACCTGGCAGGCTAACTTCAGGTAATATATCATAAACTATGTTACCTGGCAGGCTACCCTTCAGGTAATATATCTCAAACTATGTTACATGGCAGGCTAACTTCAGGTAATATATCACAAACTATGTTACCTGGCAGGCTACCTTTCAGGTAATAAATCACAAACTATGTTACCTGGCAGGCTACCTTCAGGTAATATATCACAAACTATGTTACCTGGCAGGCTACCTTTCAGGTAATATATCACAAAATATGTTACCTGGCAGGCTACCTTCAGGTATTATATCACAAAATGTTACCTGGCAGGCCACCTTCAGGTAATATATCACAAAATAGGTTACCTGGCAGGCTACCTTTCAGGTCATATATTTAACTATGTTATCTGGCAGGCTACCTTCAGGTAATATATCACAAACTATGTTACCTGGCAGGCTACCTTCAGGTAATATATCACAAACTATGTTACCTGGCAGGCTACCTTTCAGGTAATATATCACAAACTATGTTACCTCGCAGGCTACCTTCAGGTAATATATCACAAACTATGTTACCTGGCAGGCTACCTTCAGGTAATATATCACAAACTATGTTACCTGGCAGGCTACCTTTCAGGTAAAACATCACAAACTATGTTACCTGTCAGGCTACCTTCAGGTAATATATATCACAAACTATGTTACCTGACAGGCTACCTTCAGCAGGAAATTCACAACTCCATCACAGTACTGTTCCTCTATAGGTTTACCACTCTCTGTCCACTTTATGGCTGGACCTGGGCTTCCTACAACACCAGAAGAGTATCAAGCCTTTTCACCTCGCCTGGTGGGTCAACTGAGCCAGCCCTCTTCATAGACCCTGGAGTGGCATCACCTGATCCCTGTAACACATTCAAGAAAAATTTAATACCTGGTGTAAAAAAAACACTAAAAAGTTTACAGATATAGTTTTACATATTAAACAAGAGGAACATGATGACCCTGGATTGCTCACCTGAGTAATATGAGCTACATGTTTCAAATATCAAACTGATGCTAAAATATTAAGAAAATAGTTTAGTGGGTCATATTCATGGTCACTGAAAGTCAGTTTTAACATCGGTGTGTTAAATTGTACATGTCATCCAAATTTAAAGGCTCTATCTTAAAACAAGAGGGCCAAGATGGCCTTAAGTCGCTCAACTGTGTAACACACCATATCAGTGGAAACATGTTTTACCATGTGATTTCATGGAGACAAATATCTGACCAATTTTCATTAAGATTGGACCAAAAACCCTGGCCTCTTGAGTGTAAACAAGCCTCTTCTTTGATTTGACCTAGTTACCTATTTTATCCCCCACATCACCCATGAACATTCTGACGAAGTTTCAGGAAGATTGATGAAAAAAGTGGCCTCTAGAGTGTTTACAAGCTTTTCCTATGATTTGACCTAGTGACCTAGTTTTTGACCCAACATGACCTTCCCAAGAATTCACTTGAACAAACATTCAGACCAAATTTCATGAAGATTGAATAAACAAGGAGCTGCGTTCATTAAACGCTTGATGCCCCCAGTGGCATCCTTGTCGAGATTTTGCACAAGTCCAAAACGAGGTCAAGGTCAAGGTCAAACTGAGGTCAGGTGATGTTTGAAGATGAGGAATGGTCACAGTTGACATCTGTATTAGTACCAATTCATTCTTGTAAGGAGTATTGATGCTAGACGAAACGGTCCCATTTGGTTAACCAAGAGATGGCCCATATAAAGCAACCTAAGTCCAAAATGAGGTCCAGGTCAAGGTCAAACTGAGGTCAGGTGATGTGTGAAGATGAGGAATGGTCACAGGTTACATGTGCATTAGTATCAATTCATTCTAGTAAGGGGTATTGATGCTAGACGAAACGTTCCCATTTGGTTAACCAAAAGATGGCCCATATAATGCAACCTAAGTCCAAAATGAGGTCAAGGTCAAACTGAGGTCAGGTGATGTCTGAAGATGAGGAATGGTCACAGGTTACATCTACATTAGTATCAAGTCATTCTAGTAAGGGAATGGATGCTAGACGAAACGGTCTCATTTGGTTAACCGTGTACGGACGGACGGACAGACAGGACAATTATTATTATTATTATACCTAACTTATATAGCACTCTTTTCATACAAAATATGTACGCTCAAAACCTATAATCACCATATGCCTCCCGCATCAGCAGATGCTGGGGGCATAAAAATGTGCTCCCTAAGATGTAAACAAGCTTATTCTTTGATTTGACCTGGCAACCTAGTTTCTCACCCCACATGACCTCTATAAGTCTATGTTAAACTTGGGACCCCCATGGCAGGGCCTCTTTTCACTCCAGGGGCATAATTTGAACAATTTTAGTAGAGAAACACTGGGTAGTGTAACATACCAAATATCAAAAGCCTATGCCTTGCAGTTGCAGGCAAGAAGATTTTCCTATATATGTAAAACTAGAGAACCCTTAGGGAGAGCCTCTTTTCACCCCAGGGCAATAATTTGAACAATCTTGGTAGAGGACCAAAAGGCAATGCTTCATACCAAATATCAAAGGTCCAGGTCTTGCAGTTTCAGACAAGAAGACTTTCAAAGTTTTTTTCCTTTACAAGTCTATGTAAAACTTGGGAGCCCCTGGGGTGTGGCCTCTTTTCACCCCAGGTGCACAATTTGAACAATCTTCGTAGAACACCATTAGATGATGTCACATGCCAAATATCAAGGCTCTAAGCCCTGCAGTTTTGGACAAGAAGATTTTTAAAGTTTTTCCTTTTGGTTGCCACGGCAACCAGAGTTCTGCATGGAATTCAATTCTTTGCATAATTTTGAAAGGGGGCCACCCAAGGATCATTTTTGTGAAGTTTGGTGTAATTTTGCCCAGTGTTTTTTAAGAAGATATTTTTAGACAAGAGGGTCATGATGACCCTGAATCGCTCACCTGAGTAATATCAGTCACATGTTTCAAATGGAAAACTGACGATAAAATATGAGAAAGTAGGTCAGTAGGTCACATTCATGGTCACTGAAAGACAGTTTTAAG
This sequence comes from Mercenaria mercenaria, assembly GCF_021730395.1. Classification (NCBI taxonomy): domain Eukaryota; kingdom Metazoa; phylum Mollusca; class Bivalvia; order Venerida; family Veneridae; genus Mercenaria; species Mercenaria mercenaria. The sequence goes on from NC_069363.1 coordinate 32,901,825, forward strand.
AATGGTGTGCAAAACTGTCCATGTCATCCAAATTCCAAGGCTGTATCTTAAAAAACAAGGAAGTAGGTCAGTAGGTCAAGGTCACAGTCATGTGATCCCTAATCACTTTGGTCATCAGATAATTATAATCAAACAGTCTAGGAAATATGACCTGATAATTTTTAAAGTATTTTTTTCCTATATAACTCATAATCATAACAAGTGACCCCCAGCCTCTTTTCAACCCAGGGGCATAATTTGAACAAACTTGTAAGAGATCCACTAGGCAATGTAACATGGCTCTCCACAAGCCCCGGCGGCCTGCGATTTCGCCGGCTACTGACAGATGTACCGCCGGCTACTTTTCTGAAACTGAACAAGAGAACCATGATGGTCCTGAATTGCTCACCTGTCCCCACATGACCCAGTTTTGAACTGAGTATGACGTCGTTTTTTTCTATTATTTGACACAGTGACCTAGTTTTCAAGCTCATGTGACCCAGTTTTGAAACTGACCTAGATATCATCAAGATAAAAATTCTGACCAATTTTGATGAAGATCCATTGAAAAATATGGCCTCTAGAGAGGTCACAAGGTTTCTTATTATTTGACCTACTGACCTAGTTATTGATGACACGTGACCCAGTTTCAAACTTGACCTAGATATCATCCAAGTGAACATTCTGACTAATTTTCATGAAGATCCATTCAAAAGTATGGCCTCTAGAGAGGTCACAAGGTTTTTCTATTTTTAGACCTACTGACCTAGTTTTTGACCACAGTTGACCCAGTTTCGAACTTGACCTAGATATCATCAGGATGAACATTCAGACCAACTTTCATACAGATCCCATGAAAAATATGGCCTCTAGAGAGGTCACAAGGTTTTTGTATTATTTGACCTACTGACCTAGTTATTGAAGTCATGTGACCCAGTTTTATACTTGACCTAGATATCATCAAGGTGAACATTCTGACCAATTTTCATGAAGATCCATTCAATAGTATGGCTTCTAGAGAGGTCACAAGGTTTTTCTATTTTTAGACCTACTGACCTAGTTTTTGACCGCAGTTGACCCAGTTCCGAACTTGACCTAGATATTATCAAGATGAACATTCAGACCAACTTTCATACAGATCCCATGAAAAATTTGGCCTCTAGAGAAGTCACAAGATTTTTTTATTATTTGACCTACTGACCTAGTTTTTGAAGGCACTTGACCCAGTTTCAAATTTGACTTAGATATCATCAAGGTAAACATTCTAACCAACTTTCATAAAGATCCATTGAAAAGTATGGCCTCTAGAGAGGTCATAAGGTTTTCCTATTTTTAGACCTACTGACCTAGTTTTGGACCGCACGTGACCCAGTTTCGAACTTGACCTAGATATCATCAAGATGAACATTCTGACCAACTTTCATAAAGATCCCATGAAAAATGTGACCTCTAGACTGGTCACAAGCAAAAGTTTACGCACGCACGCACCCATGCACGATGGACGACGGACACTGCGCGATCACAAAAGCTCACCTTGTCACAAAGTGACATGTGAGCTAACAAAAAAATGAACTTCAAAATGTAAAATAATAACCTGAAATTAACTGTTGAATGAAATCATAAACAAACCGCTACCATTGCGGGCCTACCATTGCTTTATACATGTGTATTCCAACAGTTAAACTACGTTATTTTTGTATGCTGACGTCATTATGGTTGTTGGTTTCCCAAGTCAGTGAATTGTGCAGGATCTTAGCGCATCTATTTTTAATCAGTCTCACCACGTGATGAGCACTGACGAATAGTTTAGCAATATGAGCGGGCACCTGTGGGTTTTCCCGCTTTCTTTATTTATCCGATTCAATGCATCCGTACGCAATCTTCGCAAAATTAAATAGCAAACCTGTACTGTAAGTAACTAAGTAGAATTGATTAATTAATTTTTAGTCTTGTTAGTTTCCATTCAGCCTGTTTTGACCGCTTGTAGCGTTATTTTAACTGGCACGATGCACTGAGAAAAATGTTTCTCGCATGCTGTGCGTAAACAGTTTGCATGTGAGCTTTGATGTAAGAATTTTCTGAAAGATTACTCACTTGCTGAAAAGACAGTCAATCATTAATAAAGAAATATTTTTGAAACAAAAAATACGGACCTGGAAGCAGTAGATCTACACGTCAAAATGCTCATGATCGCCTTTCTATTGGCTCATTGTTATAGGGGGAAAAATCAGAATTACTTTTTTGACATTTTTTTTTCTCAGAATACATTATCACTGTAATAAATTTAAGTGTATATGGCTCATGGCCTAGATATATATAATCCACCTATGTGCCAAGGCTGTGAATAAAGACTGTGATGCTGAACCGTTTTTGACAGATTTTTTGATGATATATAATAACACTGGTTTAGAGTGAGGGTATGACTGTGATTTTTTATGTGATGTCACAAATACATTTTTAAGAGGAATTATGTTTTGATGTCTTTTTTGTATAAAAAATATAGGTAGACAAAGCAAAGAAACAAGAGGGTCATAATGACCCTGGATCGCTCACCTGAGTAATATGAGCTACATGTTTCAAATGTCAAACAGATGATAAAATATTAAGAAAGTCAGTAGGTCACATTCATGATCAAAGAAATTCAGTTTCACGATTTGTGTGCAAACTGTGTATGTCATCAAAATTTCAAGGCTGTATGTTAAAAACAAGAAGTAGGTCAGTTGGTCAAGGTCACAGTCAAGTGACATCATATTACTTGGGGTCAATAGGTAATTATAATTAGACAGTCTTGGAAATAGGATCAGATGATTTTTTATGTATTTTTCCTATATAACTCACATAATAACTTAGTGACCCCAGGGCGGGGCCTTTTTTAACCCCAGGGGCATAATTTGAACAAATTTGGTAGAGGACTACTAGACAATGCATCATACCAAATAACAAAAGCCTAGGTCAGACAAGAAGATTTTTAAAGCTTTTTCCTATATAAGTCTATATAAAACTTGGGACCCCCAGGGCAGGGCCTCTTTTCACCCAAGGGGTACAATTTTAATAATTTTGGTTGAGGACCATAAGACAATGCTACAAACCAAATATCAAAGGTCTAAGTGTTGTGGTTTCAGACAAGAAGATTTTAAAACTTTTTTACCTATATAAGTCTATGTGAAACTTGGGACCCCCGGGCAGGGCCACATTTGACCCTAGGGGGATAATTTGAACAATCTTGGTAAAGGACCACTAGATGATGCTACATACCAAATATCAAAGCCCTAGGCCGTGTGGTTTTGTACAAGAAGATTTTCAAAGTTTTCCCTATATAAGTCTATATAAACCATTGACCCCTGGGGCGGGGCCATATTTGACCCTAGGGGGATAATTTGAACAATCTTGGTAGAGGCCCACTAGATGATGCTACATACCAAATATCAAAGCCCTAGGCCATGTGGTTTTGTACAAGAAGATTTTCAAAGTTTTCCCTATATAAGTCTATATAAACCATGTGACCCCCGGGGCAGGGCCATATTTGACCCTAGGGAGATAATTTGGACAATTTTGGTAGAGGACCATTAGATGATGCTACACACCAGATACCAAAGCCCTAGGCCCTGTGGTTTTGGACAAGAAGATTTTTTAAGTTTTTCCTTTCGGTTGCCATGGCAACCAGAGTTCTGCATGGAATTCAGTTCTTTGAATAATTTTGAAAGGGGACCACCCAAGGATCATTCCTGTGAAGTTTGATGTAATTCTGCCCAGTGGTTTTCAAGAAGAAGATTTTTTTACAAATTGTTGACGGCCGCACGACGGACGACGGACATTGAGCGGTCACAAAAGCTCACCATGAGCCTTTGGCTCAGGTGAGCTAAAAACACCCAAAAATACACCAGACTGCAACATTTTAAACCTTCAATTTCAAAATTTTCCGGGGGAATACCCCCAGACCCCCCGCTCACATTCCGCTGGCTACTTTTCTTTCATCACTGACTACTTCAAACTTTAGGGAGAGCCCTGAATGTTACATATCAAATATCAAATGCCTAGGCCTTGAACTTTCAGACAAGAAGATCTTTAATTTTTTTTCCTATGTAAGTCTATGTTAAACTTGGTACCCACAGGGCAGGGCCTCTTTTCACCCTAGGGACATAATTTGAACAACTTTGGTAGAGAAACACTAGGAAAGGCAACATACTTAATATAACATACTTAATATAACATACTCAAAAGCCCAGGCCTTGCAGTTTCAGGCATACAAAAAGATTTTTGAAGTTTTTTTTCCTATATAAGTCTATTATGCAGGGCCTCTTTTCACCCCAGGGGCATAATTTGAATAATTTTGGTAGCGGAGTACAAGGCAATGCTACATACAAAATATCAAAGGCCTAGATCATGTGGTTTTAGACAAGAAGATTTTTAAAGTTTTTTACTATATAAGTCTATGTAAAACTTGTGACCCCCGGAGCGGGGCCTCTTTTCACCCCAGGTGCATAATCTGAACAATTTTGGTAGAGGAACACAAGGCAATGCTGGATACAAAATATCAAAGGCCTAGGTCATGTGGTTTTAGACAAGAAGATTTTTTAAGTTTTTTACTATGTAAGTCTATGTAAAACTTGTGACCCCCGGGGTGGAGCCTCTTTACACCCCAGGGGCATAATTTGAACAATCTTGATAGAGGACCATAAGATGATGTCACAAGCCAAATATCAAGGCTCTACACCTTGCGGTTTTGGACAAGAAGATGTTTAAAGTTTTTCCTTTCAGTTGCCATGGCAACCAGAGTTCTGCATGGAATTAAATTCTTTGAACAATTTTGAAAGGGGACCACCCAAGGATCATTCTTGTGAAGTTTGGTGTAATTCTGCCCAGTGGTTTTCAAGAAGAAGATTTTTTTAGAAAATACTGACGGACGCACGACTGACGACGCACGACAGACTACAGACATTGGGCGGTCACAAAAGCTCACCATGAGCCTCTGGCTCAGGTGAGCTAAAACTGTTGATGGACACATGACTGACGACATATGACAGACATTGAGAGGTCACAAAAGCTCACCATGAGCCTTGGCTCAGGTGAGCTAAAAAAACCCAACTGTTTCCAGTTTCAGTAGGTCATATTTTTATTTTCTTTTGAACTGAAATGGCTTAAGACATCCAGTGGATTCTAGATATTTGATACCAGCATATTCTCCAATATGTGACTAAAAACATTTTCAGTGTTTAGAAGACTGCATCCTTAATCTTTCTACAACTAAAATGAAATCACCAGCTATTACTCTGAACAATAGAATTAATTTGAAAGAAATTTAAAGAAACCATTACAGTCAAAAGATAGGAAACATCAAATATGCAGTAAGTTTTAACCCCTATATATTCATATAGCTTAATAAAGGAAATAGGCCAAACAGCAAAAAAGTCCCATTGACCTCTGATCTCAAAGTGTGACCTTGACCTTTAAGCTAGGGTTCTGGGAGTTGTGCAAGACAAGTCATCTCATCATTGGGAACATTTATGCAAAGAAATATTGTTAACCATTGATGTAAGACAGAGTTCTGGACCGGACAGGAAAAAACTCTACTGACCTTTGACCTCCAAATTTGACCTTGATCTTTGAGTTAGGGGTTCGAGTTACAGCCCATGACATGTCGTCTCATCATGAGGAACACTTGTGCCAAGTAATATTAAAATCCCTTCATGAATGGCAGAGTTATTGACCAGACAGGAAAAAGCCAAGTTGACCTTTGACCCCCCAAATGTGACCTTTACCTTTGAGCCAAGGTTCAGTGATTTGTGCATGACATGTTGACTCATCATGGGAAACATTTGTGCCAAGTGATGTTAAAATCCCTCAATGAATGACAGAGTTATGGACCGGACACAAAACAGATCCTGTTCATGCAATGTTTAAATTTGACTGCAAATTGTGACCTTGACCTTTGAGCTAGTGGTCTATAAGTTGTGCATGACACATCGTCTTATTATGAGGGACAATTGTGCCAAGTAATATTAAAATCCCTTCCTCGATGGCAGAGTTGTGGAATGGACAGGAAAAAAGCCCTGTTGACCTCAGATTGTGACCTTGACCTTTGAGTCAAGGCTCCGGGATTTGTGCAGGACATGTCGACTCATCATGGGAAACATTTGTGCCAAGTGATATTAAAACCCCTCAATGAATGACAGAGTTATGGACAGGACACAAAACAGATCCTGTTCATGCCATGTTAAAATTTGACTGCAAAGTGTGACCTTGACCTTTGAGTTAGGGTTCTAAAAGTTGAGCATGACACGTCGTCTCATCATGGGGAATATTTGTGCTAAGTAAGATTGAAATCCCTTCAAGGATGACAGAGTTATGAACCAGACACAAAATTACATATGGATGGACGCAAGGACAGACAGAAAAGCGCATTCCTATAGTCCCCAAAACTGGTTTTCATCCAGTAGGGGTCTAACAAGTGTCCTCAGGGCAGGCCCTCTTTTCACACCAGGGTCATATTTGAATAATCTTGTTACAGAACCACTAGGCAATGCTACATGCCCAATAACTTTCAGAAAAGAAAATTTTTCAAGTTTTTTCCTACATAAGTCTATGTAAAACGTTTGACCCCAGAGTGGGGCCTTTTTTCATCTCAGGGGCATACTTTGTATAATCTTGCTAGAGTACCTCTCTAGGAAATGCAAAATACCAAATATCAAATGCCTAGGTTTTGCAGTTTCAGACAAGAAGATTTTTAAAGGTTTTTACCTATATAAGTCTATGTAAAACTTGGGACCCCAGGGGCATAATTTGAACAATTTTCATAAATGACAATTAGATGATGTCACATGCCAAATATCAAAGCTCTAAGCTTTGCAGTTTTGGACAAGAAGATTTTTGAAGTTTTTCCTTTTGGTTGCCATGGCAACCAGAGTTCTGTGAGGAATTAAATTCTTTGAAAGAGGATCAGCCAAGGAATATCCTTGTGAAGTTTCATCAAAATTGGCTAGGTGGTTTAGGAGATGTTGTTTAAATGAAAGTGTGGACAGACAGACGTCAGAAGGAATAGCTCACCTTAAGCAAACTAGAGCTATCACTAAAGGTGATGAATGTACCCCCCCATATGCACTGACACAGTACATTGCAATTTGACGCACACAAGATTGCATAATTATGTGGACTGTATGTATATAGACTGTATGTATACAGTATAGTAACAAAAAACAAAGTCCCATAACTATGCAGAATATTTATCTAAAAGAATGTAACATGCACCATGCACAACTAGGGTTGGTACTGATCACTTGTGTGAAGTTTCAATAAATTGTGTGCAAGAGTCTGGTAGATTAGGCACGCACAAGATTGCATATGCAGACTGTATGTACATAGTATGTTAACAAGAAACAAAGTCCCATAACTCTGCAATTTTTGTTGCTGAAAGAACCTAACATGCCCCATGCACAACTACTGTTGCTACTGATCACTTGTGTGAAGTTTCATTAAATTGTGTCAAGGGGATGAGGAGAGATGGTGCGCACAAGCTTGTGTCTATGTATATAGTATAGTAACAAAAAAACAAAGTCCCATAACTCTGCAAATTTTTTTTCTAAAAGAACCTAACATGCCCCATGCACAACTACTGTTGGTACTGATCACTTGTGTGAAGTTTCATTAAATTGTGTCAAGGGGATGAGGAGAGATGGTGCGCACAAGACTGTGTCTATGTATATAGTATAGTAACAAAAAACCAAAGTCCCATAACTCTACAAATTTTTTTGTCTAAAAGAACCTAACATGCCCCATGCACAACTACTGTTGGTACTGATCACTTGTGTGAAGTTTCATTAAATTCTGTCAAGGGGATAAGGAAAGATGGTGCGCACAAGATTGCATCTACGGACAGACGGACAGACAGACAGACAACCTGAAACCAGTATACCCCCCCTTACGACTTTGTTGTTGGGGGGGTACAAAAAATGGAGAATGCTGAAATTGCCTACAGAGAAGACGTCATTTGCCAGCAATAAAATCAACAGGAACACTTTACAAGAGGACCATGATGGTCCTGAATTGCTCACCTGTCCCCACATGACCCAGTTTTGAACCGAGTACGATGTCGTTTTTTTCTATTATTTGACATAGTGACCTAGTTTCTGAGCTCATGTGACCCAGTTTTAAACTTGACCTAGATATCATAAAGATGAACATTCAGACCAATTTTCGTACAGATCCGATGAGAATTATGGCCTCTAGAGAGGTCACAAGGTTTGTCTATTATTTGACCCAATGACCTAGTTTTTGAAGGCACTTGACCCCTAGTTTTTGACTGCACGTGACCCAGTTTCAAACTTCACCTAGATATCATCAAGGTGAACATTCAGACCAATTTTCATGAAGATCAATTGAAAAATATGGCCTCTAGAGAGGTCACAAGGTTTTTCTATTTTTTGACCTAATGACCTAGTTTTTGACTGCAGTTGACCCAGTTTCATATTTGACCTAGATATCATCAAGATTAACATTCAGACCAATTTTCATACAGATCCCATGAAAAATATGGCCTCTAAAGAGGTCACAAGGTTTTTTTATTATTTGACCTACTGACCTAGTTTTTGACAGCATGTGACCTAGTTTCAAACTTGACCTAGATATCATCAAGGTGAACATTCTGACCAGTTTTCATTAGGATCCATTCAAAAGTATGGCCTCTAGAGAGGTCACAAGGTTTTTCTATTTATAGACCTACTGACCTAGTTTTTGACCGCAGTTGACCCAGTTTCAAACTTGACCTAGATATCATCAAGATGAACATTCTGATTAATTTTCATGAAGATCCTTGAAAAATATGGCCTCTAGAGAGGTCACGAGGTTTTTCTATTTTTAGACCTACTGACCATAATACTCCTTTCATAAAAGTGACAGTATTAAAAGTGTCGATTATTAGGGCGAGTGGCTGTTCACTAAGGGCGAGTAGATATTACTGGCTACTAGTCCTGCAGGGCGAGTGGTGTGAACATTTTTTTTACACCCCTGTAGACCCCACATGACCAAGATACAAACTTGACCTAGAAATGATTAAGACAAACATGCAGGCCCAGTTTCATCAGGATTGCTTAACAACAAGCTTTTCTTTTGATTTGACCAGGTGACCTAGTTTTTGACCCCACATGACCCAGATTCAAACTTGACCTAGAAATCATCAAGCTAAACTTTCTAAGTTTCATAAATATTGAGACACAACTGTGGCCTCTAGTGTTCACAAGCTTTTCCTTTGATTTGACCAGGTGACCTAGTTTTTAATCCAACATGACCCAGATATGAACTTGACCTAGAGATCATCAAGATTAACATTCCAACCAAGTTTCATAAAGATTGGGTCACAAATGTGGTCTCTAGAGTGTTCAAAAGGTTTTCCATTGATCTGAAGTACTGACCTAGTTTTTGATTAAACATGACCCAGATTTAAACCTGACCTATTGATCATCAAGACTAACATTCTGACCAAGCTTCATAAAGATTGGGGCACAAATGTAGTCTCTAGAGTGTTCAGAAGCTATTCCTTTGATCTGATTAACTGACCTAGTTTTGACCCCACATGACCCAGTTTCAAACCTGACCTAGAAATCATCAAGACTAACATTCTGACCAAGTTTCATAAAGATTGGGTCAGAAATGTGGTCTCTAGAGGGTTCACAAGCTTTTCCTTTGATCTGACCTACTGACCTAGTTTTTGACTCCACATGGCCCAGTTTCAAACTTGACCTAGAGATCATCAGGACTAACATTCTGACCCAGTTTCATAAAGATTGGGTCACAAATGTGGTCTCTAGAGTGTTCACAATGTTTCCCTTTGATCTGACCTACTGACCTAGTTTTTGACCCCACATAACCAAGTTTTGAACTCGACCTAGAGATCATCAGAACTGAATGTAACATGTATGTTGTACTACAGAAAGGTGGTCTCGATTTTTCCCTACAACTAGTAATGAAAAAGTTACAATATAGGCTATTTAAAGTAACAACAAAGGGAAGTTATTCTAAAGAAGGGACCTGCGTATGATACTCTGTCACCTGATTGTGTACAATTGTGCCAAGTTACATGAGAATCCGTGCATGCATGAAGAAATGCTCTGGACAAAGTCATTCTTGTATCTGAACTTTGGCCTCTAAGTGTGACTCTGACCTTAGACCTAGGGACCTGGTTCTTGCGCAGGACACTCTGTCTTATGATTGTGAACAATTGTGTCATGTTACATCAAAATCCCTCCATGCATGAAGAAGATATGCTCCGGACAAAGTCATTCTTGAATGTGATGTTTGACCTTTAAGTGCGACCTTGACTTTAGACCTAGGGACCTGGTTCTTGCATAGACACTGCGTCTCATGGTGGTGAACATTTGTGCCAAGTTGTATCAAAATCCCTCCATGCATGAAGAAGAAATGCTCCGGACAAAGTTTTCATTCTTGTATCCTTTGACCTCTAAGTGCGACCTTGACTTTAGACCTAGGGACCCGGTTCTTGCTCACGACACTCCCTCTTATAATGGTGAACAATTGTGCCAAATAACATCAAAATCCCTCCATGCATGAAGAAGGTATGCTCCGGACAAAGTCATTCTTGAATTTGATCTTTGACCTCTAAGAGTGACCATGACCTTAGACCTAGAGACATGGTTCTTGCACATAACACTCTGTCTCATGATGGTGAACAATTGTGGCAAATTTCATCAAAATCCCTCCATGCATGAAGAAGATACGCTCCAGACAAAGTCATTCTTGAATTTCACCTTTGACCTCTAAGAGTGACCATGACCTTAGACCTAGAGGCCTGGTTCTTGCACATAACATTCTGTCTCATGATGGTAAACAACTGTGGCAAGTTTCATCAAAATCCCTCCATGCATGAAGAAGATATACTCCGGCAAAGTCTGTGGTAGATACCTGCCCGCCCGCCAATCCGACCAAAGGCCAGCCCGCCAGTTCCGATAAAAATTCTACATAATATAAGTCCACAAGAAACTCTTTACCAGGCAGAGATAGGTCAAAATACACTTAAAAATTGGATGTAACATGCATGTTGTACCACATTGAAGTGGTCTTGACTTTTCCCTACGGCACGTAATAAGAAAGTTACAATATAATCTATCTATAGTAACAACAAAGAGACGCAATTCTAAAACAATGTTGCCTCATGGTGGTGAACATTTGTGCCAAGTTACATCAAAATCTCTACATGCATGAAGAAGAAATGCTCCAGACAGTCATTCTTGAATTTGACCTTTGACCTCTTATGTGTGATCTTGACCTTAGACCTCGGGACCTGGACAGGAAAACCTGCTGATCTTTGACCTCCAATTGTGACCTTGGCTTTTGAGACAGGGGTCCGAAATTTGCGCATGATATGTCATCTTATCATGGGAAACATTTGTGCCAAGTGATATTAAAATCCCTTTAAGAAGGACAGAGTTATGAACGGGACAAGAAACAGACCCTATTCATGCCATGTTAACATTTGACTGCCAAATGTGACCTTACCTTTGAGCTAGGGGTCTGAAAGTTGTGCATGACACATCATCTTACTATGAGGTACGTTTGTGCCAAGTAATATTAAAATCCCTTTATGTATGGCAGTTATGGACTGGACAGGAGAAAAGCCATTGACCTTTGACCTCTAATTATGATCTTGACCTTTGAGCTTGAGGTCCGGGTTTTGCACGACACGTCGTCTCATCATGGGGAACATTTTTGCCTAGTTATATTAAAATCCCTTCATGGATGACAGAGATATGGACCTTCATGGATGACAGAGATATGGACCGTACACTAAATTGCGGATGTTCCTACATATGGATACTTATGTGGCTACTCTTTTGTTCTCTCTATTGTTCTTTTAGCCAAAAAAATAGCCACATAAAAGCCTTACCGAATGAATGACATCAAAGAAAAAGTACAGTTACCTATTGTTCCTATAGCTACCTAAGTATGCAAATGTGAGCTCGGACAGACAGAATGACGGACGGAAAAGCGCATTCCTACAGTCCCTGAAACTGGTTTTCAACCAGGGGACTAAAAAAAATATCTTTCATTAATGAACACTGTATCTTACATTTTCACTCATGGCTATGTCAATTGTTAAAATACTTCATTGGATGTCCACTTGTCAGCTGCTGTTGTTTCTGTTACCTCTGATATCAGGTCAGTTTGCTACTGGTTCCTGGCCTTCTTCCTTTGGTAATACAGCATGGGGCTGAAATACCACAAAGAAAATAATCACTCATTCATGTCTCATTTTTGTGATAATATAAAGGTCTGTGAGAACCAGACTTGAAAGTTTATACAATGAGAAAAACTATATTTTGAAAATTTCATTCTTATTTACTGAAATGATTTTTCTATTCACAATATCTGACCCATAATATTTAAAAGCATATTCCGTAGATCAAGGTCACAGTAAGGTGACATGTAATCACTTGGGTACATCAGGTAAATATAATTAAACAGTCTAGGAAATATGATCTGATAATTTTTGAAGAATTTTTTCCTATATAACTAATATAACAAGTGACCAGCAGGGCAGGGTAACCCCAGAGGCATAATTTGAACAATCCTGTTAGAGGTCCACTAGGCAATGATACATACCAAATTTTAAAGGCCTAGGCCTTGAACTTTCAGGCAAAAAGATTTTTTTTTTTCACTATGTTAAACTTGGAACCCCTGGGACAGGGCCTCTTTTCACCCCAGGGTAATAATTTGAACAATTTTAGTAGAGGACCACAAGGCAATCCAACACACCAAATATCAAAAGCCTAGGCCTTGCAGTTTCAGACAAGAAGATTTTCCCTATATAAGTCTATGTAAAACTTGGGACCCCTATGTGGGGCCTCTTTTCAACCCTGGGGCACAATTTGAACAATCTTCAAAGAGGACCACAAGGCAATGCTACATACCAAATATCAAAGGCCTAGGTCTTGTAGTTTCAAACAAGAAGATTTTTAAAGATTTTTCCTATACAAGTCTATGTAAAACTTGAGGCCCCAGGGTAATAATCTTAATATTTTTTAATAATCTGAATATTTTTGGTAGAGGACCACAAGGCAATGCTACATACTAAATTTTAAATGTCTAGGTCTTGTGGTTTTAGACGAGAAGATTTTTAAATTTTTTCCTATATAAGTCTATGTAAAACTTGTGACCCCCGGTGTGGGGCCTCTTTTCACCCCAGGGGCACAATTTGAACAATCTTGATAGGGGACCATAAGATGATTTCACATTCCAAATATCAAGGCTCTACGTCTTGCGGTTTTGGACAAGAAGATTTTTAAAGTTTTTCCTTTTGGTTGCCATGGCAACCCGAGTTCTGCATGGAATATATTTCTTTTAACAATTTTGAAAGGGGACCACCCAAGGATCATTCCTGTGAAGTTTGGTGTAATTCTGCCCAGTGGTTTTCAAGAAGACGATTTTTTTAGAAAATGTTGACGAACACATGACGCACGACTGGCTACGGACGACAGACATTCAGCAGTCACAAAAGCTAATCAAAAGGCCTGAAGGGTCTGAGAGTCGGCTAATGATTGATGTAGTGGTAGTATAGTCTACCAGTTTCAGTTTGTTTTTAGTGTTTTTTTTCCCAACTGAACAGAGATTTTGTTACAATAGATGAAATTGACATTCAATCGATGCCTAGTAAAACTTTGATTGACATTATACAAGTATTTAAACCCAATATATTTCTCTAAAATTGAAGAGTGATTCGCAAAAATAACTAGAGCTATCACTAAAGGTGATGAATGTACCCCCCCCATGCACTGACACAGTACATTGCAATTTGACGCACACAAGATTGCATAATTATGTGGACTGTATGTATATAGACTGTATGTATACAGTATAGTAACAAAAAACAAAGTCTCATAACTATGCAGAATATTTATAGTGCTCTAAATTCTGTTAAAGTTTCATAGTTCTAGGTCAAATATATCAAAAGATATGATGCAGAAATTGGCATATCTATAGTACCCTATACAGTTAACACTAGAAACTTCTAAGGGCCATAACTCTGGTGTTACTTGGGCAATCTGTCTGAAACTTGATGGGCCCCATAACCTCATAGTGGTGAACATGTGTATGAAGTTTGTTTGAAAAAAATCTAAAATAAGGAATGAAGGGGGGGGGGAGGGCAATAACTCTTAATTTACAAATAAATCCAAATGAAATTGTGTGTACACAACCACTTTATGGTGATCTAAATTCTGTTTAAGTTTCATAGTTCTAGGTCAAATATATCAAAAGTTATGATGCAGAAATTGCCATATTTATAGTACCCTATATAGTTAACACTAGAAACTTCTAAGGGTCATAACTCTGGTGTTACTTGGGCAATCTGACTGAAACTTGACGGGCCGCAAGAACTCATTGTGGTGAACATGTATATGAAGTTTTAAATAAATATTCCCAACCATTTCCTAGATATGGCTCCGGACGGGCGGATGGACGGACAGACGGAAAGATGGACGGAAGGACGGACGGACGGACCACACCAAAACTATATCCCTCCGACTTTCGTCGGGGGATAACAAAAAACAAAGTCCCGTAACTCTGCAAATTTTTTTTTTGAAAGAACCTTTCATGTCCCATGCACAACTACTGTTGTTACTAATCACTTGTGTGAAGTTTCATTAAATTGTGTCAAGGGGATGAGGATAGATGGTGCACACAAGATTGTGTCTATGTATATAGTATAGTAACAAAAAACAAAGTCCTGTAACTCTGCAAATTTTTTTTCTGAAACAACCTAACATGTCCCATGCACAACTACTGTTGTTAGTGATCACTTGTGTGAAGTTTCATTAAATTGTGTCAAGGGGATGAGGAGAGATGGTGCGCACAAGATTGTGTCTATGTATATAGTATAGTAACAAAAAACAAAGTCCCGTAACTCTGCAATTTTTTTTTCTGAAAGGACCTAACATGCCCCATGCACTACTACTGTTGTTAGTGATCACTTGTGTGAAGTTTCATTAAATTGTGTCAAGGGGATGAGGAGAGATGGTGTGCACAAGACTGTGTCTACGGACGGACAGACAGACAGACGGACAGACAGACAACCTGAAACCAGTATACCCCCCCTTACAACTTT
Source organism: Mercenaria mercenaria (assembly GCF_021730395.1). NCBI lineage: Eukaryota > Metazoa > Mollusca > Bivalvia > Venerida > Veneridae > Mercenaria > Mercenaria mercenaria. The sequence continues at coordinate 32,916,913 of NC_069363.1, forward strand.
GTTGGGGGGTAGAAAAAGGCAGGCAAACTTAAAGTTGAGCTTAAGTGGGAGATTGCACTTAGCATAACTTTACCATGGAGGAAACAAGAGGGCCATGATGGCCCTATATCGCTCATCTGTTATCATTGCACTTAAGGACAAGTCTTCAAGGTCAAAAGATCACAATAAAGATCAATCAAAAGAATTATGAGAAAATAAAGTTGAAATTTTCTTAAAGTAACTTTAAATAAAATTATTCTCAAATCAGGCCAGAAGTTTCATTCAAGAAGATTTAATTTTAAAGTTTTCTATATGGCCATATAGGGATAACGAGTGGCTCCTGCGGGCCACCATGTTTTTTGAAGAATCAAAATTATCTCAAGGAATTTGGTAGAAGGTCATCCAAGGCACATTTGTGTAAAATTATTTTGAAAGCGGACCAGTAGCTTTTGAGAAGATTTTCTATATAGCCATATAGGGAAAACAAGCCCCACCCCCTATCTGGGGCCATAACTACAGAACCCATGATGGGATCTGGCCTGTTCAAGAAAGGAACCAATATCTTGTGGTGATACAAGTTGTGTGCAAGTTTGGTTAAAATCAAATCATAAATGAAGCTGCTATTGTGTAGACAAGGTCAAAATAGCTAATTTTGGCCCTTTCAGGGGTCATAACTCTGGAACCCATTAAGGGATCTGGACGGTTCAAGAAAGGAACCGAGATCTTATGGTGACACAAGTTTTGTGCAAGTTTGGTAAAAATCAAATCATAAATAAAGCTGCTATTGTGCAGACAAGGTCAAAATAGCTAATTCTGGCCCTTTCTGGGGCCATCACTCTGGAACCAATAATGGAATCTCGCCAGTTCAAGAAAGGAACCGAGATCTTATGGTTATACAAGTTGTGTGCAAGTTTGGTTAAAATAAAATCATAAATGAAGCTGCTATTGTGCAGACAAGGTCAAAATAGCTAATTCTGGCCCTTTCAGGGGCCATCACTCTGAAACCCATAATGGAATCTGGCCGGTTAAAGAAAGGAACCAAGATCTTATGGTGATACAAGTTGTGTGCAAGTTTGGTTAAAATCAAATCATAAATAAAGCTGCTATTGTGCAGACAAGGTCAAAATAGCTAATTCTGGCCCTTTCAGGGGCCATAACTCTGGAACCCATAACGGGATCTGGCCGGCTGAAGAAAGGAACCGAGATCTTATGGTGATACAAGTTGTGTGCAAGTTTGGTTAAAATAAAATCATAAATGAAACCACTATCGTGCAGACAAGAAATTGTTGACGAACGCACGGACGACGGATGAAGGGTGATCACAAAAGCTCACCTTGTCACTATGTGACAGGTGAGCTAAAAATAGGCCCAAATTCAAAACTCATCTTCCTCATGTAAAGCAATACAATTTCAATGGAAATTTATTCATAAAATTGTGAGAGGACCTTAGAACAATGCTACAGACAAAGTTTGACAAGATCCACTGAGCAGTTCCCGAGAAGAAGTCTTTTAAAGGTTTTTTCTATTTTTAGCTCCAGTGGCCCCATTTGAACAAATTTGGGAGAGGACCTTAGAATGATGCTACAGACCAAGTTTGATGAAGATCTAAGTTCACCAGAAAAAGTCTTTATGAGGTATTTCTAATTTTAGAACTAACGGCCCAGAACCAAGCCAAATGCCTCCATCTGAAAAAATTTGGGAGAGAACTTTTTAATGATATTACAGACCAAGTTTGATGAAGATATAAAACAGTTCATGAGAAGAAGTTCTTTAAAGATTTTTTTTTCATATTTACCTCTGGAGTTTTCTAGAAGTGACCAAGGAGAACCATTTGAACAAAATTGATAGAGGTCCATGCCAGAATGCTACTGACCAAGTTTAGTGTAATTTTGACAAGTAGTTTCAGAGGAAAAGATGTTTAAGTAAAAATGTTGAGGAAGGATGGACAATGGACGAAAGATGCTGGACCATCCACCTTTACTGACAGCTCACCCTGAACAAAGTTCATGTTAGCTAAAAAAAACAAGAGGGCGATGATGGCCCTATATCGCTCACCTGTTATCACTGCACTTGAGGACAAGAAGGTCCTCAGAAAAAATATCTAAGTCCAAATGCCAGGAACAACAAAGGAAAGAAATTTAACCAAAAACAAAAAAAAAATTCTTCCAAGGTACAGATATGTCAAAATACACCTAAAAATTGGAGGTACCATCCATGTTGTACCACAAAAAACTGGTCTCGGTTTATCCCTACGGCCAATAATAAAAAAGTTACTAAAAATAAGCTATTTATAGTAACGTAAAAGGGAAGTAATTAAAAAGAAAATTGTTGTAAGTGAACAAAAGAAGGATCTGCCAAATAAATCTGTTGACATAAATGAAATTTCAGATCAGTATCTTCATTAGTTACAGAGATATACCCATTTTAATTTGAAATAAAGGGAGGTAATTTGACATAAATCAGTCCATAGTTATCTACCCTGATTGGCTCAGTCCAACTTATGGCAATAATGAAATTTCAAATAAGTCCTATAAGTACTTACTGATATAAATCCATTTTGACTACAATCAGGGGAGGTAATCAGATATAAAATAACTCTGGAACCTACGATTGGATCTGATTTGTCATGGAATCCAAGATTTATTGTTGTTGAAGATATTTTGGAAGTTTGTATAAAAAAAGAAACATAAATGAAGTCTCTATATGGCTGCAAAAGCCAAAATAGCCAATTTTTGACCTTCCAGGGGCCATAACTCTGGAACCCATGGCGGAATCTGGACAGTTCAAGAAAGGAATCAAGATTTTGTGGTGATACAAGTTGTGTGCAAGTTTGGTTAAAATCAAATCATAAATGAAGTTGCTATTGTGCAAACAAGGTCAAAATAGCTCATTCAGGCCCTTTCAGGGGTCATAACTCTGGAACTCGTTATGGGATCTGGCCGGTTCAATAAAGGAACTGAGATCTTATGGCAAAACAAGTTTTGTGCAAGTCTGATTAAATTCAAATCATAAATGAAGCTGCTATTGTGCAGACAAGGTCAAAATAGCTAATTCTGGCCCTTTCAGGGGCCATAACTCTGGAACCCATAATGGAATCTAGCCAGTTCAAGAAAGGAACCAAGATCTTATGGTTATACAAGTTGTGTGCAAGTTTGGTTAAAATCAAATCATAAATGAAGCTGCTATTGTGCAGACAAGGTAAAAATAGCTAATTCTGGCCCTTTCAGGGGCCATAACTCTGGAACCCATTAAGGAATCTGGCCAGTTCAAGAAAGGAACCAAGATCTTATGGTGATACAAGTTGTGTGCAAGTTTGGTAAAAATCAAATCATAAAGCTGCTATTGTGCAGACAAGGTCAAAATAGCTGATTTTGGCCCTTTCAGGGGCCATCACTCTGAAACCCATAACGGGATCTGGCCAGTTCAAGAAAGGAACCGAGATCTTATGGTGATACAAGTTGTGTGCAAGTTTGGTTAAAATAAAATCATAAATGAAACCACTATCGTGCAGACAAGAAATTGTTGACAGACGGACGGAAGCACGGACACACGACGGACGAAGGGTGATCACAACAGCTCACCTAGTCACTATGTGACAGGTGAGCTAAAAAAACCATGAAGGCCCTGTATCACTCACCTGACCTATTGACCTTAAGATCATCAAGATTAACATTCTGACCAAGTTTCATTAAGATATAGTTATAAATATGGTCTCTAAAGTGTTAACTAGCTTTTCCTTTGATTTGACCTGGTGACCTAGTTTTTGACCCCACATGACCCAGATTTGTTTTTTGTTTTTTTATGTTTTTTTTTTTTTGTTTTTTTTTTAATTTAACATCGAACCAACACATGATAGGTCATATGGCGACTTTCCAGCTTTAATGGTGGAGGAAGACCCCAGGTGACCCTCCGTGCATTATTTCATCACAAGCGGGCACCTGGATAGAACCACCGACCTGTAAGCCAGCTGGATGGCTTCCTCACATGAAGAATTCAACGCCCCGAGTGAGGCACGAACCCACATCGATGAGAGGCAAGTGATTTGAAGACAGCGACCTTAACCACTCGGCCACGGAGGCCCCTTAGATTCTAAGTTTCACGAAGATACAGTCATAAATGTGGCCTCTAGAGTGTTAACAAGCTTTCCTTTGATTTGACCTAGTGACCTAGTTTCTGAACCCACCTGACCCAGATTTGATCCTGACCTATAGATCATCAAGATCAACATTCTGACCAAGTTTCATTAAGATATGGTCATAAATGAGGGTTCAACGCAATAAGGGCGTATCTACATATAGTTATTATATGTAGATACGCCCTTATTGCGTTGAACCCTCGAAATGTGACCTCTACAGTGTTAACTAGCTTTTCCTTTGATTTGACCTGGTGACCTAGTTTTTGAACCTAGATGACCCAATATTGAGCTCATCCAAGATTTTATTGAGGGTAACATTCTGACCAAGTTTTATTAAGATTGGGCCAAAATTGTGACATCTAGAATGTTAACAAGCTTTTCCTTTGATTTGACCTAGTTTTTGATCCCAGATGACCCAATATCGAACTCTTCCAAGATTTTATTAAGAGTAACATTCAGATCAAGTTTCATCAAGATTGGGCCAAAACTGTGACCTCTAGTGTGTTAACAAGCTTTTCCTTTGATTTGACCTGGTGACCTAGTTTCTGACCCCAGATGACCAACTATCAAACTCGTCCAAGATTTTATTGAGGGTATAATTCTGACCAAGTTTCTTTAAGATCTGGCCAAAATTGTGACCTCTAGAGTGTTAGCAAGCTTTTCCTTTGATTTGACCTGGTGACATAGTTTTTGACCCCAGATGACCCAATATCGAACTTGTCCAAGATTTTATTGAGGGTAACATTCTGACCAAGTTTCATTAAGATTGGGCCAAAATTGTGACCTCTACAGCGTTAACAGTCAAGTTGTTGAGACGGACGACTGACGGATGAACGACGGACACAGGGCGCTCACTAAAAACACTGATTTTTATAAAACTTTCTGATATTTTAGGAAGTTTTAACATTTAGCCTAATGCTACAGATATGAAATATAAGTAAACAAACTCAGTTTGTTCATAAGTTGGGTAACTCTGTTAGGTTAAAGGCTATGACTTTGTGCGTATGAAGACTATTTCAGAAACACTATACTTACTTAATTGGGAGTACATGTAGTTAATTCATGCTGACTGTTAGACACAACTGCATAATTTCATGCTCACATTCATCAAAATAAACCTGAAGTTATAAATAACAACGAAAAACAGAAAGCAACTAAAATACTGGTTAAGACATGAATAATTTAACCTGCATAAAATATGACATGTTAAAGGAACATAAAAAGACATAAAATAAAAGATAATTTCTGGAAGCAGCTACCTTCAAGCAATACAAAAGCACATATGAAAGCAATGCATTTACACATACATGCACATATAAAACAAGAACAAAAGAAACAAGCATTATTATGAAATAAGCACATATAAAAGAAAGCATCAGCGCATAAAGCAGCCAAGCACAGTTTTTTTTTAAACAAGCAACGTAACATAAAGCACCAAATCAGTAGCTCTCTCTGCTGCAGGCATTGATCAAACTTTTTGAACTAGTTAAAATTGGTTTTGTGGGAGAGAGTTTGGCTGCCATGAAACAAAAAGAGCTGCTGCCAAAGCCAGAGATTCTTACCCTTGGACAGTCTGCTGTATTTGTGTACCTAAAAGAGTAATTACTATTTTTAATGCAAGTATAATGGGCCTTGTTTTTTTATGACTTTAAAAGCTTCCAAGGCAATAGATCTTAGTTTTCCAACCTGGTATTACCATAGGAAAGGAATATGCAGGGTTACAATCAGCTGGTATTATCATGGGAAAGAAATGTGTGAGGTTTCGTTCAGCTGATATTATCATGGGAAAGAAATTTGCAGGGTTTCAATCAGTTGGTATTATCAAGGGACAGGAATGTGTGAGGTTTCATTCAGATGGTATTATCATGGGAAAGAAATGAGCAGGGTTTCAATCAGTTGGTATTATCAAGGGAAAGAAATGTGCAGGGTTTCAATTTGTTGGTATTATCATGCCATTCATGGGAAAGGAATGTGTGAGGTTTCATTCAGCTGGTATTAACATAGGAAAGAAATGAGCAGGGTTTCAATCAGCTGGTATTATTAAGGGAAAGAAATGTGCTGGGTTTCAATTTGTTGGTATTATCATGAAAAAGAAATGTGTGAGGTTTCATTCAGCTGGTATTAACACAGGAAAGAAATGAGCAGGGTTTCAATCAGTTGGTATTATTAAGGGAAAGAAATGTGCAGGGTTTTAATTTGTTGGTATTATCATGGGAAAGAAAAGTGTGAGGTTTCATTCAGCTGGTATTATCATGGATAAGAAATGTGCAGGGTTTCAATTTGTTGGTATTGTCACAGGAAAGGAATGTGTGAGGTTTCATTCAGCTGGTATTATTATGGGAAAAGAATGTGCAGGATTTCAATCAGCTGGTATTATCATGGGAAAGAAATGTGTGAGGTTTCTTTTAGCTGGTATTATCATGGGAAAGAAATATGCAGGGTTTCAATCAACTGTTATTATCATGGGAACAGAATGTGTGAGGTTTCATTCAGCTGGTATTATCATGGGAAAGAAATGTGCAGGGTTTCATTCAATTGATATTATCATGGGAAAGGAATGTGTAAGGTTTAATTCAGCTGGTATTATCATGGGAAAGGCATGTGTGAGGTTTCATTCAGCTGGTATTATCATGGGAAAGAAATGTGCAGGGTTTCATTCAATTGATATTATCATGGGAAAGGAATGTGTAAGGTTTAATTCAGCTGGTATTATCATGGGAAAGGAATGTGTGAGGTTTCATTCAATTGATATTATCATGGGAAAGGAATGTGTAAGGTTTAATTCAGCTGGTATTATCACGGGAAAGGAATGTGTGAGGTTTCATTCAGCTTGTATTATCATGGGAAAGAAATATGCAGGGTTTCAGTCAGCTGGTATTACCACGGGAAAGGAATGTGTGAGGTTTCATTTAGCTTGTATTATCATGGGAAAGGAATGTGTGAGGTTTCATTCAGCTGGTATTATCATGGGAAAGAAATGTGCAGGGTTTCGGTCAGCTGGTATTATCATGGGAAATTATCATGGGAAAGAAATGTGCAGGGTTTCAATCAGTTGGTACTGTGGGGGAAGAAAAGACTGAAATTTCTTTCTGTTGGTATTATCACAGAGGAGTGTAGGAGCTAACTCTGACTGAGTTTAGTTTAGTTGACTTGCCACTTTAGGTTACACATTAAACCTTGCTACTGTGTGTTACAAACTTACTTATATAAAATACTTTGCCATTTTGTATTACAGTTTAATCCTTGCTACTGTGATTTAAACGTTAAACTTTTAAATGTGTGTTACAAAGCTAGTCATATAAAAAATCTGTTTTAAAGACCATGTCACTTAATGATACAAATCAAATCTTGCTACTGTGCATTACAAAGTTACTCATTTAAACATCATACCAAAGACCTTGCCAACTTGTTTATATTACAAATAAAACCTTGCCACTGTGTGTTACAAAGCTACTCATAAAAAGTATGTTTTAAAGACCTTGCCACTTCATGTTACAAACCATTAATCTTGTCACTGCATGTTACAAAGAAACTCATTTAAAAACCATACAAGAAGACCTTGCCACCTTGTTTATATTACAAATTAAACCTTGACGCTCTGTGATACAAAGCTACTCAAATAAAAAAATCTATTTGAAAGACCTTGCCGCTTCATGTTACAAATCAAGTCTTGCTACTGTGTGTTACAAAGTTACTCATATAAGTATCATACCGAAAACCTTGCCACTTTGTTTATGTTACACATTAAACCTTGTCATTGTGTGTTACAAAGTTACTCATATAAGTATCATACCGAAAACCTTGCCACTTCGTTTATGTTACACATTAAACCTTGTCATTGTGTGTTACAAAGTAACTCATTTAAATATCATACCGAAGACCCTGCCACTTTGTTTATGTTGTGCATTAAACCTTGCCACTGTGTGTTACAAAATTACTCATTTAAATATCATACCAAAGACCTTGCCACCTTGTTTATGTTGCACATTAAACCTTGCCACTGTGTGTTACAAAGTTACTCATATAAATTAAAGCTGACAGAAATACTTTGCCACTTCATGTTACACATTAAACCTACAAAGTTACTAGTTAAAGACCTTGCCACTTTGTTTATCTTACAAATTAAACCTTGCCATAATGTGTTATATATTTACTCATATAAAAAGTCTAACTGAAAAACCTTGCCACTTCATGTTACAAATGAAACTTTGTCACTGTTTGTTACTATGTTACCCAATTTTAGAAATAATCTGACCACTGTTTTACAAAATATCTAATTTTACGGTCCTGTCATTGTGTGTTAAAAAAACAGTTCATTTCATTAATAAAAGATATTTCAAAAATGTAAATAAGTACAATTGATTGCTATCACTCTGTTTTACAAAATAATTCATCTGACACTCATTCACTCTGCTTCACAATAATCATACCTCATTTCACATCCATTCAGTGTTTTACAAAATTCATTTAAAGATACATTTTAATGTGTTTTACAAACTGATAATTCATTAACATACATTTACTGTGTGTTACAAAGCAATTTATACAATATACATTGCTAATGTCATTATATTAATCTTAAAAGTATCATTTAACATAAACTTATCAAAACTGTATGTTCAAATTGCCATTTAAACAAAAATCAATGGCTGACACCTTATTTTACTCTACCATATCATCTTATTACTTGAAATTTAGTCCAAAAATACGTGAGCGGCTATCCTTAAGAAATTGTTTGTTTGCTGTGCTCCTAGGCGGGTCAGTAAGTAATTCTTACTTGTCTTTTTTATTCAGTCAAAACTTTATCATAATTATATGAGCTAAACAGATGACTGAAATTTGAAATTTGTACAAAAGAAAATTCCGTCACCTTCATTATGTCCAAAACAATGCTGAGGGTAGTGACAAAATGATGGGTTGGCTGGAGCACAGAAAATAACAATTGTTTTAAGGATAGCCTGGCCAAAACTGTCCTTAAAATATGGTGATGTAGCAATTCTGAAACCTGTAGCAATTTTGTTTATCTTACCACATCACTCTCAAATCTGCAAGAAGTGGTAGTTTAATTTCAGTTTTAACCAACAGCCAGTTCTGATTAACTGACCTACACTACCACAGTCCTAACAACAAATATATATGAAAAAAGTACAATGATTTGAACCTATACCTTATATATGCAGAAGAATGTCATAACCACATGTATATACAATGTAACTTGATTAACATTAAAACTTCTGAGTTGAGGATTTTCTTTCAACTTAAAATTGCTAACATTAGTGCACCAACACAGTACAGATTACAGGACTAAAAATTTTGGTTTCACATCTCATTTACATAAAAATAAAAACATGAGATATGAAATCAAAACTTTTATACCTACTGGAATCACAGAGTTACAGCAAAACCAAGAGTTCAGACCCTAATTGTCGCCTCTTACGATCATGCTAGGGTAAGACAGTGGTTCCAATTCTTTTCATACACAGATTGTCCCAGAACCACACGGGACGGATACACTAAAGACTGAAAATATGATATGGTAGTATCTTTAAACAGTCAAGTTTGACAGTCACGCTGGAGTTACGACCACTATGCTTTACAAGATGAATTACAGATAATTCATTAACATTCAATCACTGTGCTTTACAAGATATTTAATACATGTCTTACAAGACAATTATGACCTTAATAATGTGCTTTAGAAATGAAAAAGAATTTAACATAAATTTCATTACTGTAACAAATCTTTTAGATATAAATTGACACAAATTGCCATTTTAAAAAATGATCAATGGCTGACACCTTATTTCATTCCACCATATCGACCTTATTTCCTGAAATTTAGTCCAAAAATACGTACAGCCATCCTTCGAAAATTGTTAAGCTTTCTGTGCTCCTATACCGGTCAGTAAGTAATTCTTGCTTGTTTGTTTTTGAAACTTTCCAAACTAAAACTGGATGTATCAACTAAAGAGATTGAAATTTGTACAAGAAAATATATTTGACACTTTTATAATAATGTCAAATGAAAAACTGGGGTAGTGACAAATTGATGGATTGGTTGGAGCACAGAATAAGAAAATTATATTTAAGGATGACCAAGCCAAAACAGCCCTTAAAATATGGTAACATGGTAGTTCTGAAACCTGTAGCCACTTTGTTTAAACAACCACATCACTCTTTTAAATCTGCAAGAACTCATAGTTTAACTTCGTTTTTAACCATCTGCCAGTTCTAAATTAACTGGCCTACTCCACCACAGTCCTAAAAACTAATATATACTAAAGTACAATGTTTTGAACCTATTCCTAATATGCAAAAGAATTTCATAACCACAAGTAAATAATTTGTTTTCCATTAAACTTCCGAGTTGAGGATTTTCTCCAAACTTGAATGGCTAAATTGGCTACACTGTAGATGAAAATAAGATATGGTGGTTTCTTTGAACAGTCAGGTTTGACCGTTGGGCTTAAACAGTTATATTGAAGCCCTTAATTGCACAGTCAATGTCAAGCCCTCAACCAAGTTTCTCTTTCACAGCAACATCCTCTTCTCTGCAGGTAGAAATTCACTTATGCAAGCTCATTCATACATAAACTAAAACAAAATGTAGGAAGAGCCAAAAAATATTGTAAGTCTTAATGTAGGAACTCTACCAACATGTTCAACATGTAATAAAAAAATATTTTCCCCTTTAATGGCATCCCATAAATCCATATACTGGTACCAGCCTATAGACCATAGATAAACACCATTATTGGTACAAACCCAATAATCATAGACAAAAAGTTATATATCTTTAAGATTTTCAATTTGTTTTAAAGTAATATTTATTAGTTACAAGAGTGCCATAGTCGCAAAATAAGCCCATAGAGAGCTTATTAGAAGAAAAAATTTTGTTACAGAACTGCACAATTCAAATATCATGACAGTAGCTTGACATTTGACCTATTGACCTTGACCTAAAATAAGTATCATGCGTGACCTGGATATAATGTAAAAGCATTCATCAACCCACTGAAAGGCCATACAAGAAAATTTCATTCTCATACGTGACCATGACCTTAGACCAAGAGACCTGGTTCTTGCACATGACACTTTCATAATGGTGAACAATTGTGCCAAGATACATCAAAATCCCTCCATGCATGAAGAAGAAATCCATCGAACAAAGTTGTCATTAACTGAGGCATCTTCCTAACAAATCTACCATATCATGTTGAAATTTTGTCCAAAAATACATGCATGTGGCCGAAACTGCCCTTAAGATGTGGTGATATGGTAGCTTTTATAAAACCAGTAGCCAGAATTAAAACATTTGCCTTATTCTACCATATTCCTAACAAAAGAAGCAAATTTATATCCCCCACCAATGGGCTGTTTTGTGAATGACAGGACTATATTTTGAAATATAAAACAACTCAATAACTTACTGAAGAAATCCTGACCAAATGTGTGTGTGTGTGCACCACCACCTTATCAGTAATCTATATAGTATTAAGTTTCATGAAGATCCAACAATGTGTTATTCTGTTTTGTGGGAATTTCAAAACAATTAAAGGAAAATAACTCTGCATTTACTGAAGAGATCCTTACAAAAGATGTAATATGCACAACTACCCTATAGTGTATTAAATTTCATGAATATCCACCAATGGATTACTTTGTTATGTGGGAATTTATTGACTGTAATACAAGTATTGGGCAATCACTCTGAAGTTACTGAAGTCATCCTAATATAAGTTGTGCATGTACCCTACTGTATCATAATTAACTACACTAATATGTAAAATTTCATGAAAACCTATCATTAGATTACTTAGATAGTCAAAATTAAATCCCGTTTTCTTATCAAGGGGAAAAACTCTGCATTTCACTGGGTGAATGGGGATAATACTATTGTGAGCTAATCAATAACTATTTGAGGTTTGTTGATTTTAGCTAATTTAAAAATACTTTTTGAATTTCAGAGGCACATACGCAAGGACAAACGGATGAATGAACAAATAGCTGGACAGACAACGCCAAGTCTATATTCATCCACCTTCAATAGGGGATAATAAATGCAGCAAGTGATAGTTCAATTTCAATCTGTAGCCAATTACACTATTTAAATAATTGGCTTTAATTACTAGTACCCTAACCCTAGCAGCAATACTGTTCTCCCCAGGTTCCTAAATTTAATGGAGTAACCAACCTGGTAGCAATATGTAACTAAAATTGAATTTTCTGGTAGAAGTATGGTCTGAAGATTCATAAAGTCTTTGTTTATGATCTAGCTGAACATAATATTATATCAAAATACAGTAATTTCTTGTTAAATCCCATTTTTGATCATTGTTTTTTCAAGTATTTGCCAAATGTTCACTGATTAACATAACATAAACTTTTATTAAAATCACCATTTCTGAATGCATAACATCTATTTGGACAGCTGCCTACCATAATCTGGTTTTTTTTACATAAAACTTAAACCATTATGGAACTTCAACAGTTTTATTCCTATAAATATGTCACCTCTGACAGATACACACCTGTTTACTATAACCTCTTTGCCAGTAACACTGCTGACCAAAATTATTTATAAATGATCAAATATCTTTGAAAGGTAATAGTCACCTAACTAGCACACACCATCTGCGATGATATTCTGGGGAGAACCCTGATATTTTGTCAAAAATCAATGACTGAAAAACATCTAATCTCCTAAATGATGTAACCAATTGCAACCCTCTATTTTTTTATGTTAGCGTATAAGTAAACGGTCTGGCTACAGTAGCGGATCACATTAAATGATATGGTAGTACCTAAAGACATCTTGTTTCGAGGGCTGACTCTTTAATTACACTATCACACAGTACACTTTCACACATTAACAGTGGCAGAAAAAAATCCTATCTTGCTCTACCTTATCATCCCTATCCAAATGAAATTTAGTCCAAAAATACATGAGCCCCTTGGCCTAAACTGCCCTTAAAATGTGGTGATACGGTAGTTTTCTGAAACCTTCAGCCAGTACTTCTTTGCCTTATCCTACCATATCCCTAACAGAGGAGATATATTCTAAATGCAAGAAGTAACAACCAACTTTTAACCTGGAATCAGTTGTCAGATACATTAACTGACCAACTGCAGATTTTGTTTAAACCGAATTTTGTTTAAACTGCCTGGCTGCAAGAGCTGACCAAATAAATGATAAGGTAGTACCTGTATTTTGCTCTTTAGAGCCAAAAACTTACTGGCAGGCGCCTTTTTTAAAACAACTGTATTATATACTTGGTGCCCACACTTCTTTTGGGAAAAACTCTAACCATCATCCCTAGCTGTTTAGTAAATATGGAATTTTAGTTTTTGTCAAGTATTTCCAAGGTGTATTAAGCTGACACTTCCTTATAATGCATCAGTGGCTGACTCATTCCTTAAAGTGTGATAACAGTGGCTTACACCTTCTTTAAAATGCTATTGCAGTGGCTTACTGTTACACCATCATTAAACTGTGATTGCAGTGGCACCTTCCTTAAAATGTGATTGCAGTGGCTTAAATATTTCCTTAAAATGTTATTGCAGTGGCTTATACCTTTCTTAAGATGCTATTGCAGTGGCTTACACCTTTCTTAAAATGCTATTGCAGGGACACACCTTTCTTAAAATGCTATTGCAGTGGTTTACACCTTTCTTAAAATGCTATTGCAGGGGCTTACACCTTTCCTTAAATGCTATTGCAGGGGCTTACACCTGTCTTAAAATGCTATTGCAGTGACTTACACCTGTCTTAAAATGCTGTTGCAGTGACTTACATCTTTCCTTAAAATGTTAGTGCAGTGGCTTATACCATTCTTAAAATGCAATCACAGTGGCTTACACCTTTCTTAAAATGCTATTGCAGTGGCTTACATCTTTCCTTAAAATGTTAGTGCAGTGGCTTATACCTTTCTTAAAATGCTATCGCAGTGGCTTACACCTTTCTTAAAATGCTATTGCAGGGGCTTACATCTTCCTTAAAATGCTATTGCAGGGGCTTACACCTTTCCTTAAAATGCTATTGCAGTGGCTTACATCTTCCTTAAAATGCTATTGCAGGGGCTTACACCTTTCCTTAAAATGCTATTGCAGTGGCTTACACCTTTCTTAAAATGCTATTGCAGGGGCTTACACCTTCCTTAAAATGCTACTGCAGTGGTTTACACATTCCTTAAAATGCTATTGCAGGGGCTTAAACCTTCCTTAAATTCTATTGTACTGGCTTACACATTCCTTAAAATGTTATTGCTGTGGCTTATACCTTTCTTAAAATGCTATTGCAGTGGCTTACACATTCCTTAAAATGCTATTGCAGGGGCTTAAATCTTCCTTAAAATTCTACTGTAGTGGCTTACGCATTCCTTAAAATGTTATTGCTGTGGCTTATACCTTTCTTAAAATGCTTTTGCAGTGGCTTACACTTTTTGGCTTATACCTTTCTTAAAATGCTATTGCAGTGGCTTACACCTTTCCTTAAAATGTTATTGCTGTGGCTTGTAACTGTCTTAAAATGCTATTACAGTGGCTTACACCTTTCCTTAAAATATTATTGCTGTGGCTTATACCTTTCTTAAAATGCTATTGCAGTGGCTTACACCTTTCCTTAAAATGTTATTGCTGTGGCTTATACCATTCTTAAAATGCAATCACAGTGGCTTACACCTTTCCTTAAAATGCTATTGCAGTGGCTTACATCTTTCCTTAAAATGTTAGTGCAGTGGCTTATACCTTTCTTAAAATGCTATCGCAGTGGCTTACACCTTTCTTAAAATGCTATTGCTGGGGCTTACATCTTCCTTAAAATGCTATTGCAGGGGCTTACATCTTTCCTTAAAATGCTATTGCAGGGGCTTACATCGTCCTTAAAATGCTATTTCAGGAGCTTACACCTTCCCTAAAATGCTATTGCAGGGGCTTACACCTTTCCTTAAAATGCTATTGCAGGGGCTTACAACTTCCTTAAAATGTTATTGCAGGGGCTTACACTTTTCCTTTAAATATTATTGCAGATGCTTACACCTTTCTTAAAATGTTATTGCAGTGGCTTACACCAGTACTATCATGTTTCATGTACCTATATCAAATACTTTTTGAGATATGTGCGACATAACTTCTGTGCCTTTATATGCACATTTTTTACTAAGTCAAGGGCAATAACTGGCCTGGTTGAATGATTATATCTCAAACAAAACCTTAGATGCACAATTTCAAATGCTGAATAATGTTCCTGTAATGTTTCCTAATATTGGGTCAGATACTTTTTGAGATTCAAGAGACACAAGCTTAGGCCCTTAATATGCATATTTTTCACTAATTCAAGGGCCATAACTATGGACCAGCTCTGTGACTGTCTGATCCAAATTAAAATATCCAATGCTGTAACAATCCTTAGAGGTTTCACTATTTGATGACATGTTCAAATGTTTTTTGAGATATGAACAACACAAAGTTGGATGGACAGACAAGAGCAATTTTTAGTGCCCCCAAAAAATTGTGTCACAAAAACTGCAGAGAAAAGAAGATCACTCTTTTTCCAATTACTGAGCAGAAACTGTTTACAGATAGATCAATTTAACCTTAACCTTTGAACTTAATGACTTCCAAATGTGTTTGTGTTCAGTGTTGTAGCATCTTTTCAACAATTTATCAGTCATGTAAATGATGGTGTTGACATGTAGCAATGAGCACAAACCTCAATTTTACTGTGATATTTAACTAAAATATCATGCCTGATATCCCACCCAGCCAAATTATACTGACACTGGGCCAAGCCAGCAAGCTATTTATTCATTTATTTTGTTGTGTTTAACGTTGCACCTACACAATTATAGGTCATATGGCGATTTTCCAGCCTTGACAGTGGAGGAAGACCCCAGGTGCCCCCTGTGCATTATTTCATGTGCAAGCCCCTGGTAAGAATTACCGACCTTCCGTAAGCCAGCTGGATGACATCCTCGCATAAAGAATTCAAAGTCCCGTGTGAGGCTCAATCTCACATCTATGAGGGGCAACTGTCTTGATGTCAGTGACCTTAACCACTCGGCCACGGAGGCTCCTCCAATAAGCTAAAAGTACCATATACATGTATTTAGTCTTTAGTACCAGTATGATGCGGCCGGGGAGCGAATCCACAACAGACTTCTGGAAAGTCATCGGTCCGACGGACATGACCGGAAAATTTTGATCCGGTCCGCGGTTTCTTAATCCTGATGTGGTCCGACTGACCGGCATTTATCGTACCCCGAGAACTGCAACATATCGGACATTTACATATCAAAATGGTGTCACTTACATATTATGCTGGGGCAGAACTGGGAAAGAAACGTAAATTAACGCCCAACAATCGTAGTGAAAGGTAACAAATGTATGAAAATAAGAGGGTTGACCGAACATTTAATGAGAAATGGACTAAAACTGATCACACCTGGCTTGAATATGAATTATGATGGAGAAAAGCAACATATGCGGTACACTGACATTTTCTTCAGTCCGGCATATTTTTTTTCGGTCTGGCAGATTTTTAGGCATCGCTGGACCAAATGTCCTGCCATTTTTTCCAACTTTCCTGAAGTCTGCACAACCTCCCACACTCAAAGTGAGCACTATACCACTAGGCTACAAGGTAGTCAAAACAATAGCGACTGAGGGGACACATATAAAATACATGCATGTACAAATTTTGAGGACGTTTGCTATAATGTATAATGGGCTGGTCATTGCTGGGTGAATGGGTGGAGGCTGGTGGGGTGGACAGGGGAATAGGCTGACTGCATGGTGTGTTACAGGGTGTTGGGTGAGGTGTGCAGGAGTGGAGAAGGGGTTAGATGAGCCTGGCCAAGAGGGTGAGGTTTGCTCATATATTGAAGAGATATATATATAGAGAGAGATTTTTTGCCAGCTAGCAAGGTGAGGGTAAATGCGTTTTTAAATGCTTGTGACCATTCACTTGTTTCTACCTAAGGCTTAAGTACAAAGTTGGATCATTTATATAATAATTTTAAGTGTAGATGCTTATGTAATGAAAAAAGTTTATGTCAAGCTCACAGCAACAAGTGCATTAAACTTAATGGCTTTGGCTCATGGCTGGTTATCGAACTTAGACATGGACTTATGGTCAAACACATTTTGTTCAAGTTTGGTAAAGATCGTATGAGAAATGTTTAACTTTGAGTGCGGGCAAGATTTGTGACAGACAGACACACACACAGACAGGTGTAAATCAATATGTTTCCCACACCACTATGTGGTGGGAGACATAATTACTGACACTCCACACCTGGCATTCTGCAGAATTTGGCCCAAGTGCCCCTCCGTGCATTATTTCATCATGAGCGGGCACCTGGGTAGAACCACCGACCTTCCGTTAGCCAGCTGGATGGCTTCCTCACATGAAGAATTCAACACCCCGAGTGAGGCTCGAACCCACATCGATGAGGGGCAAGTGTTTTGAAGTCAGCGACCTTAACCACTGGGCCACGGAGTCCCCTCAAGTTTTCTGTAGTTAGCCTCTTGTTGCTTTCGTCTACATCTACTCCCAACAATCAATTTCTGATCATAACTGGGAGGTCGGGGCAGTTGTTAAAAGCATGTTGCTATGTTACATGATACATGATATTCATGTTGTTAAAGAGAGTAAGAGCAGTAATATATACAGATTGTTAAAAATAAAAACAGGATGATGACATTAGTACATATACGAATCTTGGTTATTTTTACAGCTCTTTGTTACATCCAAAAGGTTTGTAAGATGAAAGACAACAACACAAAACCAAGATCTATAAAGTCACATTATCAATAATTTTTTGTGATAAATCATCTCTGAATTTTTCACTTGTGATAATCATTGTGTATATGACAAATTTATAAATGACAAATCGCAGAAATTCGCAACATGTATTGAAACTGACTACATAGATCTCCATTCTTTGTGATTGCCTTTTGTCTCATAAACCATTTGAATGAGATAATAACTATTTTATATTTGATATTCACCTATTTTGAACAATTGTAAACGGTTTTATAGCTATTTCTAGCTATATATAGCTAGATTTTGCTATATAGCTAATTTGTGACTTTTCTGGGACCTAGTTTTTGCGGAAATAATGGCGCCGAAATACGAAAATCTGTCCGACTATTGGTTCCAAATCAGTACAGTACCGTATACTCTGACACTAAATTAGCACAATGTCGCAGACCTCATTTAAAATCCTTAAATATTTTTAAGTAATGTGCTTATAAGTTATGTGTTGTTTAACTTTAACTGCTCAAACGACGAATTAATCACGACCTTCTGTTCAAATGGCGCATTTGGTTAAAGGGCAGTAACTGTGCGCCGTCAAAACCCCATACTCCTGCCAATAACGATTTACACCAGGGCAATCAATATGCTTGTGATTGACAACTTTTAACCATAATATTATTTGATATATATATATAGGGGGTATTTTTGTAAAGGTAGACTAGCTTCTACTAGGGTCTTTTTGATAGAATTTCAGACTCCTGTGCTCTATCAGGAAGGTCTAATACGTATCAATTGTTCCGCAGGCTCTATGAAAACAATGATATCGCAGATACAGGTAAAGAGACCCCCGGAAAAGAAACGTACAGCCAACACAAACCTATGCTATGTCTGATATTGAAATTTCAACAAAAGGTATCGACGAACTTCTCAACAACCTTAATCCCCATAAAGCTGCAAGACCGGTCGTACTAAAGAATATTAGCCGAGAGATCTCCCTCATCCTTACAAAACTCTTCCAAAAATCCCTGCAGTCCAGTACTCTGCCAGATATATGGAAAATAGCAAATGTTGCTCCCATCTTTAAAAAAGGCTCTTGGTCAGACCCACCCAAATATCGCCCGATCTCTCTTACCAGTATCTTGTGTCAAACCCTGGAACACACTGTATCCTCTAGCATAACAAAAACTTCACAAAGAACGATATGTTCTATGAATTGCAGCATGGTTTCCGAGAAAAGAGGCCTTGTCAAACTCAGTTCCTAATGTTAGTAGAAGATATCCTTCTTTGTACACTTAGTAGGCTACAATAAGGAGGGCATGTACACATTTTACTTAATAATAAAAATAACAAAAAAAAAAAAAACCGAATGTTAGATCTAAGTGCAAAAAAAAAAAATATCCATGTTCAACATTTGATTCATCAAATGCTGATTTTAAGCCAACTTTCTTCTATTTTGTATAATTATGTGCAGTGTCATGTATGAGTTTATGTAAAGCAGCCAATGTTTTGCGAGGTAAATCAATGACTGCAAGCGATTTCTTCCTCTCAGTGAATGTATCTTTGAATGATAGATCTATATATTGCATTATCGCAAAACAAAAATTTGATGAACCCAAATACCGTCATATTCATACGATATATAATGCCGCGTGACCATGCAGTATCGTGACCAAAAGGTTTGAGTCATACTTACGTTATAATGCAAACGTAATCACACCTACGCTATGATGCAAACGTAATCA
Source organism: Mercenaria mercenaria (assembly GCF_021730395.1). Classification (NCBI taxonomy): domain Eukaryota; kingdom Metazoa; phylum Mollusca; class Bivalvia; order Venerida; family Veneridae; genus Mercenaria; species Mercenaria mercenaria. The sequence goes on from NC_069363.1 coordinate 32,936,528, forward strand.
GGGGCCTTTTTACACAAACATGTTACCATTTTTATCAAAATTCTACAAAATCAGAAGTCCCTCATCAAATTGTACAGAAGTGTTTACATTATTGGCAAGGAATAGCACTAAACAAGTGTTTGTGGCTGGAAGAGTACATAAGTGGGCTCCTGTCTCAGTGAGTCACTTGCTGTTTCTAGCCAAAAGTGACAAAAATAAGATAAACACTTCAGAAAACTAACTCATGTAACCGATGACCGCGGAAGTACACTCAACTGGCCATATTAATCCACGTTTCTGGAACCACCGCTTCTGCGAATGCTATGTCCATGTTGTGTTTTTAGTTACTTGAATGTTTTATTCGACCAAATGATTTAAAGTTCTAATGTAATTGTTATCGCAAGCAATTTTATAAAATTTCATTAAATATTGCAATATGATGATACTTTTGATGCTAAAAAGGTGGTGCGCGTTTTCTTCTCACCTTCGGTCATTTATATTGATAGAAAACTGTTTAATTGCTTACTGTATTTTTCATATTCAGTTGTATTTTCATCGGCGTGAAGTTGGCAGTACAGCAGTAGCAGCAGTAGGAGCAGTCATATATAATTAAATGACCAGCCTGATTCACGTTTCATTTTGCTTCGTATTTTTGTTTCTTAAAAAAAGTAAATAATAAGTTGTAAATGCTTACATTGTCTGAAAAAAAATCAAAGATTGACAGACTCCAGTAGTCACGTTGCCTTGGCAGGATCCGGACAAACTCCCCTTGACACAGGAAGCCGCACCATGTTTTTCCTTTGCTTGTTTTGTTTTATTGGGTTTAACGTCGTATATACCGACACAATTATAAGTCATAAGGCGACTTTCCAGCTTTGATGGTGGAGGAAGACCCCAGGTGCCCCTCATTGCATTATTTCATCAAGGGCGGGCACATTAGTTCCTTAAGCCAGCTGGATGGCTTCCTCACATGGAGAATTCAACATCCCAAGTGAGGCTCAAACCCACATCTGTGAGTGGAAAGTGACTCGAAGTCAGTGACCTTAACCACTCGGCCACAGAGCCCCCACGTTTTTCCTTTGTGAAGAGCTTTTGATGATTCGTACAGGAATATACATTACTTGACACTTAAATTGAAATGTGTACATGTCTTTTAATTAATGAAAGCATAATGCCAAATTTGTACATTCTTTAAGAACTCATGGAAATCGAAGTTTCACTGTGTGAACTTTCTGTAAAATCGAATTTCATTATTTGGAAACTATGATATACAACGAACCATGCATATACGTAAGAATCTTACACCAAATTAGTGAGTTACAATGAAATATCTATGTCACTATTTCCTCATAAATGGTCTTCAATGTATTTAGAAAAGATTACTGTTGTAAATAAAAATGTGTTTGGCGAGAATATACATGTAGTTCTTTTTAAAGGTATTCCAAACAAGTTTGATAATATTCTACAACAGAAGGATTAGCGGCTATTGCGTTCAACACACCTGATCTACATGTGTAGAGAAAATCACCTTTAAAATCATCCACATACTATTATCTGCTACGTGAGTTACAGTATGGTCCGTGTGTCTACACTCAATGTAAATACAAAATTAGAATTCCAAATTACCCTATCTCTCTCTATCTCTCTCTCTCTCCGCCTATTCAGTCATTATCGCCCGATGGTGAAATGGTAACATGCTTGACTGTCAATTCAGAAGTCCGGGATTCGAATGGTCCGGGGTTCGAATCCCAATACAGAAACTGGAAATTTCTGAGATGCTCTTGAGTGTCTCCCACCTAACTAAGAGGCCAGACAGTACTGGTTCTTCCAGGAAGGACGACTTTGCGTGTATCGGTGCTTCACACCGGGCACGCCGTTATAGAACCAGCCGGACAGGCCTGTATCTAAGAGGAATTGTCTCTTTCTTTCGATTCTGTGGGCTTTGTCTCAGTCTGCCCCTCTGGTCAGATCGCTCTGTGTTTGTACTAGTAGAGGATGAATTCGGCACCCCGAGTGGCTGTCTTTGCGCTATATAAAGCGCCTTTGAACGTGTTTATCATGCATGAAAAGGATGTAATAAAATATATAATATATGTTACCCGTCTATTTCTTTCGTTACACCTGTCTTTTTTATCATTATACATGTATATCTTTTGATCGAACGTATCCCATCAGTGTTCCTGGATTCTATACCAGTATCAACCTGTTCTCCACAACTTTTCTACATGAGTCAGACGTAGAGGACGAATGGTTTCAGAAACAATTGTCTTTTATCAAACCATCACAGTGTACAAACTCCTCGCCAATGAATCGAACTCAGGACCCAGCTAATAAAATGGACCGTGGGGTCGTGAGTTCTATTATGTTGATAAATGACATCATGTCTGGAACCATACGTCTTCCACACCTGTTCCTTCATTATAACCAGTTTGTTCCATAATTCATGTCCCGTTTGTTTATTAATCATAATCGTTTGTTCCATCATTATACCTGCCGCATGAGTTCCATCATTTCACTCATGAGAGCGTTCTTTTGACGAGCAGAAAAGTTCTGTTTGTTGTAGTTCTTCGCGACTGCAATAATGTAGAATATGCCAAGACCCGCAGTCGAAAAATGGTCAGTAACTGGGTGAAGTCCGTACATATAAGAATTTAAAATCCAGTTGTAAGCTATGTCGCACTTCTTAATACCAGTTGAGAATTTTTGTTTCATTTTTACTTTAAGAAAGAGGGCCAAGGACTCACCTAGGGAAGTTTGATTTTTAGCCATGGAATTCCATATCGGACAATGTAGTAACATTCTTTCAAAACTAGTCATAGCAAAAATCTGTGTTGTGGTGCAGAAAAAATGAACAGTGTTCAAGAAAATAAATCGTATTCCATATGACATACATGCTGTATCACTGTATAACACCGCCCGTTCGGTCGAATTGTTATCTTAGGTTAGCAGTTAACGGCTAGTGAAAGTGTAGTTTATTCTAAAGCTAACCAAAGTGCGAATCACGTGACGTATGTTGTGAGTGAACTCGTGTTCATTCAGTGTTCATTCAGTAGGCAGTCAGTAAAGCACGAGGAAGGACGCAAAGCGAAGCAGCAAAGAAGGACACAAAGCGGGGAAGAAAGGTAAATATTTTAAAAACAGAAATGTTTAATTACAGTTTCACTTGTTAGAGTTTTATTTGATATTCAGATTTTTGTTTAAATATGCATCACTTTTCTATATTTTCTCGAGAGTGATTTGGCGCCAATGGCGGGAAGAATTTTTTTCTGAGGATGTGTTAGGCTTGAACCAGTTTCATGAGGTGAAGTTTGCCTATAAACATGATTATTTAGAGTGTTTGATTTGTATAAATCTCAGATTTTTAGAAATACAGCCTGAATTTTGTAACTGACTGTCTGCTGATTTGGAGCACTTTGTGTGTGTGTGTGTTTTTTGTGGCCAAGGGCAAGGACAATACTGTCCTCCAGCTTGCAGATACTAGTCCATTTTCCTTATTCCGCTTATCTTCTGTGCGTTTGGTACTCCTGAGCCGAATTAGCTGCGCCTAATATTTACATGCTAGTGTATGTGTGCATCCTGTGTAACTCATCGGTTAGCAAGTGGTAAACAGGTAAAACATTTGACTAGTGTCTCAGTACAGTGCTTTAGGGTATAGCGGATAGCTAACTAATTTTTCCTGTATTCCAATTCAAAGAAATGAAATTTAATAGCTTTTTCTGTTTATCGGACAGAAAACCGCTATACTTTTCAAAACATTCAGCTTTTAATCGAAATTCATGTTTTTTCTCTCCAAGCCATTGTTTACATATGCGCCTGATTTAGGGTGTACAGGATAGCTTGGTCATTTTTTCCATTATTAGTTTAAAATCCACATCTAAACAAACTTATCAATATTTTTTATATTACTATAAATCAGAATAATAATTTAATGTATTCCCTTTTCAAAAACATTCAACTTTTTAAATTTCTATCAAATACTTTTCATTCACTGACATTTTTTACATACACTGATTTAGTCAGTAGAGGATAGCTTCAATTTTCATTTGATGACATATGAAAAATAACACAAAAAGCAAACATTTAAGATGTATGTCAGAATGTCTGTCCGCATGCAAGAAAAAGAATATGAAAATTCATACAATAATTCAAGTCTAAATATAAAATTTATCAACCTTACCTCTATACCCTAAAATCTGCTATATCCTAAAGCACTGTACCTCTATGTATGAAAGGGGTCCTGGGTGTACTTGTAAATTTAGTTCCTTCTTATTTCCATAAAATCCGTATTCTTTAAATGTTTCAGTACTCGTATTACCCTGATGTGCCTCGTGCAATTGCATAGTGTTTGTTCTTGTTATAGTGTACTAGTGAATTTAATAATTTACCTTCACAATTTTTGTAGTTTGAAAATATATATACATATAGCAAAGAAAAGAGAAAAGATAAGTAAAAAAAAAGAGAGAAAAGGGAAAGAAGGAAGAAAAAAAAATTACTCATAAGCAATCGTAATTTGGCAGAGAGCACAAGCTCCAGGCTCCTAATTCGAAGAATATGGTCATATTTGGGGATCAAAGGGAATATTGACATGCATGGAGCAGTCTTCATATTATTTCGCATAAATACTTACTGAAAGTCAAGGTCACATTTAGGAGTCAAAAGTAATGTAAGATATTAGAGAGTTTGAGATTTCAACCTTCGCCTTCCCCTTCAACGTCTCTTGTGAAGTTAACGTATTAAGTTGAAGTTCGATTAAAATTTCTTGAGATTTCAAACATTAGAATGAACCTTACTTCTTTTAATCCGCCCATTCAATTTATCCGTAATTATGATCGTTTTTTTCGTGCATTTTGATACCAATTGTCCGAAAGGGCAGGAATTTTACAAGAGGTTTTAAAAATGAAAAGAATGAAAATTAAATGAAAAAAAATTTCAATTAATATAATCATCGCATGGATATTAGAGCGATTACCTAAAAAAACAACAACAAAAAAAACACAAAACAAAACAACAAAACAAAAATAAACACGATAAAACAATGTGAACAGTTGTAAAAACTCGTTAGTGTTGCTCCAAACATTTAGGTTTTATATAAAATTATGTCAATATAGTCAGTATAAGATTTTAAATCATACACGAGAGAAAATAAAAGTGATTATTACATACCTAAAATTATTTTCCATTTGGTTTCAATGGACCGCGATATTTTTCCATATCATGACGTTGAACGCTTTCATATCGGACTAGTCCCAACCCGTGACTCTAGTTACCTCCCCTGACGGTCCGTCCATTGCGAATCTCGTTCCTTTAGATTTTTGTTGCTATTGTGTATTTGTTTAATTTGTAATTTATGCAACATTTTATTAGCTCATCTGATTTTTTGAAAAAAAATGATGAGTTATTGTCATCACTTGAGCGGTTGTCGGCGTCGGCGTCGGCGTTGCCTGGTTAAGTTTTATGTTTAGGTCAGCTTTTCTCCTAAACTATCAAAGCTATTGCTTTGAAACTTGGAATACTTGTTCACCATCATAAGCAGACCCTGTACATCAAGAAACATAACTCCATCTTGCTTTTTGCAAGATTTATTGCCCCTTTTGGACTTAGAAAATCATTTTCTTGGTTAAGTTTTATGTTTAGGTCAGCTTTTATCCTAAACTATCAAAGCTATTGCTTTAAAACTTGCAACAGTTTTTCACCATCATAAGTGGACACTGTACATCAAGAAACATAACTCTATCCTGCTTTTTGCAAGATTTATGGCCCCTTTTGGACTTAGAAAATATCAGATTACTTGGTTAAGTTTTATGTTTAGGTCAACTTTTTCTCTTAAACTATGAAAGCTATTGCTTTGAAACTTGCAACACTTGTTCACCATCATAAGCTGACCCTGTACAGCAAGCAACATAACTCCATCCTGCTTTTTGCAATAATTATTGCCCCTTTTGGACTTAGAAAATCATTTTCTTGGTTGAGTATTATGTTTAAGTCAACTTTTCTCATAAACTATCAAAGCTATTGCTTTAAAACTTGCAACAGTTTTTCACCATCATAAGTGGACACTGTACATCAAGAAACATAACTCTATCCTGCTTTTTGCAAGAATGATGGCCCTTTTTAGACTTAGAAAATCATGGGTAGGACAATATTTCTATTACACAAAAAAAATCAGATGAGCGTCAGCACCCGCAAGGCGGTGCTCTTGTTTACTTTTACTCTTTGATTAATCTGACCTATTAGATACTGGCACGTAGTAATTTATCAGACTGAAATGAAATGAAAGTTATAATTACGTCATGAGTTGGACTAATATAGGACCTGGAATGTTTTCTTAACGTTGTAATGGAAAGAATCGCGTGACGTCCATGGCCTTGACGCGCACGTTGCGACAACAAGTTGACGTCATTTTCGCGGAAAATATTAATGCGCGTCAGTTTGAATTGTTTATTGCATTTTCGGAGAATTTTTTCCCGTCTTTCGTGACAGAACGATAATTTAGATATAAATTAATCATTTGATAGTGGATATGTAATAAAAAGGTTATCAACTTTGTATGTGGATATATGCACTCGTTCTTTCGCGAACAATATTGCGCTCATAAAGTCGCGCAATATTACCGCTGCAAAACTCGTGCATATATCCACATACAAAGTTAATAGCCTATTATGATCATATCAAAGTGATAATGACACTCTATATGACTCTGTATAATGCCAAACTCTCAGACAGCACAATATGATTTTAATATACCCTTTTATAAGTAAAGCATCTGCGGATCCAGGACTTTTTGTTAGAGGGACACCAACATTAAAGAGGGGGTCACCCATTTCAGGGGGGGTGGGGAGGGGGTAGGGGTAGGGGTAGGGTAGGGTCACACCGAGTTTCAAGACTGACTTTTTTTGTAAAATGTAAGAATCAAAGGGGGAATTAACCCACAATGTCTCTCTGCCAGGCTCTGGTTCCGTGCATTTAAAAAATGGAGTTATCCCATACGGCTAACAGGAAAAGTCTCTCATCATGATATCATAAATCTGAAATTATCTGATACTTCAAAAGAATTTTCCGTCTTACTAGTTCCATTTTATGTTTATAATTAAAACGCAATTTTCGTATTAAGTGTCCGACAGAAACAGAATGATTTTATTTGGATGTGAAAATAATATGTTCCACCAAATGATAATCGCGCGTAATTATTTATTTTTCAAGTAAAATGACTGTCATGCCATGTGCCTCCATCCAGATTTCAGTCTTTGATGCCGAGTATTTGGACAGAGTAAATGTAAAAAGAATGAAGTTTCGGCTTTCGTGATATCACATCTTCGGACGTTCAAAACTTCACTTCATACGACAAAAAGGCCCATCTGGTATAATCGAAACCGCCTGGGGACACAAATATGCCGTAGAAGTTAAAGTTTGAACAAAATCTCAAAGTTTCTCAAAATCAGTTGATAACTTTATACTTCCAGGTTCAATTCAATGTATTTAGTTAAAATCATTAGCCATACAAAACTTCATTATTCTTATACCTATTGATAGTGTTTCGCATCAAATTTAGTCTAATTATATATATGGATAATCAAATAACTTAATAAGCAGAAATCCTGAAACAAAGCTTTTTATTTCGCATAGTAATAAAGCGAAGTCTTAGGCTTACGTGATATTACATGGAAAACTTTAGTAGCAACGTGTGATTTAAATAAAATACACGCATGTCCGTGACGTTTTACCCAAAATATATATGAGAGACGTTGAAGGGGAAGGCGAAGTTTGAAATCTCAAACTCTCTAATGTCAGGGCCATAACTTTTACAGATATAGAGCATTTTTAGCTTGACTTTTCAAAGAAAAAGTAGAGCTATTGCACTCGCCCCGGTGTTGGCATGGGCATCGCCGTTGGTTAAAGTTTTTGATTAAGTCAATATCTCTGTTACTATCAAAGTTATTGACTTGAAACTTGAAATAGTTATTGTGACTATCTAAGTCTGCACCAGGAGAAACAATACCCATAACTCTGATTTGAATTTTGACGAGCCCTTTTTTAACTTGGAATTTTGGTTAAAGTTTTTGATTAAGTCAATATCTCTGTTACTATCAAAGTTATTGACTTGAAACTTGAAATAGTTATTGTGACTATCTAAGTCTGCACCAGGAGAAACAATCCCCATAGCTCTGGTTTGAATTTTGACAGAGTTATGCCCCTTTTAACTTAGAATTTTCGGTTAAAGTTTTTGATAAGTTCAAATATCTGTGGTAATACCAAAGCTATTGACTTGAAACTTAGAATAGTTACCTACTATCAAAGTGTACACCAGGAAAAACATTCGCCCAACTCTGATATGAAATTTGACAGGGTTATGCCCCTTTTTAACTAGGAATTTTCTGTTAAAAGTTTTTGATAAAGTCAAATATCTCTGTTACTATCAAAGCTATTGACTTGAAACCTGAAATAGTTAACTAGGGGCCTCCGTGGCCGAGTGGTTAAGGTCACTGACTTCAAATTATTTGCCTCTCATCGATGTGGGTTCGAGTCTCACTCGGGGCGTTGAATTCTTCATGTGAGGAAGCCATCCAGCTGGCTTACTAAAGGTTGGTGGTTCTACCCAGGTGCCTGTTCGTGATGAAATAATACACGGAGGGGCACCTGGGGTCTTCCTCCACCATCAAAGCTGGAAAGTCGCCATATGACCTATCATGTGTCGGTGCGACGTTAAATCCAACCAAAAACAAAAAAAGTTAACTACTAATTCAAAGTCTACACCAGGTGAAACAATCCCCATAACTCTGATTTGAATTTCGATGGAGTTATGCCCCTTTTTGACTTAGATATTTTTTGTTAAAACTATTGACTTGAAACTTAAAATAGTTATTTTAAAACTATCAACAGTGTACACTTGGAGAAACAATCCCCATAACTTTGTTTGAAAGTTGTCAGAGTTATGCCACTTTTTAACTTAGAATGTTTGTTTAAAGTTTTACTGGCAAAGCACTTATTTTGAGTCAAGCACTGAGAAAAGTTGGAAGCTCTTGTTAGCTTAACTGTTCAAAGAAGAGTTTTAGTTATTCTAGTCCAAATTCGAATATTCGTAAATTATTGTATTTTTTTTTTCAAAATAAGTATCATTGATTTTGGGAAATATGAGCATGCTAATTCTACAGAATAAAACCAAAAACAAAAGATGTCCAATTAACAAGAAAATAGCAATGCATAATTGGCAGGGGCCATCGTTACGGATTAACAGTTTGCAACAGACGTCAATGTGTCAGATGCATGTCAAAAGATGTCCAGTTAACAAGATAATTGCAATGCATAATTACCTGGGGTCATCGCTACAGGTTAACAGTTTGTTCTTGGCATAAATGTGATAACTTTTTATCTTTTGTTCATTTTTATTGGCGCCTGTTTTATGTAACAAGTAGATTTTTTTTCAAAAACAATACCAAACTTGTAGATATTGTCGATCTTTTCACAATATTTTGTACGACGTTTCAGACAATCTGCAGAATCAGTTTTCATCCGCAGTCAGCCGTATTTGAATTAAATTTTGAAGTAGTTAATAATAAAATCAAGAAAAACATGATTGATGCATAAGTTCATGTTAAAGGAGGTTTAAGTCTGCCTTACTTGCTTTTTACACGACGATTTTTACACACCGATAGAAATTTTTCAAAATGGCGGTGGTAATACAACAGCGCGTCTCGTGTTTAAATGGGACGACCTGCTATTTTTAGATAAAATTGCGACGGTCTAAATTATAATCGTTTTGATTTTTTGTATCATTTTGAAGCTAAAACACTGAATTAGTTAAATATGTTCATGATTATACTGACAGAATCCTGATATAAAACGCTAAAATCGGCGGGTTTTGCTATGTAGGATCAGGTTACTCGAAACAAACATTTTTTTGGCCTTATTTACGATGATCCATGCTTTAAACAAATGATTACGTTGTGTATATGCCAATCACTTAATAAGAATTTAAAGCTTCCATTAAAACTAACTGAATATTCGAATATGGCAAACCGAATATTCGAATATTGAATTCAGTATTCGTTCCCATCCCTAATTTACAGTATTGCTATTTTTATTTTCACAAATCTGTTTTTATTTGAACCAATCAGACGACTTGTTCGTATGTCAAAGAGTGAGAAAATTGTGCAGTCATTCCATGGCTTGAACCTGGGACCCCTCGCTTACAGAGCAAGTGGCCTACCGATTGAGCTAACCGGCTATCTGACACATTGCGTCATCAGAATTGTAAATAGCGAAAATCAAGGCTAAATGTAGATTTGCAAAATGTTGTAAGTTAAGCTCTGATTGGCTAGCGAAAGGGTCGTCAGAATGAGCTATCAGTAGGTCGTTCTCAGATCCTATGCGTAGCGTAATAGGAGATGTACTTTAGTCAGATTGCTTGGTGCTACAGATACAGGGTTTTCTCTAGCTAATTTGGGAACATGGCCTATACCCCCGAAATTGGGAATTTTGACACGTTAATGTTCCAAATTGGGAATTATTTAGTCCCTTAGGATATAGTAATGATGTGTTTAAGCACTTTCTCATACACTTGTTTCACATTGTAGAACCTCTTTATCATACTTCCATTACAAAATTGTCCATAATTTGGTCAATTTTTGTGCAATTTTGATGAAATTTTTTTCCGAATGTAGATTGTGAATTTTTGCACTCATTTTGGGAAAAATACATACTTTTTTGCATTGGGAATATAGCCGAATAACGGCTATAAAAATGGCCGAAAAAAAACCCTGAGATAGTTCTGCCAATCAAGTCATTGATAGATATTTAATTCCCAATTATAACTTGCTTATTACTGGAAGAACATATGTCAATGCAAAAAAGTTGTCAAATGCATATTGTTTGACATAAGAAAATGTTTTGAGTGTAATAAAATAAATTCAGATTCTCTTTTTAAGCTGAAATTTAGATACATATATAATGTTATTTGTACCATATCGCACATTGTATATAAAACCAAGAAAAACTCTAGTATTTACTGTGAAAATGGACAATAGAATGAAATGACTAAACACTTACTTTTTAACTGTCTAGGTTTTTCATTCTTCCTCATACAGATTTATACATAAATGCAGTTACTTGCGGAGAACAGGTTTGTACTGGTACAGAATCCAGGAACACTGGTTAGGTTAACTGCCCGCCGTTATATGACTGAAATACTGTTGAAAAACAGCGTTAAACCCAAAAAAACAAACAAACAAACATAAATGCAAGGTAGGATTATTTGTATCACTGTTTAATCTCTAGTACTATATCCACGGGTGGTAAACGCGCAATCCAATTCCCACTGGGAATACGCTAAAAATGGGTTGCGCGACTTCAGGTGCTGGAGTTGCGCATCAATATATACAAAATCGAGGTAGGTGGGTTTTTGTTTTTGTAAATAATGACACATTTACGAATATTTTCGAAAAAAGCAAAATGCTATTCGACACAAAAATGAATAAAGATCATATGTGTGAAATACCAAGTTATTTATTTAAGAATCAGCTCTGCTATCACGAAAATGTCAATTTTCTAACTCCTGTGCCTTCTTTCTGGAAATGTGACGCTTCTAATGATCAAACACGTGTTAAACAGTCATGAATATTACATACACTTGAATGAAATGTTGCTTTTGGGGGAAATATTGGCAAAAAAATAATCGGGAATGGGGTTGCGCCCCGGGAATGGAGTTGCGCGTATACATTATATACATTATGATGTATATGAGCAACTCCATTCCCGGTGCGCAACCCCATTCCAGATTATTTTTTGTCAATTATGTCCCCGTAAGCAGGATTTGAAGCAAATAATTTTGATATTCGTTACTTTGTAATAGTTGAGTTATCATAAAAAGCATCAAATGTCCTCAGATTAGGCATAATTATGAGGTCAGAAACGTCCATTTTTGTTGATTTCATACCTTTTCACGCTTCTTGTCGCCCGAGTTTTTGTGATAATAGAGCCGAATCATAACTTACAAACCAGATATTTTACACATATGATGTATTATCATATTTGTGTCGAATAGCATTTTGCTTTTTTCGAGAAAATTTATTCTTGTCTCATACTAAGCAAAATGACAACTTCCTATACCGAAATTTCGTCTTTTTTTACGCGCAACACTAGCACCGGACGTTGCGCAACCCATTTTAAGCGTATTCCCAGCGGGAACTGGATTGCGCGTTTACCACCCGTGATATCTAAGCAATGTCAAGAACAATAAACAATTTATTTCAGGCTGATGAGTCTATGATAAGTGATCTACACCTTCTTCATAACCCAAGTTTGTTCTGTTGTTTGCCCTGATAATTCTCAATCCCAGTTTGGTCAACTCTCACAGTGGTGGACTTTATAACAGCTGTCAGAATGAGAACCAGAACAATTACCTCAGTGAAAGCCAAAACATTTTCATTGTTCAAGTGAGTACATGTAGATTAGTTTGGACAGAATCTGTATGCTTTTCTATAGATGGTTTGTAAAAAAGTCAAATGTCTTTACAGTTTTTTTTTTTCAGTCTAAAATGATGCTAAGTTTAAAGAATCTAAATGCACCAATTTCCTAGATATATTTGTTTTTCTGCTATTTGATGTTTAAAAAATAAACTAAGAATTTACAAAAATGACAGCTCCTGTATTTGTACAATAGTACTAAATAGGTAATCAAGCAGCAGTTTCAGGCTGGTTGGAAAATGGCGGAAAGAGAATCCTTATTGTATAGCTCAACTATACAGAGTATAAGGAGAGCTCTCCTACTCACCCGGTGTTGGCGTCGGCGTCTTTCCACATCTCCACCTTGGTTAAAGTTTTTTTTACACTTTCTGCTTTTTTCACCTTATCTCTCTAATTACTGGATGGATTTGCTTTAAATTTAAAATAGTTATTCCTCACCATCACCCACATCATCTGGCATAAGGGCCATAGCATTCACACCAATATTTTATGATTTATTCCCCCTTTTTACTTAGAATTTCAGGTTAGTTTTGGTGCACTTCACTCTCTGAGTTATCACTCTACAGATTTGATTCAAATTTAAAATAGTTGTTCCACATCATCATCCACATCATATGATACAAGGTGCAAAACTCTGGCACCAATTTTTCATGAATTATGCCCCCTTTTTAAATGAAACTTCGGGTTAAAAGTTTTGGTGCACCTTCACTCTTATCTCAGTTATGACTGAATAGATTTGATTCAGACTTGAAATATTTCTTCTTCATCATCATCCACATCTTATGACTCGAGGTTCATAACTTTGGCACAAATATTTCATGAATTATGCCCCTTTATTCATAGAATTTCAGGTGAAAGTTTTGGTGCACTTTCACTCTATCTTTATTACTGAATGTATTTGATTCAAACTGAAACATTTGTTCAACATCATCACCCACATCATATGGCACAAGGGTCATAACTTCTGCACCATTTTTTCATGAATTATCCCCCCTTTTGACTTAGAGTTTCAGATTAAAGTTTAGATGCACTTTCACTCTAGCTCAGTTATTATTAAATTGATTTGATTCAATCTTACAACAGTTGTTCCGCCTTATCACCCACATCATATGACACAAAGTGCATAACTCCTGCACCAATTTTTAGCTCAACTATTCAAAGAATAGTAGAGCTGTTGGACTCACCTGTGTGCGGCGTCCGCATCCCAATTTGGTCAAGTTTTTGTATGTAAGCTGGTATCTCAGTAACCGCTTGTGGGAATGGATTGAAACTTCACACGTATTTACTGTTATAAACTGACTTACACTGCACAGGTTCCATAATGCTATTTTGCTTTTTTACAAAATTACGCCCCTTTTTCGACTTAGAAATGTTTTGTTAAGGTATTGTATGTAAGCTGATATCTCAGTACTCACTAATGGGAATGGATTGAAACTTCACACACTTGTTCACTGTCATGATCTGACATGCACTAAGCAGGTCCAGTAACTCTACTTTGTTTGTTTTCAAAATTATGGCCCCTTTTCCACTTGGTAGTTTTTGGTTGAGTTTTTGTATGTTAGCTGGTATCTCTGTATCCACTAATGGGAATGGATTGAAACTTCACACACTTGTTATCCCCCGCCAATGAAATCGGGAGTGGGGTATTGAAATGGTGTTGTCCGTCTGTCTGCAGCCATTTCTCAGTAACTAGCAGGAAGAATTTTATGAAACTTGAAATAAACATGAACCAACATACTGCAATGACGCCTGTCAAGTTTTTTTTATTGGTCAATTTTCCTTAAAGTAATGCCCTGGATTTAATGAAACTTGCCCCAAAATGTCCATCCGCAGCCATTTCTCAGTAACTATTACGTAGAATTTCATAAAACTTGAACTAAACATGCACCAACATACTGCAATGATGCCCGTTAAGTTTGTTTTTTTATTGGTAAATTTTCCTTAGAGTTATTGCCCTTGATTTAATGAAAAATCCACGTCTGCAGCCATTTCTCAGTAACAAGCTGGTAGAATTTCATGAAACTTGAAATAAATATGAACCAACATACTTCGTTGATGCCTGTCATTTTTTTAGCTCGACTATTTGAAGAATAGTCTAGCTATTCTACTCACGTCGGCGTCGGCGTCACACCTTGGTTAAATTTTTGCATGCAAGTACATACAGCTATCATGTAAAGGCATATAGCTTTGAAACTTATTTATTCTTTTTCTAGGTCAATTACCAACCTCACTGGGTCAAGTTCCATAACTCTAACATGTATTTTGAGCAAATTATGCCCCCCTTTAAGTTGGAACTTGGAAAAGTGTCTGTTCGTAAACGTTATTTTCGAAAACATATGCAAAGTTCACTCGACAGTCGCACCAAGAACTAATGCAGATATTTGAATGCTCAAAACCTTCACATGTGTCTTCGGGGTATTCATAACAACTAGTTTAGAAATACATCATCAAAGTTCCGATTTTTAGACTCTGACCTTTATGTTTAGGCCAAATTAATGCCCCCCTTTTGGACTTTTATAGAAAGTAACTTCCGTGGGTTAAAGGAATCTGTTTTACAGTATCGAATGCGAAGTACAAGTACAGCTATTAACTAACAAGGCCAAATTTGGAAGAATTTGAAAACTTATTGAATTTTTTTCTTTTTCTAGATCAATTACCTACCTTACTGGGTCAAGTCCCATAACTCTGACATGTATTTTGGGCAAATTATGCCCCCTTTTGGACTTAGAAAATCCTGGTTAAAGTTTTACATGCAAGTTACTATCTCCAAAACTACTACAGATATTAAATTGAAACTTCACATGTGTCTTCGGGGTTATAAAACTAGTTGATAGAATCAAGTCCCATAACTCTGACATGTATTTTGGGCAAATTATGCCCCCTTTTGGACCTAGAAATCCTGGTTAAAGTTTTGCGTGCAAGTACATACAGCTATTACCAAAAGGCATATAGCTTTTAAACTTATTTATTCTTTTTCTAGGTCAATTACCAACCTCTCTGTTTCAAGTTCCATAACTCTTAACATGTATTTTGAGCAAATTATGCCCCCTTTTGGACTTAGAAAATTCTGGTTAAAGTTTTACATGCAAGTTACTATCCCAAAACTAATGCAGATATTGAATTGAAACTTAACATGTTTCTTCGGGGTTATAAAACTAGTTGATAGCATCAAGTCCCATAACTCTGATATGCATTTTGGTCAAATTATGTCCCCTTTCGAACTTAAAACTCTTTTGATATTTAACATTTTGGGTAATAATTTCCTGCTTCTGTGACAATATTTCGAATAGTCGAGCTTGGCTGTCTTACGGACAGCTCTTGTTTTAATTGGTCAGTTTTCCTTGGAGTTATTGCCCATTAAATGTTTAAAAATCTGCAGATTTGTACATAACAAACCAACCAATTGGTAGAATTTCATTAAATTTCTTTCATTCTTTTCCATGAACATTTATTAGAAACATGTGAAGTTATGTACCCACACCTGGTCACCACCTTGCCTTGGTCACACACCCTCCCTCTCTCCCCCCCCCCCCCCCCCCACTAAAAAACAAAAATAATCATTCTTTTTTAGTATTTTTTTTTCAAACCTTCCATGAATATTTATTAACATGCAAAGTTGTACCATTCCCCCACCTTAATCCTCCACCCAGTCATGCCAACCACCCCAATCATGCAACCCACCACCCCCCACCCCAACCCCACAACCCATTTTTTTTTTTTTTTTCATTTTTAATTTTCCTTCATTATTTATAATCAACATGTGATATTTTGTACCCCCCCCCCCCCCCCCCCCCCCCCCACAACCAAAAAATAACATTCATTTTCTGTTAAATTGATTTTGACTAATGAAATTATTTGCTTTTTGGTAACATCCTTAACTTTTTGACGGATATATTTTTGCCATTCCTCATCACAAACCCTTTCGGCGGGGGATACCAATTCATCGAATTTGCTTGTTCACTGCCATGATATGACATGCAGTGCAAAGGTTCAATAACTCTACTTTGCATTTTTACTAAATTGTGCTTTTTTAGCTCACCTGTCTCATAAGGGTGAACTTTTGTGATCGCCCATCATCCGTCCGTCTGTTCACAATATCTTGTGAACACGATAGAGACCATATTTTGCAAGCAATTTTGATCAAACTTGTACAGAACGTATTGGCATGATATCTCGGTTCCTTATGAAAACTGGCCAGATCCCATCATGGGTTCTAGAGTTATTGCCCCTTAAAGGACCAGAATTTGCGTGCGTGCGTCAACAATTTCTTGTTTGCACGATAGCGGTTTCATTTATGATTTTATTTTAACCAAACTTGCACACAACTTGTATCACCAGAAAGGTTCCAGAGTTATGGCCCCTAAAAGTGTCAGAATCAGCTGTTTTGACCTTGTCTGCACAATAGCAGCTTCATTTATGATTTTATTTGAACTAAATTTGCACACAACTTTTATCACCATAAGATCTTGGTTCCTTTCTTGAACTGGCCAGATGCCGTTATGGGTTCCAGAGAGATGGCCTCTGAAAGGGCCAGAATTAGCTATTTTGACCTTGTCTGCACAATATTAGCTTCATTTATGATTTGAATTTAATAAAACTTGCACAAAACTTGTGTCACCATAAGATCTCGGTTCCTTTCTTGAATTGGCCAGATCCCATAATGGGTTCCAGAGTAATGGCCCCTGAAATTGCCAAAATTAGCTATTTTGACCTTGTCTGCACAATAGCAGCTTCATTTGCGATTTTGATTTTAACCAAACTTGCACACAATTTGTATCACCATAATATCTCTATTCTTTTTTATATGCCTGAAGGGACGTATTATGTTATCGCCTCGGTGTTCGTCTGTCTGTCTGTCTGTTGGTTAGCAATTTCCCTTCCGCACTTACCGTAACTTTTGAACCCCTTGAAGGACTTCAAGGAAACCTGACACAAATGTTCACCTCATCGAAACGGCGTGCAGAGTGCATGTTTCAGATAGCTCACTTCATTGTCAAGGTCACACTTAGTGGTCAAAGGTCAAATGTCTTTGTTTTGTGTGTATATTGCTATGCATTTGCGTTGTATTGCAGTGCTCTTGTTTTTATTTGGAAGATCCTTCTTTTGTGCACTTACAGTATTTTTTTTTAATGACCACTTTTTTATTATTGGCTGTAGGGAAAAACCAAGACCATTTTCTGTGGTACAACATGGATGGTACCTCCAATTTATATGTGTATTTTGACATATCTGTACATTGTAAGAATTTTTTTTCTTTCTGGTTAAATTTCTTCCCTTTGTTGTTCCTGTCCTTTGGACTTAGATATGTTTTCGGAGGACTTAGATTTATTTTTAATTTCTTCCCTTTGTTGTTATGAAATTTTTATCTTGGTCATGTGGGGTCAGAAACTAGGTCATCGGGTCAAATCGAAGAACAAGCTTGTTTACACCCAAGGGGGCACATTTTTATGCCCCCAGAAGGGAGGCATATTAGTATTCAACTGTCCATCTGTAAAGTTTGTCACAATGTTAACTTTTTGCATGAAAGCACTTTACATGCGAACAACTGCACCCAGGACCTTCAAACTTCACATGCTGATAGTACTTATTGAGTACACGACCCCTACTGACTTTGGGGTCACCAGGTCAAAGGTCAAGGCGCTGCAGGGTCATTTGTCACCATAAGTAACAGCTCTTGTTTATTCTATCTTCATAAATTTTGGTCAGAGTATTTGTTATCATGAAGTCTTTGGCAAGATCTTATCTAAGTCACATGGGGTAAAAAATAGGTCAGTAGGTCAAATCAAAGAAAATGCTTGTTTACACTCAAGAGGCCACGTTTTTTTGGTCCAATCTTGCCGAAAATTGGTCAAAATATTTGTCTTCGTGTAATCACTAGGTAAAACATGTTTATACTGTTATGGTGTGTAACACAAGACCTTACCTAGGGCCATCTGGCCCTCTTGTTTAGTTAGATTTTTAGATGTAAGATGGTATCTTAGTACCCACTAAAGGAAATGGATTATAACTTTACACACTTGTCCACTGTCATAAGCTGATAAGTACTGTGCAGGTTCCATAACCCTGTTTTGCATTTTTACAACAATATGCCCCTTTTTAAGCTCAACTTTTTGTCGAAGAAAAAATAGAGCTATTGCACTCACCCTGGCGTCTGTGTCGGCTTTGGCGTTGCCATTGCCGTTGGTTAAAGTTTTTGATAAAGTCAGATATCTCTGTTACTGTCAAAGCTATTGACTTGAAACTAAGAATACTTATTAACCATCAAAGTTTACACCAGGAGCAACAATCCCCATAACTCTGATAGAATTTTGACAGAATTATGCCCCATTTTAACTTAGAATTTTTGGTTAAAATGTTTGCTAAAGTCAGATATCTCTGTTACAATTAAAGCTTTTGACTTAAAACTTAAAATATTATTTACTATCTAAGTTTACACGAGTCCCCATTACTTTGATTTGAATTTTGACAGAATTATGTCCCTTTTTAGCTTGACTTTTCGAAGAAAAAAAAGAGCTATTGTTCTCGCCCCGGCGTCGGTGTCGCCGTTGGTTAAAGTTTTTGATAAAGTCAAATATCACTGTTACTATCAATGCTTTGACTTGAAACTTAAAATAGTTATTTACTATCAAAGTCTACACCAGGAGAAACAATCCCCATAACTCTGATTTGAATTTTGACAGAATTATGCCCCTTTTTAACTTAGAATTTTTGGTTAAAATTTTTGATAAAGTCAAATATCTCTGTTACTATTAAAGCTTTTGACTTGAAACTTAAAATGAATATTTACTACCAAAATCTACACCAGGAGAAACAATCCCCATAACGCAGATTTGAATTTTGACAGAATTATGCCCCTTTTTAACTTAGAATTTTTGGTTAAAGTTTTTGATAAAGTCAAATATGCCTGTTACTGTCAAAGCTATTGACTTGAAACTTAAAATACTTATTTACCATCAAAGTCTACATCAGGACAAATAATCCCCATAACTCTGGTTTGAATTTTTACAGAATTATGTCCCTTTTTAACTTAGAATTTATTGTTAAAATTTTTGATAAAGTCAAATATCTCTACTATTAAAGCTTTTTACTTGAAACTCAGAATAGTAATTTACTATTAAAGTATACACCAGGACACACAATTCCCATAACTCTGATTTGAATTTTGACAGAGTTATGTCCCTTTTTAACTTGGATTTTTTTTACTGGCAAAGCTCTAGTTTAGAGTCAAGCACTGAGAAAAGTCGAGCGCGCTGTCTTATGGACAGCTCTTGTTAACTTGGATTTTTATGCCCCCGAAAGGAGGCATATTAGTTTTAAACTGTCCATCCGTTAGTTCGTTCCTTCATTCGTCACAACGTTAACTTTTTGCATGAAGGCACTTTACTCGCAAACCACTGCACCCAGGACCTTCAAACTTCACATGCTGATAGTACGTATTGAGTACACAACCCCAGGTCAAAGGTCAAGGCGCTGCGGGGGCATTTGTCACCATTAGTGACAGCTCTTGTTTTTACTGGCAAAGCTCTAATTCAGAGTCAAGCACTGAGAAAAGTCGAGCGCGCTGTCTTACAGATAGCTCTTGTTGACTTTTGTATTCATTCAATTGACAAGGCTGTTGAATAGTGGAGCATTGCTGTCCTCCAGCAGCTCTTGTTAATGAATTGTGTCCCCTTTTACTTTGAATTAAGGTGAATTTTGATGCATTTTCACTATATTATAGTTATTACTAAATGGATTTGATTCAAACTTGAAGTAGTTGTTCCACATCATCACCCACACCATATGGCATAAGGTGCATAACTCTTGCACCAATATTTTATGAATTAACAACGGTTACAGCTCTCAGAAGATTTCTAATTTTGTATAGAACATATTGTAAATTTATTTACTACTGTATACCTTTATTCTACAGCCAACCAATGCTAATCGTGTGACATTGTTGAGAGTGTATGTTCATTCAGCAGACAGTTGGTGAAGGACAAAAAAACGAACACAAAGCAAGGAAGGAAGGTAAAATAATTTTAAAAAAGAATGTTTAAATAGAGTTTTGCTTCTTTAGACATGTATTGGTTGATCAGATTGTTTTATCTAGATTTTCTTTAGAGTGATTTGGCGATATGTATATTTTTTTCTGATATAGTGCAGTGGTCATGTTGTGTTAGGCTTGAACCAGTTTTCTGTAAAATCCATGGTTATTTGCTAGGTCTCATGTCTATCTAATTTCATGTGGGTGATAGCTTTGACATGCATGAGCAGTATTTTTTTAATATTTGACAGTTTTATTTGCCTATAGGGCACAAGCTGCAGGCTCCTAATTCAAAGGTTATGGTCACACTTAAAGGTATCAAAGGGAATACAGTATGTCCAAACTGCAACATTGACAGGCATGGATCAGTCTTCGTATTATTTCTTGAAAGTCAAGGTCACATTTAGGGGTTAAAGTTCATGTAAGGTCTTGTCAGGGCCATAACTGTTTGCCACAGTGAAATAGTGTTTGGAGTAAGATGCAGGTTTCTATCTCAAAGGTCAAGGTTTCATTAATAAAGAGGTCAAAGGTAATGTTAGATCTTTTCTGAGCTGTAACTTTGACATGCAAGGAGCAGTCTTTTTTTTTTAATTGGTTAAATATATATTTCTGTCTCAACAAATAAATATTGTGCCCTTTTGGCCTGAAAATTCTAGGTTCATCCTAGATACCAGTACCTGTATCAAATAATTGTATGAATTCAATAAGAATTCATAAAAAATATAAGAGGAGAAGATAAACTTGTAAATAATCAATTCAGAGTTATGGTTCTTGCATATTGCATTTCTTCTCATTGCCATCTGTCAATATATTCAGTGTAATTGAGTTCTGTTTATTACATTAAAATTGCCATCATACAAAGGGGAGATGAAACTGTACACATCCTAAAATTCAGTTATGGTTCAGTGCCTTTGCACTCTGGACCATAATTCTATTTGTCACATACAAAAGGTAAAATAATTGATTTGTATTGTTTTGCTGTTTCAATATTTCAATGTGCAAGTAGTAGTTTATGAAGGCTATATATTTTGAAGATTGTCAAGAAATTTCATACATGAAACAGTTTGGTTTACTATAAATATTGATATATTTGGATGCAGTTACCATTAAAAGGGCCATAACTCAATTATTTTTACATAGCACATGTATATGCCGATTATATTCATTTTTTGGTAAATAATTTGTTTGGGTCAGGTCATTCGAAAACTATGAAATGGGTTATCTGGAAAGCAAATTGCAAAATTTTAATTTGCCAGAGAAATGAACCAGTATCTTCACAATAAATTAATTGGGGAAAACATATCAGTGCTTTAAACCAGTGTACTCTCAATTATTGTAGTCGTTGTCTTGATTTGCAATAGATCTGAACCAGTGTACTCTGAAATATTAATTTTGGAAAAACATTTGAATGTTGTGAATAAATATCTTAATAGATTTAGACATTATTTTGATTTGCACTAGATCTGAACTAGTATCCTCAAAAACTTAATTGGGAAAGCCACATCAGGTCTAAACCAGTATTCTCTCAGTATTCAACTTGCTTTACAATAGATTTGAACCAGTATCCTCTAAAAGTTAATTGGGAAAACCATGTCAGGTCTCAACCACTCTTCTGTCAGTCAACTTGGTTTACAATAGATGTGAACCAGTATCCTTTAAAAGTTAATTGGGAAAACATATCAGGTCTAAACCAGTATGCTCAGTAGTCAACTTGGTTTACAATAGATTTGAACCGGTATCCCCTAAAAGTTAATTGGGAAAACCATGTCGAGTATCAACGACTATTCTCTCATTAGTCAACTTGGTTTACAATAGATGTGAACCAGTATCCTTTAAATGTTAATTGGGAAAACCATGTCAGGTCTTCACCAGTGCCCTCTCAATAGTCAAGTTGGTTTACACTAAATTTGCTAAGTTAATGGGAAAAGTATGTCAGGCTCTAAGCTAAGCAATATCATTATTGAAATCATTTACTTGCATGGTAGGGCTCTGAACAAGTTAATTTCCTTTGAACAACGTTGTCTTAACTGGGAACAGATTTTGGGGTTCCAAATCTAAAAAGCCATTGTCATAATTTGAAACAGATTGATTGGCTCTCTGCAACCAGTATCCTGTTTTGGCATTTATCTTTCTGTATTAATTCTAAATAATTAGATTTTGCAAATTGGTTACACTTTATAGCACATTTAAGCCTAATTAAATTGCTCTTGTTCTGTTTAGCTTAAATAAAAATAATATTTTGTAAAAAATTTAACAACTTAGTAAAATTGGAGGCAGGCTTTTTGCATGATATACGTCTGCTGTTGCATTATCTTTTTATGGTTCCATAATTTTCTAAGTTCGTTATACTACAATTTTGACGTGGGACTTTATGTTCTTCCTTCCCTTTGCATCCTTCCCTTGCACTGTTCTCCTGCATTGTTCAGCATCCCAGCATGCACCTTGCACTATGCTTGCCACTTCCTCATAAAGTTCCAAGTCAAATTTAGTATAATGTACCATGAAATTTTGACTATATTCATGTTCTCATATAATCACACTGTTAGTTTCTACAAAACATCTAGTTCAAATGAAATGTTCAGCATGATGTTATGTTATGGAAAACAGTCAGTCTGAGGTCTGTAATACTTATTTTGTGTCTCAGCAATATTTAAACTTTTAAACTATTCAATGGATTCCAATGAAACTTTTATCAAAAGTTAAGCATAATGAGAAGCTATGTTGAGAGTCAATTCAGTCCCTCAAAGATTAGGTCACAGACAATGGCACTTTTCCTCCAGATTGTTCATTCAGAAATAACTTTTAAGATTTCAAGGGATTTCAACGAATCATTTTCACATGGTCCAATTTTGAAAATTCTGGTTACCAAGTTTGGGCTGACAAGCATGGTCAATCTGGGTTGTAGTTCAAATTGATATTTATTCACTAAACTTATGTTTAGGCCTAGCTTGGGATTGTATTGAGACAGTTGGGGTCACTGTATACAGTTTTCTGCCAATTGTGGTAATTGAATTTCGTTAAAACAGTGGGGCTAGGTTAACCGCATCAAATGCGGTTTCAGGTCAATAATTTAGTTGTCACCAAACATGTTGTGTAGCAAGTTGGAAATTATGAATTAGATATTGCAATGAAACTTGATAGAAAGCTTTTGAGGAGAAAAGGCATAAGACTTGGGGTCTCCAGGCCAAATGAGGTCAATGTCACCAATACTAAAACAGCATATTGTCACCAAACTTAGTGTATAGCAAGTTAATAAGCTTATACAGTTTGTATTAAAGGCTACTGGAGTCAGGTCACTGGTACTAAATGTAGAAAACAGTTTCTGGTCAATAATTACCCAAGATAAACTAGCAAAGAGGTACTGGTTAAAGATTTATCAATAAACCAAAGTGTCAGAATCTATTTTTGGCTACAAGTTACAAAAATATTATTTAAAAGGAACTGGATTCTTCAAATAACATGAAAGGGCTCTAGTGGTATTAGACTATTAAATACTTTTTGTCAAATACCTTTTAATACATTACATCAGTAGGGGGGGAAGTGCTTCCGATTCACCCACCTGCTTAGCTCAATAGGTAGGGCGTCGGTCTAAGGATTGCGGGATCATGAGTTTGATCCTCGGGCAGGATGTATGTTCTCCGTGACGATTTGATAAAAGACAGTGTCTGAAATCATTCGTCCTCCACCTCTGATAATTCATGTGGGGAAGTTGGCAGTTACTTGCGGAGAACAGGTTTGTTATGGTACAGAATCTGGGAACACTGGTTAGGTTAACTACCCGCCGTTACATAACTGAAATACTGTTGAAAAACAGTGTTAAACCAAAAAAACAAACAAAGCTTCCGATTCAGGTTTAAATTGCATGTAGGGACAATGTCATTCATTTCGGAGGTATTTGTAATCTTTCAACTGCTTTTATAGCTGGTATGGGGAAATTGTAAAGAAACATCTGTGTGTTAGATAATGTATTTTTTGTTATCAATATTAGATGATTAACTAGAAAATCAATATACTTTTGACCAAAATGCCACCAATCTTTCAAAAACACTGAAAAAAGTCATTGACAAGGGAAATAGGTGGAATGGCTGCTGGTTCATGTAACTGCATTTAAAGACATCTTCATTCTTTCTAGGTCAAGATCTGAACTGTATTACAGGTCATTTTTCAGCTGATAACACAATTTTAAAAAGTCACATTTCTCCTGAATTGAGTCGAACATTCTCATGGTGTTGATCATCTTTCAAAAATACTTGCAGCTGGCTATAATAGCTTGCTATGGATTAATGTCAGAACAGTTTGTCAAACAATTTTGATGTAAAGCTTAGCTGTTTGGAATATCATAGGACTGGGTTAAGAAATATTAGCTACTGACTAATATTGAACTACTGTATTTCAGGATTTAGAGATGGTCTGTTTACCATTGGCCTGCCAACCCTATTTACCACATAACAAATGTATCCTATATTTATTCAAGATAGTTTTCATACATGTTAGAAAAAAATCTGTCCCATCTGCCTTATACTTGTTTGTTATTAGATATTCAGGAAGTAATAGAATAAATTTTAGGATGTTTACAGATTTTTTCAGGTTTTATGCAAAGGGGATAATAAGGGGAAAAGGCATATTTTTGTTAATGTTTGCTTTAAGACCTTATCTTATTTTGAATGGTATTTCTTTCACAGACATTGCACGATTCTTGAATTTGTAGGTCATGAAGACTTTTATTTAGAACAATTTTTTTTTAATTTAACAGATAAATAAAATAAATTGATACAATTACACCTTTCTTTCATTTTTATTTTTATGAAATTCAAAGCATAAAATTATAGAAATTCAAAGCATATATTTGTAAGACAGATTCCTGTCGGCAACAACTGAAGGATTTTTAATATAGAACAGTTTTGATAGAGCATTTCTGTCTTTGCAGTGAATGTGTTTGTTTGAAAATCTTTGAAAAATTAAAATCTTAACATCTTTTGAAAACTGAAAATGCATTGAGCAAAATTATAGCCGAGTCCAGCACTGACATATGCAAAACAAATGTTTAGGTCTTCACTTCCCTAAAATGTTACATCTTAGTCTGTTAACTTTGGCAATATTCATCAGTGTGGTTCAATTTGTACTATGAAATAGAGACCAACATTTCACTAATTTGTGCTTGTAAATTTAGAGCTAAAAATAAAAGTATGACTTTTAAAAAAATTCTAGGATGGGCTTGCTCATAAATTTTTGTCATAATGATTTGGGAATGTTTAAGTCCTATTCAAGGTCAAGGTCACTGCATGTGGTATGGTGACATCAAAAGCCACACAGGCACCATTTTACTATGTGTGCTGTTTTTCCTTTTTACCTGAGTTTGAAAATTTTTCAAGAAGTTGGCACACGGTTCACCAAAGTAAAATGACCTGCAAGACGCATCTTTCAGTCATGTTGGTTCAGTATCAAGGTCATACAGTGAGATCAAAGGTCAAATAGGCAGGTTTTTATGTGCATAAGATATCTTTATATAGTAGCAAAATTATTTGCGTTCTGCACCAGTCAAGGCTGTACATTTTGGGGTCAAGTTTACACTTTGAAAGGTCAAGGTAGAGGTCATACAGGCGGTATTTCAGGTCTAATTTGTAGTTTTATGGAAATATTTTCAAATAACTTGGGAGACACGCATATTTCATAAGTTACAGAATTTGCTCTTCAAATGTGTATGTGGTGAAAAATCACAGAAAAGGATTGAATTTAGTTTAAAAATTATAGTTTGTCTTGATACAAGATAATATTATGATATGAGAATAACCATTTTAGTGCAGATTTAAAATACTTTACAACATAAAGAAAATACATGAGAGGTCAATTTTGTATCAAACTGCGACAGCTTATAAGTCTTTAAAATGAATATGCTTTAAAATTGGAAAAAAATGTATAAGAACATCCTGTGGAAACCTACTAGCATACTTGGTACAAATGAGAAATTTTGAGAGGTAATGAAATGTGCTGTACCTCTCATGTCCCTTTAAATTAGCATAAGCATAAGCACTGGTTACTGTAAGTAGTTTTTCGTATATTTTGTTGAATTTGAGTGAAATATCTATTGATCACATGACTTATTGATTGTACTATTTTGAAAAAAGCTCTGTATTTAAAGACTGAAAGATAAGATCAAATTTCTTTATTCTACTCTGTTGCTTTTCTATTGATGCAGCTTGTTGGCTGTGCTTGTATCTGCATTTAGCTAACTTTCCCATCTAACTTTTCCTATCCTATTTCACTGATATCCACCTAACTAGCTAGCTATCCCATGGTGTTCCCCCATGATGCTACTAGGGTATATATTTCTTCCTGCTAACTATCATATCCACCTAACTCTAGCCAGCTATCCCATGGTGCTGCCTCCATGATGCTACTAGGGTATATGTCTTCAAGCTAACTATAATTATATTCATGTAACTCTAGCTAGCTATCTCATGGTGTCCCTCCATGATGCTACTAGAGTTATGTATTTCTTCCTGCTTACTATCACATCCACCTAGCTCAATACACCTAGCTATCCCATGGTGTCCCTCCATGATGCTAATATGGTATATATTTCTGCCTTGTAACTACCATTAGGACCCATATCATATCCGTCTAGCTGTCACATGTGCTGCCAGGTTGTATATTTCATCCACCAAGCTAGCAGAAGCTGCTACCAAGAGAGATGCTGCATACTGCCAGCCAGCCCATGTTTCTTCTAGGGAGCATTTAACATTCTTTGCTTCTTACAGCCTACCCTATATATTCCTATAAGCTCATCTATCCTATAGGGTCTTATTGGTAGTATATTTCATTATGGTCTATACATTACATCTAACTAGCTCTCCTGTGTGCTACCAGGCTGTATATTTCATCCATCAGGCTAGCCAAACCTGCTACCTAATGTATGGTTGTATACAGCAAGCTAGCTTTCTTTTCTTACAGGCTGTATAACTTCCAGTCATCTACCTGTTGCTCTAGACATCTGTCTTTCAGTCTTTCAGTATTTAGCAGCTTGTTTAAACTAGAAAATTATAAGTTAATCATTATGGAAATACGGGACCTATCAAATTAATATTATAGTAACACTTACAATTTAAAACTACCACAGACAGTAATTAAAAACAATTAAGCTTGTATGATTTTGCCATGTTTGATAGAATTTTTTTTCCGTAAATGTAAGAAAGCAAAACAGCTTTTAAAATCTGCATCATAATGGTTGTTTTCTAAAACTCCTATGAGAGCATTATTTTCAGTAACTGTTATTTAATATTGAAACTTTACAAGTGACTGTATTATAGGGTTATAAAAATAGATGATAGCATCAAATCCCATAACTCTGACATTCATTTTAGCCGAATTGCTAAATTATGCCCCCCACTTGGACTAAGTAAATCCTGGTTAAAGTTTTGCATTCAACTCGGTAGGTATTTTAGAAATTAGGGTAATATTCCTGATTCAAATAGTAGAGCATTAATGTCTTAGGGACATCTCTTGTTCTTTGATCTCATGCATACCAGATATTTCTAGGTCATTTCTGATAATTTGCTAGTCAGGACCAGTTTTCTAGAGTAATTGCCCTTGAATAAATCAAAATTGCAAAATTTAAATCTATTAAGAAGAATATTATAGAAAATATAAATTAATTGGAAGGGTGTATATTGTGACTTCTACACACTTGGTATCTCTTGTATTGTTTTACAAGGTTCACTTAAGTGAAGTGTTGGTTGCTATTTCTTAGTATTTGTACTATTCTCAGTAGACTGGCATCAGTCGTTAGAGTCATTACATGTAAAGCACTTGGCCATAAAATCCTCTCTGATACCACTTTCTCATAAAATTTACAATATCTCTAGCCTCTGTCTCTAACGACTGGACAAATGCGATCCTGAGCCGGACAAATTTCATACCCGCTGATAATCACTGTCTCATTAGAAATCATTGCAGACATGTTCATGATGTAATGTAACCTTTGGCCGACTGCCCCAAGGGTTCAATAAACAGGTGCTTTGCTTTTATGACTTGGTGAATAAGCCAGAGAGGGATCAATTTTCATTAATTGTAAAAGATCTCAGTAAGTCACTAAGTGTATATAAAATACGCTTTAAATTTGAAATATATAGAAAATGTATTTTTCAAAATAGGATCAATTTAATTCTGTTTATGAGTTGTTTGAATAATTGATAAGAAAAAAATGAGGGAAAAGATTTGAAATTGAAAGAAAAAACATTTTCAAATATATTTTCAAGATACCTTCAAATCATTTTGTGAATAAATTAAAAACAATTTATTCAATATATACCTTCTAAGACTTTTTATTAATTTATATTAGAGGGTAGATTAATATCTGCTATAAATCACAAAAAATATTTCTTATCTAAAGTCCCTGTAATTTCATGTCTGATTGCAGATTCATGTTAATTAGACTTTAGTGGTCTCTTGTTGATGGCATGGTGCAATGTATTACATCAATTATGATTCTGTTTAGATACAAAGTGAAGACATGCTGTGCACCAGGGTGCTAAGTAACAAAATGTAACATAATAATAGCTTGAAAACTGACCAACAATAATTCTTATATATATATAGACATGTACATGTAGTTGGCAACTTCAGAAAATCATATCAATCTGAAAGTTTACATGTCATATGTGCAGAATTGTTTTTCGATCATAGCTAAAATTAAGCCTATTTAATGATAAGGTGGTTTAAGGGATGTGATTTTAATTTTTTCATGAAATTTTGTATGTAATATGGAAGAAGCAATAAGCATATGGACTACAACAACTAGGACATACAAATATTCGTGAAAATCAGAAAGAAGTAGTAGAAGGATATTTATCTGGAAAAAACACTACAAGTTCTCTAATTTTGGTTTGCGGCCAGCATGGATCCAGACCAGGATCCATGCTGTTCGCTTTTAAGCCTAATGGAATATTGAAGAAACTGTTAGCGAACAGCATGGATCCTGACCAGATTGTGCGGATGCGCAGGCTGGTCTGGATCCATCCTAATCGCAAACCCACTATACTGGTTTTCCTATGGCACGGCTCAAAATATTCACAAATATTTTATTTTATTATACAGTAAACCTCGCTTATAAGGAACAGCTTGGGACCTCTAAAAATTGTTCCTTATAACCGAGGTTCCTTATATCCGTATAGGGAACTAATTCCTTGTAACCGAGGTTTGTATAACGAACACAATTTTTAGAGCGAACACTATTTGACTGACGTCTGAAAAGGGCTCCGGGTCGACCATGAATCTTTATGTGAGAAAGTTTTGTCTAGTACCAGTCCTTTCCTAGAGAGATGGTAAGGTAACTGACTGCGTGTATATGACTGAAATAGTGTTGAACCTAAACTAAGCCAAAATGTACGTCGGTAAGATTGACGTGATTTAATTGTCTCTTTGTCGTTATTTCTATCTTCTTTTTTAGGAGAGCACTACATTATGATCATAAGATATGTTGCAGCCCTTACCTTGCTCGACAGCACTTTATGTGAAAAGGCATCGATACTAGTATAAACTAAATGTTCAAATAATTAATACAAAAATGTTAAATTACCTACCAATTAAAATTTAAAAGTAGGATATTTATGACATACAGTGCATTACGACTAGACAATGGCGCCATACATACAGACTAAAGCGTAAATTATACCTATTTGTTTTGCTATTGTCCATTTTAGCAAACCCGCTATAATTTTACAATTGAAAATTTGGTAAACTGGACTATCACGCGTAATTAACACATTTATTTAGGATAGTATGACATGACCATGTTCGCGACTGATTTTCATTTACTATGTTAACTTGAAATACTTAATACATCTAGCTCTCAAACATAATCTCAAGTAACTATAAGTTAATGATGATATTATTTATTTTCTTTTTATCATATCCGTGAAATAACAAACTAAAGATCATAGAAATGAAATAACATATGTTTATTCATGTGCATAAAATCGCGTGAAAGTGCCGACGTTACTCTGACGTCATCAGCGATTCTCCTGTTTATTTCCAATATTCTTTGTGTCTGTTCGCTATAACCGAGGGGTTTTCCGTTGAATTTCGTACTTTGGGCTAGAAAAAGTGTTCCTTATAACCGAGTGTTCTTTATAACCGAGTTTCCTATAACCGAGGATTTTTACATTGAATAAAGAAGGAATAAGATCGGGGAATTGAAAACCGTTCCTTATAACCGAGTGTTCCTTATATCCGAATTCCTTATAAGTGAGGTTTACTGTATCCAAATTTCTTTGACGGAAATCGTTCATCATCTTGCAAAACATATTTCATGTTTAATGGCTAGTGGGTTTTTCCCAATAAACATAACTTTCTAAAAATAAAACTGACTTGTAGCTCTTGTTACAATAAAACTGTATACACAATGATTCATGTCTTCATTTAAATTTTCATAAGTATTCATACAGTTAGACCTATTGTTACTTTCAAACATTAAAGCAGCAATGCCTCCAGATTTGGCTAAAAAATATTCTTTCTTTCAAATTGAAGCTTGGTCATATTATGAATACTATAATATGATTTTTTGTTTCTAAAATATTTTAAAAGTTCCAAATCAAGAAAAAAAAAACCGACCGCGTCGGAAATCGAACCCCGGACCGCCGCGGCAATAAATAAATTTTCCTGTCATCGTAACCAGTAACGCTATACCACACATGATACACAGTGCTTTCTTACTTGTAGGTGTCAACTGGATTCTTGATACCGGTATTGTCGGTATTTTATATTCAATTGTAGTTACCTTACTATCTTAGGCAGTCAAATTCCATAATAAATGTTTTAGAAACAATGACAGGAAATATGTAAATACACTTTCATGTTGATCTTGTTAATAAAATATATGAATTACCTATACATTTTATTCTCCATTTTTGCACATTAAATCACAATCTAGTTTAATACTCACATAAAACTTGTATCTTGTTATTGGAGCAGCAGAGTTTATTTTCTCTCAGCTCAACATCTGGCTGGAGTTTTAAGCCTCATTTATCACCTTGTGGTCAGTGGCAATGGCATAACACTGACTTGTTCATTGGGCAATAAACCTTTGTACTGTTAGGACACTGATGAATCCTCATCGAGGTTATGTAAGCCGAAATCGCATTTTATAAGTCTGTTGAGATAAGCCACAGTAAAAGGGAGCTACAGAAAATTTGATATATATTTTTTAAAAAAAATGAATAGATAAATGGGAAATGTTTAATCTCAACAGACTGTGTAAGTCTATATTCTCAGTGGCTGGTGATTAAAAGCAAGCAAGGCATGAACTTCTGTTGGTTCATTTTGGTTAATGGTGCATTTCATTTAAACAGGGTTCATTAATAATGACTAGGTTACCGTGGTTACTAGCCCAGGAAAAAAATTAATAAGATAGAAAATTGCTGTATCAAGGCTTTAATTGGAAATAGTTTCCATTATGAATCAAATTTACTGAAATGAATTGTTTTTAAATTCATTGGCATTTGCAATGTCTGTTTGAGGAATAATTTTTTAAGGTAAATTGGCAAGGTCTAAAGTTGATATAATATGGAAAGTTAAGTGGCAAGGTGAATGAGATGAATGGATGCAAGAGTTGATGTTAACTTTCTTCAACATTTAACCCTATGGGCAACATTTTGTAAAGCCATTCAAAATTTTAAGATATTTGTAATTAGATAATATAAAGTATTTTGTAGACAAAATTGTTCAAAAACTCACCAAGGTTACATATTACATATCCTAGAATGTTTGTGATAAGATTTTTGGCAAGATCATTTTTGTAAAACCAGAGTTGTGGGCCTTGAACAATCTTATAGAACATAATACAGAGTACAAATTGTTGCAAGACAATAATTGGCAAGATTGATCCAATAACCCATGAGTCATTGCCTCTTGAGTAATGTCTTAATAGTGTGATTTCATATTGATTTCCTGTCCTATTAATAGGAAACCAAATCAAATTATTTTAAAGAAGAAGATACAGAGTACAGTGTATTTACTTTGTCACCAGCTATAAACTAGGCCAATCATAAAAAATCCATGTTAGCACCATAGAGGAGACATCTTCTACCTATCTTGCAGAAAGCTTGTCAGAAATGAAGTCAATATACAAGCTTGGGTATCTTGGGTAAAAAAAAAAAAAAAACTTAAAAAATGATATTGGATAGAAATCCCATGTAAACGCAATAGTAGAGATATTTTCTATCGGTCTAAAGGTCAAAATAGAAACTTGGTGGTTTTTGGAATTGAATTAAATTTATGTTCAACTTGGTCATCTTGTGTTTAAAGTCACCAGGTATTATGTAAAGTGGAAGGTTATGTTGGAAACTAAATCCATTTGAGGTCAAAAACTATATCACAGAAAAATCCTTGGTTACACTCTAGTTATATTACCTTTCAGATGTTAAGCATGGTCAGGCAAACTAGCACTATTGTGACCCACTTAGATTTT
The DNA here is from genome assembly GCF_021730395.1 of Mercenaria mercenaria. NCBI lineage: Eukaryota > Metazoa > Mollusca > Bivalvia > Venerida > Veneridae > Mercenaria > Mercenaria mercenaria. Next base: position 32,969,454 of record NC_069363.1, read on the forward strand.
GTAAATTTAATCAGAAGTTTTAAGCAATTTTGGTGAAAGTTTCAGTTTGAATAATTTTTAACTTGATGTTGCATTTAGTTATGGTTTAATAGGGTAAGGACTTTTTTTTTTACTTTTTAAGACCGTAGGAGTGAGCTTTTTTCCTTTTGTTTTATTTTTCTGCCAATCTTCCATACTGCTGAGGAGGAGATGCTGCTTCAGAAGATTGGCAGAGTTGCATTTTGTTACAGCTGCCAAGGCCTGACAGATCCTTTACTGTTGATCGAGACATGCTAGCGTGACCATCGAGGACAATCCGGGTGCCTATTGTCCGCAAGATTTTGACGTGTGGGAGTAACTGGTTCTACAATTCTGTGCCCGCAGTGTTTAGATGAAGGTTATTCCTTTGTTTTTGAGAAATGGAATCAGGGATTGTGAGGATTTTAATTTCTTTCAGGTACACAGCCTGCCAGTGACAACTGACTGTGTGTCCCGTCCATACATACAGTCGGCAGGATTTTCTTTCAGCGTCAAGACCTGCCTAGGACAACCTTTATGAGGTGGGCAGGATTTCATCTTTTCCAGGTCTAAGGTCTGCCTAAGACTGCAGAAGATACAGAAGCAGCAGAATATTTCTTTCAGGTTTCAAGGCCTTGCAGATCCCTTAACTGTTGATCAAGACTGCTATCGTGACTATCGAGGACCCGGTGCCTATATGTCCGCAAGATATAAGCGTGTGGGGGGTGACTGATCTGTAATCCTTGCCGGCGGGTTGCTAGATGATAGTTGTTCCTTTGTTGAGTGAGACGGAAATCAGGGATTGCAAGGATTTCTGATTCATTTCAGGTCAATACCCTGCCTATGTCTTCTAATGAATGTTTTACTTGGACGGAACATACATTGGGCAGGTTTTGTATTTCTTTCAGGTTCAAGGCCTGCAAGGAACAGGCAGGATTTTCTCTATTTCAGATTTCTGTGAATGTTTGCCTTCCGCTACCAGGACAGGCCAGTCTGTTAGAATTATTTTCATGTAGCTCACTTCTGCAATATTGAATTCTTTCCTTATTTAAGCAAAACTTAACATAAAATAATTTTGAATTTTTTTTCCTGTTTTGGCTTATTTAATTTTAGGCTTGAGAGCAGAGACTTTCATTATTTCCATGCATGGAAACTGAAATGATGGCAGTCCTTGTGTAGAGATCTAGACACTTTGTTCCCAAGGTGATGTGAAATGGTGCGAAGTGTTGTGTATGTCTTCTGCCTTCACTCTACTAGACCACTACTGCCTGGATCTTCAGTATCTCCAGTTAGTATTGGTAAGTATATCTTCTTTAAATTTACTGAATTCAGCAATTTCCTTAAACGGATTTGTCCATCATTCAATTTGGGCAATATCATTTATTGTTCCCCTACTGGTTGAAAACCAGTTTCAGGGACTATAGGAATGCGCTTTTCCGTCTGTCATTTCGTTCGTCTGCAATTTCGTGTCTGGTCCATATCTGTTATCCATGAAGGGATTTTAATATTACTTGCCACAAATGTTCCCCGTGATAAGACAATCTGTCATGCGCAATCCCTGGACCCTTAGCTTAAAGTTCAAGGTCACAATTGGAGGTCAAAGGTCAACAGGGCTTTTTTCCTGTCTGGTTCATAACTCTGCCATCCATGAAGGGATTTTAATATTATTTGGCACAAATGTTCCCTTATACCTCATAATAAGATTGTGTCATGCACAATTTTCAGACCCCTAGCTCAAAGGTCAAGGTCACACTTGGCAGTCAGATGTTAACATGGCTTGAACAGGGTCTGTTTCGTGTCAGGTCCATAACTCTGTCATTCATGAAGGGATTTTATTATCACTTGGCACAAAAGTTTTCCATGATGAGGCCACGTGTCATGCAGAAATCCCAGAACCCTGGCTCAAAGGTCAAGGTCACAATTGGAGGTCAAAGGTCAACAGGGCTTTTTTCCTGTCTGGTGTATAACTTTGGCATAAATGTTCGACGCTATGAGACGGAGCGTCTTGCACAAGAACCTGATCCCTAGGTCAAAAGTTAAGATCACACACAGAGGCCAAAGTTCAGATACAAGGATGCTTTATTTTGAATTTTTCTTCTTTTTTCTTGGGGGGTTTTTGGGGAACTTGGCTTAAATGTTTAAAACAAAAGGACGGTTTTTGGTGCGCGATTCAGGCCCCTTTGGGTCTGGGGTCGGGTCCCCACTTAGAGGCCAATGAAAATTAAGAATGATTTTGTTCAGACCCTTTTTTCTTCATGCATGGACGGATTTTGATGTAAAATTGGCAAAAAATTGTCCCCCTCAGGGAGCAGTGTTTTTGTCCCGGCCCTTTTTTTTAAAATTTATTTCCCTTTTGTTGTTACTAAAAATAGTTATATTGAAACTTTTTCTTTTTATTTAATGGGGGAAAAATCGAGACCCATTTCGGTAGTAAAACAGTTTTTTTAACCCAATTTTGAGGTGTGTTTTGACCTACTCTCCCTCGGGTTTAAAGGAAATTTTTTTTGGGGGATTTTAAAATTTTTTTTTTGATTTTTTTTTTAAAGATTTTTTTCCTTAGTTGTTATATAAAATGTTCTATTGAAAACTTTTTTTAAACGCCCTTTGGGGAAAAAACCCCAAGGGATCACTTTTCTTTTGGTTCAAATAATTTTTCTTTAAAAATTTTAGGTGTTTTTTTGGGTATCTCTGCCTGGTGGAAGTTTTTTTTTTTGGATTCAGAAAAACAAAAGAATCCAATAATTATTTCCCAAAACCGCAAAATTTTTAAATTTCTTTAAAATTTGCAAATGGGGGGTTGTTTGTGTAAAGAAATTTGCTTTGACAGGTTTTACATTTTTGACTTTTCCGGTTTTTGGGTTTTTTTGTTGTTTTTTTTTTTTTTTTTACTTTAAAAAAAACTTATATGATGATTCCCTTTTTTGAAAATTTGGGCCCAAAAACTATCGGTTTTTTTTTACAAAAATTTTAAATTTCCAAAAGTGTTTTTTTTTAAAACATATTGTATTTTTTGTTTTTATTTTTATTTTTTATTGAAAAATCTGTTATCTTTTCATTATGTTTATGTTTTAAAAGAAAAGTTGCCTCCCAGTAGGGGATTTTGGTATTGCATGGCAAAAATTCATTAAACTTTTTTTTTTTCCAAAAGGGGATGTTAACTAAAAATTTTTATGACTGAATAGTAAAAAGGGTGAGACCTTAAACGGGGGGCCTCCGGGGCCCAAGTGGTTAGAGTCGTTGACTTAAAAACCATTTGCCCCCATCGATGTGGGTTCGAAACCCCCTTTGGGGGTGGGAATTCTTAACTTTGGGAAGCCTTCCGCTGGCTTAGGGAAAGGTCGGTGGTTTTTCCCAGGTGCCCTCGTGATGAAATTATGCAGGGGGGGGGAAACCTGGGGTTTCCTCCACCTTTAATGGGAAAAGTCGCCATATGACCTAAAATTGTGGGGTTTGGGGACTTTTAAACCCAAAAAAAAAAAAAAAGCCCTTTTGATCAGGTTTGAAAGGTTTTTGTAGGTGACCTTGGTCTGCACTAGCTGCAAAGGCCTATCACTTGCTGCCAGCAAGCAAAAGGGTTTAAGGTTAATATGTATATTTGTTTTTTGGGACTTTGAAATAAGATAATTTTTTTAATTTTTTCATTCTTGTATTGTTTTTTACTTTTTAAATGATTCTTTTTTTTTTTGTTGTACCCTTGTAGGAACTGTTTTGATCTGGGGAAAAATTCACAATTTCAACAGGGTTACATTTGAATTGTGTTTTCCACATAGCAATTGTTTGTACAGTTTTAATTAAGGGCCAGCTGTATGTTTTTCAAAGGAAAGTGACAAAGGGTGTCGGGTGGAAGCTGTGAATTGGACGGGGTAAGTTTTTTTTTTTTTTTTGTTTTTTAAAAATCAAAATTTTGGCCCTTTTTTTTTTTTGGTTTAAGTAAATACAGTTTCTCGAAAAACTTTGATTTTTTTTTCTCAGTTGATTTGGCACCTTTAAATTTTTTTAAAAAAGCAATCCCTTTTTTTTTGGCCACACTTTACTTCTTCCCATTTTATCTGTGGCATCCTGTAAATTTTTATTATTACATTTAATAGTTTTAAAATTTTTAAGCACCCTTTTAGGAGTTTGTGTCAACTTTCGGGCAAAATCTTAAGAAAAAGTATAGTTTTTTGGGAAATTTTTTAAAAAGGGCCCTGCTTATTATCACATGGGAAAATTTTAGTAAAGGTATTATATGGAACTTTGAAGCAGGTTTTTTTCTTCACCCAATTTTTGTTCAAAAGGGAAATGTGATTTTGTTAAAAATTTAAATTAAATAGGAGTCAGAAAAAGGATAGGTTTATTTTTTTGGGCTATGGAAATACCGATGGGGTTCACTGAAAAATTTGCAAGGTTTTTTAGTTTTTATGCCCTTGAATTACAAAAATGTTTAAAAAATTTGGTGGGTGCTTTTTTTAAACTTTTGTTTTTTTTTGATTTTGGGATCTTACTTATTTCTGCAAAAAATGTAGGTCTGAAGATTGAAAAAATTTTGGCCGGGTTTTAGGGGAAGGGTTAAATTCAGAGTTATGTCCCTTAAATTTTAAAAACTTTAAAAAAACTCCGGGCAGTTCTCAAAAGAGTTATGCTTTTTCCAAAAAGGTTGTTTTAAAAGAAAAAATTTTAATTTGAGTATATTTTGTGTCTGGCACTTTGTAAAAAATTGTACGATATGTTTTGGTTAGTTTCTTGGGGAATAAATTCATGGAGAATTCCATCTTGGAAACTCCAAAAAGGGGTTCTATTTATCTTTTCCCAAGTACAAAAACCAAGCTTGCTTTGCTTTTTTCTACAAACTTTTATTTTTGAGTTTTCTTTCAAAAAATGAAAGAAAAAAAATTTTTGCGGGTCATTTATTTCTCTGATCTTTGACAAGGAACATTCAGTTGAGAAGGGGGCATGCTTTCCTCCCTTGCACTGTACACCCCCTCCCTTGCACTGACTTTGCTTGTTTGTGCTTTCTCATTTGAAATTTTTCAAGTTGAAGTGTTGGAGAAAAAAAGTATCCCAAAAATTTGGGGGGGAAGTTTTTGCTATTTTTTTCATAATTATTTAAATTAAGTAAACAAGCAGGGGTTTTTAGTATGCGGTTTTTTATCAATCCATTTTCTGAAATTTGGGGAAGTTATGGTTTAAATTGGTTTAAACCCAAATAGCCTTAGGGAAGCGTTACCACCTTTAACCCAAATAGGTAAACCCATTTTCCCTTTCATTTCTTTTTAAGTTCATCTTTAAAAAGTAATCTTACTTTCTTTTTTTTTAAATTTTTGAAAAGAAAAAATGGAAATTTCCCATAAAATTCATTATTTAATGCCCAAAACTGCCTTTCAATGTTTGGTTACTGGTTTTTTGGAAATTTATAAGGGACGGAAAGGCCAAGAGTTAAAAAAAACTGACTCCTCTTTCATTGGGGAAATTTACCCATCCCCAGTGCAGGAAAATTGCATGATGCTTTTTAAGAAGTAAAAAATTTTAAACTTTTCCTGGGCCATTGTTAAAAAATTGGAAAAAGGGGAATTATTTATTGTCAATAAAATGGTTATTTTTTTCATTATATTTTGGTAGAATAATGGCTCTGTTTTTCAAGGTGATTAATCATTTTTTCAGGCATTATTGTATAACATTTTGATAAAAAATATCCTGGCTGCTCTTTTCAAATCCCTTGAATGTTTTTAAGGTACTGGCTTTTAATATTGTTAAATGTTTTATAATGTTTAAAGGGAAACCCAAAGAGGTGTGGGAAATTTTTTAACAATTAAGCTTACCCTTTATTTTTAAACAGCCCTTTGTAAATTAGGTACTGGCTCCCTTTTTTTTAAAAATTTTAAACAAAATGGTTACCCTTTTTGTTATAAAAATTTTTAAATTTGGGTTAATGGCATGGCTACTTTTTTGATAAGTTTTAAAATGGTTACCATTTATTTTTTAAAAAACTTTGTCATTGGGTTTCTGGTTTATTTTTTTTTAAGTATTAACTTGGGGTTTTCCCTTTTATTGTTACAAACTTTGTTAAAGGGGGTTTACTGGTTTGTCATTTTGCAAGTATTTACTTGGGGTTCCCAAATTTTTTTGTAAAAAATTTTGGGTCATTAAGAAATGGCTACTTTTTAAATTAAGAATTAATTTAAAATTTTTAAATTGCAAAAAATTTTTGGGGTATGAATTTTTTATAGTATTATGCAGGTTGATTTCATGCTCATATTTCATGAAGTACTTTTATTTTAAAACCAAATTGGGTTCTTTACTGGATTGAAATTTTTCTAAATTATTTAAAACCTTTAAAACCAAAAAAAAAAAAAGTATTTTAAAAAAAATTTTACAACCATGTAATGTTTTTAGAAAATTTAAATTCATATTTTTGAAGGGTCGGACACTGAAAGGAGGGGGGGTTTCCCAAAGGCCTTTGAATTGGGGAAAAGGTCAAATTAAGTCCCCGGGAAATAATTTTGGGACATAGTTGTTATACCCAAAACTTTAAATTTAAAGTTAAGGGGGGGTTTAGGTTGATAAAGCTTTTTAATTTTTAATTAAAATGCGGGGCCTTGATAATGTTCTAGTTTAAATGCAGTAATCATAGTGGGTGTTTTAGAAAGATCCCTTTGCCAATATGTTTATGCCCCACAATTAAATACAGTTTAAGATACTCCCTTTATCTTTTACTTGGAAACATTACAGTTAGCCGGGCCCGGGTTTTTTAAACGTCAAGTGGAGGCCCAAAGGTAATAAAAAGGGGACTACTTTTAAGACTGAAAAGCTACAATTTTTCACATTTAAAAATAATTGATAGGGATAGGGTAGGAAAAGACAAAGGCATACTGGCAAAAGGTTTCAAAGGCTCCCAATATCGCTGAACTTAAGGGTTGTTTTTTTGGACTATATTTTTTTGGTAGGGATGATAAGGTAAAAAGGGTTTGTTTTTCTCCCACTGTTAGTGGGAAAGAGAATTTTAAAATAGTTTTTTAAAAGGCGGCCCTAAATTTTTAACAAGGTAATAGGTACACCATATCTTTTCATTTGTGTGCATCATTTGTTGAAAGGCCCCATTTACTTGGTTTAGTAAAAAACCCCCAATCAGAATCTGAGGGTTGCGGGGTAAATCTTTTTTTTGCTTTAAAATTTTTGTAGGCCCTTATTTTTTTTTTTTTTTGCCTTCAGTTTTTTTTGTATTGATTTCGGTGTTCTCCCTGAAAAATTCTTTTAAATTCAATTAAAACTAATCCTAGGGGGGTTTTTTGGGAAATTTTGAATGTCTTTGGGGATTAATCCAAAATTTGTCCAAAATTTAAAGAAAATTCGTAATCTCAGAATCTCAGGGGGGAAACATTAAATTTTCTTTGCTAGGATTTCTGGTACTGGTGAAAAAAGGGAAAAGAAAAACTGGCTTCTGGTTAAAATTTAAACTAAATTACTTCTTGCCATATTTGTTTAATTTCTTAATGTTTAAAATTTCCTGTAGTGTTTGGGATTTGGAGAAAAAAGGAAAGGTTTCCCAATTCGGGTTTGGGGGTTTTTGTTAAAACTGCCATTTTCAACACATAGTAAGGGAAATGTAAATTTGGCCATCAAAATTTTAATTTTTGGACAAAATTTCAGTAAAATTGGGATGATTTGGTAAAATTGTAGGAAGATCATCAGCCATTCCTTCTTTTGAAGCTGTATGATAAATGATGAACCCCCAATTTTTTTTTTCTTAACATTACACCCATATTTCAAATGGCTTTCCCAAAAACTTTTTAAATTTAAAAGATAAGAGCCCTGTTCTAAAGATTGATTAAGGGAGCTTAACCTTAAAAACTACAACTGTCGAAGGTTTTTCAACGGGTTTTTTACGGGTTTACAGAAATTAGGCATGGGGTTTAAAGGGGTGGATTCTTTTTAAAATATTTTTTTAAAAAAAAAAAGAGGTCAATAATGTCCAAAATTTTTAAATTTCCCCAAAAAGTTTTTTTTATGATTATTAGATATTTTTTTTTTTTAAAATTTCCTAAATAAGGAAATAGGAACATTCTCTTTTAAATTTTGGGTTTTTTACAACGGACTCATTGATTAAAATTTTGTTGAAAAAACCCTGAGGGATGGAATCAAGTTGTTTTACAAGAAAAAGTCTGTCTTTTTAAATTATTTGGCTTTTCGCCCTCATGGCATTTGCTAAAAAAGCAAGTGTCGATTTTCTGTTGTGGGGGGTGGATATTCAACCAGGGTGGGTTTTCCCAACACTTTTCCCCAAAAGCTGTTCATTTTTCAAAAGAGTGGAAAATAAAACCCCAGTTGGTTGGGGCCCCAAAACTGCTGCCTTGTAAAAAACTAAACCCAAAGCCGCTTCTCCAGTGTTGGGCCCGTTATTCCGGAAGCCCCCAAAAAACCATACACCGGGCCCCTTTTTAACCCAAAAAAGGGCCAATTTTTCTGTCCAAAAAAAATAGCTTTGAAAAAACCCTTCCAGAAGGGGGAAATTTTTTAACCAAACCCAGCTGCCCCTTCCAGCTTTTGCGGGAGGAATTCCACCAAGCCCCCTCGGGTCCAATACTTCTTTCCAAATTAGCTTTTGAGACAACTTCAAAAGGAAAAATTTTACCAACCTTTGTTTTAATTCAGCTATTGCAGGGGGGAAATTTCCCACCAAACCACCTGATAATGCCCTATACTTATGTCAAAATTATTTGTCAAGACGGGCTGTTTCGGGAAGGAGGATTTTCCCAAACCCAGATGTCCCATCCCCCCCTTTTGCAGGAAAATTCCCCCAACCCACCTGCCCAAAACCTGCTTTTTGGGAGGAATTCCTCCAAGCCGCTGTTTGTGGGAATTTTCCTAGCCAGCGGTCCCAACAGCTTTTTTTTGGAAAGGAAATTCCACCAACCCATCTAATGTCCATATTTATACCCAAAGTAGGCGTAAAAAAATCCTAAAGGCCCCAACCCAAAACTGTTGAGGAGGAATTCACCAAGCATCTGTCCAAAACCGCTGTTGGGGAGAAGACCCATCTGTCCTGTACTCTTTTTGGGAAAGGGAAATTCCCTAGAAAACTGTCGGGCCCGGTACAGCTTTTGGGGGAATTTCACAAACCCGTTTTCCCATTACTGTTCCCATGGGATTTTTTAAAACGTGGTAGATGGGAAAAAAAACTTTTTTGCTAAAACTTGTGTTTAGATTAGATTCTTCATGAAATTTTAAAGGGCCAATCAGCAAGGAATTTTTTTTTTGGTTTTCAAAAGCGGGAGTTGTTAAAAAAAATTTGGGGAAAAAATTCACATTTTAAATAAACAAAGAAAAAATTTCAATTTAGGTCAGTTTGCCCAATCACTAAAATTTCTGTCTAGTTGTAGCAACACCCCCCAAAGGAAAAAAACTTTTTCCCCGTGGTAAATTTTATTTACATATTTAGTTCTGCATAGTGATGGCAAAATTTAATTTAAATTTTAGTAACAAGTGTTCTGGAAAAAAATTTTGTTTTGTAGATACCAAGTAAATCTTTCCCATTGAACAAAAAAGGGTTGAGGTGTTTTTTTATTTTAAAGGTAGTCCAGAAACCCGGTTCCCTAAATGCCAAATTTACTTAAGATTTTGGGGCCCTTTTAATCATTTTCATCATTTTCAAATGTGTTAAATTGTGTATAAAAAAATCGGTTGTACTGTGTCTTCAAATATAATTTTTATACAATAGAATGCATTAAAGCTTTTGTTTAGCCCGCCCGTTTTAGCTCAGTTTTTGGGGGCGTTTTTGGTTTTAGGTTTTCGGGGTGGGGAGTTCGTTTTCCCCGGGGGGGGTATGTTCTCCCTTTACGATTGATAAAAAAACCTTTTGGGCTGAAATCATTCGCCCTCCACCTCTGTAAATTTGTGGGGGGTTGGGGAGTTTTCTTGCGGAGAAAAGGTTTGTATGGTATAGAAACCAGGAACATGGTTGGTTTAAATGCCCGCCGTTCATGACTGAAATACTGTTGAAAACGGTTTTTAAAACCCCAAAAAAAAAACAAAAACAAGTTTTGTTTAGTTTAAAATTCTTCATTTGTAGACACTGGGGTCAAAGATTTTTCCTCCCATACTGCCCGCGCCCCTTCTGTTTTTTAATGGCGTATTTTGGGAACTGAGTTTCTAGTTTTCCAGTTTTAAAGCAATTGATACTTAAGGGGGTAAAATATTATTTAGAGTTTTAAAATGAAAGGGAAAGTACCAAAATTGTTTTGGGTTTTGGTCTTCCTACAGACATTTTTTTTATTATTTTTTTTTGGGGTTTGAGCTGTGTGGGTTTTTGTTGCTTAACTTCGCCCGCTGAGGAATACTTCTGTGAGGTTTACTTACCCTGGACTGTATGCGGACTTTTATTTCATAGCCCCTGTCAAACTTGGGCAGTCCAGGGCACTTGGGTTCCTATCTTTTTTAATTTCTCCCAAATTCCCGTAACAGTTACTGTTGCCAGTTTGAGAATTTTTACTAAAAATTTAAAGTTGTGCCATGTTTAAAGCTTTTGTGCATTGAAAGAAATGTCAAAGAAAATTTAAAAGGGATAATGCAGTGTAAGAAAATGCAGTGAATGAATGGTTTAAAAGAATTTATTGTAAAATTGTGCGAGGTTTTCAAAACCCAAAAGTTTTAAAAATAAATTGTATTTTTAAAAAACAATGACCAGACAGTTTGAAAATAAATTTTTTTTGTAAAACAGTGGCCCGGTTTGGTTATTTTTGGGGGAAAGACAGGGCATGGCATATAAGTTAAATTTTTTTTTTTGGGAAATGGTTTAAAAAATTTTGAGTTTTTTTTAAATTTTTAAAACCCCGCAAGGTTTTAAAATTTTATTTAATTTTTGTTAAATTTGGCCAAAAAAATTTTTAAATGGATTTAATTTTTAACTTGTTTTTTAAGTTACAGTGGTAATGCACAAACTCGAGTAAGGGTTTTTATTTTTTTTTTTTTTGAATGAATGCCACTCAAAGGTTAAAAAAAGGAATTTAGTTTATTCAAGTAAATCAAAGGGGAAAAAACCCTTTTTTTTCTTATAGTTAGAATGGTTTTACAGTAGCCAAATTTTTTTTTTCAAAGAAGTGAAAATTTGGTTTCTTCTTAAATGATTTTAAGTCACTAAAATCAGCCTCCCTTTTACTACAAATTAAGGGTTTTTTTTTTAAAGAGATACAAGTTTTAAAATTTAGAAAAAATACATTTTGAAAAAAATGCATGTAGCCGTATCAAAATTCGGGGTTTATCTTTCAAACGTTTTTTTTTCAAAACTTTTGGGAAAATATATCTTTCATTTTTGCTAAGTTTTCTTTTGTTTGTCATCTTTGGGGGTCTTTGTTCGGGGAAAGGTTTAAAAAAAAGGGGGCTGAAATGTTTGCAGTGCATGATGTAGTGCCAGTAGATTTAAAATAGTCATGGGTTTTTCTACACCCTTTGGGATTTTTTAAAAATTTTTCTTTGAATTATTTAAAAATTTTTCTTTTTTTTAAAATTTTTTTTGTAAGAAATTTTGCAGAAAAATTTTTTTTTTTAAAGGGGGTTTCCCTTTTGGGGGGGGTTTTTTTGGTGGGGGCCAAGTTTTTTTTTTTTTTTTTCCATTTTTTACTGTTTTCGAGGGCCCGAACAGGGTCCCCTTTTTCTGTTGGTTCCCCCCACAGTACGATGCCATTTTGGATCCCGGTGCAAAATATCCGCAGCATGGGAAACGTGTTTTGGGGATTTTGGTTAAATTTTTGGCCCGGGAAATGTTTAGTTTTGGTTTCTCCCCTGTTTAGAGAGATGGGAATTGGAAATTTTTAGGTTCTTTTCGCCTTCCCTTTTTTTGCTTTTTTTTCCCTTTTTCCCAAATTTTAAGGTCTGTCTGTGATAAATTTTTTTGAATTTCCCTTTTGGGCTGCCTTCAAGACTACTAACGGTGCCCTTAAGGTTTTTGGTGACAAAATATCCGAATGAGGGCCCTTTGGGGAGTAACAGATTACATTTTGGGCCCGCGGTTTGTAGACGCCCCGTTGTTCCTGCGGTTTAGGGGTGGGTCAAGGATTTTCAAGATTTTTTTCTGTACTAGGTCTTAATTGCCCGCAAATTTCTGATATTTTGTTTAATTGTTTGCAAAATAAAATGGACAGAAAATTTTTTTTTCAAAGGGCTTTCCCAAAAAATATTTTTTAAATGATTAAAAATGGGGCTGAATTTGTTTTGTAAGCCACTGAATTTTTAAAAGTACTGTCAAATTTTTTTTTTTTAATTTTTTTTTTTTTTTAAGGACTAATTTCTTTTTTTGAAGTGTTTTTTTTGTATGAGTTTTAAATTTTTTTGGACATAAGGCCTTGGTGTAAGCCTTCTGCGAAAAAAAGCGCACATGCACTTTCATAAAATTTTTAAAAAAATTCTTATGGAAAAAGGGGGAAGTTTTGTTATACTCTCCTCTTGAATATTTAAATTTTTATACCCACACGGGCATGTTGGTTAAAAAGTTTAGGTCAATGAAAAAAGGTTTAAAAATTGTGCAGTTAATAGCTCTGTTTAATAACTAAAAGGGAAATTTTTTTTGAAGTAAGGGCCCGTTTTCACAGTAGAATTATTTAACTTTTGTTTCTTTATTTAAAAAGCCAGTTTTAACAGTGTCTCTGTTTGCCAAATTTTTTTGAAAAAATTTATTTTTTCTTTTTTAAAATTAAAACTTTTGACGTTTTCCCTTTTTAAATTGATTTTCTGACTAGATTCCAAAAAAATTTTTGGCCATGTTTTTTTCCCTTCTTTTGGGAGCTTTTTCTTTTTTTTTTTATTTAAAAATTTAGGTGGAATGGTTTTTTTTCCAATGGGTGTAAGCATGAAATCAAACCTTTGGCCCTTTTGTGGGGAAAAAATTCTTTGAACAGATCAAACCCGATGTTTTCCCCTAATTTAAAATGAGTATTTTATTTCAGAATTATTTGACAGGGTTTTGGCCCCAAAAAAAATTGTCCGACTTGGAAAATTTTTTCTAATGTATTTGTTACCGAACAAATTTTTTTAAATATTTCTTGGCAAAAAAAGGGTCCACAGCCAAACGAAACTGCAATATGGAAATAAATTGAATTTGTTGTAAACAGATTCACTGTTGTATTGCACTTTAGAAGGGCCCTTTTCACTAGACGGTTTTATTGGTATAGGCCAAAAAACCAGTGTTTTTGCCCCTTTCACGGTTTGGGGAAAATATTAAACTCAAATAGAGCTGTTTTTAGAAAAAACCATGTCTCCCACAACGCCCTTTTCCTTTAGTGATTCAAAGTGGTGTGGGGTTGGATGGGAAATTTGGGGTCTGGAGGGGTTTAGCGGGGTGGTTTCCCCTTTATTTTTGTTAGTTTGTCCCCAAAGGGTTTAGACCAAAAAGGTTTCCCCCCAGTAATTCAACCGCCCTAAAATTTTAAAAAAAACCCTCCCATCTGACATCCCGTGCAGGGTGATCATGGTCTGCCTGTTTTTCTATTCAGTCAGTAAAATTTTTTGTGAAAAACCCCTTTTAAAAAATTTGGGGCTTTCCCAAACTGAACGATGAACCCCGTCCATTTTAAAATTTTTGCTGGGGAAATGTTAAGACAGTATCAAAATTTTTAAAAGTAGGGAAATTTTAAAACATTGGGATAGCTAAAACAACCGAACCTAAAACAGTTAAAAAAGTTTGTTTGCATGTTAGGCAGGGTAACAAAAAACCTCAGACAAATTTTCATTATTCGATCCTTATTAGAATGTTTTTTTTATTACGTTTTTGAAAGTTTTTTGATTTTTCCCCTTTTAAAATTTTAAAAAGGGGATATTGCTTTTGATTTAAATGTGACTTATAAATTTAAAATTTGGGGTTTGATAATATTGTAAAATGTCAACCATCAAAAAACAGGCAAATTTTTTAAAACAGTTTATAGCTTTGGATTCATTCATTCCCCAAAATATCCGATTGTCAGCAAAGATAAAATAAAAAGGGGGGGTAATAAGAATGTTACAAACTGAATTTGTCATGAACCCTTTGGGTACTTTTTATTTTTTAAATTAATGTAAATATTTTACCAAAACATTTAAAACAGAAGTTCTCATTTTATTGAAAATAAATTTTATTTCCCTTGCCCAAAATAATTTTCCCGGTTGCTAGGGTAGGAAAAAACAAAAATTTTCAAAATACCTCAAGGGGGTTTTGGGAAAGTATTTTTAAACAGTCAGGGAAACACACACGTGAGTGTTATGGGCCAATTAAATTTTTTTAAAAATTTGACCAAATCCCTTACCTGTTTAGAATCTGATGAAAAAATTTCAGTCCTGAAAATCCCCCTGGTTTCGGGTGGTGCAGGGCAGAATGTTTAGCCCGGGAAAACATCTGTAAAAAACCAGGGCATTCCCTTTTGTGGAGTATCTTTATTCTTCCAAATCGTTTTAATTTTGTATATTTTGGGAATTTTTTCCAAAATGTTTATTTAAATTCTTTTCGTTTTTGAGTCGCCCCCATGAAGGGAAAAACCAAAAAAAAGGGGCATTTGCCAGAAATTTTTTGGAACCAGGCGAGCCGGTGCACTGGGCCCCGTCTTGTCAGGACAGAGCTGGGGGTTAATGGGGTTTTTTAATTGCAAAAGGCTTTGAAAGGGAAACAGCTGGATTAAAAAAACCCGACGTGTGGATACGCAGGGGTTTGGGTTATGTGGTTTACAAAAACCCCTGTTGGTTTTTTCATGGCGCGGCTTTAAAAAAAAGCTTTCAAAAAAAGCTTTTAATACTTTTTTAGTTGGATTATGGCTAAAAATATGCGAAATTTCTTCAAAAAAAGCATGCGTTATTTGAATAAAATTTCCCGTTTTTAAGCTCTTGTTTCAAAAAGATCTTGCACTATTTGAAAATCTGCATGTGTCAGATTTCAAAAAATGAAATAACTTAATCACATTTTTTGCATTTTTTAAAGAGGAACCCCAAAATTTAAAATGAAAAAATTCAATTTGGGGCACAAAAGATGTTGAATTCCATGTTTATTTAAAAGGGAGATCGCCATTTAGTAGTAAAAAAATAATTTTTGTAATTGCCTGCTAAAATTTTTTTTAATGAACTGGTTTTCCCTTCCCCTTTGGGGGAGTAAGTTTTATTTGGAAAATTTAAGGGCTGTTTACTGAAAATTTTTCTGAAAGAATAGCGAACAGTGTAGACCATTTAAACAGACTGTTTAAAAGGGGAAAACACTTTCTGCCAGCGGCTAAAGGTTAAAATACGAGCCTGTATTCATGCATTTTTGCTTCAAATTTTAGGTGTTCATCCCCCAAAAAAATCTCCTGAAGATTTTTTTTGCTTCCCCCTGTTTAATGAAATGGGCAATGTGGGCTTTGAAAATCTGCTTGATGGCCCCTCATATTGTTGGGGTCAACCCAATTTTTAAAAAAAAACTTCTTCTTCAGAAAAACCCGGGAGATTTTAACCTTTCTTCCAGGAATGATCCTTGGGTTTGGCCCCCCTTTTGAAAAATTGGGCCCCAAAAAATTTTTAATTTCCCGCAAAGGAAAAAAAAACTTTAAAAAGGTCTTGTCAGAAATGTTTTGCGGATTTCAAAAATATTTTGTAGAAAAAGATCTCTAAAGGGGGCCCTCGGCCAAAATTGCCCAAGCCTTTTGTTTCGGTTTTTAAAAAAATGGCCGCCCCGTGGGGCGGGGGCCCATTTTTTTCCCCATATGGCTCATTGTGAATTTCAAAAAATTTTAAAAAACCCGGGGAGATTTTTCACTAAAATTCACAGAATTGAAACCTTTGGGGGCCCCCCCTATCGGGAAAATTTCCCAGAATTGAAATCCCCTGCAGAAATTTGGGTTTCCATGGCAGGGCCAAAAAGGAAAAAATTAAAAAAATTTTTCCAAAAACACAGTAGTAGGGGTTTGACATTTGGTTGTTGCCTCCTCTATGGTTTCCCAAACAATTAGTTCAAAAAATCCCCCAGGGTTTAAATTTGGGCCCCCCCCTGGGGGGTCATAATTTGGTTTTTCATACAAAAATTATATAGGGAAAAACTTTGAAAATTTTCTTTTCCAAAAACCCCGGGCTTAGGGCTTTAAAATTTTTATGCCTCAGATTACTGATTTTGGGAGAGTTTTAAATGATTGTCCCGTCCATCTGTTCATTCGTTTTTCCCGGGCCGTTTCTAGGGTTAACCAAATGGGGACCGTTTTTTTTCTAGCATCCAAAACCACCCCTTTTTGAATGACTGTATAATGCGATGTAACCCGTGACCATTCCTCATCTTTCCCTTTTTACCGACCTCGTTTTGGATTTTGGGGGCAAAAAAATCGACCCAAAGGGTGCCAAAATTTTGGGTTTTCATTCCCCCCGGGTTTTTTGAACGCAGCTCCCTTTGTTTATGTAACTTTATTAGTGGTTTCCCCGCTGAGGGGTTTTTCAAATTATCCCCCTAGGGTCAAATATTTGGCCCCCCCTGGGGTGATTAAAGGGTTTTATTGATTATATTTGGAAAAAAAAAATCAAAAAACTTCTTTTTCCAAAAAACCCTTGGGCCTAGGGCTTTGATAAATTTTGGGATGTTACATCAAAATAGTCCTTTTACCAAAATTTATTCAAAGTTTCCCTTGGGTCAAAAAAAAAGGTGCCCCCCGGGGGGCCAAGGTTTAAAATTTTTCTTTTTTAGGGGAAAAAATTTTTAAAATCTTTTTGTCCAAAAAAATGCGGGGATAGGGCCCTTTTATATTTGGATGTGCATCATTTTTTGGCCCTTTTTTAAGGTGGTTTAAATTTTTCTTTTCCCCCGCCCAGGCCCGGGGTTGCCCTGGGTTTTAAAAAAGACTTTTATAGGAAATAACTTTAAAAATTTTTGTTGAACCACAAGGGCGGGCCTTTGATGTTTTGTTTTAAAAAGGGAAATTTTCTAAGGTCCCCTAAAAAGATTTTTCAAATTATTAAACCCCGGGGTGAAAAAGAAACCCTTCCCTGGGGGTCATAGTTTTATTTTTATTTATATAGGAAAAAAATTTAAAAATTTTTGTTTGAAACTAGGTAGGCTTTTAATATTTGGTATGGTTTATTGTTTGTGGTCCCCCTATACTAGAATTTTTCAAAAATTATGCCCCTTAGTTGAAAAGAGGCCCCACCCAGGGTGCCCCAAGTTTTACATAGACTTATATAGGAAAAACATAAAAAAAAATCTAGGCCTAAGGCCTTTGATATTTGGTTAAAAAGTGTCATTGCCTAGTTGATTTCTAACAAGATTGTTTGAATTATGCCCCAACCTACTTTCTTGTTAGCTCACCTGAGCACGAAGTGCTCAAAGGTGAGCTTTAGTGATCGCCCTGTGTCCGTCGTCCGTCCGTCCGTCGTCAACAATTTGACTGTTAACACTTTAGAGGTCACATTTTTGGCCCAATCTTAATGAAACTTGGTCAGAATGTTACCCTCAATAAAATCATGGATGGTTTTGATATTGGGTCATCTGGGATCAAAAACTAGGTCACCAGGTCAAATCAGTGGAAAAGCTTAACACTCTAGAGGTCACAATTTTGGCCCAATCTTAATGAAACTTGGTCAGAATGTTACCCTCAATAAAATCTTGGACGAGTTTGATATTGGGTCATCTGGGGTCAAAAACTAGGTCACCAGGTCAAATCAAAGGAAAAGTTAGTTTACACTGTAGAGGCCACATTTATGACCGTATCTTAATGAAACTTGGTCAAAATGTTAATATTGATGATTTGTAGCTCAAGTTCATATCTGGGTTAAGTGTGGTCAAAAACTAGGTCACCAGGTCAAATCAAAGGAAAAGCTTGTTAACACTCTAGAGGCCATATTTATGACTGTATCTTCATGAAACTTAGTCAGAATGTTAAACTTGATGATCTTTAGGTCAAGTTCAAATCTGGGTCATGTCGGGTAAAAAACTAGGTCACCAGGTCAAATCAAAGGAAAAGCTAGTTAACATTTTAGAGGCCACATTTATGACCATATCTTAATGAAACTTGGTCAGAATGTTAATCTTGATGATCTTTAGGCCAAGTCAAAATCTGGGTCAGGTGGGGTCAAAACTAGGTCACTAGGTCATATCAAAGGAAAAGCTTGTTAACACTGTAGAGGCCACATTTATGACTATATCTTCATGAAACTTAGTCAGAATGTGAAACTTGATGATCTTTAGGTCAAGTTTGAATCTGGGTCATGTCGGGTCAAAAACTAGGTCACGGGGTCAAATCAAAGGAATAGCTAGTTAACACTTTAGAGGCCACATTTATGACCATATCTTAATGAAACTTGGTCAGGATGATGATCTTTAGGTCAGTGAGCGATACAGGGCCTTCATGGCCCTCTCGGTTTTTAAGATACAGCCCTAAAATTTGGGTGACGTACAGTTTTACATCATGAATAAGACCTACTGACCTACTTTCTTAATATTTTAGCATCAGTTTGACATTTGATATATGTAGCTCATATTACTCAGGTGAGCGATCCAGGGTCATAATGACCCTTTTGTTATTCATGTTGTCTGAAACCATTTGTCCTCCACCTCTGATTCATATGAGGAAGTTGGTAGTTACTTGTGGAGAATAGGTTTGTACTGGTACAGAATCTATGAACACTGGTTAGGTTAAATGCCCACAGCTACATAACTGAAATAATGTTGAAAAACCCAAAACAAACAAATCCTCCAACAATCTGCCACCTGCCCACTTCATACCCTCGACTCACCCAGAAGCAAATAATTTTCTTCTTTATTCCTTTAGGTGTAGAAACTGTTTCGGGATCCAATCAGAGCAGTTCCTTCCCCCCCCCCCCCCCCCCATCACTCCCACATTTCCCTACTACCCTCTAACACAAAAGATCAAGTTTCCCATGTCCCTCCATCTGTAATTCATGTTAGTTCCATATCTTCCTAACTGCTTGGAAGATTTTCACAAAACTAACATCAGTTTTTTACCTCATCAAGACAAGGTGCAGAGTGCATAACCCATTTCACTGTGTCAAAGATCAAGGTCACAGTTTAAGGTAAAAGGTAAAGTAGCTTAACTTCATGTCTGCTCCATGTAGATTTTTAGCTCACCTGAGCACAAAGTGCTCAGGGTGAGGTATTGTGATCACTCACCGTCCGTCCGTCATCCATCCGTCCGTCCACACTTTCCTTTAAACAACATCTCCTCCTAAACCAACAGGCCAATTTTGATGAAACTTCACAGGGTTGTTCCTTGGATGGTCTTCTTTAAAAATTGTTCAAAGAATTGAATTCCATACAGAATTCTGGTTGCCATGGCAACCAAAAGTAAAAACTTTAAAAATCTTCTCAGAAACCAGAAGCCCTAGAGCTTAGATATTTGGTATGAAGCATTGCCTAGTGGACCTCTACCAAATTTGTTCAAATCATGACCCCAGGGTCAAAATTGACCCCGCCCCGGGGGTCACTTGATTTTACATAGGAAAATCTTAAAAAATCTTCTTCTCAAAAACCAGAAGCCCTAGAGCTTAGATATTTGACTTGTAGCATTGCCTAGTGGACCTCTACTAAAATTGTTCAAATCATGACCCCGGGGTCAAAATTGACCTCGCCCCTGGGGTCACTTGATTTTACATAGGAAAATCTTCAAAAAATTTCTAAAAATAAACCAGAAGGCTTAGAGCTTAGATATTTGACATGTAGCATTGCCTAGTGGACCTCTACAAAATTTTTTCAAATCATGACCCCTGGGTCAAAATTGACCCCACCCCAGGGGTCACTTGATTTTACATAGGAAAATCTTCAAAAATTTTCTAAAAATAAACCAGAAGGCCTAGGTCTTAGATATTTGACATGTAGCATTGCCTAGTAGACTTCTACAAAATTTATTCAAATCATGACCCCGCCCCATGGGATTACTTGATTGTACATAGAAAAATCTTCAAAATAAACCAGAAGGCCTAGAGCTTAGATATTTCATATGTAGCATTGCCTAGTGGACCTCTACAAAATTTGTTCAAATCATGACCCCCGGGGTTAAAATTGACCCCACCCCAGGGGTCACTTGATTTTACATAGGAAAATCTTCAAAAAATTTCTAAAAATAAACCAGAAGGCTTAGATCTTAGATATTTGACATGTAGCATTGCCTAGTAGACTTCTACAAAATTTGTTCATATCATTACCTCCGGGGTCAAATTGACCCCACCCCATGGGGTTATTAGTCCCCTACTGGTTGAAAACCAGTTTTGGGGACTATAGGAATGCTCTTTTCCGTCATTCCGTCTTTCCGTCATTCCGTCCGTCCGCAATTTCGTGTCCGGTCCATAACTCTGTCATCCATGAAGGGATTTTAATATTACTTGGCACAAATGTTCCCCATGATGAGACGACGTGTCATGCGCAAAACCCAGACCCCTAGCTCAAAGGTCAAGGCCACAATAGGAGGTCAAAGGTCAACAGGGCTTTTTTCCTGTCCGGTCCACAACTCTCCCATCCTTGAAGGGATTTTAGTATTACTTGGCACAAATGTTCCCCATGATGAGATGATGTGTCGTGCGTAAATCCCGGACCCCTAGCTCAAAGGTCAAGGTCACAATTGGAGGTCAAAGGTCAACAGGGCTTTTTCCTGTCCGGTCCATAACTCTCCCATCCATGAAGAGATTTTAATATTACTTGGCACAAATGTTCCCCATGAGGAGACGACGTGTCATGCGCAAAACCTGGACCCCTAGCTTAAAGGTCAAGGTCACAATTGGAGGTCAAAGGTCAACAAGGTTTTTTTCCTGTCCGGTCCATAACTCTCCCATCTATGAAGGGATTTTAATATTACTTGGCACAAATGTACCTCATAATAAGACGATATGTCATGCACAACTTTCAGACCCCTAGCTCAAAGGTCAAGGTCACACTTAGCAGTCAAATGTTAACATAGCATGAACAGGGTCTGTTTCGTGTCCGGTCCATAACTCTGACATTCATTAAGGGATTTTAATATTACTTAGCACAAGTGTTTCCCATGATGAGACGACGTGTCATGCGCAAATCCCGGACCCTAGTTCAAAGGTCAAGGTCACAATTGGGGGTCAAAGGTCAACAGAGTTTTTTTCCTGTCCCGTCCATAACTCTGCCATCCATGAAGGGATTTTAATATTACTTGGCACAAATGTTTCCCATGATGAGACGACATGTCATGCGCAACACCCAGTACCCTAGCTTAAAGGTCAAGGTCACACTTTGAGATCAAAGGTCAAGAGGATTTTTTTCCTGTCCGGTCTATAACTTTGTCATGCAAAGCAGGATTTAGATATCAGTTGGCACAAATATTCCCCTGGATGAGACAACATGTCATGCGCAAGAACCAGGTCCCTAGGTCTAAGGTCAAGGTCATATTTAGAAGTCAAAGGTCAAATTCAAGAATGACTTTGTATGGAACATTTCTTCTTCATGCATGGAGGGATTTTGATGTAACTTGGACCAAATGTTCACCACCATGAGGCACCCTTGTTTTTAGAATTACATCCCTTTGTTGTTACTATAAATAGATTTTATTGTAACTTTTTTATTACTGGCAGTAGAGAAAAATCGAGACCACTTTTCTGTGGTACAGCATGCATGTTACATCCAATTTTTAGGTGTATTTTGACCTATCTCTACCTGGTAAAGAGTTTCTTGTGGACTTATATTATTAATTTTTTTTTTTTTTTTTTTTTTTTTTTTTTTTTTTTTTTTTTTTTAAAGATTAATTTCCCTTTGTTGTTACTATAAATAACTTACATGATAACATTTTTATAATCAGCCAAAAAAATTCAATATGAAAACAACTGTGGGTTTTTATATATATGCACATTTTAATCCAAGTGTGTTGTTATAATGTTATAACATATTGTATATGTAGTACAATATTGTTTATACATCATTGACAGATATCAGTTCATTATGTTATACTGCAGTAGAAAAAATTAGGTGCCTTCCAGTAGGGGACTTTGTATTGCATGGCAATACTTCATTCACTTGTTTGTTTAGCTTTAGCAAAGAATTTTTTTCAAGAAAGCAATTAAACTCAGGTGAGCGATATAGGGCCATCATGGCCCTCTTGTTATAAAAGAAGTATCAGTTATTTGCTTCATCAAGATATCTTGCATAGAACACAACCAAAATATACTTGTCAGTACAGAAACTTTACACTTGAAATGCCATTTCTTAGGTAAAGAAGTATTTTAGGGGTATTGCTTATTCCAGTGATAGCTCTAGTGTCCTATACATATAATTATTCGCTGTGGAGCTAAGAGCTGTTGTTTCTCTTACTGATTAATATTGTTGCATTATTTCAGTTGCATCTTAGCTAAGAAGTTAACTTGGATCTGCTTCACAGGGAGTCATTGATGTTCAACTAAGTAGTAGGATACAGTTTTCTGATCAAATGAAATGGCTTTATCTTATCTGGCTGGAATTTAAAGAGCTGACACTACCATCAGGAAAATCTACCATGTAATAACACTAACCCAGAACACTGCTACTGAGTCTACCACACAGTAAAGCCGACTAGGAAATAGCAATTTAGTCGACCACACAGTGACAGGAACCCGGAGCATTGCTACTATGTCTCCTATACAGTAGTTCTGATTCAGAACATTGCTACTGAGTCTACCATACAGTCATGTGGACTAGGACATTGCTATCAAGATTTTCCATGCAGTTACACTGACTAGAGTAGTCCAAACAGGAAAAACACTTAGGATGACTTGGGATGTGTGGTCTTCCACTGTATTACTGACCCCAAAGTGTAGCTTTTCTATGGAATATTCAGACAGATAATTGAAGTTACCTGTCAGTAGGGGCAATAAACTCTTTATTATCTGTTTATGTTAACACTCCTGATACTGTTCGAAGGCTGGACTCTGCTGAACACTGGAAAAAAAAGCAGAGAAACATGCAACTCACTCTGTGTGACATTAGTGCAAATTTTTTTCAAATGTGACCATGAGATATAGACATTAAAATTATTTTAAGTAACATTTAAGTAATGTTCAAAGGTGGTAGTGAAAACTCACTGAATGTGACATCAAAGTTCAAATGAGTGGGAAAGAAAGACAGTTGTAGTTACTAGTAAAAATTTAAGATTAGATATTAAAATAATGTTTAAAAGTGACGGTAGGTACAGTAAAATGTGGATAATATGTGTTTTGATTGATAATGTCAAATAATAAAGTGTAACTGATTGTTCCAGTGTATTTATATCATTTCGTTGAAACAGTTACCTAAAGAACTAAACTAGACGAACTGTTTTGATCATTTTTCGATTGGTTAGTAGTTGCAGAGATTTCCCACAAGAGACCAAAAAATCTCTACAATCTTCCTTGAATCACATACACATGTATGCTGGCATTGATACTGTACACTGTGCTCCACCTACAGAACAAACCTGTTGGGTATAGTTTAAGCTCGACTATCCAAACAATAAGAGTTATCCTACTCACACGGCGTCTGCGTCACACCTGGATTAAGTTTTTCATACCACACTGATTCTATCATAACTCGTTAAATTCAGCTCCGGATATAAAAAACACCAATTTTCAAACAGTTTTTTATGCCCCCGAAGGGAGGCATATAGTTTTTGAACCGTCTGTCGGTCTGTCAGTCTGTCCGCAATTTTCGTGTCCGGTCCATATCTTTGTCATCGATGGATGGATTTTCAAATAACTTGGCATGAATGTGTACCACAGTAAGACGACGTGTCGCGCGCAAGACCCAGGTCCGTAGCTGAAAGGTCAAGGTCACACTTAGACATTAAAGGAGAGTGCATTGATGGGCGTGTCCGGTCCATATCTTTGTCATCGATAAATGGATTTTCAAATAACTTGGCATGAATGTGTACCACAGTAAGACGACGTGTCGCGCGCAAGACCCAGGTCCGTAGCTCAAAGGTCAAGGTCACACTTAGACATTAAAGGATAGTGCATTGATGGGCATGTCCGGTCCATATCTTTGTCATCGATGGATGGATTTTCAAATAACTTGGCATGAATGTGTACCACAGTAAGACAACGTGTCACGCGCAAGACCCAGGTCCGTAGCTCAAAGGTCAAGGTCACACTTAGACATTAAAGGATAGTGCATTGATGGGTGTGTCCGGTCCATATCTTTGTCAACCATGGATGGATTTTCAAATAACTTGGCATGAATGTGTACCACAGTAAGACGACGTGTCGCGCGCAAGACCCAGGTCCGTAGCTTAAAGGTCAAGGTCACACTTAGACGTTAAAGGTCATTTTTCATGATAGTGCATTGATGGGCGTGTCCGGTCCATATCTTTGTCATTCATGCATGGATTTTAAAATAACTACGCATGAATGTGTGGCACAGTAAGACGACGTGTTGCGCGCAAGACCCAGCTTCATAGGTCAAAGGTCCTAAACTCTAACATCGGCCATAACTCATTCAAAGTGCCATCGGGGGCATATGTCATCCTATGGAGACAGCTCTTGTTTTTTTTTGAGTGTTTTTATTTGATGGAATAATGTTTTCAACAGTCAACATCTGAAGTCACTAGTGGACCTAAACGGGCCCTAAATTTACCAGAATATAAGAAACAAACACCCAGAAGGTAAATGTAAGATATGTTATATTGAATGATACACATTTCCCCAAGGCCAAAATTTTTTGTGTGTGTGTGTTTTTCAAAAGACAGTTAGCATAATGAACAATTCTATAAGAAATTTTAATAACAGTAAAAATAAAATATTTCATATTTGACAGATCTGATTGATGGAATTTTTAAAACTGTCTACTTTCAATTTCTAAAAGTTTTAATGCACCCTTAGCTCAGTAGGTAGATTGTCGGTCTACGGATCGCATGTCCGATCATCGGGCGGGGCGTATGTTCTCTGTGACTATTTGATAAACAACATTGTGTCTGAAATCATTAGTCCTCCACCTCTGATTCATGTGGGGAAGTTGGCAGTTACTTGCAGAGAACAGGTTTTACTGGTACAGAATCAAGGAACACAGGTTAGGTTAACTGCCTGCCGTTACATGACTGAAATACTGTTGAAAAACGGCGTTAAGCCAAAAACAAACAAAGTTTTTAAGAAAAAATACATCAATCCAATGATTTTATATCAAATTCAATCGAGACTCTTGATGCATCCATTTATTGCAATGCGTATTTTGAAAGTAAATTTTTTAACTCGTCTGCAAATCTTGCAAATCTGATATAACATGACTGTCACTAATATTAGGTTATTTAACATTGTTCTGTACAATACGGAGATATATTTGGACGAGTACCCAGCTGAGAAAATTGTCCAAATATATCTCGTATCGTACAGTACAGTGTTAAATAACCTTTTTATTTTATATCTATTTTATCTTATTATAGTAATAGTTTAAATTAAAAATGTTTCACTGAATATTGTATTCCTGCCTTTTCTAGTTTTTCCCGGCTTGGTATGAGTGCAAATGTATATTATTCAGAACAATGTTAGACCGTAAATAAACTTCTTATTCTGTATTTATTTCATTCCATACGTAATTCATTGAATGTTGTTTTTTTCTGCGTATCATCATTAAAAAAAGTATATGGTGCAACCTCCCTACAAAAGCCATTTGGCTATTTGGGTGGTAATAATACTCGGCTGAGATATTATGCCCACAAACACTGCCAGCAAGTTTGGTGAAGGTCGGATGAAAACTGTTCGACTTAAAAGAGGACAAGGCTAAATTCCCCGTTTTTTTTGAGTAATTTAAGGACTATAATCAGAGTGCTTGGTACAATTTGGCTGGTTATCGAAATTGGCCGAGATGTAATGCCCACAAACATTGTCAGCAAGTTTGGTGAAGATCTGACGAAAAGTGAATTATAGAGCAGACATGTTTTGGATGCTGACCGCCCGTCTGCTGCCATTCATAATCTTCTCCATTTTGTTTCGTAACCGTTAAATAAAAACTGCTGAGGTAGCTATTCAGTCAGACAGGGCTGATACCAATTTCTAGGTTTCGTCCGGAACGGCCTGATTTACATTCGGAACATTTTCACGCATTTCGGGCTTTATCGTCTGTTTAACATGGGACTGTTGAACCGTCCAAATACAGGATTTTTTGTATGCGTGTGCGTCCAAATACAGAAAATACAGGATTTTTGTACGCACGTGCATCCAAATACCGTAATATATTGTACGGTCACGTGTTGCAAATGAACTTTCGCGATTGGATAGATAAAATAGGTATAGAATAATACTTTAATATCGTTTGAAACAATTCTATTCAAGTGCAGTTATAGGACAAGTGGTAGCTGGAGAATCAATTTTGATTTAGAACTTTCAGGCTTGTTGTCTTGTCAGCATGATGTCCCATTAAGAATCGGATAATGTGAATTAATGGCACTGACCAATTTGATAAGCTTGGAATCTGTTCTAATGGTGGTTGAGAATTTTAGAACATGTTTAATGATTGTAAAACTTTAGTCAATGTTAAATTTTGTGTCTCACAACAAGAATGAATGTGATGACTAATAGTTATTTTATTTTGAGATATGTTTTATTAAAAATCTTTATTGAAACTGTTTTACTTAATGAAAATAAGAATAAAGAATGTAATCATTTTATCTTGTAACGTGTGATATAATATAATTTACATTGTAAACGGCAATGTTTTATAATACAATAATATGAATGCAACTTTGAATCACAAGACCGAAAGCTTGAAATGTATAATTCAGGGGTGTAGTTAGGCTAAAATGGAATTGTAGGCCACTCTCCAAGGAGGGTATGACATGCTTCCACAGAAAATCTTCACATTATATATAGATGAAAAATGGTGCTTTTTGGTTTATATCTGGACTTTTATGTTTTTCATTTTTCAAAATGAAGTGTAGACCCGGGATAGCTATTGTACAATTTAGAATGTACACCAGTGTCAAAGGCATAGCTGGACCGTAATGGAAGTATAAGTAACTGTTCTAAGGGTGATGGGGGATGTTTCCCCAGAAAAAAAAAACATTCCAGATAAAACATGATGCGTTTTAGCGAAATTCATAATTCTTGCTAAAATGGAGGTATATGCCACTGTCCTGGGGGTTCTTGGGCATGCTCCCCCGTAAAAATTGCACAAATTAGATGCAAAATGGTGTATTTTAGCAAAATTCATGATTCCGGATTTTAGCAAGGCCAAAATGGAAGTGTAGGCCATTGTCCTAGGGGGGTGACCGAGTCCGGAAAAATTGCACATTTAAGTTGCAAATTGGTGCGTTTTGGGTGTATATCTGAATGACTTTGAATCAAGTAACTACAATGATAGCAGAAAGGTCAGTTGTTCCAGATGATAGTGACATTAATTCTGAATTAATCCAGAATGATTATGACAGTAATGCAGAAAAACCTACCTTAACTCAAAATGACTTTCATGGATGACTGATAAAAATGAGACTAATTATCAGTGCAAAGAATAACTCTTATGTGAAGTTTGGTAAATCATGAAAAGTCTGTCGACCATACAAAGATGAGAAGACATTGCAAACTGCTTTCAGTGGTCATGTTCTAATCTCTGGCCTGGCCTGGCTCGATGAGCCCAATTTTCGACTGGGCCAGGCCAGGTCATAGATTTCAATTTTGTTAAAGCTGAAAGTGATTTCTACAGCATCTTTAAAATCTGACTTTTGAATTAAAATATTTTTTTGGATATTTCAGACATTATATAAATACTTTTAGAATTCCTACTCAGTAAAATTATACACCTGGGAATAAGCCTGTAGCTAACAAAACTATTAAGTCTAATTTAAAGGTGATACCTCGATTAAATGTTATGACTATTATCAGGGGAACTCCACCTCAATTCACTCTTGACTGGTGTCTTAGTTTTACCCCGACTGAATATTAAACCTATCTGCATGTAATTTTTTATCTATTGAGGATTATTTAGTATTGTTTGAAACTATTAAACTGTCACTCAAGAATATTCCGTATGCTTCCGTGAATAAATTTTCGGTGCCAAAACTTAAATGAAAATATAAATATTGAAAACCAAATAAAATATAAACATTTATTTATCACCAGGTGGTATATGCAGATTATAGTTGTGCTGACAAAAAGTTCAGCTACCAGTCTCGGGGATGTGAGTTCGAGACACCTGTTTGACCATTTTCATTTTTTTTAAATTTCATCTGTAAACTTAGAATGCAGGAAAACTGTCGCACATATCGTGATTTATTATTCATTTATTGAAAGAAATACAAAAGTTTTTGACATTCTTCTACGTACAATTTATTACCAAGAGTGTTAGATATATTTGACAAAATGTTTTAAGAATAAAAACAGTATGATAAAATGACATTATATCGAATTAATGAAAACAGTCTGAATTGTAATCGAAGCCATGGTAATGTGCGTGCAAGTCGGAGAACTTACAACTACGTCACTGTGCCATTGGTAAACTATGCTGGTTATTTTGGTCAATTTAGATATTTCAGGTTACAAATATGGTGTAAAATAAAGAAAACGCCTGA
Source organism: Mercenaria mercenaria (assembly GCF_021730395.1). Classification (NCBI taxonomy): domain Eukaryota; kingdom Metazoa; phylum Mollusca; class Bivalvia; order Venerida; family Veneridae; genus Mercenaria; species Mercenaria mercenaria. The sequence continues at coordinate 32,997,866 of NC_069363.1, forward strand.
AAATGTTGGCGAAGATTAATGAGTGCCACCTGTCAATACTTACGGACAGCAACTGTTATCCCCGTAGACTTACACAGTCTGTTGAGATTAAACATTTCCCATTTATCTATTCATTTTTTTTAAAAAATATATATCAAATTTTCTGTAGCTCCCTTTTACTGTGGCTTATCTCAACAGACTTATAAAATGCGATTTCGGCTTACATAACCTCGATGAGGATTCATCAGTGTCCTAACAGTACAAAGGTTTATTGCCCAATGAACAAGTCAGTGTTATGCCATTGCCACTGACCACAAGGTGATAAATGAGGCTTAAAACTCCAGCCAGATGTTGAGCTGAGAGAAAATAAACTCTGCTGCTCCAATAACAAGATACAAGTTTTATGTGAGTATTAAACTAGATTGTGATTTAATGTGCAAAAATGGAGAATAAAATGTATAGGTAATTCATATATTTTATTAACAAGATCAACATGAAAGTGTATTTACATATTTCCTATCATTGTTTCTAAAACATTTATTATGGAATTTGACTGCCTAAGATAGTAAGGTAACTACAATTGAATATAAAATACCGACAATACCGGTATCAAGAATCCAGTTGACACCTACAAGTAAGAAAGCACTGTGTATCATGTGTGGTATAGCGTTACTGGTTACGATGACAGGAAAATTTATTTATTGCCGCGGCGGTCCGGGGTTCGATTTCCGACGCGGTCGGTTTTTTTTTCTTGATTTGGAACTTTTAAAATATTTTAGAAACAAAAAATCATATTATAGTATTCATAATATGACCAAGCTTCAATTTGAAAGAAAGAATATTTTTTAGCCAAATCTGGAGGCATTGCTGCTTTAATGTTTGAAAGTAACAATAGGTCTAACTGTATGAATACTTATGAAAATTTAAATGAAGACATGAATCATTGTGTATACAGTTTTATTGTAACAAGAGCTACAAGTCAGTTTTATTTTTAGAAAGTTATGTTTATTGGGAAAAACCCACTAGCCATTAAACATGAAATATGTTTTGCAAGATGATGAACGATTTCCGTCAAAGAAATTTGGATACACGTATAATAAAATAAAATATTTGTGAATATTTTGAGCCGTGCCATAGGAAAACCAGTATAGTGGGTTTGCGATTAGGATGGATCCAGACCAGCCTGCGCATCCGCACAATCTGGTCAGGATCCATGCTGTTCGCTAACAGTTTCTTCAATATTCCATTAGGCTTAAAAGCGAACAGCATGGATCCTGGTCTGGATCCATGCTGGCCGCAAACCAAAATTAGAGAACTTGTAGTGTTTTTTCCAGATAAATATCCTTCTACTACTTCTTTCTGATTTTCACGAATATTTGTATGTCCTAGTTGTTGTAGTCCATATGCTTATTGCTTCTTCCATATTACATACAAAATTTTCATGAAAAAATTAAAATCACATCCCTTAAACCACCTTATCATTAAATAGGCTTAATTTTAGCTATGATCGAAAAACAATTCTGCACATATGACATGTAAACTTTCAGATTGATATGATTTTCTGAAGTTGCCAACTACATGTACATGTCTATATATATATAAGAATTATTGTTGGTCAGTTTTCAAGCTATTATTATGTTACATTTTGTTACTTAGCACCCTGGTGCACAGCATGTCTTCACTTTGTATCTAAACAGAATCATAATTGATGTAATACATTGCACCATGCCATCAACAAGAGACCACTAAAGTCTAATTAACATGAATCTGCAATCAGACATGAAATTACAGGGACTTTAGATAAGAAAATATTTTTTGTGATTTATAGCAGATATTAATCTACCCTCTAATATAAATTAATAAAAAGTCTTAGAAGGTATATATTGAATAAATTGTTTTTAATTTATTCACAAAATGATTTGAAGGTATCTTGAAAATATATTTGAAAATGTTTTTTCTTTCAATTTCAAATCTTTTCCCTCATTTTTTTCTTATCAATTATTCAAACAACTCATAAACAGAATTAAATTGATCCTATTTTGAAAAATACATTTTCTATATATTTCAAATTTAAAGCGTATTTTATATACACTTAGTGACTTACTGAGATCTTTTACAATTAATGAAAATTGATCCCTCTCTGGCTTATTCACCAAGTCATAAAAGCAAAGCACCTGTTTATTGAACCCTTGGGGCAGTCGGCCAAAGGTTACATTACATCATGAACATGTCTGCAATGATTTCTAATGAGACAGTGATTATCAGCGGGTATGAAATTTGTCCGGCTCAGGATCGCATTTGTCCAGTCGTTAGAGACAGAGGCTAGAGATATTGTAAATTTTATGAGAAAGTGGTATCAGAGAGGATTTTATGGCCAAGTGCTTTACATGTAATGACTCTAACGACTGATGCCAGTCTATTATCCCCGTTCCAGGATCTGGGATAATATGATGTGGGAAAGGGCATGTTCTAATCTCTGGCCTGGCCTGGCCCGGCCTGGCCTGGCCTGGCCTGGCCCGATGAGCCCAATTTCCTACTGAGCCGGGCCAGGCCAGGCCAGGCCAGGCCAGGCCAGGCCATAGATTTCAATTTCGTGAAAGTGATTTCTATAGCATCTTTAAAATCCGACTTTTGGAATAAGTTTGGATATTTCAGACATTATATAAATACATTTTGAACTCCCACACTGTAAAATTATACACCTGGGAATAAGCCTGTAGCTAAGATAACTATTATGTCTAATTTAAAGGTGATGCCTGATTAATTGTTATGACTATTATCAGGGGATCTCAACCTCAATTGACCCTTGACTGGTAGTTTGGTTTTGCCCAAATTGAATAACCTAATTAATTTTATTATTTTGTCTATTGAGGATTATTTAGTATTGTCCGAAATTATTGAACTAGCACTCAAGAATATATTTTGTATGCTTCCGTAAAAAAAAATTGTGCCCAAACATAAATGAAAATATAAATATTGAAAACCAAATAAAATATAAACATTTCTTTACTGCCAGGTCGTACATGCAGATAAAGTTGTGCTGACAAAATGTTCAGCTACCAATCTCGGGACTGTAAGTTCGAAACACCTGTTTGACCATTTTCATTATCATTTTTTTAAAATTTCCTCTGTAAACTTAGAATGCAGGAAAATTATTACTTATCGTGATTTATTGTTCATTTATTGAGTATTTGACATTCTTCTACATAGTAGATTATTACCATAAAATGTTGTAAGAATAAAACCAGTATCAATAAAATGACATTATATTGATTTAATGAAAACAATCTGAATTGAAATCGAACCCACGGTAACATGTGTGAAAGTCGGAGAACTTATCACTACGCCACTGTGCCATTGGTAAACTTTGCATGTTATTTTGGTCAATTTAGATATTTTCAGGTTACAAATATGATGTAAAATAAAGAGTGGCACCTGTCAATACTAACGGACAACAACTTTCAATTTCTAAAATAATGCTACCTCCGTTCTAGAACCTGGGATAGTATTGTGCGGGGAAGCGATATATAAATTTTGTAGTTTAGGTTATACACATACTGAATATTTTTGTAAGATTGTTTTTATATTGATCTAAGTGTGTGGAAAAACAATCATACAAAGTCTTGTGAAACAGGCTCAAGAGCATCTTTTAGCATGAAATATATCACTTAGAAATAACATAAACACAATGCACCATTATTTTTTTGTGCAAGATAAATATCAATAATCTAAAATGCCAACACCCTGACAATGAGTTAGAGGTCCCACAATTAATGAATATTATTTTCATTACTCTTCCATAAATTGAACATCAGCTTAACTAATCCAAACACATTAAAAGTTCAACTGAACAGTTAAAAGGTCAGTTAAGGATAGTAGGGACACAACCTGTAATTACAATTCTAAAGAGATGTGTTCTCAGTGCCTGTAAATATTCAGTTATATTGCAGCAGGTAAACTTATCAATGAAATTAGCCCTTAGTTTTAAAACTAAGTGTTAAAGTTGACTTTAAATAATTTGATTACAGAAAAAATGGGTAGTTATCATTTAGTTACACCATTTTCTTCAGTGCAAATCTGTGTTTCAAATAAGATGAATGACGGCTAATTAATGATTCTCCGGAGGACTGGTTGACACGCAGCAAGTAAACAATGCAGGTTAATGCTGCCTGCTATTGTAATTGTATATTTAGATTTTATGCCATTCATTTCTCTATGTATAATAAAATCTGGCCTGGCCTGGCCTGGCCCGGCCCAGTCGAAAATAGAGCTCATCGGGCCAGGCCAGGCCAGGCCGGGCCAGGCCAGGCCAGGCCAGGCCAGAGATTAGAACATGCCGTGGGAAAGTGATAAATAAATTTTGTAGTCTAGGTTATATACATACTGAATATTTTTTGTAAGACTGCTTTTATATTGTTCTAAGTATGTGAAAAAAAATCCTACAAAGTTTTATGAAACAGGCTCAAGAGCATCTTTTAGCGTTTAAATATATCAATTAGAAATAACATAAACACAATGATAAATATTTTTGTAAAATATAACATAACATATTACATACTAAAAATCATTTACATGCATATATTAATCAAGAATAAAGATTACCGTAGGTTGCTTCACATATCAACCACTAGTTCTCCGGCGCCATTGGCAATGAAGATGGGCCACAAAGATGAAAAGACTCTGAATGGCAGTTATTGGGGATGTGTTGTGGATGCAGTCTTGATGAGTAAGAAACAATACTGGGAAACACAGTCAAGTAAAAGTAAAAACTGTCAAAGTAAAAATATAAAACAGGACTCATCTCAAAAAAAACCTTTAAGAACCACAACCAAGATGGGAGGGAGTTGTGAAGGGACATTTAGAGACTTAAGTGAAAACCATTACTTCCTTCCGGATAGACAGATGAAGTGAAAACCATTACTTCCTTCCGGATAGACAGATGAAGTGAAAACCATTACTTCCTTCCGGATAGACAGATGAACATACAAATGCCAGTGCCAGTAGTGGGGTGGGGGAGGGTTTCAGCTCTGTAATAGCTCTCGTGACTTTACCACAGGAAGTGAAAAGAAAACTTAGATGCTAATTAATTTTTGTGTTAGAAAACTATAAAATAATCTAAAATGCCAACACCCTGACCATTTATAAGAGGCCCCACAGTGAATATTATTTTTATTACTCATCCATAAATTGAACATCAGCTTGATTAAACCAAACACACATTAAAAGTTCAACTGAACAGTTAAGAGGTCAGCTAAGGATAGTAGGGACACAACCTGTAATTACAATTGACCTTACGCCAGATAGCCTGTAGCCACGCCTACCAGTTTTCAGGGGGAACAATTCATGCTAGGCCCGACAAACAAAGGAATCAAATGGCGACGGCAGAAATATTTTGCCGGACATTCTAGTTGATTTCGGCGTACGCTACCTCAATTCACACGTATTTCTAAAGTGAAAAGACAAAACACAATCGTTATTAAGTGGATGTTCTGTAGCGAAACATAAATTCTACAAAAAAACAACGATACGTTGTTGTTAAAAGCCGGGAACTGCACCCGAGTATGAGAAAAACTAAACAAGGCAGGGGGCCGAGCGGAAAACACGTAAAAAAGACGAAAATCTCTGAAACCATTATAGCTGATTTTGTGGGGTTTTTTTAATTGACCGTTTCATTTTCATTATAGAAACGTCAAATTTCGATCTCCCGGAAATCATGTAGGGTATGACTATATTAAGCAGACTAGAACATTGATTTTTATTAATTAAGGTTGAAATCAGACTGTGGATTCTGAATCCTATTTCAAAATAATTAGATAAATTCAATAAGGTAATTTACATGTAAAAATTGTCACTTGTGTCATTTAAGAAACGTCGGATTTCGAAATACCGGAACTCATTTAAGATGCTCATATCATTGTTCAACATTATTCAGATACATAGCATTTAATGTCTAATACTTAGACATGATGTGTTTTAAGTTATAGGTAAAGAAAGTTCTCTTATTAGAATTAAAACGTGTAAATGATAAATAAATAAAATATAGTCCAAGGCGATGATATAGTCCATACTCATATTTCAAGACATATACCGGCGCATCGCAGCTTAAAACAATGTTTGAGCCTACCAAATTTCTTTATTAAGTATACAGAATGAATGTATAATTTTTTGTTCAAGAACATATCTTCTTTATACGAAATATGCTATTTTTTTCTGGAATTTTAGACGAAGTTTACGCTGTCTATTAAAATGAAATTTAGAACGAAAGCACACACCGAGTGCTAAGTCAAAACTTTGAGCGCCTGGAAAATTGTTGATTAGACTCATTAAAATAATCTTATATTAATCATAGTTTTTTTATCATGTTTATTATTTATTGTATTATCACCAAGGTATGACTTAACATACACCAGTGGGAGATTGATGTAAACCTTAAAAAATGCATAAATCATGTTTCCGGTACATTAAGGCATAATATTTACACGTTACCATTCAAATAATATAGGACATCAAATACTTGTGTTTTATCAGTACATACCAGTTACTCTGGTAACTGATGGAATATTTTTACTATTGAATAAAGAATACGGGGCACTTTTGTTAAATAAGAAAGTTAATTTTCATAGAATTTTACACTACTTTAAATGAAATAATTAAAACGTTATAACACAATGAGTGCTAAGTCGAATAGCTTTGCTTTTAAACACTCTTATAAGATTTTTAAGATCAACTATTCTTGAGGACGTCCACAGAGCCTGATACATCGTTGACAATATTCGAGGTCTGAGAGTGGATTTGGAAAAGGGAAGCGCTCTAGTATTGCACTCTCTTCCCTGTGTCTGATGTAAAGTGTCGTAACGTCACCTTTTTACCATTTTGGACGATTTTTCGGTGGCATTTATATTCTTTGACTGGCGAGTCCGGCACTAAGTTTGACGGACAAAATGGCGGCTAACAACAAGGCTTATCAGTTCTGTTATCTTATTGGTCAGTTGGAACCTGTCAATCAACACTGGCGTAAGGTCAATTCCCAAAGAGATGCATTCACTGCATGCAAATATTCAGCTATATTGCGGCAGGTAAACTTATTAATGAAATTATCCATTAGTTTTAAAACTGAGTGTTAATAGTTGACTTTAAATAATTTGATTACAGAAAAACCTGGTAGTTATCATTTAGTTACACCATTTTCTTCAGTGCAAATCTCTATTTCAAATAAGATGGATGATGGCTAATTAATGATTCTCCAGAGGACTGGTTTCTCATTCTGTTTGACCTGCAGCAAGTAAACAATACAGGTTAATACTGCCTGCTACTGTAATTGTATATTTAGATTTTATGCCATTCATTTCTATATGTACAATAAAATCTAGCCTGGCCTGGCCCGGCCCAGTCGAAAATTTGGCTCATCGGGCCAGGCCAGAGATTAGAACATGCCCATTCAGTGCAAAGAATAACTCTCAGCTAAGTGTAGTAAATGATAACATGTAAATTCAAAAAGAAATAATTCAGGAAATCAGACACTGAACTTGTTGAAAAAGAGCTGTGTGATTTTTATTAATTATAAAAACAAATCAATGCTTTTGCTGTATATAGTTACATTGTGAACATAGTTGAGATGAGACAAACATTTTGATAGAAAAATGTATCTCACTGCATTTTATACATTAATAAAATTATGCAACATTGAAACATTGAGACTAGAAATAGAAAGCTAAGCCATCAAAACTGTGGACTTAAATAGTCAGTGCTGTTGCCATATATACATGTGTAGTTTTTTGTTTTACACATTCCTTCTTATCATTTCACACATTGTCCAGATTTGACCACTGACGTAATCTATAGCCTCACTGCTGAGTGTTAATGTCCATTTTATTGACCTGGGGGTTAATATTAATTACATGCATCATCTTAGCAATCTAGGAGAAATTCGCTCTCTACCCTTGTCCTATAACTGAGTGATTGAAACATGAAATTGATACAGCCAGATACTGTTTTGTGCTATATAATGTCTCTGCATCATGCATCTGGTTCGTTCTTCGGTTGTTCTATGTCTTTTCATAAACAGTTATTTTATTGTAAACATCTGACATAAGACAACTTTGATTGAATGTCGAAGGGTTGACGTACTACATGTACTTACAAACCGCCTCTGTGTTCGGGTGGTTAGAGTCGCTGACTTAAAATCACTAATCTCTCACTGTTTAAGGGGCATAGGATCGATCCATGCCAGCGACCGACTCTCTTCATGTAAGGAAGATGACAGTTTCTTGCGGAGGATGGGTACTAGTAGTGGATCTTTTCAGGAACGGTTGTTAGGTAAACTGCCCGCTTAACATAATTGAAATACTGTTTAAAAATGGCGTTAAACCCATCAAATCGAATTAAATCCCTCGATATGTTATGTAACAGGTGCTTCCGCATACACCATTTTTATAGCTAGATCCCCGTTTCAACTATACACACGCACCATTTTAGTTATACACTTGTACCTCATTTAGCAAAATTCCGCGTTTTGTTGAAACACAAAGTTCCACATTTCGTCGATACGCAAACACCCGGTTTGGTACACATTTACCTCATTTGGTTTAAACACCAAATTCCCCGTTTTGAATGGGAAAAAAACTCATTGCTTAGCAATTGTAGATAGCTTTAATCTAAAGCCTCGGATAATTTAAAAATGATAAGAATAAGAATTGATAGAAATATGATAACTGTAGCTGCAGAAATAAAGAAGTTCCCTGTTGGTAGGTTTATAACTTAGATCCCCGATTGGTAGCGTTTACATGTGTGTGTGTGCGTGCGTGTTTTTCAACAATTTTTCAGTCATATAAACGACGGTGTCTAGTTGTAGCAGTGAGCACAATGCCCAACTTTATAGTGCTGCTTCACTGGAATATCACGCCGTAGACACATTACATGATACTCCACCCAGTTACATTATAATGACACCGGGCTGACCAGACCACTATCCTCTTAATGTTGAGCGCCAAGCGAGGAAGCTACTAGTATCATTTTTACGTCTTTGGTATGACGCGGCCAGGGATCGAACCCACGACCTGCCGCACTCGAAGCGGGCGCTCTACCACTAGGCTACCGAGGCGGTTTGTAGAGGTCAGCTTGTTCGGTAATATGTATTTTGTCCTATATCACATGTACATATATATGGTAACCATTTTTCCTTTCCCGGAGTACCAAGATAAGCATAACAGACACACAACAAAAACGAATTAAGAGAAGAAAAAACATTTGAAAATAAAGTTTAATAGATGGCTTTACAGTTTGCGCGATCCTTAGGCAACTGTAGTAAAATTTCGCGCATGCACACTCTTACGTAGGAAAAAAACATGAACGCACAATATAAAGATAAACACAAGCACTAATTAAAACCAGCGAACATTAAAATGAGTGTTGTCACTTGAATAGAAATCGGAAATAAAATTGGCGAAAAGTAGAGTGAGTACGTTACTTAACTTCGATCCTGTAATATATTTACGGCCCGCACCGTGACTAGAGTTGTGGCCAGTTTCGTACGTTTTTTTTTTTAATAAAGATATACATATACTTTAAACGCATTTATATTTATCGGGTTATTTATGATGTTTATAGAACTAAGCATTCCCGCGAATGAGTAGTATAAAATAAACGAATGCCTAAATTGATTTTCCTAGCCCCTTGGAGATGGTTGGGCTTAAAGTCACCCGAGGTATCAGAAATATGTCGAAACGGAAACGGCTTATAGCTGTATCTTGGGTCTGGAATTGACAGCAGGTTCGTGCAAAGGACAGAAACGGAGTACTGAAACACTCCGACGGCACGGAAGGTGAGAATTCTACTTGGCATGACATAATTATATTTGTTTGTTTGTTTGTTTGTTTGTTTTGGGTTTAACGCCGTTTTTCAACAGTATTTCAGTCATGTAACGGCGGGCAGTTAACCTAACCAGTATTCCTGCATTCTGAACCAGTACAAACCTGTTCTCCGCAAGTAACTGCCAACTTCCCCACATGACATAATTATAAATCATCCATATAAATGTACTGCACGCCGTACTCAGATTTCCACAAGGGTTCATTCATTATCCTGAACTTGCAGGGATATCGGAAACAGAAATTGTGCACAACTGCACAAACAGAAACTGCACAACATGTCACTGCTGCAAGACGCATCAAAATCAATTCTCCGTGACGATTTGAGGAAATACATTGTGTCTGAAATCATTCGTCCCACCTCGGATTCATGTGGGGCAGTTAGCAGTTACTTGTGGAGAACAGGTGTGTACTGGTACAGAATCACGGAACACTGGTTTGGTTAATTGCCCGCCGTTACATAACTGAAATTACTGTTGAAAAAAAGGCGTTAAACCCAAAACAAAGAAAAAATCAAACAACTGGGAAATGAAATCGATACAAACACTTATCAATTCCATTCCTCCCTTCTTTTTGTAAATGTTGGCTATCTTCGTACAAGTCAGTACATATATACCAAATCTTCTTCGGTTCTACAATTGTTTTAAGTTTGGGCACAACGAAAATAATTAAAAGTGCATATGATCTGCCCAAAGTACAGACAAAATGGCCATTCTCATGAGCATGACACCTGCAGTCGTCAATTGCGTTGTGTGAATTTCAGTGAGCCACAGTCAGCAAAAGAACAAGGATAAAATGCCATGTTCCAAAAACGCAGCCTCCCCAAAACGAAACTCAGCACGCAGATGTGCACATTACCAGCACACACTATACTGTGTTGGTGCGCCGTAAACCCCAAATAAATAAATAAAATAAACACTCGCATACGAGATTCTGTAATAAAGGAACATAGTGAGGCACCGCCTTGGAACGGTCAGTGGCAACAACACCACTGGGAAGCTTAAACCGGTTATGATGTGCACCCAACCTCACTCTTACCCCCAAGAGTGACTCCAGATGGCCCAATATCGAACTCGTCCAAGATTTTATTGAGGATAACATTCTGGCCAAGTTTCATTAAGATTGGACTAAAATTGTAACCTCTAGAGTGTTAACGAGCTTTTCCTTTGATTTGACCTGTTGACCTAGTTTTTAACCCCAGATGACCCAATATCGAACTCGTCCAAGATTTTATTGAGGATAACATTCTGACCAAGTTTCCTTAAGACTGGCCCAAATTGTGACCTCTAGAGTGTTAACAAGCTTTTCCTTTGATTTGACCTGGTGACCTAGTTTTTGACCCCAGATGACCCAATATCAAACTCATCCAAGATTTTATTGAGGGTAACATTCTGACCAAGTTTCATTAAGAATGGGCCAAAATTGTGACCTCTAGAGTGTTAACTAGCTTTTCCTTTGATTTGTGTGTGTGTGTTCGGGTTTAACGTCTTTTTCAACAATATTTCAGTCATATAAACGACGGTGTCTGCTTGTAGCAGTGAGCACAATGCCCAACTTTGTAGTGCTGCCTCACTGGAATATCACGCCGTAGAAACATGGCATGATACCCCACCCAGTCACATTATACTGACACCAGGCTGACCAGTCCTTTGATTTGACCTGTTGACCTTGTGTTTAATCCCAGATGACCCAATATCGAACTCATCCATTATTTTGTTGAGAGTAATATTCTGACCAAGATTCAATAAGATTAGGTCAAAATTGTGACCTCTAGAGTGTTAACAAGCTTTTCCTTTGATTGGACTTTGTGACCTAGTGTTTGACCCCAGTAACCCAATATCAAACTCGTCCAAGATTTTATTGAGGGTAACATTCTGACCAAGTTTCATTAAGATTGGGCCAAAATTGTGACCTCTAGAATGTTAACTAGCTTTTCCTTTGATTTGACCTTTTGACCTAGTTTTTAACCCAAAATGACCCAATATCGAACTCGATTTTATTGAGGATAACATTCTGACCAAGTTTCATTAAGCTTGGGCCAAAATTGTGACCTCTAGAGTGTTGACAAGCTTTTACTTTGATTTGACCTGGTGACCTAATTTTTGACCCCAGATGACCCAATATCAAACCTTTCCAAGATTTTATTGAGGTTAACATTCTGGCCAAGTTTCATTAAGATTGGGCCAAAATTGTGACCTCTATAGTGTAAACAAGCTTTTCCTTTGATTGGACCTGGTGACCTAGGTTTTGACCCCAGATGACCCAATATCAAACTTGTCCAAGATTTTATTGAGGGGAACATTCTGACCAAGTTTCATTAAGATTGGGCCAAAATTGTGACCTCCAGAGTGTTAACAGTCAAATTGTTTGACGACGGACACAGGGCGATCACAAAAGCTCACCTTTGAGCACTTCGTGCTGAGGTGAGCTAAAAACAAGGACATATATCAAACAGGGAATGCCATGTTCCAAAAACAAAGCCTCCGCAAAACGAAACCCACAGCATGCACACACACACACACACACACACACACACATTCAAAGCAAACATACGAGGACAAAACGAACAAATAATTTTTAAAGGAATACAGTAAAACACAAAAATGCTCCTGTATAATTATATAAAATGCAAACCTTAGGAACCAAAAACGTATGTACTCATTACTTTTGCAGAAGACTGAGAATCAAGAGAAACACCGTCTCGCGACTGCAAAAGATCAAGGGTAAGGGTATATTTTCTGGAAGCACAGATCACACCAGACACAGCCATAGAGCCATGCATCGCAAAGTAGGCCCACAACAAAATGAAGCTGTAGCGGAAAAATATAGTAGACGGGTTGCTTCAAAATCCAACAAGTACATAATAAATATATGCAAAATACAGATCAATGGGGGCGGGGTAGTAAGGGGTAGATAATAGGGTCGGATGTTGGGGGAAGGTGGAGCAAGGATGAATTATGTAAAAATATCATTTGGAAGCGCATGCAATTAAGAAGGATAATAGCAGACTCGGTTTGATTGAGTCTGTTCATGTGAGGTAATGAAATGTGCAACACCTCTCAGGCACCCTAGAGCCGGCTTAAAGCGGAACTCTATTACACATATGTTGAATGAACTCCATGATCCCAAAGGATCAGAAAATATAAGAAACAACAAAGACAAATATCAAACAGGGAATGCCACGTACCAAAAACGCAACCTCCCCAAAACCAAACCCACAGAACGCAGACGTGCACACCACAAACACACACACAAAGCCAACACACGAGGACAAAACGAACAAACAAAGAAACACAGTGGGTCACCGCCTTGGAACGGTCAGTGGCAAAAACACTACTGGGGAGCTTAAACACACACGAGGACAAAACGAACAAACATAGGAGCACAGTGGGGCACCGCCTTGGAACGGTCAGTGGCAACAACACCACTGGGAAGCTTAAACCGGTTTATGATGTGCACCCAACCTCACTCTTACCCCCACCATGTTCCAAAGACACATGACAGTCTAAATAAAGTATCTCCGCCAGGTGAATCTAACTCACGCAATGGAAACGAAAGGCATGGCATGTAAAAAAACAAGGACATATATCAAACAGGGAATGCCATGTTCCAAAAACAAAGCCTCCGCAAAACGAAACCCACAGCATGCAGACGTGCAAACACACACACACACACACACTCAAAGCAAACACACGCGGACAAAACGAACAAATAATTTTTAAAGGAATACAGTAAAACACAAAAATGCTCCTGTATAATTATATAAAATGCAAACCTTAGGAACCAAAAACGTATGTACTCATTGCTTTTGCAGAAGACAGAGAATCAAGAGAAACACCGTCTCGCGACTGCAAAAGATAAAGCGTAAGGGTAGTTTTTCTGGAAGCACAGCACTCCAGACACAGCCATAGAGCCATGCATCGCAAAGTAGGCCCAACAAAATGAAGCTGTAGCGGAAAAATATAGTAGACGGGTTGCTTCAAAATCCAACAAGTACATAATAAATATATGCAAAATACAGAACAATGGGGGCGGGGTAGTAAGGGGTAGATAATAGGGTCGGATGTTGGGGGAAGGTGGAGCAAGGATGAATTATGTAAAAATATCATTTGGAAGCGCATGCAATTAAGAAGAATAATAGCAGACTCGGTTTGATTGAGTCTGTTCATGTGAGGTAATGAAATGTGCAACACCTCTCACGCACCCTAGAACCGGCTTGGGTGCGCACCATAAACCGGTTTAAGCTCCCCAGTGGTGTTTTTGCCACTGACCGTTCCAAGGCGGTGCCCCACTGTGTTCCTTTGTTTGTTCGTTTTGTCCTCATGTGTTGGCTTTGTATGTGCGTGCGTGTGTGTGTTTGTGGTGTGCACGTCTGCGTGCTGTGGGTTTCGTTTTGGGGAGGCTGCGTTTTTGGCACGTGGCATTCCCTGTTTGATATTTGACTTTGTTTTTTAAAGCGGAACTCTATTACACATACGTTGAATGAACTCGTGATCACAAAGGATCAGAAAATATAAGAAACAACAAAGACAAATATCAAACGGAATGTCACGTACCAAAAACGCAGACGTGCACACCACAAAACACACACAGCGCGCACATACAAAACACAACACACGCTGACGCAGAAAAACAAAACACAACACAAAGGACAACGAACAAAAAGGACATGGGGCACCGCCTTGGAACGGTCAGTGGCAAAAACACCACTGGGGAGCTTAAACCGGTTTATGGTGCGCACCCATTCTCACTCTTACCCCCACCATGTTCCAAAGACACGGGACAGTGTAAATAAAAGTAATCCCCTCAAGGCGAATCTCAGACACACGTGAAGGAAACAAAAAGGCAGTGCATGTAAAACACAAAATGCTCGTGAATAAATATATAAAAAGGAAACCTTAAGAACCAAAAACGTATATACTCAATGCCTTGTCAGTAGACAGAGCAACAAGAGAAACACCCTTAAGGGCCCGACGAAACAGGCCAAAAGACAGATATCAAAACAGTTCAGTCTTGGTAGGATTTAAAGAATCCAGGTGCGGGGAGACTTTTTACAGCAAGCCGCCAAAAGGCTCTTAGAGATTGTTGTTGTGATAGTTAATAAAATCTGTAAAAAGATCCTTTGGACGAAGAGAATGCAACCAAGAATAATAGCAGACTCGGTTTGATTGAGTCTGTTCATGCGAGGTAATGGAGTGTGCAACACCTTTCACGCCCCCTAGCACCGGCTTAAAGCGGAACTCGATTATACATATGTTGAATGGACTCCATGATCCCAAAGGACCAGAAAATGTAACACTGAATCCAAGTGCGGGGAGACTTTTTACAGCTGTCAAACGGCACTTAAAGATTGCTGTTGTGATAGTTAATAAAATCTGTAAAAAGATCCTGTGGAAGAAGAGAATGCAACCAAGAAGAATAATAGCAGACTCGGTTTGACTTAGTGTGTTCATGTGAGGTAATGAAATGTGCAACACCTTTCACGCCCCCCTAGCAACGGCTTAAAGCGGAACTCTATTACACATATGTTGAATGGACTTCAAATCACTTGCCCCACATCGATGTGTGTTCGAGCCTTATTCGGGGCGTTGAATTCTTCATGTGAGGAGTGAGTGAGTGAGTTGGATTTTACGGCAAATCGACACAAAATGGTCATATATCGCCGAGAAGAAGTTATATTGAAAACGCCAACTGTAAAGCACACCCGAAATCATTTATGTAAAAATGTAAAGCATAATAAAATTATCTAAAATCACCCATGTAAAAATGTAAAGCACATTATGTAGAAATGTAAAGCAAATCTAAAATCAGCATTATCTAAAATCATTTATGTAAAAATGTAAAGCATATCTAAAATCATTTTTGTAAAAATGTATATACGTATGTTTTAAAATATCAGCTGCAAACATAATAATATTGCAAAAGATGCAAACAAAAACATGAAATGTTCAGATTTTTGATAAATTCCTATCTGCTTTAAAAACGATAAGCCCCATGTGGTTCTGGGACGATCTGTGTATGAAAAGAATTGGAACCACTGCCTTACACTTGCATGATCTTAAGAGGCGACTAATAGGGTCTTAACACTTGGTTCTGCAGTAACTCTGTGATTCCAGCAGGTATGCAAATTTTGATTCCATACCTCATGTTTTTATTTCGATGTAAATGAGATGTGGAACCAAAATGTGAAGTCCTGTTTGGCGCCATATAACCTATACTGTGTTGGTGCGCCGTAAAACCCAAATAAATAAATAAATAAATAAATAAATAAAATGAAACATAAACTCCAAAGGATTGTATTCGTAACGTATTTTAAGACTGACGCTTAAATTGAATAGAACACAAGATCGTAAAGTAGTTTTAAACAAAGAAACATTAATATAATTTGATCAGATTATGACTAAGACATTCTATCTCAGATGAAAATTCATTAGAGTTAAACGTACCTTGAAGCTTCCATGATCTATATTCTACAGGAACATTATTATAAAGATCACTATCATAAATGACGGGTTCTAAACAAGTACAGACACACTTTTTGAAATAACTGCTTGTTTAGAGCATCTGTACATATATTAGAGAGAGGTGTTCATGCTGATATTTGTTTAATAAAAAAATAGCACCGTTACATTGGGTTGAACATTGCTGTTAAGGTAGTAGAGGTGTAATATTAATGTTTACAAAATGGCATTTGCTTGGTATATTCTTAAAAATGACCGTGTTTTGCACTGTATTGCAAATTTTAAACAACTTTTACCATGCCGTTTTTTTCTAAATTTTGTATAACTTGTGGTATCTCCTCTAGCTCAAGTAGAGAAACATTTCAAAGTGATGGCCGCTATATAAAATGTTTGCAGAGAACTCATTTTACCATTAATTTTAATAAAAGAATCATCAAACTATTGTTAAACAATTATTAAACACAAAATAAAAATGTGGATATCATTTTATATAGTGTTCCTCAAGTAAACGGATTTAATGATACAGAATTCTAATTTCAACGTTGAAAAAATAAGGTCGAATCCTTTGTTTCTGTTTTGAATTTTGCTTACTTCATTCAAAAATTACCTTGGGACAGATGTAAAACCTACCTAAATTCCTTCCACGATATGTAATCTAAAGAGTGGAAGCAAAATAGAGAACTTTTACCACATGTAACTCAATATTTTCACAAATGTGTAACTCTACCCCTTCTGTTTAAGTAGTAAATTCACTTTGAACAGCAAGAAATCGCTTAGCAATTTTTTTTTTCATTTTTATACAATAAATCTATCATAAGTCTTGAAAGAAGTAAAAACTTACTAGAAAAAATCGAAAATAAGGGGGAAAAAAATTTGGTCCCAGTAGGGCTTGAACCCACGCCCCCCTGAGAATTGCAGTAAATGTGGGTTTATGGTAGGAATTGAATACTCTTCAAAAAGGAGGTACTCTATTACACATCTACTACCTTAAAATGTTTCCCAAGTATAACAAGACGTCACTCTGCGCCGTAAAACCGAAATAAATAAATAAATAAACAAGAGTGCCAGAATGTCACAATATACGCCCGTCACAGCAAATTTCTTTACACTAGCACCTGTATTTCCAAATGGAATTTAATTTTGTGGTAGCAATTATTGTAATTCTTTTGTTTTTCTAAATCCACATCAAAACTCCTTACCAGGTAGAGATACTTTAAAATACACCTAAAATTTGAAAGTAACATCTATGTTGTACCACAGAAAAGTGGTATTTTCCCTTCAGTCAATTATAAAAAAGTTACAATATAAGTTATTTATAATAACAACTAAGGGAAGTTAAAAAAAATCCCCCCCAAAAATTGTAAGTCCACACACAAATCCTTACTAGGTAGAGATAGGTCAAAATTCACCTCAGAATTGGATGTAACATGCATATTGTACTACAGAAAAGTGGTCTCGATTTTTCCCTACGACTAGTAATGAAAAAGTTACAATACAAGCTATTTATAGTAACAACAAAGGGAAGTAATTCTAAAGAAGGGACCTGCGCATGACACTTCGTCTCATGATGGTGTACAACTGTGCCAAGTTACATCAAAATCCCTCCATGCATGAAGAAGAAATGCTTCGGACAAAGTCATTCTTGTATCTGACGTTTGGCCTCTAAGTGTGACTTTGACCTTAGACCTAGGGACCTGGTTCTTGCGCAAGACACTCCGTCTCGTGGTGGTGAACATTTGTGCTAAGTTTTATCAAAATCCCTCCATGCATGAAGAAAATATGCTCCGGACAGTCATTCTTGAATTTGACCTTTGACCTCTAAGTGTGACCTTGACCTTAGACCTAGGGACCTTGTTCTTGTGCCTGACACTCCGTCTCATGATGGTGAACAACTGTACCAAGTTTCGTCAAAAGCCCTCCATGCATGAAGAAGATATGCTCCGGACATAGTCTGTGGACGCCGTTCCCATAATACGTCCCGTTTTTCAAACGGGCGTATAAAAAGATAAAATATTTCCGACTGAAACTTTTTCAAATAACTCCTTCAAAGATTGAACGTAATAGTATGTACTGCGTTGTGGAGCAAAGTCCACACAGTCGATTAAAACATGTTTAATTGTTAGCGGTGTTTGACATGGTACACATTCTGGTAGATCTTCTTTATTCAAAAAATAAGAATGAGTCGATCGGGTATGACCTATTCGACAACGAGAAAGAACAACTTCCTCTTTGCGAACAGATCTGTTCCCTTAGTGCCATTCCCCTAGAGTAGGTTTAATAGCATAAGGTTTATTGAATTAAGCATTGTTCCATGACGATATCCATTTAGATAAAATGTATTTGTTTATATTGGGCCTAAAATCGGTATGTGGTAATTTCAAATTAGATTGTGATAATGAAAGGGATTTCTTTGCTGCAGTATCAGCATCCTCGTTTCCATGAATACCAACAGGACTGGCACCGACTTCTTTTTAAGTGTTATAATTTCTGGTCCTTCGGGATCATTGATTTCAACTCATTCTGATTTGAAGAATGAATACTGCTTAAAAACAAAGAAGAATAATTATCAAACAGGGAAAACCACGTTCTAAAAACGCAGCCTCCCCAAACGCGCACACGATCAACCGGTGCTAGGGGGCGTGGGCTGTGTTGCATCTTCCATTACTGCTCATGAACAGACTCAATCAAACCGACTGTTTGCCTTGTTCTCCCTGCTTTCGAGACATCTACTTTTCCGATTATATTTAAGGAAGGTCGGTGGTTCTACCCAGGTCCCCGCTTGTGATGAAATAGTGCACGGAGGGGCACCTGGGGTCTTCCTCCGCCATCAAAGCTGGAAAGTCGCCATATGACCTATAATTGTGTCGGTGCGGCGTTAAACCCAACAAAATAAATAAATCCATGATCCCAAAGGACAAGAAAATACAACAACACTGAATCCAAGTGCGGGGAGGCTTTTTACAGCCGCCACACGGCACTTAAATGCAGTATTCTCACACACAACCAACATACACAGATAAACATACAAGCAAGAAAAAACACTGGGGCACTGCCCATGACAAACATACACATACACTCACACTGACGCAGGAAAACACAACAGTCGGGCACTGCCTAAGGACGGCCGGCGGACAAAATTATGGTGGGCATGATAACTTACTCATGGTAAAAGGAGAGGCAGCAAATGCAAAGAAGCGTAAATGCAAGAGACGGGATGGGGCAATGAGGGTAACAGGGGTAGTGAGGAGAAAAGGAAAGAAACGCAAACAACAAACAAGACAACATACATAACACAAAGTACGAAACGGACAGAAAACAAGTTAAAAATAGGGGCAAGACATGGAAGATCGAAAAGAGGTACACTACGTCAAATTCACACAGGACATTCAATTTCCGGAAGCTAGACAAATTGCCAACGCTAAATTCAATTCTCCAGCACTCACATCAACCTATTCGTCAATTACAAGATCAAACACAAACAAAATAACAGTGTATTGATACGTCTACACAAACTGATTCTGTGCCTGTCCCAGACGTACTAAAAAAAGCCAAATGCTGCAGCAAAGCCTACGAAAACATCTGTAGTTCAAAATGCAGCTACTAAACCACCGAAGGGCCTCCGTGGCCGAATGGTTAAGGTCACTTGCCCCTCAGATGTGGGTTCGAGCCTCATTCCCGGTGTTGAATTCTTCCATGTGAGGACGCTATCCAGCTGGCTTACGGAAGGTCGGTGGTTCTACCCAGGTGCCCGCAGGTGATAAATAATGCATGGATACGGAGGGGCGCCTGGTGTCTTCCTCCACCATCGAAGCTGGAAAATCGCCGTATGACATATAATTGTGTCTTACTGAAATAAAATATGTTTAAACAAATATTCATTCGGTTGCATTAAATGTTACATTTTATCCACCAATTACTTTCTGCTCCATATACATATATGTATATCTCCTAAACTTTTAACTTATCTTGAAGATCTCGACCATCTTCTAGAACAAGTAACACAACCATACTTTCCTATGGGAGATTGTTATGGTCGTCATAAGTTCTTAAGCTATTCCAACAGCACTAGAGGTCAAATTATTGAAACATTTATTGAAAGAAATGCCCGATAAATCAAAAAACCTATCTTCATCTCAGTGTTGTTATATTTTCTGGTTCTTCGGGATCATTGATTTCAACTCATTTAGATTTGAAGATTGAATACTGCTGAAGCCGGTGCTAGGGGGCGTAGGCAGTGTTGCATTTTCCATTACTGCTCGTGAACAGACTCAATCAAAAATTTTTTTACTGTTTGCCTTATTCTCGGTGCTTCCTAGGACTGAACTTTTTTGATTTCTGTCTTCTGGTCTGTTCCGTCGTGCCCTTAAGGGTGTTTCTCTTGATGCTCTTGTCTTCTGCAAAGGCATGAGTACATACGTTTTTAGTTCTTAAGGTTTGTTTTCAGCTCACCTGAGCACAAAGTGCTCAAGGTGAGGTATTGTGATCACGCTGTGTCCGTCCGTCATGTCGTCCGTCGTCAACAATTGTGTGACATCTCCAAAACCGCTGAATGTGGTTTGATGAAACTTGGCATAGATGTTCCTTGACTGGTTCCTCTTCCAAAATTGTTCAAACGGTTCCGCTTGGTTGCACATAGGGGCCGCTAGAGCTAAAAATGGAAAAATCTTCAAACGACATCTTCTAATAAAATCTGGAAAGTAGGTCCGATTTTGAAATAATTTTACACAAATGGCCCTTGTGTAACCCTCTACCAAGATTGTTCAAATTATACTGATTCGTCAAAAAACATGGCCACCAAGGGGCGTGGTCACTTTTCCCTATATGTATATAGTGGAAATTAAACAAATCTTGTGTGAAACTGCTGGCCCAACTTTAAAATAATTTCACACAAACGGTACTTGTGTGACCATCTACCAAGATTGTTCAAATTATTTTGATTCATTAAAAATCATGGCCACAAGGGGGCGTGGTCACTTTTCCCTATATGTATATAGTGGAAATTAAACAAATCTTGTGTGAAACTGCTGGCCCAACTTTAAAATAATTTCACACAAACGGTACTTGTGTGACCATCTACCAAGATTGTTCAAATTATTTTGATACATTAAAAATCATGGCCGCCAGAGGGCGTGGTCACTTTTCATCAACAATTTATTTAAACAATATCTCCTCCAAAACCACTGAATGGATTTTGATTAAACTTTACACAAACGATCTCTTGGTACCCCTCTTCAAAGTTGTTCTAATGGTTCCGGCTCATTGAACACGTGGGTCTTTTTGCTTAAAATAGGTTTTCAGCTATCACGTCACTTTAAAAATCTTTTTCTCTTGAGCTTTGATATTTGGCGTGTGATATAAGGGTTTAACTCTCTCCCATAATTGACCAAATTATTGCCCTAAGGTCAAAAATGGCCACGCTCTTGTATGTGACATGTACTTACCACAGGCTTTTATATAAGAAACTGAAAATCTCTGAATCAATAATAGCTAGAGCCTTGATTTTTAGCGTATTTTCATGCCGTTAAATAATGATGGAAAGTACAGATATTACGGCACTACTTATCATGTCCAAATGATAAAACACAGTTCCAGATTATCTTCTTTATTTTTCTTCAGTGGAAAATCACACAGTTTAAATTCAATAAAAGATTTAAGTATTAACAATTCTTGTGTTTTAGTGGAAAACCACAATGTTTGCATTTGAAAATCCAAATCTATTCTCCTAGAAACCTGCTTTGTTGAAAATATACTTCCTGTCAATATATAATAACTGTCCAATTAAAATGACCCTTATTGTGACTGTAATTAACAGTTTAAACCAATCAAATTCAAGAAAGCGTACATGGTTATAAAATTAAAGATATTGAAAATATTAACAAGTTTTGACAGCAATCAAAACCTTATCAGTCAGGAAGTCGTTTATTTACACTGTCCCGTGTCTTTGGAACATGGTGGGGGGTAAGAGTGAGGTTGGGTGCACACCATAAACCGGTTTAAGCTCCCCAGTGGTGTTTTTGCCACTGACCGTTCCAAGGCGGTGCCCCACTGTGTTCCTTTGTTTGTTCGTTTTGTCCTAATGTGTTGGCTTTGTGTGTATGTGTGTGTGTGTGTTTGTGGTGTATTGGCTTTGTGTGTGTGCGCGTGTTTGTGCGGGTGGTGTGCACGTCTGCATGCTGTAGGTTTCGTTTTGGGGAGGCTGCGTTTTTGGTGCGTGGCATTCCCTGTTTGATATTTGTCTTTGTTTTTTAACATTTAAATTATCCAGACGATCACAATGACCTTATTATAAATACATTAAGAATGCAATCTGTAAAAAGAAGCCTTTTAGCACATTCTTGACTCGAAGATTCAAGAGCATAAATGTGTCAAAGTTGAGACAATAATAAAGTTTTGACATCTGTCATGAAAACATAAAGAATTTTCATTATTTAAAATTTTAGCAACATAAAATTATTGAATAATTTATCCTTATTGTAGTTTCTATATTAAAAAATACATGTATACATTTTTGTGATAACTGATTTTTAACGATTTTTACTGCACAACAGTATATCAGAGTTGTTCTGTCTAACTATTGCCCTAGGTTAAAGAATGTGTGTGACGGCTAACATAGAAGAAGCCTATCAATACTTGTACCATTACGTTATACAAACACACTTAAAGCCTTATACACAGGTGAGCGCTTTAGGGTCAATGACCCTCTTGTTTATATATTTATACACGAGCATTTTTGTGTTTTACATGCCATGCCTTTTTGTTAGAGATTCACCTGGCGGGAATTAATTTTATTTACACTGTCCCGCGTCTTTGGAACATGGTAGGGGTAAGAGTGAGGTTGGGTACGCGCCATAAACCGGTTTAAGCTCCCCAGTGGTGTTTTTGCCACTGACCGTTCCAAGGCGGTGCCCCACTGTGTTCTTTTATTTGTTCGTTTTGTCCTCGTGTGTTTGCTTTGTATGCGTGTATGTTTATAGTGTGCACGTCTGCGTGCTGTGGGTTTCGTTTTGCGGAGGCTTTGTTTTTGGAACATTGCATTCCCTGTTTGATATATATGTCCTAGTTTTTTCTTTTGCCACTGACCGTTCCAAAGCGGTGCCCCACTCTGTTCCTTTATTTGTTCGTTTTGTCCCCGTGTTTGGTTTGTATGCGTGTGTTTGTTGTGTGCACGTCTGCGTGCTGTGGGTTTTGCTGTGGGTTTCGTTTTGGAACTTCGGCGATATATGACCATTTTGTGTCGGTTCGCCGTAAAACCCAACTCACTCACTCGTTTTGGAACATGGCATTCCCTGTTTGATATATGTCCTTGTTTTTTTTTTGTTGTTGTTCTTAAGGGTTTTTAGCTCACCATAGAAGTTTTTGTGATCGCTCGATATCCGGCGTCCGTCGTCTGTCTGTCAACATTTAGCTTGTGTATGCGATAGAGGCTGTTTTTCTTTCAACTGATCTTCATGAAATTTTGTCAGAATGATGTCCTTGATGAAATCTAGGCCAAGTTTGAAAATGGGTTATACACGAGCATTTTTTGTGTTTTACATGCCATGCCTTTTTGTTAGAGATTCGCCTGGAGGGGATTACTTTTATTTACACTGTCCCGTGTCTTTGGAACACAGTGGGGGTAAGAGTGAGGTTGGGTGCGCACCATAAACCTGTTTAAGCTCCCCAGTGATGTTTTTGCCACTGACCGTTCCAAGGCGGTGCCCCACTGTGTTCCTTTGTTTGTTCGCTTTGTCATCATGTGTTGGCTTTGTGTGTGTGGTGTTCACGTCTGCGTGGTGTGGGTTTCGTTTTTGGGAGGCTGCGTTTTTGGTACGTGGCATTCCCTGTTTGATATTTGTCTTTGTTTTTTATCTGGTGTCAAAAACTAGGTCACTAGGTCAAATCAAAGAAAAAATTTGTGTATGCGATAGAGGCTGTATTTTTCAATTGATCTTCATGAATTTTGGTCAGAATGATTACCTTAATAAAATCTAGGCAAAGTTCGAAAATGGGTTATCTGGGATCAAAAACTAGGTCACTAGGTCAAATCATAGAAAAAGTTTGTGTATGCGATAGAGGCTGTATTTTTTCAATTGATTTTCATGAAATAAGGTCAGAATAATTGCCTTGATGAAATCTAGGTAAAGTTTGAATATGGGTCATCTGGGGTCAAGAATTAGGTCACTAGGTCTAATCAAAGAAAAAACTTGTATATGCGATAGACGCTATATTTTTCAATTGATCCTTATGAAATTTGGTCAGAATGATTGCCTTGATGAAATCTATGCCAAGCTTAAATATGGATCATCTAGAGTCAAAAACTAGGTCACTAGGTCAAATCAAAGAAAAACGTTGTGTATGCGATAGAAGCTGTATTTTTCATTTGATCTTCATGAAATTTGGTTAGAATGATTGCCTTGATAAAATATAGGTCAAGTTTGAATATGGGCCATCTTTGGTCAAAAACTAGGTCACTAGGTCAAATCAAAGAAAAACCTTGTGTATGCGATAGAGGCTGTATTATTCAATTGATCTTCATAAAATTATGTCAGAATGATTGCCTTTATGAAATCTAGATCGAGTCTGAATATGGGTCATCTGGGTTCAAAAACTAGGTAACTATGTCATATCTAAGAAAATACTTGTTTAAACTCAAGAGACCACATTTTTGGTTCAATCTTAATAAAAATTGGCCAGAATATTTATTTTCATGAAATCACTAGGTCAAACATGTTTACACTGTTACGGTGTGTTTCTCAGGTGAGCGACCTATGGCCATCTTGGCCCTCTTGTTTTATAATTATACAGGAGCCTTTTTGTGTTTTACATGCCTTGCCTTTTTGTTTCCATTGCACATGATAGAGATTCACCTGGCGGGGATTACATGTACTTTTATTTACACTGTCCCGTGTCTTTGGAACATGGAGCGGGTAAGAGTTAGGTTGAGTGCGCACCATAAAAACAAGGATGAATATCCAATAGGTAAAGGCACGTTCAGAAAACGCAGCCAAAGTCA
This sequence comes from Mercenaria mercenaria, assembly GCF_021730395.1. Classification (NCBI taxonomy): domain Eukaryota; kingdom Metazoa; phylum Mollusca; class Bivalvia; order Venerida; family Veneridae; genus Mercenaria; species Mercenaria mercenaria. The sequence continues at coordinate 33,023,164 of NC_069363.1, forward strand.
CCGGACAGTGTAAATAGGTGAAACCCTAACATAAACAAGGAAGAATATCCAACAGGGAAAGCCACGTTCTAAAAACGCAGCCTCACTAACAGCAAACCCAGCACGCGGACGCGCACACGATCAATAGACACACACCTGCACACCACACACACACAAAGCAAACACACAAGGACAAGACAAACAAATAAAGGAACACAATGGGGCACCACATTGGAACGGTCAATAGCAAAACCACCACTCGGGAGCTTAAACCGGTTTACGGTGCACCTAACCTCATTCTTACCTCCACCAAGTTCCAAAGTCACAGGACAGCGTAATAAAAGTTATCCCCGCATGTAGTTTCCACTTTTTTCTATTTTATGTAATGTAAAACAAAAATGTATATTTATATAAAAAGCAATCCTTAATAGATCTTTGCAGAAGACAGAGCAACAAGGGAAAACCCCTGAAGGTCCGAAGACAAAAATCAAAATGGCTCAGTCCCGGTGTGATTTAAAACTACCTATCAAAGAGTCTTCCGTCAGACACAGAGGAAAGCGTAGCGTCCAACTGTAAAAGGGCTGAACACCCAAACATGCGATGTGTCTCAAAATAGGTGGGTCATAACCTCTTTTAATAAATCGTTTAATACCTATACTAAATACAATGATCCAAAATCTACCAAGTTTGTAAAACCACATCATCATTTTTTATATCAAAAACGGTTTTAATATACCTTCTTGCAGAAGTGTCTTTAAATTGCTATTGTATTTTAAAACTAAATCTGAAATACGATGGTAAAATTTAGCAAATTACGTATTTTATAATAACGGTAGCCCTGTTGTAATATATTAATATGTTTATTGAAATCCTCAACATGAAAACACGCTCTTGCAAACTGAATTAATTGAGAAATATTTATCCCATCAATTATGTCATCAAATCTGGTATGTAGAAAATTGTAATTTGTCATTAAAAAAAGGACAAATATCAAAACAGGGAATGCTACGTTCCAAAAACGCAGCCTCCCCAAAATGAAACCCACAGCACGCAGACGTGCACACCTCCAACACACACACCCACATGCACAACATACACAAGCAAACTAGAGAGCAACAAACAAGCATAGGAATACAGTGGGGCGCCGCCTTGGAACGGTTAGTGGCCACTGGGGAGCTTAAACCGGTTTATGGTGCGCATCCAACCTCACTCTTACCCCCACCATGATCCAAAGTCACGGGCCAGTGTAAATAAAAGAACAAAATAACGTATGTACTAAATGCCTTTGCAGAAGGCAGAGCATCAAGAGAAACACCCTTAAGGTCCCGGCGAAACAGGCCAGAGGACAGAAATGAAGGTGAGATTTAAAAACTGCTTATAACAGAGTCCTCCCCCTCTTCCTTCAGACACAAGCAGAGGGAAGCGTAGTGTCCAGCTGTAAACGGGTTGAACACTTAAACATGCGGTGTATCTCAACACAGTTTGGTCGTAACCTCTTTTAATAAAACGTTAGGTAGAAAATATTCTGAACAAAACAGCTATCACGCCATTAGTTCTTTCAATTACTGAACATAAATCTATGGAATGCCGGTCACGACATGCTACTTGCCACTTGCTAGTTGCTATTTGCTAATGCTAGTTGCTTGTTGGTAGTTGCCATTTAAAGCATTAATCACTGAAAATGTACTGACAGAATACCGAGAAGTGCAAACCATGAATGTGCAGGCTGATCTAGGTCTGTACTGGTTTCAAGAGAAAAATCTGTTTCTGCCAGAAGGATTTACATAAAAACAAAATTTTACCAAAAGAATGTATCCTTATTAAAAATTACACACATTAATCATAGTAATCATTATTATCCTGTATCTATAAAACATACCATGATGTGATTGTGTGAAATTCATCTACAACAATTATACGTTGAGGGTCTTTATAACATTTCTCCATGAATCATCACCAACCAGATGCTCTGGTGAACCAAACAGACATCGAACTTCCCCTCCTTTATCAGCAAATCACTTTCTTCACTTTCATCTTAAATAAATAGCTTAATATTTACACGTCCATTGAAATAATCATATAATATACAGCGTCCAAATGTATACCTCCCTTCACACAAACCTACCATATTGAATTAAGTTTGAGGCAATCCATGGTATTGGTTTAAACAATCGTGTTTAGCCGTTTGTGTAATTTTGTTACAAATGAAATTAATCATTTTTAAAAAATAAAAGCAATGCTTTTGTCAGGCCAGGAATCGGACCTGGGACCTCCCCATAACAAGTAGTTTAAAAACATGTCTGGGTTACTCTACCAACTGACCTACCTGACAGCATTAGCATTGTCTTCATTTAAATGCTTCTATATTTTTAGCAATACTTTAATTGCATTGTTATATACTTTGTGAACATGCCTCAGTGTGTACTAGTTAAAGAAAGGCTGTGAGTAGCATTGTGAAAGTTCACTTAGTGTAATTTTAGGCAAACCATAGTAAATGAATAAAGTACTTGCATTATTGTATAAAAGCCTTATTCTTCACCCACACAGATGTAATTTTCTGGGAGACTGAACTGTTTCACTAGCAGTGTATATACATTTTTTTTCACCCAAAGGGCATCGTCATGATGATTATGTTTTTGTGTACCATTGGCGTGAGTTTTTCATAATTTACCTCAGTAATATTTAAAATTGTGTTACATTTTCTTTGATTAATGGCACCACCAGTTGTAAATGACTATTCTGAATGAATACTAGCTAATATCCGGCACCTGAAGAACTTGCCACATTGAAACAGTAACTTTACATAACTGTGTACTGTGATTTATTCTCCATTATTCTGGTCCTTTAAGTTTAGATGTTTACATTGTCCGATATAAAACATGATCTGAACATCAAATTATTTTGACTGATAAGCCACATGTATACTCATTTTCATAAAACAAAAGAGAAAATAAATACCTATTAAATAAAGGAAACAAAAGATAAAACTAACCGAAATAAAATGCTGATACGTCACGTATTTCTCTTAGTCGCCCGACCTGGTCCATCATTAATGAAATAAGAGGACAGCATACAATTATCTTCGGTGACGGTACTATCCGACTATCATTCCACTTCCGCTCTACCAAAGATAACACTTGGTATGGCAGAGATTTCCCAAAACCTGTCGGGAGAACCCCAACAGTCTTTACCTGACCATATCGCATCAAATGTAATTCTTTGCTCTGGTTTAAACTTGTTAATTTTAAATTTTTTTAAAGCATCGTGTAACAATTCATCAGTCGTCGTCATTTTAATAGTTCTGCCTAATGCTTGTTGAAATGAGTCCTGTGATTGGTTAAAATAAAAATAGATTTGCGAAAATAAAAATAGCAAAATGGGAAATCCAAAATATACAGAAGACGAATGTGAATGGGTCATTCTCAGGTCTTCGTTTAGAAGATCAAGTACTTTAGTCAGATTGCATGTATAGTTTATACGTCGATTGAAAGCTATTACAACGGGGAACACGTGCAAGGCGTGCATTTTGTACTCGCGCTAAAAATAGCGGTTATCAGTAGCCAGTGGCATTACTTTTGATCCCATCCTCGTAGCCACTGACCTTAACTACACAACCACAGTCTAGTCTAGAAGCAGACTAACATACGGATGGACAGTGGACAATGATTATTTTTCAGACGGACTCCCAGTTAATGTTTATCTTAAAATGTTTAAAATACAAAAGTGAAAACGTGTTGTTTCAAAATTTATTAAGATACGAAACTGTTCAGCCATCAATATCTGTTAGGCCACATCAAATTGATAAGTTGTTCATCGGATTGTTTTTCTGAAAAAATTGAGGCGGCGAGCGAAAAAATAATTTAAATATTTTTTTTTGGTTTTTGAGAAAAGCAGGAGCGAGCGAAGAGCGAAGAAATATATTTGTCTTTGTTTGGCTCTCGACTGACTAATAAAAAAAGAATGTATAGCCCTTTTAAATTAAAAAGTAAGTCCTCAAGGATTGAGAAAATCTGACCTGCAGACGCACAACAAAGCGAACTCGTGAAAAAAAAGGTAATAACATTGTCATACAGTACGCTGTAATCAAATAATGCATGCTTTTGAAAATGCTGTTAGAAAATATGTAATAAACAACAATGCATAACCTTACACCGTACTTATCACATACATATGTGACTTGAATATTTACTGCCATGAAAATGTTGCATTTTTAGCTGACTTTACAAAGATTTTGATACATCAAATATTTCTGTGAGTGTTACTAGATCTATTAAAGCTTTTTATTTGAAACTTTGAATAGTTATTTACTGACAAAGTCTACACCAGGAGAAACAATACTCTTAAGTCTGAATCTAGACAGAGTTATGCCCCTTTTTAACATAGAATATTTTAAATTAAGTTTTATATAATGACCAATAGCTCTGTTACTTTCAAAGCTTCTGATTATTATGCCCCTTTTACTGGCAAAGCTCTGATTCAGAAAAGTCGAGCATGATGTCTTATGTACAGCTCTTTTTCTAACTTTAAGCTTTCATAACATATTAAATTTGTTGAAACAAAGTCTCAATTAAGGTCTGAAATCGAGATTAACGTGCATTAACATTAGTCTACTAAATGATTGGAAAATTTGAAAATCGAAACTGTTCTGAAAACAACTCGTAATGTAAATTCCTTACCCCACCAACTTTCGTATGCAAATGCTGATCATTTGGACAGGAAAAACAGAAAACAGATAAGTGACATGCATCAATAAGTATTTACCCTTACCAAAATTATGTAGATTGATGTTATCAAATAAATTAGTATGTTTTTCTTCATCCAGTTTTCAATGAAATAAATCGACTTTTGTAGCAAGTACATGAAGTAATTTGGTAAACATTTGAAGAAAATAGCGTAACTGCATAAAGGGGAAATAACTTTAATGCAACTAAATACAAGTGTTATGATTTATTATAGACGATGTGTGCGTAGTATGTATTTATTTTGATTAAAATCCATTTGAGAACAATCTGGGACTGGAATTATAAGCATTTATACACTTTTACGTCCGTAAAAAGTAGCGCACCAAAAAATTTTGGATTGATTTTTTTCAATGGGGCGAGCGCAAGCCAAAAACAAAAAAAATATATTTTTTTGTGTTTCTGAAAATATACGAGCGGCAAATCCGATGAACAACATTTTAATTTGGTGAGGCCTTATATACAACAAACCCATCTGTAAAGAAAAACAACATAACAAAGCTGCATTCCGTGCATTGCTAAGTTTTCTACAAATCTGAACATGATGATATTAGTGATTAATTAATGTTTTTGACAGAAAAATCATCTATTAATGATGACCTGTGCATTTTGTACCAAACAGTCTAAATTGATGGTCTATAAAGGCAATTGAAAAACTAATGTATGCTCCTCGAAGCATAGCTTTGTCAGTATTGCTTGGCAATAGGTCTTGCACATGTCCTAAAGAGCTGATATAGCATCCCATAAAGTTTCATTGAATTTTGCCAGTTGGTCTAGAGAACTAGCCTGGACACAAAAATTACCGGTGGTATCACCGTATACACTATATAAAATAATAATCATAGGGCCATAACTCCGCTGCAAAAATGGAGCTGGAGAATAAGTATCTTGCACCTGCCCTCTTTGTAATGAAGATTTAAATAGTTACATCGAGTTCCTGTAACCCTTTAGGGGAGCATAATAAATGATTATTTAAAAATCAAATCCTGCTAAAAGAAAGTGCTTTTGAATATACCGGTATACAAAAATGTTTTGGTGATTATTTTTTGGAAATTTTACTAATTTTAATGTAACCACAGCTGAAATTGAGATTAAAAACAACCAACCTGATATCCGATTGGGGCATTAAACATACATATGTATTTAACAAAAAAATGTTCTTTACCTAAGAATTGCACATGTATAATTATGGTGACAACATTTTCACAGTCTTTCAATATAAACTTTCAATAACTTCATAATTAATGAAAAGAAAACAACCTAAAATCAGACACTAACCATAGCAAATACCTTTTCAATAGCAAACAAAACTGTTTAGAAGAAAGAAGAAATAGAAACAAACAGAAACACAAGAACCGTCTGTGAAACAGACAGACAACAATAAAAATTAATTTAAACCTGACTTTTAACATTGACTTTGATCACTACATGAAGAAGATAACTGAACTTATTTTTAGTAACAGTGATATGAAAAGCAATGCCAAACTGCCTTTGACAATATTTCTAGGCAAAGCTTAAAGTGAAACTTCAATAGTTTTCTTTCATCCTCCTATACCATGTTTTGAATTCATCATACACCTTGGAATCCAATCTTACAACGCTTTCGGACACAACGCATAAATTTATAGGATTTAGTTATGTAACCTTTAGAAAATACAGTAGGGGACTGCTCAGGTACAACATGTTGCTAACATCTAGAGAATCACTGAGTTCAAAGAATTCATTTAAATGCTCATCTGGAATCTGAACAAATGGCCCCCAGGCACTGTCAATTACTTCCAGGTCAACACCTTCCTTTTTCTTGGTGTCAACATAGTACTTGACTGCCACATTTTTATAACAAACTGGAGTATGACCTGGTTTTGCTAGATTTGAACCATGTGCATCAATAACAGTGTCCCTTTTTGTGCTTTTTCCTGCATAATATAATCTTCAACATCTTCTTACGTAACATTCTGAGGGAGAATGGTACATCTTCCAAGATCCACTTCTTTTGTCACAGGAGATTGTTCTGTTGTTGTGTCACTAGTACTACTACAAGTGGTTTCACTTTTCCTTTCTTGTTCTGACACTCTTTCCTTTATTTCAGCTCTTTCATTTTGCACAGTTGAACTTGCTTTCTGTGGTGTTAATGATGGTGGAAGTACTTCTTCCTCATCTAAAAAACTGATATAAAGGAAAGTGCTATAAACATTATGCTTTTATGTTTATCACATTAATAACCAACATTTTTGCTTCACGTATATACTGTCAGAAATTAATTTAAGGGACAAAAAGACCCATAACATAGTGTTAGATCTTTGATACAAATGCGTATGTTATTGACTATAAAATTTTATTATTCCCCTTTTTGAGGAATTATTTAACACATAGTTTTTTTCTTTTATTGATTGTAATTTCTAGTTTCACATTTACATTTGATAAGTATCCGTATATTTCAACAGTCGAAACCAAAACACTGTATTTAAAACTGTATCTTGCTTCTGAATTTAATTAATTCCAAATTATTTTGGTTGTGCAACCAAGATAGGGAAAGGGAGGTAATAATAATTTTTTCAACATGGTCATTTAATGGTCATGAACAACCAGCAGGTCAAGTTTGCAGAAGGTAGGCCCAAGCAAGCTCTTGTACTTGGAAAGACAAACTTATTTTACCCAAGGTCACTGACCTTGACCTTTGACTTTCTGGCTTCAAAATCAATAGAAGCAATAAACTGGTCAACACGGCAAACAGCATCAAGTTTGAAGAACAAAAGGCTTAAGCATTCTCTAGTTAGCATGAACACAAGCTTTTTGTACTCAAGGTCACAATGACATTGACTTACTGACCTCAAAGAAATAAATGTCATCTCTGCAAGACCATTATTTCTACTTTTGACAACTACACCAAAGTATTTTGACTTAAAAATTAATAAAATGAAATGGTCCCAATACCAACTGACAGACAAGTGCAAAGCAATATATCCCCTCTTCTCTAAAGAGGCGCAATAAAGGATTAACCTTTGTAATGATTCAGTCTACTATATCAAAAACTTACCAGCAATCAACCAAATCCACCACTAAGTAGAGTCTAGTTGCCCCTACATAGTTGTAGTTCTTCACATAGTTTTCTAGTGTGAAGTGTTCTTCCAGTATTTTCTTATTCGCATTGTCCACTAAAAACATTTTGTCCTGTCTCTTTAAGCTGAATGAATTACAGATTGCTTCGATGCATGTAATGTAGGTTGAGTGCCTATCAAGATTAATCTTTTTCATTCCCCCAAATTTCTCTTGGAGTTTCAGAGTTCCAGCTTGTTTGATACCAATATGCACAACAAGTTCCCGCTTCACCTGAAATAAGTATAAACAGGAGATCTGATGTACTGTGGTTATACAAAATTCATACAACAAACTATTTCAACAAACCGAATTTAGTTGTGCTGTTTGATGCTCCGGGTACCCTAGGAAAAACCTTTAAATTTGTAACATATGTAAATCGTCAATAGTGCAAAAATACCATGTTTATAATTATAAAGGCTTCAACTATTACAACCATTCGCTATGTTTATTTATACCTTCTTTAAGGGATTGTCATTTGTGCTGGTTCCATGTTTTTCCTGCAGTCTCATCAGTCTTTTCTTAACATCTGTCAACATGTCCTGAAATAAAGTACATAAATCTGAAAATAATATGCTAACACATGACGTATAAGTCTTGAAAAGGCTTTGACACATCTTAGCAAGTTTTAATTTTGAAATATTTTTAGCAGTCCCAGCAGTATACTGGGTCTTCGAACAAAATTCAGGTCAAGCCAGTGATCACTGCTTATGCCTATAGTAATTAATATAGGCCATTCCACGAGAAAACCTGTATAATATGCAAACAAGAGGGTCATGATGACCCTGAATCGCTCACCTGAGTAATATGAGCCATATGTAAAAAGGGCAAACTGATGTTAAAATATTAGAAAGTCGGTCAGAAGGTCATATTCATGGTCAATGAAAGTCAGTTTTACAATCGGTGTGCAAAACTGTTCGTGTCATCCAAATTTGAAGGCTGTATCTTAAAAAACAAGAAAGTAGGTCAAGGTCACGGTCAGGTGACCCTCACTTGAAGTCATCAGGTAATTATAATTAAACAGTCTAGGAAATATGATCTGATAATTTTTGAGGTATTTATTCCTATATAACTCATATAACAAGTGACCCCCAGGACGGTGCCTCTTTTCACCCCTGGGGAATAATTTGAACATTCTTGTTAGACATCCACTAGGCAATGCTACATACCAAATATCAAAGGCCTAGGCCTTGAACTTTCAGACAAGAAGATGATTTTTTTCTCTATATAAGTCTGTTAAATTTGGGACCACAAGGGCAGGGCCTCTTTTCACCCCAGGGACATAATTTGAACATTCTTGTTAGACATCCACTAGGCAATGCTACATACCAAATATCAAAGGCCTAGGCCTTGAACTTTCAGACAAAAAGATGTTGTTTTTTTCTCTATATAAGTCTATGTTAAATTTGGGACCCCAAGGGCAGGGCCTCTTTTCACCGCAGGGGCATAATTTGAATGATTTTGGTAGAGGACCTCAAGGTAATGCTACATACTAAATATCAAAGGCCTAGGTCTTGTGGTTTTACACAATAAGACTTTTAAAGTTTTAACAAATGGCAACAAGCAAGAAGCAAGTAGCAACTAGGAAGAAGCAAGTAGCAACTAGCAAGAGGCAAGTAGCAACTAACAAATGGCAACTAGCAAGAGGCAAATAGCAGCTAACAAATGGCAACTAGCAGGAGGCAAGTAGCAAATGGCCAGTAGCATGCCTAGAATAAGTATCCCCGCTTGCATATTGAAGGGCAGAATCTCGAGATTTGAACCTGCAAGCAACGGGTTCACTTCCCATTGTGAAATAAATTCTCCAGAAAATTACACAAATTATCTATGACTATTTCATGTCTGTATTTAGTTACAAAATGAGTCCGAACCCAAGTCTGGTAATATTTTTGTCGCGGGTTCGATACTCGTGTTTGTGATATAAAATGCAGTATAACAAAACCTGGGATGGTGTGACCAGGTCTATTATATTGCTCGATCAGTGTATGATATCTGTGGTATCAGTCTAAACACAAATCAGGATATTGCAAAAATATGAGACTGCATAAAACTTTCAAAATTTGAAATTGCCTGATGTATTATAATTCTTTGAATATACATATACTTCAATAAACAGCCTAAATAGACTTCAGTTATCTTGCCAAAAGTATGTGGAAGTCCGAAGACAAAAATCTATTTGGGGAAGAAATGCAACAATGCGCATAACAAATGGTACTTGAGCTGAAACAGGTGTCAAGTAAACATTTATATGTTTAATGCTTGAAATGCCCTTTTTCCTCAGTCAGGAATGTTTCCCATTTTACTTATGAAATATCCTATTTGTGTATCAGTTGATACACCAATCTGTGATTGGTTGATACACAAATCGGGCAATATAATAAACCTGGCCTGGTGACTGTCTCATAAATAGACTATACAGCAGTATGATAACCTTAGGACGGCCAGCACATATTCGTGCAACTCGCCAGGTATATGTATGTTTTTGATAACACAGAAAATGACGTCACTCGACCTTCAGCTATTTCCGGAAGTAAATAAAATGAATGTAGAAATGCTAAACATGAAAACGAAAGCCGCATTTTGATTCGTAGATAGTAAGGGGTCACGCGCAGGGGTCACCCCGTCTAAATGTATGCGCGTGGACTTCTTCTTCTTTTTTTTTTTTTTTGCTATTGGGGAGCCAATTTTCAGCACTTTATTACGAATTGAAATTACCTGGGATTTAGTACAGCATGTCAGCTTTTAATCTATGAAAAAGTATTTGAGCTCTGGATAAACACAAATCCCACAGGGGTCCGTAACGGACCAAGGGTACATTGATAATTTTGGAACTTCATCAAATCGCTCAAAACGTCATTTTTGATGTTGTCTGAGAGTGTCAGTATGTGCCTCAGATGTAAGATATAACCGTATTTGAGAGCTGCAGACCTAGACATTTCAGAAATATTTTCAAAATAAGTTTCGTGTAATAAATGTTGTTTCTACGGAAGCGTGAAAGGGCCATCAGACGCTAATACGTTTTAGTACGTTAAGGCTGCGGAAAGGATATCAAGCTTCCGCAATGTAAGAAAAATCAAAAGGAAGTGTCACTGGAATTATAATGTCACATAGACGAATGATGTGTCATTATCGGAATTTTACATTTAGTATATATGTTGAAGTTTTTGTTACTGTATTATTGGTCCCTGTATCCACTGTAGCAAAAGCAGAAGTTTATTTGAGAACATTCTCTTATCGAATACTTATTCTTTCTGCAACCGGGGGGCAGAATGCAGTAATAAAGTGCTGAATAGGCAAGTAGCAACTAATCATCTATAGACGTGGTGCAGTGTAGACAAATTTATACAGTACAGCTTGTCATTCTGCCCCCATCAATCTTCCAGAATACAAATGTACCACCCTTTAGAATTACCTCCCTTTCTCTACAAATCCAAGACATTGAATTACATGATTTTGAATATATTTAAAACACTGATAGGTGCAGTGGTCAGGGTTTGTAGAGGTTATACGGAATGAACTACGTAAGTATTCATTATTTCATTCCGTATGCGGGTGCTATTAAGGAACATTGCCCACAAGCTTCACCTACAAGCCTAAACTCTAACAAGACTATTTCAATGCTTGTCGATAAAACAAAACTTTTGTTAGTAACACATAACTGCTTTCCTTGGTAGAGATGTTGATAATAAAGAAGTAGTTTAAGTTTCAGGTGAATACCTTTTGATAGTTTTCATGATATTGAACTTTAAAGGGGATTGCTCTCTTTATAATAGGAGGGAATGTTGATAGTAAATAAGTATGTCATGTTTCAACTCAATACCTTCTATTGTATTCAAGATATTGGACTTCAAAAAAAACAAACTTTAACCAAAATTAAAAGTTAAAAATGGGGCATAAATCTGTTAAAAATTAAAATAGTTATGTGGATTGCTTTCCTTGATGGAGCTTTTGCAATTAAAGGAGTATGTCAAGTTTCAACTCTTTACGGTTTACCTTTGATAGTATTCAAGATATCTGACTTTATAATAAAGAATTAATCAATATTCTAAGTTAAAAAGGGCAGTACTTCAGCTAAAATGCTTGATAGACTTGACTTCTCCTCTTAACAAATTGAGGTCATGTTGGTAAACAAACATGTAAAATATCAAAGCAATATCTCAATGGACTTTGAAAATATTTTGGGTGGTACGCAAACTTTAACATTATAATAAGCATTTTCTAAGTCGAAAAGGGGCCATAATTCAGTCAAAAATGCTTGATAGAGTTGCCTACTCCTGTTTACATATTGGGGTCATGATGGTAAACAAGTATGCAAAATATCAAAGCAATATCTCAATGGGCTTTAAGAATATTTGGGGTGATACGAAAACTTTAAACATTGTTGTGACGCTCACGCACACGCTCACGCCGACGCCAGTAGGATAGCTCCTATATTATATATTCATATAATAGTCGAGCTAAAACGTTTTGCATAAATTACATGTTTCGGGACCAGCCGCGGCGATTCGCCTAATTCAACCTTGCCAGATCCAACTCCATGCCCGGGGCAGAAAATAAATTCAATTTTGATTGCATTCCCGCATTCACAAAATTTATTATCATATATTCCACAATTAAAACAAAATTTGTCAGTTAAATTAATCAGATAACCGCATTGGCGACATGGTTTTTTCATCTTGACTCGATGCCGGTCCGCGCGTTTTCTGACGGTGGTTTGAAATAATCACACGTTATGATGAACTCTGAACGGTGCGCATGTGAAATTTGGAAAGTGGCAACTAGCAAGTGACATGTCGTGACCGGCATTCCATATAAATCACTGAACATACAATTTTGAAATTTAGTGTACGCTTTAAACAATATATTGTTTATGAAGTTTTCACAACTTCAAAAAATCAAATTATGCTATCATATAAATTCGCTCAATTTTTTACATCAACCCCTTGAAAAGTCACAAAAATACACAAAAACCTCTAGAATTTAAAAACTAGCGAAAAACATTATCGAAGGAAGAAAATGACAACAAAAACAAAATAATGGCGGTGTATAAAAGAACATGTAATGTGTGTGAAATTTAAACATTGCCTAGTAGAAAATCGAAATCTACACTTCCTAGTAAAAAATCGAATTTACACTTCCTTATTTCTATAAATTGTATATATTCATTTTCTATAAACGCATCTTTCATGTGTATTTTTGTTTTTAAAAACGGGCTTTGGTAGTAAAATTATATTATTGCGTAATTTAATACTATTGAAATTTCGATATGTTTATACTGATAGACCGATCTAACTGTCCCCTATATTTAAGAAATGTACTTTCAATAATTTTTAAACTATTTGCAAAATAGCAAATGGCGGGTTAGCTCTTTGGTCCAATATATGATATAAACTATTTTTGCAAATATAAAACGGACATACGTACATGCAAAATTGCACACTAGTATTAAGCTATGTATTATTATATATGCATACATCTCACTAGTTCAAAGTTACGAGTAAAAGTAAAACGACAAAGGGCACTGCAGAACTAACAAAAGCTCAGAAATAATTCAACAATGAGATAAATGCAATTAAACAGAAACAAGAACAATAATAGCAGACTCGGTTTGATCGGGTCTGTTCGTGAGAGGTAATGAAATGTACAACACCCCACACGCCCCCTAGCACCGTCTTAAGGAACTCTATTACACATGTATTGAATGGACTTTATGTTGATAGTTCTGTATTTGAAATGTGGATAATTTACACTGTATCTTATAGTTTTTTTATCATGCAACTGCTATGCAAAGTACCTGATATCACTTGCCTGATATTTTATTTTGTTATCAGGTCATTGACCTGATATCAAAATTAAGCTCCTCCCATATTGACGGACTAGGTTTTACATCAGTTTCCTTCCAGATTGAATTTTATTACAGAATCCAGTTTCGATGTTGCACACCTTTTTTTCTAAATAGATTCTGTAATCTCAACAAATTTCCTTGAATGCTTGTCTCTAATTCTATCACACAGACAATAGCACTGAATGACGTCATTGTGAAACGTTCATCATGACATCACAATGTTTACCTGGATCGATTCTTGGAAAGGTTTACAATACACTGGACAATGTATACTTATTCTTGATTTATGCCTAGCTTAAGGCATGGACATTTTATTAATTATTAGCAAAAGTTTTTGTGTTAATTATCATTCTTGGATCAGTTAATTATAATACATGGATCGATTCTTGGAAAGGTTTACAATACACTGGACAATGTATACTTCTTATTCTTGCATACCAGACGGGGATTTCCGGTATTTTTACCGGTGCTGGAAAAATCCATCTTACACCCCGGGGTGTAAGATGACTCTCGTGCTTTAAATGACGTATTACGAACTACATATATGTAGAAGATTTATGTAGTTATTTATATTTTATTTCGAAAAACGGAATAAAAATCCAATACCTTCACAGTTCCTCTTTGTTCCTGATAGCATATTTCTCGATTCAAAACACGTTATTTTATCAAAAATTCATAATGTTACGCTGGAACTGATAAAACAAAACCGGAACTAAACATTGTTATTTGTCTTTGAAACGTCATGACGTCTTTCCTGTTTACGGACGTTGATTTCCCGCGCTTTGTTTAAATACGCTGCTATAAGAAATAGTTCTAAAAAGAAAGCCGTTCGACTGATTTTATTTTTATTATTATATCTTGATATCGGTATGCAAGAAAAAGATTCTGTCACTGGTTATAGGTGCAGATGGGAATATCCGGCTCTCGGGTAACTGTTTAGGCGGTAACTCGGTAGGAACCTCGTTACCGCCTAAACAGTTACCCTCGAGGCCGGAAATTCCCATCTGCACCTATAACCAGTGAAAGAATCTTATATTCTTGAATCAGTTAATTTTAATTCTTGGATCAGTGTAAATTTAGTGATTTTAAAAAAAAAGTCTGGAACTGGAAGTGAAATTTTCAGCGCTTTGGACATGTAGTTGTCTGAGTCAAATGTTGTATAATATGGAAATAAAGCATGTTCTGGTTTATTCAAGAGGATGATTTTTGATTTTTATGCAGGTAAGAAATTATTTCATTCTTATTTTTTTACAAGAATATCAGAAAGTCAAAAACATTGTCGGAGTTGAATTCAATATGGCTGCCGTATTGTTTCGTTCAGATGTTTCAGGCGCGGATGAATTTTCAAATCCGTAAAATATAAATTTAGTTTTTTGCTTCAGAAGACATTTTTTACGAAATAAGAGATAAAGACATATGTTTTTCTAGGCAGTTTGTATGAGTTTCATGATAAATAGAATAACAAGCTACTGTCTTTTGATATCAGTGTTATCAGGTCTCGGCTGATATGGGCGGAAGGGGTTCGGTTCCCTCACCCCTTCCAGCCCATATCAGCCTCGACCTGATAACATTGATATCAAAAGACAGTAGCCTGTTATTCTCTATATATCATACATACAGACCTGTTTACAAAAATAAATAATTTACTACATTTTGAGTTTTAATATCTCAAGTTGTTGATTTTAACGTGCCCGTCTGATAAGAGATACAGTTTTAATATCTTTGAAAACAAAATCGCACATTTTTATCAGGTGAGGACTTCCTATTTGACGTTCGTAACAAAATAATTCGACAGATAATCAAGCACAGGCAAATTTATCGTTGTGTCAGTTATTTTCGTCACTAAATGATCCTGTGTTATAGCTACATTTGTTCACCTCGTCTTTCTTTCACGCATTTGCAGTTGCAAAATATATGATGATAAAACGTTTTCAAAAAGTTTAAATCATTTTTACGTAAGGAAAAAGAGCCAAAATTAGTGATAATGATCATCTGAAACCCTAAATTTACTTGGAAAAAAAAATTATCAAAAGATTATAAAGTCTGTGTAACCGAGTCGTCTGCTTTAATATTCCCGTCGCACTCTGGGAACTCCTGACATTTCCGAGTCGGCCCGTGTCTTCGTTTCATTAGCTCACCTGAGCACGAAGTGCTCATGGTGAGGTATTGTGATCACGATGTGTCCGTCGTCTGTCCGTCCGTACGTCAGTCCGTCGTCCGTCGTTAACATTTGTGTTTAAACGACATCTCCTCCAAAACCACTGAATGGATGTTGATGAAACTTGGCCAAGATGTTCCTTGGTCGTCCTCTACCAAATTTTTTCAAACGGTTCTGCTTGGTTGCACATAGGGGCTGCCAGAGCTAAAAATAGAAAAAACTTCAGATCTCCTCATAAACCGATGGTCCGATTTTTTAAATAATTTTACACAAATGGTCCTTATGCTACCCTCTACCAAGATTGTTCAAATTATACCGATTCTTCAAAAAACATGGCCGCCAGAGGGCGAGGTCACTTTTCCGTATATGTATATAGTGGAAACTTTAAAAATCTTCTTGTGTGGAACTGCTAGCCCGATTTTAGAATTATTTTACACAAATGGTCCTTGTGGGACCCTCTATCAAGATTGTTAAAATTATTGTGATTCGTCAAAAAACATGGCCGCCAAAGGGCGTGGTCACTTTTCCCTATAGGGTAAAATGGGGTAACTGGGACACTTAAAGAAACACTGTTGAGTAATATTTTAGAAAGACAAAATATAAACTTGATTTATTGATATTTCAGTATGGGCAACCTATGTAATATATGACGTATATAAACTTTTACAAATACCTGATAACCTGTGATTAACTATAAATTAATTAAAAATTGGTCAAGTGTCCCAAGTTACCCCACCCAGTTGGGGTAACTTGGGACATTTTAGTTTTATTAGAATATATGTATATTACAGTCGCATTTATGACAAATGAAACCATTCATGTCCACAGATCAAAAAAGAATTCTAAACTGAAAATATAGCTCAGTATTAATTACAATTTATGACTGTTTTGTAAAACAAGGATGCATAAAGAAATCAATATGTCCATTTTTTGCCTAAATTATGTCATTATTTGTTTCAATATATGCTTATTATATAAATCGTTTAAAATAAAAAAATGTTATAAGTGTAAATAACTATGTATGAATTAAACATAAACTTGACATAATCCATTATGTACTTATATATGTGATTTTTACACTTGAAACTGTACCAAGATTGTTCAAATTATTTTGATTCGTCAAAAAACATGGCTGCCAGAGGGCGTGGTCACTTTTCCGTATATGTATATAGTGGAAACTTTAAAAATCTTCTTGTGTGAAACTGCTAGCCCGATTTTAGAATTATTTTACACAAATGATCCTTGTGGGACCCTCTATCACGATTGTTAAAATTATTTTGATTCGTCAAAAAACATGGCCGCCAAAGAGCGTGGTCACTTTTCCCCTATATGTATATAGTTGAAACTTTAAAGATCTTCTTGTGTGAAACTGCTGGCCCGATTTTAAAATAATTTTACACAAATGGTCCTTATGTCACCCTCTACCAAGATTGTTCAAATTATTTTAATTCGTCAAAAAACGTGGCCGCCAGAGGAGGGCGTGGTCATTTTTCCCTTTATGTATATAATGGAAACTTTAAAAATCTTTTTGGTGTGAAAGTGCTGGCCCGATTTTAAAATAATTTTGCACAAATGGTTCTTGTGTAATCCTCTACCAAGACTGTTCAAATTATACCGATTCGTCAAAAAACATGGCTGCCAGGGGGTGTGGTCACTTTTCTTCTCTGAATCAATGATAGCTAGAGACTTGATATTTGGCTTGTGATATCAGATTTGTTATGTCTACCATAATTGTTCAAACAAGATTTAGCTTACCAAAAGGTTCCTTCTAGCGCACATTAAATATTCTTTTTAGGGGATCTTTAATAAAATAATCATGAACTATGTTTTTTTGCTAGTTTACGTGCATTCTTGTCTATTTATTTTAAGAATACTTAAAGTTATTTCACACAAACATTTATTTAACTTAAAATAATAAACAAACACCTTTAGATGAGCGATCCTACCTAAATATTATTAGCGGACAATAAATACCATCACTCTGTCAAAATTTGGGGAACCAATGTCGACACCTGTCCTAGTGGCACAGATCAGAATTTGGTCGTATGTTTGTCTAATTTTAATTAGCAACACAATGGAAGAAAAGTTCTGCCATATGCCAGTAACTGCATTGCATGAATGGATACTTACAGCTCCAGAACGACTGAACCAGGAGAAAAAGGGCTTTTATATAAGTCGGCACCAAGAAACTGATGGATTTGAAAAAAGTGCGTACAAAAAGTTCACAACTTGACAATTACAAAACAATTAATCAAAAGGTATGAAATTACCAAGTTCGAAATATTTATAGCTCAGTAAAGTGAAGAAATGTATTATACAGTTCAAGATAAAAACAAGGGAAGTAATATTCATTTAGTTAATCTCGATTCTACAATATGACATGTAAGATTTAGGAGTTAGATAGTTTAAACTAAATTATTGTTTTTGTAGGTCTGTTTATTACGTAGTTGTATTTCACTAAAGATTGACTTAAAGATGCGTAAAAACACATTGGCAAAGAGGCTATTTGTAATGAATATGCATGAGTACAAAAATGGCGGCGCCTACTGGAATTCGGATGCCTTTGATGATACCCTTGTATCAATTACCTGCTCAGTCAAGTGTGACATGTTCACCATAAGTGTTCCTTCTCATGAGAAGGAACAATTATTGCCCTAGGTTCAAAAGTGTGTATGACATGTATATAATATAGGCTAACATAGAAGAAACCTAACTCTGTACTTATACAAACACATTTGAAGCCTTGTACACAGGTGAGCGCTTTAGGGTCAATGACCTCCTTGTTGTAATAGTGATTGTATAAAATGTGTAAGCGAAATCATGAAAAATATATTTTTATTTAGGAAAATAATTTTTCTTTGTAACATCACCGTCCTTTTCTGTGTCGAATCGCCGTAAAATCCAGTTCAGTCACTCACTTGAAACATCACCGAAGCAAAAACGATTAATTCTCCTTTTTTTTGTATTTTGCGCAATATACGAAGAAAAATGACTCAGAATTTATCCAAATTGATAGTTACTATTACTTTTATGGAAAACAAGGGTGGTGATTTTTAAAAGTTAAATGGGTAAGTAAAAAGATAAATTTATAATTTCTATAATCGTATCATCATTTAGAGGAAAGATTTTAACATATTTTGCCGCCGTAGCAAAATCGGTATCTTAAACCGTTTAAAAGATTTAACAAGTAAATCGTATTTATCCTTTTTTATTTCATGTGTCCAAAAATCGATAATATCGATTTTGGAAAATTTGACTTTATTCAATTTATGCGCTATTCGGCAGCGTTTTAATACAAGACAAAGGTAAAATAATAAAGTAATATAATCCTATAGTCTAGTAGAACACTAATGTGTTTACTTTACAAGCTTTGATTGATTAAGAAAAACAAGTTTCATTCAGTCAGAAGAGTAATGCTAAACTTCATATCAATATGACATGTAACACATGTAAATTTATATAAAATGAACGATTCTTTTAATATTTTCATATGGTTTGAAAAGAGATAAATTAATAGCTAAGTTAAACATATTGTCATAACCGCCGTATAGACTGAATGCATGTTTTTAGTTTATTTATTTAAATTATTTTGATAACTTATTTAAACATATTTTCATAATATTAATTAGTTTCACTAAACTGTAACTGGTATCTTTACAAGTTTTGAGCAATTCCAAGTGATTGTCTATCAGGTTTTTGTCAAGTATTTGTATTCACTTAGCGCTTAATACTTGTGGTGTTTTGAAAATTTGACTTCCCTTTCCAGATTGCCCAACCAAGGTGTTATTCAGATAAACATACTTTGCCTAAAGAATGATACAAATAGAAGACCTATCGTATTATAATTTGTTAAAGTTTTGCATCAACAATTACATATTTAGGTGAGATTCATTAGAAAAGCAAGTTTAAAGTTTTTTATAACCTCCCTTGATTGCACAGCCAAAATAGAATTAAAACTAAATGAATTTGAATCTAACAGCTTTTAACTTGTCTTTTGGTTTAGATTGCTGAAATATCCCTATATCTTGCAAATGTAAAACTAGAAATTGTATTCACATAGAAATACTCTCTAAATATTTTCACATTGAACAGCTTTTCATACAGTCTTTAAAAGTCCTGAAAATGGATGCTAAATGTCCTGAAAAAAGGTCAGATCGCCCTGGAAAGTACTTGATTTTATTCATTACCCTTCAAATTGCTAAAATAAAGGCTTAAAATGATTTTAAAAGTCGTTAAATTCAGTGAATTTTTGTAATATTTATTTAATGCTTGAAGAAACGATAAAACTAAAACAAGATCCTAATGGAATCAAGGTGAATCAGGTGTTGTTATATTTTCTGGTCCTTTGGGATCATGGAGTCCATTCAACATATGTGTAATAGAGTTCCGCTTAAGCCTATGCTAGGGGGCGTGAGAGGTGTTGCACGTTTCTTTACCTCTAATGAACAGACTCAATCAAAACGAGTCTGTATTATTCTTCTTGGTTGCATTCTTTGCTTCCAATGGATCTTTTTACAGATTTTATTAATTGCACCCTGGTCAAACTAACAAAGAGGCTAATACGCATTCATATCGGTGTGCAGAGCATAAATCATGTAAAAACTCAACATTGCAAACATGGATGAGACTGGAGTAAAATCACACAGAAAAAAGTAAGACATGTTGGAAACGTTTCGTCGGCCGAGGAAAAAAAATAAATTTAGAATCTTCTGTTCCGTCCGATTATAGATCCTTGAAAACACCTCAAAAGTAGGCCTGAAATTTAAGGAAAAAACCTTTTAAAAGTCAAGAATGTTTTGCTCGGTTGGTCTGTATGAACTCTGTTAAAGGGAGGTAATTAAAAATGATATAGAATTAATATAACATGAAGTTGCAATAGGGATCTAAGACTATGTAATGGGCCTTTTCGTTCATCAAATGAATCTCTTAACAGAATATATGAAAAGTGAAAAATGTCATATCATATCTTTAATATCATACCTTAAATATGATTGACCATCTTTAAGAATTAGTATGAAGGACGTGATAATCCTTAATGAACAATGCAAATTGTAAGATTACACAGCCATGTTACGTGGTACCAATAAAATCTGTAAAAAGATCCCCTGGAAGCATAGAATGCAACAAAAAAGAATAATAGCAGACTCGGTTTGATCGAGTCTGTTCATGAGAAGTAATGAAATGTGCAACACCTCTCGCACCGGCTTAAGCGGAAGTCTATTACACATGTTTTGAATGGACTCCATGATCCCAAAAACATTGAATCAAAGTACGGGGAGACTTGTTACAAATCTACCGAGGCAGTGTTTTAGTTAGCTCGGTTTCATCCCCGCTTTGTAACCATACATAACTCGATGAACACTGAGAGCGAATTTCGCAATCGACCTCAAAATAACATTGTAGTGGTTTGTGAGGGTACCCAAGTCTGAACGTTGACCGACACGCGTAATACTTCTGTTGTTCAGACACACGCATGCAGGGACACATAAGTACCTCCATAGTTTATACTATATCTGTGCATGCGTTCGTGCGTGCATGCATGAATTCGTTTATTCAGTGCAAAGTAACATTATGCACTTACAGAATGGCTCGCCGGTCAATAGCAAAACAAAGGACCGAAGGCTTTTAGTTTTAAGCCATTCAATAAAGGATTTATCATATCACACCAGACACAAAAACATTTTTTTTTGGTGGTGGGGGGGGGGGGGCATTTTTTTTTTTTGCTTTCGCCGGCAAACGTGTGTTGGACTATTGACTTGTCGTCAGCACAGTCTGGACCGCTGAATTATTTCATTCATGTAGGAAATATTGTTTACCAAGCACCTACTGGCAAGAGAGCGGAAAAAATATTAATACCCAACCCCTATGTATAAGATAGAGCCACGGTAGAAAACGGAAAACATAGGGATGGGATATGACATATACACAATACCATACTTCAATATATTTTTCTTGTCTGGTACCAGTTGTCATACCGACAAATTCTAGGTCAAGATGAGCGACCTTTTGGCTGGCCCATGTACCTGAAAGTACTTCATACGTGAGCAGAGACCTTGATAAAACCGTAGGTTTCCGTTTGCTTGCTGGATACTGGTTGCGTCCTGATATGAAACCTGCATTTAAGGGGTTAAACCAAAAAAGAAAGGATAACGAAATTTAAAAACAGAATTTCAGTTATTCTCCCATGTAAACAAAACAAAAATGTATATAGATTTACGCGTGTCTGCATCTTGAACAAAGACTGGGAACAAATTAACTGACTTATCCGACTGATATCAAATGAGGTAGTTTCAGTACTGACTTATAGATTCGATATTTTCTGGTCCTTTGTTATCACGGAGAGCCGGTTCTAGGGGAGCGTAAGGGGTGTTGCACAGTACAGTTGCTCTCATGAACGGACTTGGTCAAACCTTGTCTTCTCGATTATTCTTTATCAAACAAGTTGAATAAAATTATACGATTCGGAGCTCTTCGATTTCCACACACTTAACAGCTCTATGTATTATATATCCAGATGGTATCAAACTCCTTAACGTCAATCCTTTCCTCAGACGAATGTACATGGGAATATAAATTAAAGCTGTCTCAGAACGCTATAGGACAATATTGATATATATTTTCATTTATATCACTGTATAATATTGTATAATTTGGCAATATAAGTACATGGACAAAGTATCATATTGGCAACTATAATATGAAATGTTCTTGCAGGAGATAGTATTTAGATATAGCATATAGTAGTAATAATAATAATAATAATAATAACTTTATTTTCTGAAGGTGACATACTAAGTGTACAAATACAGATATTTTACAACTTATTTCCAGTATGGCCTTCAACTGATATACATTCACACATACACACAATCATACAGTCAATTTATAATTTAACATTTATACAAAAATACACATATCAGAATTAATTAAATTTTCTCGACAAACACGTCTCAAATTAAAGAAGGCTTAAATAAACGTAATGTAACAATAACTATGTTTTAAAAGAATTATCATGCGTCACAAAGATTATACATGACAATTAAGATACATACAAAAAAGAAAGTCTGTCCCATAAGATAATAAATAGTTCCAGATTTGAATAATAAGATAGTATGAATATTATTATTATTGGAATAGAATACAGTAACATCAATTCAACACAATTCTTGTAATTACAAGTAATTAATTGTTAAAAACTATTTTAACAAGAGAAAATTCTTTAAATTATGCTTGAAAGTAGTTATATTATTATTATGAAGTTTAATGTAAGAAGGAAGTGAATTCCATATGTGTGCAGCTTTGTAGCTAAATGTTTGTTTCAGGTAGTTCGTTTTAGGTTTAACAATAGAAAGATCCATGTTTTCGATTGAGCGCAGAGTGTAATGATCATTATGAACAAAATGTAGTAAATCTGAAATGTATATAGGACAATCTCCTGTTTTACTTTTGTACACTAATAATGAAATATGGTATTTGCACCTGTTCTCAAAAGATAGAAGTTTTGAATTTCTTAATATTTCATCAAAGTTGCTACACTTTGATTTTGTAATTATTTTTATAGCGCGTCTCTGCAAAGATGTAATTTTATCAGTGTCCGATTTGTGACGAAGTCCCCAGACATTGCAACAATACTCCATGGTTGACATAATATATGCATTGTAATACAATAGTTTCATCTCATCTGTTAAGAAAAATGCAATTCTTCTAAGTAGAGCAATTTTTGAGTTTAGTTTATTGGCCATGATACTAACGTGGGATTGCCAAGACAGAGTTTCATCGATATATACACCTAGAACTTTCTGACACTTCACATTTTCAATGACCGAACCGTCTTAAATTAACTCAAGTTTTTTAGTATGTTTTATTTTGACTCTAGTGCTCAATACCATACATTTTGTTTTTGAAGGATGAAGTGACATGTTATTTATTTTACACCAATTATGGACACTATTTAGGCTATACTGAAGTTCAGACTGAATTTTTGTAAGAAATGAAAACATAACATCAGACTTTCAAACTTACCTACGTACTGAAGGATTAGTTTGTAATGGCGTTTAGTAAATATTATAAATGATCTGTCCGCCCGGCTTAAGGATAACCTGGTGTAATAGGCCTCAATTTCACCAAAAGCGCACATACAACTTGATAATGTAAGCTTTAAAAATGTCAAACGATAGAAATAAGGTGCATATTGAGAAGTTATATAGTGACAGAAGTTCTCAAAAATTTCCTTTATATTACCTCCCCTGATAATTTTGGTTTTTCATGAGTCATCTCCCCTGAAAACTAGAAAAAAATGATTTTCTCCTTTTCCCTACGGGGAATTTTAGATTTTTTTTGTGATATTTGTATCAGAATCATATATTGCAGCTTTCTACCGCAAAATTTTCTCGAAATTCAAGTTCAGATTCTTATAATCAAAGAAATTATATATTTTCCATAGGCATCAATGGTAACTTCAATACTGATTATCTCCCCCAAAAAATGCTAAAATTTGAAAAATCTCTCGGTGAAAAGTTTTTAACTTTGAATGTCTTTAAAGTGACCAAATTTCATTTAAATATTACCATACAGTTACAAGATATGAAATATGGCTATTACACCATGTTATCCTTAAATTTACAATGTAAAAGTACACAATATACTACTTTTACATATTAAGACTTTACAGTAAACGGTTTTGAAGTTCGGTAAGGTCTCATAACTGTGTGTAATCTTAAAATGTATACACTAATCTTACCGAGGTCTTCAAGCTGGGTACGATGTCATATCATTGTATCGCTGTATTTACGTTTAAAGGGTGAAAATATATCACACTTTTAAAAAGGATTTGCATTAGCTGCACGTTCTTGGTCAGATGCAAAATAGTATGTGCAGTTTAAAGTTCTCCACATTTTTAAGTTGTTATGTACAGCTGGTTGTGTACATTTAAACAAGCTGTATTTTTGCTGTTCACTGTTTATATTAAATTTTATCAGCATTTCATAGTTGTTTTGTGTATTGAGTCAATTGTTATGTCTATCAGTTGTTCCGTTTATTTGTTTGTTTGTTTGTTTTGTGTATTTTGTAAATTGTGTAAGTGATGAGTGTAACTGATATGAGAACACTAAACTTAGTTACTGATTGCCAAAGCGTGACTTTGTACTTTGTAATATTATATTAAAACATGGACTGTCCGACTCCCTTATATATGGTGGCTGATTTCTGCCATTTCGTGTTGTCGGGGCGAAAGCACGACGTTTAGAGGGCGCCGACACGACATATTTATTTGCCAAGTTTTCGTGTTGGCGGGTATGAATATGTCATATTGGCGCCTTTATTTGTCGTGCTGTCGTGTTTTCGCCCCGCCGACACGAAAACTCGACAAATTAGGTATTTTTCAGGATTTCGCCCCGCCAACACGAAAACACGACAAATACCTTATTTGTCATGTTTTCGCCCCGCCGACACGAAAACTCGAAAACAAGACAAATATCTTATTTGTCGAGTTTTCGTGTTTTCGCTTTGGCATCTTCCGTTAGACATGCACACAACAATTACTGAACTGAACACAACATAACTGCATGCTAGAAAATATAGGTTTAAGAATAAAAATTGACTTATGTTTTATGTATATTTCGACCGAATACCATTTTGTTACATAAAAAGATATCGAAAGACGAAGGTCGAATATCAAAATAATATTTTCTCACAATTTAGATCCAAAAATGCACCAGAGGCCACCATTGCATTCCTATATTTCAAAAATGTCCGTGGGAATACCATCTGATCCCCTAAATAGGAGGGCATGACCCCTTACGTACCTCAAATTTTGGACAAAAATGCAGCAGGGACCACCATTTCATACCTATATTCAAAAAATGACAAGGGAGAGACCCTGTGATTCCACTGTCAGGAGGGGGTTAACCACCGTACCTCAAAATTTGGACTCAAAACATGCAGCAGAGGCTACAATTTTATTCATATATTTCAAACATTTCCAGGCGGACACGCCCTGACCTACCTAACATGAGTGTCTGAAAAGTATTTGTCATGTCGGCGGGGCGACAACAAACAACATGAAAACTCGACAAATAGCTAGTTTGTCGAGTTTTCAGGTCGGCAGCGCGAAAACACGACAAATAAAGGGCGCCAACACGACATATTTATACCCGCCAACACGAAAACTTGACAGATAAAGTCGTGTCGGCGCCCTCTAAGCGTAAAATGTGTTGTGCTTTTGCCCCGCCGACACGAAAACTCGACAAATCAGGTTTATGTCGGGTTGTCGTGTTTTCGCCCCGCCAACACGAAATGGCAGAAATCAGCCACTATACTTATATCTTACTAGATTACTGATTTACAATCTTGCGTTACAATATAAGCTATTTATAGTAATAACAAAGGGAAGTAATCCTACAAACTGCGCAAAAAGAGGTTTATCTGTGTCCTGTGTTAATACTGTTCCATTAAGGTAATTATCTTTGCTAAACAAAAATGTATGTCACAGTTAGGGCCTAAGATTTTATATGACCATTGACCCCTAAGCGTTACATTGACCTTTAAGAAAAGGGACTTTGGTTTATCCATGACACTCATTGTCATTGAGGCTAGCATTTATGCCGAGTAAAAATAAGATTGCTCAAAAAATTAGTTTAAGTGTGGGGCAGAAAATGTCAAATTTTGCAATTTTGAACAACTCAAGAGCCATAACTCTTAGAGATACTGGTCCGAACTCGTTAGCTTTCAAATTTGATCAAGATTTTGTAGTAATACATCTTCTGTATAAGTATGGTTGTTATCAAAATAAAATTACTATAGTTATCGAGCAGTCAGTTTGGGCAATTTTGTCCAATAAAAGGACCATAACTCTAGAGATACTGCTCCGAACTGGCTGTTTGTCGAACCAGACTTAGATTTTATAAAGATACACATTCTGTATAAGTTATGTACAGTTCTGATAAAAAAAATACTCTAGTTATCGAGCGGACACTATCAATTTTGGCATTTTTGACCAATTCAAGGGCCATAACTCTAAAGATACTGGTCCGAACTGGCAGGTTATCGAACTTGGCCTAGATTTTATAGAGATGCATACTTCATATAAGTTTAGTCTAGTTCTAGTTATTGAGCGGACACCTTTTTTTTCCGCCCGCTACACAGCCCAACCGCCCATCCGTCCGTAAAGGATGAAAACAATACGTCCCGTTTTTTTTTCAAACGGGCGTATAATAAATATGGGGTAATATGGCATAATTAGCGCATAATTAGCGCATAGTTGTCATAGAATTAACGTAACGTGTGTATATCATTCAGGTTCGCTTGGTAGATTGTTTTCTTCCGTCGCAGCTAGTTCTGTTGTGACAACTTGTGCAGTACCGAGCGACAATGCAAATGCTTGAGGAAGATGTGTAAAACAAAACAGACTTGAGGGATGCTTTAGTCCAAAAGCACATTGAGGGTTGTGCTGACTCATCAGTTTTTGCAAAGATGGTCGCTCCTTACGATCTGATTTAGATTTTCTAGAAGTCTTCGTACTTGCTCTTGACGTTGATGTAGTACTAAGTTCACTTAGAAACATATCGTTTTCGTCAAAATTGTTCGCTAAGCTGTCGGCTGTAGTTTCATTCTCAACAATCGTTGCAGTTGTACTTGTAATGCCGTTTTTCAAACTACAAGCACTTTGTTTTCTATATACCTTCTTGCAAAATCTTTCCATAACATTTCGAACCAATTTCATTCCTTTAGCGAACATTTCTTTTCTGAAAAGAATGTATATCCATGGGTCCAGTATTTGGTTAAGAGAAGCTAGACGTAGCGTCATTAGGTCAGCTTTGACATTCACGTGTTTGTGGTGAATCTGGTTGATGATAATTCGAACCTAAAACATAAATGAAATGGTTACTATGCATAAAAAACTGTTAGATGCGCGTTTGTTAAATGGACGCTCTGTCTTAATTAATGCATTAATACATGACTATAGCGTCATTTATTCAGATAACATAGAACAAACCTCGGATTCCCCAATATGACACCTCTCATTAACTGGAAAAATGCGGACTCTTTCTAATGCCCCAGTCATAGTGTCACTTTTTGGCCGCCATGTATAGCTACGTTGGAAAACGTAGCTACAACGTGAGCCAACGTAGAATAACGTGACTGAAACGTGATCGAATGTGACAAAACGTGAACTGGAAATTTTAATTTCGGACATGTTCAAAATTCGCTGCCGTTTTTCAACAACATACTACAACATGACAACAACGTGGCGAGAATGTGGTATAACATAGCAAAAACGTAACAGAACGTAAACATAGCGCGTCCGTCCGGCCAGTTGATATTGCCAGTAAAACTGTCACGTGTCGGCCACCAGCCACGTTGGTTATTTAGGCAAGTCAGCCAGCCAATGCGTGACGAGTTTTAGCTGCACGTGGTTGCAGCGTGGCAGCAGCGGAGCATAACGAAGCACAGCGTAGAACAACGAGGCGACAGCATAACCCGACTTTGATATTCTCAATCGTGTCACAACGGGACTATAACAGCGTGGCTATCACGTGGCTAGCGCGTAGCGACAACATGGCACAAAGTGGCACCCGGCTGAAATTTCCAAAACGTGGTTGTCAGAAACGGGGCACAACGGCGCGGCCAAAACGTGACACTATGTCTTGGGCATAAAGAGTAAATATAAACAAATGACAGAGTACTGCAGTGGCAATACAGAAGTCCCCTACCGATGGTAAACTTCCAATAATGACCTTGACCTTTGACCGACAAGTATAGGTCATGTGTGGACACATTGACTCATTTCAATGTAGCACTAAGATAATGCATCAATGTATATAAAGTTATGGAGCAAATACAATTTTTACATGACCTTCAGTAGCGACCTTGACCTTTGACCTACAAGCATAAGTCATGTACGTGCATAATCTACATATTGCCCTCTATTCACATACCAAGATTTATGAACCTAGCTTGAATACTTGTTGAGTAATTGCAGTATCTAGATTTGCGGACAGACAGACGGACGGACGGACGGAAGAAGGGCATTCCTTAAGTTCCCTCCGGTTTTCCGTCGGTAGGGGACTAATAACGAAAATATTGACACTTGAAACTATCCCAACAATGTTTTGAAATATGCTTTAAGTTAGGGGTTCTATGATATCAAGGGTACGTATCACAAGGTTTTGATTGAAGTGACAGAAGCTAACGACAAACATAACTTTGTCAAGTGCTAATCCAGAGGTAATGTCACTGCAGCCATAAAACTGATAAAATAAAAAGATAAACCCATACACCATGATACATTTCTAATACGCCTGAAACTGTCATGAAAATATATATCAAAGTTATTAAAGTATCGACAAATATATAACAGGTCAGAGACCACCAGTTCAAAAGGTACATGGAATTTAGTGGGACTAGGGTAATGTTTAGTCCGTTTTGCTTGTTCAGTTATGTAAACTAACACAAGAAATGATTGTTTCCAAAATTTAAACCATTTTACTATGTTTATAGTGTTTTATTATACATTGTAACAATATTTGCTGCATTTGATGAGTAAGAAAGAGTTTAGCTAAAAGTTCATAATGAAAGTAAACTTTATGTAAAATCGTTGATTACAAGACAATAACAGGCACTCTGCTCATAATTCTAACAGCTCAAAGAATATTATTTTTGTTGTTGTTGTTTGTTTGTTTTTTTTTTTTCAATTTTCAAAATATTTAGATCAATTTTGAATTTATCGCCGAGACAGCAATTTTGATAGAGTATTTTCTGTTGTAAATTTAAGCCACTTTTGGCACTATTTTTCATGAATGAGTGTGGGCCTTATGTTTAAGTCACCTGAGCACGAAGTACTCAATGTGAGCTATTGTGACCGGTCATTGTCCGGCGTCCGTCGTGTGTCGTCCGTCAACATTTGCCTTGTCATCAAGAGAGGCCACAGTTGTGATACAATCTTTATGAAACTTGGTCAGAATGTGTGTCTTATTGATATCTAGGTCAAGTTTAAACTGGATCATGTAGGGTAAAAAACTAGGTCGACCAATCAAACCAAAGGAAAAGCTTGTTAACACTCTATAGTCCACAGTTTAAGTTTGAAACTCATGAGAATTGGTCAGAATGTTTGTCTTGATAACCCCTCGGTAAGGTTTGAATCTGGGTTAAGTGGGGTCAAAAACTAGGTCATTCGGTCAAATAAAAAAAAGCTTGTTAACATTCTAGAGGCAATAATTATGACCCTATATTTATAAAACTAGGTCAGAATGTTTATCTTGATGATCTTTAGGCCAAGTTTGAAACATGGTCATGTAGGGTAGAAAACAAGATCATTAGGCCAGATCAAAGGAAAATCTTGTTAACATTCTAGAGACCACATTTTAAGTTTAAAACTCATGAGAATTAGTGAGAATGTTTGTTTTGATGACATCTAGGTCAAGTTTGAATCTGGGTTATGTGGGGTCAAAAATTAGGTCACCCGATCAAAGCAAAGGAAAAGCTTGTTAACACTCTAGAGGCCACATTTATGATCTAATCTTCTTGAGACTTGGTCAGAATGTTTGTCTTGATGATCCCTTTTGGTCAAGTTTGTATCTTGATCATGTGGAGTCAAAACCTAGGTCACCCGGTCAAATCAAAGTAAAAGCTTGTTAACACTCTTGAGGCTGCATTTATGATCGTATCTTCATGAAACTTGGTTAAAATGTTTATCCTGATGATCTCTATGCTAAGTTCGAAAATGGGTTATGTGTTTCAAAAACTAGGTCCCCCGCTCAAATCAAAGGAAGAGCTTGTTAACACTCTAAAGGCCACATTTGTAACCCTATCTTCATGGAACTTGGTCGGAATGTTTATCTTGATGATCTCTAAACCAAATTTGAAACTGGGTCATGTGGGGTCAAAAACTAGGTCACCCGCTCAAATCAATGCAAAAGCTTGTTAACACTCTAGCGGCCACAATTATGACCCAATCTTCATGAAACTTGGTCAGAATGTTTATCTTGATGATTCCAAGGCCAAGTTTTAATCTGTATGATGTTGATTTAAAACTTAGGTCACGTACTCAAATTAAAGGAACGCTTGTTAAAATTCTAGAGGCCACATTTGTGACCCTATCTACATGAAAAGTGATCGAAATATTTACCTTGATGATCCCTAGGTCATGTTCGAATCCGGGTCATGTGGGGTCAAAAACTAGGTCATGCGCTCAAATAACATGAAAGCTTGTTAACACTCTAGAAAACACAAATATGATCCTATCTTCATGAAACTTTATCAGAATGTTTATCTTTATGGTCTCTACGCCATGCTCGAAGCTTGTACATGTGGTTTCAAAAACTCGTTCAATTCAAAGGAAAAGCCTGATAACACTCTAGAGGATGTAGGCTCAATTACATGTACTCAGGTGAGCGATCCATGGTCATCATCTCCCTCTTGTTTCAAACTTACATGATATCTTAGTTGCTATTAAAGAAACATTTCCCTGTAACGGGTTTGAATGTTATGAAAAAGTAACATTTTTTAGAATTCTACTGTGGGGAAATATATAATTATGCATAAAACTAACGTTGTTATATTAATGATATCTAATAAAAAAAATTAAAAAAAAAGATCCAGCAAAGAAAGAAGCCCCCTCCTCCTTACAGCAGCTGCTCCTACGCCTATATACTACCATCCCTGTAGATCGATTCAAAACGTATATCTGGATTTACGCAAAGATTACGGAATAAAATATCTTACCAAAAAAGGACACCAGCACGTGGAGAAAATTACGACAATTCCAATCATCAGTATCATCATTTGAATTTCTCTGCTTTGTCTGTGTGAACACGCATGGCAAGGTGCCATCGCAACCGCAGCACATCGCATCTTAATTAACACACTGATCACAAAGAGGTTGGATATCGCGGTTACAACTATCCCAAGAATGCCAATTATTGCATAGAAATATGCATACATTTTATTCTTTATCACACTGCTTGTAAACGTGAAAAAACACCAAGTTCCTGGAAACTGTACGATATTTTCACCGAGACCAATTATTGGCAAACAGCCCATAACAAAAGCAAACGACCAAAGCGCCATGAGTGCGTATTTTGTTTTACCAATGGTAACGTGCTTGTCGTAAACGAATGGATGACAAATTGACACAAAACGGTCCACTGCCATAGTACAAATTATCAAAATTGTTGAACAACTCGCGAAAATAAGCATAAATGATTCATAATTGCAAAGAGGCATTCCTCCAACCCATTTAAAATTATTAGCATACACCGCTAACGTTACGGGTGAGGTGGCGCACGTGCCAAGCAAATCTGTGCAAGCAAGTGCCCCGACAAGTCTATAAAACACTCTCCGTTTGTGTTCCCTTGATGACCGAGCTAGAACAACAGTTGCCAGTATATTACCAATAACGCCGGCGGCAAACATAGTCGCCGGTACAGTGAATGTAATCAATGGGTCCGCCAACGGTTTAACAGCTGAATATGTATTATTTGTTGCACTGATATTCATAATATGTTGTCTGGTTGTTGAAGAGACGTTGAGTTCTGATGACGTAATCAGCGTATCGTTCTCTAAAGACGACATCCTCTGTAATATATGATATATATAAATATAGCATATCATAAACATCAGTAAAACACGAAGAGAAAATAAGGTCTGAAAATTGATACTTTCCAGTTACCCGCCCGGCAGTCTTCTCCCATTTCTACTAATTCCACCCATTCTGGGACTCAGAGTGTGAAAGTCTTTCCGATCATTTTGGTTCGAAATTATAAATAATATTCTGTAATTTGTACAACAGGTCAAAAATATAAATGAATACAACAACAACAAATTTGTTCAGCATTAAGCAAAATTACATTGCTTCTAGCCCAACATGTTCATATGAAAAACATGAAAAAAAAGAAAAAAGATCACCGACTTTCAGAAAAAAAAACATGAAATTAAAGAAAAGGTTCTATTTCATATTATACTTTTCAGGAATATGACTTACATATAAAATGCAAAAATAATTACACGACAGGAATTAAAATAATAGTTCTTGTCTGCGCTTATTCGCAAGATACAAATATTTCGACAGGTTTAGTTTATCAAACTTATTCAATGTTGGCCATGTGTTATAGAATGGTTAAAATATATTTTGCGTAAATCTGTATACTATGGTGGCTGATTTCTGCCATCTCGTTCTGGCGTGTTGGCGCGTTTGCAGGGCGCCAACACGCCAGGACGACAATTATACGCGCCAAGACGACAAACAAGGCATTTGTCGTTCTGGCGGGGGCGCCAACACGCTAAATTGGGAAGTTGTCGTCCTGCCGTTCTGGCGTCTTAGCGCGTTTGCAGGGCGCCAACACTCCAGGACGACAATTATACGCGCCAAGACGACAAAATCCATATTTGTCGTTTTGGCGCGTTCACTTGTCGTCTGAGGGAATGTTAATAGAAAGTGATACTCATTTTCTATGATTTTGGAATTACATTATTATATCTACCTCTCTCAGTTTTCTAGATTGTGGGATGATAGACGAAATCTACTCGGATCAAGATGGTTCGAGTGTGAAATTGTGTTTAAATCTGCAATATGTTATCAATCGCTGTGAGTTATCTATATTTGCATACCAAGTGTGGTGATATTGGTCGTGTGTTCTTTGTTCAGTTGGGAGACGGACAAAAACCCACCGGACAAAAACCCACCCAGTGATTTTTACATAGGCGGACAAAAACCCACCCTAAAAATTTTCCAGGCGGACAAAAACCCACCCTATATATTTTGTAGGCAGACAAAAACCCACCCTTTATATTTTGTAGGCGGACAAAACCCCACCTGATACATATTACTATGTATATATAAGGGTTATGCTGCCAATTTTTGGAATAAAGTAGTGCTGTTTTTGCTGTATTATTATTCCTATATGATTACCAGAAGAGTAGAGTTTATAATTGTTTTCTTTATAAACTGTTTCAAAATTGACTTACATTTTGTTCACATTTAAAACAGTTTTTCAGTACTAGAAATAGATAACATTCATTCTAAATAAAAGCCAATGAATAAAAACATTTTATTCAACAGTTTTTATTTTTCTAATTGCATAACATGACAAAGAATAAAGGCTAATTAAACGGTAATTATTTTGCCAAATATCCGACATACCCAGACTGTCTAGATTAGATTTTATTTGATGAGCCCAATTTAAGACATTATATCATTTATTGCGTCTTCCTTGAGCATAATATAAATTCGCTATTTAATTTTAGAATTTTTGTATAATCATATTTACTTGTCGTCTTATTTTCATCGGTATTCTACCGAGTTCACCATATAATCCACATAAAGTGGACTCTGAGTATTTACCCTTAGATTTTTTTTCTACAAAACTTGTTATAGATTAATTCTACATCTTTTGCATCATTTCCTCCCCATATTTCTGAGCCGTAGTTTAGTACGGATGAAACTAGGGTGTCAAACAATTTACATTTTTTCAAGTTCTCAATTCGAACGTGTAGAGAATAATCGAAACAAAGCATCTGAAGCATGATCGACAATACTATGTTGCGTGCGGTACCAGTTACCATTTTTAAAGAACTGTATAAAGTACCTAAATACTTGAAAGATGAAATTACCGCCAGGTTTTCATTATACAGGTAAAAATCATAACTGAATGGTCCCCCCTTTCGAAAATCATTACCATGGTTTTGTCTATATTAATTTTTAACCCGAACGTATTGCGATAGTTTTCAACATCGTTTAGCACAGCTTGTAATGTTTCTGGTTTAGTAGAGAATAATACTTGATTATCGATGTATAATATAAACAAGAGCACCGCCTTGCGGGTGCGGACGCTCATCTGATTTGTTTTGTCTCTGTATAACAGAAATATTGTCCTATCCATGATTTTCTAAATCCAAAAGGGGCCAAAATTCTTGCAAAAAGCAATGTAGAGTTACGGTACTTGCTCTGCAGAGTCAGCTTTTAATGGCAAATAACTGCTCCAAGTTTTAAAGCAATAACTTTGACAGTTAAGGAGAACAGTTGACCTAAACGCAAAACTTAACCAAGAAATCTGATATTTTCTAAGTCCAAATGGGGCCATAATTCTTACAAAATGCAGAATGGAGTTATCTTTCTTGCTATACAGAGTCAGGTTTTGATGGTGAACAAGTGTTGCAAGGTTCAAAGCAATAGCTTTGATAGTTTAGGAGAAAAACTGACCTAAACACAAAACTTAACCAAGAAATCTGATTTTCTAAGTCCAAAAAGGGCCATAATTCTAGCAGAAAGCAGGATGGAGTTATGTTTCTTGCTGTACAGAGTCAGCTTTTGATGGTGAACAAGTGTTGCAAGTTTCAAAGCAATTGCTTTGATAGTTTAGGAGAAAAGCTTACCTAAACAGAAAACTTAACCAGGCTACGCCAACGCCAACGCCGGCGCCGATCAAGTGATGACAATAACTCATCTTTTTTTTTTTCAAAAAATCAGATGAGCTTAAAAAGACGTAGTAAATCGGAATAAATACATCAGATATAGTAGGTTGGGAAAAGTGTATTGAAGTTTTATTTCTCCATAGACATATTTCTACATAAATCTGTAGGTTTTTCGCAATATAATCCGCTTTAAATAAGATTTCACGCGGACAAACAAAAGAATTCACAGCCAAATGGCTAAAAAGTTCGTAGAAACAAAACTTGTACAAAAACACCTGTTGGTGACAGGACTAGCCAATTTGTAGCATTTAATTAATTTAAAGTAGTTAAATGCCAAAAATGTCATTATTGACTAACAGGCTGGGTAATTTATAAGTGTACGTATTATTCGTATTAACTGGTCTGGCACGACGATCTTCGTGGTGTGATTTGATTCACATCTTCCCATTTGAAAGGTAAAAGAATGCCCTTCATAATTAATTTGCTATCTCAATTTTGACTTCTGTATGCTAATACAGGTTTTGTTTTGGAACGGCCCATATAAAGTCTTACTTTTAAAGAACAGTTGAAATCTTGACATTGCAATAAAAAGCGGAAATTCAAGTATACCTCTGTTACGGACTTGGTGGATCTCAATCTCCTTATTTTTATCAAAATGTTTCTAAATCGTCATCTAATAATTATATCATAAAATTCACACAAGGACTTCCCTAAGTTTGATCTTACTGTAATTATAAGCTGAATTATAAACAAGTTTCCCCAATAAAGATGTTAAAATCAAGTAGACAAAACAAAACAAAACTGATACAATCCAGTAAGACTTACTTGTATTAATTTATGTCCTTATTATTCCATAATTACCGGTGCTTTTAGTCATTTAAACTAAATTAAGAACTTAAATATTTTGCTCGATAATAACTTCCAGTTGCGACACAAAGCATCTGCTTTCATTCATCTATACGTAACTTTTGGTGGCTCGCTAAATATTTCATTGGGAATGAAAACAATTGTATTCATTCAATAGACAGTACAATAATATTTTTACTTTGCTTTATTGTAACTTCGATTCTGTTATCGATGACCAGCAATTAATCTGGAAAACCAATAACCCGATTAAAGGCGGATTAAAACCAATAACCCGATTAAAGGCGGATTAACAAGACAAAAAGTAATAAAATATGTAAATATATAGTCTTCAAGAGTAATTCTTCATAACCATTGACCTTAAACTTAACGGTTTAAAAGTACACTTCTGACTGTATAATTCCCGACATCGCTGCGAAAACAAAATTGTAACAGTTTTTTATGGTGTACCATTTGAGATGAAAGTCTGCTTTGCATGCGCTCACATTTCAAAATATATTTTCACGTATAAAAATATGATTGGACGCGTAAATATATACGTCTATCTGTATATTTTATAAACGTGCACGCGTAAATATGTAGATGCACGCTTATATATACGTGCGTGTGTATATATACGTGAGATTGTAATTACGCGTGTACGTATAAATTTATGCATGCACGTCCATATATGCGTGCACGCTTAAATATACATAGACCTATAATCACGCCAACACCTATAAATTAATGCGTTTACGTCTATATATGCGTTCACGCGTATATATACGTGCACGCGTAAAATTATACATCCACGTATATATTTACGCGTACATTTGTAAAAATAGAGGTGCACGCGCATATAAACGAGCATCCAGAATTACGCGTGCACACGTAAAATTATACGTCCACATATATATTTATGCTTAAACTTGTAAATATATAGGTGCACTCGTATATTTAAGTGCGACTAGAACGTGCTTGCACGCGTAAATATATACGTCCTCGTGTATATTTTCATACGTACACGCGTAAATATGTAGGTGCACGCATATATGGACGTGCACGCGTAAATTTATAAGTGCGCGCGTAATTACAAGTGCACTGATATATACACGCGCACGTCTATATAAGCGTGCACCTACCTAATTGTGCGTGCGCGTATAAAGATATATACGTGGACGTATATATTTTAGCGTATACGTGCATGTATGTTTTGAAATGTGTACGCACGTAAAGCAGACTTTCGACCCAAATGGTACACCATAGATTTTGGTCGCACTCGTGTGCAAATCAAAGTCTGTTAAAGAACCGATTAACATTGCGCCAGTCGTAACAACTTCATGAGTTCATGACGAAAAAGGATTAGTAGGTTATGCCATCAATGGTGTATACTTACGAATACATAGGAATATGTGGCTAATTAAATACACGATATATGCAAATGTTAGAAACTAGCATATTAACAAGTATTGATATTTTTCTTCTGTAGCTTTTCCGTCTTTTGTTCTGCCTCACAATGCTTTCATGTTACAATGTTACCATTAAATTACTACATCTTACATCTAAGCTTTTCAGGACATCGATAAATAATCGTCTATGAATGACAAATTGTCACGGTCAATTCCTGTGAATGCTGTTCTTTTCCGAAAAAAAAATGTATTCCAGACAGAATAATTTTTGTGTTCAAAAGCAAGACAATTTAAATGAAGTAAACGCAACTTTGATCTACTTTGATGAGAATCGAGCAAATAGCGCATGTTATGCAATCTGAGCGCAAATAACTTGTATCCTGTTTGTTCAGGTACTATCTTCAGCTAGTATGCTGTCTTTTAAAATTAAAAATGCTAAAGTCACGTTAGTTTTCCGGCGCAGTCGTATTAAGCTCGTTTTCATGACCTACAATGACATATAACACAAAACTAAGTTGACAAATCAGATCGTTTGATAATGTATCATATTTGTATCTGTACAAAAGATAATGCCACAGTCTTGCTAATTGGATGAAAGTTTCAATATTTTCACTCTGTGTCTTGTGCAGTGTTGAGTGAAATGATAAAAGCGGCCATCCTGAATAACACTTTTTACAGTTTTAAAGGTATATATTGGTCAGCGGTATATTTAGCAAGCATATTGGTATGTCAAAACAAATGCAATAAAGTTTGTCAATAAATATAGTAAAAAATCTTGTTAAGATACTTAATTTTATAGCTGTATACGATCGTATAACTAGTTACATAAACAGGTGTAGATTTCAGGTTCAATTGAGTAAAGAAGGATTTCTGCTGACAATCTTTTTCTCCTGCAGCCACTCATGTTCAGCTGTAGAAAGGAATCGTTTCAAATGATTTAAATCCAAAATACAGTATTCTTAGAGTAGATCTTAAAGCCCAAAAAGTAGGTATTCCGTGTTTGGTTGGTTTGTAAATTTGTGAAAGAATGGGTTTGTTTACATTAGCTATTTCAGTCACGTGACCATGACTTTCTTGCATTACGAATAACATGCCGTTTTCGCAATTTTTCATTGTTGATAGATAGATACAAATTATTTGAGTCTGCTGCCTTGGAAAAGTATGCAAAAAATGTGTAATTATTACCGCCGTCGCGAAATTTAACGTCAGCCTTGCGACATTTGACGGTACTCAAATAAATAGTTCAACATTTCTTCTATCTGTCACCTCACTCTGGAACAATTTTGATATGTATGTACAGTTCATACATATTTTTGTGTAAGTGGCAGAAAATTTTCAGTATGAAAGAATAATTTGATAAGTTCCTGTAACCATTTTGGGGATATCTTTTGTAAGTACTTAAATGCTGCAATAGCTCCTTGTATGACGTACGTGTATGTTTGCTTTTCTTGAAACAGATCATTGTAATGAGCGATAATATTCAAAAACAATTTTCAGTGCTCTATATTTCATTTTTTACAGTTTTCACTATTTTGTTTTCTATAAAAATGCCAAACTAACGGTATAATGTTATTTATTTTAGATTTTTTACTCCAGTTCCGGACAAATCCGTTGGTATTTAGCACACTTAGTGCAAACAAGAAATATCTTTAAAAATGATGGTCGGCGAATTGTAATAAGGAAAGAAGTTTATGAATTTTTCATCTAACATTCATCTTTCATCTAACATTTTGCAAAACTAAACACCGCACTTTAACAATTTAAATGGTTCTCTTTTAATTTTTCGCAAAGGTTTCGTAGGTTTGCAATTTTGTTTCGTTTATCCTTAGACGAATAATTACAGCAGTAGTTTGATGAAGATTCATGAAGCGGTTCATGAGAATAGGTCATTAAACGTGTTTATATTTTTAGCTAAATTGGTCCCTACCCCCATTTGTAACAAAATAGCAAGAGACCTTACGATATTGTTACACATCGAGTTTGATAAAAATCCATTACATTTTAGTGGTTAATGCGAAGAAAGGCATATCTACTTTTAGCTATAGTGGTCCCTAATAGGGCCCAAGTTCCTATATAAATTAATTTGGAAGAGGACCTTATAATGATGCTCCAGACCAAGTATGACAAAGATCCACCAAGCTGTTCATGAGACGCTGTATAAAGGCATTTCTAGTTTTAGCTCTAGCAGACCCTAAAAGGGGTTAAATGTCCCAGCTGAACAAAGTTGGCTGCGGGCCTAATAAAGATGCTACAAATCAAGTTTGATTAGAATACATGAGAAAAAAATCAATTAAAGGATTTTTTTTATTTATTATTTTTATTTATTTCTAAAATAGGCCAACTGATCCCGCTTTAACAAATGCATATTCGCTATTCATGAATCTTTGGACAATGACGTCACACCTATAAAAAAGTGAAGGTCAAGCAAAACATACAATTGTAATTATTTCAATATTTCTGTTTCATAAGCAAAGTTTGAAGGTAGTTATATCACATAGCTAAACTGTATGCAGCGTACCTTCATTTCAGTGTAATGAGATTCAGTCACTATATAGCATATATATAATAAAACAGATTTCAACTGAGTTCAATATTTGCATGCCATACTAAAGAAAGATATTCATATATAATAAATCAGTTAAATAATTTATAACAAATATATCAAAGCAAACAAGTACTCATTTTAATATGCAAATTGAATAAGTCACAAAACCAGGAAACTTTTTCATATACAGACGACAATTGTAACAAGGAAAATCTTTTAAAAAGCCCTTCTCTACATAAAAGACTCTTATCACACCCTTATTCATGTGATACGCAGACCGTATTCAGCTCTTTCTTTAATTTGATATATGTTGGTATTTGAACAGGTTTTTATCATATTTATTAAACTTACTTATCATTTTGAGATATCATTTTGAGATATATCAATATTCTAGCTAAATATACTGAGCCAAAGTTAGCTTTAAAACTGTGAACAGCGTCGTTTAGGATAAACGCTTTTTCTTGCATACCAGACGGGGATTTCCGGTATTTTTACCAGTGCTGAAAAAATCCATCT
Source organism: Mercenaria mercenaria (assembly GCF_021730395.1). Classification (NCBI taxonomy): domain Eukaryota; kingdom Metazoa; phylum Mollusca; class Bivalvia; order Venerida; family Veneridae; genus Mercenaria; species Mercenaria mercenaria. The sequence continues at coordinate 33,063,701 of NC_069363.1, forward strand.
TACACCCCGGGGTGTAAGATGACTCTCGTGCTTTAAATGACGTATTACGAACTACATATATGTAGAAGATTTATGTAGTTATTTATATTTTATTTCGAAAAACGGAATAAGAATCAAATAATTGACAGTTCCTCTTTGTTCCTGATAGTATATTTCTCGATTCAAAACACGTTAATTTATCAAAAATTCATAACGTTACGCTGGAACTGATAAAACAAAACCGGAACTAAACATTGTTATTTGTCTTTGAAACGTCATGACGTCTTTCCTGTTTACGGACGTTGATTTCCCGTTTAAATACGCTGCTATAAGAAATAGTTCTAAAAAGAAAGCCGTTCGACTGATTTTATTTTTATTATTATATCTTGATATTGGTATGCAAGAAAAAGATTCTGTCACTGGTTATAGGTGCAGATGGGAATATCCGGCTCTCGGGTAACTGTTTAGGCGGTAACTCGGTAGGAACCTCGTTACCGCCTAAACAGTTACCCTCGAGGCCTGAAATTTCCATCTGCACCTATCACCGGTGAAAGAATCTTATAGTCTACATTTCACTCATCGTAGCACAATGAACAGAGTGAAAGAAATTGACACTCTCGTCCAATCAGGCAGAGTGTTGCATAAATCTTCCACTTTGATAAATTATCTATAATGCTTTATCAAGAAGTTTGATTTGCTAACTGAAGTCACGTGGCATAGGTAAACGAAAACGAATTTAGACGGCGTCGCCGAAATAAAAAAACAGTAACTGAGACTCTTATCGTTATTTTAGTTGGAGAAGCTCTGAGTTTCTTAGACCGGCGTCTAACCATTCAACCAATGAACCCGCTCCTCTTGCCTTCCGTCGGTTATTGGCATTCTGCATTATACGTAATACATTTTTTAAAGTTGAAAATACGTACAGGTTCTTGATATTTTTGTTGATTTAAATCGTCGATTGTTTTTAGTGAGGTGTTATTGCATTTCATTTTTAATACAGATACGTTTATTCTGAGAGTTTGAGCTTCGACTTGTACATGAAATTAATCATTGCCAAGAAATACATCAATCCGTCAAAAACTTGGAAGTGTAGAGGAAAGTCACGTGAACATAAGTTGCACGTCTCAAGTATGCAACCTGTATACTCAAAGACTTTTATAATCAGTCACCGTTGTAATTGCGATATCTTGGATAGTATTTAACTAGCACGACTGAAAGTGTCTCGATCACCTTTGTTCCCATTAGTCCAGTAAATCTAGTGTCAAAAATGCAAATAAAGGAAAAAAATTGCACAGAAATGGTTTTTGTGTTTTCATGTCCTACAACATGTGCCGAGTCAACACTGAAAAATCTAAGTACGCAAAATATGATTTTTTGGGCAAAAGAACAGAAAACTGCGATATTCTGGAATATTGATAATACGCCTATAACTATGAGTAAACTGGAATTTTGAAGCTTAAAAATGTTGAAACTTAACTTGTACATTGTTTTCAATGACTTCTTAACATTGCATATATAAAAAGATTCGCAGAAATACCATTGATGCCATTTTATAGTTCATTTTAAGTACTGTGTTGCAAATATTTCGATTTAAACCTGCGAATTAAATTTAGGAGAAAAGGGTTCGAATCCTATTAATTTCTTTAATTTAAAGAATAACTCTATATGAACTCTCTTTCAAAGTCAAATACACACTTAGACAAGTAAGCATGCGGATAAGAATGCATTCTTTCATTGTATTTCCATGTCTAACTTACATAGTTACTTCTAGATTTTAATTTACAATTTGTAAGCATGTTGTCTGCTACACATATAACATTTAGGAAACACTGTTTCTAACCGACCGGGAGAGTCTGCTTTATTTCTTCACAAATAATCAAACAAGTCCTGATTTCTGAGTTATTATTAGCTCGACTATTCGAAGAATAGTCTAGCTATTCTATTCTACTTACCTTGGCGTCGGCGTCGGCGTCGGCGTCACACCTTGGTTAAAGTTTTGCATGCAAGTACATATAGCTATCATTTAAAGGCATATAACTTTAAAACTTTTTTTTCTTTTTCTAGGCTAATTACCAACCTCACATGTGTCTTCAGGGGTCATAAAACTAGGTGATAGCATCAAGAGCCATAACTCTAGACATGCATTTTGGCCAAATTAGTCCCCATTTTGGACTTAGAAAATTCTGGTTAAAGTTTTGCGTGCAAGTACATATAGCTATCGTTTAAAGGCATAAAGCTTTGAAACATATTTTTTTCTTTTTTGGGGGGTCAATTACCGACCTCACTGGGTCAAGCCGCATAACTCTGACATGTATTTTGACCAAATTATGCCCCCTTTTGGACTTGGAAAATCCTGATTAAATGTGTCTTCGGGGTCATGAAACTAGGAGATAGCATCAAGAGCCATAACTCTGACATGCATTTTGGCCAAATTATGCCCCCTTTTAGACTTAAAATCTTGGCAAATGTTTTGCATTCAAGTACATATAGCTATCATTCAAGGCTTAAAGGTATAGAGCTCTGTAACTTATGTTTTCTTTTCTAGGTCAATTACCAACCTCATTGGGTCAGGTCCCATAACTCTGACATGTATGTATTTTTGGCAAATAATGCCTCCTTCTGGACTTCTGAAAATCCTGGTTTAAGTTTTGCATGCAAGTTACTGTCTCCAAATCAAATGCAGATATTAAACCAAATCAAATGCAGATATTAAATTGAAACTTTTTTGTATCTTCACAGTTATAAAACTAGGTTATAGCATCAAGTCCAATAACTCTGACATGCATTTTTGCCAAATTATGTCCTCTGTGAACTTAAAACTTCTGGTTGAAGTTTTGCATGCAATTTACTATCTCAAAAACTAATGCAGATACTGGATTGAAACTCTAGCATTAAGGGTAATATTCCTGCTTCTAGGACAACAATTCGAACAGTCGAGCATTTGCTGTCTTAAGGACAGCTCTTGTTTTTGTAGATGTTGTTAAAGATTTAGTCAGCACTAAACTCCGGTACAAACGAGTTAATATCACAACTAAGTCCTCTACACGTCCAACAGGCGGAACAGTTAAATTGTCATGAAAGTTATTTACTGTACTTGCCAATCAGGTTGTAAACATTAGTCTGCAGTAAGTTGCAGAAAAGTAGGTTTGGAATGTAGTTCCGTCTGTTCGATGTGCAGAGGACTTACATAGGCGTAACCAGAATTTATTGGAGGATGTGCGAGTACGAGAAACGACGAGTGGGATGTAGGTGTGGGAGAGGGGTTCTCCTTCCGCAGGTGGGGGAATGGGGGCCTACCCCAGAAAATCTTTTAAATTAAGAAGTTATTTCGGGCGACTTGGCGTGTATTTGAAAGCTTACTAATGGGTAGAAATGCGACTTATTTTATCGCTTTTTTCTCTGAATAGTTAATTGTATATAACGTTTTTGTATGTTCAGTGAATTTATTTGTAATCAGTAAGTTAGAATAATAATAATACAAAATTAATATATAGAAAGATTCAACATTTTTTCTAAAAAAATATTTGACAGATGCGTTGTGCATAGAAAAAAGGTCATTGTTGTTTATGAAACAAAGTTTACATTGTACCATTTATTAGAAAATTAATGTAAACTTAAGCTGTCATTTTTATATATTTCATTCCACTATTGTGAAAAGGTATATAGCTGTACATAATTATTTTCGCATAAAAGTAATATTATATATGCTCTGATCTTTCTAAAAATCATATTCTATGATACAAAGAATAACTACATGTGCATGTACCCAGTTGAGAATATTTGGCAAGTAATAACTAGTTCACATTTGACCTGCGATGCGTCTGCGGAGCCCGTAAACAGCTCGTTTCCTCCATTTCGTGCAGGAGGCGGCAGTGCGATTTTCGTACGGATTCACGGGCTCCGAAGCCTCTGCGATTTTGTTTAGTGAAAAGTATAGACATGTCACAGGTGGCATTGCACAATCCCCGCACGGGCATCTTTAAAAGGCTGCGCGCAGATAGTGTAACCAACGCACGATTTTACGTGTACATGGTGCCCAAAAGAAATAATAAAGAGATTGTAGACTCGTGGGACCTTCGCATGGCCCTCGCACAGGTGATGCAAGGTTGCCGCTTGCTGTCCGTGTGGTACCCGTGAAATCACACGGATATAAAGCAATCATCGCCTGGCAACCCTACAGCGGCCGCTCCATTGCCGTGCGGCGGCCTTGATATGGACAAAACATTTTTCAGATGATTATATATATTGGCCATTGAGCCGAAAACAATTAAAGAATGGCCATTCAAGGGTATTTCATTAATAAAAACTGCAAACTTTGCCGAAAAGGGGGCACTTGTCGCCCCCACCCTCACCCCCTGGACACCCTGGTTACGCCCTTGACTTAACAATCTAAAGTTTACTACATCTACAAAACATAATAGCTCAGAAATCAGGACTTGTTTGATTATTTGTATTGATATTGTATTGATAGAGGTACTAACTGATAGATGTGATATTTTACAAAAAGCTAATACATGCCATATAGCATTTAAGTAAAGTCTGACTTCGATCATTCTTTGACAATATCTATACAGTGTGATAACTTCTCAAAATATCATTTTTGTGAATTTTAGTAGTTACATAGAGTGGAACATTTTATGTAGAGGTATTTGTTAACCATTTCGTAAAGATAATGCTAAAATTGTTGGTTATCATGTTGTTTATTAGGCGGCCATATTGGAAATAAGGAAGTCATATTAGATTTATGATGTAATATTGGATTAAAATGCTTTAGTGATTATGTCTAGTGAACGTTGTTATACTTTTCTGTTATCATTTGGATGTTTGACACACTCAGATGCAGTATAAAACATACTATGAATCAATTCCAGAAATCCCCATAAGTTTTGGCGGCCATATTGGATTTGGCAGCCATATTGGATACATATTATTTCAAATGTAATTTTCAATGACTGGTAATAGACTCTGCTCTTATCCTTTAAAATTTTGGCATGCTCAGATAAGTATATTATGAAGTTAAGAGGGAATTCCAAATATTCGCACTTTTGTTTCATTTTTTCAACATTTTACCCCAAAAAAAGGGTGTTTGCATCATTGAATTTTGGTAGATTTTTGATATGTCATTCCTGATATGTTATACATTACGCATGCCAAATATCATTTCTGTGCAAATTTTTTCCCCTAAATTTCTTATTTTACTGGGCTACATCTGCTATTTATTCGTGAGGGTAATTTTACATTAAAATGGCTTAAATCAACCATGCATGGTATACTTCATTGTTTTATTTTCAGCGTAGTCTTAACGAAATCTATGAAAATCATACTAGATCTTTTAGGTGACCGATTATAAATGTCTATGAGTGTATACGATTGCCATTATTTCGTTCAGATCATAATTAGATTTTCGTTAAAACTGCATTTTTATCGAGACAAACTCTTCGATATATGTTAGCGATTCGTATTAGTTACATACAACCACATCCTCTACAATATTTGATGACGTTCTAAAATGAATCTAATTTTCTGAAACATTTCGCTGTCTCTTATTTTGTCAATATGTAAGGAACGCTAAGGAACGCTGATACCATTCAAGATTTCCAAAGTTCTTGCATACTGGACGGCATTTCTCAGTGCTTTCTCTGGCGCCAGAAATAAACTCGCCTTACACAACGTGGTTTAGCAAAACTCTATATTTCGGTCGTGCTGTAAGTGGGGTCTAAACGAACTTCACACCCTATAATGGAAAAAAAACACAACAGACACTATCATTTTATTTTGTTATTTTATGATAATTTTTCTACGTCGGTTTGAAGGAAAAGGGACACTTGGTAGGTCTTGAAAGTGATCTTGGTAGTTTATTCGTTGCCGCTTGAACAGTTACATCAACCGCAGCTTCAACCAGTGAACGCTTTGTATTTTTAAAAGTTACACAAGTGGACTAGTGGGCAAAACAAAATCCTCTTCATCATCATAACAGCAATATTTTACTTTTTTGTCGGACATACTATATGTTGTCACGAAAAGAAAGATCTTTTCTTAATTGACGTCGCGTATTTCCATAATTTTGCTAAAGAAATAAAAGGTAAGGGTAGATTTCCCTGAAGCACAGAGTACCCAAAACAAAGCCAGAGAGCAGTGCATCGCAAAGTAGGCCCTCAACAAAAAGAAAGTGTAGCGGAAAAATATAGAAGACGGGTTGCTTGAAAATCCAACAAGTACATTTTAACTAATTAACTATATGTAAAAATACAAAAAAAGAATGGGTCAGGGGTTGTTAAAAGGGTGCAAACACGCACGCACACACAAACACGCAAGTCTGCACGCATACACGCGCGCGCACACATACACATACAAACACGCACGCCCGTACAGATGTATGTATACATAGTAAATAAACACAAAAGCAGGAAAAACAACACATTAGGGCACCGCCCAGGGACGGCCGGTAGCCAGAAATATGGTAGGGACTTAACCTCACTCATAGTTCAAGGAGAGGGGGTGAAAATGCAAGGGGGCGATGAGGGAAGAGGAAAGAACACACAAACAACAAACAAGACAATAAACTGTACGGACAAAAAAAAACAAGGTGAAAATAGGGGCACCGTCTTGGAACGGTCAGTAACCTATATAAAGGAAACTGGGGGTTAAATTGCGTTTAGGGCATGTCAACCTTGCACTTAAACTATTTTCAACAAGTTAGACAAGGCAGTGTAAATAAAATAACTCCCCGCTGAGAAAGGCTCTAACATTAGTAACAAAATACCAAATTATATAAAGTAGAACATATAAATAGGGTCAATCTAAGGTATAAACACACCAATGTACTCAACGACTTGTCTGAAGTCAGAGCACCAAGAGCCTAACGTTTAAGGGCACGACTAAGCAAGCTGCAAGACAAATTCTACTCACTCGGTCCGTTTTTTTAGAATTTAGGAGAAAAGCAAACGGAGTCTTTCACTTTATTAATCATGGCACCATCAAATAGGAAAGCGTAGCGACTAACTATAGATTTGTCAGTCACCAGACATGCGTTGTGCTTAATGATTTTCGAATTGTATCCACTTTTGAAAAACTTTTTTTACACACTTTACAAATATTTGATCAAAATAAGCATTATTTTAAATTTTCCGAAGTTTATAAACTACACCCCCATAGTATGCGGGTGTGTGTAAGACCAAGTTAACAGAAGATTTTTAAGTTTGTGTTATATAGTCCAAGCGAATTACAGAGAAGAGACGGGTATATACCGTGAATGTTTTATTGCAGTTTACTGAAGTTATATTGAACATGAAACTGCAGAATGACATCTTGTCATATTTGGGGAACATTTTAACAGCAATGTTCAACCCAATGTAACGGTGCTATTTTTAGCTCACCTGAGCACAAAGTGCTCATCGTGAGGTATTGTAATCTCGCTGTGTCCGTCGTCCGTGCGTGTGTGCGTCCATGCGTCAAGTCGTCTGTCGTCAACAATTATGTTTAAACCACTGAATGGATTTTGATGAAACTTGGCCTGGATGTTGCTTGGGTGGTCCTCTACCAAAGTTGTTCAAACAAGTTGTTCCGCTTGGTTGCACATAGGGGATGCCAGAGCTAAAAGTAGAAAAAACTTCAAACGACATCTCCTAAACCGATGGTTCGATTTTGAAATAATTTCACACAAATGGTCCTTATGTCACCCTCTACCAAGATTGTTCAAACTATACCGATTCGTCAAAAAACATGGCTGCTGGAGGGCTGGTCATTTTTCCCTATATGTATATAGTGGAAACTTTAAAAAATCTTCTTGTATGAAACTGCTTGTCCGATTATAGAATAATTTTACACAAATGGTCCTCGTGTGACCGTCTACCAAGATTGTTCAAATTATTTTGATTCGTCAAAAAACATGGCCGGCCGCCAGAGGGCGTGGTCACTTTTCCCTATATGTATATAGTGGAAACTTTAAAAATCTTCTTGTGTGAAACTGCTAGCCCGATTTTAGAATAATTTTACACAAATGGTCCTCGTGTGACCCTCTACCAAGATTGTTCAAATTATCTTGAGTAGTCAAAAAACATGGCTGCCAGAGGGCGTGGTCACTTTTCCCTATATGTATATAGTGGAAAATTTAAAAATATTCTTGTTTGAAACTGCTAGCCCGATTTTAGAATAATTTTACACAAATGGTCCTTGTGTGACCCTCTACCAAGATTGTTCAAATTATTTTGATTCGTCAAAAAACATGGCCGCCAGAGGGCGTGGTCACTTTTCCCTATATGTATATAGTGGAAACTTTAAAAAAAAAATCTTGTTTGAAACTGCATGCCTGATTTTAAGATAATTTTACACAAATGGTCCTCGTGTGACCCTCTACCAAGATTGTTCAAATTATCTTGAGTAGTCAAAAAACATGGCTGCCAGAGGGCGTGGTCACTTTTCCCTATATGTATATAGTGGAAAATTTAAAAATATTCTTGTTTGAAACTGCAAGCCCGATTTTAGAATAATTTTACACAAATGGTCCTTGTGTGACCCTCTACCAAGATTGTTCAAATTATTTTGATTCGTCAAAAAACATGGCCGCCAGAGGGCGTGGTCACTTTTCCCTATATGTATATAGTGGAAACTTTAAAAAAAAAATCTTGTTTGAAACTGCATGCCTGATTTTAAGATAATTTTACACAAATGGTCCTTGTGTGACCCTCTACCAAGATTGCTCAAATTATTCCGATTCGTCAAAAAAACATGGCTGCCAGGGGGCGTGGTCACTTTTCTTCTCTGAATCAATTATAGCTAGAGCCTTGATATTTGGCGTGTGATATCAGATTTGTAATGTCTACCATAATTGTTCAAATTATTGCCATAGGTTCAAAAGTGTGTGTGACAGGTATATAATATAGGCTAACATAGAAGAAACCTAACTCTATACTTATACAAACACATTTGAAGCCTTGTATTCAGGAGAGCGCTTTAGGGTCAATGACCCTCTTGTTTTATTAAATAAATATCAGCATAAACACTCTCTAATCTATGTACATATGCTCTAAACAAGCAGTTATATCAAAAAGTGTGTCTGTACTTGTTTAGAACCCGTCATTTATGATTAGTGATCTTTATATTAATGTTCCTGTACAATATAGAACATGGAAGCTTCAAGGTACGTTTAACTGCCGTGAATTTTCATCTGAGATAGAATGTCTTAGTCATAATCTGATCAAACTATATTAATGTTTCTTTGTTTATAACTACTTTACGATCTTGTGTTCTATTCAGTTTAAGCGTCAACCTTAAAATACGTTACGAATACAATCCTTTGGAGTTTATGTTTCATTTCAAGAGAATATATTATGATAAAACTGTGTAAGCTTTGTCAGGTTTTCTAATATTCCTGTAAGTATGCGTCATACTCTATAAATTGGTCATTTGAAAACTTGGCGGTAGTAAGACAAGTAACATACATACCTCAGTTTATAACTGTTTCTTTTTTATTTTAATTTTGACAACTGGCACGTTACAGAATGTTTATTGATTTAAAAGATTTGACAGTTATATATGTTTAACAAAACGTATAAAAAAAAAACTGTTAGAAAGGTATAAGGGTCATTAATTTGTTTGTAGAGAACTTTAAAACATTACCAGTATTATTATTTTACACGTTAGTTCTATGTATGAACTTTTATTAGGTAGAGTTTCTCTTTAACATATTCATAAGAGACATTCATTGACAATACAATATTTACAGAAGACAGTACAGACGTGTGACATGTCCTTAGTTTAATTTAAACATTTTTTTTCCTCATAATGTACATAAAATTATATAAACATGTATTACATCTGTATAGATAGGATTAGAACGAAAGACAATGTCTTATATGTCTGGTATATCTGTTTTATTTCGTTTGTACTGCCCTGAGCTTTAAGATTTAACGAATTATGGAATATCTTTGATTAAAAAGAATATAAAAATGAAAATGACCAATACTCTAACGATAGAAATTCTTTACAAAATGTATGACTGAAGAGGGGGGAGGGGGGAAGGCTAGATAGAAAGGAAGAAAAAAAAGGAAGGGAAAAGTAATGCCTCATTACCAGTGAATTGGATATGTTTGAATCATTGGAGAAATCTCTTGATTTTTGATATATAAGATTGTAATAATGTAAAAATTAAGGTATTATCTTGACCTGTTACAGTTGGATTCTCAAATAATAGTGTATCCAGGTTAATGTTAAAATTTTGAAGACTGCCAAGCAGAATTGTATGAATGTCATTATAAAACCTGCAGTCGAAGAAAAAGTGAAAGTTTGTCTCAATTTCACCATAGTTTCACAAAGGTGTAGGGGGTATGTTTTACAGAAACATCATAGTTGAGAGAACTACATTTTGTACGAAGACGTGTGTGAAGGACCTGTAGTTTCCCAGTACCAACATAGTAGTAGGATGGGATTTTGTTTTTGTTTTTGTTTTTGTTTAGGTAACTTTTAAATGAAGAAAGTGATGCAGATTGTCGAACATTTAGAGGCAGTAAATTCCAATCCCGAAGGTAAAAAATGAATTAAAATAAAGTATGGTACGGGCTTGAACTCCACGGACATCTTCCGAGTTTCCAAGGTTGTATCCTTTAACATGTTACTTACGTAACTGTAACGCAATATGTTACTTTGCCATCGATTATAGAGTATTTGTAATGCGCTCACTATTCTTCATTTAAGTCTGAAAATGTGCTTTATCTATATATTGTGCAATACTTACAAGAAAATGATAAAGTACTTCCTGGACAAAATATGATTAGTTGCAATTATTTTTGATGGAACAAATTTCTTTTCTGTGGTCGTGTGAATTACAGTTAATGTCAACAAGTTGCTGCTTCAAAGCACGAGGAATGTGTAGGATGGAATTTTTATTCTTTAATTAAATTGAATAAAAATTCGATTAAGGGTACAAAATTGTTGCTTCGGCAGTACTTACCTTCCAACATTTTAAGCCTTTTCAAATGGTATGTATTAAACGTAACAGAGTGTTAGAGGGTAATATTGAAAATAACACATGTTTACAAAATGCTGCAAGTTATGTTATCATTCCCCACACATCATCGACACTATTGTGTATATCTGTATTTGGATATAAAAAGGTAACGAACTAGTTTGGTGGAATTACTATTTTAAATTACAGCCAGACCAAACAGATTTGTTGATCCTGATTTGATTTCTTGTAATGGCAGCAATGTTTAATCTCGTGTTTTGTTATACTACTAGGAAATTAATGAGTGGTGACACAAAGCATATTAAATACAAAATTTATTTTAGCAGATTGATAACAAAAATCTTTTTAAATCAGTTAAAGATCTACAGTCTATGTGGAACTTTGAAACAATCATAACTGATAACAATATGAAGTATGTTGACTGTCATTAGATAGTGAAATAAAGATATCACAGGGTGCTGCGTAAAAGTATACATACTGATGTAGTTAAACAGGATATAGATAGCTTAATTAAGGGACACAGTAGCCTGTCGCTTAGCAAATAGACTGAGACTGGGGTTGCACGAGGGTATTCCAGACGTTTTTGTTTTTAGGGGTTTAGATTCACACCTAACAATTTAGGTCATGTGGCTATTTTACCCGCTTTTGGTGGTGTTTCTGGCATGGGCGGGCACCTATGTTGAACCATCGACCTTCCATAAGCCAGCTGGATGACTTTCTCACATGAAGAATTCTACACCCGAAACTAGGTTTCGAACACATATCGGTGGGGGCAAGTGATTCGAGGTCAGGCAGCACTCGGCAACAGTGACCTCCTTTCTAGATATGCATGTACTGCTTGATGAAAGAAGAATTTGAGAAGTTTTAGGTATACTTGTATTTTGACTCCGGTAATTTAGATTCCTGGTAGAGATTATGTGAGGCGGTTAACATAGAGCAGATTACATTTGATTTTGTGTTTGGTTTAACGTCGCACCGACACAAAGATTACGTTTGATTTTGTAAAATGCAATAAGGAAATAGGGAACTGATCATTTGTGTAAAACTGCTTCTTGTTACAGACATAGGCCTACCATGTGCAATGCACGCAGCTTATGGTAATTTGAATATGGTAACGTAAACATATACGAGCTGTTTCAAAATTAACTCTTCTAAAGTGAAAGAACATGCATGTAAAGCTATAGAAAGACCAATTTAGACTATTCATGCCATATAGATCAAATTGAAAAAGTTCAGAGAAGAGCTGCTTGATTCGTCACTAATCGCATGTTGGCCATCATTAGAGATAATTAAGAAGAACTAGAGCTCGTTTAATAATGTTCTCTAAGATTGCCCATCATGTAGTAGCTGTATATCCGGAAAAGAATTTATTTATACCAGCTGATTCAAGAACAAGGCATGGACATAGTAATTAACATAGGAGATGTGAGGCAGTACAGTATTTTCATCAAATTTTAAAGACCAGTCATCGTTGAATTTATCTAAAAATATTATGAAAATTACTTGCTGTAATATATAATTACAGGTGTAGAGAAGAAACGTGCAAATTTCAATATACCTGGGAGATGACAACAACAAAGTGATTGCAGTCGCTGTCAGTTAATCTTGGTCGTTAGAAGTTTGTTTGTTTACAAATGGCGGTTGGCAGAAAATGATTTTTTCCCAATTTTACATTTGTTATGCGACAGTCGGACACTGCGGCAGAAGATAAAGATTAATTGCTGAGTAAGGATCTAAATGCACATCATAGTATGTTTACTGCAACATTTGCAAAGATTAAGCTGTCAAGAACACTCGAAAAAACCTTTGTTGTAATTTTGAACATGATTGTGCATGATGATCATGATAAACAGCCATGAATTTGATGAAATTGCTTTGAAAATTATATATATATATATATATATATATATATATATATATATATATATCAGATCATAACGTTTAAAATAAAAAAATAAAACTTGTAAATGGTTTACTGTTCACCCAATTATTTATAACCGAGGAACTTCAAAGACACATGCATTGTGCGTGTGTCACAGACTCACACATAATATGAAAAAGGCAAAGCCTCTGAGCGAGCGTAGCATAAACGGCAAAGAAACTATTCACTGCTTAAAACAATTCCGAGAACCTATTCACTTCAAAAGTTGAAAGAAACAAAAATTTGTTGTCATTATACGAATATCATACGTTGCCATACATATTATGGAAAGCCGGTGTCACGGTGACCTCATTACCTGTTTGTGGCGTTCTTATTGCTTATATATGACATTTTATCCATTTTCTGGCCAATGCTTGATCTTTTAAACGAAAATCATATTTTTTTCTACCAACTGGAAATCTTTCTTGCATTATTTTTGAGTGATGGATAATATTCAGCAATCAAATGAAGTTCTGTATTCACTGCCAACAAAGCATTTCCTGTGAGCACCTGTCCTCTAGGGACACGCACTTCGTAAAATAAAAGCAAAATTGAAATTATTTCCATAACAACTTTTTTAAAAATAAAGACACCTAATGAACATTGAGATTTTAACTCAAATATAAAATTTGAAAAAAAAAACAATTTTCCCGACTTTGACGGAAGTAGAACAAAATGGCGGCACCCAAAATGGCGGCGCCCAGACGAGAGAAAAATTTTTCAGCTACATCACTTTTGCCCCATTCGTCACACCTTTGTTATATTCGCCTACACATTGCTGTAAGGCGAGCTACGTGCTCGCTAATATGAAATAAGGCAAAGCCTTAAAGCGAGCTCAAAGAAATCGGATTTAGCTAAAAATATTATGCATCATTTATTTGTCACAAAGAAACTATTCCCTACTCACAAGAATTCAGGAGAAACCATTCACTTGAAAAAGTCTACATTTAGTGTCACCATACCTGTAACAGTGCATATCATACATTGCAAATATTATGGAAAGCCGGTGTCACGGTGACGTCATTATCGCGTTCCCGTTTCTTTCTGCTTATTAATGACATTTTTTCCATTTTCTGGCCGATGCTTGATCTTTTGAATGAAAATAATTTTTTTTTCAAACAACTGGAATGCATTCTTTCATTATTGTTGAGTGATGAATATTTTTTAGCAATTGAATGAAGTTCTGTATTCACTCCGGAAAGAAGTACTTCCTTTGAGCACCTATCCGTTAGGGTGCACTTTTTAAGAACTTCCGACGAAACTTTTCAAATCCATCACCAAGTGTGGAAGTATACTTGCGTTACCGCAAAGCTCGATTCTCGAGCAGGCCCTATGGGCTTGCTCTTCGAGCTCGCTATTAAGGCCCTAGATCGCACTCACACGCCTGCTATTCCATTCACCGGTGCTACGTACGTGTAATTTCTACTGCATGAATAAACGTCACAAAAAGTAAACATGGAGGGAGATGATTCAAAACCAGGGTTTTTTTTGTGTTGAAAAAACTTTCCATGTGAGAGCGTCTCCGTCTTATAGAGGCCTTCGCCTCCCAGACCCCCCACAAGGGGTTAACCACCCCTTCGAACTCCGATCAGTTGGATAACTTAAGGTTGTGTATACCTGGATTTCAGTCTTCAAAAAACTTGTCATTCAATTTTTTGCTTTCATTTTCATGAATCAAAAATGTGTTGTAAAGCTGTAAATAATAACTAAGCAAGTACTAGCTAATGTAAGCACGTCAAAGATATTGTTTGTTTTTCAGTGACTCCATGATGCATGTTTGAACACCAAGCTTTAAATAATGCAGCGTAGGAATCCAGGAGCAACAGCTGCACTTCTTCAGAAAGCTAACAGTCAGCTGAAAGGAGAAAAAATTGAAAAACCTGAAGATGAGCTGAATGTGAGAGCATAATTATCTTAACCTGGAATTATAAATTCATGAAAAAATTACTTCTTGCATTGAAATTCATAATTGCTTTAACAATCATGAATGATAATAAGAAACATAATAATGTACAATCTGAAAACTTTGAGTATAAAACTTACTGTATAAAATTCAGAAATTGTCATTATGATTTGATGACCCTATATGGACAATCAGCAGCTTCCAGAAAATTCTATATTTTCATCTACTGTTTAAGTATTTTCACTTTCTTTTGTCGATAATATCACTCATATGAGCATATTGCCTTCTGTACCAGTCAATAAAGTTGAAATCACATTATTATTATTATACCAGATTTATATAGCGCCCTTTTCATGATCTATTTCACGTTCAAAGGCGCTTTACATAGTTCAAATGCAGCCACACATGGCGCATAATTCATTCTCTACTAGTACAGACACAGAGCGATCTGACCAGAGGGACAGAGTGAGACAAAGCCCCCTTGACAGAGAGATCAGAAATCAGATACAGGCTTGTCCGGCTAACTTAGCCAAGCTCGTTGCGAATAGACAGCCTGGTTCTTTAACATGCCCAGTGTATAGCACTGATACACGCAAGGATTGCCTGGGTTCCTGACCAGTACACCTCTAGTAAAGGATACATAGTCAGGCGGAAAGAGCTGATAGTCAATAAAACCCAACCCAAAAGTGTTAAAAAATGCCTCAGTAGACAAACTCTGTTTTTACAGTAAGCACAGTGTAGTAAACATTTCTAAAAAATTTAAAAGGGGCCTCCATGCATGGCCAAGTGGTTAAGATCACTGTCAGATTTAGAATTGTTTGCCCTTTACCTATGTATGTATGCTTTATTATATAAGTGGGTCATTTAGCAAGCATTCATAAGATAAGCAGCTCTTCCAAGAGATTTGTGCATGTCTGAAATATTTATGTTGGTGTGTCTTTTATCCTAACAAAACAAGGATCTTGATTTTATACTTTCAGGCCTACATCAGTTCACTTACACAAAAAACCTCCAAACAGCAGAAGACTGTCAACTTCGAAGATCTTGGTGACAGTATTTCCATATCAAGTGACATTGAAGATATTCCTGTCAAACCAACACCAGAAGTTGCCTCAGGTAGTAAGTTTCTGAAGAAGAAGCCGTCTGTAGGAGACCAGAATGTTGAACCAGCCACATCAGGGAATAAATTCTTAAAGAAACCACAGGTCTCTGCTGGTTCACCATCACCTGCTGTTAAATCTCAGGCTCAACAAAGGTATATCTTTCACATGTATACAGTTTTATTAGAATGATTAAGTATGGTATGGTTCTGAGAAACACAAGTGTTAGAAAATGTAGCAGTTACTGTAGCTTTTATGAATCCCCCACCACTTTGTGCATAACTCATGAGTCAGCCATTTTGGCTCAATGTCAAGATCACAACTCAAGGTCAAAGGTTTGAGCTCTGTAAACCCCTCGAAGAATTTTCATGAAACTTGGGTCAAATGATCACCCATCAAGATGATGTGCAGAACTCATGAGCCAGCCATGTTTGCTAAAGGTCAAGGTCACAGCTCAAGGTCAAAGGTTTTAGCCTTCAATTTTGTGTCCCCTCTGTATCTCCTAAACCCCTTGAAGGATTTTCAAGTTCATTGGTGTTGTCATACATGTACTATAAAATATACTTAACAATGTTAATGCTTCCACCAAATACCATCAACCCTTTTGCTGTCCATAACATCGGCGGGGGATATAGCTGTCTTTCAGACTGCTTTATGTATAATGGGTTCTGTTACTGTGATAATTATTGGTATGTGGAATGCTAAAACTAGGAATTTTATGTGAAATTTTAATTGTCTTATTAAACAGAATGAGAGGTGTATAGTATTTCTGCTGTATAAAGACTTTCAATGTAAATGTTGCTCATTAAAATTTTTTTTTAAGAATATTGAATTATTTTACTTATCTTTTTAAGATATGGCAGTCAGTCAGTGCAGAGTGCTGGCTCGAGCAGGCCAGGGAGCCAGCTTGGGACCAGTCGTCTGGCCCACAGTGCCCTAGACAAGGCTTCAGCTATCACTGGCAAGATTCAGCAGCGAGTGGCCACGCGCAAGACCTATACATTAGAGTCAGACAGTGATGAAAGTTTTAGTGCAGTTAAACTCTCGAGGTCTGGTGGAGACCAGGTAACTGGCAACATTGTTAAACTTGTCTGTTCAGGATAGGCTGTAATTAGAAGTTTTAAAGGCCAAGGAATTAAAATGTCATCTAGAGAAATATGGGTCTATGTAAATTTCTGTAACTGTACTGTGTAATTTCCAGTTGCAGTTTTTCTGTAAAATTAGAAATACTGTTGATTGCATATTCATTATTTTTTGATATTGTAATAATTGAAAAAAATGGCAACCACCTTGGTAGCATAGTGTAGAAGGCCCACTTCGAGTGTGGGAGGACAGGTTGTAGTTTGCTCTCTGGCCATGTCTACAGCGTGATATTCGAGTGAGGCAGCACTATAAAGTTGGGCATTGTGCTTGCTGCTACAAGTACTAGTAGACACCTTTGTTTATATGACTGAAAAGTTGTTGAGAAAGACACTAAACCCAAAATCATACAAAAGAAATGGCATATTATTTTGAAACGTTTTCACACTTTATATATTTACAAAATGTTTGTTTCTTAATATATTTAGATATCTGAATCTCAGAATTCAAAGACGGACAGTGTAAAGATAGGAAGAGACGGTGGTAAGTTCATGAAGAAAACCACACCCAGTCCTGCTCCAGTCACAGAACCACCTAGAACATCCACAGCACAACAAAACAGAGGAAAATCTCCAGCAAAACAACCAGTGGCTAATCAGTCCCAGAAAAAAGGTTTAATAGCTAGTTTATGTGATTGTTTCATCTAGGGCTGTCATCGATAGAAACGATATCGATGTATCAACGATATTTTTTTGTCGATCGATTATCGATTCCCATTTTCAAAAATCGATATTTTACACAGAGAAAAAACTACCCAAATAAACACTCAGACCCTAAAAAACAACTAAAGTTCACAAATTTGTAAGTTTGGATAAATGCAAAAAAGGAGTGAAGGCAAAAAAAAAATGAAAGATGTTATTAATTTTTATGTATTTCTTTTATTTCATAAATACAAATACAACACAATCAAACAGAAATATGGAAAGTAGGCAATAAAACTTAAAATAGCATTTACAGGAAGGTATATAGTATGCATATGAACAAATACGTCGTTTATCTAACTTAATAATCAATATATTGATGTATCGTCGATATTTGTCTTCTGATATATCGGTATCGTCGATACGCCTAAGACCCAATCAATGACAGCCCTAGTTTCATCAGTCAAACCAATATTTGAATATTATTTCAGTTATGTTATTGAGTTCTGTCAACTTAGCAGTATATCTGGTTTTATTACTAAAAACAAGGTCAAAAGTCTAACCTGAAAAGCTACATTCAAAAAACACATTTAGCCATGCAATACTCCGCATGGAAATAGGGGTAAATATAAATATATACATGTAAATGGCAGTTTAGCATGTTATTGTGTACATGTAAACGCAAATGAACGTAACAATTCAAACATACATGTAGGTATAACAAATAGACACAAACGTTTATGAAAAAGGAACACAGCAGAGTACCAATCACTAGTGAAAATGGGTTTCAGATAGATAACTGACCTGTTTCCCATATTATTTCGGTATTGGATTCCTTCTAACATCCCCTTGGGATAAACTCTTTGCATCCGAGTAGTCCTCCCCATAGCTGTGCATAAGAGGTTTTCAGTACTTGACTCCAGTTTCAATTATTTGACACTTACTTATGAAATCAGTTCTATCACTTTATATATAATATATTATATGTAATAAATTTTCTTTGAGTTTCAGAAAGTTTATGCATTGTTTTACAGCCTCCCCATTCCAGCTGAAAAGTTCCTTGAAGTATTCTACAGATGTTGTTCTTACATCTGAGGAAGAAAGTTTAGCAGAATTTGTTGGTGGTCTGCCTTCCTCCTCTGACAGTATGGATATAAAACCAAAACAACAAGTAAGACATGTTTTGTAACATTTTGTAACATTTTACAACTTGAGACTCAACTGGGCCTCTGATAGGGGCCTCCGTGGCCGAGTGGTTAAGGTTGTTGACTTAGAATTACTTGCCACTCACCAATGTGGGTTCAAGCCTCACCTGGGCATTGAATTCTTCAAGTGAGGAAGCCATTCAGCTGGCTTACGGAAGGTTGGTGGTTCTACCCAGGAGCCTGCTCGTGATGAAATAATGCAAGGAGGGGCACCTGGGGTCTTCTTCCACCATCAAAGCTGGAAAGTTGCCATATGACCTATGCTTGTGTTGGTGCGATGTTAAACCCAACAACAAAAATGGGCCTCTGATGAAGCTTTACCTAGATGCCTTTGGAGATTTATTTTTCAAAGTAGACCTAACATATAATAAACATATACTGTGAAGTCTTTGATATTCATGGGGTTCTAATTTTCTTTGACTTTATGGTTGCGTTAGTCCACAAATATTTTGAAGAAATAAGTTTGAAATTCAGGAATACCTTTAAAAGGCTTCTTACCATAGACCACTTACTGGATCTTTATCAGCCTTGGTCTGTAGCATCATTATAATGTCCTCTCCAGTTTATTCAGTCAGGACAAAAAGGGGCCTCTAGAACTTCTCATCCTAAAGCGTTTGATGAATCTTCATTAATTTTGGTCTGTAGCATCCTTGTAAGGTCCTCTCTCAAATCTGTTCATGTGAGGGTACTTTAGGTGCTTTGTGTTTCTTATACTAAACACAGTTGTTAACCAGGTTTTCAACGAAAACCTGAGTTATTAGATTGGGGTAGATGTCGGTCGGGCGGGCGGCGGCGGCGGTGGCGGCGGCGGCGGCGGCGTCAAACTTGTGTTTCCGGTCAATAACTTTTGTTTCGGTAAAGATATTTGAATAAAACTTGGTATGTATGTAGCTTATATCAAGACAAAGGCTGGGATTGATTTTGGGGTTTCTGGGGTCAAGGTCAAGGTCACTGTTACTTAAAATAGAAAAAGGGTTTCCGGTCAATAACTTTTGTTTCGGTAAAGATATTTGGATAAAACTTGGTACGTATGTAGCTTATATCAAGACAAAGGCTGGGATTGATTTTGGGGTTTCTGGGGTCAAGGTCAAGGTCACTGTTACTTAAAATAGAAAAAGGGTTTCCGGTCAATAACTTTTGTTTTGGTAAAGATATTTGAATAAAACTTGGTATGTATGTAGCTTATATCAAGACAAAGGCTGGGATTGATTTTGGGGTTTCTGGGGTCAAGGTCAAGGTCACTGTTACTTAAAATAGAAAAAGGGTTTCCGGTCAATAACTTAACTTAGGAATGAGCTATCATGATGAAACTTGGTGTATAGCAAACTTATATAAAGTTGTAGCTTGGGATTGATTTTGGGGTTTCTGGGATCAAGGTCAAGGTCATTGTTACTAAAAATAGGGTTAGGTTAGGGTTAGGGTTAGCATATCTTCTACATGCATGGAGGGATTTTGATGAAAGTTGGCACAATTGTTCATCATCATGAGACGGAGTGTCATGCACAAGAACCAGGTCCCTAGGTCTAAGGTCAAGGTCACACTTAGAGGTCAAAGGATACAAGAATGAAAAGTTTGTCTGGAGCATATTTTCTTCATGCATAGAGGGATTTTGATGTAACTTGGCACAATTATACACCATCATGAGACGAAGTGTCTTGCGCAGTTCCATTCTTAAGAATTACTTCCCTTTGTTGTTACTATAAATAGCTTATATTGTAACTTTTTCATTACTAGACGTAGGGAAAAATCGAGACCTATTTTCTGTAGTACAACATGCATGTTACATCCAATTTTGAGGTGTATTTTGACCAATCTCTACCTGGTTAGGATTTCTGTGTGGACTTAAAATTATTTTTTTTGTATTTTTTTTTTTTTTTTTTTTAGATTAACTTCCCTTAGTTGTTACTATAAATAACTTATATTGTAACTTTTTTATAATTGACCGTAGGGAAAAACCAAGACCACTTTTCTGTGGTACAACATAGTTGTTACTTTCTAATTTTAGGTGAATTTTAAGGTATCTCTACCTGGTAAGGAGTTTTTTTGTGGACTTAGAAAAACAAAAGA
Source organism: Mercenaria mercenaria (assembly GCF_021730395.1). Lineage (NCBI taxonomy): Eukaryota > Metazoa > Mollusca > Bivalvia > Venerida > Veneridae > Mercenaria > Mercenaria mercenaria. Next base: position 33,084,620 of record NC_069363.1, read on the forward strand.
ATTACAGTGATTACTAAACAACCACAAAATTAAAATTACATCTGCAAATACAGGTGCTAGAGTAAAGAAATTTGACGGGCGTATATTGTGACATTCTGGCACTCTTGTTTATTCTTATGAAAAGTGTTGAAAACCTGGTTTCGTGGCATTGCCGCGTTTCTTGTTAGTACCTTACCATTCATGATTCAGTATGTCATATATATATTGTATGTAATTTTACCTTATTTTGTTTATTTCAGTATGGCAGACCTGCAGGCCGTCACACTCCTTCACCTCAACCTGGTAAACTTGGCAAGGGCAGGCGCAGTCCTTCACCACCACCTCCTAACAAATCTTCTGGTAGACCTTCCTCATCTAAGACTCAAGGCCGATCAGTTTCCCCTCAGAACAAGCCACCAATGCTACGTCGCACACCATCTCCCAGTCCCCGCACACCTGAAAGAATGTCCCCAGGCCTGAGGCGTAGATCTCCATCTCCTAAGCTAATAAGGTCATACTCAGATGATTCTAATGTTGCAGAGTCTATTATTGATGAGGTAGCTGATGACTTTGGATTCAACGGTAATTGGTTTTTCTTGCTTAACTTTGGTTAAATGACAGATTTACTCTGAAGTCATTTAATTTCATTGACATAAAATTTTGAGCGTTTGAAAGGAAGAACAATTTTTTAAGAGGACAGGAATTGATGGCTTATTTTTTTCTAAGATTAAAGTAATAGAATATTTTTTACTCTTCAGGATATAATTTCATAGATTGTAGCAACAATGCAATCCTCAAAAATGTGTCTTCACATAAAAATATGTTACTTTGTAGTATGTCACTGTGTTTTTAAAAACCAAATGAGCCGTGCAATGGGAAAACCAACATAGTGGGTATGCGACCAGCATGGATCCAGACCAGCCTGCGCATCCGCGCAGTCTGGTCAGGATCCATGCTGTTCGCTAACAGTTTCTCCAATTCCAATAGGCTTTAAAAGCGAACAGCATGGAGCCTGTCTGGATCCATGCTGGTCGCATACCCACTATGTTGGTTTTCTCATGGCACGGCTCAAATGTAAAACTTAAATTCAAAATTACTTTAATTTTGTGATTTGATAGACATCAGACATAGCAATACTATAAACTTCACAGTTGATTATGCATTTCCAGGTAATGCTTCTTTCTGTTCACAAGGTGTTACTTTAGCAACACATATTAGCAAAAATTACACACTCAGTTACAAATACTATTGTTTTTACCTAATCAGAAAGGTATTATTGAATTTAAATATCTTTGATATGCATAGTTTAGGAATCAGGTTTACATAATCTTTTTGTTGAAATATTTGTAAAAATATCCCAGTGCCTGCACTGAAAGTGAATAACAATGCATTGTTAACAGTCAAGTTGCCTTATATTAGACTCTAATGGAGGTAGTGCTAAGGCAAGAAGAAAAGTTGGTAAGAAACAGGGAAGTGGTTGCACATAGAAAAAAGAACTGTAGATCATTTTGCCATGTCGTTTTTTTTTCTTTTTCAATTTTTCTCAGTTTTATTTCTGCATGTTGTTATACCCATATATATGATGTTATTTATTGGAAAAAATACAAATCATTTAGTGTACAATTTCTAATCAAAATGTTTTTTTTAATGTGATCTTTGGAGTGGGTAGATCTCAGAAAGCAAACTTTCCCTGAAATAACTTTCACTGTATTCTTTATTTAATAATAGAAAAAAATTCCAGGAAGTAGTGGCTATGCTGTATATTAGGAGGATCAGGTGTAAAAGAAAAATGACATTGATAGCCATTGGACTCTTCATAGTACACAATACTTGAAATTAAGATTAAAAACAAATGTACAACTACGAGGGATGTTGGTTATCTGAACCAAGTTATATCTTTTGAATTCAGCACCATTGCTTTTATATATGTTCTATCTGAACTATGTGGTATTTTGATTTTAGCACCGCTGTTTGATATATATTTTCTGTATCCAATATATTTTTCATGTAGGTCATTTGTTTGTTTATACAATGTTTGACTGGCACTGGTAGCACCCATTTGATTTTCATCAAAGTTTAGTTCTCCATTAAAAAATACAAAATGAATGCTATGAAACTTCTTTATATATCATATAGAAATTTCAGACATTATTCATATTTTACTCCCCACATCTGATGTGTTCTTAAGGTTTAGCAGTATATCACAAAATAACAGAAATTTTGAGTAAATGAACAGCATCATGACAAACAACTTATCTGTCCAGCAAATGTTTTACTGTTCTATCCCATAGAGTTGGATACTTAAAATATTCTAAAGGAGTTGTCCCCTTTTAAAAAAGAATGCCATTTGTAAAGAAATAAATGTAAACAATTGTCATAAATGATGTTTTACTAGTTATGTTAAGTTAAAACAAAACAAAGTCATGTAACAGCTTTTTTAAAAATGGTGAGTTTTTAAAGGCACTGAACTGTCTAGAAGTGTGGCCACTTCATGCAGTCCCTTTCCAGAATTCAATACATATATGAGTAAATTGACAATGGTTTTGTAGAATAATATAAATGTTTTATATGCTGTTAAATGTTCATGTAAAACAATGCTTTCTTTCTATGATTTGATGATGTTTGAACTTTTTTCTCCGAAACATGGACCTAACTCTTAAATGAGATGATGGGTAAAAGTACTGAAATTATGTTTTCCTTTAGCATTAAAGTATTGTACTCATAATAACATACTATTAGGTAATTTCTGTGTGATTACAAATATTCTAATTAGACAGTTGGACAATCTTCAGATGTAAATGTAGCCTAATGCACCTATGGCTTTCTGTAAAAATTAGACTATGCTGAAACTGCATACGGGGAATACGTTATTTTCCAAATGTCATTACCGGTCCACTACCTTAATTTACATGCAATTTAATCATTTGGTTATTTTGTTCATTGGACATCATTATTGCTGACAGCCCTCCATGTAACAGTTTTCTTGCAGTTAGTGAGTTAATTCCTAAATGTTCCATATGAAATATTGAGCACTCAGTGTTGTATTTGTAAACAGTCAGTAAGACCTATATATGTAGATAAGTGTGTTGTTACAAATGATTATCCTTTTGAAATATGTTATGTCTGTCGGAAAATATCAATGCATTTTTTACAAAATCAATATTAGACTCATAAAACATATTTTACCACATATTTCTTTTAATTTTTAGTCAAGTTATCGACCTGCTTGATTTTGAAGCAAGTTTGTTAATAACTGCAAAGGCATTGACAGTTGGTGATAAGTTAATTTGGAATTTTATATAAATAATTCAGAATGTTCTCCTTTATATCTGTTATCGAAGAAATATTTCAGGAGACCAGAAATTGTCTTTTCTGTTTTCTTGACAAGCTGTTTGACATGAAGAAACTTTAGTTTAGTTATGTCCCTTTTTGTTAAAAATTACCTCTGGACCATTTTAATATAATTGTTTCTGTAAGTCTTGTCTACTTTTTGCAGTAATAATGGACCTGGATGACCTTGGCCCTGCAGATGAAGATGAGATGCCCTACAGACCAGAAACACCCATCTCACGTAGTGACTCCCCCTCACCTGTCAGGTCTACTGCCAGAAAGACAAAAAAAGAAAATAAGAAAGGAAGAGGGAAGAAATCTTCTTTGAAATCTACTTCTGAAACATCACTCAAGGAGAAGAAGGAGCATGGTTCACCATTTAGAGCTTCGGCTGATAGAGAAGCTTCTGTATTTAAAGCAAGTAAAGATAAGGAGAAATCTCCTTTTAAGGCAAGTTCTAATGTGAATGAATCTCCATTTAAAGCTAGGAGCAACAGGACTGAATCTCCGTTTAAAGCCAAAGACAAAGAAAATAGGTCTCCATTCAGGGCGGCAGATACAGGATCTCCATTTAAAGCAAAGGGAGAAAGTTCTCCATTTAGAGCTAGCAATGAAGGTTCTTTGTTTAAAGCTTCTGATAAATCTAGCTCCCCATTTAATGCAAAAAGTTCAGACAGGTCGGAAAAATCTGAAAAAAGCAGAAGCAGTTCTCCATTCAAGTCAAAAGGGAAAACGTCGAAAAAGGCTCAGAAAAAGAAAGGTAGAGACAGATCTAAAGAAAGATCAAAAGATAAAAAGAATAAAGGTACTGATTTGTTTAGTTCGTTTGGATTACAGACTATAGATGATTTAATGGGACATTCTATTAAAGAGAGTGAGTATGACAGTGTTAGAAGTGAAGTTGAAGAAGTACAAAGTGAAGTCTCAGAAGAAATCAGAACAGAGAAACCTGGTGCATACAGTTATAGTCAGAGATTTGAAGACACTGAAACAGAAATTGCTACAGACTATGATACCACTAAACCTTCTGCAGCCAATTATACTGAAGACTTTGACAGTATATCCGAGAAGATTGGTTACAGCAGTGACAAGGGAAGGTCATCAGCTTCAGAAGTTAGGACAAAATACAGTGGTGATGAGACTGTGAGAAGTGAAACGGAATTTACGGAGAGTTACACAGAGTCTGTTGTATCAGAGTCTAAATATACTGATGATGATGAAGATAAAACATACAGTGATAGTTACTCTGAATATTCTGAGGATTTTACAAAAAGGTTTGTTACCTTTTAGCATTGTGCTAAATGTGTAGATTTTAACTGTTAACTTTAGGCTTAATTAAAAGATTATTTCTTAGTGTCTTTTACACTTAAATTGCAAAACAAGCTATCATGAAGTCAAGTGTTGAATTTGACTGAAATCCTACCTGCTGATGAATACTAGTCTAAAAGCTTACAATGTTGAATGTTCATTTGGATTGATTTAGATAAAAACTTGGTATCTGATAAACTTGAAATATGGAGTGAAACAAGTCATAAGTTACCATGCACAGAAAGTTTTTCAGTATTTTGGTTGTTTCTTTTCTGTTAGTATGGTACCAACCACCTCTAGATCTGATGTGACCCCGCATCCACGGAGAGGCATGGCTACAGCTGAGGTTCAGACAGCCATGGATGGGCTTCTCTATTCTTGGGACCCTGCTGGCACAGGGGTAGCCTTTCCTGGAGTTCCACTGGGACTGCACTTCGTGGATCCAACTCCTATAGCTACACATGTGGTATCTGCAGATTCTCTTGAAGGTAATTCTGTCTTTAAACAAAATCCTTAATGTAGCAAACATACATGCAAAAGTGTAGTCAGTGTGTAGTCATAATTCTGATTGTTGTGCAGTGTATTTCATAGTGCATTTAGAGTGAACACAAAGCATTGCTAATCAACATGCCATTTTAGAAAAGGGCAATGCATATCAGTATAATTGGAAATGCTCCACTCAGCACATCCAAGAAAAATATGTATAGCAGGGTTTACACAGACCTTGAAAAGTCCTTTGATTTGATGCTATTCCTTAAAATCCTGAATATGACTAAGACCCTTAAACAATGAAAAAATTGCTTAGATTATGTTAAACTGCCTTAATTTCACCCAAAACTCTTTGAAAAATGTTCAGTGAGCAATTTGTGTTGGGAAAAGATTGAATTTTAAAATGAAACAGAAAAAGCAAAGATTGTTCAAAGAAAATTTGGTATTTCTTTATTTATCAATATTGGTATCCACCTGTAGGGATTATAAGTAAAATGTCTACGATGACATTCTATTGCAGTTTACGCAGAATGTAATTTATGCTGTAACACAGTTTTTGGAAATAGTTGAAAAAAGTTGTTCAGGCTAAAATTCAAAATGTAATTTCAAGAGGGTAAAAATACGTACTTGTCCTTGAACAGTGCTTGAATTTTGTCTCAGATGTCTTGATGAACCAAAGATAAGTTGATCATTAATGTGTGTGTTTATAATATGTCTGAAATCACATACTTTAAGAGAGCTGAGAAGGTTGTTGGTAAAAACAACAGTGTTGTTTGATACAAGTGGTACATCTACATACATTTTTCAATTATTTCAGCTTCAGAAGCCAGTACCTTTATATCAATTTCTTTGGAAATTTGACACTTGCCCTTATAAACTTGTGTGTTAATGACAGTTTGTGGGTCAGTGTAACTGCCTAAATTAAGAAACTTATATTAACTGATATACAAAAACATTGCTTTTTTTGCAGACAATAACAAATTATTTGAAACATGAAAATTATATGCAATAGCTTCCATTATGCAGTCAGATAATAAACTTGGTGCTTTTCAAATATATTGCATTTCTTGTATTTTATGATCAACAGCTATGACAGCATATAGCCCAGCAATGCTTGCCCTGCATGATATGCTGAAGTCACAGATGGAACTGACACAAGAATTCCTCAGAACACAGAAGCAGATGTACGAGGATTTCACTAGAAATATTACACCTACCTTCAAATACACAACACTTGAGGATACAAAAAAGGTAAATTGTTAGGTTTTAAGAGGCCTTTTTTAACGTTCATCTCTATCATACATAGGGGTGTAAGAATAAGACAGTAGCCAGTGTAAATGTGCATTCTTTTAAATTTATTGCAAGGTGAACCAGTTGTAATTTCTTTTTCTAATGTTCAATCATGAGTAAACCCTGACCAATAACACACATACTGAATAAAGCCCAAACAGGGACTTAAAATATGTTAAATGCATGCTTTAAAAGGCGGATGTTACTTGTGCATGAACACAAGAAACAATTAATCCTTACAGTTTTAAGTAAACATATTTCTGCACCTGTTTTTAGCTCACCCTGAGCCTTGCTCAGGGTGAGCTATTGTGATCAGTCACCGTCCGTCGTCCGGCGTCAGTAAACTTTTACTTTAAACGACATCTCCTCATAAACCGCTAGGCCAATTTCATCCAAACTTCGCAGGAATGTTCCTTGGGTGAAGCTCTACCAAGACTATTCAAAGAATTGAATTCCATGCAGAACTCTTGTTGCCATGGCAACCGAAAGGAAAAACTTAAAAAATCTTCTTCTCAAAAACCAGAAGCCCTAGAGCTTAGATATTTGGTGTGAAGCATTGCCTAGTGGACTTCTACCAGATTTGTTCAAATCATGACCCCGGGGTCAAAATTGACCCCACCCGAGGGGTCATATGATTTTACATAGGAAAATCTTAAAAAATCTTCTTCTCAAAAACCAGAAGCCTAGAGCTTAGATATTTGACATGTAGCATTGCCTAGTGGACCTCTACTAAAGTTGTTCAAATCATGACCCCGAGGTTGAAATTGACCCCGCCCCAGGGGTCACTTCATTTTACATAGATTTCTATAGGAAAATCTTCAAAAAATTTTAAAAAATAAACCAGAAGGCCTAGAGCTTAGATATTTAACATATAGCATTGCCTAGTGGACCTCTACAAAATTTATTCAAATCATGACCCCCGGGGTAAAATTGACCCCGCCCCAGCGGTAACTTAATTGTACATTGGAAAATCTTTAAACAATTTCTAAAAATAAACCAGAAGGCCTAGAGCTTAGATTTTATCATCAGTTTGACATTTGAAACATGTAGCTCATATTGCTCTGGTGAGCGATCCAGGGTCATCATGACCCTCTTGTTTCATTTCTTTATAATTTTGCTCTCCACACCAAAAATTAAAAAAACTACTTGTTGTCAAATTTTGAATCAAAGCCATGATCAGTGTGTAGGAATTGATGCAGCTACACACCTATATGTTTCGTTCAGAAATAAGAAAGTTACCACCATAGTTTGATTACTACTGCTGTCTGATTCGACATTGATGAAATACATGCACAGAATACCGTCAGAATAAAAAAGCAGCCAACAAGTGATTCATTAATGTGTGAACGTCTGGACTAAACCATTAATCGATACTGCAATTATGTTGATAATATTAAGTGTATCCTGTGATTGGAGTATGTGTGGTCAGTATTCAATTGCAGTTCAATAGGCCAGTTGATATTAATGAAACTTCCATATACATTGGTTTTTTTTTTTTTTACTTTTTCAGTATATAAAGAAGCACAGAAAGAAGAAACTAACATTTAAGGAGGCGTTGCAGCTAGTTGACCTCGAGATGGCAAGAAGATAGCATTACTATTTAAAGATATTAGTATAACTACATGTACATTTACCTCTAACTTGGATTCACTTGATTTATGGTGAAGTTTAAAATTTTACCGGCAGACTTGATTATGAGATTCTGCTGTTGTCTGTTACAGTGCCACCTCAATGAACACCTGTGGGAAGGATACAACATATCGGTAGATCAAATTCAAATTTTTGCAGTAGTTCAGTATACCAAAAGAAAACTGACAAATAAAATAGTTTAGGTACCATGTACATTAATAGCCGGTCTACAGTGAATACAGCTGAGAAATGTACGGAGGATGTTGCTCTGAAGAGGTTCATTAAATTCACTGAAATTTATCTTATGGAAAACAAAATGATCTACCTTTGCAAAGATGTGTTTGTGCTCCAGAGGTGTCATTAATGGAGGTAATTTTGTAATTTGCTAAAATTGAAGGTGTAGAAATTACCGGGTGTACTGTATACAAGTTTGATAAAACAAAAAATTTTGAGAAAAAGAATGTACATTAAGATTTTTTCATTGCTTAAATTTTACATAGTCAAAAAAAAACTATTTGAGTCGCGCCATGAGAAAACCAACATAGTGCATTTGCAACCAGCATGGATCCAGACCAGCCTGTGCATCCGTGCAGTCTGGTTCGCTAACGGTTTCTCCAATTGCAATAGGCTTTGAAAGCGAATAGCGTGGATCCTGACCAGACTGCGCAGATACGCAGGCTGGTCTGGATCCATGCTGGTCGCAAAGCCGCTATGTTGGTTTTATCATGGTGCGGCTCATTTGACTTGTCAGTAACTTTTAAGTGTGTAGTGTGATGAACATTGATAATGTGTAATAATAGTTTTTACTGACTGTCAAAAGTTTCATTCATTTATTAGTCCCCTACTGGTTAAAAACCAGTTTCGGGGACTATAGGAATGCACTTTTCCGTCATTCCGTCCGTCCACAATTTCGTGTCAGGTCCATAACTCTGTCATCCATGAAGGGATTTTAATATTACTTAGCACAAGTGTTCCCCATGATGAGACAACGTGTCATGCGCAAATCCCGGACCCCTAGCTCAAAGGTCAAGGTCACAATTGGAGGTCAAAGGTCAACAGGGCTTTTTTCCTGTCCGGTCCACAACTCTCCCATCCTTGAAGGGATTTTAGTATAACTTGGCACAAATGTTCCCCATGATGAGATGATGTGTCATGCGCAAATCCCGGACCCCTAGCTCAAAGGTCAAGGTCACAATTGGAGGTCAAAGGTCAACAAGGCTTTTTTCCTGTCCGGTCCATAACTCTCCCATCCATGAAGAGATTTTAATATTACTTGGCACAAATGTTCCCCATGAGGAGACGACGTGTCATGCGCAAAACCTGGAGCCCTAGCTTAAAGGTCAAGGTCACAATTGGAGGTCAAAGGTCAACAAGGCTTTTTTCCTGTCCGGTCCATAACTCTCCCATCTATGAAGGGATTTTTATATTACTTGGCAGAAATGTACCTCATAATAAGACGATGTGTCATGCACAACTTTCAGACCCCTAGCTCAAAGGTCAAGGTCACACTAAGCAGTCAAATGTTAACATAGCATGAACAGGGTCTGTTTCGTGTCGGTCCATAACTCTGACATTCATTAAGGGATTTTAATATCACTTAGCACAAGTGTTCCCCATGATGAGACGACGTGTCATGCGCAAATCCCGGACCCCTAGCTCAAAGGTCAAGGTCACAATTGGGGGTCAAAGGTCAGCAGAGTTTTTTTCCTGTCCCGTCCATAACTGTGCCATCCATGAAGGGATTTTAATATTACTTGGCACAAATGTTTCCCATGATGAGACGACGTGTCATGCGCAACACCCAGTACCGTAGCTTAAAGGTCAAGGTCACACTTTGAGATCAAAGGTCAAGAGGATTTTTTTCCTGTCCGGTCTATAACTTTGTCATGCAAAGCAGGATTTAGATATCAGTTGGCACAAATATTCCCCTGGATGAGACAACATGTCATGCGCAAGAACCAGGTCCCTAGGTCTAAGGTCAAGGTCATATTTAGAGGTCAAAGGTCAAATTCAAGAATGACTTTGTACGGAACATTTCTTCTTCATGCATGGAGGGACTTTGATGTAACTTGGAACAAATGTTCACCACCATGAGGCACCCTTGTTTTTAGAATTACGTCCCTTTGTTGTTACTATAAATAGATTTTATTGTAACTTTTTTATTACTGGTGGTAGAGAAAATCGAGACCACTTTTCTGTGGTACAGCATGCATGTTACATCCAATTTTTAGGTGTATTTTGACCTATCTCTGCCTGGTAAAGAGTTTCTTGTGGACTTATATTATATAGATTTTTTTTTTTTTTTTTTTTTTTTTTTTTTTTTAAAAAGATTGATTTCCCTTTGTTGTTACTATAAATAACTTACATGATAACATTTTTATAATCAGACAAAAAAATTCAATATGAAAACAACTGTGGGTTTTTATATATGCACATTTTAATCCAAGTGTGTTGTTATAACATATTGTATATGCAGTACAATATTGTTTATACATCATTGACAGATATCAGTTCATTATGTTATACTGCAGTAGAGAAAATTAGGTGCCTTCCAGTAGGGGACTTTGTATTGCATGGCAATACTTCATTCGCTTGTTTGATATGGCTTTGTTGAAAAAAAGGCAGATCAGTAAATATATTGCAGACTTGTAGTCACAGTAATTTGACACAACGAAAGTGTTCTTTAATAAAATAAAAGTGTATACACTATTCCAGGTAACAACGATTACATGTTGAAGACTTTTTTGACTGATATAAGTGGAAATGTTATTGTACCCCCCGACAACAAAGTTGTAAGGGGGGGTATACTGGTTTCAGGTTGTCTGTCTGTCTGTCCGTCCGTCTGTCCGTAGACACAATCTTGTGCGCACCATCTCTCCTCATCCCCTTGACACAATTTAATGAAACTTCACACAAGTGATCAGTAACAACAGTAGTTTGCATGGGGCATGTTAGGTTCTTTCAGGAAAAAAAATTGCAGAGTTATGGGACTTTGTTTTTTGTTACTATACTATATACATAGACACAATCTAGTGTGCACCATCTCTCCTCATCCCCTTGACACAATTTAATGAAAATTCACACAAGTGATCAGTAACAATAGTAGTTGTGCATGGGGCATGTTAGGTTCTTTCAGAAAAAAAAAACTGCAGAGTTACGGGACTTTGTTTTTTGTTACTTTACTATATACATAGACACAATCTTGTGTGCACCATCTCTCCTCATCCCCTTGACACAATTTAATGAAACTTCACACAAGTGATCAGTAACAACAGTAGTTGTGCATGGGGCATGTTAGGTTCTTTCAGAAAAAAAATTTGCAGAGTTACGGCACTTTGTTTTTTGTTACTTTACTGAATACATAGAAACAATCTTGTGCGCACTGTCTCTCCTCATCCCCTTGACACAATTTAATGAAACTTCACACAAGTGATCAGTAACAACAGTAGTTGTGCATGGGGCATGTTAGGTTCTTTCAACAACAAAAATTGCAGAGTTATGGGACTTTGTTTCTTGTTAACATACTATGTACATACAGTCTGCATATGCAATCTTGTGCGCGCCTAATCTTCCAAACCCTTGCACACAATTTAATGAAACTTCACACAGGAGATCAGTACCAACCCTAGTTGTGCATGGTGCATGTTACGTTCTTTTAGATAAATATTCTGCATAGTTATGGGACTTTGTTTTTTGTTACTATACTGTATACATACAGTCTATATACATACAGTCCACATAATTATGCAATCTTGTGTGCGTCAAATTGCAATGTACTGTGTCAGTGCATGCGGGGGGTACATTCATCACCTTTAGTGATAGCTCTAGTTGTATACACAATTTAGTTTAAGAAATCAACAACAGACGCTAAAACAGAAACGTCATTGCAGTACATGCTGTTACATGGCATGATATGCAAAGGCCTTGTTGATGTGCATATTCTACCATATTGCCTGTGTATAAGCAGGTCATGTCTGTGTAGTTAATTCAGAAGTTTGTAGATGACACATTGTACTAGATATAGCAGAGATATAAGTGAAACAATTGATATATCTACGTTGATTGTGCTCACAAAATATTTGTTTCAACTTATTTTATTGTTTACATGTACTTTTAGAATAAAATTAAAACAATTTGAAGTGTTCATCCTATTAACTTGTTTATTTTGTTGAGTTTTATGTAACACAGGCACAATTATGTCACATTTGATAGTGGAGGAGACCAACACTCCTCTTATTTTCACTGTTGGTACTATAAATACAGTCAAATACCGTTACCTCGATATTCAAGGGACTGCAAAAATTGCATCGACGTTTCCGAAGTTCGACGTAATGGTATCGTCTATCTGGGACTACATTTTGTATCTGTGTAGGATGTCTGTAATAACATTGCATCCCACACATCTTTTAGAGGATTGAAAGGGTAAAGAAATAATATAACACGTATATCCGTCATTCTAAATGTGTACTGATAACAAAAATTTCCAATTAAATACGCATATTGTTACTCAATCGAAATATTGTTAACAGCTTGCCCGCTGGTTTAGATTAATTATTGAGAATTAAATGCAAACTTGCTAATATTTAAAACACACACACACACACACGCGCAAACTAACCTGATCATCATTATTATTACATTGCCGTACAACAATAAGTTAATTGTCACACCTTACAAATAACGTCTATATATTTACAAAAGCTGTGATATCGACGAAACCGGGTGTAAAAACAGTACAGGTATGTTGACGGGACTGAAAAATCCCATTGAGCTAAACAAAACATCGAGCTAATGATATCGAGGTAACGATAAATAATAACATTAAAATATATAGAGAAAAGTCGGGATCGACCAAAACACATCATGCTAACTGGAGCATCGAGCTAACCGATATCGAGGTAATGATATTCAACTGTATATATAGATGAAAAAGAAACAAACAAAATCAAAGTACTGAGAGGACTGATGGGGGCAATGCTTTGCAGTTTCAAGACTTGATGTAACCCATTCATGTCAGGGAAGTACATGCAGGCATTATGTAATGCACTTGTGTGTGGCAAGAACTGGAGTGGTCACAACTTTAACAGTGCACACAATAAAATTTATTAATTTTGTGTTCTATACACTTCTATATTTTGTTTAAAATGTAAAGATAAAAAATCTAGTCTTGTTCAATAGCAGTTGTTCATCGACAAACAAAAACCTTTCATTGCCAGGTTTGATAAAATGTAAAAGATAAAGCTATACAATGTATTTCAATTTCTTCAATACTTCTGTTTGCACTCTAAGTCCTAACATCACGTGTTCTTGACAGTCTAACAGAACAGGCACATTTTGTAACACTTTATAAAAGTTTGGAAAGAAAGTCAAAATATTCCAATTTGTGAAAGTTTAAAGGAACAGGATTTCCTTGAACTGACATTGAAAAAATCTAGGCTATGTTTTCTAATGTGTACAATACTTATCAATTAAAAAAGTCGGGAATGTTTTTTGTTACAAATAAGCATCATTTTAATAAGAAGTCGTCATAAGTTAACACACAAACACCTGTAAAAAATATTTTTATAGATCTACCTTTTTCCATTCCAACTATTGCTAATATTCAGTAACTGTTTTCTTAAAAACATACATGATAAATGATGCTATTATTATTCATATTGTTTGTTATGTTTGTTGATCAAAATAACATTGTCTGTTTCAATTTTAGGTTATTTAATATACACCTGTATTTCAGACTATCAATATCATAATATAAGAAATACATTAAACACTATGAAAACCGTGATTCGTCATATCAATGAACCTACCGAACTGGCGCCAGTATACAGTTAGGTTCGAGTAAATTAGGATACGAAACGCCCGTGGAAAAAGAAAAAGATTTCTGGTGGTTCTGCCTTCGAATATCACCATCAGAAACCATTTGCACCCTCAGATAGATGAAATACATTTAACATAAATGTACATCTTTTTATGTTTTATAGTATTTACTTTTTACTTTTTAATTATCAGCGATTTTGCTCGCAACTCGATGAAATTTGTTGATGGTGTACTGACATGGAACACTAGCCCGACTTTTTCCACTGTCTTTAACCAGTTTTGCTTTGATATCATACATATCAAGCGCACTATTTGTACTCATTTATCAATATTCTTCCAAATAATAAAGATAAATATGCCGAAATGTAAATGGAATTTTTCAAAACCCCTTACTTTCGGTTTTGTCGTGGCACCGGTGGTCTCTGCATACCAGTTTTTTTTTCTTTTTTGATGCACAGACAGGCTCTCTGCATTACGCACAGAGAGGCTGTATGCTAATGACTATCTGGAAACATTATAGCCTAATTAATTTGGTGTGTATATCTGACTTTTTATAACTGCCAACCTGTTTAAAGCAAAGAATCACCAGTGCCGACGCAAGAAATCGCCGATAAAGCATATTTCGCAAAGAGTCCGCCGATATGGATATGCACCATGCAATTGTGTATTAAATTTTAGTAACTATTTGAAAATCAATTCATTTTTATGCAACTTGTGTGGACAAGACAATTTGATTAACGATTTACAGCTGATTTCGAGATCAAAATATGTAATTATACATAATATACAATCACGAATAAGGACGGTCCGACTAAGTACATAAATATGCCTTTAAGCTTTAAAATGTTCTTAATAGTTGGTGTAAAACAGAAGTAATCTGTTCATAGTTGATTTTACGAATTCAAACAATGAGAGAAAAAATCTACGGCCGATTATTAGATTAGATAATATGATAATTATAAAAGATCAAACTGTCAAATTAATTTCCCCATACCAAATAAGTCATAAATTCAAACTGACGAATAAGTAATGAATTTTTTCTGCCTATTCTATTTCAAGTAAAACACTGTTTTTATTTTTTTTTTATTATTATTTTTTATATAGTATTAATTTTTATAAATAACATATCTCTTGAAAATATTTTCTTAGACATGTGAAAAGTATTTCATTTCAGCACTGTATTTTCTGAAATAATATTTTAGAAATAACACCTGCACGGAAAAGATATTATAACAGATTGGAATCGGGATCTATAGGATGTTGCCGTTTATTTATAGATTCGCCTACTGATAAACGGTAGTGATCGCCGCAAACTGATAAAGTTCCTCCATAAGGAATACACAACCACAACGGTGTCGAGGCACGGCATTGAAAAAATCAATAATCTATCGGCTTATCAGTACTGGGCGTTGCAATTCTTTAGCAGTTGCTATTTTCATGCAGAATCAAGAACACATTTTTTTGAGTGTATTGAAACTAGTTATTGGATTTCAGAATAGGTCACATGCTCAAAACAAGTGTCGGTTTCAGAATCGATCACGTGATCAAATCAAGCGTCTTTATTATTCTTACGCTTAATTAGATCTATTATAATTTTAGTTTTCTTCAGATACTGTTGTAAATATAAAATGTGTAGATCTTGATCAAAAATATAATTGCAAAATGCAATATTAAAGTTATGTTTGGTAAATTCTTTGGAACTTGTTTTCTGTGTGTTGTCAGGTTAGTCATAAGCTCGACAAGAAAATTGAAAGACGGTTTGTTAAATCTGGGGGCATTGCCCCCAAAAAACAATCCTTGGTACATTGATAGTTAAAATAACTGTTCATAAGGTTTCCCTACATGTTTGATACATTGTAACTGAGTTCATGCTTTACAAACAAGAGGGTCATGATGACCCTGGATCGCTCACCTGAGTAATATGAGCTACATGTTTCAAATGTCAAACTGATGCTAAAATATTAAGAAAGTCAGTAAGTCACATTCCTGGTCAGAGAAATTCAGTTTTACGATCGATGTGCAAGACTGTTTGTCATCCAAATTTAAAGGCTGTATCTTAAAAAACAAGAAAGTAGGTCAGCAGGTCAAGGTCACAGGCAAGTGACATCATATTACTTGGGGGTCATCAGGTAATTATAATTGAACAGTCTTGGAAATAGGATCAGATAATTTTTTAAGTATTTTTTCCTATATAACTGGTATAATAACTAAGTGACTCGGGATGGGGCCTCTTTTAACCTCAGGGGCATAATTTGAAAAATTTTGGTAGAGGACTACTAGGCAATGCATCATACCAAATATCAAAAGCCTAGGTCTTGTGGTTTTAGACAAGAAGATTTTTAAAGTTTTTTTTCCATTATAAGTATATGTAATACTTGGGACCCCTAGGGAAGGGCCTCTTTTCACCCCAGGGATACATTTTGGACAATTTTGGTTGAGGACCATAAGACAATGCTACAAACCAAATATCAAAGGTCTAAATCTTGTGGTTTCAGACAAGAAGATTTTTAAACTTTTTTTCCAATATAAGTCTATGTAAAACTTGGGACCCCCGGGTTGGGGCCATATTTGACCCTAGGGGGATAATTTGAACAATCTTGGTAGAGGACCACTAGATGATGCTACATACCAAATATCAAAGCCCTAGGCCGTGTGGTTTTGTACAAGATTTTATTAATAAAAGTTTTCCCTATATAAGTCTATATAAACCATGTGACCCCCCAGGGTGGGGCCATATTTGACCCTAGGGGGATAATTTGAACAATCTTGGTAGAGGACCACTAGATGATGCTACATACCAGATATCAAAGCCCTAGGCCGTGTGGTTTTGTACAAGAAGATTTTATTAATAAAAGTTTTCCCTATATAAGTCTATATAAACCATGTGACCTCCCAGGGTGGGGCCATATTTGACCCTAGGGGGATAATTTGAACAATCTTGGTAGAGGACCACTAGATGATGCTACATACCAGATATCAAAGCCCTAGGCCCTGTGGTTTTGGAGAAGAAGATTTTTAAAGTTTTTCCTTTCGGGTGCAATGGCAACCAGAGTTCTGCATGGAATTCAATTCTTTGAACAATTTTGAAAGGGGACCACCCAAGGATCATTCCTGTGAAGTTTGGTATAATTCTGCCCAGTGGTTTTCAAGAAGAAGATTTTTTTTAGAAAATGTTGACGAACTCACGACGGACATTGAGCGGTCACAAAAGCTCACCATGAGCCTTTGGCTCAGGTGAGCTAAAAAGTACATCCTTGATCCAGATAACTTGGATTAAAACTGGATTTTCTATATCCAAGGGCAATATATACAAGAGGGTCATGATGACCCTGGATCGCTGAATAATATGAGCCACATGTTTCAAATGGCAAACTCAGATGCTAAAATATTAAGAAAGTAGGTCAGTAGGTCATATTCATGGTCACTAAAAGTCAGTTTTAAGATCGGTGTGCAAAACTGTACATGTCATCCAAATTTCAAGGCCTAATCACTTGTCACAGTGGTCATCAGGTAATTATAATTAAACAGTCTAGGAACTATGATCTGGTAATTTTTGAAGTATTTTTTTCCTATATAACTCGTATAACAAGTGACCCCCAGGGTGGGGCCTCTTTTCACCCCATGGGTTTAATTTGAACAATCTTGTAAGAGATCCACTAGGCAATGCTACATACCAAATACCAGTGATTAGGGGTCACCAGTGACCTTGACCTACTTTCTTGTTTTTAAGATACAGCCTTGAAATTTGGATGACATGTACAGTTTTGCACATGAACTTTCAGACAAGAAGATTTTTTTTCCTATATATGTCTCTGTTAAACTTGTTACCCCCAGGGCAGGGCCTCTTTTCATCCAAGGGGCATAATTTGAACAATTTTGGTAGAGGAACACTTGGCAAGGCAACATAACAAATATCAAAGCCTATGCCTTGCAGTTTCAGGCAAGAAGTTTTTTCCTATATAAGTCTATGTAAAACTTGAGACCCCCCAGGGCCGGGCCTCTTTTCACCCTAGAGTAATAATTTGAACAATTTTGGTAGAGGACGACAAGGCAATGCAACATACCAAATATCAAAGGTCTAGGCCTTGCAGTTTCAGACGAGAAGATTTAAACAAGAAGGTCATGATGACCCTGGATCGCTCACCTGAATAATATGAGCTACATGTTTCACATGTCAAACTGATGCTAAAATATTAAGAAAGTAGGTCAGTAGGTCACATTTATGGTCACTGAAAGTCAGTTTTAAGATTGGCGTGCAAAACTGTATGTCATCCAAATTTCAAGGCTGTATCTTAAAACAAGAGGGCCATGAAGGCCCTGTATTGCTTACCTGACCTAT
Organism: Mercenaria mercenaria; assembly: GCF_021730395.1. Taxonomy (NCBI): domain Eukaryota; kingdom Metazoa; phylum Mollusca; class Bivalvia; order Venerida; family Veneridae; genus Mercenaria; species Mercenaria mercenaria. Next base: position 33,102,801 of record NC_069363.1, read on the forward strand.
TGACCTAAAGATCATCATGATTAACATACTGACCAAGTTTCATTAAGATATGGTCATAAATTTGGCCTCTAAGTGTTAACTAGCTTTTCCTTTGATTTGGCCTGGTGACCTAGTTTTTGACCCCAGATGACCCAATATCGAACTTGTCCAAGATTTTATTGAGGTTAACATTCTGACCAAATTTCATTAAGATTGGGCCAAAATTGTGACCTCTAGAGTGTTAGTAAGCTTTTCCTTTGATTTGACCCGGTGACCTAGTTTTTGAACCCATAAGACCCAGATTCAAACTTTACCTAAAGATCATCAAGATTATCATTCTGACTAAGTTTCATGAAGATACAGTCATAAATGTGGCCTCTACAGTGTTAACTAGCTTTTCCTTTGATTTGACCTGGTGACCTAGTTTTTGACCCCAGATGACCCAATATCGAACTCGTTCAAGATTTCATTGAAGGTAACATTCTGACCAAGTTTCATTAAGGTTGGACCAAAAGTGTGACCTCTAGAGTGTTAACAGTCAAATTGTTGACGATGACGGACGGACGACGGACACAGGGCGATCACAAAAGCTCACCTTGAGCACAAAGTGCTCAGGTGTGCTAAAAACAAGAAAGTAGGTCAAGGTCACAGTCAAGTGATCCCTAATTGCTTGGGGTCATCAGGTAATTATAATCAAACAGTCTAGGAAATATGATCTGATAATTTTTGAAGTATTTTTTCCCCCCAGGGTTTGGCCTCTTTTCTGCCCAGGGGCATAATTTGAACAATCTTGTTAGAGATCCACTAGAGAATGCTATATACCAAATATCAAAGGCCTAGGACAAGATCTTTATTTTTTTTCCTATATAAGTCTATGTTAAACTTGGTACCCGCAGGGCAGGGCCTCTTTTCAACCCAGGGACATAATTTGAACTACTTTGGTAAAGAAACACTAACACTAGGAAAGGCAACATACCAAATATCAAAAGCCTAGGCCTTGCAGTTTCAGGTTAGTAGATTTTTAAAGTTTTTTTCCTATATAAGTCTATGTAAAACTTGAGACCCCCAGGTGCAGGGCCTCTTTTCTCCCCAGGGGAATAATTTGAACAATTTTGGCAGAGGACTACAAGGCAATGCAAAATACCAAATATCAAAAGCAAAGGCCTTGCAGTTTAAGACAAGAAGATTTTTAAAGTTTTTTCCTATATAAGTCTATATAAAACTCGAGACCCCCTGGGGCAGGGCCTCTTTTCACCCAAGGGGCATAATTTGACCAATTTTGGAAGATGACAACAAGGCAATGTTACAAACAAAATATCAAAGGCCTACGTCTTGTGGTTTTTAAAGTCCTATATAAGTCTATGTAAAACTTGTGACCACATCCCCGGGTGGGGCCTCTTTTCACCCCAGGGGCACAATTTGAACAATCTTGATAGAGGACCATAAGATGATGTCTCATGCCAAACATCAAGGCTCTACACCTTGAGATTTCGGACAAGAAGATTTTTAGAGTTTTTCCTTTCTGTTGCCATGGCAACCGGAGTTCTGTATTGAATTCATTTCTTTGACTAATTTTTAATGAGGATCATTCCTGTGAAGTGGTTTAGACTGCGAGGTGTTGCCGGACGACGCCGGACAATCACTGACCACAAAAGCTCACTCTGAGCACTTGTGTCAGGGACTCTTTTCACCCCAGGATAATAATTTGAACAACTTTGATAGAGGACCACAAGGCAATGCTACATACCAAATATCAAAGGCCTATCTTGTGGTTTTAGACAAGAAGATTTTTAAAGTTTTTTCCTATATAAGTCTATGCAAAACTTGGGACTCCCAGGGCAGGGCCTCTTTTCACCCCAGGGGCACAATTTGAACAAGAGCTTGTCGAACACGAAATGCCCCCTTGATGCATTCAGTAATAGCAAAATGAACAGAAATTATAAGCTCATTGTAAACAAAAGTTCTACCATTCTGGTTTAATCTGACCTTGACCTTTAACCTATTAACCTAACAAGAGATTACAGAGTGATCTTGGCGCCATCCACTGAGCCATTTTTGAATGTTCCAAATTTCAAGACTAGCTCAAGGTCAAAATAAAGGTCAAATTTCATTTCAGTACAAAACAATGTGTATGTGCTCCAAATTTGAAAGCTGTGGCTTGAGAAATGTGAAAGCAGGTCACTAGATCAATTTCAAGGTCAAAGTTCATTATGGTATACAGAACTATGCATGTGCTTCAAATTTGGAGGCTGTTAGCTTGAGAAATATGAAAGTAGATAATAGGTAAACATCAATGTCAAATTTCAATTCAGAACAAAAAAATATGCATGCGGTCCAAATTTGAAGCCTGAAGCTTCAGAAATGTGAAAGTAGGTCACTAGGTCAATCTCAGGATCAAAGTTCATTTTGGTACACAAAACTATGCATGTGATTCAAATTTGAAGGCTGTAGCTTGAGAAATATGAAAGTAGGTCACTAGGTCAAAATCAAGGTCAAATTTTATTTCGGAACACAAAACTATGCAAGTGGTCCAAATTTGAAGCCTGTGCCTTCAGAAATGTGAAAGTAGGTCACTAGGTCAATCTCAATATCAAAGTTCATTTCAGTACACAAAACTATGCTTGTGGTTCAAATTTGAAGGCTGTAGCTTGGGAAATGTGAAAGTAGGTCACTAAGTCAATAACAAGGTCAAAGTTTTTTTCGGTACACAAACCTATGCATGAGGTCCAAATTTGAAGGCTGTAGCTACAGAAATGTGAAAGTAGGTCACTATGTCAAGATCAAGGTCAACTCATGTCAAGGTTCATCTTGCCACTCAAAACTATACATGTGGTCCAAATTTGAATGAAGTAAGTTATGGACATGAAGATTCTAAGTTTTTCCCTATATAAGTCTATATGAACCATATGACCCCTGGGGCAGGGCCATATTTGACCCTAGATGGATAATTTGAACAAACGTGATAGAGAACCACTAAATGATGCTACATTACAAAATATCAATGCCATAGTCTTTGTGGTTCGGACAAGAAGATTTTTAATGTTTTTCCCTATATAAGTCTATGTACACCATGTGACCCCCAGGGTGGAGCCATATTTGACCCTAGTGGAATAATTTGAACAATCTTAGTAGAGGACCACTAGATGATGTCATATACAAAATATCAAAGCCCTAGGCCCTGTGGTTTTGGACAAGAGGTTTTTTAAAGTTTTTCCTATTTAAGTCTATATAAACCATGTGACCCCCGGGGTGGGGCCATATTTGACCCCAGGGAAATAATCTGAACAATCTTCGTAGAGGACCAATAGATTTTGCTACATACCAAATATCAAAGCCCTAGGCCCTATGGTTTTGGACAAGAAGATCAGAAACCGTTTAACTGTTCCTGGCCAATGTGACCTTGACCTTTGACCTAATGACCTCAAAATCAACAGGGGTCATCTGCTGGTCATGGCCATCCTAACTATCAATTTTCCTGACACTAGGCCTAAGCGTTCTTTAGTTATTCCCTGGAAACCATTTTACTGTTCCTGGTCACTGTGACCTTGACCTTTGACATACTGACCTCAAAATCAATAGGGGTCATCTGCTGGTCATGACCAACCTCCCTATCAACTTTCGTGACGCTAGCCCTAAGCGTTCTTGAGTTATCATCCGGAAACGGTTTTACTGTTCAGGGTCACTGTGACCTTGACCTTTATCATACTGACCTCAAAATCAATAGGGGTCACCTGCTGGTCATTACCAACCTCCCTATCAACTTTCATGATCCTAGGCTCAAGTGTTCTTGAGTTATCATCAGGAAACCATTTTACTATTCAGGGTCACTGTGACCTTGACCTTTGACATACAGACCTCAAAATCAATAGGGGTCATCTGCTGGTGATGACCAACCTCCCTATTAATTTTCATGATCCTAGGCCCAAGCGTTCTTGAGTTATCATCCGGAAACGGATTGGTCTACATTCCGACCGACCGACCGACATACCGACCGACCAACATTTGCGAAACAATATACCCCTCCTTCTTTGAAGGGGTGGGGGGGGGCATAAAAATCATAGAGGACCATTAGATGATGTCACATGCCAAATATCAAGGCTTGCAGTTTTGGACATCAAGATTTTTAAAGTTTTTTCTGCATGGAATTCAATTCTTTGGAAATTTTTTAAAAGGGGACCACCCAAGGATCATTCCTGTGAAGTTTGATTTAATTCTGCTCAGTGGTTTTCAAGAAGATTTTTTTAGAAAATGTTGACAGATGCACGACGGACAACGGACATTCAGCAGTCACAAAAGCTCACCATGAGCCTTTGGCTCAGGTGAGCTAAACAAGAGGGCCAAGATGGCCCTAGGTCACTCACCTGACAGTGTAAACATGTTTGACCTAGTGATTTCATGGAAACAAATATTCTGACCAATTTTCATTAAGATTGGACCAAAAATGTGGTCTCTTAAGTGTAAACAAGTATTTTCTTCAATTTGACCCAGTGACCTAGTTTTTGAGCCAAGATGACCTACATTTGAACTTGACCTAGATTTGATTAAGGCAATCATTCTGACCAATTTAACTTCATCAAGGCTATCATTCTGACCAAAATTCATGAAGATGAATTGAAAAATACAGTCGCTCTATTGCATACATGAGGTTTTTCTTTAATTTGACCTAATGACCTAGTTTTTGACCACAGATGACCCATATTCTAACCTGGCCTAGACTTCATCAATGCAATCATTCTGACAAAATTTCATGAAGATCAGTTGAAAAATACAGCCTCTATTGCATACACAAGCTAAATGTTGACAGACGACAGACGCCGGACATCGAGCGATCACAAAAACTCACCTGAGCACTGCTCAGGTGAGCTAAAAAGCACACACCTTTTCATTTTATTTTGAATAATTGTACTCTAAATTCTCAAAACTTTGGAAGGGCTCATCCAAGCATCTTTTGTGTTAAATTATTTCAAAATTGGAGCAGCAGTTTCAGTTTCCAATATATACCAGGAAATTTTGATGAATGGAAATTATGCTAACAAATGTGGAAAAGGGTCACCTGAAGAACATTTACAGAAAATTATTTTTTCATATCTGACCAGCAGTTTAGCCTTAGGAGGTGTCTTTTGAAGATCTATTTTAGTTCTAAAGACTTCTAGGTGCATCCTAGATAGGTTTGAACAACTTTGGTAGAGCACCCATCCTAAAATTTTATCAATTTGAATTGTTTCAGAAATATTGTTTGAAAAAAAAATGTGAACGGATGGACAGACAACAGACAGTGTGCTAAAAAAAATGTTTTGAAAGGATGGGCATGTTAAAAAGACTTCTGAAAAAAATTGAGAAATTGATTCAACAAACTTTGTCAGAAATAATGTACTACTTTTCACTTTGTATGTTACTTTATAATATCAAATATATATTTTTTTTACAACAACATCACTATTCTTTATAAAGTTCTTCCAACTGTAAACAAGAAACATTTACTCAATGCCCTTTCATGCAATACCTTTCTGCATAAAATGAAGTTAAAAGACAAAAACGACAAAAACATTTTTATCATTTTATTATAGCGTTGTATTCTCAAATTTAAGATGTAAATGGACAGGAATTTATACTGAAACAAGCAAAATGACACATGATCAATTTATATCATTCAAAGGTTTTTAACCTTTAGCCTGCGAAATTTCTAAAATGGTCTGGTCCATCATTCAATTTGGGCAGTACCACTTATTATTCAATGAGATGCTCATTGAAAATTTACTGAGGAATAGCAAACAGCGAAGACCATGATCAGACTGCATGGATGTGCAGGTTGATCTTGATATACACTGGTCGCAAAGGCAAAATCACTTGCCACCAGCAGGCTAAAGGTTAATACAACATGCATTTCTGGAATTGCAAGCCAATCTGACACTTAATATACTTAATAACAAAATTACAACTGATGTAAAAGAATAATGAAAATTCAATAACCAAAAGTTACTTACTTTAATGATTTTATTATCAAATTCAAAATCAATTTACTGTTTTCTAAATCAATCTTTCATTAAGAAGCTGTTTCGAGTTTCGATAATTAAAATTACTTTGGCAACAATTTGAATTATTTACTCCCTATTTTACTGCCAACCCTGTATTTCTATTGTTGAGTGAAGTATTTTGAATTTCAAACAATTAATAATTTCAACTGATCAGGACACAAAAGAACTATGGCCTACACAATATTACATCTTTTCTATGATTCTCATATTTGAATAGAATAGGACATGTAACCATGATCACACTGTCAACAGAAAAAGGTCTATCTCCAGCTTTATAAAAGGGCAAGGACAAATATTGAGCTGCATATACATATATATTTTTCATAACTTTGATGCCTTCATTAACATCCATCACAAAGCAGTGTCTTTAACAGTTAACTTACTAAGCTTTCAAATATTGTAGATACCAAACACCATCCTGTAAGAACTGTTAAAGATGAATATCAAAATATCAACAATTTCCAATAGATTACCGTACTACTATTGTTATTTCAGCATTCTTTTAGCCACAAACATAACTGTATAAATCTGTACCAGGAGAATAATGAAATCACATTCACAGATCTGACAAATATCTGACAACTGAAATTACGGTTATACCAACTTAACTGCCTGTATGTAGTTTTGGAGATAAGATCTATACTTTCACTAAATCCAAATTGAGCCGTGCCATGGGAAAACCAACATAGTGGGTGTGCGACCAGCATGGATCCAGACCAGCCTGCGCATCCGCGCAGTCTGGTCAGGATCCATGCTGTTCGCTAATGGTTTCTCTAACAATAATAGTCTTTGAAAGCGAACAGCATGGATCCTGACCAGACTACGCGGATGCGCAGGCTGGTCTGGATCCATGCTGGTCGCAAACCCACTATGTTGGTTTTCCCATGGCACGGCTCAATTATTCATTTCACTGATAAAAGTAAATTACATTGATAATGCTACCAGTAGTCTATAAATGAAACAGTCTATTTCTTGAGGAAATACTTTATCTTTGATTCCATGCTTTCATTAATCCCTAAAATTAAAACCAAACGTACAATATTCCCTTTTCTTAACCCTTACCCTGCTATATTTCTATAATGGACTGGTCCATCTTTCAATTTGGACAGTACCACTTATTACTCAAAGGGGTTTTCACTGAAAATGTACTGACTGAATAGCGAACAGTGCAGACCATGATCAGACTGCACAGATGTGCAGGCTGATCTTGGTCTGCACTGGTCGCAAAGGCAGAATCATCTGCCGCCAGCAGGCTAAGGGTTAAAAATTTGAGACTCACTAATTCAAATAAGTATGAACGCTTTTGCAGAAACCTGAAAACTATGTGCCAATGAAATGAAATGACTTAGCAGTAACTCATTAAAATGCAGATGTACTACAGCAATAACTTTGTCATACCAAGTTCATTTAAAACATCTCTATACATTTTCATAAACAAACATGTGACCATATCTAACAACATACGATTATTTTCATCTTATTAGAGACTTTTGGCAAAACTAATCATAAAAGTTTTATCTATTATAAAAAACGAACGACGGCAAGTGGGGGTGGGGCTAGGACTTTAGAACAAGAAGAGTTAAGGAAAAAAACATAACTAGTAACAACTGTATTGGGGAAAGCATAAACAAAAAATACAATAAAAATATAAATACAATGTACATTATCACATCATTATCAAAAAGATCAAAGTAACTATTTCTACCAGTATTATTGTACATGATACCAAGGCTGAAATTTCATACAAGAACAACTATACGCATATGTTAAGAAATCCTTGTATATTTCAAAACACCTCTGTGATGTTAAAATGCAAGACAAATGAATATTTATAAGATTTAGAAGTGAAAAAATTGGAAAAGTCTGATTTTAATGTAAAAAGCTACTCAATTTACCTATCAGACAAGTTTCAGCAGACCCTTGTCACAATGTGTAAAGATTTACTGAAAGTACCAGTGTGTTTATATATATACTGAAATATCAACCCTTCCGTTATAAATGATTTTCTTGCATATGAACCCTTTGACTAGTAAACTACTATTGTATCAAGACAATATATTTCATGAAAATTTCATATTAATCCCTTCATAAACAAAGAAACTAAACAATCCAACTTCATTCACTCTAACCCAGACCACCTGAATACCTCCCTGGGCTTACACATGTCGTCTAGGCCTAACAAAATCTCTATCTAGAAGGCATTGTTCTACCCAGGATTCCTCAAACAAGCATGGATGAAATTCTCAAACCATATCCCATTTGGTCATTTGGTTTCAACAACTATTTAAAAGCATATATTACACCTTTTCGCTCCAACACATGAAAGGTTTGAGTTGAATCTCAATTACAGCTCTGCCACTCTTTAAAACCCTGTTTAATGTACATTTCATTTAAAGGTTGAACTTTACTACATTTTCAGACAGTAATTTACCAACATATGAAAGAAACAGGATTATCAAAATATTTTGCAAGTTTTAGGAACAGTTCCATGAAGTTGCAGAACACTGCCTTCAGTTTGTTCTATTCAAACACTTTTTAGTTTTCTTTCATTGTACTACATGCATTTGAAAAAGAAAAGAGATGTCGGTTGACAGCACACTCGACTATGTGAAGAATTGGTGGAAGTATGGGGTCAAAATATTACCAGCCATTTTCAGACAAAAGAAGAAAAACAGATAAGACAAACTATGTACCTGTATTTGTGGGCTTAGATAAGTCTTACACACTATGGCAATGTGTGATGGGAATGATGGTAAGCAAGTGTTCAAAGTTTCAAAGCCATAAATGGAACAGTATAGACGAAATATGGAATAACTAATTTCAGTCAGAAAAGGGTCATAACTGAGCTAAAGTCCTTGTTCCCAGTCCTTGTCCTAGTTATGTAATCTTGCCTACATTTGTAGACTATGGTGGTAAACAAGTGGTCAAAGTTTCAAAACCATATGACAAACAGGTTAGGCAAAATAATGACTGGTATGAAAAATTCAACTGATTTCCAAGTCCAAAAAGGGCCATAATTCAGCCTAAATAGCCGACAGATTTATGCACTCTTGCCTACAGATGGAGATCATGACGATGAACACTTTATTCAAGTTTCAAAGCCACATGTCAAACAGTTTTGACAAAAACTGAACCAATTTCCCAAGTCCAAAAAGGGCCCATAATTCAGCCAAAATAGTTGACAGAGTTATGTACTCTTCCCTACAGATGGAAATCATGAGGATAAGCAAGTGTTCAAAGTTTCAAAGCCACATGTCAAATAGTTTTAACAAAACATGTAATTGTACGAAAACTGAACCAAAAAAATTTCCAAGTCCAAAAAGGGCCACAATTCAGCCAAAGTACTTGACAGAGTTATGTACTCTTGCCTACAGGTAGAGACTAATATAATACACAAGTGTTCAAAGTTTTGAAGCGATTTGTCAAATAGTTTTTACAAAACATGGACTTGTACGTAATCTGAACCAATCTCCAAGTCCAAAAAGGGCCATAATTCAGCCAAAATATTTGACAGAGTTACCGTAGATACCCATGTATAATGCGCAGTTTTTTGACCCCCGGGACCACCCCCGAATCGTGGGTGCGCATAATACACAGGTATAGACAATTTTCCAACTTCAAAACAAGTTTGTTACCGATGTTCGCCATTTTGGTAAAGGGAAACTACTCCCCGCGCTTACTGTCTCCGCTAAAATCTAAGATTGCCGTTACGTTCCGTAAAAGATCGAATTGTTTATTTTTCTTTCAAACAAAATTAATTTCATATAAATTTAAAAGTATTTTGACGAAAGAAATGTTTATAAATCACAAAAATTATGTTACTAATTAAAGATCGAGAATTATCTTTAACCGAGATCAAACTGTGAACAACATAATTGACACGAGGTGACACGTTGATTGCCGGTAATTACTGGCTTTATGATCGTGACAAAAACACTATCACACCTTTTGTTATCAGTTTAAATTGAGAAGCTCATGTCATTTTGAAAGATACCATTCCGAAATATTGAATTAGCTGCTATTTATTTATTCAAAATAGTGAATTAAAAAAGGTAAAACAACAAATATAACAATAATTTACTGGTTTTATTTTCGAGAAAACAAAAATCGATAGTACCGCGAGACCGATGCTGCTCTCCGCCGTGGAGATAAAATTTATTACCGGTGTCGATGTAAACTCTACTTTCGTTTTCCATCCACCTCAAAATTGACCAAATTTTTTTTTTTTTTTTTTTTTTTTCCCCAGGATTTTGGACTAAGATCGGGGGTGCGCATTATACACGGGTGCGCATTATACACGGGTATCTACGGTATGTACTCTTGCCTACCAGAAGAGACTGTTATAATAAACAAGTGTTCCAAGTTTGAACTAAATATCTTTGACGGTATACAAAATATTACCATTTCATAAAAACTTTAACCAACGCCGACGCCGGGGTGAGTAGTATAGCTCTCCATATTCTTCGAACAGTCGAGCTAAAAATATGGAACTTTGGAGACAATTGTTTTGTGAAGTTTAATCGGCACATAACTGTATATGCTTTCTTTGTTATTGTAGTTTCTACAAGCATGACATTCCACATCAACCAAGGAAAGTTGAAATTGTGTACTTTAAAGATGGTATCAGATGGAAATTTCTAATCATTGTGAAGAAACAATTACGGGTCCACTAATTTAAACAAAGGTAGTTGAAATAAACCCCAAATCTCTAAGTTAAGAAATAACTGGGAACAAGCAGGACTAACAAATAGCACGTATTTTAAGAAATAACTTTATACCCATAAATATGACAGTAATCTAAAACAAATAAAACATACATCAAGAGCACCAAATATGCATTTTTTTGTTTACAATACTCAAGAGCGCTGATAAAGGAGTATTCAATATTTTCATTAGAAAATTGTAAACAATACAAATACTATAGACGATATGTAAACAAAAATAAAACTGATACTTGGAAACAAATAAGAAATGGGAAACCAACAAAAATTGTATTAAAATGTGATATACCCATTACATATTTACTAGTATTATAAAGCAAGAAAGTTTATCATTTTGTAAAACAATATGCCTGTTACTGTCTTTTTCTATTGTCCATATTCACTTACTGTACATCAATGGAAAAAGTTTCACAAGATTTAATGTTGCATTGACTCAATTATAGATCATATGGAGACTTTCCAGCTTTTCATGGTGGCCAAATACCCCAGGTGCACCTCCCTGCAATATTTCATCACATACTAGTACCTATTAGAACAAACAACTTCTTGTAAGCCAGCTGGATAGCTTCCTGATATGAAGGAATTCTACAAGATTTCAACAGTGATTCTAGGAACAGTAAACTTTGTCTATTTTTTATTTTCAGAGTTATAAACATGATTTTTTTTCACAAATGTATAATTCACTGAAGTTATAACTTCACCAATACACAGACATTTTTCCTCAAAGTAAGATTTCAGATATTTGTAACTAAAAAATCTTCCTGTATGACATAATATAGTGTTTTCCCAACATACTGTGAAATCATTAAATGTTCGTGGGGGACTAACTTCATGCCCACGAAATCAAATGATTTTACAGTATATTCTTAGTCCAGAGATTTGGAAAAAATCATAGAAAAACCGAACATCAATTTCTATGAAAAAAAATAAAAGCTTTCAGAATTGAGATGTCATTTCTATTATTTGTCCTAAAATATATATTTTTTAAATGGAAATTAGACACAATTGCACAGAGTTATGTGTGATTTCTCACTATTTTCATTATCTAAACTGTGACAAAAAAAAAAAATGTTTTATAAACAATGTGTATCAGAGATTTAATTTTGCTGTTTGATTTTAACAACATTAGATTCATAAATACTTGCACTATATAGTAAACTTCAATCTTTGATAGTTAAATGATGTTACTGGCTCTATTTCTGTGACATAAATACATAAAAACTAAAACTGAAAGTTAATATTTCAAGGCTGTGCCTTAACTCAAGTTCACAATATATTACACGTAACAAGAGAACAGCGCATTTCCATCACTTTTTTGTCCAAGGACCATGTACACGTACGTAACTACACGAGCACAGTGAGTTAACGTTGAGCTTCAAATTTTCTGAGGAGGGGTTATGCTTTAGCTATACCACAGGGGGTTTATGTTCGAAGGCTTTTTCCACGTTGCCTACATAAATATACAGGTATATTTACACTAAATCGTCCCACGATTCCAAGAATGAAAGCAGATCTGTTATGGCACTTTTATCTTGTATCTAAGTGCGTTCTTCAAGAATCAAAGTTTCTTGTGGACACAATTTTAAGGCTTCTAAAGTCTGATTTGTATCTTCATTTGATAACTGAAATACAAAACGCACATTTACCACACATTCTTACTGCTCTGGTCTATAAAAAATCTTCTTTCCACCATACCTCCTTTTGTCTCAACATAGCTTTATTAATAATGGTTATTCAAATATTCTGAACTTTAGACATGTTAAAGAAACGTTTACTATTTTTTCATACAAATAGTATAGGTAACAGTTAAACAAAAAATTAAATCCTTCAAGAAATTTTTGTTAATTTTTACATGTTTTCCTTATGTAGCTTTTTTAATATTGTAGCATGACATACAAAACAATTTGAGCCGTGCCATGGGAAAACCAACATAGTGGCTTTTTGACCAGCATGGATCCAGACCAGCCTGCGCATCCGCGCAGTCTCGTCAGGATCCATGCTGTTTGCTTTTAAAGCCTATGGGAATTAGAGAAACTGTTAGCGAACAGCATGGATCCTGACCAGACTGCGCAGGCTGGTCTGGATCCATGCTGGTCGCAAAGCCACTATGTTGGTTTTCTCATGGCGCGGCTCATTTAGGTTTTGAATTCCCTCATATTTAATCTCAAACAAGTTGATAACAAGTTTCTTAATTACTGTAAAAGAAGTATGCTATGACCAGTACTTACATCTTTTCGTGGATAAGTTTGCAACAGTTTATAATCTGTGAGATGAAAGCCTTTGGAAGTAATATAGTTTATAACTGCTTGTAATTTGTTGCTTCCGTAAAACTTGCGCAACAGCATTTGTCTGTCTGGAGTTCGAATACGCAGAGTACATGTGACCTCTGTGCAACCCTGAGGTGGTTCTTCTGGAACTTCTTTGGCCAGGGATGCTTCTATTGCCTGGAAATTATACATTTAAATGACTCATTCAAATTAGTAACTTTCACTTTGAGTTATGGCATGTTTACTTCATCTGGCCAATAAAGTGTACATGCTACCTCTTCAACAAAATTTTACAATATTTTATTTAACTCCAATTGGTGTAACAAAATTTATCCTAGGTCATCTGTCCAAAACTGCCTATAGCAAAAATACCCCAAGTATAAGTGTGCCAATATTTAGAATGGTTAACCATCAGAGTTGATGGTGTTTTGCGCCATTATCCATCAGTAAATTCAGGTAAAATGATTACAATAAAAATTAAATTTTTATTTAATAAGGGAAACATAAAATGTGTCTGATGGATCTCAACAGAATTTCAGTCAAATTTTATTTGTACAAAGTGAAATAGACATTTGTGTGGATATTAAGCTTCTTAGTTCAAACTGACTGTCTTTTGTTCTGATCTGTTAAAGATCAAATAGCCAGTAAATATTGACAATCAGCAGGATATCCTACTGTATCACCTTGTATCAGTTCTGGTGTAGACAGTTTTGATCTCGGTTAAAAGTAATACTTAATCTTCAATTAATATCATAATGACTTTTATTACTTCTTTCTTCAAAATACTATTAAATTTACACAAGTGTGTTTAAAAAATAATCTACTTTTATCTATTACAGAATAGAATGGCAATTTTAATTCTTAGCCTAGTCAGTTTAAGCACAGAGATTATTACAAGATTATTCCCATTACAAACTAATTTTGTTTATTTGCATTTTTTTCAACAGTATTTAAACAGGTATTCCTGACTAACCTGTTCTCTGCAAGTAACTGCAAACTTCTCTTAATAAACCAGAAGTGGAGGACAAATACTTTCAGACCTACTGTCTGTTATCAAATTGTCATAGAGAACACATACACTTTGCTCAAGTATCAAACTCACTGCCTGGCAATCTATAGATCTGTACTTTCCCTATCACACTAAGCAGGCTGGTTTACACTTATTCTGAAGTTGGAAAACTGTCTATACCTATGTTCCTATCCCAGGCGTAAAGAAACTATGGGTATTTACGATAGCACCATTACTACCGACAATAAATCAAAATTTGACATTTTTTGGTCTGAAAGCAGACTAACTTGAATGACATTATCATTGAATATCCTTTGCAACTGCTACCCACATTGGTAACTTCAAATTTACAAAGTTTACCTGTTTCATAGCTTCATCCTCCATTTTCTTTCTCTCCTCTTCGGCCTTTTTCATTTGTTCTCTTCTTTCTATCTCCTGTTGTTTTCTTTCCTCTGCCAATCTTGCTTCTCTCTATCACAGATATAAAGTGAACATACAGCAAAAATATCATAGTTTTACAAGAGCTGCCAGGACAGTAAGCTCCACAATTCATTCTTACTTCCAAATAGAGAAGAAAATTAATACCAAAGTAAAACTAAATAGAGCTGTCGGAGGGCAGTAATATGGACTAATATGGCCTGGACTTCAGTCAAAAATAAAAAAAAACTGAAAATCTACATTCTCAAGCCTTAAATCTCCATTTTCAATAGAGTTATAAAGGGAAATTCTGGCAAACAAAAGCTTAAAATCAGGACCAGTCCTGAAAAATCCCAGATCTGACTATTTAAAAGTGTAGTCACTAAAAAGCAAACATACTAGTAATGAAACCATAGATGTGAACAAGTACAAATGGGATAATTCACCAAAAAGAAAGGGGCATAACTATGTGAAAAAGCAAACCAGAGTTAACAGGCCACAGCTTTTATGACAATCTTAAATGTCTGCCTGTTCAAGACATTGTTTTCCCTATATAAGGGACAGTGTGGAATGAAAAACAAAGCGTTAAAATGGTTTTTCATCCATGCTGTCCTGGAGGTTGAGAAAACAGCTAACAGTCTCAGCTAATTCATGCCGGTTCGACATTTACATGCATTATTTTCACGACTTCTATAACTTCGCTCATGTCAGTCTCAGATATTATATGAAACTTCTGCCAATTAGTGTTTTTTGTTGTTGTTGTTGTTTTTTTAAATTTGTTTCAGTTTGTTCACCTACCAGTTTTCATCAAAGGTATTATCTTTCATGAAATATGTAAGGAAGAAACAAACCTTTTTTCTATCAGCTTCCAATGATTCTTGGTATGCAGCATCTTGCTCAGTTCTGATATTTTCTCTAGCTTCTCTTTCAGCCTGAATGTGAAAAACAAAGTTACTGAAAACACATTGAGTTATCATTTCACAATAAAACAACATTATTTATTTACAGAAAATATTTGATTTTTTTAGGGATGTTTACATCTTAGTTATAAAATATTTAGTATCCCATTTTGATACAAAAAGTAGATTCATTACATAGCAACACTCTGTGCTTTTCCTTTTACTTAAGGAAAAATGTATACTAGAACCATGTCTCAATGTACAAGATCATCCCCTCTGCAGCATAGTATTTTAAATACTTTCTTCTTTCCTTTTTACGTGCTTGAAAAAATCTAACAGCCTTTTTTTTCTTGATAAAGTAAACCTGATACTGAATATAAATTCTACTTGTTTACCTTACTTAAGGAAGGGTTGGTTTTCAGTACATTAAATAATGACCAAAAAACACTGATGAAAGGTCCTAACTACTCTGTTAAAGAGAATACCGTATTATAATGGAATTCCTGACAAGTGGACACATCATACAATCATCTTGGCCTCAAATAAGATCTTTCTACTGAATGTAACTGTTATAAATTTCAAACAAGTCAACTTGTACTTTGGTTCTCAGGCTACACGTTTTGAGCAAATTCCACTACATGCCTGCAAAATTTCTAAAATGGACTGGTCCAACACTGAATTTGGTCAGTACCAATTATTATTCAAAGGGGTGTTAACTTTAAATTTACTGACTGAATAGATGTGCAGGCCGATCTTGGTCTGCACTGGTTGCAAAAGCAGAATCACTTGCTGCCAGCAGGCTAAAGGCTAATGTTAACTTCTAAATCACAATATACTAACCTCTTCTGCAATATCTCTCTGTTGTTGCTGTGAAAACACCTCCTGATCCTGTAACAACTTTGACATCAGTTCATCAACAGTTACATCACCTATTAAATGTGACAAGCATTTCATACTGAGATTACACAACCACAAGTTTTACTTATACACTGATTTTGTTGGGTTTAAAGTCACACCGACACAAGTATAGGTCATATGGCAACTTTCCAGCTTTTGATGGTGGAGGAAGACCCCAGGTGCTCCTCCGTGCATTATTTCATCACGGGTGGGCACCTGGCTAGACTAACCAATCTTCCGTAAGCCTGCTGGATAGCTTCCTCAAATGAAGAATTCAACAACCCGAGTGAGGCTCGAACCAAAGTTGGCGAGGGGCAAGAGATTCTAAGTCAGCAACCTTAATCACCCAGCCACGGAGGCCTCTACTGATACACTGTGTTTAGTTCAGTTAACACAAATTTATTTTAGCTTGACTGTAATGAAAGCTTACAGTAACCTGAAGTTGGCTTCCTGGGATAAACCAGTAACGAAGTCATTCGAGGTTGTATGAAGTCACAACTCCACTGATGTCTGCATCTCCATGACCTTCTAGTTTTAAAATAACAGGCAGAACAAAATCATCATCTACATTGATAATTCATGATTACAACTAAATTCCTTCTTCTAGAAATAAAACTTTTACAGTCTAGCTAATGCAAGAATTAGCTTTTCTACTTTCAGTGAAACACTACTCAAGCATCGCTGAATTGTGCACAAGAGCCAACTCAAACATTTTACTCTTCCCCTTGCAACTTCTAGCTATCAGTGTGTTATATTGTAGTTTACAAACTCTACAGATGTTTTATTCATTTATACTGTGTTAATCCTTTCGAAATACTGCTGTTTTTACTTGTTATTTACTACTTCTTATACAAAGTACTCTTTTTCTAATTCCAACAAGAGCGCCGCCAAGCGGGGCAATATACGCCCGAAGGCTTACATCATAGGTTGGGAGCAAAATTTTAAGAACTTGACTGTTGAAGCCCCAAAGGACTGGAACAACAAAAGGGAAACTTCAAAAAACAAATCTAAGTCCACAAAAAAAAATTCAAAGTCTACAAAAAAATCCTTATCAGGTACAGATATGTAAAAATACACCTTAAAATTGGAGGTACCATCCATGTTGTACCACAGAAAAGTGGTCTCGGTTTTTCCCTACGGCCAATAATAAAAAAGTTTCAAAATAAGCTATTTATAGTAACATAAAAGGGAAGTAATTCAAAAAAAAATTACTGTAAGTACAAACAAGAGCACCGCCTTGCGGGTGCTGACGCTCATCTGATTTTTTTTGTGTAATAGAAATTTTGTCCTACCCATGATTTTCTAAGTCTAAAAAGGGCTATCATTCTTGCAAAAAGCAGGATAGAGTTATGTTTCTTGATGTTCAGTGTCCACTTATGATGGTGAAAAACTGTTGCAAGTTTAAAAGCAATAGCTTTGATAGTTTATGAGAAAAGTTGACTTAAACATAATACTCAACCAAGAAAATGATTTTCTAAGTCCAAAAGGGGCAATAATTATTGCAAAAAGCAGGATGGAGTTATGTTGCTTGCTGTACAGGGTCAGCTTATGATGGTCAACAAGTGTTGCAAGTTTCAAAGCAATAGCTTTGATAGTTTAAGAGAAAAAGTGACCTAAACATAAAACTTAACCAAGAAATCTGATATTTTCTAAGTCCAAAAGGGGCCATAAATCTTGCAAAAAGCAGGATGGAGTTATGTTTCTTGCTGTACAGGGTCAACTTATGATGGTGAACAAGTGTTGCAAGTTTTAAAGCAATAGCTTTGATAGTTTAGGATAAAAGCTGACCTAAACATAAAACTTAACCAAGAAAACTGATTTTCTAAGTCCAAAAGGGGCCATAAATCTTGCAAAAAGCAGGATGGAGTTATGTTTCTTGCTGTACAGGGTTAACTTATGATGGTGAACAAGTGTTGCAAGTTTTAAAGCAATAGCTTTGATAGTTTAGGATAAAAGCTGACCTAAACATAAAACTTAACAAAGAAAACTGATTTTCTAAGTCCAAAAGGGGCAATAAATCTTGCAAAAAGCAAGATGGAGTTATGTTTCTTGATGTACAGGGTCAACTTATGATGGTGAACAAGTATTCCAAGTTTCAAAGCAATAGCTTTGATAGTTTAGGAGAAAAGTTGACCTAAACATAAAACTTAACAAAGAAATCTGATATTTTCTAAGTACAAAAGGGGCCATAAATCTTGCAAAAAGCAAGATGGAGTTATGTTTCTTGCTATACAGGATCAGCTTATGATGGTGAACAAGTATTCCAAGTTTCAAAGCAATAGCTTTGATAGTTTAGGAGAAAAGCTGACCTAAACATAAAACTTAACCAGGCAACGCCGACAACCGCTCAAGCGATGACAATAACTCATCATTTTTTTCCAAAAAATCAGATGAGCTAAAAAAGAGATCTGCCAAATAAAAACAAGAGCACTGCAATGCAGAGCAATATACACAAAGCAAAGTCATATATGACCTTTGACCCTTAAGTGTGACCTTGACCTTGAAGTGAGACATCCGGAACATGCGCTCTGCACGTCATCTGGGTGTGGTGAACATTTGTGTCAAGTTTCCTTGAAATCCTTCAAGGGGTTCAAGAGTTACAGCGCGGACACGAAATTGCTAACGGACAGACGGACGGACAGACGGACACCAGCGTCATAACATAATACGTCCCTTCGGGCGTATAAAAATCTTATATAAGCCTAGAGGTATGCTCCTTTAACATCAATAATTATACCTCACAAAATCTTCATGTGCATAAATACCCTTACAACCTGAAAATCCAACTAGTAGAAACTTGAATGTTTTACTGAACCAATCTCAAACATACTATGCATTTTACAAAAGTTACTTCAAGTATATTTACCTCTAATGACATCTACGACTTCATTTGTTGCCCTTGACCTTGATATAATTAACAACACTGGCAGATTGTCTGGTTTGTAACTCCTTATCTGATTGGCTGCTACACTGCCGAAATGTCTTGTTGCCATAGTGATTAGCCTGCAACAATTGCTACATAAATTAATACCATAAATAAGACAATAACTTATTTATTTCAGTTATTGCTTGGCCATGTCAATCTAGCTTGAATAATATTGTAAAAAAGCTTTCTTTTTCACTTCTGGTAAGACTGTTTTTATTCTGTTTTCTTTTTATCCATTTCTAACAATTTAAAATTAACTCGAATCATCTATGACTTCCCAACTTAACTGATGAAGTATGACCTCAGGTGCCGCTTTAAACATCATTCAAGACAGAGGAAGACACATGGAGAGAATGATCAACCTTTCAAAAACCAATTCAACTGAAAGAATGTGAGAACAATTTTTAAGATCAAACTGAAATTTAAAATCACATAATGAACAATTCTACTCAAGCTGTTATAAAAAAGTTACCTTGCAGAGTTTGTTTCTAGGGTCATATCCCAGGCCCAGGTGAGGAAGTTAGTTGTGAGATAGTTGACTATACCCACATTACAGAATATCTGAGAACAGAACACATTGGCAAGAATACTGCTGTCATGATGTAGGTAGATTGCTAACAACTTCCTCTGTAACATTTACATACATATATTGGTAAAACAGGATTTATTGCAATAACCTACAATGACATGAAAACATTACATCTATTTCAAACATCATGGAAAAAATATTTCTCCATTTAATCTCATCATGTATTTTTAGCATACTGTAAAAAGAAACAAACACAAAATTTTGCTTCTGCCAGCTTGAACACTTCCAGCTGTTAAAACTTATTTTTGATAAAAGCCATTCTAGGGGTACCCGGAGAACATTTTTTGAAATCTACAGTTCTAATCTGAATATTGTTTGGCTCTTTATTTTCCTTTTCAAAGAACTGAACTTCAAGTGTTTAAGGATAGTAGACTGTCACATCTGTTCTGCCATTCTTCAAAACTGTATCTACACCTAGATATTAGCAGACACTGTCAACTGATATTCTTAATGCTTTTCAGCCCTTGAAACCAACTCTTTGGACATTATTTTACTTAAAGTGAAATTTTCAGACTATGCAAGTCATTTTAAAACGTTTATACAAACATTTATATTCCATGATAGCTACTTTATACAATTATTTAAATATCCAACTCACTTTATTTTCTCTATGGCTTAAACAAGTTTCAGTACTTAAGGACATGCAAGGAATTTAATTCTGAAGCTCTAACAATATTCAACACTTCTATATAGATACAGCAAAATACAAACATGGTAAAATTACTAGATAATATAAGCACAAACATACAGTCCAACAGCTACATTACCTCTCTTGCACTAACAACTAGTGCATCTTTGATGGCATTATCTAAAGAACCAACATAAAATACTGGATGGGTTTCACCATATCTGAAAAATTTGAATTGCAAACTTTTACTTTCATTACTTTCTTTTACTTATTACTTGAAAACTTATATGATCTTATCTTACCATATATTTACAACATAAAATGGGATATACAGTATTTGTCTGTTTTAACACACACACAAAAACAACTGAGGTCATGTGGTGACTTTCCAGATTTCAATGGTTGAGGAACACCCCAGGTACCTATACCAGCATCATTCAAACCACAGGCAAGCATAGCAGTAGAACCACTGAACTTCACAACTTTTTTATTTGACAACCTAAACAGGGCTTGAACTCAGAGAGATGAAGCATAAGTAATATGAAGACATTGCCATGAAGATCTCAGGGATATACAATGACCTTTTTGAATTGGTGGCAAAGTAGCACTGTATTCCTTCTAGCTGGCTAATCATTTAGTAGTAACAATACTTCACAGCAAAAGATTAAGCCTGACAAGTCTGTTAAACAAGCGGACCATGATGGTCCTGAATCGCTCACCTGCCCCCACATGAACTGAGTATGACATCGTTTTTTTCTATTATTTAACATAGTGACCTAGTTTTTGAGCTCATGTGACCTACTTCTGAACCTGACCTAGATATCATCAAGATAAAAATTCTGACCAATTTTCATGAAGATCCATTGAAAAATATGGCCTCTAGAGAGGTCAAAAGGTCTTTCTATGTTGAGACCTAGTGACCTAGTTTTTGACCGCAGCTGACCCGGTTTCAAACTTGACCTAGATATCATCAAGATGAACATTCTGACCAATTTTCATGCAGATCCCATGAAAAATATGGCCTCTAGAGTGGTCACAAGGTTTTTCTATTATTTGACCTAGTAACCTAGTTTTTGATCGCACGTGACCCAGTTTCGAACTTGACCTACATATCATCAAGATCAATATTCTGACCAATTTTCAAACAGATCCCATGAAAAATATGACCTCCAGGGAGGTCACAAGAATTTTCTATTTTTAGACCTACTGACCTAGTTTTGGACCGCAGTTGACCCAGTTTCGAACTTGACCTAGATATCATCAAGATGAACATTCAGACCAACTTTCATGCAGATCCCATGAAAACTATGGCCTCTAAAGTGGTCACAAGGTTTTTCTATTATTTGACCTACTATCCTAGTTTTGGATCGGACGTGACCCAGTTTCGAACTTGACCTATATCATCAAGATGAACATTCTGACCAATTTTCATGCAGATCCTATGAAAAATATGACCTCTAGAGAGGTCACAAGGATTTTCTATTACTTGACCTACTGACCTAGTTTTTGACTGCAGTTGACCCGGTTTCAAACTTGACCTAGATATCATCAAGATGAACATTCTGATCAATTTTCATGCAGATCCAATGAAAAATACGGCCTCTACAGAGGTCACAAGGTTTTTCTATTATTTGACCTACTGACCTAGTTTTGGACCAGACGTGACCCAGTTTTGAACTTGACCTAGATATTATCAAGATGAACATTCTGACCAATTTTCATGCAGATCCTATGAAAATTTGACCTCCAGAGAGGTCACAAGGATTTTCTATTATTTGATCTACTGACCTAGTTTTTGAAGGCATGTGACCCAGTTTCGAACTTGACCTAGATATCATCAAGGTGAACATTCAGACCAACTTTCATGAAGATCTTTTGCAAAAAATATGGCCTCTAGAGAGGTCACAAGGTTTTTCTATTTTTAGACCTACTGACCTAGTTTTTGATGGCACGTGACCCAGTTTCGAACTTGACCTAGATATCATCAAGGTGAACATTCTGACCAACTTTCATAAAGATCCCATTAAAAATGTGACCTCTAGAGTGGTCACAAGCAAAAGTTTACGGACGGACGCACGCACGCACAGACGGGCGCAGTGCGATCACAAAAGCTCACCTTGTCACTTTGTGACAGGTGAGCTAAAACAAACACTTTCATGACTGGAATCTTAAGGT
The DNA here is from genome assembly GCF_021730395.1 of Mercenaria mercenaria. Lineage (NCBI taxonomy): Eukaryota > Metazoa > Mollusca > Bivalvia > Venerida > Veneridae > Mercenaria > Mercenaria mercenaria. The sequence continues at coordinate 33,125,343 of NC_069363.1, forward strand.
TATTTTTACAATTGTTTTCATATAAATAAAATCTATGTCTGTAATGTGTAAATGAATAGGTAATATGATTATAGTATTTTTTGTATCTTTCAGTGACAGTTCAAATCAAAAAAACTCTTTAACAGAAGTGAGAGAAGAACATGTAGAGAAACAAACTAACCTTTCTCTGAATTCTCGTGTGAAGTGTTCAAGAGCCTCAGTTTCATCCTTCACTGATTCTGGCACTATACAGAAAATGTAAGATTGCATATTTGAAACTTGGATAGAAATGCAGACATCATGTCAATCAAAATGAACAAATACATTCCACATTTAAACTAGCTTTAGAAATTGTGATCAACTAAGCCATTTCCACTGAAATCAACATATTGTATGTCTAAGAAATTAATGATCTCATAACAGTTTGCATCTATCTGCATAAACTTTTACATGAAGTAATTCTATATGGCTAAAAGTTAAAGTTTATTACTTAGACTACAACATACTTAGAGGATCTTGTTTTCTTCTACCACCAGTATGGTCATCATGTGAAAATAGTTCTGAATCATCGTACACCTGACTGTCTTGAAAATATTCCTCATCTTCATCTTCACTTATCTCGATTTCATGAACTGCTTCCTGGATAATAATGAATTCAAATCTTAAACTAGATGCCCACGGGCAACATGACAAGCCCGCCCTTTGACCCTTAACTGTGACCTTGACATTTGAGATAGAGTCCGTCACAAGGAGTTAAACATTCATGCCAAATATAAACAAGATTCCTCAATGCATGTCAAAGACTTAATGAAGGGCGAGTGATTCGATGTCAGCAAAATCAGCCATTCTACCACAGAGTCCCCAGCAAAGACACGTGTTCCCCCAACTATTATTATATAACTGTTAAGACTCTACAAATACAAACTTTCTAAACAAATGGAGATTAAATCCAAATTTACCTGCACAGTTTTCCTACTAGTGCTACTCAGATTTGATCTTGTCAGCTCCAACATATGACTGGGATATGACAGACCTATACAACCTATAGCTTTCTGAAAAACAAGAATAAAATGTTTTATATTGATAGAATTAAAACAAGAAGCCATGATGGCCTTAGATCGCTCTCTTGAAAATGCACAGCCAGACTGAATAATTTTGGAAGAATGCTGAGAAATTACTTTTAAATCAGGCCAGTAGTTCCCATGGAAATTTTCTAAGTAGGCATATAGGGTAAACAAGCTCCACTTCCTGGTGAAGGAAGTTAGTAACAGTCACCAAAGGAATGCTTGAAACTGTTTTCAAATAAAGTCAGCAGTTTCAGAGGAGAAGATTTTTAAAGCTTTCCATAATAGTCATATAGAGAAACCAGCCTTGACCTGATGCAGACATGATTCTTAACAAATCAACATAGCTTGAAGTAATTTGGTACAGGGTACAGGGTCATCAAAGGAACATTGCTATCAAATTAATTTAACATTGTATTAGCAGTTTGAAAGGAGATTTCTAAAATTTTCCATACAGTCCATATTCCATATAGTCATATAGAAAACAAGAGGGCCATGAAGGCCCTGTATCGATCACCTGACCTATTGACCTAAAGATCATCAAGATTAACACTCTGACCAAGTTTAATTAAGATATGGTCATAAATGTGGCCTCTAAAGTGTTAACTAGCTTTTCCTTTGATTTGACCCAGTGACCTAGTTTTTGATCCCACATGACCCAGATTCAAATTTGACCTAAAGATCATCAAGATTAACATTCTGACTAAGTTTCATGATGATACAGTTATAAATGTGGCCTCTAGAGTGTTAACAAGCTATTCCTTTGATTTGACCCGGTGACCTAGTTTTTAACCCCACATGACCCAGATTCGAACTTGATCTAAAGATCATCAAGATTAACATTCTGACCAAGTTTCATGACAAGAGGGCCATGAAGGCCCGGTATCACTCACCTGACCTATTGACCTAAAGATCATCAAGATTAACATTCTCACTAAGTTTCATTAAGATATGGTCATAAATGTGGCCTCTAGGGTGTTAACTAGCTTTTCCTTTGATTTGACCTGGTGACTTAGTTTTTGACCCCACATGACCCAGATTCGAACCTGACCTAAAGATTATCAAGGTTAACATTCTGACCAAGTTTCATGAAGATATAGTCATAAATATGGCCTCTAGAGTGTTAACAAGCTTTTCCTTTGATTTGACCTGGTGACCTTTTTGACCTCACCTGACCCAGATTTAAACTTGACCTAAAGATCATCAACATTAACATTCTGACCAAGTTTCATTAAGATTCAGTCAAAAATATGGCCTCTAAAGTGCTAACTAACTTTTCCTTTGATTTGACCCTGTGACCTAGTTTTTGACCCCACAAGACCCAGATTCAAACTTGACCAAAAGATCATCAAGATTAATATTCTGACTAAGTTTCATGAAAATAAAGTCATAAATGTGGCCTCTAGAGTGTTAACAAGCTTTTCCTTTGATCTGACCAAGTGACCTAGTTTTAGACCCAACCTGACCCACATTCAAACTGGACCTAAAGATCATCAAGGCTAACATTCTGATCAAGTTTCATGAAGATACTGTCGTAAATGTGGCCTCTACAGTGTTAACAAGCTTTTCCTTTAATTTGACCTTGTGACCTAGTTTTTGACCCCAGATGACCCAATATCGAACTCGTCCAAAACTTTATTGAGGGTAACATTCTGACCAAGTTTCATTAAGATTGGGACAAAATTGTGACGTCTAGAATGTTAACAAGCTTTTCCTTTGGTTTGACCTGGTGACCTAGTTTTTGACCCTAGATGACCCAATATCAAACTCGTCCAAGATTTTATTGAGGGTAACATTTTGACCAAGTTTCATTAAGATTGGGCCAAAATTGTGACCTCTAGAGTGTTAACAAGCTTTTCCTTTGATTTGACCTGGTGATCTAGTTTTTAACCCCAGATGACCCAATATCAAATTCATCCAAGATTTTATTGAGGGTAACATTCTGACCAAGTTTCATTAAGATTGGGCCAAAATTGTGACCTCTAGAGTGTTAACAGTCAAATTGTTGACGCCAATGGACGACGACGGACACAGGGTGATCACAAAAGCTCACCTTGAGCACTTCGTGCTCAGGTGAGCTAAAAATACAGTCATAAAGGTAACCTTTATAGTGTTAACAAGCTTTTTCTTTGATTTGACCTAGTGACCTAGTTTTTTATCCCACCTGACCCAGATTTTAACGTGATCTATAGATCATCAAGATTAACATTCTGACCAAGTTTCATTAAGATATGGTCATAACTGTGGCCTCTACAGTGTTAACTAGCTTTTCCTTTGATTTGACCTGGTGACCTAGTTTTTGATCCTACATGACCCAGATTCTTACTGGACCTTGAGATCATCAAGATTAAAATTCTGACCATGTTTCATGAAGCTACAGTCATAAATGTGGCCAAGATTTTATTGAGGGTAACATTCTGACCAAGTTTCATTAAGATTGGGTCAAAATTGTGACCTCTAGAGTGGTAGTAAGCTTTTACTTTGATCTGACCTGGTGACCTAGTTTTTAACCCCAGATGACCCAATCTCAAACTTGTCAAAGATTTTACTGAGGGTAACATTCTGACCAAGTTTCATTAAGATTGGGCCAAAATTGTGACCACTAGAGTGTTAACAAGCTTTTCCTTTGATTTGACCTGGTGACCTAGTTTTTGAACCCAGATGACCCAATATCGAACTCATCCAAGATTTTATTGAGGGTAACATTCTGATCAAGTTTCATTAAGATTGGGCCAAAATTGTGACCTCTAGAGTGTTAACAAGCTTTTCCTTTGATTTGACCTGGTGACCTAGTTTTTGAACCCAGATGACTCAATATCGAACTCAAACAAGATTTTATTGTGAGTAACATTCTGACCAAGTTTCATTAAGACTGGGCCAAAATTGTGACCTCTAGAGTGTTAACAGTCAAATTGTTGACGACGACGGATGAACGACGGACACAGGGCGATCACTAAAGCTCGCCTTTGAGCACTTCGTGCTCAGGTGAGCTTAAAACTTACAAACTGCCCCCTGGTGGTCATTCTTTTTCAAATGAAATAGATCTAAGGGAATTTAGTAAAGGGTCATTCAAAGAACATTGCTTTTAAACTATTTTGATATCAAGCCAGCAGTTTCAGGTGAGAAAATTTTCAAAGTTCTCAATGAAGTTATATAGGGAAAACTAGCCCAACCCAAATGAGGCTATGTTTTTTAATGAAAAAGAACAACTCGAGGAAATTTGATAGATGGTCACCCAAGGACAATTGCTGTGAAATTATTTTGAAATTGGACCAGCAGTTTCAGAGCAGAAGAATTTCAAACTTTTCCATACAGAATTACAGGGAAAACTTGTCCTTCCCCCTGGCAGCCATGTTTTTAATGAAACAGACTGATCTAAAGGAATTCAGCTGCAGGCTACCCAATGAACATGGCTGTCAAATTATTTTGAATTTTGTCAGCAGTTTCAGAAAAGATTTTCAAAGTTTACCAAACAATCATATAGGGAAAACTAGTACCGCATCCTGAAGGCCATGTTTTTCTTTTTACAAAACATAATTATCTGAAGGGCTTTGGAAGAGGGTCACCTAAGGAACATTTCTGTGAAATTATTTCAAAATCAGGACAGCGGTTTCTGAAGAGAACATCTTTAAAGTTTTTCCTTTTGGTTGCCATGGCTACCAGAATTCTGCATGGATGACCTTAATTTGAAGGAATCTGAATGAGTCCACCAAAGGAACATTCCTGAGAAGTTTGGCTGCAACTGTGTTAATGAGGAGACTTTCTTTAAAGAATCTATGGATGACGGATGGACAGACATACAACAATCCTTAAAGCTAAAGAGATGCCATGATTATCAAGACAACTACTGGGAATCTCTGACTTGTCCAGTTTCAATTATCACTAACTGTTTGATATGAAACACCCTCTAATGTTGAAAGTAAATTCATAACTTATCAGCAAATATTTTAACATACTTAATCAATTACAGGTTGAATTTGTACAAATTGGAAAATCTTGTATACAGTTCATTTCATGTTTAACTGTAATTCAGATTTATAAGCAATAAATGAACATTAACAATATTTTGACATCAATTTAACAACAGAAATAAAATGTAGGAAGAGAAAATATTGTGTGTAATGACTGGGACATCCCTCATTAAAACATTAATGTTAGTACCAAAACCTGCAACATCTCTAACAAACAAGTACCATGCAGCCGTGAGGAAAAATACCTTTCTGTCACAGTATTACAACTTCTTTTAAAGCTTTTTTCCTTAGCCTGTCTACACAGAAACTCTTAAAAATCTTTTTACAAGTTCTCCCTTGCCTCAGGATTAAACTCTCAGCCCAGATTGATTTTCTCCACACTTACTTAATAGCCCAATATGCTTTAACCTTTAGCTTTCTGTCGGCAAGTGATTCTGCCTTTGCGTCCGTGCAGACTGATCATGGTCTGCACTGTTCGCTATTCAGTCAGCACATTTTCATTGAACACCCCTTCAAATAACAAATGGTATTACCCAAATTGAATGATGGACCAGTCCATCTTAGAAAGTGAGCAGGCTAAAGGTCAAACAACAGATAACATGAATTTTTCAATATACACAATGGAGTAAAACTTACAGAATCTTCAGCAGCCTCTGGCCAGCCTGTCCAGATCTGGTGTCTTACAGGAATATCTGATACATTGTACGTGTCCCTCTTCACCTGTGTAAAATTTACACCGAAATTAAGTAAATGTTCATCCCAAATATTTCAGGAAGTTTAAAGTGCTGAAATCTGATAAAATAAACTTTATAATGTCAGATAATTCTGTGTTTAGTTCTTAATAAGTGTCTAGTTTTTCTTATGATATAGCTCACTCTTATTGATAATATATTTTATCTGTTTTAACAAGCAGTCAACTGAATGTAATATTTGTACAATGTAGCATTTTGTTAAATTTTGCAATTCAAATGGAATGTAAATAAGAGAAAACAGAGTATAGTTCAGTAACAGTAGATAAAGCATGGTAACTGTACTAACCTCTTCCACAGTTTTTGTCCCGGGAAAGTTGAGGTTGAACTGGTGATATTTACTGTTTTCCTTACATGTTATCTTCAAGTTGTAGTTTCTACTCAAGTTGTCTATTACACTGGAACAAAGAAATATCATGATACTGTAAAATCATTGAATTTTGTGGGCATGAAAGTTCGTGGTTTTGGTCAAAACAGCAATTTCGTGGGGATATGAATTAGTAGATTTCAACTTTTGAACATAAAATGAATGGGAATTTTACTTGTTCATTGGGATTAAATTTCGTGGATTGATTCAACCATGACAATTAGTCCCTCATGAATATTAATGATTTCACAGTAGTTAACATCAAATCAATATTCACAGTTAGCGAAAGTACTTTGTCCTGTCTTTCAGCCGTACAATCATGTGACAGGTACACAGATTGTGAAACATTTTTCATGAAAAAGACATCAGTTTTATCTACAAAATTTTTGGTGCAATTCTGTTGTCAAACATGAATACCCACTTGAAAATTATGCTTCAATTATCTCCAGTAAAACACTTAGGAAACAAACCGATGTATTTAACCATTGTATAAAATATCTGAATAATTATCTTTTTTTTTGTTGGACTGAGTAACACCATCACAGTTTCGATCTATTGGTGACTTTTCAAGCCAACCTCCGAGCAAAGAAATCTTGAATTTTACTCTTGTTAGGATTTAGCCAGACAGATAAGAGAGAAGACTGTAGAGTACCTGGATGAAGTGGTAGCCGTCGGCTCTATTTGGTGGAAATCTGGTGTTAACAGAAATAGTGTATTCTCCTTTGGTAAATGTAAATCTCTAAGCAAAGCCTGGAAGTAGAAGCAACTTTAGCAGGTAATACAGTAAAAACCTCTATGATTGCATAACCTTGAAACATTCTAATCACTTCACCTACAGATCAGTTCAAATTTTCTTTCCAATATTTTATTTGAAATTTTCTGACTATGTCATATGCACATAACTAATTAAACACAATTATGTCATGCAGATTGAAAAAAAATCACAGATCATTGCTTTTAATGATAAACTACTTTTAAAGCCAAAGAAAATTTCGTAAGATGTTAAGTCCATCTTTCTATTAATCCGCTATATTTGATTTAATCTTGTGAATAACCTTTGGCAATATCATCTGTAACACAGGCTCTTACATTAATACATGTACGTGTCCTTTCTCATAACACAAAACTTCCACTTACATTATCTGTAACCTTTCTGTTTGCCCATCCTTTCAATTCCTGTTTACTGATAGGTATGCCTAGGTCAACACTTAACTGTTCCTTTATTTGTGCTGAAAGTCAAAAAATAAAATAAAGATTTGTTACAGACTATCTTTAAACAAGAGGACCATGATGGTCCTGAATCGCTCACCTATCTCCACATGACCCAGTGTTCAACTGAGTATGACATCGTTATTTCTATTATTTGACATAGTGACCTAGTTTTTGAGCACATGTGACCTAGATATCATCAAGAAAAAAAATTCTGACCAATTTTCATGAAGATCCATTGAAAAACATGGCCTCTAGAGAGGTCACAAGGTTTTTCTATTACTTGACCTAATGACCTAGTTTTTGAAGGCACGTGACCCACTTTTAAACTTGACCTAGATATCATCAAGGTGAACATTCTCACCAATTTTCATGAAGATCTCGTGAAAAATATGGCCTCTAGAGAGGTCACAAGGTTTTTCTATTTTTCGACCTACTGACCTAGTTTTTGACCGCACATGACCCAGTTATGAACCTGACCTAGATAACATCAAGCTGAACATTCTCACCAATTTTCATGAAGATCCATTGAGAAATATGGCCTCTAGAGAGGTCACAAGGTTTTTTCTATTTTTAGACCTACTGACCTAGTTTTTGACCGCATGTAACCTAGTTTCGTTCTTGACCTAGATATCATCAAGGTGAACATTCTGACCAACTTTCATAAAGATCCCATGAAAAATATGGCCTCTACAGAGGTCACAAGGTTTTTCTATTTTTAGATCTACTGACCTAGTTTTTAACCCTATGTGACCCAGTTTCGAACTTGACCTAGATATCTTCAAGGTAAACATTATGACCAATTTTCATGAAGATCCATTGAAAAATATCACCTCTAGAGAGGTCACAAGGTTTTCCTATTTTAGACCTACTGACCTAGTTTTTGACTGCACATGACCCAGTTTTGAACTCGACCTAGATATCATCAAGGTGAACATTCTGACCAATATTCATGAAGATCCATTGAGAAATATGGCCTCTAGAGAGGTCACAAGGTTTTTCTATTTTTAGATCTACTGACCTAGTTTTTGACCCCACATGACCCAGTTTCGAACTTGACCTAGATATCATCAAGGTGAACATTCTGACTAATATTCATGAAGATCTCATGAAAAATATGACCTCTAGAGAGGTCACAAGGTTTTTCTATTTTTAGATCTACTGACCTAGTTTTTAACCCCACATGACCCAGTTTCGAACTTGACCTAGATATCATCAAGATGAACATTCTGACCAATTTTCATGAAGATGCATTGAGAAATATGGCCTCTAGAGAGGTCACAAGGTTTTTCTATTTTTAGACTTAATGACCTAGTTTTTGACCCTATGTGACCCAGTTTCGAACTCGACCTAGATATCATCAAGATAAACATTCTGACCAATATTCATGAAGATCTCATGAAAAATATGGCCTCTAGAGAGGTCACAAGGTTTTTCTATTTTTAGACCTACTGACCTAGTTTTTGACCCCACGTGACCCAGTTTCAAACTTGACCTAGATATCATCAAGGTGAACATTCTGACCAATTTTCATGAAGATCTTGTGAAATATATGGCCTCTAGAGAGGTCACAAGGTTTTTCTATTTTTAGACCTACTGACCTAGTTTTTGATGGCACGTGACCCAGTTTCGAACTTGACCTAGATATCATCAAGATGAACATTCTGACCAACTTTCATAAAGATCCCATGAAAAATGTGACCTCTAGAGTGGTCACAAGCAAAAGTTTACGGACGCACGGACGCACTGACGCACGGACGGACGACGGACACTGCGCGATCACAAAAGCTCACCTTGTCACTTTGTGACAGGTGAGCTAAAAAAGAAAACAAGAGGGTCATGATGACCCTCAATCGCTCACCCGAGTTATACGAGCCACATGTTTAAAATGGCAAACTGATGCTAAAATATTAGAAAGTAGGTCACATTCATGGTCACTGAAAGTCAGTTTTAAGATCGGTGTGCAAAACTGTACATGTCATACAAATTTCAAGGCTGTATCTTAAAAAACAAGAAAGTAGGTCAGTAGGTCAAGGTCACAGTCAAGTGACCCCTAATCGCTTGTGGTCATCAGGTAATTAAAAAAATTATAAGCTCATATTATTCATTCCTTTATAACTCATAAAACAAGTGACCCCCCAGGGCGGGGCCTCTTTTCACCCGAGGGGCATAATTTGAACAATCTTGTTAGAAATCCACTAGGCAATGCTACATATCAAATATCAAAGGCCTAAGCCTTGAACTTTCAGACAAGAAGATTTTTTTTTCTTCTCTAAGTAAGTCTATGTTAAATCTGGGACCCCCAGGGCAGGGCTCTTTTCACCCCAGTGGCATAATTTGAACAATTTTGGTAGAGGACCATAAGGCAATGCAACATACCAAATATCAAAAGCCTAGGCCTTGCAGTTTAAGACAAGAAGATTTTTAAAGTTTTTTCCTAAATAAGTCTACGTAAATCTTGAGACCCCCCGGGGCTGGGCCTCTTTTCACCCCAGGGTTATAATTTGAACAATTTTGGTAGAGGACCACAAAGCAATGCTACATACCAAATATCAAAGGCCTACGTCTTGTGGTTTTTAACAAGAATATTTTTAAAGTTTTTTCCTATATGTCTATGTAAAATTTGTGACCCCCGGGGAGGGGCCTCTTTTCACCCCAGGGTTATAATCTGAACAACTTTGGTAGAGGACCATAAGGCAATGCTATATACCAAATATCAAAGGCCTAGGTCTTGTGGTTTTAGACAAGAAGATTTTTAAAGTTTTTCCTTTCGGTTGCCATGGCAACCAGAGTTCTATATGGAATTCAATTCTTTAAACAATTTTGAAAGGGGGCCACCCAAGGATCATTCCTGTGAAGTTTGGTGTAATTCTGCCCAGTGGTTTTCAAGAAGATTTTTTTAGAAATTGTTGACGGACGCACGACAGACATTGAGCGGTCACAAAAGCTCACCATGAGCCTTTGGCTCAGGTGAGCTAAAAACAATATCACAATATCTCTATTTCAAGATTCATGAACTGTTCTTGCATTCAACATGGTCATAAATAAGTGGTTGTTTGTTTTGCATCTATATTTGACATTATCATATGACAAATTACAAGTTCATTTTAATACCAGTATGTTTTTGTCTTTCTGATCAACTTAATACATTCTAATGATTGCCCTTCCAAATTTTAAACACAAAACTGTTTTACCATAAAATGCTTCCAAGATGAAAAAGTAATGGTAAAAAGTCTCATTAATTTATTATCAAACATTCTCATGAAATTGACAATATTGCATGTGATACTGTCACACAAAATGACTTGATTTTTTAAGTCAACTACTTACCAACAGTACAACTATCATCTATAAACACATCCACATTTCTGTTTCTGTATTCCACATTGAAATGTAACATTCGTTTGTTGTGGGAGCCGAGACCAGCGCCTGAAGTCCCCGGCATGGCCCCGGATGCAGACCCTGGATCAAAATTTGTGGCTGCATCAATCACGTTTGCATCTGACCTCCACGGTACAGGGTCGCTAAGGATACCTGTATATTACAGTAATAAAAGTTACCGTAGATACCCATGTATAATGCGCACCCGTGTATAATGCGCACCCCCGATTTTAGCCCAAAATCCTGGGAAAAAAACATTTTTGGTCAATTTTGAGATGGATGGAAAACGAAAGTAGAGTTTACATTAACACCGGTAATAAATTTTATCTCCACGGCGGAGAGCAGCATCGGTCTCGCGGTACTATCGATTTTTGTTTTCTCGAAAATAAAACCAGTAAAATATTGTTGTATTTGTTGTTTTACCTTTTTTAATTAACTATTTTGAATAAATAAATAGCAGCTGATGCAATATTTCAGAATGGTATCTTTCAAAATGACATGAGCTTCTCAATTCAAACCGATAACAAAAGGTGTGATAGTCTTTTTGTCACGATCAAATAGCCAGTAATTATTGGCAATTAACGTGTCACTTCGTGTCAATTATGTTGTTCACAGTTTGATCTTGGTTGACGATAATTCTCGATCTTTAATTAGTATCATAATTTTTGTGATTTATTAACATTTCCTTCATGAAAATACTTTTAAATTTATATGAAATTAATTTTGTTTGAAAGAAAAATAAACCATTCGATCTTTTACGGAACGTAACGGCAATCTTAGATTTTAGCAGTGACAGTAAGCGCGGGGAGTAGTTTCCCTTTACCAAAATGGCGAACATCGGTAACAAACTTGTTTTGAAGTTGGAAAATTGTCTATACCTGTGTATTATGTGCACCCACAATTTGGGGGTGGTCCCAGGGGTAAAAAAACAGCGCATTATACATGGGTATCTACGGTAGTGTCTAAAATTATAATTTATTTCAGGTAGAAAATTACATCAGCAGAGAAAAAGGAATGAAGATGAATACACATATTAGTAAGTAGACAAAAAGCATGGGCTCAGAACCTTTTTCTGTCAATTTCTTTTCAACTGCGTTTAAGTCAATCAAACTTTATCAATTAGAAACCTGTTCTATTATGTATGTAGTAACCATGCATTCACTGGATCCACGACACTTCGCCGAAAGACACCTCGTCGAATACGACACTTTGCCGAACTTGACACTTTGTCGAATCCGACACTTTGCCGAATACGACACATAGTCGAAGTTACATACTCGTCGAATTTGGTCGAAAGTTGGTCTAAAAAAATCGGAAAAGGAGTACTTACAACTTTGAAAAAAAAAATCGGAAAAGGAGTACTTACAAACTGAACAAGAAAAGAAAGCGGAAACACTTTTATTAAACTGTGCTTGATTTATAACAAAATCGATCAGGTAGATTAATCAAGTTACAGTCTCTTTACAGTCTCTTTATTCAGTATCTTATGTTATATGCTATTTCTTGTCTTATGTTATATGTTATTATGCTATATTACTCTTCTCCGGTCCAATTCATAAGAACTTTATTCACCAAATAACACGTTTCTAATCAATTATGGTTATTTACCCATTGAGTAAACGGTAAACGTAAGCCGATAATACAATCAATTTTCATCATAAAGGCCTTTGTCAAAGGTAACAATTTCGACCAAGTGTCGTACTTTATATGAAAATTAGACCAAGTGTCGTATTCGGCTAAGTGTCGGATTCGGCCATGTTTCATCTTCGACGAAGTGTCATATTCGACCAAGTGTCTTTCGACCAAGTGTCGTGCACCGGCATTCACTAAAGTATCATCAACCATCTGACATAATAAAAGAGAAAAAGCTTTACTATATATTCTACTATTATTAACAAAGTGACATCACAAGAGTCATAATCTGTTAATAAAGTGATTATGAAATTTTCTTATCCAAAAAAAGAGTCAATATTTTATATTAACATTACTAGATTTGCTAAAAATCAATTTCTACCTGAACTGAAGTATTCATCCCCCAAAGGTCTGTCCAACATGGCTGTCTCCATAGGCTGAGGTACTGACCCTGTTGGTGAATCTGTCTGACTCATAACACTCTGTACTGCTTGCTAAATATTGTATACAGTTCAAACATTACCAAATAAATAAACATGTTACAAAAAATCGGGCCTTTATTTTAGTTACGAATAAGGAGAAATTTTCCTTTGATGCTTCAAATATTATGTATCTTACAGAGTAATTCAATAAAACACTGATCACTTGAAATTCACAATGAGATGAGGAAATTCGCAATGAGTTGAGGAAAGAAAAAGGTTCAAAACTTTGAGTGATTAGAACACAGAAAATATCAGGAAAACAGCTCTACATAAATCCCTAGATTGAACCTGAGTACCCAAGTTATTAATGAATGAGCAAACATTTTTTTTGTAGGGTTTAACATCACACCGACAAAATCATAGGTCATATGGTCCAATTTTGATGGTGGGTGAAGACCCCAGGTGCATCTCCTTGCATTACTTCATCATGGGCAAGCACCTGGGAAGTAACCTGAACATTCCTTTGGCTTATTATCCATATACACATGTATTTACCATAAGATTCCAGTCATGCTGATCAAGAATTGCAATGCATGTCTCTATGTCATCAAGCTGCGTACAAGCCTGAAAGTACAAAACAAAACTCTTCCTGCAATAACTGATTTCATAAACGTACACAAAACAACTGTGAAACATCTGTATTTTAAAAAGAAAGCCTCTGTTTGACTGGTTATTTCTCGGGAGTGCAGGAGGGTAGACTTAAACTGAAATTTAATTGCAGCAGAAATGAAATAGCAAACAATTAACCTCTAATTTGTTTGTACCTTGTGTTTACATGACTAATTTCTATATAGCTGGTGTTTACACAACTAATTTGTTCATAGTTGGTATTTATAGTACTAATTTGTTCATACCTTGTGTTTACATGACTAATTTTACAGTACTAATTTGTTCAAAATTGGTGATAACAGTACTAATTTGTTCATAACTGGTGTTTAAAGTATTAATTTGTTCACAGAAAGTATCTGGTGTTTACAGCACTAATTTTTTCATAAGAAGTAGCTGATATCTTGAATAACTTGTTCATAGCTCGTGTTTACATGACTTATTTGTTCATAGCTGGTGTTTGCATGACTACCAGTAATTTGTTCATAGTTGGTATTTACAGTACTCATTTGTTCATTGCTGGTGTTTACACGACTAATTACTAATGTGTTCATACATTGTGTTTACATGACTAATTTGTTCATAGCTGGTATTTACAGTACTTTTTTGTTCAAAGCTTGTTTTTACAGTACTAATTTGGTCGTAACTGGTGTTTACAGTACTAATTTGTTCATCTGAAGTACCTGGTGTTTAAAGTACTAATTTTGTTCATAGAAAGTACCTGGTGTTTACAGCACTGATTTTTTCATAAGAAGTAGCTGATATCTTCCTAAAAATAGGGATTTTTTAAGGCATCTACCCATCACACTTCAGTAATAGACAAGAGGACAATGATGGTCCTGAATCGCTCACCTGTCCCCACATGACCCAGTTTTGAACTGAGTATGACGTCATATTTTCTATTATTTGACATAGTGACCTAGTTTTTGAGCTCATGTGACCCAGTTTTGAATCTGACCTAGATATCATCAAGATAAAAATTCTGACCTATTTTCATGAAGATCCATTGAAAAATATGGCCTCTAGAGAGGTCACAATGTTTTTTATTATTTGACTTACTGACCTAGTTATTGATAGCACGTGACCCAGTTTCGAATTTGACCTAGATATCATCAAGATGAACATTCTGACCAATTTTCATGAAGATCCATTCAAAAGTATGGCATCTAGAGAGGTCACAAGGTTTTTCTATTTTTAGACCTACTGACCTAGTTTTTGACAGCAGTTGACCCAGTTTCAAACTTGACCTAGATATCATCAAGATGAATATTCTGACCAATTTTCATGAAGATCCATTCAAAATTATGGCCTCTAGAGAGGTCACAAGGTTTTTCTATTTTTAGACCTACTGACCTAGTTTTTGACCATAGTTGACCCAGTTTCGAACTTGACATAGATATCATCAAGATGAACATTCAGACCAACTTTCATACAGAGCCCATGAAAAATATGGCCTCAAGAGAGGTCACTATGTTTTTTTATTATTTGACCTACTGACCTAGTTTTTGAAAGCACATGACCCAGTTTCGAACTTGACCTAGATATCATCAAGGTGAACATACTGACCAACTTTCATGAAGATCCATTGAAAAGTATGACCTCTAGAGAGGTCACAAGGTTTTTCTATTTTTAGACCTACTGACCTAGTTTTGGACTGCACGTGACTCAGTTTCGAACTTGACCTAGATATCATCAAGGTGAACATACTGACCAACTTTCATGAAGATCCATTGAAAAGTATGACCTCTAGAGAGGTCACAAGGTTTTTCTATTTTTAGACCTACTGACCTAGTTTTTGACCATAGTTGACCCAGTTTCGAACTTGACATAGATATCATCAAGATGAACATTCAGACCAACTTTCATACAGAGCCCATGAAAAATATGGCCTCAAGAGAGGTCACTATGTTTTTTTTATTATTTGACCTACTGACCTAGTTTTTGAAAGCACATGACCCAGTTTCGAACTTGACCTAGATATCATCAAGGTGAACATACTGACCAACTTTCATGAAGATCCATTGAAAAGTATGACCTCTAGAGAGGTCACAAGGTTTTTAGACCTACTGACCTAGTTTTGGACTGCACGTGACTCAGTTTCGAACTTGACCTAGATATCATCAAGATGAACATTCAGACCAACTTTCATACAGATCCCATGAAAAATATGGCCTCTAGAGAGGTCACAAGGTTTTTTTTTATTATTTGACCTACTGACCTAGTTTTAGAAGGCACATGACCCAGTTTCGAATTTGACCAAGATATCATCAAGGTGAACATTCTGACCAACTTTCATGAAGATCCATTGAAAAGAATGGCCTCTAGAAAGGCACTTGACCCAGTTTCGAACTTGACCTAGATATCATCAAGGTGAACGTTCTGACCAATTTTCATGAAGATCTTGTGAATTATATGGCCTCTAGAAAGGTCACGAGGTTTTTCTATTTTTAGACCTACTGACCTAGTTTTTGACGGCACGTGACCCAGTTTCGAACTTGACCTAGATATCATTAAGATGAACATTCAGACCAACTTTCATACAGATCCCATAAAAAATATGGCCTTTAGAGAGGTCACAAGGTTTTTCTATTATTTGACCTACTGACCTAGATTTTGACGGCACGTGACCCAGTTTCGAACTTGACCTAGATATCATCAAGATGAACGTTCTGACCAACTTTCATGAAGATCTTGCGAAATATATGGCCTCTAGAGAGGTCACAAGGTTTTTCTATTTTTAGACCTACTGACCTAGTTTTTGACCGCATGTGACCCAGTTTCGAACTTGACCTAGATATCATCAAGATGAACATTCTGACCAATTTTCATGAAGATCCATTGAAAATTATGGCCTCTAAAGAGGTCACAAGGTTTTTCTATTTTTAGACCTACTGACCTAGTTTTTGACGACACATGACCCAGTTTCGAACTTGACCTAAATATTATCAAGGTGAACATTCTGACCAACTTTCATAAAGATCCCATGAAAAATGTGACCTCTAGAGTGGTCACAAGCAAAAGTTTACAGACGCACGCACGGACGGAAGACGGACACCGCGCGATCACAAAAGCTCACCTTGTCACTAAAAAAATGGTCTCTTACAGAGTTAACAAGCTTTTTCTTGGATTTAACCTAGTGACCTAGTTTAAGATGTCAGATAACCCAGTTTTAAATTCAACCTTTATTTCATAGAGACAAACATTCTGACAAAGTTTATGAAGATCAAGATGAAAATGTGGTCCCTAGAAAGTTAACAAGATTTTCTATGATTTGACCTGACATTTTGTTTATAAAGATCAAATGGAAAAATGACCTCTACAGTGTTAACAAGGTTTTTCTATGATTTGACACTGTGTCCTAGCTTTTGACCTCAGGTAAACAGTTTTGAACTTAACCCAGAATTCACAGAGGCAAACATTCTGAAAGTTTCATGAAGATCCAAGTCAAAAATGTTTCCCCTGCCCTAAAGTGATAACAAGGTTTGTCTAAGATTTGACCTAATGACCTAGTTTTGGACCTCAGGTAGGCCAATTTTTTCTAGAATTCGAGGAGATAAACATTCTGACAAAGATTTATGATAATCAAGTCGCAAATGTAGCCTCTACAGTGTTAACAATGTTTTGACCAAGTGTCCTAGTTTAGGACCTCATGGAACCAGTTTCAAACCTGACCTAGACTTCATATTACCGGTAAAGATAATCATTCTCACAAAGTTTTATGAAGATGAGGTAGAAATGTGGCCTAGACTTTGCATCTACTAACCAAGTGAAAATATTACATTCTGACCTATTGACCTGAAGATCATCAAGATTAACAGTCTGACCAAGTTTCATAAAGATATGGTCATAAATGTGATCTCTAAAGTGTTAACTCACTTTTCCTTTGATCTGACCAGGTGCCCTAGTTTTTGACCCCACATGACCCAGATTCGAACTTGACCTAAAGATCATCAAGATTAACATTCTGACCATATTTCATGAAGATACAGTCATAAATGTGGCCTCTAGAGTGTTGACAAGCTTTTCATTTGATTTGACCTAGTGACCTATTTTTTGACCCCACCAGATCCAGATTTGAACTTGAGCTATAGATCATCAAGATCAACATTCTGACCAAGTTTCATTAAGATATGGTCATAAATGTGGCCTCTACAGTGTTAACTACTAAACTAGCTTTCCTCTGATTTGACCTGGTGACCTAGTTTTTGAACCTACATGACCTAGATTTACACTGGACCTTGAGACCATCAAGATTAACATTCTGACCAAGATTCATGAAGATACAGTCATAAATGTGGCCTCTACAGTGTTAAAAAGCGTTTCCTTTGATTTGACCTAGTGACCTAGTTTTTGACCCCAGATAACCCAATACTGAAAACGTCCAAGATTTTATTGAGGATAACATTCTGACCAAGTTTCATTAAGATTGGGCCAAAATTGTGACCTCTAGAGTGTTAACAAGCTTTTCCTTTGATTTGACCTGATGACCTAGTTTTTGATCCAAGATGACCCAATATCGAACTCGTCCAAGATTTTATTGAGGGTAACATTCTGACCAAGTTTCATTAAGATTGGGCCAAAATTGTGACCTCTAGAGTGTAAACAAGCTTTTCCTTTGATTTGACCTGGTGACCTAGTTTTTGACCCCAGATGACCCAATATCGAACTCGTCCAAGATTTTATTGAGGGTAACATTTTGACCAAGTTTCATTAAGATTGGGCCAAAATTGTGACCTCTAGAGTGTTAACAAGCTTTTCCTTTGATTTGACCTGGTGGCCTAGTTTTTGACCCAATATCGAACTCGTCCAAGATTTTATAGAGGGTAACATTCTGACCAAGTTTCATTAAAATTGGGCCAAAACTGTGACCTCTAGAGTGTTAACAGTCAAATTGTTGACGACGGACGGACAGATCATCAAGATTAACATTCTGACCAATTTTCATTAAGATATGGTCATAAATGTGGCCTCTAGAGTGTCAACAAGCTTTTCCTTTGATTTGACCTGGTGACCTAGTTTTTGACCCCAGATGACCCAATACCAAATTTGTCCAAGATTTAATTGAGGGTAACATTCTGACCTCTAGAGTGTTAACAGTCAAATTGTTGATGACGACGGACACAGGGCAATCACAAAAGCTCAGTTTTAGCACTTTGTGCTCTGGTTAGCTAAAAATTCAAGTTAAAACAGGGCATAACTCTGTCAAAATTCAAGTCAGAGTTATGGGGATTGTTTCTCCTGATGCAGAGTTTGATAGTTTTTAAGTTTCAAGTCAATAGTTTTGATAGTAACAGAGATATTTGACTTTATCAAAAACTTTAACCAACAGAGACGCCGACACGAGTGCAATAGCTCTACTTATTCTTCGAAAAGTTGAGCTAAAAAACAAAATGATGTTTAGAGCAGGCTGAGGGTGTTTTGGAAGGTCATTGTAAATCAACTAAAGACACTAGAACAGAATCAATTTTCAATCACATGCTGTTTGAAAAATAATTATTCACAATCAAATTGTACACATTACAATTACTATCTATAATAATTATGCATTTAATTTTTTTTAGTGTTTGCAGTTTCCTTGGCACATAAAAATGATCCTGTCAGGATTCAATATGTTTATAATCATGATAATAGCAGTAAAATTTGGCAAATATCTGTTGTTGAATATCCAGAACTGATACATGACAAGAGTTCCAGCATACAAATGTTAAGCATAGCACTGACTACACACACACATATGCAATACTGATCAAACATACTTATAGACTGTTGGAGTCTGGGTTTATCTTTGAATGTATAAAATACCAACTTTGGTTCCACCCTGAATGTCAGGAAATAAAACTTAATCAATGGAAATTCAAAAATCTAGATTTGTTAAATGCTTAAAATGCGGAAATTAATTCTTAAATTAAAGAAATACTTAAATATCAAGTTTCTGAATAAGGACACTGAAACATGTATAATCTTTTGTTTTATTTTGCAATTTTGTAACGTCACGGAAACATCCGAAGAATAATTGTCTCAGGAAAAGTGTATAATAACTGTTGCTAGGCAATGACAGTCACAGCATTATCATAGATCAATTTTGGACCATCTAGGATGTTTTCATTAAAAAAAGTATTGAAATAAAGAATTTTAAAGACACAGAAAATTATAGAATAGAGTTCCTTGAATTCAACGAAAATCTGTTTTTTGTCAACCATGGGAAAAATTACTTATATCTGGGCATAACATCACAATCATATAGGAATCAAAAATCTTGATGTTAGGAAAAAAGTACACTGAAAGGGTTGTACCAGGTAAAATAAGCCCAGGTAAGTATCTGTTACTGGATAACTAGTTTGTCACGCAAGAGCTTTGTAGCTTTTGTTGTATGTTGGATTATATGCGACATTAAATAACGTGTTGCTGTGCTGGCTGGAGCACCAAACACAACAGAAATTATCATATGCAGGCAGACAAAATGAAAAACAAATATTTTGTTCTTCATAAGTATTCAAAACACACAAACATTTCCATGATTTTAATAAGAAACCAGAAACAACATTTATCACGTTTGACACCTTTATGATTAAGTTACATGCACTAGAAATGACTAAATACGCACAGTCACGTAACACCTGACAAAACAGAAACAAGCCTGTACAGTGTCTGTCATTTGTTACAAAAATGGCTTTTTTGTACTATCATCAAGGTAACCTTTCGGTTAGAACGAAAGCGACAATGTATGGAATTAATACTGCTAAAAATTAAAACGACTGAAAATTATTTCGCTGAATAAACCGTACTTGAAAATCTGCTAAGATTTGCTCTCTTTCTCCCGATGCCATTGTTGACTTGCGAATGCGCATGTCCCGATAAACGGAAACGGATGAACATGTATATTTTATTACGTCATAAATGTGTATTAGTCGTCGGACATGACACGCGGATAGTATAGGTTAGAGACCACCAAATGTTTTCCCATAGACTTACATTGTAACATTATGGCGTGTACGGCCTTCCATACATCGAAACATGTTATCTAATTACAAGTTTTTCAAGAACTATCTTAGTTCTACCAAAATATCGGACGAATAACATATGAATAGTGATACTTTATTTAAGTAATTTTCGTGTGAATGAGATGACCCCCTGTTTACATCATTGACATGACGGGAGAAATTCGTTTGATAAAACTTTTTTTCAATACACATAAAATGTAGCAAATTTTGTCAAAATGTATAATAAAATACTGTAAATGCAGTGAAAAAATATCAATTTTGAAAAAATAATCACTTCCTGGGTTTGTTTACATGACTGACAAATCAGAACGCACAGACGTTACCTCATTCCCAGGTATACACTTACCTCATTCCTAGTAAGTTCCCTGTACTTTTTTGAATTGATGGTCTCTGACCTAAAGGGAATTTGTCTCAATACTTAGTTGTTTTGGTAAATTGTTTACTGCCTTACTCAATGCTAGAATTAATACTTTCCTCGAATCTTCGAATATTTTATGCGAAGAACAAGCTGGATTTAGAAAAGGCTATAGTACAGTTGATCATATATTTTCTTAAAAATGTATAATAGATTTGTATTTGAGTAAAAACAAGAAACTATTCTGTGCTTTTGTAGACTATCGAAAAGCTTTCGAATCTGTAAAAAATTAGCTCTTTGGCAAAAACTTCTTAATTCAAATATTGATGGTAAATGTTTTGAAATAATACACAGTATGTATTCCAATATCAAGTCATGTGTAAGAGTGAATAATAATTTGTAAGACTTTTTTTCAAGCTCTACCGGAGTAAGACAAGGTGAAAACTTATCACCGATTCTTTTTTCTATGTTTTAAATGACCTTAACAATTCATGTCACAAATATCAATGGTCTTCAATATTTAGTGATAATGTTAGAGAATGTTAAGTGATGCTGTTGCTGATGTGTATTTATAGATATGTCTCATTTTCTGTCCAGTTCGCCAGAAGCGCACATGTTGTAAGAATTACTTACAATGGACATTAAAATTAGAAATAATAATGGCTAGTTGTAAAAGCCCATCTGTCACGAGTCTGAATCGGTATAGCATTTTAAGTCTGTCTATACATACGATGGAGACAAATGGAGACATGCACCACATTGAATCTCCCTGTTTTTATCTTCTCCTAGTGTGAGCAATGACCGATACTTATAAAACAATTCTGAGTGCCACAATGCCGGAAAATTACATTCTTACAAAATAATTCCAAGTATGAAAATACCGGGGACTTAGCTCATTTCATCTATAACTATCTCCGACCTTCCCCTATGTTCAGCTACTTCTATGACCTAAGATAAAATTTCGTATTTTTTTTAAATTTCGCCACTTACAAAATTACATTCTTACAATATGATTCCAAGTACGAAGAGGCCGGGGACTTCTTACTATCTCCGATCTTCACTGTATGTTCCCCTACGCACCTAAAATGCAGGGCACCTACTCCCTTTCATCTCTTACTATCGCCGACCCCTTGTTTTATGATCTTTGATGAAAATTTCATCTTTATAAATTTCGCCACTTACAAAATTACAATCTTACTAAATAATTTCAAGTAGGAAAAGGCTGCGAACTCAGCCCCTTTTATCGCTTAAAATCTCCGATCTTCCCTGTATGATCCCCTACTTCCATTATCTAAGATAAAATTTCATCTTTTTCAAATCTCGCCACTTACAAACTTACATTCTTACAAAATAATTCTAAGTACGAAAAGGCCGGGGACTTAGCTCCTTTCATCTCTTACTATCTCCGATCTTCCCCGTATGTTCGCTTACTTCTATGATCTATGATAAAATTTCATATTTTACAAATTTCGCCACTTACAAAATTACATTCTTACAAAATAACTCTAAGTACGAAAAGGCCGAGGACTTGGCTCCTATCATCGTCCCTGTATGCTCCCCTACTTCTATTTGATCTAAGATAAAATTTCATATTTTACAATTTCGCTAATTACAAAATTACATTCTTACAAAATAATTCTAAGTAGAAAAGACCGGGGATTTCGCTCCATTCATCTCTTACTATCTCCGATCTTCCACGTACGTTCGCCTACTTGTATGATCTATGACAAAATTTCATATTTTTCAAATTTCGCCACTTACAAAATTACATTCTTACAAAATAATTCTAAGTACGAAAAGACCGGGGACTTAGCTCCTTTCAATTCTTACTATCTCCGATCTTCCCCGTATGTTCGCCTACTTATATGATCTATGATAAAATTTCATATTTTTCAAATTTCGCCACTTTCAAAATTACATTCTTACAAAATAATTCTAAGTACGAAAAGGCCGGGGACTTGGCTCCTTTCATCTCATACTGTCTCCGATCTTCCCCATATGTTCTGCAAACTTCGGTTTTATCAGCTGAAAATGCAGTGATTTTTTTGAGACGATTATAAGTCAATCTTAAATATTTATTCACAAAAAAATTTGTTTGTACTTATATTTTAATCTTTTCAGGTGATTGCAAACTTTATTTCTTGCTGCTTTGTAGTTGTTAAAAGTAATGTGATTTTTACAGTACTTGTATTTTATCCATTTTGTTCTTTTTTCTTTTATAGCACTAGCAGTTTTACGATCAATGTAGGGATCTTCGTTCACTGACCAGTCAGATATTGTTATTTCTTGGTTAATATTTGTGAAATTTGCTTTATTGTAGTCCAGTTTTGGTATATTGTTTGTTTTGATGTCTTTTGTACATATATTATACTGAAATTGTAGGATAAGGTGATCACTTTTACCCAAACTTTCCCTATATACTATTTTTTGTATCATGTCTTCTTCGTTTGTGAAAACGAGATCAAGTAAACAATCTTTAGACAGAGTATCTTCAGTTACAGTAAAGGGTAGAAATAAGTTAAAAACTTAAAGAATCTTTAAGCCCGTCTTTGAGACTGAAAATTATGTAAAACAGTGTTTACCATTTCATTATCGTAAAGCAATGGCTTTATTTATGTGTGGTGTAGCTCCAATTCAGCTAGGGGGTATGAAAACATACCTATACAAGAAAGAACCTGTTTTAACTGTACTGATCTCGTTGAAGATGAAAAAGTCTTGTTACACTGTTCACTCTATATGCAATCTACAGGGAAGAGTTGTATGCATCTATCAAAACTATTGTTAATAATTTTGATAATTTATCTGATGATGAGAAACTATATACTATCTTTGCAAACCAAAACCTGCTTTAATATTCTAAAACATAGAAGAAGTTTAGTCTACTGTGGATAATAAGTATATTTTATAGTAAGACTATCATATCTTATATATACATTGTACTAAAAGGATGTTGTGAATCTGACATCTTATATCAAATTCGATTTGACAGGATGAATTTGTTTTAAATTATTTTAGAAGAATTATTTTAATTGTTGTTAGCTTGTCTGATCTTAGGAGGGGAAACAATGAAAATCTACGAGAGACGGTTGACATTTGAGCTTTGGCGTTGGTTCTGAATTTTGTTTATATCAGCTTTGAGAAATTTGCCTTTGAAAATTAATGCTAGCGTACAATCACAAAATGAGCAAGCAGGCCAAGAACCAGACGCAATAGTTTTGATTTTTTTCCCTTGTTGATGTGTGTGTGTTAACAGTTTTATAAAAGCAAAGCCAAGGTAACGCCTCTCGGATCTCAGTTTATAAATACCCTTTTCCAGTTGTCAAGATAATGATCGGTTCACAACATCTTTTTTTTTGTTTTATTTAGAAATAAAATGACCTGTATAATGTAAATAACAGCTATAATATTGTTAAGAATGGCATATGTATTTTAATAAGATTTTATTACGTTTTAGTGTGTCATACATATGATGAGACGTAAATAAACTATTTGAATTGAATTTGAATTGGTATTCGCTTTATCACAAACAGATCGTGCAATTTGTAAGTGCGTCGTAGACAAAGTACTTGTTACCAGGCAAACAGTACACGCCCGTTACCATCACCTCTTGTCAATGAATAGCATGCAGTGATGTATGCATGATTGTATTCTTCAATATTCAATAAAAAAATGTTATATCAGTTTTTAAATCTGAATTTGGCACCCTGTGAGGCTCACACAAAAGCTAAAAAGAAATACAACTCATGTTGTGAGCTCATTTTGTAGCATTGGGAAGCGAGTGACATAATTCATAAAATAGTGTTGAGATAGCATCTTAAAGAACTATGATGATGCTTTGCACGTGCACACTGATATTTTGGAAAATTAGATTAAATTTGTTTATTGCAAGTCTAGTTTCCATTGAAATTTATTTATTTATTTCTGTTGAATTTAGTAAACAGATGTTTAAGGCTTTTCACCAGTTCACAAATTATGGTGATATTTACTACTATTTAAATGTCCATGCAGAATTCAACAATGGTAGACCTATACGGTTTGGCGCTATACTAAAGCAATATTAAGTGTGGATGCATTTTATTTGATAGCACTAATCCTAGAGTTTCAACAAAAAATCTGAATTTCTAGAGACGAATCTGGTTTTCTGTTTTAAAAATTATAATTAGAAGAGCCATCCAGCTGGCTTACGGAAGGTCGGTGGTTCTACCCTGCTGCCCGCTCGTGATGAAATAATGCACGGAGTGTCACCTGGGGGTCTTCCTCCACCATTAAAGCTGGAAAGTCGCCATATGACCTATCATGTGTCGGTGCGACGTTAAATCCACCCCCCACCCCCCCCAAAAAAAAAATAATTAGAAGAATTCACTTCATGTGGAAATCGGTTGGAATGATAAGTAAAATGTAAATGTATAGTATTATACACTTTACCAAAGAAATTATAACTATTTTATAGATATTTGTGTTGTAATTAGCAAAATTAAGTTTATCGTAATGTTGATAAAACTCCGAAAAAGAAAATTAATTTTCCCTGTACTGGATATAGATCTATTTCAGAAATAAAATTTCTCGTGACTTTGACCATAATCTACTGAAGAGTATTAATAAGTGCCAGGTGCATTTTATTTTATTAATTCGAAATTTCGAGATACTCACTCGAAATTTCGACTTAGTTTTCGAGTTACTTAATTTGAAATTTCGAGAATTTCGAATTGTAACTCGAAATTTCGAGTTAATAACACGAAATTTCGACTCTATATCTTGCCCTTTTATCCGCAAAATTTTAACGTCTATCCGTCTGTCAAAGGCCAAAAATGTAATGGGCGACTTCTGACTCTTTAAAGTGAAATCATCTATCTACACACCCATATACTGCACCCAACTTGTAGCGCCTTGAACATAATATACTACCATACATTAATGTATGACCTACCATAGCCTCTAGAGCTACTCCAGATTTCAAACTGTATCTAGGATATATACCTTCATTTACATGTATAGTATGTTCAGGTGGTAGGGCCTCGAACTATGTCGGAATATATATATATATGGTCAAAAGAATGAAATATTATATCCAAATAACCTTTTGATGGATCTTCATGAAACTTTACACAAATATAGATCACTATAGGGCGGTGGCGCACATACAACTTTTGTCAGGATCACTTCAGTAACCAGCGGTATAAGCCGTAATTAAAGTAACCTTTTGATGGATCTTCATGAAACTTAATACAAATATAGATCACTACAGGGCAGAGTTTATCCCTTGATTTGGTAAGAAGTAGGAACCAATAAACCATGGCATAGTTCTGTTATACATAACTTGTGTGTCTCCAAAAATTTAAAATATTTCAAAATATAGTCCCCGCATTCCCAAAAGCACCTATTCGGCGGACTAAATTTGCATGTGTTTGAGTTTATTTATTAGTTCAGTCCGCCCGCTTAGCTCAATAATGAGAGCACAGATCTACGGATCGCGGGGTTGTGAGTTCGATCCCCGGGCAAGTCGCATGTTCTCCATGACGATTTGATAAAAGACATTTTGTCTGAAATCATTCGTCCTCCACCTCTGATTCATGTGGGGAAGTTGGCAGTTACTTGCTGAGAACAGGTTTGAAACTGGTACAGCAACAGGTTAACTGCCCGCCATTACATAACTGAAATACTGTTGAAAAACGGCGTTTAACCCAAAACAAACAAAACAAATTCTTATAGTTGGGAAGCGCAAGTTTTATCTCCTTTGTCACGTGACCTCACCTGATAAGACGCTTTAAACGGACTAATACTTTCATTTCTATTTGAAAGCTTGAGCAGTATACAGATATATTGTAAGTTTAATCTCAGTTTATACGTTTGTGTTGTTCGCTGTATGCTTGTACTATAAAGTTATATAAAAATGCAATAACAGATTTATCACATGTATGTATGTGTAGTATTAACTCTAACTGACTTATTTTGTGGTCAATAGTTCAATAAAGGAGATATATTTATATACACTTTGATGGAATATTATATTACAAGTTTGTTTATAGGAAGGAATAACAAACGTTTACTGCGTGCGAATTTTTGGCAGCTTATTCGTTGCTACAGCATTTCAGGAAATTGATCAATTAATTAATACACAAAAGTCAATTTTACATATATATTTGAAGCAAATGATTCTTTCAGTTTCATTTCGGTAAAATAAGAATCTGAGATTTTCATCACTGTTTATTGTATTTACACCCGTGGTTGCTAGACCACTTGTGTTACTGGTTTCGCACATAAACCCATGGTTCCTTTCGATCCTTTCTTTGCTGTTTCCCCCGAATTTCTACTAAAGTTTTATATTTTCAGAGAGATTTCTATATATTTTGATCGTGATATCATAATGTCACTTTTCAAAACCCCGTAGTTACACTGTCTTACATTTTAAGTTGTTTTTCGCTGGCTTGAATTTATCAGAGCCCGCTCGATCGTGCATTAACGGAGAGTGCTATGACAGTGCTGTCAGGCAGGCCATGATTTCACATATCTACTGTCATGACATTATCTACTTTGACTCATACTTTCTTGTAAAGTGTTTTAAAGGCCCCATGCACTCCCTCAACTCGGTTGAATAGTGAATTCATAGGTTCATAGGTCATTGCTTGCCAAACTGTTCAGAACAAGTAAAAAGGTTTGCAAGAGAGGTTGTTCAGTTTAGCATAACAAATTTTGTCTTATATTGCGTGTACTTCGAAGGACTTTGAGAAGTCTATGAAATTACTCAACGTTCTAGTTTTGTTTTCGGCTGGTATTTATCTTCGTCAAATGCGTTTTATATCATTATTACAATTTCTTATATGTTGTCTTTAGTGCAAGTGTAAAAACATTTCTCTAATAAAGTATGAAAGAAGATTACAAATAAAGGCTAACCTATTAGCTTTTAAAAAATGCAAGATAGATTCAGTGCATTAGGATTAGCTTCAGACATGTTGACTTACTATTATTGCCTAAAGTTGACAATTGACCTTATGAAATTCAGTCTTTTGTTGAACACGTCAAAATCTCCTGATACTTTTCGGAGATTGTTCTCTGCACTGCTGAAAACGAGGCTAGATGTTTGGCACCGCGTGAATTCGGACGGGTGCCCTAACTGTTAACATGTTTCAGTTTGTATGTATATAGCGTTAATAAAGAAAAATGTAATTTTGTCGATAGTTGGTACCAGCTAGTCGATCTGGGGCTAAATAAAAAACACTACGAGACCCAAGACACTGTGGAAGCCATTCAGCTTACGTGTAATATCAGACTGTTCAAAATGAAAGTGAAAGTGATAATTTCATGACGAGTTGGACTAACCATCAAGTAATGTCGGTTGTTCTACCCATGTGCCCGTTTTGTGCCAGAAATAATTTCAAAAAGGGTACATCGGGTTTTCTTTCACCACAAAAAGCTAGTATATATATTATAGCTAGTATAGCTATTAATAATTGTGTGCCAAAGCTAATAAATATTCATAAGAACACACCCCCAAAATTAATTGGTTTTCTGAAAAGGCGGGAAAAATTCATTTCGTCCTATGCCGCTATTCTGCGGATTATACAGTATATGGTATTAAATTACATATGACAGGCAGCTTAAAAAGAAGTTTTACTCTATACTCTATATATACAAGTAAAACTGGTATTGAAACTGGTATCGATTTATGTCCACGCCAATAAATTATTAAAATAAGTAAATATATAAATAACTACCGTATTGACTCGACAGGAAGTGGTAACGAAACAGTGTAGAACTGCGTCCTTGACCCAAGTTTCTGTAAAAGTTGTTTATATCTTGAATGGTCGTTGAACATTTGCTACAAAGTTATAAAACAAACTAACGTTGTTACATTACACTAAGTGGCTTAGTTAGTACAAAAATTGTTTTATTTGTAATAGTGTAATATTAGACGGAATGCATCGTGTATGTCAAGTTACAAAGAGAAGCAAATGTTTGTTGTACACACTGGAGTCGTACCAGACCAAACTGGTTTCGCTCAATGGATATGGTAAAGGCTCTCCGACAGTTCACTGCAGACACCAGTCCGGGGCTGTGGATAAATTGTTCCCGCCACATCATGTATTTGCAGACAGACACATTGGACCAAATGAAGACGAAAAAAAGTCTATGCTGGAATTTGTTGGAGTTGAGGTATGCATCATGCCATTCATGGTTCTGTCTGTTCACTGTCATAATATTATAAATAAATGACTCATATGCCAAAGATCACTGACAAGGGTTTTTAGCCATCCAAATTATGCCCCCTTTTGGACTTAGAAAATCCTGGTTAAAGTTTTGTGTGCAAGTTACTATCTCTAAAACTTATGCAGATATTGAATGTGTTTCAGGGTGATAGCATCAAGTCCTATAACTCTGACATGCATTTTGGCCTAATTATGCCCCTCTTTTGGAATTAGAAAATCCTGGCTAAATTAGTATATATATAAAGGCATATTATAGCTTTGAGACTTACCTTTTCTTTTTCTAGGTCAATTTACAACCTCACTGGCTCAAGTCCCATAACTCTGACTTGTAATTTGGCCAAATTGTGTCCCCTTTTGGACTTGGAAAATCCTAAAGTAAACCCTGGGAGAGAAAATACCAAGGTCGGTACACTCCTGGTTAAAGTTTTGCATGCAAGTTGCTGTCTCCAATACTAACACAGATATTGAATTGAAACTTCACATATGTCTTCAGGGTTATAAAACTAGGTGATAGCATTAAGTCCCATAACTCTGACATGCATTTTGGCCAAATTATGCCCCTTTTTTGGACTTAGAAAATCCTGGTTAAAGTTTTGCATGAAAGTTACTATCTCCAAAACTAATGCAGATACTGGATTGAAACTCCATTAGATATTTTGACATTTAGGGTAATATTCCTGCCTCTGGGACAACAATTCCAGTAGTCGAGCATTGGCTGTCTTATGGACAGCTCTTGTTATATTGGTTGCCTGAATTCTACCTATAAGTTGGCCAAGTTCTATGAAAATAGATCATAAATGATTATGCTATCCCATTAAGCTGAACTTCTATTACTAATTTACTTGTAGTACCATTTTTATGCCCCCGGAGGTGGGCATATTAAAATTGCACTGTCTGTCTGTCCATGCGTGCGTCCGAGCAACTTAAAAGAGAGGGCCATCTAACTGTAAAGAGAACAATAGCTTCAATCCGTAAACAGTAGATTATAGGGCCAGGGCCCCCTATATAACAAAAGAAAATAACAAAAAAAACATCCCCCTCCTTCATTTTGGTGGCACGTCCGTGTAACTCTGCCATCCATTAAGGGATTTAGTATAAATTTAATGTTCACCACAATGAGCCGATGTGTCATGCATAAGACCCAGACCCCTAGCTTCAAGGTCAAGGTCACACATAGAGGTCAAAGGTTATCAGGGTCTGTTTCATGTCCGGTCCATAACTCTGCCATCCGTGAAAGGATTTTGAAATAACTTGGCTTAAATGTTAACCATAATGCGACGATTTGTCATGGGCAAGACCCAGACCCCTAGCTCCAAGGTCAAGGTCACACTTAGTAGTCAAAGGTTAACAGGATCTGTTTTGTGTCCGGTTCATAACTCTGCCATTCATCAAGGAATTTTGAAATTACTTGGCATAAATGTTCGGGATTTTGTTCCCCATTATGAGATGACATGCCATGCACAAGATCCAGACCCCTAGCTCAGAGGTCAAGGTCACACTTAGAGGTTAAAGGTTAACATGGTCTGTTTCTTGTCCGGTCCATAACTCTGCTATCGATGAATAGGATTTTAAAATTACTTGGCATAAATGTTCCCTATATTGAGATGACATGTCATGCCCAAGACCCAGACCCCTAGCTCCAAGGTCAAGGTCACACTCAAAAGTCAAAGGTGTTTCTTTTCTGGTCCATAGCTCTGTCATTTATCAAGGGATTTGAAAATAATTTGACACAAAGGTTAACCATATTGAGGTGTGTTGTGCTTATGACCCGGGTATCTCAGGTCAAGGTCAAGGTCACAAAATGATGTTATTGTCAGACAACTGTAACATTCTTGGGCAGGCTTCGGGGGACATTTGTCACTAATGGTGACAGCTCTTGTTTAAGTCTGTGTTTGGTCTGATAAAAGCTTACAAATATTATCTGGGTTTATTTTTACAGAACATGGAAGAGTTGGTTTCAAAAGCTGTTCCAGCAAACATAAGGTTAAACAGAGAACTCCACATTGGTGAAGCAAAAGGTAGAATATATTTATTTTTAGCTCACCTGTCACAAAGTGACAAGGTGAGCTTTTGTGATCGCGCGGCGTCTGTGCATGCGTGCATAAACTTTTGCTTGTGACCACTCTAGAGGTCACATTTTTCATGGGATCTTTATGAAATTTGGTCAGAATGTTCATCTTGATGATATCTAGGTCAAGTTCGAAACTGGGTTACGTGCGGTCCAAAACTAGGTTAGTACGTCTAAAAATAGAGAAACCTTGTGACCTCTCTAGAGGCCATTTTTTTCAATGGATCTTCATGAAAATTGGTCAAAGTATTCACCTTGATGATATCTAGTTCAAGTTCGAAACTAGGTCATGTGCCTTCAAAAACTAGGTCATTAGGTCAAATAATAGAAAAACCTTGTGACCTCTCTAGAGGCGATATTTATCATGGGATCTGTATGAAAGTTGGTCTGAATATTCATCTTGATGATATCTAGGTCATGTTTGAAACTGGGTCAACTGCGGTCAAAAACTAGGTCAGTAGGTCTAAAAATAGAAAAACCTTGTGACCTCCCTAAAGGCCATATTTTTCAATGGATCTTCATGAAAATTGGTCAGAATGTTCACCTTGATGATATCTAGTTCAAGTTAGAAACTGGGTAACATGCTCAAAAACTAGGTCATTAGGTCAAATGATGAAAAACCTTGTGACCTCTCTACAGGCCATATTTTTCATGGATCTGTATGAAAGGTGGTGAATGTTCATCTTGATGATATCTAGGTCAAGTTGAAATGGTCACATGCCAAAACTAGGTCAGTAGGTCAAAAATAGAAAAACTTTTGACTCTCTAAGGCCATATTTTTCAATGGATCTTCATGAAAATTGTCAGATGGTACTTGATGATATCTAGGTCAAGATCGAAACTGGGTCATGTGCGATCAAAAACTAGGTCAGTAGGTCTAAAATAGAGAAACCTTGTGACCTCTCTAGAGGGCCATTTGCATGGATCTTCATGAAAATTGGTCAAATATTCACCTTGTGTATACTAGTTTCAGTTTGAACTGGTCACGTACCATCAAAAACTAGGTCATTAGGTCAAATAATAGAAAACATTGTGACCTCTCTAGAGGCGATATTTATCATGGGATCTGTATGAAAGTTGGTATGAATGTTCATCTTGATGATATCTAGGTCATTTTGAAACTGGGTCAACTGCGGTCAAAAACTAGGTCAGTAGGTCTAAAAATAGAAAAACCTTGTGACCTCCCTAAAGGCCATATTTTTCAATTGATCTTCATGAAAATTGGTCAGAATGTTCACATTGGTGATATCTAGGTCAAGTTCGAAACTTGGTCACATGCGGTCAAAAACTAGGTCAGTAGGTTTAGAAATTGAAAAACCTTGTGACCTCTCTTGAGGACATATTTTTCATGAGATCTTCATGAAAATTGGTGAGAATGTTCACCTTGATGATATCTAGGTCAAGTTCAAAAACTAGGTCATTAGGTCAAATAATAGAAAAATCTTGTGATCTCTAGAGGCCATATTTTTCAATGGATCTTCATGAAAAGTGGTCAGAATTTTTATCTTGATGATATCTAGGTCAGGTTCAAAACTGGGTCACATGAGCTCAAAAACTAGGTCACTATGTCAAATAATAGAAAAAACAACGTCATACTCAGTTCAAAACTGGGTCATGTGGGGATAGGTGAGCGATTCAGGACCATCATGGTCCTCTTGTTTAATACAGTTAAGTCATTCAGGTTAGTTGAGTACTGATTTTCATGATTGCTGCTGTTCATAAAATGAAATTGAAATATAAATCAAATACACATTTATACTTACAATCACTCATCAAACATAAACTAGAAATGAGTTTGGTTTCTCCAAATATTTTTGCAAAACCCTTTATTTTGACAGCAACTGTGTACTCTTGAAAGGATTTGGCCGTCAGTATTGTTTTAACACATTCACATTTATAAGTAACTATCGGTAGATCATCAATTATTCAGTCATTTGATAAAAAGTGTGTACAAGTCTTTTCATGAGGAACATAAACACTTTATTTTTAAAAAGTTAGTTTAAACCTAGCTGCTGAGCGATTACATTTTCAAACAGCTTGGAACCAGATCAACCCTAAATCGCGCTATCAGTTCAGCTTTGTACTTACAATATTTTCCAACTTGAGCAATGAATGAACTTTACATATTTAGCAGAGAATTTCAGCAACGACATTTACCTAGCTGCTAAAAGGTTAAATCTGATCTTATATAAATGCCAGTCATATTTAGAAAATGGTGTAGTCTATGTGATTTCAACAGAAGTTTATTACTGATAGGTTTCATTCAGTTGTCATCTGCATTATTTACATAGAAAATTGACAACCACTTAACCCAGAACCTGCAAACTTGATAGCATGATTGGACCTCTGTTTTTGGGGTCAGTAAGTCAAAGGTCAAGGTAACAGGGTCCTGCTTCCACTCAGTAACTTTAGAACCACTATGCAGAATGTTTAAATTTGATAGCGTAAACTTGATTGGGCTTATTAAATGGATGATCCCTATTGTTTTTAGGGTTAGGAAGTCTTAAGTTCAAGGTGACAAGGAATCTTGAAAATGGCTTTTGCCCAATAACTAGTGAACCACTTTACCTAGAGTCTTCAAACTTGATAGCATGCTTAGGCTTATGAAGTAGATGATCCCATTTGTTTATGGGGTCAATATGTCAAAGGTCAAGGTCATAGGGACCTGAACATTGAAACTATTTTTGGAAGGTCAGTAAGTAATCGGTCAAGGTCACAGGGGCCTGAACCTTGAAGACTGTTTCCGCTCAATAACTTGAGAACCACTAGACCCAGTATCGTCAAACTTGATAGCATGATTGGGTTTATGAAGTAGATTTCCCCTAATGATTTGGAGTTAGTAGTTCAAAGTCATACTGATCATGGAACATATGTCACTATTAATGATATTTATTTCGATACTTTTTAGAATATTGTTAGCAAACTTACTTTGTAGATAGCTTTTATCAGACGAAAGGCTGGGACTGTATTTGGTGTCACTTAGGTAAAACTAGGAAACAATTTTCACTCAATATCTTTAGTTTGGATAGACAAATTTTTACCAAACTTGATGTGTAGACTGTTATCGAGAAAAAGGTTGGTATTTGTTCTATACTGTGTGTTTTGACATTTAAGACTTCAAAATTTAAATATTGTTTAGCTCACTTCAGGGTGAACTATTGTGATTGGGCTGGTGGTTTAGGAGATGTACGTCCGGCGTCAGTCTGCCGTACATCTCCTAAACCACCAGCCCAATTATGATGAAACTTCACAGGAATGTTTCTTGGATGGTCTTCTTTAAAAATTGTTCAAAGAATTGAATTCCATACAAAACTCTGGTTGCCATGGCAACCGAATGAAAAACTTTAAAAATCTTTGTGTCCAAAACCACAGGTCCTAGGTTCAAATATGGTCCCGCCCTGCCTGGGGGTCACATGGTTTATATAGACTTTTATTAAAGAAAAACTTTGAAAATCTTCCTGTACAAAACCACAGGGCCTAGGGCTTTGATATTTGGTATGTGTAGCATCATCTAATGGGCCTCTACCAAGATTTTTCAAATTATCCCCATAGCGTCAAATATGGCGCGTCCTGGGGGTCACATGACTTATATAGGGAAAATCTTCTTGTCCAAAACCACAGGGCTTAGGGCTTTGATATTTGGTAGGTAGCATCATCTGGTAGGCCTCAACCAAAATTGTTCAAATTATCCCACTAGGTTCAAATATGGCCCCGCCCTCGGGGTCACATGGTTTATATAGGCTTTTCTTGTTCAAAACCACAGGGCTTTGATATTTTGTACGTAGCATCATCTAATGGTCCTCTAGCAAGATTGTTTAAATTATTCCCCTAGGGTGAGATATGACCCCTTCGGGGTCACATGTTTTATATAGACTTATATAGGGAAAACTTTAAAAATCTTCTTGTACAAAGCCACATGGCCTGGAGCTTTGATATTTGGTATATAGCACTGTGTAGTAGTCCTTTTCCAAGATTGCTCAAATTATCCCCAGGGGTTAAAACTAGCTCCATCCGGGGGTGGGGGTATGGAAATAAACACACATACTTATTGCCTGCCTGTATTTATTTAACTTTTAACTGGTCAAGCAAGCAACTCAGGTGAGGGATATAGGGCATCATGGCCCTCTTGTTAAGAAAAAAGAAGCTAGATCTGTGTAAATTTATATGAAAGAAAATCTCTAAATTGAAATCACAGATCATTTTTAACTGGCCCAGGAGTTAATTAACTTTTTACTTTTAATATATCTGTCATTTCCCTGGTCTTTCATTGAAGTGAATGCAGATACTGTTCAAATTAAGGTAAGTATATATGAGCCACAAAGCATTCAGTCAGTAGATACAGGTGCTTACCTGTTCATACACTGATGTAAAGGCTGTGTATTGTAAAAGAGGTTGCCCTCGATACAGGACATGTCTTGTTTTGAACACATTACTAAAATCATAATTATAGAGAAAGTCAGTTTTACATGAAAACAGTATTCAGATTATTATTTTTTGTTGTTCAAAAAGTCAATAACTCTCTATACCTTATTGATGCAACTTGGTTCACTTTAACAAGGAGTTAACAATTGTGGTAATCCCATGTTATGATTAATACAGAAAAGATTTATTTGTACAGGTATATTTTAATGTTAAGGTCAGAAGTTGACAAATGCGGTAAACTCTTCTTCTAATAATTTAATCTTAAATTCCAAGAACAGTACAGATCATTGGTCCTATAATCATTTGAATTGTTTTTTCCGTATGAAGGCGTAGTGGTTTTTGTTGTAGATTATACAACAAGTTCAAGGTTAGAAGTTGAAAATATGGTAATCCCATGTTCTAGTAATTTAAATTCCTAGAATAATACAGGTTTTTGATCTTTATTATATAAACGTATATAATTGGCTGCAAAATTTTATTTGTAAGGAGTTGAAAATATGGTAATCCCATGTTCTAGTAATTTAAATTCCTAGAATAATACAGGTTTTTGATCATTATTATGTAAACGTATATAATTGGCTTCAACATTTTATTTGTAAGTTAAGTGCAGGGTCAAAAGAAAGGTGGAAAACAAGCATTTTGCATTAACTTAAGCAACTATCATAGATGAAAATATGTTATTTAACTTTTTTATCTCACTTGAACCGTCCGTCACTTGAACCAAAGGTTCAGGGTGAGCTATTAGTATCTATAGGTGAATGGTCCAGCGTCCGCATTTTTACTTAAGTATCTTCTCCTCTGAAACTACTGGTCAGAATTACACCAAACTTGGTCAGTAGATCCTGGCATGGCCCCCTATCAAGTTTGTTCAAATGGTTAACCTTGACCCCTTTTAGAGGCTGCCAGAGCTTAAAATAGAAAAACCTTCTCATGAACTGCGTGATGGATCTTCATCAAACTTGGTCTGTAGACTCTGTTGCGTCATTATAAGGTTCTGTCACAAGTTTGTTCAAATTAGGTCACTTGGCCCCTTTTAGGGGCCGCTAGAGCCAAAATTAGAAATACCTTTAAACAACTTCATCTCATGAACTGCTTGAAGGATGTTCATTAAAACTTGGTCTGTAGCATCATTATAAGGTCCTTTCACAAGTTTGTTCAAATAGGGGCACGTACCTAGCACCTTTCAGGGGTCGCTAGAACCAAAATTTGAAATACCTTTAAACGACTTCTTCTCATGAACTGCTTGAAGGATTTTCTTCAAACTTGGTCTGCAGAATCATTATAAGGTCTTCTCCCAAATTTGTTCAAATGGGGCACTGCTTGAGCCAGAAACTAGAAATATCTTCAAATGACTTAATTACGTTGTTCTCATGAACCGCTAGAAGGATCTTCATCAAAGTTTGTCTGTAGCATTATTATAAGGTCCTCTCCCAAATTTTATCAAATGGCCCCTTTTAGGGAACCCTAGAACTAAAGATATAAATGCCTTTAAAAGACTTCTTCTCATGAGCCACTTGAATGGATCTTCATAATATTTGATTTGTAGCATTTATTTATAAGGTCCTCTCCCAATTTTTTAGGGGCCACTTGAGCCAAAAGTAGAAATACCTCTCATGAACCGCTAGAAGGTTCTCCATCAAAAGTTGGTATGTGGCATTATCATAAGGCCCTATCCCAACTTTGTTCAAATGGGGGCACTTGGCTCCTTTTAGGGGCCATTAGAACTAGAAAAGGAAATGACTTTAAAAGACTTCTACTCATGAACCGCTTGATGCATCTTCATAAAACTTGGTATGTAGTATCATTATGAATCCTCTCCCAAATTTTAACAAATTGATGCAGTTGGTTCCCCTTTTAGGGGCCACTAGAACAAAAATGTAAATGTCTTCAAAAGACTTATTCTCATGAACTGCTTGATGGGTCTTCATCAAACTAGATTTGTAGCATTATTATAACGTCCTTTACCAAATTTTTTCAATTGGGAAAACCAAGCCCCTTTTAGGGGCTGCTAGAGCTAAAACTAGAAATACCTTTAAACAACTTCTTCGAATAAATGACTTGATGGATTTTCATTAGACTTGGTTTGTAGGATCATTATAAGGTCCTCTCTCAAAGTTCAAATGGGGGCAGTTGGCCCCTTTTAGGGGTTGCTAGAACTAAAAGTAAAAATACATTTTAAATACTACTTATGGTGAACCACTTAGTGGATCTTCATCATCAAACCGGGTCTTTGGAATCAATATAAGGTCCTCTCATAAAATTTTCAGTTTGGAGTGTTTGGCCCCTTTTAGATCAGTGTTTTTTTAGCTCACCTGTCACAAAGTGACAAGGTGAGCTTTTGTGATCGCGCGGTGTCCGTCGTCCGTGAGTCTGTCCGTGCGTCCGTAAACTTTTCCTTGTGACATCTCTAGAGGTCACATTTTTCATGGGATCTTTATGAAAATGGGTCAGAATGTTCATCTTGATGATATCTAGGTCAAGTTGAAACTGGGTCACGTGCCATCAAAAACTAGGTCAGTAGTTCTAAAAATAGAAAAACATTGTGACCTCTCTAGAGGCCATAATTTTCAATGGATCTTCATGAAAATTGGTCAGAATGTTCACCTTGATGATATCTAGGTCAAGTTCGAAACCGGGTCACGTGCGGTCAAAACAAAGGTCAGTAGATCTAAAAATAGAAAAACCTTGTGACCTTTCTAGAGGCCATATATTTCACAAGATCTTCATGAAAATTGGTCAGCACGTTCACCTTGATGATATCTAGGTCAAGTTCGAAACTGGGTCAGGTGCCATCACTAACTAGGTCAGTAGGTCAAATAATAGAAAAACCTTGTGACCTCTCTAGAGGCCATTTTTTCATGGGATCTGTATGAAAGTTGGTCTGAATGTTCATCTAGATGATATCTAGGTCAAGTTCAAAACTGGGTCACGTGAGGTCAAAAACTGGGTCAGTAGGTCTAAAAATAGAAAAACATTGTGACCTCTGTAGAGGCCATATATTTCATGAAATCTTCATGAAAATTGGTCACAATGTTCACCTTGATGATATCTAAGTCAAATTTGAAAGTGGGTCATGTACCTTCAAAAACTAGGTCAGTAGGTCAAATAATAGAAAAACCTTGTGACCTCTCTAGAGGCCATATTTTCCATGGGATCTGTATGAAAGTTGGTCTGAACGTTCATCTTGATGATATCTAGGTCAAGTTCTAAAGTGGGTCACTTGCCATCAAAAACTAAGTCAGTAGGTCAAATAATAGAAAAACCTTGTGACCTCTCTAAAGGCCATATTTCTCAATGGATCTTCATGAAAGTTGGTCTGAATGTTCATCTTGATGATATCTAGGTCAAGTTCGAAACAGGGTCATGTGTGGTCAAAAACTAGGTCAGTAGGTGTAAAACTAGAAAAACCTTATGACCTCTCTAGAGGCCATACTTGTGAATGGATCTCCATAAAATTTGGTCAGAATGCTCATCTTGATGAAATCTAGGTCAAGTTCGAAAGTGGGTCACGTGCCTTCAAAAAGTAGGTCAGTAGGTCAAATAATGAAAAAACATTGTGACCTCTCTAGAGGCCATATTTTTCATGGGATCTGTATGAAAGTTGGTCTGAATGTTTATCTTGATGATATCTAGGTCAAGTTTGAAACTGGGTCAACTGCGATCAAAAACTAGGTCAGTAGGTCTTGAAATAGAAAAACCTTGTGACCTCTCTAGAGGTCATACCCTTGAATGGATCTTCATGAAAATTGGTCAGAATGTTCACCTTGATGATATCTAGGTCAGGTTTGAAACTGGATCATTTGCCTTAAAAAACTAGGTCAATAGGTCAAATAATTGAAAAACCTTGTGACCTCTCTAGAGACCATATTTTTCAATGGATCTTCATGAAAATTTGTCAGAATTTTTATCTTGATAATATCTAGGTCAAGTTCAAAACTGGGTCACATGAGCTCAAAAACTAGGTCACTGTGTCAAATAATAGAAAAAACGACGTCATACTCAAAACTGGATCATGTGGGAAGAGGTGAGCAATTCAGGACCATCATGGTCCTCTTGTTTAAGCTTTGGGGGAATGGTGGCGGGGCTTGTAAGGAGGGGAAAATTGCGTTGTTACCACATTGCATCATGTTAAAAGCAGTGTTTTTCATAAATATGTTAGAATTAAAAAGAAAATGATTTAAAAACACATTGTATCATGTTTTAAATGGTACAGTTTACTTTATCATGTACATCTAGGGTTATGTTGGTTGGTTGAGATATGGGGAAATGTATGTGAAAAAAATATTTTTAGCTCATCTGATTTTTTGAAAAAAAATGATGAGTTATTGTCATCACTTGAGCGGTTGTCGGCGTCGGCGTCGGTGTCGGCGTCGGCGTTGCCTGGTTAAGTTTTATGTTTAGGTCAGCTTTTCTCCTAAACTATCAAAGCTATTGCTTTGAAACTTGGAAGACTTGTTCACCATCATAAGCTGACCCTGTATAGCAAGAAACATAACTCCATCTTGCTTTTTGCAAGATTTATGGCCCCTTTTGTACTTAGAAAATATCAGATTTCTTGGTTAAGTTTTATGTTTAGGTCAACTTTTCTCCTAAACTATCAAAGCTATTGCTTTGATACTTGGAATACTTGTTCACCATCATAAGCAGACCCTGTACATCAAGAAACATAACTCCATCTTGCTTTTTGCAAGAATTATTGCCCCTTTTGGACTTAGAAAATCAGTTTTCTTGGTTAAGTTTTATGTTTAGGTCAGCTTTTATCCTAAACTATCAAAGCTATTGCTTTAAAACTTGCAACACTTGTTCACCATCATAAGCTGACCCTGTACAGCAAGAAACATAACTCCATCCTGCTTTTTGCAAGATTTATGGCCCCTTTTGGACTTAGAAAATATCAGATTTCTTGGTTAAGTTTTATGTTTAGGTCAACTTTTTCTCTTTAACTATCAAAGCTATTGCTTTGAAACTTGCAACACTTGTTCACCATCATAAGCTGACCCTGTACAGCAAGCAACATAACTCCATCCTGCTTTTTGCAATAATTATTGCCCCTTTTGGACTTAGAAAATCATTTTCTTGGTTGAGTATTATGTTTAAGGCAACTTTTCTCATAAACTATCAAAGCTATTGCTTTAAAACTTGCAACAGTTTTTCACAATCATAAGTGGACACTGTACATCAAGAAACATAACTCTATCCTGCTTTTTGCAAGAATGATGGCCCTTTTTAGACTTAGAAAATCATGGGTAGGACAATATTTCTATTATACAAAAAAAATCAGATGAGCGTCAGCACCCGCAAGGCGGTGCTCTTGTTTATTTTTTATCTTTTTTTGGTTGAGGGGAATTTTTTTTCAGAAAAAGGGGAAAAAACATTCTTTTTTGACAGGGGAATGGGGTTGAATTTCGGTCCCAAAAGTGGCCTAAAAAACACTGCAGATGGTCAAGGTCCTCTTCAATCAGGTGAGCAACTTAGGCCCATTTGGGCCTTTTGTTTTACATATAAAGTGCAATCTATGGGCTTGTTATTATGAGATCAACTATTCAAAGAATAGTCTAGCTATTCTACTCCCCCTGGCTTCGGTGTCAGTGTCAGCATCAGTGTCACACCTGGGTTAAAGTTTTGCATGCAAGTACATTATGGCTATCATTTAAAGGCATATATAGCTTTGAAACTTATTTTTTCCTTTTGGAGGTCAATTATCAACCTCACTAGGTCGAGCCCCATAACTCGACATGTATTTTTGCCAAACTATGCCCCCTTTTGGAAATAGAAAATCCTGGCTAAAGTTTTACATGCAAGTTACTATCTCCAGAATGCAGATGTTGAATTGAAACTTCACATGATTGTGTCTTCGGGGTTATAAAACCAGGTGATAGCATCAAGTCCCGTTAGTCTGACATGCATTTTG
This sequence comes from Mercenaria mercenaria, assembly GCF_021730395.1. NCBI lineage: Eukaryota > Metazoa > Mollusca > Bivalvia > Venerida > Veneridae > Mercenaria > Mercenaria mercenaria. The sequence goes on from NC_069363.1 coordinate 33,166,744, forward strand.
GCCAAATTACGCCCCCTTTTGGATTAAGAAAATCCTGGTTAAAATTTTGCATGCAACTTACTGTCTTCAGAACTAATGCAGATATTGGTTTGAAACTATAGATATTTTAACATTTAGTGTTATATTCCTGCTTCTGGGACAACAATTCGAATAGTCGAGCATTGGCTGTCTTACGGACAGCTCTTATTTTTATATGCCAGTATTCGAAAAATGGGTTGTACATTTTCAGTCTTAAATGGAAAGGCAATGTTGTTTTAATGTTAATTCCATCTGCAGGGATTTCTTTAATCATTTAAAGAAGTGAAATAATTTTCAAAATCTACTTAAAAATAAGAAAGTTATGAGCATTTAAATATTTGATCAAAATAGTAGCCATTTTGTTTCCATGGCAACAAAAAATAAAATGGCAGATTTATTAAATTTCTAGACACATATTTAAATTGTATTTACTTATTTCTGTAAAATAATTTCTCTATTTTTTTCAAGCTATAATGAAAGAAATTACCATGTTTTACATCTTACACTCAAGAAATGTATGAAATTAATCCAATAAAAGGTTAATTGCTGAATAAAGAATTCAGCAGTGTGTAAATGACATCATAAACACACAAAATGGCTGCCTCCATGATCAGCATTTTTTCTATATTTCAAACTGCCATATCTTTTTCAATATTGGATGTTCCGATTCTAAAAATTCTTTCAGCTGGCTTTCATATGAAATTAACTTATTTTCAGGCTTTCCTTGTCCTTTAACAGGAGGGTGGGATGATGAAATTGTTGATGAAATTGTGTCTCTATAAAATCTATGGTCAAGTTCCAAACCCAGTGAGTTTGGACCAGTACTTCCTCAGTTGTTGCCCTTGAATTGGTAAAAATTGACAGTGTTCACATGATACATGTAGTAATTATGTCTCCCCCAGGAGACATATTGTTTTTGCCCTGTCCGTCCGTCCGTCCTTCCGTCCGTCCGTCCGTACGTCACACTTCATTTCCGAGCAATAACTGGAGAACCATTTGACCTAGAACCTTCAAACTTCATAGGGTTATAGGGCTGCTGGAGTAGACAACCCCTATTGTTTTTGGGGTCACTCCGTCAAAGGTCAAGGTCACAGGGGCCTGAACATTGAAAACCATTTCCGATCAATAACTAGAGAACCACTTGACCCAGAATGTTGAAACTTCATAGGATGATTGGACATAAAGAGTAGATGACCCCTATTGATTTTGGGGTCACTCCATCAAAGGTCAAGGTCACAGGGGCCTGAACATGGAAAACCATTTCCGATCAATAACTAAAGAACCACTTGACCCAGAATGTTGAAACTTCATAGGATGATTGTACATGCAAAGTAGATGACCCCTATCGATTTTGGGGTCAGTCTATTAAAGGTCAAGGTCACAGGGGCCCGAACATTGAAAACCATTTCCGGTCTGTAACTTGAGAACCGCTTGACCCATAACGTTGAAATTTCATAGGATGATTGGTCATGAAGAGTAGATGACCTCTATTGATTTTTGGGTCACTCTGTCAAAGGTCAAGGTCACAGGAGCCTGAACATTGAAAACCATTTCCGGTCAGTAACTTGAGAACCACTTGACCCAGAATGTTGAAACTTAATAAGATGATTGGTCATGCCGAGAAGATGACCCCTAACGATTTTGGGGTCACTCTGTCAAAGGTCAAGGTCACAGGGGCCTGAACATTGAAAGCCATTTCCGGTCAGTAACTTGAGAACCACTTGACCCAGAATGATGAAACTTCATAGGATGATTGGTCATGCGGAGTAGATGACCCCTAACGATTTTAGGGTCACTCTGTTAAAGGTCAAGGCCACAGGGGCCTGAACATGGAAAACCATTTCCAATCAATAACTTGAGAACCTCTCGACCCAGAATGTTGAAACTTCATAGGATGATTGTTCATGCAGAGTAGATGACCCCTATTGTTTTTGGGATCACTCCGTTAAAGGTCAAGGTCACAGGGGCCTGAACATTGATAACCAGTTCCGATCAATAACTTGAGAACCACTTGACCCAGAATGTTGAAACTTCATAGGATGATTGAACATGCAGAGTAGATGACCCCTATTGATTTTGGGGTCAGTCTATTAAAGGTCAAGGTCACATTGGCCTGTTTATGTAAAATCATTTTTTGGGAAATAACTTGAGAACCACTTGACCTACAATGTTGAAACTTAATAGGATGATTGGACATGCAGAGTAGATTACCCCTATTTATTTTGAGGTCACTTGATCAAAGGTCAAGGTCACAAAAGCCTGAACAGTGACTTGAGAACCACTAGGCCAAGAGTGATGAAATTTAGCAGGATGATTGGACATGCCAAGTAGATGTTCCCTATTGCAGCCAACCATCAGTGTCTCTTTGACTTTCGCTCCTGACCCCTATTGACTTCTTGCCTATAAGACTTTGCATTGGGGGAGACATGCACTTTTTTACAAAAGCATTTTCTAGTTTTTCTTTGAAAACAGAATTTGATAGCATGTTTGGAATATTATCAAAGGAATTATGGCCCCTGAATAAGTAAAAACTAATGAACTATTGATACCTGCCCATTTGCTTATTTATATTTGTTCAGAACCTTAACAAACTTATACAAACTACTATCTCTAAAATGTAGGCTGAGTTCAATAACCAGTCAAACTGGACCAGAATATTTAGAGTTATGGCCCTTGAATCTGTCAAAATTGACAGTGTTTGCTCAGTGGTGTAAAAAAAAAATTTATGTCTGCTATACAGAAGATGTCTATGGACTGTTTGATAACCAGCAGAATAGTCCCAGTAAGAGTTATTGCACTTGATTTACTGAAAACTGCAAAAATTGGCATGTTTGCTTAATTACTTATAGAATATTTCTTCTTGGAACTAAAGTGTTAAGTCTAAATTTATTTATCAGCCAGATCTGACAAGTACCTCCATCGTTAAGGCCTTTGCATTTATCAAAATTGTGAATTTTATAGTGTCCTGTCAGTTACCAGTGCATTTTTTCTCTGTTTTCAAAATTTAGGCCAGTTCAGATAACCAACACGTTTGGATAAATATCTTTAAAGTTGCTGCCCTTGAATTAGTCAAAATTGTAAAAGTTGACATTGTCCACGCAATAAGAAGGGTATTACAAAGTTTAAAATCAATTTACGAACATAATATTGTGACAGGTTAGTGCTCTAGTTCAATATGAATTCAAAAGAAACACATAAAAAATAGCATTTTACCTGTGAGATATTAAAATTTCCTGAGAAACAATTGAACAGACTTTAAAAATATGATATTGATTTTTGTTATGTTCTTGGTAACTTCTTTGGTCTGTTATTTCTGCTGTTAATGCAAATATCTCCAACAGCATTTCATTTAGTTACCAACATTGCTATTTTTGCAGAGGTCACGTGTAACACATAAAATGGAGTTGATGAGGCCAAAATTAAAAATATGTTTGTTTGCTGTCTCCCTACCTACCCGCTAAAAATGCTGCGCCCCAAAAGTTTTTATTTGACAATGCTGGTCAAATATTTTTTGAAGTTGTGATATGACAAGTGCCGCAACTATAGTTCAACAAAATGATAATTCTGAAGACAGTTTAAATTGTATTATTTAATTTCATCCTTTTATACAACATATACGAAAGAAATACTCTGTAAGAAATGATCATATATCTACTGGTAAATGTTTTTTGTGTATTTAATTTTCAGGCGAGTATGAGCTGTTGGAACGACTGTACAGTATGGCGAATAAGAACAAAATGTACCGCAGTTACATAGGGATAGGTTACTACAACACGTACACACCACACACAATTCTACGCAATATGCTGGAAAATCCAGGATGGTATGTTTACCATATATTAATTTTCTTAGAGTACTTTGAATTAAATATAAATTCTGAGAAGTCAACATTGCTCTTTTCCTGTTCAGTCTGTAAAATATTTTAATATAAGCTCATGTGTCATAATTATGGACCCAATTAAAAAAAATTGTTGGTTTATTTTCTTTAAAATAACTTCCCTTTAATATGATGAATTCTTTCATTTTTATACGGTTTAAGTTTTTTATAAAGTCAAATATCTCTGTTACTATCAAAGCTATTTCCTTGAAACTTAAAATAGTTATTTACTATCAAAGTCTACACCAGGAGAAATAAGCCCCATAACTCTGATTGAATTTTGACAGAATTATGCCCCTTTTAACTTAGAATTTTTGGTTAAAGTTTTGATAAAGTCAAATTTCTCTGTGACTATCAAAGCTTTTGACTTGAAACTTAAAATATTTATTTATCATCAAAGTCTACACCAGGAGAAACAATCCCCATAACTCTGATTTGAATTTTGACATGATTATGCCCCTTTTTAACTTAGAATTTTTTGTTTAAATTTTTGATAAAGTCAGTTGTCTCTGTTACTATTAAAGCTTTTGACTTGAAACTCAAAGAGGGTATTTACTATCAAAGTCTACTCCAGGAGACACAATTCCCATAACTCTGATTTGAATTTTGACAGAATTATGCCCCTTTATAATTTGGAATTTTTGGTTAAAGTTTTTGATAAAAGTCAAATATCTCTGTTACTATCAAAGCTTTTGACTTGAAACTTAAAATACTTATTTACCATCGAAGTCTACACCAGGAGAAACAATCCCCATAACTCTGTTTGCATTTTGAGAGAATTATGCCCCTTTTTAACTTAGAATTTTTGTTAAATTTTTTATAAAGTCAAATATCTCTGTTACTATTAAAGCTTTTGACTTGAAATTCAAAGCAGTTATTTGCTATCAAAGTCTACACCAGGAGACACAATTCCCATAACTCTGATTTGAATTTTTGAGTTATGTCCCTTTTTTACTTGGATTTTTATTCCCCTGACATCTACTGATGCGGGAGGCATATAGTGATTGTCCTGTCCGTCCGTTTGTGCGTCCGTATGAGGTTAACCAAATGGGACCATTTCGTCTAGCATCAATACCCCTTACTAGAATGACTTGATACTAATGCAGATGTAACCTGTGACCATTCCTCATCTTCAGACATTACCTGACCTCAGTTTGACCTTGACCTTGACCTCATTTTGGACTTAGGTTGCTTTGTATGGGCCACATCTTGGTTAACCAAATGGGACCGTTTCGTCTAGCATCAATACCCCTTACTAGAATGACTTGATACTAATGCAGATGTAACCTGTGACCATTCCTCATCTTCAGACATCACCTGACCTCAGTTTGACCTTGAACCTGACCTCGTTTTGGACTTAGGTTGCTTTGTATCGACAAGGATGCCACCGGGGGCATCAAGCGTTTATTGAACGCAGCTTCTTGTTTTTTACTGGCAAAGCTCTAATTCAGAGTCAAGCACTGAGAAAAGTCGAGTGCGCTGTCTTACGGACAGCTCTTGTTTCTTCATGCATTGAGGGATTTTGATTTAACTTGGCACAAATGTTCACCATCATGAGAAGGAATGGCATGCGCAAGAACCAAGTCTGAGGTCAAGGTCACACTTTGAGGCCAAAGGTCAGATACAAGAAAGACTTTGTCCAGAGCAATTCTTCTTCATGCATGGAGGGATTTTGATGTAACTTGGCTCAAATGTTCATCACCATGAGACGGTGTGTCATGCGCAAGAACTTGGTTCCTAGGTCTAAGGTCAAGGTCACACTTACAGGGGTGGCAAAATCTGATCTTCTAACAAGCTCTCGCGTATTTTGTGACTATGGCACCCTTGTTTTCTCATATTTTCCTGCCAATTTCAGTATAAAATGTTAATCATAATTGAAATTAAATATTTTTTATATTTAATAATAATTATAGATGTTATAAGCAGTCAACAACTGTATATTTTTGTTTATAATGCAAATTTTAATTTAAATGTGTTATCACATATTGTATATATAGCACTTTGTTTATACATCATTAACAGATATCAGATCATTTTGAAACACTGCAGTAGAGAAAATTAGTTGCTTTCCAGTATGGGACTTTGTATTGCATGGCAATACTTCATTCACTTGTTTTATTCTACTTGTGCAATTTTGACATTCTATCAGGGACTACCTTAGCCTGGAAAATTAGGGAGAAGTCAGAGAAATAGGGAGAAGTTTTGAAATTTAGGTAGAAGTTTGGCAAACATGAGACAGAACATTGCTTACACACATAAATAACAATGACATTCTTTATTCAATTTCATTTTAAGTTAATCTGTTTATGAAATATAGGTAAAAACAGTGCAGTGCTTCAACAGTACATAGGTAATTATTAACAACTTCAAGCACCCTGTACTTAATATTTCCTGGATTTCTTCCTCCTCTGGGCAAAAGCTTTCTATACTGTATGTTTTATGGTCTTTCAAAGATGGCCTTCATCAACCTATTCAAGGTGTCATTGTTTAGGTTTGGGAGCGGCCAAAAGTATGTTTTTCATTAACCTAGACACGAAATTTCTTATGCCCCCGAAGGGAGGCATATAGTTTTTGAACCGTCTGTCTGTCAGTCTGTCGGTCCGTCCGCAATTTTCGTGTCCGGTCCATATCTTTGTCATCGATGGATGGATTTTCAAATAACTTGGAATGAATGTGTACCACAGTAAGACGACGTGCAGTGCGCAAGACCCAGGTCCGTAGCTCAGAGGTCAAGGTCACACTTAGACGTTAAAGGATAGTGCATTGATGGGCGTGTTCGGTCCATATCTTTGTCATCGATGGATGGATTTTCAAATAACTTGGCATGAATGTGTACCACAGTAAGACGACGTGCAGTGCGCAAGACCCAGGTCCGTAGCTCAAAGGTCAAGGTCACACTTAGACGTTAAAGGATAGTGCATTGATGGGCGTGTCCAGTCCATATCTTTGTCATCGATGGATGGATTTTCAAATAACTTGGCATAAATGTGTACCACAGTAAGACGACGTGTCATGTGCAAGACCCAGGTTCGTAGCTGAAAGGTCAAGGTCACACTTAGATGTTAAAGATCATTTTTCATGATAGTGCATTGATGGGCATGTCCGGTCCATATCTTTGTCATTCATGCATGGATTTTAAAATAACTATGCATGAATGTGTGACACAGTAAGACGATGTGTCACGCGCAAGACTCAGCTCCGTAGGTCAAAGGTCCTAAACTCATAACATCGGCCATAACTATTCATTCAAAGTGCCATCGGGGGCATGTGTCATCCTACGGAGACAGCTCTTGTTTTATATACTTCCTTTAATTTGACAAAGTGTAGAGTTTATCAAATTCTTTAGCTTTCATTGAAACATTGTTTGCATTAATCAGTAGATAAAGATTTAAAAAACGGAGACAATTTTTTTTAAAACAACTTATTTTCACGTAAAAAATTAACAATTGGTTGAATGCATTACCTCCATTTTATACTTATCAATGAACTGAAATAGTCGTCGAACAAAACTTTAGTTTGTATTTTTAACTTTATATGTTTTATTTAGGAAAGAAATAGTCTACAGAAGAAAAATAAATATAACAAAAACAAATCCCGTTGAAGAAGTAAACGTCTTATAAAACTCGTTCAGCCAAAAAATGCACACATTTCTGCCATAGACGACTCCCGGCAACATAAATTTCAATATCTTTTTTTTTGTCAAATCTTCAAGACATCTTCTTACTTAGCAATCAAGTACTGACACGCACATTGTGCTTCGGAAATTTGGAAGTTGCCGCTGTTTTTCAAATGATTTTGTTCGATTTGGTTAACTTTATTATTATGCCCACCTTCGAAGAAGGTGGGGTATATTGTTTTGCAGATGTCGGCCGGTCGGTCTATCCATAGACCAATCCGTTTCCAGATGATAACTCAAGAACCCTTTGGCCTAGGATCATGAAAGTTGATAGGGAGGTTGGTCATGACCAGCAGATGACCCCTATTGATTTTAAGATCATTCATTTTGAAATTATGACAGTATCAGGTTCCACAACTCTAGTTTAAAAAGTACCCTTTTCTACATATTTTAGGACAACCCAGTATACGCCGTATCAAGCAGAACTTGCACAGGGACGTCTAAACAGTCTGCTCAACTACCAGACAATGATATCAGATATGACCATGTTACCAGTTGCCAATGCCTCTCTGCTTGATGAGGCTACAGCTGCAGCTGAGGCCATGGGCATGTGCTACAGGTATGTGTAGAGTACAAATATTTTAGATAAAGAAATGATTTTTATTTAATTTGAATTATGCAAATAGTTTCTTATTTCGATGAAATTTTTTCATGAGAGTGTAACACAAGTGAATTGTTGATATGTGGCCTGTAACTGAAATGGAATGGTTTAGTTTATTGAAACATACCTCTGCTATTCTTATACAGTAAAACTCAGCCTTTCAGGCACTTCACTACTAAAGACACCCTGCTATTAAGGTCAGCTTTAAAAACGGGCATTAATTTATAGTCTATACTTCCATGCAGAAATATTTCAGTACTCCAGGCACCAAGATACCCTGCCAGTGTTCAAAAAACAAATGGATCATTAGAATTAACTTGGCATTATTTCGCCAGTGCTTACATTATATGACATTTGTGGTACTGTACTTTTATGATAACTTGAATGTGCGTCATCAGGTATGACTTAAAAACTTATTCTTAAAGGTAACTAATGTCTAACATGTTTAATATCTTCAAGAATTTTTAAGACAATTTACATATTTGAAAATAATGAAGTATGGTAAAGCTGTCCTTCCGCGTCCCCACCTTGGTTAAAGTTTTGGTGCACTTTCTCTTTTTTCAACTTATCTCTGTAATTACTTGATGGATTTAATTCAAACTTGAAATACTTATTCCTCATCATCATCCACATCATCTTACATAAGGGCCATAACTCTGGCACCAATATTTCATGAATTATCCCCCCTTTTCACTTAGATTTTCAGGTTAAAGTTTTGATGCACTTTCACTCTATCTCTGTTATTACTGAATGGATTTGATTCAAACTTAAAATAGTTGTTCAACATCATCACCCACATCATATGACACAAGGTGCTTAAAGCTGGCACCATTTTTAGCTCGACTATTCGAAGAATAGTCTAGCTATTCTACTCACCCTGGCATCGGCGTCGGCGTCGGCGTCGGCGTCACACCTTGGTTAAGTTTTTGCATGCAAGTACATACAGCTATCATTTAAAGGCATATAGCTTTGAAACTTATTTATTCTTTTTCTAGGTCAATTACCAACCTCACTGGGTCAAGTTCCATAACTCTAACATGTATTTTGAGCAAATTATGCCCCCTTTTGGACTTAGAAAATTCTGGTTAAAGTTTTACATGCAAGTTACTATCTCCAAAACTAATGCAGATATTGAATTGAAACTTCACATGTGTCTTCGGGGTTATAAAACTAGTTGATAGCACCAAGTCCCATAACTCTGACCTTCATTTTGGCCAAATTATGCCCCCTTTTGGACTTAAAAAATTCTGGTTTAAGTTTTGCGTGCAAGTACATACAGCTATTACTAAAAGGCATATAGATTTGAAACTTATTTTTTCTTTTTCTAGATCAATTACCTACCTCACTGGGTCAAGTCCCATAACTCTGGCATGTATTTTGGCCAAATTATGCCCCCTTTTGGACTTAGAAAATTCTGGTTAAAGTTTTGCGTGCAAGTACATACAGCTATTACTAAAAGGCATATAGATTTGAAACTTATTTTTTCTTTTTCTAGATCAATTACCTACCTCACTGGGTCAAGTCCCATAACTCTGGCATGTATTTTGGCCAAATTATGCCCCCTTTTGGACTTAGAAAATTCTGGTTAAAGTTTTGCGTGCAAGTACATACAGCTATTACTAAAAGGCATATAGATTTGGAACTTATTTATTCTTTTTCTAGATCAATTACCTACCTCACTGGGTCAAGTTCCATAACTCTTAACATGTATTTTGAGCAAATTATGCCCCCTTTTGGACTTAGAAAATTCTGGTTAAAGTTTTACATGCAACTTACTATCCCCAAAACTAATGCAGATATTGAATTGAAACTTAACATGTTTCTTCGGGGTTATAAAACTAGTTGATAGCATCAAGTCCCATAACTCTGATATGTCCCCTTTTGAACTTAAAACTCTTTTGATATTTAACATTTTGGGTAATAATTTCCAGCTTCTGTGACAATATTTCGAATAGTCGAGCTTGGCTGTCTTATGGACAGCTCTTGTTTCATGAATTATTCCCCCTTTTTACTTAGAATTTCAGGTTAAAGTTTTGGTCCACTTTCACTCTACCTCTGTTATTACTGAATGGATTTGATTCAAACTTAAAATAGTTGTTCAGCATCATCACCCACGTCATATGACACAAGATGCATAACTCTGGCATGATTTTTCATGAATTATTCGGATTTATTCCCCTTTTTACTTAGATTTTCAGGTTAAAGTTTTATGCACTTTCACTCCATCTCTGTTATTACTGAATGGATCTGATTCAAACTTAAACAATTGTTCAACATCATTACCCTTATCATATGACACAAGGTGCATATTTATGGGACCAATTTTTCATGAATTATTTCCCCTTTTTACTTAGAATTTTAGGTTAAAGTTTTGATGCACTTTCACTCTGTCTCTGTTATTACTGTATGGATTTGATTCAAACTTAAAATAGTTGTTCAACATCATCACCCACACCGTATGACGCAAGGTGCATAACTCTGGCACCAATTTTTCATTAATTATTCCCCCTTTTTATGCCCCTGAAGGGAGGCATATAGTTTTTGAACCGTCTGTCATTCTGTCAGTCTGTCGGTCAGTCAGTCTGTCGGTCTGTCCGCAATTTAAGACGACGTGTCGCGTGCAAGACCCAGGTCCGTAGCTCAAAGGTCAAGGTCACACTTAGACGTTAAAGGTCATTTTTCATGATAGTGCATTCGTGTCCGGTCCATATCTTTGTCATTGATGGATGGATTTTCAAATAACTTGGCATGAATGTGTACCACAGTAAGACGACTACCACTGTAAGACGACGTGTCGCGTGCAAGACCCAGGTCCGTAGCTCAAAGGTCAAGGTCACACTTAGACGTTAAAGGTCATTTTTCATGATAGTGCATTTGTGTCCAGTCCATATCTTTGTCATCGATGGATGGATTTTCAAATAACTTGGCATAAATGTGTACCACAGTAAGACGACGTGTCGTGTGCAAGACCCAGGTCCGTAGCTCAAAGGTCAAGGTCACACTTAGACGTTAAAGGTCATTTTTCATGGTAGTGCATTCGTGTCTGGTCCATATCTTTGTCATCCATGAATGGATTTTCAAATAACTTGGCATGAATGTGTACCACAGTAAGACAACGTGTCGCGTGCAAGACCCAGGTGCGTAGCTCAAAGGTCAAGGTCACACTTAGACGTTAAAGGTCATTTTTCATGATAGTGCATTCGTGTCCAGTCCATATCTTTGTCATCCATCGATGGATTTTCAAATAACTTGGCATGAATGTGAACCACAGTAAGACGATGTGTCGCGCGCAAGACCCAGGTCCGTAGCTCAAAGGTCAAGGTCACACTTAGACGTTAAAGGTCATATTTCATGTAAGTGCATTGATGGGCATGTCCGGTCCATATCTTTGTCATTCATGCATGGATTTTAGAATTATTAGGCATGAATGTGTACCACAGTAAGATGACGTGTCGCGCACAAGACCCAGGTCCGTAGGTCAAAGGTCATAAACTCTAACATCGGCCATAACTATTCATTCAAAGTGCCATCGGGGGCATGTGTCATCCTATGGAGACAGCTCTTGTTACTTAGAATTTTAGGTTAAAGTTTTGATGCACTTTCACCCTGTCTCTGTTATTACTGAATGGATTTGATTCAAACTTAAAATAGTTGTTCAACATCATCACCTACACTATATGACACAAGCTGCATAACTGTGGAAGCAATATTTAATGAATTATGCCCCTTTTTGCTTAGGATATACTTATATAGTGTTTTGATACATTTTATCTTTATCTCTCTTATTACTTTAAGTTGATATTTTTGACATAGACTCAGGCTATTGTGCAATATCTTGATCCACAATTGGAGTCATTAAACACTCCAGTGACATCTCTAGTTTCCTCAGATGTGCCCAGTTTCACTATCCAGCATCGAAAAAGTCGAGCGTGCTGTCTCCTGTGACAGCTCTTGTGTAAATATTGCCATATGCTCAAATAATGATTGTTTTTCTTTTAATTTCAAATCTTGATTTTAACCTCATGTTTTCTGTAACTTCGTATCTGTCAGAGTTGTCCAGAACAATTTTGCATGTTGCTGGTCAATCTTGTTCTTTGACCTGCTGGTCAATCTTGTTCTTTGACCCTTAATTTCCTTTGTAAATGACGAAGAAATATTTCAGGAAACCCAGCATAATTATAGTCTCAAAATAATGCATGAGATGATTTGTTTACTTCTGATGGAAAATCAGCTTTTACATCATGTTAAAAGCAGGGCCTCCCCTGGGCCTTATAAAGTTGTAGCCACTTTTTGAGAGAAAGTGCTAAATTGAATCTAAATTGCTGAAATTTGGCCACATTTTAATAAAATTTCTGTAGTCACTTTCAAAAATCTGTAGCCAGTTCTTTGAATTTGTAGCATTTGGCTACATTAGCAAATAACAGAGGAGGCCCTGAAAAGGAAAAGCAAAATTAAAATGCAGACATAAAAAAGAAATGACAGATGTCAGATTGGAACCTACATCCAAAATGTTAAACTTCAGTGACAGGCACAGCTTGTTACCACCATGCTGTGGGGGCTTTTGTTAATTTGTGATCAAATATTAGACTATACACTTATTGATTTGATACACTTGTTTTCCTTAGTATTTTGTTTATTAAACATAGCAGTACCATGTGCTGTCACTGTCGAGTTATTGAAAAGCACAGTATAAGTCATTGTGACTACTTAACAGGGCTTCGGAAATTTGCCGGTTTGTCGGTTTTGGACCGATTTTTGACTTTTCAGACCGATTCGTGAAGTGAAAAAACGAAAAAAATCGGTCCCGTAAAAATGGAGAAAAGTATATCTGATATCTCAATACACGATCACCAGCCAAGCAGGAAATTGTTGGTCGCACCCTCAGATAATCAATAAACGTGTCAAACAGTCTGATTGTCACTTTGATAATCGGTCCGTAATTAGCACGTGACGCAATCAGTGCTTGCGCGCACATCCTTTAATGTTTGCAGACGGCCGACTGCAATGTATTAAACATTTTTGACTGGTTTCCAAATGTTTCTGACTGGATCCAAATCATTTCGACGGGGATCCACTTCTTTTATCTAGAATCCGATGGATGGTTTATTACAAAAGGCTATGTTTGATCGTGGTAAAAAACAAAGGGTCACTGCATTTAAAGGCCTAGATTCACTACTATATAAGTGTCCCCCCCCCAAATCCAATATACAACTCCCATCTTATCTGCTGCTTATCAGCGATTATGTAATAGCAACTGATTAGAGGGCAGTTAGCACAGCAGGAACCCCAACTAGACCATGAAGATGTGTGCAGTGGAGTTGAAAGAAATTAATTTTTCTTCAGTAAATGTGGAATGATAATAATAATTATTATTTTGATATTATGTAGATGATAATAACTATTACTTTAATGTTATAATAATGATAATAATTATTCATTAATTTGAAATAAATTACATCTGTTTCCCCTTCTCACTAATAGATACACCTGTAAGGTAGACTGACTTTCCAATAAACAATGACCCTTGTTTATTGGAGCCATACTGTGATGGTCATTAGCCCCCAACTGTGCTGGTGAAGACAAAAATCCCTTGGCCCACTGCCAAAATCTAGGCCTTTAATCAAAGAGTTATAATTGTGCATTATAGGTCTTTGATTTAACGAGACATCACACGGAAAACCGATAAAAATAATTTTTATAATTAATTTATTTGAAAAAATTACATGACTCATTTGTTGGGGCTCCAGTTGAAACAAGTGTGGAAAATCTTCTTTGCAACCTGACTGTACAAAAAAAGAAAATGAAAACAATGGACTGGCAAACACGAATGATAGAGAGAACCGGAGTGGCGCTGTTTATCAAATCGGTCTTTAAAAACGTTTCAAAATGAAATTTTGTTTACATCAGAAGAGAATATAACTTTATAAAATGTAGTTGCTTATTGAAGTACAACGTAAGTGAAATGAAATATCAGTGGCCAACCTGCGTGACATTTTGGTACTCTGCATGCGGGAAATTCGATCTCAGCGTTCACATAACGTACACATTCGGTCCGCGGCAGAGTATTCTTAAAATACTGAGGCTGTTTAGCAGAGAATATGTATCGTGTAATTCACTTTGACGCATTGTATTTTATAGAATTCCGTCAAAGAATGAGGAAACATCACAAAGTATCTGCCGTGTGTACGGTACCGAAGTCACGTGCGTTGGCTTTTAGACTAGTTACGTACGCGTTGTCAATGCCTCGGCAATTTTATCCTTGCAAGTATTTTCTTGGAAAAACATCGAAATTTAAACAAAGTAACGATCACACATAACACTGAATAACTGTCTTCATTGTATGGTAACTCGCGGTGACTGGTAACTCAGTTTTAATGCATGACATGCTTATTTCTTTACTCTATCACGTTTTACAAAATATGTAATATTGGGAATGCGGTGGGTGGGGTAGCACCGATGTCAGGATTTTTGTTTCGGACCGATTGAGTTATCAAAATTTCCGGAGCCCTGCTACTTAATGATTCAAGGAAATATTTGGCATGTATTGTTTTGCTGAAATCAAGGCTCAGTTAGCAAAAAAAAAAAAAAAAAAAAAAAAAATCAAAGAGAAATCATACATAGATGTAATGCTTGACTTAATTGGCAACAGATAGTTGTTTACTTGACTTGTGAAAAAACTAGCTGTGTTGGAATTTAGGAATGCAAAGCATGTTATTGGGTGCTTATGACCCATAATTGAAAAACTCCCAACATTTATTTGTTCATTCATTTTAAATAAGTAGTAAAAAATATGATATCTAAAGTAAAATTAAGGTTACTTATTAGACAGTTCAAATAAAGTATGATACATTTCATATTTATTTCCCACATGTAGTGGGGGAGACACTGATTTAATGCGTCAGCCTGTTCGTGCCTCAAGTTTGTCCATGAAACTCCTCTGACACCGCCATATTATTGAGCAGATTTCTACAAAACTTTATAGGAATGATCAGTGCTAAGCTTAGTTATGCATATTATGGGCATGTTCAAGTTCATTGATTTTGTGTGGAGTTATAGCCCTTGATTTGTCAAGTTTTATAATGTGCTTCTCTTATATTATTAAGTTGATTTCCACCAACCCTTACAGGAGTGATCAGTGCCAAGTCTAGTTGTGCATATTATGGCCATACTCAGGTTCAGTGATCTTCAATTGAATAATGGCCCTTGATTTGTCTAGTAAGTTTACATTGTCTGTGCAATTTCTCTGACATCACTCACCAAATTTCATAGAAGTGATAATTAGCAAGCCTAGTGTGCATATCATTGGCATGTTCTGATTTGGTAATTTTCAGTGGAGTTATGGCCCTTGATTTGTGGAATTTTATGATGTTTTGGCCACTTCTCTTATATTATTGAGCAGATCTCGACCAAATGTTACAAGTGATCAAGGCCAATCCTTACTATTGTTTAATGATTTTCAGTGTAGTTATGGTCCTTGATTTGTCGTAGTTACCTTCTTAGCACAAAATTAAAAAATAAAAATTCTGAACCAAATCTGTTTTACTGGTATATGGTGTTTTTCCAATAATTAGTTTACCGTAGATACCCATGTATAATGCGCACCCGTGTATAATGCGCAACCCCGATTTTGGCCCAAAATCCTGGGAAAAAAACATTTTTGGTCAATTTTGAGGTGGATGGAAAAGGAAAGTAGAGTTTACATCGACACCGGTAATAAATTTTATTTCCGCGGCGGAGAACAGCATCGGTCTCGCGGTACTATCGATTTTTGTTTTCTCGAAAATAAAACCAGTAAAATATTGTTTTATTTGTTGTTTTACCTTTTTAATTAACTATTTTGAATAAATAAACAGCAGCTGATTCAATATTTCGTAATGGTATCTTTCAAAATGACATGAGCTTCTCAGTTCAAACCAATAAAAAAAGGTGTGATAGTCTTTTTGTCACGATCAAATAGCCAGTAATTACCGGCAATTAACATGTCACCTCATGTCAATTATGTTGTTCACAGTTTGATCTCGGTTAAAGATAATTCTGGATCTTTAATTAGTATCATATTTTTTGTGATTTATTAACATTTCTTTCATCAAAATACTTCTAAATTTATATGAAATTAATTTTGTTTGTAAGAAAAATAAACCATTCGATCTTTTACGGAATGTAACGGCAATCTTAGATTTTAGCAGTGACAGTAAGCGCAGGGAGTAGTTTCCCTTTACCAAAATGGCGAACATCGGTAACAAACTTGTTTTGAAGTTGGAAAATTGTCTGTACCTGTGTATTATGCGCACCCACGATTCGGGGGTGGTCCCGGGGGTCAGAAAGCTGCGCATTATACATGGGTATCTACAGTATTGAGATGGTTGTATTCAGGCAATGATGATATGGGATTTCTGTTTTTCAGACACAACAAGAGAAGGAAGTTTTTTATTGACAGAAGGTGTCATCCTCAGAGTATAGGTGTTGTAGAAACAAGAGCAAGGTATGTATTGATCACAGATTGTAAAACATTTAAATAATACAGCAAATGGTCTTATCCAGCTTGGGATTATTTGGTTTGATATAAAATAAGGTCTATTCCTGTATGAGAATGTTGTTATTACTACTCCTCTAAAAATACTAGCTGTTTAAAGTTTCTGATATAATCTTGTTGATTTGCCAAACACAAGCACATGAAAAGTCTACAGACATGAACCATGGCTAGGTCTAATAAAGCATACGTGATTTCCCGAGCGGGAGGGTCAAAATCCCGATTTTATCACCTTGCCTTCGATCTCCCGACCAAAACCATAATTCTCCCACTTTTCAAAAAAAAATTCAGTTTTAGACTTTTTTCCTGGAGGCACTACTATTATTATTGGATCGATGATTACCGAGGCCCGCCAAACATGTTTACACTGTAAATCAAAGCTTCACCAACTGTGTATTATACATGTGTGACACACGTGTAGCTGGAGGGAAGAGTTGTTTTTCACAGGTGACTTTTGATAACATGATTGTTTTGATAAGGGATTTGACCAGCAGGGTGTTTTTTCCACCTGTCTTACGGGGCCGAATATTGGTCCATTCCTAATGCCAATGCTCCATTTTTACCAATTTGAAGCAAAAAAAAAAAAAAATCCAAATCCTAATCATAAGAAAGAATTCACAACTGAAATGAATTTTTGATTATTCAAATAAAAGTTTTGTTAAAAAAAACAACCTGTTATGTCTTTCGTCTGCACCTTGATAAAATTTAAATGTACAATTCTGCCAGAAAATTGCATGTTTTGTCTGTAAAAACCACGCAAAATGCATAAATACATCAACATTTATTGAATAAAGTACCAAAACATTGTTGACAGTTCTTGTACTATGTACTTGTACTCAAATGTCACATATTTTCGCGACCTGATTTTTTCACCTGAACACACACATACTTTTTGGACAATATAGTTGTAACTGTGGTGAAAATGTTCTAGATAAGTGTAAACAAAAGTTTAAATATGATAAATTAAGAGTTATTCTATTTTTGCAAGGACTGTCACCAATCAGCAACTTAGAAAAAAATCCTGAAAATTAAATTCTCTAAATTTCACTAGGGGATACTTTAAATTTGTCATTCATTTCAATGTTTACCAAAAAAACTTGAAAAGTTAATGTGTTACTTGTTAAAAGTTGTTAAAATACAATATTGTATCGCTTTGGATTTTGTGTCTAAGTTGTTTGTTCGCTCGCTTAATTTATGTCGATAAAAACCTCCAGTTTTCAGACCCCGACTCCAGCTGAAAAACAGTAAACCTCCAATTTTGGGATTCTGAACATATCACATGACTTGTATGAATATAGTGTTTAACACTATATTCATACATGTGATAAGTATTTATTAAGTTGTTTTGTAGTTGTAATGTGTAGCACTTTGATTAATTAAACTTTGTACTGTTAAGTAAATATGTGTAATCATGACCAAGGGTTTCCTGATCTGACAAGAAGGCAATTGATTTCCGAGTGTCATAATATTTTTATGTAACAGAGAGTCTTTGTGAAGCATTAATCCAGGTTTTACGGCCTTGGACTTCTTACATCATGATTTAAGAGTTACTTGGGTTATTGATGAAAAGGATCACTATTTGGATTGTGTGTGGTTCCGCCTCAGTAGCCTAGAGGTAGAGTTTTGCATTGAGTGTGAGAGGTCCTGGGTTCAAAACCTGACTGTGTCATACCACATGTAAAAGATGGAACCAGTAGCTCCCTGGCTTGGGGTTCATTAAAAGGGAAACTGGCTTATATTCTCACACCCAGGCGACTATGGACTCTACCAGAAATATGGTGGTGAGAGCTATTGATCAACCCAAAATAAATTAATATAAAGTTAGTGAAGGGTGAAGCAGAAGCTGCAATCTCGGTAACATACACTGAGCAAAATATATTGCATGAGGTTTTCTAAATAACATTGGAAATTTAATTGCAGTTTTTTTTTGTGGTATTGAGAGAATTACAGACTTCAAAGAGAGAGTTGCACTCAGAACAGAAAACCCAACAAAATGGTATTATAATCAAACAAATTTAATTAATATACATTTTTGGCACTAATATGCAACTTGTCGATATATCTTAGCAAATAGAATGCAAAAGGGTATTTTCAAATTATACCGTTCCAAATTCAGCATAGTCATACTTATGTTAGTCATACATGCCATAATTTTTCAGAACGTTTCCGGGATTCTGAGTTAAAATTTCCGGGATTTTTACCTTTTGTCCGGGACATACACCGTGACATTGGTATTCGTCTGTTTCATGCAAAAATATCATACTATTACGTGTAGTTTTCAGAGATAAACAATGTTCACTCGCTTGTATTTATTTGCTGCAAATGTCGTCTAGCTTTCTAAGGGAGGTAAATACATGTACAGGTAATACACATCTATAGTTCGGCACGTGAATTTATTGCGTTCCCGAGGTGAACTACTATATACGTAGATTATAAGTATCAACCAGGTCATCCTGATTTAGATTCTAGCTAATTTGGTATTATTCTATAGCTTAAACATTTATCTATTTATCTAATAATTAAATTGAATCCTTAAAGGAATAAATTCAATTTTATAGATAAAAATCCACAATATAAAATATATGGAGTCGGGTCAATTTTCATCGGTCGGTCGGCAAAGGCATTCAACATTTTAACAAAGAAGTATAGCTCTTTGATTTTAATTTAAAATATGTGTGACAATCGATCTAGATCTTAAATGATTACAACCTTTTAAAATAATTATCATTTAATTGACCATTTTCAATAATCTCTTCCATAAAGGCTACATATGTAGCTTTGCCGCCAACGTGCTAAAAACAAAGAGATTTATGACTTTTCTTCCTAATTTAAGTATCATAAAACAGTTATTGATTGCATAATCCTGTCAGTTCTTATTCAGGGTCATCATAATAGCTGACTGTAACTTAATCAGTGTCATCAAAAGATCGTCGCGTGATCAAAGCGAGCTTAATCAACACGTGTCCCGCTCGAGGGCATGAAACTGATTAGGAATAAACAATGTGACACCGCGGACTGTTTATTGTGTAAAATTGAACAATTTATAGACAAAAAAACAAGTTTTTTTTGGATTATTTTTATTTGTTCCTATATTTTTATTTTTTCCGGGACTTTTCAACCCTGTCAGGGACACCGGGACGAGTATGTAATTTCCGGGACGTTTCTCATGTATGTGTTAGTTAATGCTATTGCATTACTTTTCACTAAAATAGAATATTTATTAGATTTAGATTTGGATAGAAACTTGTTAAAGTTTTAAAAGGGAGTTAGTCAGGATATTTTACTTTCAGAAGTCCAAGTAATGTTATATTTTTATGCCCACGAAGATGGACATATTAAAATCACACTGTTCGTCCATCCGTCCATGCGTTCGTGTAAATTCTTGTCCGGGCTGTAACACTGCCATCCATTAAGGGATTTTGAAATAACTTGGCATAAATGTTCACCATAATGAGATGATGTGTCTTGCGCAAGACCCAGACCCCTAGCTCCAAGGTCAAGGTCACACTGAGAGGTCAAAGGTTATCAGGGTCTGTTTTGTGTCTGGTCCATAACTCTGTCTATTATCTAATTTATCTCGCTGGAAATCCAATATTATGAAACAAGCATGCAGATATAAGGACTATTTTACAGTTATAACACAAGTGATAACTCTTAAATGTCATAATATCCTAGTCTGCAAGTGCTAATTTTACAGTCTCCAGAGATAAACATACAAAAAAGTAACCTAAGAGATAGATATTGCAAGTTAAAAGTGACCAATGAGAAACTTAAGTGTATATAATTATGTCTCCCCCAGGAGACATATTGTTTTTGCCCTGTCCGTCCGTCCATCCGTCCTTCCGTCCGTCCGTACGTCACACTTCATTTCCAAGCAATAACTGGAGAACCATTTGACCTAGAACCTTCAAACTTCATAGGGTTGTAGGGCTGCTGGAGTAGACGACCCCTATTGTTTTTCGGGTCACTCCGTCAAAGGTCAAGGTCACAGGGGCCTGAACATTGAAAACCATTTCCGATCAATAACTAGAGAACCACTTGACCCAGAATGTTGAAACTTCATAGGATGATTGGTCATAAACAGTAGATAACCCCTATTGATTTTGGGGTCTCTCCATCAGAGGTCAAGGTCACAGGGGTCTGAACATGGAAAACCATTTCCGATCAATAACTAGAGAACCACTTGACCCAGAATGTTGAAACTTCATAGGATGATTGTACATGCAAAGTAGATGACCCCTATCGGTTTTGGGGTCACTCCATTAAAGGTCAAGGTCACAGGGCCTGAACATTGAAAACCATTTCCGGTCAGTAACTTGAGAACCACTTGACCCAGAATGTTGAAACTTAATAGGATGATTGGTCATGCAGAGTAGATGACCCCTAACGATTTTGGGGTCACTCTGTGAAAGGTCAAGGTCACAGGGGCCTGAACATTGAAAACCATTTCCGGTCAGTAACTTGAGAACCACTTAACCCAGAATGATGAAACTTCATAGGATGATTGGTCATGCAGAGTAGATGACCCCTAACGATTTTAGGGTCACTCTGTTAAAGGTCAAGACCACAGGAGCCTGAACATGGAAAACCATTTCCAATCAATAACTTGAGAACCACTTGACCCAGAATGTTGAAACTTCGTAGGATGATTGAACATGCAGAGTAGATGACCCCTATTGATTTTGGGGTCAGTCTATTAAAGGTCAAGGTCACAGTGGCCTGTTCATGTAAAATCATTTTTTGGAAATAACTTGAGAACCACTTGACCTACAATGTTGAAACTTAATAGGATGATTGGACATGCAGAGTAGATGACCCCTATTTATTTTGAGGTCACTTGATCAAAGGTCAATGTCACAGGAGCCTGAACAGTGACTTGAGAACCACTAGGCCAAGAGTGTTGAAATTTAGCGGGATGACTGGACATGCCAAGTAGATGATCCATATTGCAGCCAACCATCAGTGTCTCTTTGACTTTCGCTCCTGACCCCTATTGACTTCTTGCCTATAGGACTTTGCATTGGGGGAGACATGCGCTTTTTTACAAAAGCATTTTCTAGTTTATATTATTATAGAAGTAGGCTGCGTCCATCCGTCCTTCCTTCCGTCCCTCACACTTCGTGTCTGGTCCATAACTCTGCCATCCATGAAGGGATTTTGAAATAACATGGCTAGGGCTGTCATTGATTGGGTCTTAGGCGTATCGACGATACCGATATATCAGAAGACAAATATCGACGATACATCGATATATTGATTATTAAGTTAGATTAACGACCTATTTGTTCATATGCATACTATATACCTTCCTGTAAATGCTATTTCAAGTTTTATTGCCTACTTTCCATATTTCTGTTTGATTGTGTTGTATTTGTATTTATGAAATAAAAGAAATACATAAAAATTAATAACATCTTTCATTTTTATTTTGCCTTCACTCCTTTTTTGCATTTATCCAAATTTACAAATTTATGAACTTTAGTTGTTTTTTAGGGTCTGAGTGTTTATTTGGGTAGATTTTTCTCTCTGTAAAATATCGATTTTTGAAAATGGGAATCGATAATCGATCGAACAAAAAATTATCGTTGATACATCGATATCGTTTCTATCGATGACAGCCCTAAACATGGCATAAATGTTCCTCATAACAAGACGACGTGTCAAGTGCAAGACCCAGACCCCTAGCTTCAAGGTCAAGGTCACACTTAGAGGTCAAAGGTTAACACCATAACTCTGCCATCCGTGAAGGGATTTTGAAATAACTTGGCATAAATGTTCACCATATGAGACGACATGTCATGCACAAGACCCAGACCCCTAGCTCCAAGGTCAAGGTCACACTTAGAGGTCAAAGGTTAACAGGGTCTGTTTCGTGTCCGGTTCATAACTCTGCCATTCATCAAGAGATTTTGAAATTACTTGGTTCAATGTTCCCCATAATGAGACGACGTGTCATGCGCAAGATCCAGAACCCTAGCTCTAAGGTCAAGGTCACACTTAGAGGTCAAAGGTCAGATACAAAAATGACTTTATCCGGAGCATTTCTTCTTCATGCATGAAGGGATTTTGATGTAACTTGGCACAATTGTTCACCATCATGAGATGGAGTGTCATGTGCAAGAACCAGGTCTCTAATTTAGAATTACTTCCCTTTTGTTGTTACTATAAATAGCTTATATTGTAACTTTTTTATGCCCCCGAAGGGAGGCATATAGTTTTTGAACCGTCTGTCAGTCTGTCGGTCTGTCAGTCTGTCCGCAATTTTCGTGTCCGGTCCATATCTTTGTCATCGATGGATGGATTTTCAAATAACTTGGCATGAATGTGTACCACAGTAAGATGACGAGTCGCGCGAAAGACCCAGGTCTGTAGCTCAAAGGTCAAGGTCACACTTAGACGTTAAAGGTCATTTTTCATGATAGTTGGGCGTGTCCGGTCCATATCTTTGTCATCCATGGATGGATTTTCAAATAACTTTGCATGAATGTGTACCACAGTAAGACGACATGTCGCGTGCAAGACCCAGGTCTGTAGCTCAAAGGTCAAGGTCACACTTAGACGTTAAAGGTCATTTTTCATGATAGTGCATTCGTGTCCGGTCCATATCTTTGTCATCCATGGATGGATTTTCAAATAACTTGGCATAAATGTGTACCACAGTAAGACGACGTGTCATGCGCAAGACCCAGGTCCGTAGCTCAAAGGTCAAGGTCACACTTAGACGTTAAAGGTCATATTTCAACATAGTGCATTGATGGGCGTGTCCGGTCCATATCTTTGTCATTCATGCTTGGATTTTAAAAATATTGGGCATGGATGTGTACCACAGTAAGACGACGTGTCGCGCGCAAGACCCAGGTCCGTAGGTCAAAGGTCCTAAACTCTAACATTGGCCATAACTATTCATTCAAAGTGCCATCGGGGGCATGTGTCATCCTATGGAGACAGCTCTTGTTATTGTTGGCGGCAGGGAAAAATCGAGACCACTTTTCTGTAGTAAAACATGCCTGTTACATCCAATTTTTAGGTGTTTTTTGACCTATCACTACCTAGTAAGGATTATTGTGTGGATTTCGAATTTTTTTTTTTTTTTTTTTTTTTTTCATGATCAACTTCCCTTTGTTGTGACTATAAAGAACTTATACTGTAAAATCATTTAATTTCGTGGGCATGAAATTTCGAGGTTTTGGTCAAAATGGCAATTTCGTGGGGATATGAATTCGTGGATTTCAACTTTTGAACATAAAATGAATGGGAATTTTACTTCTTCATTGGGATTAAATTTCGCGGATTGACTCGACCACGAAATCCACGAAAATTTGTCCCCCACAAATATTAATGATTTCACAGTATTGTAACTTTTTTATAATTGACCGTAGGGAAAAATCAAGACGACTTTTCTGTGGTACAACATAGATGTTACTTTCAAATTTTAGGTGTATTTTAAGGTATCTCTTCCTGGTAAGGAGTTTTTTTGTGGTCTGAGAAAAACGAAACTTACTTCAATTTGTTGCTACTACAAATAGCTTATTCTTGAAACTTTTTAACCTGGTTGTTACAATTGGATATGTCATTGTTTTGGCTTGCTGTCTACCAAACTTATACAGAATATGTTTTACTATATCATCTACATGACGGGCATATATTGCAACATTCTGGCACTCTTGTGATTTTTCGTTCATGCCAAGATGCTGTATTGGCATGCAGTAAGTTTTGTGAAAAATGTCTTTAGGCGGGGGACGTTGGTAACTCTGTTACAAATTCTTGTTAAGTGTTGTCATATTTGTAGTTTTCCTTGTTTTCAGTGCTCTTGGTATTGAAATAGAACGTGGAGATTGGAGGGAGGTTGTTCTTTCAAATCGTGATATTTCTGGTATTCTTGTACAGTATCCTGATACGGAGGGAAATATTGAAGATTTTACCCACCTTGTCGATGATGCCCATGCAAATGGAGTAAGTATACAAATCTTCACAGGTTTTCAGATAAGAATGTTCATTGAGTATAGCATATTTTGAATTGAAATGTACTATTTAAAAAGCTGATTGAGCTTTTTGTGTCAGTCACATGATATAACATGCTTTTGAGGTGGTTTTTAGGTTGATATTTTGCAGTTACATGAAAGTCTTTTTAATTTCCCTTACTACTGTTTGCAGATCAAATTGCACTTTCGCCTTTTTAGCTCACCTGAGCACAAAGTGCTTGGGGTGAGCTATTGTGATCGCTCACCGTCCGGCGTCCGTCCGTCCGCCCACACTTTCCTTTAAACAACATCTCCTAAACCACCAGGCCAATTCTGATGAAACTTCACAGGGATGTTCCATGGATGGTCCTCTTTAAAAATTGTTCAAAGAATTGAATTCCATACTGAACTCTGGTTACCATGACAACCGAAAGGAAAAACTTAAAAAATCTTCTTGTCCAAAACCACAAGGTGTAGAGCCTCGATATTTGGCATGTGGCATCATCTAATGGTCCTCTATGAAGTTTGTTCAAATTGTGCCCCTGGGGTGAAAAGAGGCCCCGCCCCGGGGGTCCCAAGTTTTACATAGACTTATATAGGAAAAAACTTAAAAAATCTTCTTGTCTGAAACCACAAGACCTAGGCCTTTGATAAGTGGTATGTAGCATTGCCTTGTTGTCCTCTACCAAGATTGTTCAAATTATTACCCTGGGGTGAAAAGAGGCCCGCCCCGGGGTCCCAAGTTTTACATAGACTTATTTAGGAAAAAACTTTAAAAATCTTCTTGCCTGAAACTGCAAGGCCTAGGCTTTTGATATTTGGTAGGTTGCATTGCCTAGTGGTCCTCTACCAAAATTGTTCAAATTATGCCCCTGGGATGAAAAGAGGCCCTGCCCTGGGTGTCCCAAGTTTTATATAGACTTATATAGGAAAAAACTTTAAAAAATCTTCTTGTCTGAAAGTTCAAGGCCTAGGCCTTTGATATGTGGTATGTAGCATTGCCTAGTGGTTCTCTAACAAGATTGTTCAAATTATGCCCCTGGGCAGAAAAGAGGCCCCACCCTGGGGGGTCACTTGTGTATGAGTTATATAGCAAAAAATACTTCAAAAATTATCTGATCATATTGCCTAGACTGTTTAATTATAATTACCTGATGGCCCCAAGTAATTAGGGGTTACTTGACTGTGGCCTTGACCTACTGACCTACTTTCTTGTTTTTTAAGATACAGCCTTGAAATTTGGATGACATATACAGTTTTGCACACCGATCTTAACACTGCCTTTCAGTGACCATGAATGTGACCTACTGACCTACTTTCTTAATATTTTAAATTGTGACCTACTGGCCTACTTTCTTGTTTTTGAAGTTACAGCAAAGAAATTTGGACCACATGTATAATGTTTGATATAGATTTCAATACTCATCTTGAAAAGTCTTAATCATGACCTACTGACCTACTTAATGACAAGCCATCACAAAAACATTAAAAGTGAGATACACAAAAATTGTTGTTATTATTAAGTTAAATGTGTTTAACTGGTCATCTACAAGCAGTAACTAGTATATGATAAAATTTAATGTCTTTGGTATGCAGCATCAAGTAGTGGGCCCAACTTAACTCAGGTGAGCAAATTAGGGCCATCATGGCCCTCTTGTTTAGCTCACCTGAGCCAAAGGCTCAGGGTGAGCTATTGTGATCGCTCACTGTCCAGTGTCCGTCCGTCATCTGTTGTCCATCCCTCCACACTTTCCTTTTAACAACATCTCCTCCTAAACCACCAGGCCAATTTTGATAAAAATTCAGAGGGATGTTCCTTGGATGGTCTTCTTTAAAACTTGTTCAAAGAATTGAATTCCATACAGAACTCTGGTTGCCATGGTAACCGAAAGGAAAAGCTTAAAAAATCTTCTTGTCCAAAACCACAGGGCCTAGGGCTTTGATATCTGGTATGTAGCATCATCTAGGGGTCCTCTACCAGGATTGTTTAAATTATCCTCCTAGGTTCAAATATGGCCCGGCCCTGGGGGTCACATGGTTAATATAAACTTATATAGGGAAAACTTTGAAAATCTTCTTGTCTAAAACCACAGGTCCTAGGGCTTTGATATTTGGTATGTAGCATCATCTAGTGGTCCTCTTCCAAGATTGTTCAAATTATCCCCTAGGGTCAAATATGGCCTCACCCTGGGGGTCACATGCATACATGTGATCTCCCGCGCGGGAGGGTCAAAATCCCGTATTTTTCACCTTGCCTCCCGTCTCCCGACCAAAACCATATTTCTCCCGCTTTTCCACAAAAAAAAAAAAAAAAAATCAGTATTATGACTGGGTTGATAATTACCGAGGAGTGCAGTAAATCAAAGTGTCACCGACTGTTGTGTATTATACATGTTTGACACACATGTAGCTGGAGGAAAGAGATGTTTTTCACAGGTTTAATTGTTTGTTTTGATAAGAAATTAGACAAGCAGGGCCTTTTCCACGTGTCTCACGGGGCCGAATATCTGCCCATTCTCAATGCCAATTAAGCTCCATATTTTACCAATTTGAAGCAAAAAAACTCCCAGTCATAAGAAATAATTCCCAACTGAAATGAATTTTGATTATTCAAAGAAAAATTTTGCTCGGTAATAAAATCACATAAATAATTGTTGGAAAAACCAACCCATTACTATTTTTAGAACAGGAGTGTTATTTCCCCTTATGGAGTTACGCCATTTCCTTCCAATGTTTACCAAATTAATTTGCTACTAAATCGGACATATGTCATTGAAAATTGGATGAAAACACACACTCATTTATTTGATAACATCAATCTACATTATTTAAGGGTAAATACATGTTGATGCATTTCTGTTTTCTATTTTTCTTGTCAAAATCATCAGTATTTTTATACGAAAGTGGGTGGGATAAGGAATTTACATAATTTATGAGTTGTGTTCAGACCAATTTAGAGCTTCGTTTTTTTTAAGTCATCGAGTAGAATAATGTTAATGCATGTTCACCTTCATTTCAGACCTAAATTGAGACTTTATTTCTACAAATTTAATCTGTTAAGAAAGTTTAAAGTTAGAACAAGAGGAAACTTCTGTAAGATAGCATGCTCGACTTTTCTCAGTGATTGACTCCGAATTAAAGCTTTGCCAGTAAAAGGGGCATAATAGTCAATAGCTTTGAATGTAACAGAGATATTAGACAACACATAAAACTTTAACACAAAAAAATGAAGTTAAAACGTGGCATAACTCTGTCAAAATTCAAATCAAGAGTTATGAGGATTGTTCCTTCTGGTGTAGACTTATATACATTATTGTGTGGCCAAAAATGTTGATTTTGCCTCTAAGTTATGTGTCCACGCGCCTAATTTATGCTGAAAAATGGCAAACCTCCAGTTTTGGGATTCTGAACTTATCACATGTATGGACTCACATGGTTTATATAGACTTATGTAGGGAAAAACGTTGAAAATCTTCTTGTCCAAAACCACATGGCTTAGGGCTTTGATATTTGGTATGTAGCATCATCTAATGGTCCTCTACCAAGTTTGTTCAAATTATCCCCCTAGGGTCAAATATGGCCCCGCCCCGGGGTCACATAGTTTATATAGACTTACATAGGGAAAAACTTTGAAAATCTTCTTGTCCAAAACCACATGGCTTAGGGCTTTGATATTTGGTATGTAGCATCATATAGTGTCCACTACCAAGATTGTTCAAATTATCCCCTTGGAGTCAACTATGGCCCCGCCCCGGAGGGCACGTAGTTTGAATAGACTTGTACAGGGAAAAACCTTTAAAAAATTCTTGTCTTAAACCATAAGGCCCAGATCTTATATATTTTTTAGTATGTGTTATGCTCTAGTGGTTCTCTACCAAGATTGTTTAAATTATGACCCTGGGGTCAATATTGACGACACCCGGGTGGTCCCTTGTTTTACATAGACTTACTTGTTTTTGAAGCAGGGCAAAGAAATTTGGACCACATGCATAATGTTTGATACAGATTTCAATATTCATCTTGAATTGTCTTAATCATGACCTACTGACCGCACTCTCTTGTTTTTGAAGGTACAGCATAGAAATTTGGACCACATCTATAACTTTCAATACTGATTTCAATACTCATCTTTAATATTCTTATCCCTGAACTACTGACCTACGTTCTTGTTTCTGAAGCTAAAGCAAAGAAATTTGGACCACCAGTTTAATTTTTAAACAGATTTCAGTAGTTATCTGGAATAATCTTTACCATGACCTACTCACCAGGTTTTTAGCTCACCTGAGCACAAAGGGTGAGGTATTGTGATCGCTCACCGTCCCGCGTCCGTCTGTCTGTCGTCCGTCCACACTTTCCTTTAAACAACATCTCCTCCTAAACCAACAGGCCAATTCTGATGAAACTTCACAAGGATGTTCCTTGGATGGTCATCTTTAAAAATTATTCAAAGAATTGAATTCCATACAGAATTCTGGTTGCCATGGCAACCAAAAGGAAAAACTTTAAAAATCTTCTTCTCAAAAACCAGAAGCCCTAGAGCTTAGATATTTGGTGTGAAGCATTGCCTAGTGGACCTCTACCAAGTTTGTTCAAATCATGACCATGGGGTCAAAATTGACCCGGCCCCAGGGGTCACTTGATTTTACATAGGAAAATCTTTAAAAAATCTTTTTCTCAAAAACCAGAAGCCCTAGAGCTTAGATATTTGACATGTAGCATTGCCTAGTGGACCTCTACTAAAATTATTCAAATCATGACCCCGGGGTCAAAAGAGGACCTGCCCCAGGGGTCACTTGATTTTACATAGGAAAATCTTCAAAAATTTTCTTAAAATAAACCAGAAGGCCTAGAGCTTAGATATTTCACATGAAGTAAGGCCTAGTGGACTTCTACAAAATTTGTTCAGATCATGACCCCCGGGGTCAAAATTGACCCCGCCCCAGGGGTCACTTGAATTTACATAGGAAAATCTTTAAAAATAAACCAGAAGGTCTAGAGCTTAGATATTTCACTTGTAGCATTGTCTAGTGGACCTCTACAAAATTTATTCAAATCATGTTCCCCAAATCAAAATTGACCCTGCCCCAGGGGTCACTTGATTTTACATAGGAAAATCTTTAAAAATAAACCAGAAGGTCTAGATCTTAGGTATTTTACATGTAGCATTGCCTAGTAGACTTCTACAAAATTTGTTCAAATCATGACCCCCGGGGTCAAATTGATCCCGCCCCATGGAGTTACTTGAATGTACATAGAAAAACCTTCAAAATTTTCTAAAAATAAACCAGAAGGCATAGAGCTTAGATATTTGACATGTAGCATTGCTTAGTGGACCTCAGTGTACAAAATGTGTTCAAATCTTGACCCCCCCAGGGTCAAATTGACCCAGCTCAATGGGTTACTTGATTGTACATAGAGAAATCTTCATAAATTTGCTAAAAATAAACCAGAAGGCCTAGATCTTAGATATTTGATATGTAACATTGCCTAGTAGACTTCTACAAACTTTGTTCAAATCATGACCCCCGGTGTAAAATTAGCCCCGCCCCAGGGGTTACTTGATTGTACATCTGAAAATCTTCCAAAAAATTTCTAAAAATCATAAGTTTGAAACATGTAGCTCATATTACTCAGGTGAGCGATCCAGGGTCATCATGACCCTCTTGTTGTTAGTGAAACTTTAGCAAAGAAATTTGTTTAAGCAAGCAACTAAACTCAGGTGACCGATATAGGGCCATCATGGCCCTCTTGTTTAAATCGATAGAACGACGATACTGAAGGTATTTTTGGTCCTCATCTATACACTCAAATAACTCCGCCCTTTCAGTAAACTTTTTTCTGATACGAGGTAAGATTAATTTACGCATACACTGAATGAACTTATTTACATTGGCCGCATGACCGAGAATTTTACAAGGTAAAATCTTAAATGAATGCACACTACATCAGGGACATAAGTTATGTCACTGACTACATTTAGGTCGGGTGGATGTGAAAATAAAAACGAAAACCCTCTAATACATTATAGGCATTGTCCTGCCTAAATTTCAGATAATGTATCTTGTGTAACGCAACTGACTCGTGGTCGCTGTAACCTATCATTGATTGAAGGTCTTTAGTTGAAAAGGTTGGTAATTTCTTACGGAATATGTGAGTCTAGAAAAGATTCTTCTCAAGAACGAAGACAAGGCTTATCAACTGCCTGTCTGTAAATAACTGAGATAGTGTTTAAACTACGGGCATTAAACCCTTCAAATAAATTTATAGTAGATAAATTCACACATACATAAATTATAAAGGATCAGACTGAAGTCCCCGCTCACCACCACCCCACACATACACATACACAAACAGTCTAGGCCTGAACTAAAAAAAATATAATGGACTTAGATTTGCGATAGTTAAATTATGGAACATTGTTACAATGAATCTATCAACCTCTCTGGCAGATACAATATATACTGACTAAGCATTGAGCGATATCCAGGATTTTATGATGCATTCTGCAGAATAAGATTTTTATGGATATCACAATTACCTGCCCCAGGGGTCACTTGATTTTACATAGGAAAATCTTCAAAAATTTTCTTAAAATAAACCAGAAGGCCTAGAGCTTAGATATTTCACATGTAGCAAGGCTCAATGAATCTCCGTTGTAAGGTCACTTACAAATTATTAAAACAAAAACTACGTCGTGGCCGTAAATTACTAAAGACGCAAATATTTTTCCCTCGTCGATAATAATTGTCAAAACAAACAAAAAGCGCTGTTCCCATTTGGACGTAGTTGAAATAGGAGTATTTTACTTTTTAAACAACGCATCCACTATCCCGGATATGATTATATTCACGTTTTTGTACCAAAGTTACAACGTATACAAGGACGGGGATACTGGGCCTACTTTTAGACATGTTGTAGAGTCAGAGCGCATGCTTTTGTGTACAAGTGTGTCATAGATAAAGAAAGGATGCATTCAACTCTTTATGGCGACAAGGTGAATACGGTAAAAAGCTAGCGAATGAGGCAGGGTTAACCTGTCAGGATTACTTTTAAAATAGCTTCAGCTTTGTCGCGTTTGTGACATAAACATATAACTAGTTATCGACTTCAAAAAATGTGAAAGGGCAGTTTGATCTGCAAACAGTAGTATCATTAATATGATGTTAGAAATTCAAATAAAAGCATTTAATCCTGAAAAGTTGTGTGTTGGCTTTCATGTGCTTGTATGTTAGGTGTGGACAAAGCATACATTTTTGCTGTAGTCCAGGCCAACAGTTATGTGGTGAAGTTACTGATATATTGAAAAGTGCCAGATATAAATTAGTTGCGATTTTGTGATTTCAGACGTTGGCAGTATGTGCGACAGATCTATTAGCCCTGACAATATTACGACCACCAGGTGCGTATGGTTTTGACATTGCTGTGGGTTCGAGTCAGAGATTTGGTATACCGCTGGGTTATGGTGGTCCTCATGCAGGCTTCTTCTCAACAAAAGATGAATTTGCTAGGCTGATGCCAGGCAGAGTGATAGGAGTTACCAGGTATGCATAGGATTAAATTCAGAAACTGTCTGCAAATAACAGAATAAATTAACTTGCATATCTATCTGTATGTCCATTTGAAAAAGCATAACTATCTGTTAGATTGTCTGCTCAAGAGTTCTGTAGATATTTGTAGTTCAGTGTAGAACAACTTTCAAATAAACAACTTGTTTTGTCTTGTTAAACTCGGTTTTGACTTGTTCTGGAACTGAAAAGATTGCCAGTTGATAAAATAAACAGCTGATGCACTGTAGGTGTCCCATGTTGAAAGTCGAATAGTAAATGAAAAAAGGAGCTAGTATTTTATTAGCTCACCTGTCACATAGTGACAAGGTGAGCTTTTGTGATCACCCTTCGTCAGTCGTCAGTCCGTCCGTCCGTCAGTGCGTCAACAATTTTGTGTCTGCACGATAGTGGTTTCATTTATGATTTTATTTTAACCAAACTTGCACACAACTTCTATCACCATAAGATATCGGTTCCTTTCTTGAACTGGCCAGATCCCATTATGGGTTCCAGAGTTATGGCCCCAGAAAGGGCTAAAATTAGCTATTTTGACCTTGTCTGCACAATAGCAGCTTTATTATGTCTTCCCCAGGAGACATATTGTTTTTGCCCTGTCCGTCCATCCGTACGTCACACTTCATTTCCGAGCAATAACTGGAGAACCATTTGACCTAGAACCTTCAAACTTCATAGGGTTGTAGGGCTGCTGGAGTAGATGACCCCTATTGTTTTTGGGGTCACTCCGTCAAAGGTCAAGGTCACAGGGGCCTGAACATTGAAAACCATTTCCGATCAATAACTAGAGAACCACTTGACCCAGAATGTTGAAACTTCATAGGATGATTGGTCATGAAGAGTAGATGACCCCTATTGATTTTGGGGTCACTCTGTCAAAGGTCAAGGTCACAGGGGCCTGAACATTGAAAATCATTTCCGATCAATAACTAGAGAACCACTTAACCCAGAATGTTGAAACTTCATAGGATGATTGGTCATGAAGAGTAGATGACCCCTATTGATTTTGGGGTCACTCCGTCAAAGGTCAAGGTCACAGGGGCCTGAACATTGAAAACCATTTCCGATCAATAACTAGAGGAACCACTTGACCCAGAATGTTGAAACTTCATAGGATGATTGGTCATAAAGAGTAGATGACCCCTATTGTTTTTGGGGTCACTCCATTAAAGGTCAAGGTCACAGGGGCCTGAACATTGAAAACCATTTCCGATTAATAACTAGAGAACCACTTGACCCAGAATGTTGAAACTTCATTGGATGATTGTACATGCAAAGTAGATGACCCCTATCTATTTTGGGGTCACTCCATTAAAGGTCAAGGTCACAGGGGCCTGAACATTGAAAACCATTTGCGGTCTGTAACTTGAGAACCACTTGACCCCGAATGTTGAAACTTAATAGGATGATTGGTCATGAAGAGTAGATGACCCCTATTGATTTTGGGGTCACTCTGTCAAAGGTCAAGGTCACAGGGGCCTGAACATTGAAAATCATTTCCGATCAATAACTAGAGAACCACTTAACCCAGAATGTTGAAACTTCATAGGATGATTGGTCATGAAGAGTAGATGACCCCTATTGATTTTGGGGTCACTCCGTCAAAGGTCAAGGTCACAGGGGCCTGAACATTGAAAACCATTTCCGATCAATAACTAGAGGAACCACTTGACCCAGAATGTTGAAACTTCATAGGATGATTGGTCATAAAGAGTAGATGACCCCTATTGTTTTTGGGGTCACTCCCTCAAAGGTCAAGGTCACAGGGGCCTGAACATGGAAAACCATTTCCGATCAATAACTAGAGAACCACTTGACCCAGAATGTTGAAACTTCATTGGATGATTGTACATGCAAAGTAGATGACCCCTATCTATTTTGGGGTCACTCCATTAAAGGTCAAGGTCACAGGGGCCTGAACATTGAAAACCATTTGCGGTCTGTAACTTGAGAACCACTTGACCCCGAATGTTGAAACTTAATAGGATGATTGGTCATGCAGAGTAGATGACCCCTAACGATTTTGGGGTCACTCTGTGAAAGGTCAAGGTCACAGGGACCTGAACATTGAAAACCATTTCCGGTCAGTAACTTGAGAACCACTTGACCCGGAATGATGAAACTTCATAGGATGATTGGTCATGCAGAGTAGATGACCCCTAACAGTTTTAGGGTCACTCTGTTAAAGGTCAAGGCCACAGGGGCCTGAACATGGAAAACCATTTCCAATTAATAACTTGAGAACCTCTCGACCCAGAATGTTGACACTTCATAGGATGATTGTTCATGCAAAGTAAATGACCCCTATTGTATTTGGGGTCACTCCGTTAAAGGTCAAGGTCACAGGGGCCTGAACATTGATAACCAGTTCCGATCAATATCTTGAGAACCACTTTACCCAGAATGTTGAAACTTCATAGGATGGTTGAACATGCAGAGTAGATGACCCCTATTGATTTTGGGGTCAGTCTATTAAGGTCAAGGTCACAGTGGCCTGTTCATGTAAAATCATTTTTTGGAAATAACTTGAGAACCACTTGACCTACAATGTTGAAACTTCATTGGATGATTGGACATGCAGAGTAGATGACCCCTATTTATTTTGAGGTCACTTGATACAAGGTCAAGGTCACAGGAGCCTGAACAGTGACTTGAGAACCACTAGGCCAAGAGTGTTGTAATTTAGCGGGATGACTGGACATGCCAAATAGATGATCCCTATTGCAGCCAACCATCAGTGTCTCTTTGACTTTCGCTCCTGACCCCTATTGACTTCTTGCCTATAGGACTTTGCATTGGGGGAGACATGCGCTTTTTTACAAAAGCATTTTTAGCTCACCTGTCACATAGTGACAAGGTGAGCTTTTGTGATCACCCTTCGTCCGTCGTCCGTGCGTCCGTCAACAATTTCTTGTCTGCACGATAGTGGTTTCATTTATGATTTTATTTTAACCAAACTTGCACACAACTCGTATCACCATAAGATCTCGGTTCCTTTCTTGAACTGGCCAGATCCCGTTATGGGTTCCAGAATTATGGCCCCTGAAAGGGCCAAAATCAGCTATTTTGACCTTGTCTGCACAATAGCAGCTTTATTTATGATTTGATTTTTACCAAACTGGCACACAACTTGTATCACCATAAGATCTTGGTTCCTTTCTTGAACTGGCCAGATCCCATTATGGGTTCCAGAGTTATGGCCCCTGAAAGGGCCAGAATTAGCTATTTTGACCTTGTCTGCACAATAGCAGCTTCATTTATGATTTGATTTTAACCAAACTTGCACACAACTTGTATCACTATAAGATCTTGGTTCCTTTCTTGAACTGGGTAGATTTCGATATGGGTTCCAGAGTTATGGCCCCTGAAAGGGTCAGAATTAGCTATTTTGACCTTGTCTGCACAATAGCAGCTTCATTTATGATTTGAATTTAATCAAACTTGCACAAAATTTGTGTTGCCATAAGATCTCAGTTCCTTTTTTGAACTGGCCAGATCCCGTAATGGGTTCCAGAGTTATGGCCCCTGAAAGGGCCAAAATTAGCTATTTTGACCTTGTCTGCACAATAGCAACTTCATTTATGATTTGATTTTAACCAAACTTGCACACAACTTGTATCACCACAAGATCTTGGTTCCTTTCTTGAACTGGCCAGATTCCCTCATGGGTTCCAGAGTTATGGCCTCTTAAAGGTCCAAAATTGGCTATTTTGGCTTTTGCAGCCATATAGAGACTTCATTTATGGTTTTATTTGATACAAACTTCCAAATTATGTTCAACGACAATAAATCTTGGATTCCATGACAAATCAGATCCAATCGTAGGTTCCAAACAGAGTTATTTTATATCTTGATTACCTCCCCTGATTGTAATCAAAATGGATTTATATCAGTAAGTACTTATAGGACTTATTTGAAATTTCATTATTGTCATTAGTTGGATTGAGCCAATCAGGGTAGATAACTATGGACTGATTTTATGTCAAATTACCTCCCTTCATTTCAAACTTAAATGAGTATATTTCCGTAACTAATGAAGATACTGATCTGAAATTTCATTTATGTCAACAGAAGTATTTGGCAGATCCTTCTTTTGTTCACTTACAATATTTTTTTTATAATTACTTCCCTTTTACGTTATTATAAATAGCTTATTTTTAGTAACTTTTTTATTATTGGCCGTAGGGAAAAACCGAGACCACTTTTCTGTGGTACAACATGGATGTTACCTCCAATTTTTAGGTGTATTTTGACATATCTGTACTGGTTGGGAACCATTTTCCGGACAAGACCAGTTTCCGGACACGTGTAATATCCGCTTTATTTCTTTGTTATTCATGTAATTGTTTCATCTAGATCATTTAGATGTTTGTTCTTCATGTCTACAACAAACCATTATTTTATAAGGCTGTGTAATGTTTGGGTTTTTGATGATACTCACCTGCGTTTACAAAACAACTTTCTGCCTTAACGGGGCATGAAGATAGCATTGCGCATGCGCAGTAGTTCACACATGCCGAGGTATCAAGTGCGGAAGAAAAAATCAAACTACATAATGATTGTCTGCTGATAACATGTTCTACTTTTAGTTTCACGCTAAAAGTTACGTAAGATGCAGGGCTGTCGATTTTTGCACTAATTTCATTCTATATCTATTGGAATTATCAAAAATTCGTATAAGACGAAATTCGAGTTTTTTATAGTCAACCTCGCTTTGCTTTCGTAGCTGCTATTGAAAGTCGCGTTATGTTTCATGTGCAATTTTGAAGAGATGAATGATAAAGAAATGTGTAGAAATAGTTTAATTACTTATTTTGATATCAAATTAACAACAAAACACTGTCAAAATATTTGTCCGGAAACTGGTTTACCTGACGGGAAAAATAAATCATTTTAATGACCTCATTTGAGGTCCAATGGAACCCATATTTTACATCACAACGCGATACTGATAACAACATCGGATGTGGAAGGAGCTGAAGTTTGTGCAGTATGGGCTTCATTTATGTCAACAAATTTTTTAGGGAATAATGTAGCCGAAATATGAAAATGTGTCCGGAAAATGGTTCCCAACCAGTACCTTGTAAGATTTTTTTTTCTTTTTGATTAAATTTCTTCCCTTTGTTGTTCCTGTCCTTTGGACTTAGATATTTTTTCTGAGGACCTTCTTGTCCTCAAGTGCAGTGATAACAGGTGAGCGATATAGGGCCATCATGGCCCTCTTGTTTCTTGTATTTATCTCTTGAATTCTGATAAAAAATGATATACA
The DNA here is from genome assembly GCF_021730395.1 of Mercenaria mercenaria. Classification (NCBI taxonomy): domain Eukaryota; kingdom Metazoa; phylum Mollusca; class Bivalvia; order Venerida; family Veneridae; genus Mercenaria; species Mercenaria mercenaria. The sequence goes on from NC_069363.1 coordinate 33,204,238, forward strand.
TTTTATGTATTTTCAGTTTTCAAAAAATAAGTATCTGTTCTATAGGTAAATTCTTTGATATTTCTATTTATGAAGTTGATTTTCATGGATTTTAAGGTTGCATATCTTTGAACATTGATGTCTGATGATGAAATAGGTTCTCATATTTAAAAAAATTTAATCCACAAAATTATGTCCTCATGAAATACCTGTTTTGGTTTGAAATTATGAAACTTTATGCCGTTAAAGTCGACAAATGCTGAAACATCTGACTAGCACATTTATTTGTTAAACAGAGATGCAGCAGGAAGAGAGGCATATAGATTGGCCTTACAGACAAGAGAACAACATATCAGACGTGACAAGGCCACTAGCAATATCTGTACAGCTCAGGTATACCTTTAGAAAATCCCCTGAAAAAAATTCATCACATTAATAAAAGGTGTGTTATTTACTTTTCAATCCTAAAATGATCAGTAGCCATCAGGGATAGCAATTTAATGCATTCTATACATTTATTTACCCAAAGTCAGTGATGCATTTCCATTGGTTTAACAGATCTATTTTAGAACTGATTAATTGCCACTTAACATTTTTTAATTCTAGTGAATCACTGTTACATAACCATTTCAGCAATAGTTCTATTTGGAGTTTCACAGTCTTTTCCAGATAGGTAGAAATTATTTCAAATAATATGGAATTATACTTATTATGTGTGTGAATGTTTCAGGCATTACTTGCAAATATGGCAGCAATGTATGCAATATACCATGGTCCAGATGGGCTCAAACACATTGGCAAAAGGGTACATAATGGAACACTTATACTTGCAGAAGGTACCGAGAGTGTTCAGTATTACAATATTGCAAAAACAATGTTACATTTTACAAAAAAGCAATATTTTCCACTTTCTGCTAATTGTCAAAGTGATTGCTCTAAAAAGAGAAACAGGAATGTGTTCACATACTTTCTTTGTTTCGAGCCGTTACATTTGTTGGTCAGTTCTGTTGGATTCTAGAACACCAAAACAGTTCAGGTCATGTGGCAACTTCTCAGCATGTAATGCTAGGGGAAGAACCTAGGTGCCTCTGTGTGCATTATTTCATACATGAGTCTGTACCTTTGTAGAAGCACCAACTTCCTGTAAAACCAGTGGTTTTTTCACTTGAAAGAATTCTACATCCCTTGTTGGGTTTTGAAGCCACAGTGATAAGAAACAAGTGATTTAAAGTCTGTGACCTCAAACACACCTACCCTGAGGCCCCACTCAAACTGTTAGGAGAGTAATTATGTACCATTTGGCACAAAAAGCTTTTATTCTAAGAGCACAGTTCTGAAATTCTTTTGTTTAAAAGTAATATGAATGTTATGCAGCTCCAGTTTGATTTATTTAAGGAATACGAAGGGCCGGACACAATGTTCACAACACATTGTATTTTGACACACTGAAGATTACACCAGCATGTAAACAGTCAGATATTCATTCAAAGGCAGACAAAAAGATGATAAACCTCCGATATTTTGGAGATGGAGATGTAAGTCTGATTCTTCAGATGCCAGGACACAATATAACTCAAATTCTGATATAATGTATATATTACATATACATAATTCACCAAATAAGGCTTTTTTAAAGGAGACTGACATTATTTTCAAAGCAAAATGATAAGGTATGAATCTCTGCAGTAAGAATTTTAGCAAATGGCAGCAGCCATAGATACTCGGGTACACAGATATTTGATGTTCTATGTGTGTCATTTCTAAACATTAAATACTGTATTTTGTTAGTTAGTTTTCATTTTCTATGGGGATAAAGATTTGCATTTATATTTTGTTCAGATTGGATTGTCGTTGGATGAAACAGTGGAGCGGGAGGATTTGAAGGATCTGTTAGAAATATTTGATTCCCCAGATTCTATGGTAAGTTTAAAACTTGTCAGACAATGACTCATAGTTATTTTTGCTATTTGAAAATATTTTTAAAAGTATCCTGTATTTTAAAGATATTTTTTATAGCTGAAATTTAAATATGAATGTAGTGATCAATTTTGTGTTTTAAATTATATACATATATCCTTCTAGTTTTGTTTTTAGCTCACCTGTCACAAAGTGACAAGGTGAGCTTTTGTGATCACGCAGCGTCCGTCCGTCAGTCCGTGCGTGCGTGCATGCGTAAACTTTTGCTTGTGACCACTCTAGAGGTCACATTTTTTATGGGATCTTTATGAATATTGGTCAGAATGTTCATCTTGATGATATCTAGGTTGAATTCGAAACTGGGTCATGTGCAGTCCAAAACTAGGTCAGTAGGTCTAAAAATAGGAAAACGTTGTGACCTCCCTACAGGCCATATTTTTCAATGGATCTTCATAAAAATTGGTCAGAATGTTCATCTTGATGATATCTAGGTCAAGTTCGAAACTGGGTCACGTGCCTTCAAAAACTAGGTCAGTAGGTCAAATAATAGAAAATCCTTGTGACCTCTCTGATGGTCATATTTATCATGGGATCTGCATGAAAATTGGTCAGAATGTTCATCTTGATGATATCTAGGTCAAGTTCGAAACTGGGTCACATCCGGTCCAAAACTAGGTCAGTAGATCAAATAATAGAAAAACCTTGTGACCTCTGTAGAGGCCGTATTTTTCATTGGATCTATATGAAAATTGATCAGAATGTTCATCTTGATGATATCTAGGTCAAGTTTGAAACCGGGTCAACTGCGGTCAAAAACTAGGTCAGTGGGTCAAATAATAGAAAATCCTTGTGACCTCTCTAGAGGTCATATTTTTCATGGGATCTGTATGAAAATTGGTCAGAATGTTCATCTTGATGATATTTAGGTCAGGTTCGAAACTGTGTCACGTCCGATCCAAAACTAGGTCAGTAGGTCAAATAATAGAAAAACCTTGTGACCTCTGTAGAGGACATATTTTTCATGGGATCTGCATGAAAATTGGTCAGAATGTTCATCTTGGTGATTTCTAGGTCAGGTTTGAAATTGGGTCAACTGCGGTCCATAACTATGTCAGTAGGTCTAAAAATAGAAAATTCTTTTGACCTCCCTAGAGGCCATATTTTTCATGGGATCTTCATGAAAATTGATCAGAATGTTCACTTTGATGATATCCAGGTCAAGATTGAAACTGGGTCACGTGCGGTCCAAAACTAGGTCATCAGGTCAAATAATAGAAAAACCTTGTGACATCTCTGGAGGTCATATTTTTCATGGGATCTGTATGAAAATTGGTCAGAATGTTCAGCTTTATGATATGTAGGTCAAGTTTGAAACTGGGTCACGTGCGGTCAAAAACCAGGTCTGTAAGTCAAATAATAGAAAAACCTTGTGACCTCTGTAGAGGCCATATTTTTCATGGGATCTGCATGAAAATTGGTCAGAATGTTCATCTTGATGATATCTAGGTCAAGTTTGAAACTGGATTACATGCGGTCAAAAATTAGGTCAGTAGGTCAAATAATAGAAAAACCTTGTGACCACTTTAGAGGCCATAGTTTTCATGGGATCTGTATGAAAGTTGGTCTGAATGTTCATCTTGATGATATCTAGGTCAGGTTTGAAACCGGGTCAACTGCAGTCAAAAACTAGGTCACTAGGTCTCAACATAGAAAGACCTTTTGACCTCTCTAGAGGCCATATTTTTGAATGGATCTTCATGAAAATTGGTGAGAATGTTCACCTTTATGATATCTAGGTCAAGTTCGAAACTGGGTCACATGCGATCAAAACTAGGTCAGTATGTCTAAAAATAGAAAAACCTTGTGACCTCTCTGGAGGCCATATTTTTCATGAGATCTTCATGAAAATTGGTGAGAATGTTCACCTTGATGATATGTAGGTCAAGTACAAAACTGGGTCACATGCCTTCAAAAACTAGGTTATTATGTCAAATAATAAAAAAAACCTTGTGACCTCTCTAGAGACCATATTTGTCAATGGATCTTCATGAAAATTGGTCAGAATTTTTTATCTTGAGGATATCTAGGTCAAGTTCAGAAGTAGGTCACATGAGCTCAAATAATAGAAAAAAACGACGTCATACTCAGTTCATGTGGGGGCAGGTGAGCGATTCAGGACCATCATGGTCCTCTTGTTGTATACAGCGATGTTGTCAATTTAAGGCGAGCTGTTAATATACCAGTGCTGTTGCAAGTGTCATTAACAAATAGAATTTGAACAGGACAAAAAAGTCTTGCAAAGTGGATTCTTTTTATTGCAATGTTGGTCCTGTATGTTTCAGTCTATTTCTAAATTTTGTGCTTACATGATTATTGTTACTGTTCATTCAGGAGAAAATAGCAGAGGATCTTGGTTCAGAACCACTTGAAAGTATAGAGAACACCATGTTCAGAAGGACCAATGATATTTTGACACATGCGGTATTTAATAGGTACAGTACATTTTAAGTCTGCGATATAGGAAATTTATTTAGATCCTTACTAGATAAAACAGACAAGAATCACTTAGCTGAAATGTGTTTTTGAATTTTCACGTATTATGTTGTGTAGCGCAATAGTTTATGACAGTTTGTTACTAACCAGGGCTCCGGAAATTTTGATAACTCAATCGGTCCGAAACGAAAATCCTGACATCGGCGCTACCCCACCCACCGCATTCCCAATATAACATATTTTGTGAAACGTGATAGAGTAAAGAAATAAGCATGTCATGCATTAAAACTGAGTTACCGGTCACTGCGAGTTACCATACAATGAAGACAGTTATTCAGTGTTATGTGTGATCGTTACTTTGTTTAAATTTCAATGTTTTTCCAAGAAAACACTTGCAAGGATAAAATTGCCGAGGCATTGACAACGCGTACGTAACTAGTCTAAAAGCCAACGCACGTGACTTCGGTACCGTACACACGGCAGATACTTTGTGATGTTTCCTCATACTTTGACGGAATTCTATAAAATACAATACGTCAAAGTGAATTATACGATACATATTCTCTGCTAAACAGCCTCAGTATTTTAAGAATACTCTGCCGCGGACCGAATGTGTACGTTATGTGAACGCTGAGATCGAATTTCCCGCATGCATAGTACCAAAATGTCACGCGGGTTGGCCACTGATATTTCATTTCACTTACGTTGTACTTCAATAAGCAACTACATTTTATAAAGTTATGTTCTCTTCTGATGTAAACAAAATTTCATTTTGAAACGTTTTTTAAAGACCGATTTGATAAACAGCGCCACTCCGGTTCTCTCTATCATTTGTTGTTTTCATTTTCTTTTTTTGTACAGTCGGGTTGCAAAGAAGATTTTCCACACTTGTTTCAACTGGAGCCCCAACAAATGAATCATGTAATTTTTTCAAATAAATCAATTATAAAAATTATTTTTATCGGTTTTCCGTGTGATGTCTCATTAAATCAAATACCTATAATGCACAATTATAACTCCTTGATTAAATGCAGTGACCCTTTGTTTTTTACCGCAATCAAACATAGCCTTTTGTAATAAACCATCCATCGGATTCTAGATAAAAGAAGTGGATCCCCGTCGAAATGATTTGGATCCAGTCAGAAACATTTGGAAACCAGTCAAAAATGTTTAATACATTGCAGTCGGCTGTCTGCAAACATTAAAGGATGTGCCGCGCGAGCACTGATTGCGTCATGTGCTAATTACGGACCGATTATCAAAGTGACAATCAGACCGTTTGACACGTTTATTGATTATCTGAGAGTGCGACCAACAATTTCCTGCTTGGCAGGTGATCGTGTATTGAGATATCAGACCGAAATTTATACTTTTCTCCATTTTTACGGGACCGATTTTTTTCGTTTTTTCACTTCACAAATCGGTCTGAAAAGTCAAAAATCGGTCCAAAACCGACAAACCGGCAAATTTCCGAAGCCCTGGTACTAACCATTTAAATTCTCTGGGAATTAGAGGAGAAATGGGAATGATCAGCATGTATATAGATGAACAATTGTGTTAAATCATATCAGAGGCCTTCGTTGCTGAGTGGTGAAGGTTGCTGATCTACTCACTTGCTCCTCACTGTTGTGGGTTGGAAACCCCACTTGGGATGTAGTATGTTTTGATGTGAGGAAATCATGCTGACTTGCAGAAAGCTGATGGTTCTGCCCAGGTACCAGCTCTTCAAGGGGCATGAAGTGTCAAACAGTTTTAACATAAACTTCCATCATCTGTTTTGTATAATTGATATAAAATCACACAGAAATACATATTTCTGAAGAAATTTTTTATGACAACCTGTGATATATTACAAAAGTCTGACTTAAATTGTGTTGGTTTGACTCTAAATCCAACAAAGACAAAAATCTCGCATCTATGTTGACATCTACCTAAAGAAGACCAATCAAGATTTTTAGTTACGAACTCTGAAATACTTGGCTTGTAAAGTCATAATTTCATTAATTGTTTATATTGCAGGTACCAGTCAGAGACTGATATTGTACGGTATATGAAACAGCTTGAGAACAAAGATCTGTCGCTTGTACATTCCATGATACCTCTTGGATCATGTACCATGAAACTAAACAGTACTACAGAAATGATGGTAACACATTTCCCATTTTATTTTGCTTTGTGAATATCCCCAGCAAATTGAAGGTTTTTGAGGAAAAATATTCAAGTTTGTGTCGGCTTATACATGTACATGGTATATTCAGAGGCTTTTCCACTTTCAATTTTCACATTGTCAGAAGTTCAGCATTTTGTGAATAATTAAACAGGACAAATTGGTGTAATTTGAGAAATAAATTTTGCATGGTGTTGAAGTGTTTTGTAGTAAGCCATATTTTTCTCCACAATTAACTTAACTTTTTCCAAACAATATATGTTTCTGACCTATTGTCTTATACCAGCAGGAGAATAAAGATGCTTTGTGACAATTATACTAGGTTTATTGTAGTGGTTGCACTTTAAGGTTAGTTGATACATATCAGTGCTACATGAGAGGCTGTTAATGTTTTGCAGTATCTGTTAAGACTGATCTTGCAATTTTTGTTTTGCTTTTTTTCAGCCGGTGTCATGGAAGGAGTTTTCAAGTTTACATCCCTTTATTCCAGTAAATCAGGCTCAGGGTTACCAGGAAATGTTTCATGAGTTAGAGAGTGATCTTTGTGAGATTACCGGCTATGATAAAATCTCATTTCAACCAAATAGGTAAGGTTAAAATTTTGTTTTCCTTGAAAATAAACATATGAATAAAAATGCTTAACCCTTAACATGCTGGACACAATTGGTTTGCCTTTGCGACCGGTGTAGATCATGATCTGCACTGTTCGCTATTCAGTCAGTATCTTTTTGGTACTGTCCAAATTGAAAGATGGAGAAGTTCATTATAGAAATTTAGCAGTGTAAGGGTTAAAGGGTCTTCCCTTTAAGTGGTTAAGGCCACAGACTTGACTTGCTCCTCACTGATTCTGGTTTGAAACCTTGCTGATGGTGTAGAGTTTTTCAAAGGAAGCCATTCAGCTTGTTTATGAAAGGTTGATAGTTCTACCCAGATGCCTGCCCATGCCTTTTATAATGCCAGGAGGGGCACATTTGGTCTTCCTCAACTATCAACAGTTTTAAAAATAGCCATAGGACCAGTATTGTGTTTGTGTGACTCTAAACCCAATAAGAAACAATGCTTGAACTAAATATTGATGTCTAAAACTTTAGAACATTTCATAGGAGTGGGTGATGCAACAATAACTGAATTGAAGGTATTCTGTGTTGGAGTTTTGAAAGAAGTTTGTAATGATAGAGAAAAGATGTACTGTATTCATCTTCATCAATAATTTAACTTAACCAACTCTGTGCATTTATTGACTGCATACAAAATCTGCGTTTTGCAAGGTATATTTATCATGAGACAGAACATCTTTGTTTTGACTGAAAGTAGAACTAACTATAGAAACTTTATTACAGTGGTGCCCAAGGCGAGTATGCTGGACTAAGAGCAATAATGGCATATCTCCATGCTATTGAAGAAACACAGAGAAAGGTAATGTAACACTTGTTGAGTGCCATTTATACAGTTTATATAAATCAAAATTGATCGTCTGTTTGAATATTTCCTCCTACTATACCATTTTGAATTTTCATTTTGCCCAAGTTTATTCACAGTTCTATAAAACGGGGAATTGGCAGTTACTAGCAGAGAACAGGTTAGTACTGGTGCAGAATCTAGGAAAACTGGCCAGGTTAACTGCTGCCCATTACATAACTAAAATACTGTTGAAAATGACACTTAACCCAAAACAAACCAAGCAAATTGTATAATTTTGGGTTTGTTATGGAAAGAGTTGAGAAGTGTTAAAAGTGGTTTTATTCCTATTCTTTGGAGAGAAAAGAAATGGATTGACACAGTCTTTTCCCTGATTTGGTTGTATTAAAATAGTCCTAGCCCCACATTCACAAAACTTTTTTTCGGTTTCGGTTTGAGATTGATATTTTGATAGCAAATTTTGCTAGAACTTAAAATATTAAATTCCAGTTGGGACTTACCATCAGTACTGAACAGTTACCTGAAAATAGTTATTAACCTAACGTTTGATTTTAGATATGCAATTTAGATATAACTGACAATGAAGTTTAATTATCAAACTTAGCTGAGTCTGAAAATGTTTTGTGAACATGATGCCTGAATTTTATATTGTAAGTCATCTTAATGCCACTGACTTGTTTAAAAGATGTATAGCGTTAAAGATATCCAAGATAGATAACATGCCAGTTTCTATTTGTAAACAGGTATGTTTGATACCAACATCAGCACATGGTACTAATCCAGCAAGTGCCCAGATGGCGGGTATGAAGATACAACCTATCAATGTAGACAAGAATGGAGCCATTGACATGAAACATCTCGCTAAAAATGTAAGCTCATTACCTTGTCTCTGATACACATCGTCAATACCATTTCTTTAAAATGAATGGATCTTTTGGATTAATTTCTGTTGTGTTTTTGTTAGCTTAAAGTTCCATTAGGCTTTTAATTTTATGTTAAAAAAATAATGAAGCAGTTGTCCTTTTAAATGTTATGCATAATTACATGGTTAGTAAGTCACTTTTTAGCTCACCTGAGCACGAAGTGCTCAAAGGTGAGCTTTTGTGATCACTCTGTGTCTGTCGTCCGTTGTCCTCGGCATCTGCGTCAACAATTTGACTGTTAACACTCTAGAGGTCACAAATTTGAGCCAATCTTAATGAAACTTGGTCAGAATGTTACCTTCAATGAAATCTTGGATGAGTTAGATATTGGGTCATCTTGGGTCAAAAACTAGGTCACCAGGTCAAATCAAAGGAAAACCTTGTTAACACTCTAGAGGTCACAGTTTTGGCCCGATCTTAATGAAACTTAGTCAGAATGTTACCCTCAATAAAATCTTGGACGAGTTTGATATTGGGTCATTTGGGGTTAAAAACTAGGTCACCAGGTCAAATCAAAGGAAAAGCTTGTTAACACTGTAGAGGCCACATTTTTGGCCCAATCTTAATGAAACTTGGTCAGAATGTAACCCTCAATAAAATCTTGGACGAGTTCGATATTGGGTCATCTGGGGTCAAAAACTAGGTCACCAGGTCAAATCAAAGAAAAACCTTGTTAACACCCTAGAGGTCTCAATTTGAGCCCAATTTTAATAAAACTTGGTCAGAATGTTACCCTCAATAAAGTCTTGGATGAGTTTGATATTTGGTCATCTGGTGTCAAAAACTAGGTCACCAGGTCAAATCAAAGGTAAAGCTTGTTAACACTGGAGAGGCCACATTTATGACTCTATCTTCATGAAACTTGGTCAGAATGTTAATCTTGATGATCTCAAGGTCCAGTTTGAATCTTGGTCATGTGGGATCAAAAACTAGGTCACTAGGTCAAATCAAAGGAAAAACTAGTTTACACTGTAGAGGCAACATTTATGACCATATCTTAATGAAACTTGGTCAGAATGTTAGTCTTGAGGCTGTTTAGGTCAAGTTTTAATCTGGGTCAGGTGGGGTCAAAAACTAGGTCACTAGGTCAGATCAAAGGAAAAGATTGTTAACACTCTAGAGGCCACATTTGTGACTGTATCTTTATGAAACTTAGTCAGAACGTTAATCTTGATAATCTTTAGGTCAATTTCGAACCTGGGTCAGGTCAAAAACTAGGTCACCAGGTCAAATCAAAGGTAGAGCTTGTTAACACTGTAGAGGCCACATTTATGACTGATCTTTATGAAACTTGGTCAAAATGGAAGTCTTGATATTCTCAAGGTCTTGTTGAAAACCAGTTTCGGGGACTATAGGAATGTGCTTTTCCGTCATTCCGTCATTCTGTCATTCCGTCCGTCCGCAATTTCGTGTCTGGTCCATAACTCTTTTATCCATGAAGGGATTTTAATATTACTTGGCACAAATGTTCCCCACGATGAGATGACGTGTCATGTGCAAAACCCGGACCCCTAGCTTAAAGGTCAAGGTCACAATTGGAGGTCAAAGGTCAACAGGGCTTTTTTCCTGTCCGGTTCATAACTCTCCCATCCATGAAGGGATTTTAATATCACATGGCACAATTGTACCTCATGATAAGATGATGTGTCATGCACAACTTTCAGACCCCTAGCTCAAAGGTCAAGGTCACACTTAGCAGTCAAATGTTAACATGGCATGAACAGGGTCTGTTTCGTGTCCAGTCCATAACTCTTTCATCCATGAAGGGATTTTAATATTACTTGGAAAAAATGTTCCCCATGATGAGGCGATGTGTCATGCGCAAAACCCGCACCCCTAGCTCAAAGGTCAAGGTCACAATTTGAGGTCAAAGGTCAACAGGGCTTTTTTCCTGTCCGGTCCATAACTCTCCCATCTATGAAGGGATTTTAATATCAGTTGGCGTAATTGTACCTCATAATAAGACGATGTGTCGTGCCAACTTTCAGACCCCTAGCTCAAAGGTCAAGGTCACACTTAGCAGTCAAATGTTAACATGACATGAACAGGGTCTGTTTCCTGTCCGGTCTATAACTCTGTCATCCATGAAGGGATTATTAGCTCGACTATACGAAGTATAAGGAGAGCTATCCTACTCGCCCCGGCGTCGGCGTCGGCGTCTTTCCGCGTCCCCACCTTGGTTAAAGTTTTGGTGCACTTTCTCTTTTTTCAACTTATCTCTGTAATTACTTGATGGATTTGATTCAAACTTGAAATACTTATTCCTCATCATCATCCACATCATCTGACATAAGGGACATAATTCTGGCACCAATATTTCATGAATTATCCCCCCTTTTCACTTAGATTTTCAGGTTAAAGTTTTGATGCACTTTCACTCTATCTCTGTTATTACTGAATGGATTTGATTCAAACTTAAAATAGTTGTTCAACATCATCACCCACATCATATGACACAAGGTGCATAACTCTGGCACCATTTTTGCTCATATATTTTTTTACTTAGAATTATAAAGTTTGGTGCATTTCACTCTACTTGTTTACTGAGGTTTTTCAACTAATAGTTGTTCAGCATACCCATCTGCAGATGCTACCTGGACATTTCATGAATATCCTTTTTATAGAATTTAGTTAAGTTTAGCCTTTCATCTGCTATAACTGAATGATCTGATTTTAAACTTGAAACAATTGTTCAACATCATACACCACTCTATGAACAAGTGCATAACTCTTCATTTTTTTAGATTATTCCCCTTTTTACTTAGAAATTTCATGGTTAAAGTTTTGTTGCACTTTCTCTAACTATCGTATACTGAATGATTGATTTAAACTTAAATATTGTTCACATCATCACCCACATCATATGAACAAGATGCATACTCTGCATTTTTCATGATTATTCCCCTTTTTACTTAGAAATTTTTAGGTTAAGTTTTGATGATTTATCTGTCTCTTGTTATTAACTGAATGGTATTGTTTAAACTTAAACTGTTGTTCAATCATATCACACTTATATGCCAAGTACATAACTCTGCACAATATTTAATGATTTATGCCCCTTTTGGACTTAGGAATATTATTTTGTGTTTATAGATTTTATTTTTAGTCACTCTTATTACTTTAATGATATTTTTGCATAATAGCTATTGTTTAATACTTCACACACTTGAGTCTTAACATCATACAGCTCTAGTTCCTGATCCAGTTTCATATCCAACATAATATCGATCCGCTGTTTTGACAATATATTAATTCCCCATTTTGGGCATTAGCGAAAACCATACTAATAGTCATTGGAGGCAAGGGCAATAGTTTTTTTTACAGTCCAGACTTTTTCATTCATCAAAGGCATTCATTTATATACTTGGCAAAATTTTCACCCATATAAGGACATGTCATGCGCAACACCAGAACCTAGACTTAAGTCAGGTCACCTTTGGACAAGGTCAATAAGATGTTTTTCCTGTCGTTATAATCTTGGTCATGAAACAAGATTTAAATATCACAAAAATTCTGGATAGAGTTTGCGCAAGCCCGGCAAGGCAGGTCATCTTGTGTCCAGTCAATTAGTGACTTTGTCTTGAGCATTTCTTTATGATTGAGGAGTTTATGTACTGGCACAATGTTCACCACCTTGACGAATTGTGCAACAGAACGGTCTAGGTCTAAGTGGTATATTGTTAAATTCAAATTAAAATAGTTTGTTGAGCATCATTTTCATCATGAGATTTGATGTAACTAGAATGTTCACACTATGGGCACATTTTTTCATGAATTATTCCCTTTGTTGTTACATTAGATTTAGGTTAACGTTTTATATTCCCCGTAGGGTAAATTATGAATTGGTTCTGATTCAACTAGGTAATCAAATTTGGTTTGATCTCTCTACCGAAGATTTCATTGACTTAAAGTTTTATAATTTTTTTTTTTTTTTTTTTTTTAGGGTTATTCACTTTTTGTTACTTTGAATTTTTATAAGTTTTTGGTCACCCTTCCAATAAACACTTACGTTATTACTGTTAATGGCTTTGATTCAATACTTTAATATAGTCAATTTGTTTATACATCATGACAGCACATTTATATGTATACTCAAGATGCAAAATCTGGCTCATAATTTGTTTCATGAATTTATTCCCCTTTGTTTTTAGAATTTTAGGTTTAAATATTGAGGTCACGTCAATCAGACGCTGTTATACTGAGGCAATTTTGATCAACTTAAAATAGTTGTTCAACATATCACCCACACCATATGACACAAAGGTACATAACTCTGGCACAATATTTAATGAATTATGCCCCTTTTTGCGTAGGATATACTTATATAGTGTTTTGATAGATTTTATTTTTACCTCTCTTATTACTTTAAGTTGATATTTTTGACATAGATCAGGCTATTGTGTAATATCTTCATCCACAATTGGAGTCATTAAACACTCCAGTGACAGCTCTAGTTTCCTCAGATGTGCCCAGTTTCACTATCCAACATCGAAATAGTCGAGCGCGCTGTCTCCTGTGACAGCTCTTGTGATATTACTTGGCACAAATGTTCCCCATTATGAGGCAACATGTCATGCGCAAAACCCGGACCCCTAGCTCAAAGGTCAAGGTAACAATTGGAGGCCAAAGGTCAATAGGGTTTTTTTCCTGTCCGGTCCAGAACTTTTTCATTCATCAAAGGATTACAATATTACTTGGCATAAATGTTCCCCATGATGAGACGACGTGTCATGCGCAACACCCAGAACCCTAGCTTAAAGGTCAAGGTCACACTTTGAGATCAAAGGTCAATAAGATTTTTTCCTGTCCGGTCTATAACTTTGTCATGCAAAACAAGATTTAAATATCAGTTGGCACAAACATTTCCCTGGATAAGACATGTTGTGCGCAAAGCCCGGCTCTAAGGTCAAGGTCATACTTAGAGGTCAAAGGTCAAATTCAAGAATGACTTTGTCTGGAGCATTTCTTCTTTATGCATTGAGGGATTGTAATGTAACTTGGCACAAATGTTCACCACCATGTGACGAATTGTCGCACACCAGAACCAGGTCCCTAGGTCTAAGGTCAAGGTCATACTTAGAGGTTAAAAGTCAAATTCAAGAATGAGTTTGTGTGGAGCATTTCTTCTTCATGCATGGAGGGATTTTGATGTAACTTGGTAGAAATGTTCACCACTATGAGGCACACTTTTTTTAGAATTATGTCCCTTTGTTGTTACTATAAATAGATTATATTGTAACGTTTTTATTACCGGCCGTAGGGAAAAATTGAGACCACTTTTCTGTAGTACAACATGCACGGTACATCCAAATTTTAGGTGTATTTTGATCTGTCTCTACCTGGTAAAGAGTTTCATGTGGACTTAAATTTTATAGATTTTTTTTTTTTTTTTTTTTTTTTTTTTTTTAGGGTTTATTTCACTTTGTTGTTACTAGAAATAACTTTTATGATAATTTTTTGTATAATCAACCAAAAAAAATCCAAATGAAAACAACTGTACGTTTTTATATCTGCAAATTTTAATCCAAGTGCTTTGTTATATTATATTGTATATATAGTACAATATTGTTTATACATCATTGACAGATATCAGTTCATTATGTTATACTGCAGTAGAGAAAATTAGGTGCCTTCCAGTAGGGGAATTTGTATTGCATGGCAATGCTTCATTCATTTGTTTGAATCTGGGTCATGTAGGGTCAAAAACTAGGTCACCAGGTCAAATCAAAGGAAAAGCTAGTTTACACAGTAGAGGCCACATTTATGACCATATCTTAATGAAACTAGGTCGGAATGTTAATCTTGATGATCTATAGGTCAAATTCATATCTGGGTCAGGTGGGGTCAAAGACTAGGTCACTAGGTCAAATCAAAGGAAAAGGCTTGTTAACACTCTAGAGGCCAAATTTATGACTATATCTTCATGAAACTTGGTCAGAATGGTAATCTTGATGATTTCAAGGTCCAGTTTGAATCTGGGTCATGTCATGTCAAAAAATAGGTCACTAGGTCAAATTAAAAGAAAAGCTAGTTTACACTTTAGAGGCCACATTTATGCCATATCTTAATGAAACTTGGTCAGAATGTTAATCTTGATGGTCTTTAGGTCAGTAGGTCAGGTGAGCGATACAGGGCCTTCATGGCCCTCTTGTTTCAATATTGCACATGAACTTATGAAGTTAGAGTCATAAAGGGAGGTAATCCTAGACAACTTTCAACTATGTTAATTGAAATTTAAACCTTTGTCAAATATATGAGAAAACAATTATGGAAAATAGGATTTAACAAAAAAAACCCAGACATTTTTTAGGTTCACAACAAAAATCATGGAAGCCACATTTTAAACAAAGGCATTATGAGCCTTTAAGTCAGATCTACAAGTCTTGTAAAATTCTTTTTACACACATATTCTTGCATTCAATTATGTAGTGTCTTTCAGTGGGGTATCAAAACTTTCAAAGTAAAGCAATTATTGATGTTTTTTATTGTTTTATAGGTGGAGAAGTTTAAGGATACTCTTGCATGTCTGATGATAACATATCCATCAACAAATGGTGTTTTTGACAAAACTATAAGGTTTGTCTACATCTTACTACTCACTGTCATGTTTGATATTTCTTTTCATTTCTAGAGAATAAAATTTGCCCTTTGAACTAATATGACTGTTTCAGGACAACAGTTAAGTAATTTTCTGCTCAAACGGAACTTCAGTGATAGTAGTTGCCTACTAGTTGGTATAAATGCTATATATACATATATGTATCAACTCCAGAAATGAAACACTTCAAAATATTTGGACATTTCTAACCAGAATCACGTTTCCAGTTTATAAAAAGAACCTTTTAGTTATTCTACAAAAAATAGGAGGTTTTCAATTTAAGTATGAAATATGTAAAAGCTTCAATGTAAATATTTTATGGTATATTTCAGAGAAATCTGTGATACTGTACATAGCCATGGAGGGCAGGTATATCTAGATGGCGCTAACATGAATGCTCAAGTTGGAATTTGTCGCCCTGGTGATTATGGCTCTGATGTGTCACATCTCAACCTACACAAGACCTTCTGTATTCCGCATGGGGGTGGTGGACCAGGGATGGGACCTATTGGAGTGTGAGATTTCTAATTTTAAAGACATAAATGTTTTTTTAGCTCACCTGTCACAAAGTGACAAGGTGAGCTTTTGTGATCGCGCGGTGTCCGTCGTCCGTCTGTGCGTGCGTGCGTGCGTCCGTAAACTTTTGCTTGTGACCACTCTAGAGGTCACATTTTTCATGGGATCTTTATGAAAGTTGGTCAGAATGTTCATCTTGATGATATCTAGGTCAAGTTCGAAACTGGGTCACGTGCCGTCAAAAACTAGGTCAGTAGGTCTAAAAATAGAAAAACCTTGTGACCTCTCTAGAGGCCATATATTTCACGAGATCTTCATGAAAATTGGTCAGAATGTTCACCTTGATGATATCTAGGTCAAGTTCGAAACTGGGTCACGTGCCTTCAAAAACTAGGTCAGTAGGTCTAAAAATAGAAAAACCTTGTGACCTTTCTAGAGGCCATATATTTCACAAGATCTTCATGAAAATTGGTCAGAATGTTCACCTTGATGATATCTAGGTCAAGTTCGAAACTGGGTCACGTGCCTTCAAAAACTAGGTCAGTAGGTCAAATAATAGAAAAACCTTGTGTCCTCTCTAAAGGCCATATTTTTCATGGGATCTGTATGAAAGTTGGTCTGAATGTTCATCTTGATGATATCTAGGTCAAATTCGAAACTGGGTCACGTGCGGTCAAAAACTAGGTCAGTAGGTCTAAAAATAGAAAAACCTTGTGACCTCTCTAGAGGCCATATATTTCACGAGATCTTCATGAAAATTGGTCAGAATGTTCACCTTGATGATATCTAGGTCAAGTTCGAAAATGGGTCACGTGCCGTCAAAAACTAGGTCAGTAGGTCTAATAATAGAAAAACCTTGTGACCTCTCTAGAGGCCATATTTTTCATGGGATCTGTATGAAAGTTGGTCTGAATGTTCATCTTGATGATATCTAGGTCAAGTTCGAAAGTGGGTCATGTGCCTTCAAAAACTAGGTCAGTAGGTCAAATAATAGAAAAACCTTGTGACCTCTCTAAAGGCCATATTTTTTATGGGATCTGTATGAAAATTGGTCTGAATGTTCATCTTGATGATACTAGGTCAAGTTCGAAACTGGGTCATGTGCGGTCAAAAACTAGGTCAGTAGGTCTTAAAATAGAAAAACCTTGTGACCTCTCTAGAGGCCATACTTGTGAATGGATCTCCATAAAAATTGGTCAGAATGTTCACCTTGATGATATCTAGGTCAAGTTTGAAACTGGGTCACGTGCCTTAAAAAACTAGGTCAGTAGGTCAAATAATAAAAAAACCTTGTGACCTCTCTAGAGGCCATACTTTTCATGGGATCTGTATGAAAGTTGGTCTGAATGTTCATCTTGATGATATCTAGGTCAAGTTTGAAACTGGGTCAACTGTGGTCAAAAACTAGGTCAGTAGGTCTAAAAATAGAAAAACCTTGTGACCTCTCTAGAGGCCATACTTGTGAATGGATCTCCATAAAAATTGGTCAGAATGTTCACCTTGATGATATCTAGGTCAAGTTTGAAACTGGGTCACGTGCCTTAAAAAACTAGGTCAGTAGGTCAAATAATAAAAAAACCTTGTGACCTCTCTAGAGGCCATACTTTTCATGGGATCTGTATGAAAGTTGGTCTGAATGTTCATCTTGATGATATCTAGGTCAAGTTTGAAACTGGGTCAACTGCGGTCAAAAACTAGGTCAGTAGGTCTAAAATTATTAAAATCTTTTGACCTCTCTAGAGGCCATATTTTTCAATGGATCTTCATGAAAATTGATCTGAATGTTCACCTTGATGATATCTAGGTCAGTTTCGAAAACTGGGTCACGTGCGGTCAAAAACTAGGCCAGTAGGTATAAAAATAAAAAAACCTTGTGACCTCTCTAGAGGCCATATTTTTAATGAGATCTTCATGAAAATTAGTGAAAATGTTCACCTTGATGATATCTAGGTCAAGTTCAAAACAGGGTCACGTACCTTCGAAAACTAGGTCAATAGGTCAAATAATAGAAAAACCTTGTGACCTCTCTAGAGACCATATTTTTCAATGGATCTTCATGAAAATTGGTCAGAATTTTTATCTTGATAATATCTAGGTCAAGTTCAAAACTGGGTCACATGAGCTCAAAAACTTGGTCACTATGTCAAATAATAGAAAAAACGACGTCATACTCAAAACTGGGTCATGTGGGAAGAGGTGAGCGATTCAGGACCATCATGGTCCTCTTGTGTTCTGATTGTATCAAAGTAAGAAGCAGACAGAAATTCATATCATGACATTAACAATGAAGAAAATAGAATATTGTTGTTTTGGTAGAACAATATTGAAAGAAAGCTTCTCAGTGTTTTATTAGTCCCCTACTGGTTGAAAACCAGTTTCGGGGACTATAGGAATGCGCTTTTCTGTCATTCCGTCCGTCCGCAATTTCATGTCCGGTCCATAACTCTTTTATCCGTGAAGGGATTTTATTATTACTTGGCAAAAATGTTCCCCATGATGAGACGACGTGTCATGTGCAAAACCCGGACCCCTAGCTTAAAGTTCAAGGTCACAATTGGAGGTCAAAGGTCAACAGGGCTTTTTTCCTGTCTGGTTCATAACTCTCCCATCCATGAAGGGATTTTAATATCGCTTGGCAGAATTGTACCTCATAATAAGACGATGTGTCATGCACAACTTTCAGACCCCTAGCTCAAAGATCAAGGTCACACTTAGTAGTCAAATGTTAACATGGAATGAACAGGGTCTGTTTCATGTCCGGTCCATAATTCTTTCATCCATGAAGGGATTTTAATATTACTTGACACAAATGTTCCCCATGATGTGACGACGTGTCGTGCGCAAAACCCGCACCCCTAACTCAAAGGTCTAGGTCACAATGGGAGGTCAAAGGTCAACAGGGTTTTTTTCCTGTCCGGTCCATAACTCTCTCATAAATGAAGGGATTTTAATATCAATTGGCAAAATTGTACGTCATAATAAGACGATGTGTCATGCCAACTTTCAGACCCCTAGCTCAAAGGTCACGGTCACACTTAGTAGTCAAATGTTAACATGGCATGAACAGGGTCTGTTTCGTGTCCGGTCCATAACTCTGTCATTCATTAAGGGATTTCAGTTTTACTTGGCACAGATGTTCTCTATGATGAGACAACGTGTCATGCGCAAATCCCGGAGCCCTTGCTCAAAGGTCAAGGTCATACTTAGAGGTCAAAGGTCTAATTCAATAATGACTTTGTCTGGAGCATTTCTTCTTTATGCGTGGAGGGATTTTAATGTAACTTGGCACAAATGTTCACCACCATGAGACGAATTGTCTTGTGCCAGAACCAGCTCGCTAGGTCTAAGGTCAAGGTCATACATAGAGGTCAAAGGTCAAATTCAAGAATGACTTTGTCCGGAGCATTTCTTCATGCATTGAGAGATTTTGATGTAACTTGGCACAGATGTTCACCACCATGAGGCACACTTTTTTAGAATTACGTCCCTTTGTTGTTACTATAAATAGATTACATTGTAACTTTTTTATTACTGGCCGTAGGGAAAAATCGAGACCACTTTTCTGTGGTACAACATGCATGTTACATCCAATATTTAGGTGTATTTTGATCTATCTCTACCTGGTAAAGATTTTTATGTGGACTTATATTTTATAGATTTTTTTTTTTTTTTTTTTTTTTAGGATTAATTTCACTTTGTTGTTACTATAAATAACTTTTATGTTAACTTTTTGTATAATCGGCCAAAAAAAAATCTAAATGAAAACAACTGTACGTTTTTATATCTGCAAATTTTAATCCAAGTGCTTTGTTATATTATATTGTATATATAGTACAATATTGTTTATACATCATAGACAGATATCAGTTCATTATGTTATACTGCAGTAGAAAAAATTAGGTGCCTTTCAGTAGGGGACTTTGTATTGCATGGCCATACTTCATTCACTTGTTTTTCAATGATTAACTTTATGTTACTGAAGATGCAGTATTTTACATTCTGATATGAAAAGTCCTTGCACATTTCTGTCAAAAAAATGGAAATAGAATGTTTGGTGCCATACAGTTACTGATAAAGAGTGCTGTTACATTTGATCTACTGTGTTATATAAAAGATGTTTCAGAATCAAAATGATACAACAAAATAGTGTTAATTAATACACATTGCATAGGTTATTTGGCACGAAAAATAACATGTGAGAGGTCTAGGCATTCCTATTAGTAATTCACTGGATGTGTTATTTCCAGTATGTTAACATTTTTAAAACACAGTTACACGTTAACGTCATGTCGACCTACTATATTTGGTGCCATACATGCACCATTAAAAAGTACTTCCCTATTTCATTTACTTATTAAAAGACATTAGAATCGAAATAATATGTAGTAGAGCAGTGTTTTAACATATCTCAACATTACAAATTGGTTATACGCAGGGTGTATAATTCACATGGGCTAAACCCTTGTGAAATTATTCCACAAGCGTATAACATAATCGACAGTTTCGATATGTTGAAATATGGTTCCGCTATAATATCATTTCTTGAATATTTTTATCAAATATGTAATAGAAACAAGGCAAGTCAGAGTTGCTATCTGTTGTATTTACATATAAATGAAATGTCTTTGTTTTTGATATTCCTGTTATCCTTAATCTACAATTGACATGTTTATTTGCTTGGATTACAGGAAAGCCCATCTTGCTCCATACCTCCCAACACATCCTGTGATACCACCATACGGAACAGATAACCCAGAGGCCAAAGCATTTGGTGTTGTTTCTGCAGCGCCATATGGCTCTAGTGCAATTCTCCCCATATCATGGGCATATATCAAAATGATGGGGGCTAAAGGGTTGAGAGAGGCATCTGAGGTGGCAATACTGAATGCAAACTACATGAGCAGGCGTCTTGATGGTTATTATAAAACACTGTACAGAAATGAACAGGGTAAGTGTACACTGCTGTCAGGGTATTTTACCTTCTGTACCAAGTGTCATTTACAGCTGTCTTCTGACATCAGAAAATGTTTTTCAGATCGGGGTTTTCCCCTTTCCCCCTCCCCCCCACCCCCCCTTTTTCCCAGATACTGAGTTACTCCCCTCACTGCTCCCCTCCACACACACAAACATGCTTACATCTCTTAATTATTTAATAACTGAACTCATGCCTCAGTGAAATAAAATCTGGCTGAATAAGTAATGAAGTTACACTGTTAGCTTGTCGTTTTTGGTTAAAATTTTTGTTTAGGTCCTTCTTTGCTCAAAAACCATAACAACTACAGCTTTGAAACTTTGCATACTTGTTTGTCATTTAAGGTTTAAGGTTAATGTGTTTGCCAAGAACCATAACTCTGATATGCATTTTGTCGGAATTATGGCCTTTTTTGTACTTAGAAAATTTGATTCTTGGTTAAAATTTTTGTTTAGGTCCGCCTTTTCTCAAAAACTATATCAGCTACATTTTTGAAACTTTGCACACTTGTTTACCATCATTAGGTTACTATGTAGGCCAAGAACCTTTACTCTAACCGGCATTTTGTCAGAAATATGGGCCTTTTTATGCCCCCGGCATCTACTGATGCGGGAGGCATATAGTGATTGTCCTGTCCTGTCCGTCCGTTCGTTCGTCCGTACGAGGTTAACCAAATGGGACCGTTTTGTCTAGTATCAATACCCCTTACTAGAATGACTTGATACTAATGCAGATGTTACCTGTGACCATTCCACATCGTCAGACATCACTTGACCTCAGTTTGACCTTGACCTTGACCTCATTTTGGACTTAGCTTGCTTTATATCGGCCATCTCTTGGTTAACCAAATGGGACCATTTCGTCTAGCATCAATACTGCTTACAAGAATGAATTGATACTTATACAGATGTAACCTGTGACCATTCCTCATCTTCAAACATCACCTGACCTCAGTTTGACCTTGACCTTGACCTCGTTTTGGACTTACGTTGCTTTGTATCAACAAGGATGCCACCGGGGGCATCAAGCGTTTATTGAACGCAGCTCCTTGTTATACTTAAAATTTCTGAACTGTAACACTTTCCTTACATACTGACCAGCACTTGCAGACGAGCGATGGCACCCATCCATACAGAAATATTTGTTCAAGATTAGCATATTGCTGATACATTTTAAGACTTTGACTTCTTGCTTATGTAACTTTGGTATCATTTTTGAATTTTCAGCATTCACAGATAGTTTGTTGTCAAAATCAGATTTGTTCTATTACTGTTTGTAAGAGGACTGTGATTCAAAGTTAGTTTGCTTAATGACTAGGTCATGGAGTTGCTTACGTCTGAGTATGCATAGCCTACTTATTTATCAATATATAATTGTCAGGTTTTGTTGCCCATGAATTCATCATTGACTGCAGAGATTTTAAGAAAACTGCAAACATTGAGGTGACAGATGTTGCAAAAAGACTTCAAGATTATGGTTAGTAATACTTACAGTTTGTATTCCATTTACTTTGATTTTAATATGACCTATTACAGTCACTCGTTTCTCAGCATCAGTGTCCTCACCAGCATCAGGATTTGGTTAAGTTTTATATATAAGCTTGTTTCCCAGTATCTACTGGTGGGAACGGATTGAAACTTAATACTCTTGTTCAGTTTGATGAATTGACATGCAGTGCACAGGTTACTAGAACACTACTTCTTCACAAAATTATGCTGCTTTTCAACAAACAATTTTTGGTTAAGTGTTTGTATGTAAGCTAATATTTCAGTACCCTCTTGAATAGATAGAAACATCACACACTTGTTCACTATAGTAATCTGACATTTCACAGTATTAACTGTGAGTGTATGACATGCAGTAGTGAAATGCTGTCTGCAGAAAAACTCATTGTGTGTATTTATTTTATATTTAGTAATATTGATTATATGTGTTACCTGACAATTTAAACTGGGGATTAGTTATATTGCTAGCTTTCTATGGCTTTTAAAGTACACGTTTTTGTTATAGATGTTTGCCAATTTTATCTTATGTATTATTAAAAATTAAATGGTAGTTAATGCATCACTGCCAGATGTTGGTCTTTGTCCAAATGAGAACTATAGAACCTTTAAAGCTTTCATTAGAATGTCCTACTATTTCATTGACAATTTTAGGTTTTCACGCACCAACCACATCATGGCCAGTAGTAGGAACATTAATGGTTGAACCTACAGAATCAGAAGATCGAGAAGAACTTGACAGATTCTGTGATGCTCTCATTGGTAAATTATGCTCTAATGCTATAATGTTTAGTAGAAAAAATATAGTAAACAGAATTATATTTTCTTTAAATCATGGTTAAACTCTGTTAAACAATCCTGTTAAAGAGAATGTAGTATTATTATAATAGCTTGATCTGGGATGTAGATATCAGCTAGAGATGAATTTACGAAGTATAGATCACACACAGCTAGTTGATTCGGCCTGCAATCTGTAAAAGGCAAAGACCTTCTTGTTAAAGCAGTTTTTGTGATGAAGAATCTTTAATTTTACTAACTATTTACTGGGTCGTGAAAGTAGTTGGGCACAGGAAAAAATAAGGAATCTGATTTCTGTGTAGTGCATTTAATGGATTTTGATGTGTGTCTGTTTATATTTATTTGTGAAATAGAGCCAGGATTTTACAAAATATTTATATGATGTAAAAAATATAAATAAGAACACTGTAAGCATGAAACTTTGTTTTGTAGAATATTTGTGATGTGAATATGTGATCAGTATGTAGGGTGTAAAATTTTAACATATCTGTTGTATTTTTACAGCAATAAGACATGAAATACAGGACATAGAAGATGGAAAAATAGACAGAAAGATCAATCCACTCAAGGTACATTTAATTATATTGAGGATATCTTGTAAATATAATGTATTTTTGAAAGTTATTATTTCTTTAGTGCCAAACAATGTTAGGGGAACTTGAATTTGTTAAATATCTTTTATGCTTTTTTCATAAGGCTAGGCTTTAACAATCTTAATTTTCCCAAAAGGGTTTCAACTAACATTTCACCATAGATAAAACTGGCAAAGTGTATGGTATTCACAGAAATGGTATTATAGTTAAGGTGTTAGCCACTAATAATAAATGCAAGATGTGGAATTAAAACACCATTGGGCCATATCTGTGGCACCTTTTGAGACACTTTTTCTTCTCTAGCCAACAAGTTTTATGCTTCCTTCACATTCAGGTTAAGATTAATCAGTATGCAAGAAATATAAGTAAGAGGCCATAAATAGACAATCTTTATACAACCTGTTGATTTCTGTCTTGGTTTACAGATGTATTGGCTTGTGTAGAGATGTATGAAAGCCAAAGTAGACACATCTACTTTCAGCTTAGGTATCATTAAATTCTCTCAATTACAGATGGCGCCACATTGTCAGGAGGATGTTATTGCAGAAACATGGGACAGACCATATGACAGGAAAACAGCTGTGTATCCAGCTGTAAGTATACTGTAATGTATTGTTGATGTGCTTGATATTCTTTTATCAGTGAAATCCAGATTTAAATTGTGGTAAAACTATGAATTACATAGTAATGGTCCATCTTGCTGTCTGTATGAATTCAAGGCCGATGTAGAAGTTCAAATGGTAAAAAAATAACAGATTTTTACTGAGACATATTTGCTCAGGAAGATAAAAAGGCACAAGAATTAGAGTAGGGGACTTTAGGACTGTTGCATATTTTCATTACCTGTTACGAAGAGACTCGGTCATATTGTGTCTGCTGTTCTGTTCCTTTTGCTTCCAAAGGATTTGACTGACATATGTAAGTAAGCTCTGGATATTTTCATTTGATTTCACATAAACACAGTTTTAATGTCATATACAGTATTGTATTTATGTTTGAAAGATACTGTTTCAAAATGGCAATATGTGTAAATATGTAATCTCTGACAACATGATGTGTTCCAGTAATCCAACACAACATACATTTTGTATTTGTGTTATCATTTTTACAGGACTTTGTTATGCCAGCTACAAAGTTCTGGCCCACAGTGGGACGTATTGATGACATTTATGGTGACCAGAACTTAGTGTGTACCTGCCCTCCAATGTCCACATATGAATCTCCATTTGTAGAGGATGTGTGTACGATCCAAGCGTCACAGAAAACTAATTGATATTAGAGAAGAAGACAATTACACTGTTCTCTTTCTGCTGCTTGAAACCCCATTGAACTTTGTTATTTATCCCCCCGCCAAAGGCGAAGGGGATATTAGAAATGCTCTCCGTCCGTGCATGCGTCCGTCCGTGCGTCCGCAACGATCTTTGTCCGGAGCATAACTCCAAAAGTACTGGAGGGATTTTCTTCAAACTTCATACACTGATAGAACACATTGGAAGGAAGTGCAATGTGCAAGAACAATAACTCTTCCTTGCCTATTTTTTGAGTTATTCCCCTTTATCTTATTTTCTTAAAAAAATTTGTCCGGAGCATAACTCCAAAAGTACTGGAGGAATTTTCTTCAAACTTCATACACTGGGAGGAAATGCAGTGTTCAAGAACAATAACTCGCCTTGCCTTTTTTAGCTCACCTGTCACAAAGTGACAAGGTGAGCTTTTGTGATTGCGCAGTGTCTGTCGTGCGTGCGTGCGTGCGTAAACTTTTGCTTGTGACCACTCTAGAGGTCACATTTTTCATGGGATCTTTATGAAAGTTGGTCAGAATGTTCACCTTGATGATATCTAGGTCAAGTTCGAAACTGGGTCACATGCAGTCAAAAACTAGGTCAGTAGGTCTAAAGATAGACGAACCTTGTGACCTCTCTAGAGGCCATATTTTTAACAAGATCTTCATGAAAATTGATCAGAATGTTCACCTTGATGATATCTAGGTCAAGTTCGAAACTGGGTCATGTGTGGTCAAAAACTAGGTCAGTAGGTCTAAAAATAGAAAAACCTTGTGACCTCTCTAAAGGCCATATATTTCACAAGATCTTCATGAAAATTGGTCAGAATGTTCACCTTGATGATATCTAGGTCAAGTTCGAAACTGGGTCATGTGCCGTCAAAAACTAGGTCAGGAGATCAAATAATAAAAAAACCTTGTGACCTCTCTAAAGGCCATATATTTCACAAGATCTTCATGAAAATTGGTCAGAATGTTCACCTTGATGATATCTAGGTCAAGTTCGAAACTTGGTCATGTGTGGTCAAAAACTAGGTCAGTAGGTCTAAAAATAGAAAAACCTTGTGACCTCTCTAGAGGCCATATATTTCAAAGATCTTCATGAAAATTGGTCAGAATGTTCACCTTGATGATATCTAGGTCAAGTTCGAAACTGGGTCATGTGCGGTCAAAAACTAGGTCAGGAGGTCAAATAATAGAAAAACCTTGTGACCTCTCTAAAGGCCATATTTTTCATGGGATCTGTATGAAAGTTGGTCTGAATGTTCATATTGATGATATCTAGGTCAGGTTCGAAACTGGGTCATTTGCAATCAAAAACTAGGTCAGTAGGTCTAAAAATAGAAAAACCTTGTGACGTCTCTAGAGGCCATACTTGTGAATGGATCTTCATAAAAATTTGTCAGAATGTTCATTTTGATAATATCTAGGTCAAGTTAGAAAGTGGGTCAAGTGCTTTCAAAAAGTAGGTCAGTAGGTCAAATAATGAAAAAACCTTGTAACCTCTTTAGAGGCCATATTTTTCATGGGATCTGTATGAAAGTTGGTCTGAATGTTTATCTTGATGATATATAGGTCAAGTTTGAAACTGGGTCAACTGCAGTCAAAAACTAGGTCAGTAGGTCTTAAAATAGAAAAACCTTGTGACCTCTCTAGAGGCCATACCCTTGAATGGATCTTCATGAAAATTGGTCAGAATGTTCACCTTGATGATATCTAGGTCAGGTTTGAAACTTGGCCACATGCCATCAAAAACTAGGTCACTATGTCAAATAATGGAAAAAACGACGTCATACTCGAAACTGGGTCATGTGGGAACAGGTGAGCGATTCAGGACCATCATGGTCCTCTTGTTTTGAGTTATTCCCCTTTATCATATTTTCTTAAAAACATTTGTCCGGCGCATATCTTTTTCATGCATGGAGGGATTTTGATATATCTTGGCACAAATGTTCACCACCACGAGGCGGAGTGTCAAGCGCAAGAACCAGGTCCCTAGGTCTAAGGTCAAGGTCACACTTAGAGGTCAAAGGATACAAAAATGAAAACCTTGTCCGGAGCATTTCTTCTTCATGCATAGAGGGATTTTGATATAACTTGGCACAAATGTTCACCACCACGAGACAGAATGTCATGCGCAAGATCCAAGTCCCTAGGTCTAAGGTCAAGGTCACACTTAGAGGCCAAAGGTCAGATACAAGAATGACTGTCCAAAGCATTTCTTCTTCATGCATGGAGGGATTTTGATGTAACTTGGTACAATTATACACCATCATGAGACGAAGTGTCATGCGCAGTTCCCTTCTTTAGAATTACTTCCCTTTGTTGTTACTTTAAATAGCTTTTATTGTAACTTTTTCATTACTAGTCGTAGGGAAAAATCAAGACCACTTTTCTGTAGCACAACATGCATGCTACATCCAATTTTGAGGTGTATTTTGGCCAATCTCTAACCTGGTAAAGATTTTTGTGTGGACTTAAATTTTTTTTTTTTTTTTTTTTTTTTTACTTCCCTTAGTTGTTACTATAGATAACTTATATTGTAATATTTTTATAATTGACCATAGGGAAAAAACAAGACTACTTTTCTGTGGTACAACATAGATGTTGCTTTTCAATTTTAGGTGTATGTTAAGATATCTCTACCTGGTAAGGAGGTTTCTTGTGGACTTAGAAAAACAAAAGACTTACAATGATTACTAAACAACCACAAAACAAATAGAAATAGAAATTTGCAAAAGTATGCGCATTCTGAAATTACATCACTGTACCTATCAACAAAGAAAGTAAGACAAAAGGTTAAAAATAAGTTAACAGCTGCACTTCCTTCGTTCATCTCAACATATCTATGCTTATTGATTCATTTATTATGTCTCCTGGGGGGAGACATATTGTTTTTGCCCTGTCCGTCCGTACGTCACACTTCATTTCCGAGCAATAGCTGGAGAACCATTTGACCTAGAACCTTCAAACTTCATAGGGTTGTAGGGCTGCTGGAGTAGACGACCCCTATTGTTTTTGGGGTCACTCCATCAAAGGTCAAGGTCACAGGGGCCCAAACATTGAAAACCATTTCCGATCAATAACTAGAGAACCACTTGACCCAGAATGTTGAAACTTCATAGGATGATTGGTCATGCAGAGTAGATGACCCCTATTGATTTTGGGGTCACTCCATTAAAGGTCAAGGTCACAGGGGCCCGAACATTGAAAACCATTTCCGGTCAGTAACTTGAGAACCACTTGACCCAGAATGTTGAAACTTCATAGGATGATTGATCATGAAGAGTAGATGACCCCTATTGATTTTGGGGTCACTCCAACAAAGGTCAAGGTCACAGGGGCCTGAACATGGAAAACCAGTTCCGATCAATAACTAGAGAACCACTTGACCCAGAATGTTGAAACTTCATAGGATGATTGTACATGCAAAGTAGATGACCCCTATTGATTTTGGGGTCACTCCATTAAAGGTCAAGGTCACAGGGGCCTGAACATTGAAAACCATTTCCGGTCAGTAACTAGAGAACCACTTGACCCAGAATGTTGAAACTTCATAGGATGATTGAACATGCAGAGTAGATGACCCCTATTGATTTTGGGGTCAGTCTATTAAAGGTCAAGGTCACAGTGGCCTGTTCATGTAAAATCATTTTTTGGAAATAACTTTAGAACCACTTGACCTACAATGTTGAAACTTAATAGGATGATTGGACATGCAGAGTAGATGACCCCTATTTATTTTGAGGTCACTTGATCAAAGGTCAAGGTCACAGAAGCCTGAACAGTGACTTGAGAACCACTAGGCCAAGAGTGTTGTAATTTAGCGGGATGATTGGACATGCCAAGTAGATGATCCCTATTGCAGCCAACCATCAGTGTCTCTTTGACTTTCGCTCCTGACCCCTATTGACTTCTTGCCTATAGGACTTTGCATTGGGGGAGACATGCGCTTTTTTACAAAAGCATTTTCTAGTTTACTTTGTAAATACGTTTTTTTCCAAGGAATTCTTATGCAGGCAAGTTGTATTTCCATAATTTTTTTTTAATATTCTCTTCGAAGTTTACTGCAAGATTATTGTAAAATACACGAACGCTCCCATGTCCAGGCGATTCACGCGTTGCAGTATGGTATATCTGCGGTGTGTTCTATTTATAGAAAATGAGATAGGTAAGTAGGTCATGCTAAGAATAGAAATAGAAAACTTGACTTACAGAGTAATCTCCCTTATCAGTAAATCAGATCAACATTTTTGACGAAATTGTAAATAAAAAAACTATGTTCTACTCTACAAATAAGGAGAGGAAAGACAGATAGCATTGTTTTAAATCACATAATAAGCTTGCTGTGACGGGCATATATCTGTGACATTCTGGCACTCTTGTTCCCTGTTAGCTTTCCATTCCTTCTTTTTACAGTAGCCATATAGAAAAACATCATAGCTATACTGTTCATGAAAATTAATAAAATTTAGCAGTAAACCACCTCACTACTGACTTATTCTTTCTGCCACATCTTTAAAACCCCTGATGCGGACCACATCTAAACGGTTCTTCAAAGCTTTCCCCAAAATTAATACTTTCAGACACTAACTTGCCAGGAACTTTAGCCTTCAATTATAATATACCCGGCAGGGGGATTAGCCATGTCTAACATGGCTCTTGTTTAACTATTTTCTATTGGACAAACCATACCCCTTGTCCCTGTGAACCATTTATGTTTCTATTTATTTTTCCACTGCAAAGTGTGAAAAGGAATCATTATAGGAAGTGACATATGATATGAAATGTCATAGATGACTGTATTTATTGTTTATTGTTGTATTATGATACATATATATACAATGTATATAGGGAGTGACATTAGCTTTGTGTGCTAAAACCACATGTCTAAAATGAATAGGGGAATCTCCTCTGGTTTTGTTTATTGTTAATAGCTGAATAGATAAACATAGATGAAAATGAAATTGCCTGGATATATTCTTACAATACTGTGAAATCATTATTGTTCATGCTTGACAAGTTTTCATGGAATAAGTGGATGCCTTGACCCACTAAATTTTACAGATTTCATTATGAAAATTTATTTTGAAACAGGACCATTGGCTGCAATAACTAAAAGTTAACATATTTCAGCACATAATTACTGCGGCAAACATAATATATACATGTACTTAAACTCTCAAAACCATGGTGTTAAATGGAATTGTTATAAGACTTTCTTAACTTGAAACATGCTGGATACTAACATTTTATATGGCTGGCAAAGGGGAGACAATAATTTAAAACGTTTTCAAATGTTACTTGAGTTGATGATGAAAAAAAAGAAACATTTAATTTAGCTCTGATTATGATGTTGATTGTGCAAGTGCCAACATAAATTTTACTTTTTAATTGGTGTCAACTTATTCATTGTCTTACAGTATGACTATTTTTGGCAAATTTGGAGTCATAAATATGAGATTATATGAATGATAATTAGGCATGATCACTCATTAATCACCTGCTGCAAAGTTTGATATCTGTGGCAGTGCTTTATGACAAAATGTACATTTACATTAAAGCACAAGCTGACAATTTTATTAATTTTTTTAATGTAAAATACAGGACTTGTCATCCCCACAAAAAAAGCCATTTTGGCCAAAAGCCATGAAAATTTGTGCCTCTGAAATTAAATAATTTCACATTCTAAGAATTTTTTTAACTATGTTATATAATAATGACTGTAATTAATTGAAGTTGAGCTAGTTTTATAGCATTAATAGATGTGTGTAAAATTTTCATTTACTTTTCTGTAAGAGTTTGTTTTATCAAGTTTCATTGCCAAGTCCTCTTTGATTTGAACTTGCAATAACAGAACGTGTGAAATGTTAGAAATTGTTTGTTTGCAGTATTAAATGAAAATTCCTCTTACTGAAATACAGTGTTGATTTTAAAAGGTATTGCAATATGTTTGGCATTAATATTTTTTGACCTGTTGCATGGTGTATTCTTTTACTGTTGAAACCATATGGCATTGATCTTGTTTTATTTTTCTCCACAAATACTGTGCATTGTTTTTGTTTCAGTTAGTATCTG
Organism: Mercenaria mercenaria; assembly: GCF_021730395.1. Classification (NCBI taxonomy): domain Eukaryota; kingdom Metazoa; phylum Mollusca; class Bivalvia; order Venerida; family Veneridae; genus Mercenaria; species Mercenaria mercenaria. The sequence goes on from NC_069363.1 coordinate 33,235,475, forward strand.
TGATGTTTCATGTATTTTTCATTCAAGATGCTTAAAATTGATTTAATCAACATTTAAAACATATTTAATCAAGACAAAGGAATATGTAACACATTTTTGCAATTGCTTCTAAATTTTAATTCAACATGAACTGGAAATTTTGCATTGAGCTAAAAATATCTATATACCCTGGCAAACAATGTTTTATGTCAGATATATATGTCACCTCATGGTCATACTGTCTGTCAGTGCATTGGAAAAGACTTGTAGCCCAAACTACTTCATCAGTTTTTAAGCTTCATACACTGATCACAGTGAAATAGGAATGACAATGTTTAAATTGAAGATTGCAAGGGTGGTGAGGAGCAATGTCCTTACTTTTCGGTCATTTGAGGCCATGTGGCAGTTTTTTCGAAGATCCAGGTTGTCCATCCAAGCATTGTTTCAGTCCTGGACGTGTATCTAGGTGGAACCACTGACTTTTTACACACATTAAAAATACTACACCAAAAGTGAGGATTCAGATTCACATCCGTGAGGGGCAAGTGATTTGAAGTCGGCAATCAAGCGGTATTGCAAGGGTATTTATCTCTTAATGATAGCTCTAGGTTTTACTGCAGTATATAGATATTAGTTCAATTTGATCTGATCAATTCTAGGATTATAATTGTTATATTTTAAGCTATTATGTTTACTTCAGCTAGATTATAAGAAAGATTTACTGAGATTAAAGCATTGGATGCTGGACATTCAATGGATAAATATAAGATGTACGTTATACCAGAGATTCTGCACATGTAAATGGACTTAAAAGTCACTGATTATCATAAAAGTGTTTGTTATATTTGCTTTGAAGGACATTTGTATTTCCCCATATATGGGGAGATATATTGATCTTGTCTTGTCCATCAGTCTTATCTGTTTTACCATCTGTCATAAGAGTTTGCATAGACTACTACTGTGAAACTACTAGTGGGATTTCAACCAAACTTTGTAAGGATGCTCAGTACCATGGCTACTTTTTGTTATCAGAGTTTTCGAGTTAAAATGGTTTTGGTAAAGTTATTGTCACTTAAAGACTATTGATCTAATTTTATGAATTTAATGAAGTATTTTTTACACCTGTTTACAATTATTCATTGGCGTTTTATTAGCTCACCTGTCACATAGTGACAAGGTGAGCTTTTGTGATTACGCTTCGTCCGTCGTCCATCCGTCCGTCCGTCAACAATTTCTTGTCTGCACGATAGTGGTTTCATTTATGATTTTATTTTAACCAAACTTGCATACAACTTGTATCACCATAAGATCACGGTCCCTTTCTTGAACTGGCCAGATCCCACTATGGGTCCCAGAGTTATGGCCCCTGAAAGGGCCAAAATTAGCTATTTTGACCTTGTCTGCACAATAGCAGCTTCATTTATGATTTGATTTTTACCAAACTGGCATACAACTTGTATCACCATGAGATCTTGGTTCCTTTCTTGAACTGGCCAGATTCCATTATGGGTTCCAGAGTTATGGCCCCTGAAAGGGCCAGAATTAGCTATTTTGACCTTGTCTGCACAATAGCAGCTTCATTTATGATTTTATTTTAACCAAACTTGCACACAACTTGTATCACCATAAGATCTCGGTTCCTTTCTTGAACTGGCGAGATTCCATTATGAATGCCAGAGTGATGGCCCCTGAAAGGGCCAGATCAGCTATTTTGACCTTGTCTGCACAATAGCAGCTTCATTTATGATTTGAATTTAATCAAACTTGCACAAAACTTGTGTCACCGTAAGATCTAGGTTCCTTTCTTGAACCGGCTAGATCCCTTAATGGGTTCCAGAGTTATGGCCCCTGAAAGGGCCAAAATTAGCTATTTTGACCTTGTCTGCACAATAGCAGCTTCATTTATGATTTGATTTTAACCAAACTTGCACAGAACTTGTATCACCACAAGATCTTGCTTCCTTGTTTAACTGGCCAGATTCCGTCCTGGGTTCCAGAGTTATGGCCCCTTAAAGGTCCAAAATTGGCTATTTTGGCTTTTGCAGCCATATCGAGACTTCATTTATGGTTTTTTTTGATACAAACTTCCAAAATATCTTCAACAACAATAAATCTTGGATTCCATGACAAATCAGATCCAATCATAGGTTCCAGAGTTATTTTATATCTGATTACCTCCCCTGATTGAAATCAAAATGGATTTATATCAGTAAGTACTTACAGGACTTATTTGAAATTTCATTATTGTTATTAGTTGGACTGAGACAATCAGGGTAGACAACTATGGACTGATTTTATGTTAAATTACCTCCCTTTATTTTAAATTAAAATTGTTATATCTCCATAACTACTGAAGATACTGATCTGAAATTTCATTTATGTCAACAGATTTATTTGGCAGATCCTTCTTTTGTCCACTTACAATATTTTTTTTTTAATTACTTCCTTTTTACGTTACTATAAATAGCATATTTTTAATAACTTTTTTATTATTGGCCGTAGGGAAAACAAGAGACCAGTTTTCTGTGGTACAGCATGGATGGTACCTCCAATTTATAGGTGTATTCTAACATATCTATACCTTGTAAGATTTTTTTTTCTTTTTTGGTTAAATTTCTTCCCATTGTTGTTCCTGTTTTTTGGACTTAGATATTTTTTCTGAGGACCTTCTTGTCCTCGAGTGCAATGATAACAGGTGAGCGATATAGGGCCATCATGGCCCTCTTGTATCACGTAGTTGTGTTGTGGTCTTTCTATCCAATAAACAACCATTGAAGTTTGATATATTCATCATTAAAGGGACAAATATAATTACAAAAAGTTAGAATTACTATTGCTTAACATATCCAGGTATTAAAATACGTTTTGAGTCAAAATATGAATGAATATTCAATATAAATTGTTATAAAAATTTTAGGCAAGGCTATTTTTGGTTATGTGTTAGAATTTTCCTGTTAAATGAATTGTTAAAGTCAAGTTAACTTTTTTCAGACTCCTTTGAGGGGCCATCATGTGGGGCATATGTTTTACAAACAGCTGTTTTAGTTTTTGCAGAAAAATATGGTTGCATACAATATATTATATAATTTTTGCCATTTCCATTTCTATATTTAAAAAAATCTGTATCATTAACCATCTTTGTGATATGGCCTGATATTGTATACCAATTTAAATGAAGCAGTAGGGAGACACATGTGCTTTTACTATAATCAATATCAAGTAGATTGTGTTATGCTTTGGTTTTTTTAGCTCACCTGTCACAAAGTGACAAGGTGAGCTTTTGTGATCGTGCGGCGTCCGTCGTCCGTCGTCCGTCCGTCCGTCCGTAAACTTTTGCTTGTGACCACTCTAGAGGTCACATTTTTCATGGGATCTTTATGAAAATTGGTCAGAATGTTCACCTTGATGATATCTAGGTCAAGTTCGAAACTGGGTCACGTGCCATTAAAAACTAGGTCAGTAGGTCTAAAAATAGAAAAACCTTGTGACCTCTCTAGAGGCCATATATTTCACAAGATCTTCATGAAAATTGGTCAGAATGTTCATCTTGATGATATCTAGGTCAAGTTCGAAACTGGGTCACGTGGGGTCAAAAACTAGGTCAGTAGGTCTAAAAATAGAAAAACCTTGTGACCTCTCTAGAAGCCATATTTTTCATGAGATCTTCATGAATATTGGTCAGAATGTTCACCTTGATGATATCTAGGTCAAGTTCGAAACTGGGTCATGTGGGGTCAAAAACTAGGTCAGTAGGTCTAAAAATAGAAAAACCTTGTGACCTCTCTAGAGGCCATATTTTTCATGAGATCTTCATGAATATTGGTCAGAATGTTCACCTTGATGATATCTAGGTCAAGTTCGAAACTGGGTCACATGGGGTCAAAAACTAGGTCATTAGGTCTAAAAATAGAAAAACCTTGTGAGCTCTCTAGAGGCCATATTTCTCAATGGATCTTCATGAAAATTGGTCAGAATGTTCATCTTGATGATATCTAGGTCAAGTTCGAAACTGGGTCACGTGGGGGTAAAAACTAGGTCAGTAGATCTAAAAATAGATAAACCTTGTGACCTCTCTAGAGGCCATATTTTTCATGAGATCTTCATGAATATTGGCCAGAATGTTCACCTTGATGATATCTAGGTCAAGTTCCATACTGGGTCATGTGGGATCAAAAACTAGGTCAGTAGGTCTAAAAATAGAAAAACCTTGTGACCTCTCTAGAGGCCATATTTCTCAATGGATCTTCATGAAAATTGGTGAGAATGTTTACCTTGATGATATCTAGGTCAAGTTCGAAACTGGGTCATGTGCGGTCAAAAACTAGGTCAGTAGGTCTAAAAATAGAAAAACCTTGTGACCTCTCTAGAGGCCATATTTTTCAATGGATTTTCATGAAAATTGGTCAGAAGGTTCACCTTGATGATATCTAGGTCAGGTTCGAAACTGGGTCACGTGGGGTCAAAAACTAGGTCAGTAGGTCTAAAAATAGAAAAACCTTGTGACCTCTCTAGAGGCCATATTTCTCTATGGATCTTCAAGAAAATTGGTGAGAATGTTCAGCTTGATGATATCTAGGTCAGGTTCGTAACTGGGTCATGTGCCGTCAAAAACTAGGTCAGTACGTCGAAAAATAGAAAAACCTTGTGACCTCTCTAGAGGCCATATTTTTCACGAGATCTTCATGAAAATTGGTGAGAATGTTCACCTTGATGATATCTAGGTCAAGTTTAAAAGTGGGTCACGTGCCTTCAAAAACTAGGTCATTAGGTCAAATAATAGAAAAACCTTGTGACCTCTCTAGAGGCCATATTTTTCAATGGATCTTCATGAAAATTGGTCAGAATTTTTTATCTTGATGATATCTAGGTCACATGTGCTCAAAAACTAGGTCAGTTTGTCAAATAATAGAAATAACGACGTCATACTCAGTTCAACACTGGGTCATGTGGGGATAGGTGAGCGATTCAGGACCATCATGGTCCTCTTGTTTATTATAATGTATCATGTCTCACTATTATTAAGGGTGATTTTGAAGCTTTAGTTATAGATTGAATGTCACATGACATTACAACTTTAATGGTATACCTTTTGAAATAACTGTATCATTTAATTTGCTGGTATTTTATCTTTACACAAATATTTGTTGCCTGGTGTGTGCAAGATCTGGAAAAAATTTGTATACTTGGATCTGAGCTTGGTTATTTTTAGTTACCATGGTTTTCAGTTATTTTGTTGTTACCTTACAGCTAAGTTTCATGCTATGTAATAATATCTGTAAGATATTTCATAGGTTAAGTCAAATGTATTAGTTGCATATGTGTTAAGGGAAAGATACAAAATATATGAACAGTTTATAATCTTGTCATAATTTTGTTGTTGTTAATGCTAAACCAGCAATTTTGTTGGGTTGATACCCAGGTAAAACTGAAATTCGGGATGAATTGTTAATGAGCGTTGCTGGTCGTTTGCTTGTGTGAGGTACTCCAGTACAATGGTGATCTTTTTACAAGTTATAGGGATAGTTAAAATGTTGAACAAATATAAAGTGTTAATTAAGAAGAATAAAAATACTTCTGGATAAGGAACTAGCCAATTGCTCGTCAAATATTGAGCCTGGGACTCGATTGCAAATATTTTGGAAGGCTGTTACAGGTAAGTTTGGTTGGTAGACCATTAGTGCTTTCTGTCAATAACTGGAGAACCTTTTGGCCTGTGGCTGTCAGTTTTGTTTTGTATTTGTTAAGTTTAGAATCACACGAACCCATGTAGGTCGAATGGCGACTTCTACAGCTTTTGATGGTGACAGAAGATCTGTGGTGCCTCTCCTGCCATTGTGTCTGGCGGGTACCTTGGTAGAACCATCAATTTTCCACAAGTCATTAATCTCTCAATTATGGTTCCTTTGCAGTTTGAATTTGACTGATCCATTCCCGTATAGCTGGGATCCCTCGGAAATCAGCTGAATAATAAGTCAGTGCGGACTTCGAACGCCCGTTCTTAAACATGCACCATACGTTCCCGCTTGGCACGAGACATCTCTGTCGAATTACGATATTGGCATGCAACGTTTTACATTGACAAGTTCCATAACCGTGTTTGGTGGAGAAAGTATTTGTGCACATCCTGTTACCATGTCTGTATTTTATACACTGACAGCTGCTACCAGACATTCCATAATCCTAAACCCAGAATATAAATCTTTGCTATAGTACATGATAATGATAACATCAACTCTGTAGACCCGCAGTGAACCCCTACCAGATTGGCTGATGTACCACTATTGTAATATTCACTTTCTATTGTACGTGTCCATACACATTGTTCAAAATTGACGAGGCAAGTGTACAATACAGTTATAAATTCTTATTACGTCCGCAACTTTTAAATATACACACGATTGCCCATTATGATTTCAGTTCAATAACACAACATACTGACAATATTTCTGAAATTAAAACGCTGTGAAATATAAGAAAATGTATTGAGGACACCACCCCGTGTTTTTGGCATAAAAAAAGTTTTGGCAATATGTTGTTGCATGTCAGTTTTTAGCTCACCTGTCACAAAGTGACAAGGTGAACTTTTGTGATCGCGCAGCGTCCGTCGTCCGTCCGTGCGTCCGTTAGTGCGTAAACTTTTGCTTGTGACCACTCTAGAGGTCACATTTTTCATGGGATCTTTATGAAAGTTGGTCAGAATGTTCACCTTGATGATATCTAGGTCAAGTTCGAAACTGGGTCACGTGCCATCAAAAACTAGGTCAGTAGGTCTAAAAATAGAAAAACCTTGTGACCTCTCTAGAAGCCATATTTTTCATAAGATCTTCATGAAAATTGGTCAGAATGTTCATCTTAATGATATCTAGGTCAAGTTTGAAACTGGGTCACGTGCGGTCAAAAACTAGGTCAGTAGGTCTAAAAATAGAAAAACCTTGTGACCTCTCTAGAGGCCATATATTTCACATGATCTTCATGAAAATTGGTCAGAATGTTCACCTTGATGATATCTAGGTCAAGTTCGAAACTGGGTCACGTGCCATCAAAAACTAGGTCAGTAGGTCTAAAAATAGAAAAACCTTGTGACCTCACTAGAGGCCATATTTTTCATAAGATCTTCATGAAAATTGGTTAGAATGTTCACCTTGATGATATCAAGGTCAAGTTAGAAACTGGGTCACGTGCGGTCAAAAACTAGGTCAGTAGGTCTTAAAATAGAAAAACCTTGTGACCTCTCTAGAGGCCATATATTTCACATGATCTTCATGAAAATTGGTCAGAATGTTCACCTTGATGATATCTAGGTCAAGTTCGAAACTGGGTCATGTGCCATCAAAAACTAGGTCAGGAGGTCAAATAATAGAAAAACCTTGTGACCTTTCTAAAGGCCATATTTTTCATGGGATCTGTATGAAAGTTGGTCTGAATGTTCATATTGATGATATCTAGGTCTAGTTTGAAACTGGGTCATGTGCCATCAAAAACTAGGCCAGTAGGTCTAAAAATAGAAAAACCTTGTGACCTCTCTAGAGGCCACAATTGTGAATGGATCTTCATAAAAATTTGTCAGAATGTTCATTTTGATGATATCTAGGTCAAGTTAGAAAGTGGGTCACGTGCTTTCAAAGAGTAGGTCAGTAGGTCAAATAATGAAAAAACCTTGTAACCTCTCTAGAGGCCATATTTTTCATGGGATCTGTATGAAAGTTGGTCTGAATGTTTATCTTGATGATATATAGGTCAAGTTTGAAACTGGGTCAACTGCAATCAAAAACTAGGTCAGTAGGTCTTAAAATAGAAAACACTTGTGACCTCCCTAGAGGCCATACCTTTGAATGGATCTTCATGAAAATTGGTCAGAATGTTCACCTTGATGATATCTAGGTTAGTCTTGAAACTGGGCCACGTGCCATCAAAAACTAGGTCAGTAGGTCAAATAATAAAAAAACCTTTTGACCTCTATAGAGGCCATAGTTTTCATGGGATCTGTATGAAAGTTGTTCTGAATGTTCATCTTGATGATATCTAGGTCAAATTTGAAATTGGGTCAACTGCGGTCAAAAACTAGGTCAGTAGGTCTAAAATTAGAAAAATCTTTTGACCTCTCTAGAGGCCATATTTTTCAATGGATCTTCATGAAAATTGGTCTGAATGTTCACCTTGATGATATCTAGGTCAGTTTCTAAACTGGGTCATGTCACTTGTGCGGTCAAGAACTACTAGGTATAAAAATAGAAAAACCTTGTGTCATCTCTAGAGGCCATATTTTTAATAGATCTTCATGAAAATTAGTGAGAATTTTTACTGTGATGATATCTAGGTCAAGTTCAAAACAGGGTCATGTACCTTTGAAAACTAGGTCAATAGGTCAAATAATAGAAAAACCTTGTGACCTCTCTAGAGGCCATATTTTTCAATGGATCTTCATGAAAATTGGTCAGAATTTTTATCTTGATGATATCTAGGTCAAGTTCAAAACTGGGTCACACGAGCTCAAAAACTAGGTCACTATGTCAAATAATAGAAAAAACGACGTCATACTCGAAACTTGGTCATATGGGAACAGGTGAGCGATTCAGGACCATCATGGTCCTCTTGTTATTTGATCTCGTAAATTGAAAATGCACACTGGCCTGGGCAGAATGCATTTTTATTTTTTGTGTATAATGTTCAATACATTAGTCTTCGAAGAACCGTCATACCATATTCAGTACGTACCACTGATCTCGAGCGAATGTAGGACATTTTTGCCACTCATTTCATGATAATATGAGACGATGTTCAGCCCAGCATTCAGGTGTAAGGAAAGGCATAGCCTATTAACATTAAAATAAATTTGCGCACGGGTTCTAAAACATGGCAAAACCCGCACGGACTTTGAATTAAAGCTACAGTAAACAATATACTTTGATGGTATCCAGTCATCAACCCGAACATCAGGTTCAGTTTGAAATCCAGTCTTGATAAGTAAAGGCTGGCAACAGATATGGGTACGAAGCGTAGTGCGGATAAAACAAAACAATTTAATAAGACTCGAACTTTTAACTCGACATGTAATAAGGCAAAGACATTGTTAACTGCAGTTAGAAAAATATTTTCTAAGTTCCACCAAGACATAAATGTCCATTTCAGAAATACTCTCTTGGAGCGGGGTATGGTGCGTGTAGGGGTAGGGTGGGGTAAATTCCCCGGCAGATTTTCATTGTTTGGGATTAGCAGCATATGCCCGGATCCCAGCATATCTAAGAAATATTATTGTCAAGTCTAAGGCTAGTTAACGCAAAAAAGCTTATAAATCTGGCGATGGCGGTTGCGTGAGAAATCGGCCCATGACTGTAGCGCACGTGATAATGTGATAGCGCGCGTACACCTCACCACAGACTGCAGGTACTAACAGATCGATACAGCATGGGACAATCGTAGGTATAAGACTGGTACATATTGAGTCAAGGATTATTTACATTAGAGGGAGCGAGACTGAGACAAAATTTCATAATTTTGTTACTGTTAAATACATCTGGCCCGAATTTCACGAAAAAACTGTTATCATAAAATCGTGTTATTGCTTAAGTTCAGTCACGCAAATACTATGATGATATTTCAATTAAGCACGATATAACAAACTTAAGTAGATCTATTTGCTTGAGTATATTTCTTATTTCAAGACTTCCTGTTTCTGTAAATTCAGAATTGTTGTGTATTGATCTATGAAGTCATATACGGTTCTGATATAGATGAAAAAGTCAACATTGAAGACGTATATAGGGCAAACAGCACAAGCATTTGAAAAAACAAACTTAGCTAAGCAAGTTTTCTCGTGAAATTGGGTCATGATTCTCTTCCTATTCTGCATTATTTCATTTAATTAGTCTGTTCAACTGATCTGTCTACCAATACAGAGTCTGTTCCACTGATCTCTTTAGCAATACAGAGAATAATATGTAGTATAAACACAGGACTGTAAATATTCTCGGCCCGCCGCACAGTAAACAAATATCGGGATAGCCAATCAGTTGACGTAGTCATTTGGTTCCCTGTTCGATTAATCTACTTATGGACTTCACGCAAAAAAGCTGGAAATCAGGTACAGGGGTACATTTTTTTTGGAGAAGTGTCAAAGTTTACAAAGTTTCCAGCGAGTTTAATTGGTATTTTAATAGTATATTCAGACAATGTTTTAGGCAAGAAGGTGAAAAATATCACTGAGTAAGTATAACACATGATAATTGCAATTTATTTTCAGCAACAAATGTGTTTGCGACTGATAAAAAACCTAGGAGGAGGTGTCTGGTGCTGAGAGGCATGGTTCAGCCTCAGGTGACATAATTTAGTTACATTTTATGATGAGTCAACATGGCGTTCGGTAATGTTAAGGTTATAACTACGTCGTAATACCACATATTTAGCGATAACATAACAGAACGGGGAGAAAACGAGGTAAACAAAAAAACCGGAAGTTGATTTCGTTACGAAAGTTACGCCCCCAAATTTATAGTGAAAAGCAAAAGGAGTTTGGACAGTTGTGTTAATTTTCTCATACTTAGTATTAAGACAACATTTACACACACTTACTTACATCAAATGTATTGGAATATATTTAATAATGATTTACTTTGTTGACATACTAGGCATTTCCAAAAACTGACCATAATGAATTGTATGGTCTTGGGGGATATTTAGTAGGAAGTGGCAAGGGGTCTGGTAACTGGGCCTCTAGATCCAGAGTCTAGAGGTCTGGTAATCATTATACATGTACTATTATGTACTGTATTACCAGTGTATAATGTTATTACTGGTAAAAGTTATGATTAGATGTAATAAAGTTCCGTTTATTACTTTTTTGGCAGTGGCTAGAGAACCGAAATCGGTTCCCTAGACTGCGAACTTATTCGCCCAGAACCGGTTCTCTAAGCAAAATTCTGTGCATAGGCTAGGGAACCGGAATTTTATTTCTATGCATAATACTGCCGAAATCCACTTTGTTTCTTGGTAAATGTCATGCATATTATTATCTTAATTAATTTTACCATGCCCTTGCATTTTTCTGCGTTTACTGTCTCCCAGAGTGTACCCGCCGCATATATACCGTGTCTGCCGTATTCAGTGATATAAACTAGTACGAATGAATGCGTGAAAACTACTTTGCAGTTTTTAAATGTTATTTGCTTTAAACTTGTACTATGTTTTAAATTTAAAATAATATTGGTTTGTATTTGCGTCATTACATGTTTATAGATGAACAAACTAATTTAATTGCCCTTAAAACTTCATACATATTCTTTGATCACTTTGAATACTGGTTTGTAACACCTCGGCATTTCACGTTCAAAGATATGTAATCAATACTGAAATTACTTATTTTGTTTTAATCGTTTCTTTTATTGTCTTATACCTTTTAAGTTTAAATTTCAAGTTTATTTCGGGTCCAGTGTCGACGATTTCGCATTCATTCGTACTTAGCTAGTTTATTTTATCATTCCAATATGGCGGACAGTATGCTGCGAGTACACTTCTGGAGACACAGTAAACACAAATAAATAAAAGGGCATAGCTTGCTGAAATGGTAAAAGTTAATTAACTTATTAAGATAAGAACATGCACATGATACTTACCAAAAGAAACAAAGTGGATTTCGGCAGTATTATGCATAGAAATAAAATTCCGGTTCCCTAGCCTATGCACGGTATTTTGCTTAGAGAACCAGTTCCGGACGAATAAGTTCGCAATCTAGGGAACCGATTCCGGTTCGCTAGCCACTGCCTACTTTTTTGTATATATTTATGTCTCCCACCACACAGTGGTGTGGGAGACATATTGATTTACTCCTGTCTGTCTGTCTGTCACAAAGCTTGTCCATACTCTAAGTAGAACATTTCTCATCTGATCTTCACCAAACTTGAACAAAATGTGTTTGACCATAAGACCTCGGCCAAGTTTGATAACTAGCCAAATCGGCAAAGACACTTCGGAATTATGGCCCTTGAACATAATTACCAACAACTACCGGTGCAGCATTGTAGACCAATTACAACTACCGACACAGCATTGTAGACAGGTTACTCCCAACATGTGAATACCAATAGGCCACAAACAGTATACAAAGACAGACTTACTCTTCAGATGATTAGGCAGTTGTGGGAGACATGCGCTTTTCTCAAAAGCACCTCTAGTTTATTTATAATTAGCTCTCACTCGGGTTAGAGGCATATCAAGTGAATATGAAATTTGAACAGCGATTTCCGGTAGTCGCTGTTATTTATTTCCTCAAGCAGTAAAACAAATTCAGCAATTAGGAGCACAATCCATGTCCTAACTACTATTAATTATTTTAATTCATCAGTCCCGAAAAAAACAAGAACTTGATAAAAGCTTCTGATTACGGCATACAAATTGCTATTTATTGTTTATTGAATTAGCGATTGTATTTTTCTCGGGATTAAAGAATTATAAATACTTCTGATTTCTTTCACTTACAATGTATTCAAAACGACGAGAAAACTACAAGAGAAAACTTTTGAAATTATCTCCCGGTTTTTAAAGATAAAATATAGTCTCCTCTTTGTAAATACCATTCTCAGTATTCATATTAAATACCGGAGTAGATAAGGATGATGTCCAGATATTACGTTCAGCAAGTAACTCAGGGTTGTCAATAAGAACCGGCCGAAATGGACGGTTCAAATGGCATTTGGGCCGGTTCAGATTCGCAAAAAAAAAAAAAAAATCTGGCCTGAAAAGCTAAACCCGCCGACCACAGTATTTTAAATGTTGTTTTCATGATTCTTTCACGAAAATATAATTTGTATAAAGATCGAACTCTCCACCCCCCGTCTGAAAATTGATATTACCCGCAGCCGTTTCCATTCATAATACACAGCGTGTCATCACCTTAATTGCCGAGCGACATGTCATATTTATACATAGACAGTGTGTTTCATACACTGTCACGTGCCTGTCGATCTTTGACTTGAGTTAAAACATGCGATAAGCTAATGACAGCTTTGGATGTAGAACGCGTGACGTATTTTATCGGCAAAATTATTTAAGCTCCGCCTTTACAAATGATGATTTATGTACCAAGCTAACGTCAAAGAATGAGGACTGAATAAATATTAGAGGTCTACATGAAAAATATTTATCAGTTATCGTAGTGTCAAAGTTAATTTTGTAGCAAAAACTTCGGAATGATGAAAGAGTGACGGGACATCCGCGATAATACGGGACATCCGTGATAATTTCCAAGAATTTTGAAATCATGAGTGACAGTCACGATTTAAAAGAAACAACAACAAAAAAAACAAAGCAAAGAAATTGTCCACAAGTTCCTTTATATTTAATAATCCAGCATCGCTTATAACTAATCTGTAAACAACAATTTTCGGATATTTTCACACCTATTTACCCCTGTCGAGTGCTGTTTATTTATCCCCCCTCCAAAGGCAAATTGGATATTAGAAATGCTCTCCGTCTGTCCGTGCGTCCGTCCGTCCGCAACGATCTTTGTCCAGAGCATGACTCCAAAAGTACTGGAGAGATTTTCTTCAAACTTCATACACTGATAGAACACATTGGGAGGAAGTGCAGTGTGCAAGAACAATAACTCTACCTTGCCTATTTTTTAGCTCACCTGTCACAAAGTGACAAGGTGAGCTTTTGTGATCGCGCGGTGTCCGTCGTCCGTCCATCCGTGCGTGCGTCCGTAAACTTTTGCTTGTGACCACTCTAGAGGTCACATTTTTCATGGGATCTTTATGAAAGTTGGTCAGAATGTTCATCTTGATGATACCTAGGTCAAGTTCGAAACTGGGTCACGTGCCGTCAAAAACTAGGTCAGTAGGTCTAAAAATAGAAAAACCTTGTGACCTCTCTAGAGGCCATAATTTTCAATGGATCTTCATGAAAATTGGTCCGAATGTTCATCTTGATGATATCTAGGTCAAGTTCGAAACTGGGTCACGTGCCGTCAAAAACTAGGTCAGTAGGTCTAAAAATAGAAAAACCTTGCGACCTCTCTAGAGGCCATATATTTTACAAGATCTTCATGAAAGTTGGTCAGAACGTTCACCTTGATGATATCTGGGTCAAGTTCGAAACTGGGTCACGTGCCGTCAAAAACTAGGTCAGTAGGTCAAATAATAGAAAAACCTTGTGACCTCTCTAAAGGCCATATTTTTCATGGGATCTGTATAAAAATGTTGGTCTGAATGTTCATTTTGATGATATCTAGGTCAAGTTCGAAACTGGGTCACGTGCCATCAAAAACTAGGTCAGTAGGTCTAAAAATAGAAAAACCTTGTGACCTTTCTAGAGGCCATATATTTCACAAGATCTTCATGAAAATTGGTCAGAACGTTCACCTTGATGATATCTAGGTCAAGTTCGAAACTGGGTCACGTACCTTCAAAAACTAGGTCAGTAGGTCAAATAATAGAAAAACCTTGTGACGTCTCTAGAGGCCATATTTTCCATGGGATCTGTGTGAAAGTTGGTCTGAATGTTCATCTTGATGATATCTAGGTCAAGTTCGAAACTGGGTCACGTGCAGTCAAAAACTAGGTCAGTAGGTCTAAAAATAGAAAAACCTTGTGACCTCTCTAGAGGCCATATATTTCATGAAATTTTCATGAAAATTTGTCAGACTGTTCACCTTGATGATATCTAGGTCAAGTTTGAAACTGGGTCAGCTGCGATCAAAAACTAGGTCAGTAGGTCTTGAAATAGAAAAACCTTGTGACCTCTCCAGAGGCCATACCCTTGAATGGATCTTCATGAAATTGGTCAGAATGTTCACCTTGATGATATCTAGGTCAAGTTTGAAACTGGGTCACGTGCCTTAAAAAACTAGGTCAATAGGTCAAATAATAGAAAAACCTTGTGACCTCTCTAGAGACCATATTTTTCAATGGATCTTCATGAAATTTGGTCAGAATTTTTATCTTTATAATATCTAGGTCAAGTTCAAAACTGGGTCACATGAGCTCAAAAACTAGGTCACTATGTCAAATAATAGAAAAAACGACGTCATACTCAAAACTGGATCATGTGGGAAGAGGTGAGCGATTTAGGACCATCATGGTCCTCTTGTTGCGTTATTCCCCTTTATCATATTTTCTTAAAAAATTTTGTCCGGAGCATAACTCCAAAAGTACTGGAGGGATTTTCTTCAAACGTCATTCACTGATAGAACACATTGCGAGGAAGTGCAGTGTGCAAGAACAATAACTCTACCTTGCCTATTTTTTGAGTTATTCCCCTTTATCATATTTTCTTAAAAAAATTTGTCCAGAGCATAACTCTAAAAGTACTGGAGGGATTTTCTTCAAACTTCATACACTGATAGAACACATTGGGAGGAAGTGCAATGTGCAAGAACAATAACTCCACCTTGCTTATTTTTTGAGTTATTCCCCTTTATCATATTTTCTTTAAAAAATTTGTCCGGAGCATATCTTCTTCATGCATGGAGGGATTTTGATATATCTTAGCACAAATGTTTACCACCATGAGGCGAAGTGTCATGTGCACGAACCAGGTCCCTAGGTCTAAGGTCAAGGTCACACTTAGAGGTCAAAGGATACAAGAATGAAAACCTTGTCCGGAGCATTTCTTCTTCATGCATAGAGGGATTTTGATATAACTTGGCACAAATGTTCACCACCATGAGACGGAGTGTCATGCGCAAGAACCAGGTCACTAGGTCTAAGGTCAAGGTCACACTTAGAGGCCAAAGGTCAGATACAAGAATGACTTTGTCCGAAGCATTTCTCCTTCATGTATGGAGGGATTTTGATGTAATTTGGCACAATTATACACCATCATGAGACGAAGTGTCATGTGCAGTTCCCTTCTTTAGAATAACTTCCCTTTGTTGTTACTTTAAATAGCTTTTATTGTAACTTTTTCATTACTAGTTGTAGGGAAAACTCGAGACCACTTTTCTGTAGTACAACATGCATGCTTTATCCAATTTTGAGATGTATTTTTACCAATCTCTACCTGATAAAGATTTTTGTATGGACTTGCAATTTTTTTTTTTTTTTTTTAAGATTAACCTTTGACCGTAGGGAAAAAACAAGACCACTTTTCTGTGGTACAACATAGATGTTACTCTCCAAATATAGGTGTATTTTATTATATATAAGGTATCTCTACCTGGTAAGGAGTTTTTTTGTGGACTTAAAAAAACAAAAGACTTACAATGATTACTAAACAACCACAAAATTAACATTCCATTTGCAAATACAGCTGCTAGAGTAAAGAAATTGCTGCGACGGGCATATATTGTGACATTCTGGCACTCTTGTTCCCTGTTAGCTTTCCATTCCTTCTTTTTACAGTAGCCATATAGAAAAACATCATAGCTATACTCTTCATGAAAATTAATAAAATTTAGCAGTAAACCACCTCACTACTGACTTATTCTTTCTTCCACATCTTTAAAACCCCTGACCTCAACTAAACGGTTCTTCAAAGCTTTCCCCAAAATTAATACTTTCAGACACTAACTTGCCAGGAACTTTAGCCTTCAGTTATAATATGCCCGGCGGGGGGATTAGCCATGTGTAAAATGGCTCTTGTTGCATTATATAACAAAGCCAGGTGTTGATTATAATGTGTGACAACTGAGACAGATATTTAATTTCTATCAAAAAATATTAATCACAATCAAATTTAGATCAGAAAATATATTGGCTCTTACCTTTTTCTATAAGTTTTCAAAATCAAAGGTTAAGTAGTAATGTCACGGTATCAGCCGGCCGATTTTTGATAAATATTTCTCTTAAATCATTTTTATAAGAGGAAATATGGTAAATTTGAAAATGCTGTTAAACTGTCTGTGCACCATAATAATTTGTCAAACACGTCCTTTAAACTGGAGATTTATTCAATGTTTACAAAAGGGTAACAGTATCCGGACATACAATTTTGGATATCTGGATTTTGATCAATAAAAAAAATCGAGGCTAGGGGTTTTGGATACGGATAGGCAGGGATGAGAATCAAACAGTAAATTTTCTATTGCCTAAGCTTATATTATTTCTAACTCTGTACATTTTGTTTTGATGGTTCTAACAGTGACATTTTTTGTCATGCCAAATTGTAAAAATTCATCTGGGGAGTCTTGTTCCCCACAAAAGAAATACAGGTACAGGTTTAATTCTCAGTAGAGTTTTGAATTTAGATATACAATAGTGCAATAACTATTTAATTTTGCAAAGAAGTACAATAAAGAGTTAAAGTGTGGTGACAAGTTAGATATTAGCATTTCAGGACTTGAAAAATGCATTCATGAACATGTAAATTCATTTTTATCATTTTCTCCAAATTTACCAGGTGAGTTCATAAAAATGTGAAAATAAGTGGTATATTGTATTTAAAAATGCAGTGGAAAAGATGTTCTTAAATGCTCCCAGAATGCAGGAAATGAAGCGCTGAATTACAAAATTTTCAGGGGGAGCATGCCCCCGGAACCCCCTAGCAAGCCGCCTACATTTCTATTTCAGCCTGTTAAGCAAAAACTTATTGACAACCCTGAGCAAGTATGGATGAGTAATCATGTTATAAATACTTGTATTATAAAAATATAATATTGATCACTGAACAGTCTGAATGAGCTTTTATTACAGATATAAGAATTATTTGGAAAAGCAAACAAAATACCAATCCTTCGGACATTGAAACTTAGTTATTAGTGGAGACCAGCAGATTTTAAGATCTACCCTAGCTTAGGCCAAAATACACATCATGTTCTCTGTCTATTGTTACTGTCACACCCCCCTTTCAAGTGTTATCTTACCCAGTTGTCTTTTGTTTGTGATGAGGGCAGTGGGGTGTAGTTTTCCATTATTGACACTGTAGAAAACTTATTATACTCAGAATTTGATGTAGTCGTCGGGATTGACAGAAATGATAAGAAGCTGCTTTCTGATTACAACATCTAGAGCTCTCATGACAGTAATTGTTTAGTTTTGGTCATATTATGCTAGAGGCTGAACTTTAAACTTCGCAAGATATTCAGAATGGTTTAACATTTGGTGTATTTAGAACTGCATTTTTCATTTCAGACCCCTGTTGATACTTGTAAAGCACAGATTAATCCTCAAAAAAAAATGTCTGCACCAGCTGAAGAACCTGCAGTAGAGGCAACTACAGAAAATAAATCAGCAGATGAAAGCAACACAAAGACTGAAACAGCCAAAGACTCTGTTGACTCTGCCAACCAGAATAACAACAAACCAATCAAAAAGGTCAAAAGCAAGAAAGGTATGCAAAATTAATTTTGTTTTCTTCCTAAATGTTAATTACTTTCTAATACTGTTATTCCAGATGTTTTGGGTTTGGTCCCATGGTAATGAGCCAGTATTTTTAGCTGACCTGAACTAAACTTGAGAGAGGAGCTTTTTAGGGGCCGTAAAGGGCTAAAAATAGAAATACCTTTTAACTTCTCATGAACCACTCAATGGATCTTCATCAGACTTGGCCTTTAGCATCATTGTAAGGTCCCTTTCCCAAGTTTGTTCAAATTTTGGCACTTGGCCTCTTTTTTTCAGGGGCCATTAGAGTTAAAAAATAGATTAACCTTTTAATGACTTATTCTCAAGAACAGTTTGACGGATCTCCATCAAACTTGGTCTGTAGTATCATGGTAATGGTTCTTCTAAGGTTCCTTTTAGGGGATTCCAGAGCTAAAATACATATAAAAAAAACCCCAAAAAACTTTGTGTCATGAAGTTTGTTCTAATTGTTACGCATTTTTTGGGTTTCACAACAAAATATAAAAAATCCTTTTAATAACATTTTAAATGCACTTCTTAAGGACTTTCACAAAACCTGGTTAGAAGCAGTCAGATGGTCAAAGTCTTCTTCAGGTGAGCAACTTAGGCCCATTTGGACCTCTTGTGTTTTTAGCTCACCTGTCACAAAGTGACAAGGTGAGCTTTTGTGATCGCGCGGTGTCTGTCGTGCGTCCGTTAAACTTTTCCTTGTGACATCTCTAGAGGTCACATTTTTCATGGGATCTTTATGAAAATGGGTCAGAATGTTCATCTTGGTAAATTCTAGGTCAAGTTCGAAACTGGGTCACGTGCCGTCAAAAACTAGGTCAGTAGATCTAAAAATAGAAAAACCTTGTGACCTCTCTAGAGGCCATAATTTTCAATGGATCTTCATGAAAATTGGTCAGAATGTTCACCTTGATGATATCTAGGTCAAGTTCGAAACTGGGTCACGTGGCTTCAAAAACTAGGTCAGTAGGTCTAAAAATAGAAAAACCTTGTGACCTCTCTAGAGGCCATATATTTCATAAAATCTTCATGAAAATTGGTCAGAATGTTCATCTTGATGATATCTAGGTCAAGTTCAAAACTGGGTCATGTGCCGTCAAAATCTAGGTCAGGAGGTCTAAAATTAGAAAAACCTTGTGACCTCTCTAGAGGCCATATATTTAACAACATCTTCATGAAAATTGGTCAGAATGTTCACCTTGATGATATCTAGGTCAGGTTCGAAACTGGGTCATGTGCCGTCAAAAACTAGGTCAGTAGTTCTAAAAATAGAAAAACCTTGTGACCTTTCTAGAGGCCATATATTTCACAAGATCTTCATGAAAATTGGTCAGAACGTTCACCTTGATGATATCTAGGTCAAGTTCGAAACTGGGTCACGTGCCTTCAAAAACTAGGTCAGTAGGTCTAAAAATAGAAAAACCTTGTGACCTCTCTACAGGCCATTTTTTTCCATGGGATCTGTATGAAAGTTGGTCTGAATGTTCACCTTGATGATATCTAGGTCAAGTTTGAAAGTGGGTCACGTGCCATCAAAAACTAGGTCAGTAGGTCAAATAATAGAAAAACCTTGTGACCTCTCTAAAGGCCATATTTTTCAATGGATCTTCATGAAAGTTGGTCTGAATGTTCATCTTGATGATATCTAGGTCAAGTTCGAAACAGGGTCATGTGCGGTCAAAAACTAGGTCAGTAGGTCTTGAAATAGAAAAACCTTGTGACCTCTCTAGAGGCCATACTTGTGAATGGATCTCCATAAAATTGGTCAGAATGTTCATCTTAATGATATCTAGGTCAAGTTCGTCAAGTGGGTCATGTGCCATCAAAAAATTAGGTCAGTAGGTCAAATAATGAAAAAACGTTGTGACCTCTCTAGAGGCCATATTTTTCATGGGATCTGTATGAAAGTTGGTCTGAATGTTTATCTTGATGATATCTAGGTCAAATTTAAACTGGGTCAACTGCGATCAAAAACTAGGTCAGTAGGTCTTGAAATAGAAAAACCTTGTGACCTCTCTAGAGGCCATACCCTTGAATGGATCTTCATGAAAATTGGTCAGAATGTTCATCTTGATGATGTCTAGGTCAAGTTTGAAACTGGGTCACATGACTTAAAAAACTAGGTCAATAGGTCAAATAATAGAAAAACCTTGTGACCTCTCTAGAGACCATATTTTTCAATGGATCTTCATGAAAATTGGTCAGAATTTTTATCTTGATAATATCTAGGTCAAGTTCAAAACTGGGTCACATGAGCTCAAAAACTAGGTCACTATGTCAGATAATAGAAAAAAAGATGTCATACTCAAAACTGGATCATGTGGGAAGAGGTTAGCGATTCAGGACCATCATGGTCCTCTTGTTTTGTGTAAGTTGTGTGGGGAGGGTGCGGGATAGACATTTTTGTGACCAAAGTTTAAAAAAAATATGGGGGATTTTTGTCAAGAATGTGTAAAAATTTCTAGGCCTCTTGATTTAGAATTTTAGTATGCATTCACTTGCATATTTTCCTCACTAAAACTTGAGATACTTCAGTTTTGTTTTCTTTTTTGCAGATCTCAAAAATGATCCAAGTAGATTTGATCCACCAGGGGTGAATTTCAATGCAAAGTTGATTGGTATAGATGATGTTGCAAATGCAAGGGGAGACAAGATGTGTCAGGAAGCCATGTATCGTCTCAAGGTTGCTGTAAAACAGTCAGGACAGCATAAACAGAAAGTTATAGTCAATGTTTCCCTAGATGGAATTAGAATTATTGATGTCAGAACTCATGTAAGTAGCTTTATTTACTAATTTAATAGGAGCAGTTAACGAGACTATGAACTGTGCAAAGTTCTTGGTGATATTAATGAAGCTAAATTGCTAATATTCAACAGCTGTTAATCTGTGTTCTGTTATGAAGAACCTGTTAGAAGTTGCAAATAATTTGCCAGTTATGGCTAAAACAAATTTAGCATGTGAGCAGTAAGTATTTGCTTTTGAAACTGGAATGACTTCTGGCTATGTAAGGAAATTCGAACCATTAGATATAAATTTAGCAAATAAGTTATGCTGCATTCTTTTTCTCTGAAGTCCTTGTAAACCTGAGGACATTCTTATAGAAAAATATTTTCTATTTTTGTGACATATCTATTTTATATCTTCATATTATAAGTTGAGTAAGACTGAAAATGGCTCATAAATCTATGAATATCAGTTGTAGATATTTCAGATAGGTGTTTATACATGATATATATTTCAGGCTACCAACCACACCCACCCAGTTCACAGGATCTCATTTATTTCTCGAGATATAACAGATGCGCGGGCATTTGGATATGTCTATGGAGCAGGAGAGGGAAAACACAAATTCTTTGCAATCAAAACAGAGAAAGCGGTTTGTATCCAGATGAATTTGTTTTGACCAGTTTCAGGCTTTCCCCATATATAATGATTTTCTAGAGTACTCGGTAAAGGATAAAATTACAACAAGAATATTTAAAAACCTACATTCTTTTATATCACTTGTCAGTGCTGAACAATTGAAATTTTGGACAAAAGTTTAATCATATTGACCTGACATAAAGTAGTATGTTAAGAGAGGGGAAATCATTCAGAATGTGGGAGGCTGTGATTAGTCCAAAGAAATATATTTGAGGGTAATTAAGTGTAACCTGATCTGTCTGCAACAACCAGTTTACAGATGCAGCATGAGTGTGGAGGAGCTGGAAACACTAGTGGCACTGTCAATCATTTGTTGCCCCAATAGCCAATTGAAATTTTGGTTTACCATGTCAGTTCACTTGCTCTTAAGTCTACATATATCTCAGATATACTGCACACTCCAGCTATTTCACTGCTTTACTTTGAAGGTTAACTCTCTGTTAGGCTCTGCCTTCAAAGCTATCTACCTCTGCCTGGATTTAACCTGGTATTGATTTGTTGTGGTGAGTTAACAATTACATCATTTTCTTCCAAGGGCTTACCTGTGAGCAGGACATCGCAGATCTGTATGTCTAATAATTGTATTATTCATTTGACTTGAAATTCTAGGCTGAAGCTCTGGTTCTGACGCTGAGAGATTTGTTTCAAGTTGTCTATGAGCTGAAGAAACAAGAGGTGGAAGATGCTAAACATAAGATAGAGGAACCAGCTCCAGAAACTACAACAGAAGTTAAAGAAAACCAGGAGCCAGTTTACCAGGTAACATACACTTGTTTTGATGAAATTTGCATTTACAACTATGCTTTTGTACTTTAATCAACAGCTTTGAAAACCATTTAATTATATAGGTTAAGAGTAATGCTTAAATTGTTCATGAGTAGCATCCATGTGGGAGTGGAAAAGATTTTGTATTACTTGTTTATCTTAGCTTTGGGATTGAGGCACAATAGGTCAAATCTTTCATGTCAATAAGTCATCCAGCTTAATTAAAGGTCTGTGGTTCTGTTGGAAATAGTGCATGAAATGTTTGAAGGGTTGGCCATGGCCTTCCTTATGTTGTTCGTTTTGGACCATCGAGATTTTTATTCCTGAGCCCCATACCTCGAAAGTCAAAATCACGAAAATATGATGAAAGTCGAAACCATGATGGAGAAAACAAGAAACTGCAATGGTGAAAGTCAGAATCATGAGACCGCGATGATGAAAACACGGTATCATTTCACATTTTCTCCATTACGGTTTCTTGTTTTCATCATGTTTCGACTTTCACCATTGAACTATCTACTTTCATCATTGTGCTTTCGACTTCCATCATCGTGCTTTTGACTGTCGACTTTCCATGGTGAAAGTCCAAACCACTATGATGAAGGTTGAAACTACGATAAAAAGACGATGGTGAAAACGTGAAATGAAACCGCATTTTCATCATCATGGTTTTGTGATTTTGAGTTCTCAACATCGTGATTCTGACTTTCATCATTGTAGTTTCATGATCTTGACTTTCGTGATATGGGATTCAGAAGTAAAAATATTGATGGTCCAAACGGAACACTGTACTTCCTCATCTTATATTTGGACTATCAATGTAAGGCCTAAATTGAGTCTATGTGACTTCAAACTAATAAAGCTTTAAATTTCTGAATCAGTTTGTTAAAATGGTTTCAGTGTTTAAAAGTATTGATTATTTTAACTTTCTGATTGTTTGAAACACATTTACATTTACATATATGCAGTGAAAAAGAATTGAAAGAATATATATATATATATATATATATGTAAATTTTGTGTTTTTTGGTAATAGGAGATTGAAGTGGTAAATATAGAATGTTTAGTTGAAGTTGGTACTTCACTTCTGGTGTTAGGTGTAGTTTCTCGTTTTAACTGAACTCTGCTACAAGTCCTAATGCTCTTTTGACATCTTTAAGTCATTGGAAATCTTTTTTTGTTTAAAAAAGTGAATTTTCAAGCATTTTGCAACTGCATCTCTCTTGAAACTGGCAGTATTATTTTACTTGATAGTGATATCTATCAATGAATCTGTGATAATAAAATGCTGTTCAGAAGCTTTTGTTGTAATTCTGACCAATGCTGAATTTTGATAGAAAGAACTGACCAGATATGTGACCAAATAAAAACAGAAATTTTAACCTTTACCCTGCTAAATTTCTATAATGAACTTGTCCATCTTTCAATTTGGACAGTACCATGAACTGTTAAAAGGGATGCTTACCAAAAATATACTGACCAAATGGCAAATAGTGAAGGTCATGATCAGACTGCACAGATTTGCAGGCTGATCATGATCTACACTGGTCGCAAAGGCAGAATCATTCGTGCCCAGCATGATAAGGGTTATGATTAAATAATTAATCAGACATGTAGACATAAAAAATTTGTAGAAATATGGGAAAAAAGAATAATTGATGTGTTAATTAAAGTACCAAATCGTTTTTGTAAAAACATGATTTGTGTATTGTGAAACAAAGTTAGATTAGGGAAAATTAAGCAAAGGAAACTTTGTTAGCAGAATGCACTTACATGGTATGAATACAAGTTGAGTTGCTAGGGCTTTTGAAATGCAGATTTTGTGCAAGATGATTTGTTACTTCTATTTTACCTGGTAATTGTAAACAGCATGACCTAAATGTTCATTTGTGGATAATTGCACAGTTCTTGCATGATTATATGGATCTGGGATAAAACTTTTCTGGGATGGAGGCTGCGTAATAGCATGCTTATGATTAGTTGTGTTTGTGTTCAGTGTATCAAAGGGCCAAGGTGGTTGAGGTTACTGGCTCTGCGTCACTTGTCCCTCACTGATGTTGGTTCGAAACCTTGCTTTGGGTGTAAAAATATGTCTTGTAAGGAAGTCATACAGCTGGCCTAGGGAAGGTTGTTAGTTCTACACAGGTACCTGCTTGTGACTAAACAAGTTCCAGGAGAGGCTTCTTGTGTGTCCCAACACCACCCAAAGCTGGAAAGTCATAATAATTATGATCTATAATTGAATCAGTTTGATGTTAAACCAAACAAAATCAGCGTATCAAGCGTCTGAACCTGTACCCGAAAAAATACCTGGAGAAGCACCTAGGGTCTTGTTCCATCGTTGAAGCTGGACAGTTACTGTATGACCTAAATTGTGCCAGTGTGGCTTAAAACTAAAATTTACAAACAAATCTTGACATGGTCTTCTCTCATATTTTATCACTGAAGTTTCCTTCTATTTAATTTAATGCTGAGTTATATCTCTTTCAACATTTAGCCCAGCATAATGATGTTATACAAAAGAAACAGAAGGATTATTTGTCATGTAGTCACTCCTCTGTCACATGTTGAAATAAGATACTGCTACTATATCTATTGAAATGGAATAGTAGAAATGTGAAAAAAATTTAAAAAATACTCAAAACTCTTAATTGCACGAGAAAGGAAGTAAATAATGTGTCATTATTAGTCCCCTACTGGTTGAAAACCAGTTTTGGGGACTATAGGAATGCTCTTTTCCGTCATTCCGTCTTTCCGTCATTCCGTCATTCCGTCCGTCCACAATTTCGTGTCCGGTCCATAACTCTGTCATCCATGAAGGGATTTTAATATTACTTGGCACAAATGTTCCCCATGATGAGACGACGTGTCATGCGCAAAACCCAGACCCCTAGCTCAAAGGTCAAGGCCACAATAGGAGGTCAAAGGTCAACAGGGCTTTTTTCCTGTCCGGTCCACAACTCTCCCATCCTTGAAGGGATTTTAGTATTGCTTGGCACAAATGTTCCCCATGATGAGATGATGTGTCGTGCGCAAATCCCGGACCCCTAGCTCAAAGGTCAAGGTCACAATTGGAGGTCAAAGGTCAACAGGGCTTTTTTCCTGTCCGGTCCATAACTCTCCCATCCATGAAGAGATTTTAATATTACTTGGCACAAATGTTCCCCATGAGGAGACGACGTGTCATGCGCAAAACCTGGACCCCTAGCTTAAAGGTCAAGGTCACAATTGGAGGTCAAAGGTCAACAAGGTTTTTTTCCTGTCCGGTCCATAACTCTCCCATCTATGAAGGGATTTTAATATTACTTGGCACAAATGTACCTCATAATAAGACGATATGCCATGCACAACTTTCAGACCCCTAGCTCAAAGGTCAAGGTCACACTTAGCAGTCAAATGTTAACATAGCATGAACAGGGTCTGTTTCGTGTCCGGTCCATAACTCTGACATTCATTAAGGGATTTTAATATTACTTAGCACAAGTGTTCCCCATGATGAGACGACGTGTCATGCGCAAATCCCGGACCCCTAGCTCAAAGGTCAAGGTCACAATTGGGGGTCAAAGGTCAACAGAGTTTTTTTCCTGTCCCGTCCATAACTCTCCCATCCATGAAGGGATTTTAATATTACTTGGCACAAATGTTTCCCATGATGAGACGACATGTCATGTGCAACACCCAGTACCCTAGCTTAAAGGTCAAGGTCACACTTTGAGATCAAAGGTCAAGAGGATTTTTTTCCTGTCCGGTCTATAACTTTGTCATGCAAAGCAGGATTTAGATATCAGTTGGCACAAATATTCCCCTGGATGAGACAACATGCCATGCGCAAGAACCAGGTCCCTAGGTCTAAGGTCAAGGTCATATTTAGAAGTCAAAGGTCAAATTCAAGAATGACTTTGTATGGAACATTTCTTCTTCATGCATGGAGGGATTTTGATGTAACTTGGACCAAATGTTCACCACCATGAGGCACCCTTGTTTTTAGAATTACATCCCTTTGTTGTTACTATAAATAGATTTTATTTTACTACCCGAAATTCTACACAAGAAACAACTGCAATATTCACAGTTTACTACATGTTTATTTGTACATTTAGGTATTATGACATTCACATAGGCTATACTGATTATAGGTGCATATGATACTACAAGCAACAACTTTAATTATGTAATTCATACTTATATATGAAAGTTATTATAAATAGTATGGCAAAGTTTGGCCACTCCATTGTTTGTAGTAACCCTGTCGACCGGGAGGAAACCAGACGCGCCTGTAAAGCACCACACCATTACTCCACGGTTTGCTGTGGAAGCAACAGTCAGCACCACACGAACGCAAGGGATACCACAGTACACCTAAGTAAACCAAACACCCCCATAAATCGACGGTTGGCTGTCAAAGTAATGAGGAATATTTAGCGTACCAACGGAGCCAGGCAACGTACTGTGATTCTAAGCAAAGCGAGCAAGGCTACAGTACACCACAATATTTAGCGGACCAACGGAGCAAGGCAACGTACTGTGATTCTAAGCAAAGCGAGCAAGGCTACAGTACACCACAATATTTAGCGGACCAACGGAGCAAGGCTACAGTACACCACAGTAAATTAAACATTCCCCATAACTCGACGGTTGGCTGCCAAAGTAATGAAGGAATATTTAGCGGACCAACGGAGCAAGGCAACGTACTGTAATTCTAAGCAAGGCAACTATACTATAATGAGCAAGGCTATGACATAAGCAAGGCTATGACACATTTAAGCAAGGCTAGTCAGATATTGCCAAAGCACTAGAGCAATACCTTTTACACAGTAACATCCATACTATGACAACGTTCGTAAGCACGCCCGATCGCCCCCGCGGTCGACAGAATTTTTCTCGGCCCTTAATATATTAGGAGTGACATCAGTATAACGATAAAGAAGATTAATTTGAGTTTTAGATTCACTTTAAATAAATTCTTATCAGTATAACTAAAATGTCTATATTTTTTCTTTTTTCTTTTGGTCCTCAATGCATAACTTGGTAAATTGTCATCTAGGTTTCTCATCATCAGCCATCTGGAAAAAGTTAATACCAAATTGGATTTGTCTGTTTCACGATTGATTTGTAGCCCAGGAATCTGTTCAATTTTGTATCTGTGTAAGGTGCCTGCATTCTGTTCACTTCCGATGTTAACATCCAAATGGCAGCATATCATCTGTAACATAAGTACTTCACAGAACAGTCAGATTGCCATAGCAGAATTTAAAATGCGATAATATAATTAGTTTTAGCATAACAACAGAAATTTTTATTATTGGGGTGTGGCGGGTGGGCAATTTAACATCGATCTGAAACGCTAGCCAGTACACCTTAAATTCAACTGTGAATATTGCACGTGATCCGAAGTTAATATAACGCTTGAGTGGTTCCCAGACGCTAAGGCGTTCATCATTACTCTATTGTGTTTAGACAGGTAACCAATAAATCACAAAACCAGATTACTTGACAACAAGGATAGTTTCTAGTTTACACACCTAGCAACAAGATATCCATTCATTTCGTGAGAAAATAAATGCAATTATTTTTAGGCAAAATAATTTTTATTATTTTACTACCCGAAATTCTACACAAGAAACAACTGCAATATTCACAGTTTACTACATGTTTATTTGTACATTTAGGTATTATGACATTCACATAGGCTATACTGATTATAGGTGCATATGATACTACAAGCAACAACTTTAATTATGTAATTCATACTTATATATGAAAGTTATTATAAATAGTATGGCAAAGTTTGGCCACTCCATTGTTTGTAGTAACCCTGTCGACCGGGAGGAAACCAGACGCGCCTGTAAAGCACCACACCATTACTCCACGGTTTGCTGTGGAAGCAACAGTCAGCACCACACGAACGCAAGGGATACCACAGTACACTAAGTAAACCAAACACCCCCATAAATCGACGGTTGGCTGTCAAAGTAATGAGGAATATTTAGCGTACCAACGGAGCCAGGCAACGTACTGTGATTCTAAGCAAAGCGAGCAAGGCTACAGTACACCACAATATTTAGCGGACCAACGGAGCAAGGCAACGTACTGTGATTCTAAGCAAAGCGAGCAAGGCTACAGTACACCACAATATTTAGCGGACCAACGGAGCAAGGCTACAGTACACCACAGTAAATTAAACATTCCCCATAACTCGACGGTTGGCTGCCAAAGTAATGAAGGAATATTTAGCGGACCAACGGAGCAAGGCAACGTACTGTAATTCTAAGCAAGGCAACTATACTATAATGAGCAAGGCTATGACATAAGCAAGGCTATGACACATTTAAGCAAGGCTAGTCAGATATTGCCAAAGCACTAGAGCAATACCTTTTACACAGTAACATCCATACTATGACAACGTTCGTAAGCACGCCCGATCGCCCCCGCGGTCGACAGAATTTTTCTCGGCCACAATAAATTTGCCAAAATTTATCCCCCAAAAATTCTGAGTTAGATTTCTTAAATCAAATATTGTTTTTTGTTTGTTTGTTTTGGGTTTAACGCCATTTTTCAACAGTATTTCAGTCATGTAACGGCGGGCAGTTAACCTAACCAGTGTTCCTGGATTCTGTACCAGTACAAACCTGTTCTCCGCAAGTAACTGCCAACTTCCCCACATGAATGATCAGAGGTGGAGGACTAATGATTTCAGACACAATGTCGTTTATCAAATAGCCACGGAGAACATCAGCCCTGCCCGAGGATCGAACTCGCGACCCCGCGATCCGTAGACCAACGCTCTTACCTACTGAGCTAAGCGGGCGGGCAAATCAAATATTGTACTTTTATCACAATTATATTTGTTCTATAAACGAACCTAATTGAACCATGTAACTTTAAATATAAATAAACTGGCAACTTAACAGACATGACATGCACGGCAAAATCTTGCCAACATCACGTGCAGATTAAATGAAATTACGTTAAACCTGTGTATAAGACATTTTTATCTAGAAAGAAATTTTAACCAAATCGTTGTTTTCGTGATAATGGTGTATAATACAACTCAGGTTCAACCTTTAAACGAAATAAGTAATAGATTATGTACAATTTATTTGCTTTGAATACAAATTTGAGTTAAATAATTATGTCCCAATCAATCTATTTAAAATCTGAATCCAACCTCTTACCCCATTAATTTAGGCGATAAAAACTGTCTCCTTTCAACGAGTTCGGAAATTAGTCGTATTAGACATGACGATATAATACAATTCACTTCTATACAAATCTTAATAGTACATACAATAAGATTTCCTCGGTCCAGTAGCACCAACAAACCATTCTATAAATAGATTGCACAATCGCACTGAAGTCCCATTACGAATAAATGGTCAGGCAAGCACGTGTCTATTTCAATATTACACTTCGCTTCGGTTAGCGACACACTTCTCTGACTGACATAATCTTACCTAATTTTAACCTTGTAATCGTGTTTGAATATCTATAAATAGTTTCCTCAAAACAAAGTCAATGTGTTGCCTTCATATTTGCGTGACTAAATGAAATGTTTTCTTTGAAAAACTTGTATTTATCTCGTATTTTTGTATGTATATAAACTGAGAACTTATGAATAAACTTGAAACTTATATGGTGTTTCAAAATCTTAACACGCACACGAATACGAATTCAATCCAATGCCTATAAATGACGTTGACATGTCTGTCTTTAGTAAAAGTATCAGTTTAGTTTTGTCAATTCCAAAGAAATATTTAATGTATTTAGACTTAAATTGTTTATATAGCAAATTCGGTAATGATGATCTTAATCCAACAAATTTTGCGCGATCCACGGAATTATTGAGATAAGGTTTCATAATGGACAATATCCCTACTCGCTAAGATTGCCCCGTCATAAATATAAAGAATCTGAACATGGAATAATTTTGACTAATTTGTAAATTCTACATACACTGATTTAAAAACCCGTTTTGACCCTGCCAACACTTACACAATGTTGTGTCGCATTTCTAAAAGAATTCCAGAAGTTTTAGACTGCGGCTACAATTGACCTTTATAAAGCAGAAGCTTAAAACTGGTTTGCTCTTTTGATGTCTGATGTGACTTACAAACATCGAATACCGATTATCGTGATACAAATTTATATCGTTGACATGTGTTATATGATCTATTCGAAAATGATTTGGTGTTGACAGTTCGCCTACTCAGACCAGACCAAAAATAAGACGATTTTTTTGTTTTTAAATATATAACTTAGCGGACAACTGGTATGATCAACTAAACCCAGTATTACCCGTTCCTGTGACAACCTTCTAAATTCGCTACACAAATGATAAACTTGTCCTGAACAGCCAAGTATGTTGTAATAGAATTTGATAATTTAAAAGAAATGTTAAGAACAATATGATACGCGATGTTGGAATTGGCCTAAAACATACCAGCTTATCTTATATTTACAACTATGATATTCTATTATAATCTTTAATTACAAAACAAACAGTGACACTGTCAATGGGGAACAATTGAAAAAAAAACAGTTATATCTGCTGTTATCCCCCGTGAATACCATCCAAAATAACATGTTACCTGACACAAGTAACCTTAGAAGTAAAGCCCTTCAAAATAAATATATAACAGCTGTATGTTAGAATTCGAAACAAATGTCTATCAAGAATTAATGACAATCCTTAAATTTTGTAGAAAAGCTAACCACATTATTTATATATATATATATATTTATTTATTTATTTTACTCTAATATTCTCATGGTCATACCGATATAATCCCAAACTATATTAATTAATATAATTAAGGTGATTTGACTTAATTCAATTAAACCTTCCTTCCTTTTTTAAAAACAAATACATGTACTGTATATACAAAACAAAACTTTCTAAGAATAATGAAATAGTTGGGCTGGACCACAAGTTCATAATATTACTAACTCGGTCCGCCCCAGATTTTTTTTTTTTTTTTTTTTTTTTTTAAAAAGAAATGCTTAAGACCAATTGAGCGTTGTTTACTTTTAACTATATGTATTACAGGAAATGCAAAACAGCCTCTCAAACATTTCATGTAGCTAATGGTCATGTACGAAAGTTCGAGCTTTGACAAAAATTCCTCTCCAACTCCAAAACAAAAACGCAGTAATGCAACATTCTCCGGTATCGGATGGGTCCAAAACACCAAACAAAAAGAAATTGCTAAATACATTTCAACTTCTTAACACAAAAGATCTCATGCATTTTGTTTTAAAACCTCTTGTGAGCATTTGACGTCGATATGAATAAAAAGATAAAGTAAGATTTTTTGTAACGATATCTTTGATAAAAGGGGAATCTAATATTGAAACAATTATCCATTACAAAACAGTTGTACTACTTTTGAATCGTACTGACTGACTGTAAAGAAAACCCAGATTTAATATAAAGAAAAGAAAAGCATAATCAACTGTTCTAATAGCGTTATCATTTTCTATTTATAACTATATATTAAAGAACTGTATTCGTTTGTATTCAATGACGGTAACTATACACGATTTGCATGAAAAATAAGAGGTACACAAGAATTTAATTTGAAATTGACCGTGACATATTGTAGGCCAAGACAATGTGTTTAATGTCATAACATTTTATTGAATTAATATAGCAATATGGATGTAAATCTACATCCATGTATTTGGTTACATTTCAATCACTCTTTGTTTCTGCAATATTAGGCAATTTTTCATCTATCCCTTAAAAACTATGCTGAAAAGATATTGTATAAACCAAGTTTGCAAATAACATTGCGCAAACCAATTTATCCAGGAACAGCCTAAATTTACACCTGACAACTTTGTATAGCTGTATATTACCTGTATTACAAAGAAAAACATTTCAAAGGTCGACATGCAACCCTAACAAATTCGACCTCTTTATTTTTGTTAGATTTTATCCAATCTGAAATTAAACAGTGGATCTTAAATTCTTATTATTTGAATGCACGTGGACTCGTATACATTAATGAGATCATTCAGGGGCAAATTTGTAAGTACTTCTAAATCATAAATTTTGACTAGTGAATTTGCTGATTTTAAGATCCCGATAGAACTATGTTGTGTAACCTGGTCAGACTTGTGCAGGTGCCTACGTTTCACGCATGCCGGCGGATTCTCCCGGTCCTGTGCTACTTATCGCAGGATGACAGCCGGTGATTGTAAGCGCATGTATGGTAAAAACTTACTTGAACATCAATTGACATAAAGCTGCTAGTATAAAAAATAAAACAAATTTATCTACTATCTAAGACGCTAGATTAGTTTTTCCTTACAATCTTTCTGCCCAGTTCTGATAAACTCGTCCAAACTTAACCCGCATACTCATGATACTGGGCCATTCACTATTTAGACAATTCAACGGTCCCTTTTAGATTCCAAGGCGAAATTAATGTAAGACCCTCTGCAAATATGCTATTTAATTGCTAGAAATAAATGTGCAAAGTATCCTCGTCCTATGCAACGTGACGTCACTAACTTGCTCTACGAGCACATTGCGAATAGTTAGCGGAAATGCTATTTGTGAATCTCGTGTTTTGGAAGTACCAGAAAAACAAATTTTACAGTTGTTAAACGAGAAACTCTAATGGTTTGGTTCGAATCTGCAAATCATAAGAATTAGGGCCGCCACACCCCATATTTAGATTCTCAACAGAAGAACGGTAATTATTAGACTATAAAATTATTTGCGTGTTTCAAATCAATAGCAAAAAACCTACCAGCATTTGTTTGATGCATGAGATTTATTGGCAAATCCACCGTCTTTTGTTTGCTTTCCTTGGACATCCTCCAAACAAGCTGGTTTGCCTCTACGTTCCTGGCGCGCTCTGTATCGTCCACGTGGCATGTAAATCTAGCTATTCAATTTAACATCGATCTGAAACGCTAGCCAGTACACCTTAAATTCAACTGTGAATATTGCACGTGATCCGAAGTTAATATAACGCTTGAGTGGTTCCCAGACGCTAAGGCGTTCATCATTACTCTATTGTGTTTAGACAGGTAACCAATAAATCACAAAACCAGATTACTTGACAACAAGGATAGTTTCTAGTTTACACACCTAGCAACAAGATATCCATTCATTTCGTGAGAAAATAAATGCAATTATTTTTAGGCAAAATAATTTTTATTATTGTAACTTTTTTATTACTGGCAGTAGAGAAAAATCGAGACCACTTTTCTGTGGTACAGCATGCATGTTACATCCAATTTTTAGGTGTATTTTGACCTATCTCTACCTGGTAAAGAGTTTCTTGTGGACTTATATTATTAATTTTTTTTTTTTTTTTTTTTTTTTTTTTTTTTTTTTAAAGATTAATTTCCCTTTGTTGTTACTATAGATAACTTACATGATAACATTTTTATAATCAGCCAAAAAAATTCAATATGAAAACAACTGTGGGTTTTTATATATGCACATTTTAATCCAAGTGTGTTGTTATAATGTTATAACATATTGTATATGTAGTACAATATTGTTTATACATCATTGACAGATATCAGTTCATTATGTTATACTGCAGTAGAAAAAATTAGGTGCCTTCCAGTAGGGGACTTTGTATTGCATGGCAATACTTCATTCACTTGTTTCATTCATCTATGTTTTAAAATAAATACTTATTCTTCAATTTAATTACTGGTGTTACATTCCTAACTTTGTTTTATTATCGTATTGCTAGCACACATCTGCCAGTAGTTAATTAGTAGTGATACACATGTATTTCAATACTGTGGAATTGACAAGCATAGAATAAATATGTTATTTATAATGCCATGGTGTGAGTGATTCATTTTAACTTGTGTGATAGTGATGCAATTTCATTATTAGGTACCACGGAATGGCAAGCCTGTAGAAAATGGCACAGATCCAACCTATCAGGTGAGAAAATTTTAAAATATAGGATAGACTACAGTGTGACAGCAAAGAGCTTTGTTTTTCTTACATTAATAAGTGTTATTGCTCTATATTATTGGGGTTTCCATGTGAAATATGAAAGACAGAAGGAGAAAAGACATTGTTAGAATGTCAGATGGATTGGGACAAGTTGGTTTCTCCTAAAAAAAACTAAGACATTTAATCTCAAAAAATAAGAATGTTTCCCACAGCAATTGTTTGGTGCTTTTCGTATGATTTTTTTCTAGCATACTCGTATACATTGGTTGTTTGTGCTTTGGTTAGAACTAAGAATCCATTACACAGAGTTTCTTTAATGTTTCTGTGCTTGTATGGTTGTTTATTATACTATATAGGTACCAAGCAATAATCAGCCAGTACAGTCAGAGGGCCCAGACCTGCTGCAGATGGAGACAGAATTGGAGACAATAGAAAGGGTAAGTACTGTTAATTATGTTATTCCTGTGCAAAATTTCAAGACCCAAGTGGCTTTCACTTGGATACAGATTTGTGGATTTCAGATTTTGAATATGAAATGAATGGGAAATTTACTTGTTCATTTGAATTTAATTCCATGGATTGACAATAGGAATTAGTAGTTATTTCACAGAATACTGTATTAGGGTTTGTGGTTTTATGAGACATACATGTATTTGCCCATATAAAAGTAAACATTAATTTACTGATCTTTGAGGTGAAAACAGCATGTTGTTACAGATTCATGCATAACAAAATTCCAGTATTTTTCTCATTATACATGTATACATTGTTTAGCAAGAATGGCCATAACCAAAGAAAATTTTAAGTTGTGCTTGTGTTTAAAATGTGCAAGTTACCTAATAACAATTTACTGTTCTTGTAATTATGTTTCACTTGAAGTTCTGTTTACTCACAAACATTTCTCAATCATTGGGGATGCTTGTATTTAATTTCTACAGCGTATAGAGCAGATAGATACAATGGAGGAATTATTCAAGGAGCTGGAAGCCCCACCAACTACTAGTCAAACTACCCCAGCAGTCCCAGCATCTGGTGGCAGTGCCTGGGCCTCAGACCTGGCTTCACTGTCTCAGGGTATGCCCCAGACTCAAACTCAGCCCATGTTCTCTGTTGGAGGAGCAGCTTTCCCTGGTCAGCCCTTCCCACCTACTTCCAGTGCTCTTCCAGGAGGTGGCCAACCATTTGGTCAGGGAGGCCAACCATTTGGAGCTGCAGGTCAACCATTTGGAGGTCAGCCTGCTGCTGCAGGTCAGCCATTTGGAGGTCAGCCTGCTGGGCAGTTTGGAGCAGTTCCACAGCAACAACCAGCACCATTTGGTCAGCCAAATCCTTTCCAGGTAATTTAATAACCTCAGTTGCAGACTGCGAAACTTAAGTTCTTTTGTCATCTTTGTAAGATAAATAGCATACATGATTTCTAGATGAAAGTTTTTGTCAGTAAGGAGGTACAAACATTTATTTTCACCTATGCTTGTTATAAATGGTACTAAATTTTACTTTTTTTGCTAGCGTGTTAAGATAAGGTGCTGTACAATGTAAAATAGACATGACTATAACCTGTCTTGAAGTAAATGCTGTATAAAATGACTGCTTTAGTTTTTGCCTGAAATCTTGTCAACTGCATGGTTACCAGTAAACATCTGCCTTGCCATACTGACATTTATAAAGTACACAAACATAACGTCAGTAAAAAGTTACTACCAGTTGATAATGCTTATTTAGAAAAGTTCTCTGTAAAATGACAAAAACAATTAGATAATTTGTTTAAAAAGATAATCCTT
This sequence comes from Mercenaria mercenaria, assembly GCF_021730395.1. Classification (NCBI taxonomy): domain Eukaryota; kingdom Metazoa; phylum Mollusca; class Bivalvia; order Venerida; family Veneridae; genus Mercenaria; species Mercenaria mercenaria. The sequence continues at coordinate 33,271,640 of NC_069363.1, forward strand.
TGCTGTCAGTTTCTGACTCTTTTGAAAGTATACAGCTAATCTTTCTGTTATCAGTGTCATACACAGGAAGTATATATGGTACTGATAGACTTTTATTGATTGGTTCAGTAGAATTTAGGATTACCTGTAATACTGTTGACAAAAAATTGAAACTTCGGATCAAATTGTTAGCATGCCTTCTCAAGGAATAGTGAGAGCTATTGTACTCACCTGAACATTGTCATTGTTGTCTGCTTCAGTGTTACCTTCATACCTTGGTTAAAGTTTCGCATGCAAGTTTATATCTTTGCATATATTGGACTGAAATTTTACACAACACTTCCTAGTCATCGAACCTACTAAAATAATCAAGCTAAATAATTCAGTTCAAATTTTGGCCTTTACGACTTAAGAAATTTGGGTTGAAGTTTTGCATGCACCTATGAAGCTGAATCTCAGTAACAGCTATACACATTGGATTAAAACTTCACACAATGTTTCCCAGTCATTAAACATTCTAAAATAATCAAGTTTGACAACTCTTGTTTTAATTTAACTCAAATCCTGGACCTTTTTTGACTTAGAAAGTTTAACGTTTTGCATGTAACTAAATATCTAGGTGTATTTCACATGCTATCTTTCTCAGCAGACATCCATTCTAAACTAAGTAACAAAACTTTTGAATGAAACATTTTATTCAAATTGTAGCCTTTTTGACATTATATAATAAAGAGAAAATTTGGTTGACGTTTTTACATAGCTGTAATAAGATTTTCATTTCTAATGAATGGTTATCAAATGCTTAGTTATGTCAGTCTTGCCAAGTTATTGCCCTTGTTTGACTTGTCTGATGTTCAGCACCTGTACTTCATGATTTTGTTTTATTCACAGCTCCCAAGTGTTCCACCTAGAACAGGTATGGGATTTCCTGGAGGGAACTTCCCAGGTACAGGAAACTTTCCTCCTACTCCGTTCCCTGGTACCCAGCAACAAGGACCAGCTTTCCCTGGTGTCCCACCTAGGCCTGGTGCCCAGCCTGCTGTTTCTATTACTGTAAGTATGATTATTTTTCTGCTTCCTCTGAGAAATCTTTTCTAATTTCATATAGATTTCAAATTATTAGTCCCCTACTGTTGGAACACTATATGAATGCTGTCTGACTGTCCATCCACAAATCAGGATCCTGCAATTACTCAGAAAGTCAGAAATTATTCAAGCTAGGTTCATAAAATTTTGTATGTCAATAGAGGGCAATATGTACATTATGCATATACATGACCATAACTTTTATATGCATTGATAGATTATCTTAGTGCTACACAGAAACGTTCCCTATGAGACAGTATGTCAACACATGATCTATGCTTGTCGGTTAAAGGCCATGGTGACTTGACAAAATTTGTTTTCACTCCTTAACTTTTATATGCATAGAAGGATTTTCTTACCACTACAAGCAAATGTTTCAGACAGTATGTTGCATACATGACCCATGCTTAGTGGTCAGAGGTCAAGGTCATTATTGAAATTAAAGTAAAAATAGTTTTTTTGTTCCATAACTTTTAATTGCATTGAAAGATTTTTTTACTACTACACAGAAGTTTTCCCAGTGATTAGACTATGTGTCACTCATTTGAACCATGGTTGTTGGTCAAAGGTTAAGGTCACTATTGAAGGTCAAGTAAAATTGTTTCCACTTTTATGTGCGTTGATGGATTATCTTAGTACTGCACACAAATGTTCTCCATGAAGAGACAATGTGTGGCCTACATGATCTATGTTTGTAGGTCAAGGTCATTATTGTAATTTAAGTAAAAATAGCTTTTGTTTCATAGCTCCTTAATGGCTTGAAGCATTTTAAGTCCTAACACTGTTGCCAACAACCACAAGTGACGAACACTAACAAAGTTTTCCACTGGTAGGGGACTTCTGTATTGCCACTGCACACTCAGTCACTTGTTTATTCTACATTTTAATGTAAATAGTATGGACTTAATACTCAGTGTTTCCTACTCACTGACAATTGCTTTGTATGAATCTGAAAACTTGTACCTATTTTTGTAATGATTGAGGAAAAAAGAAATTATTTTATGGTTAAATTTTAGCAAAATTTACGTAGTCTATGATGATTTATCGTTACTTGAAAGATTCAAATGATTGGTCTGTACTTAAGTTGCAAATCAAGGTAGTTTAAATATCATTATGTCAGAAGTGACTAAAGATGCAGTTATATTTTACAGCCAGCAAATGATCCATTTGGAAGTGACCCATTTGCCAGCAACAGTGCATTTGAAGAGGGTGTTCTTGAGCCAGCAAGGCTAGAAACTATGAAAGAAGAGTCACAGGTCACCAATTCTGGGAAGGTTGATGTGTTTGGAGACCTTGTCAATATTGGCGGGAAAACTAAAGCATCAACACCAAAGGATATGTTTGCAGAACTAGCGGCACCTGAGAAGAAGTCATTGAATGAGCTGAAAGTTGATAAATCTCCATCACCCAAGCCGGCCTCACCTGTCGGGTTTCAGGCAAGTGGGGATCCTGCATCCGCTGCACCTGACCCCTTTGGAAATACGGAAAATCCCTTTGGCACGTCCGATCCTTTTGCAAATGATCCCTTTGCCAGCAATAGTATTGGAACAAGTCAACCTACTGCACAACCCAGCACGCATCAAGATGCTTTATTTGGCGGCAACTTTTTTGGTGATGCTAATGATGATGATGATGCATTTAATATACCCCTTCCGCAGGGACCACCTCCACCTCTTCCTGAAAATATTGCTAGTCAAAACCTGAACCTTAACCCCTCATCTGGACCTCTTCCACCTCCTAGACCTTCTGTGGATACACCCCCTCTGCCTGTTCATAATCCACCCCTACCTCCACGCCCAAAATCAACAAGCTCTGATAGCACTAAAAGTACTAGCAGTTTGAATTCATTAACAGAACCTCAAAATGTGAGTCAACAGTCAACACCCCCTCTTCCACCAAGGCCAAAATCAAACATTGACACAAAGGTTGTGCCTAGGCCAAGACCTAGAGCTTCATTATTGAAAAATTCGCCTAACGCGGCAACTTTGTCTTTAACAAAATCTGACAATACTCATACTGATAAAGCTCAAACTGTGAAACCAACAAAAACTGTGATAAACAGAGAAAGTGACTCAATTAATGAAAATGCAGTTAACTGTGTTAAATCAAATGATAGTGATAAAAACATTGAACAAAAACAAAAAATCTCACAAAGTGCCATTAAAGACAAAACTGTACAGAAAGAATCTCATAAAAATGTGACTTCAGATACTCCAGAGATTATGCATAGAACTTCTTCTACTGTGGCAGACCCTTTTATATCTACAGACCCTTTTGCTTCAGAAGACCCATTTATGCAATCTGACCCTTTTGCAAATGACCCGTTTGCATCAGATCCTTTTGCAGACAATACACAACCTGCTAGCAAAGATGATCCTTTTACCACTGTAGTCACCAGTCCACACGCACACACTGAGGCTGATCCATTTTCTGTGTTCGACAACACTTTGTCAAATGATTCAGCTTTTAAATTTGAAAGATCTTCATCGAAAAAAGGGAAAGTAAAGATTTCTGGTAAGTTGAGTAATATCTGTTTATTCATTCTTCTCTCTGTGCCAGATAGTAAAGGGTCTGGACACACAGGTTCCCATTATGCTTTTTTGTTGGAATATGTTGTTTTTATTGGACTGTAAATGTAGGGTGCATCTGAATGGCACGAAGTGACCTGTAATTGAACTAGAATCCAGAGAATTGTTCTTACTGGAATGTTTTTTTGTGTATGTATTAATTATAAGTTAATACTAAAACTACTTACTCAGCACTAGGGTAGTCTTGTTACCACTTTTTTTATGTGTAAATTATTTGGCCTGCAAGTTTTCTTTTGAAATTGCATAACATTTACGCCCTTTGCAACATTATTCGTTCTCTCACAATTTTATGGACATTATACTCTGATATTAATGTAAATATTTATTAACTTTAAACATTAGGCCAAATGGCATAGTTTTCTGATATTGTGTCCAGCCCTGTTACCTTCTGGTCCAGAGTAAACTAAGGAAAAGCTGATTTCTATTTCAAAGGATGTAGTTGTTAATGAAAAACTGAGGAGATAATAATTTAATGTAAATGCATATATTTTCATTAATTAACAGGCTCTTTCTTTTCACAAAGGACTTTTCACGATTGAATCATAACTCTTTGAAGGGGAAACAAGACGACATTCCAAAGCATCATCATAAATCTATTATAAAAATAAAACATTGAAATTTTGTACTAAAACGATTTCTTTTTTATTTCGCACTTTTCTAATGTCTGGTATTCATCTACATGTATTTGCAAACAAAATGTAAATCAATCTTTCAGGAAAGAAGCAATCTTGGTTAAAAGTAAATATTCTGTAATTTTATTTTTCAATTATTTTGTTAATTTCTTGAAAGTTGAAACATAGCCAGTTGTTTTGCTGCAGTTGATGTATTTATGCATTGAGTGTGAATGCTTCTTATTTGCCTGAAGGGAAGTATTTTGAGATGGCGCAGGGCGTCCGACCGTCTGTTTGCAATTTCATTTCCGCTGCATTAACATAGCTTTGACATATGATCGTCAAACTTAATTTGAACATTGCTCATGGACCTTGGATGACCTCTATTAATTTTGAGGTCTGCATTTTAGAGGTTAAGGTCACATTGATCTTGAGACTTTAGGTGATTTCCAACGATTAATAACTAAAACTTCATGTAATGGTATTTCAACTGAATTCTTGACCTACAATTCTCAAACTTGACAGGCACATTTCCCATTGGCAGTGCATGCCCTCAATTGATAGTTAATAGGCTTACAGTGACTGTCTGTACTAAAACCATTTCTGCTTAATAATTTGAGAGTGATTTGACCTATGACCCTCAAACTTGGTAGTCTTATTTCCAGTTACCAGTAGATGACTCCCATTGATTTTAAGGTCAGTGGGTCAGAAGTCAAGGTCACAGTGACAGTAACAAAAAGTGTTCCTTCTTAGCATCTTGAAACTGGCTTGACCTTCCCCTAAACTTAGCAGGCAGATTACTTATGGAAATTGAATGGCCTATAAAATGAATTTGAGGTTAGTTGATCTAAGATTAATCAAGTTGAATGTTGGTATAAAAAGAACATTTTATTTTGGATCCAATTTGATATTGAAGTTTCTCAAAGGTCTTGTAAAATGATCATGTGGACATAGTCTGTGATGGAAGTCATCATTTATCTGTCTGTTTGCAATTTAGTTTCTGCTCAATAACTAGTTTCTGCTCAATAACTTCAGATTGCCTTGACCAATCATTTCACAAACTTTATAGGCACACTTTGCTTCTGGCGTATTTTGCTCCACAAGCAGTGCTCTTGTTTTGCTTTTGTGAATTTCTTTGTTTTCTGATGTCGGTGTTGGTATGGTTACATTATGCTTAAGGACTTAAAACCCATTCTTTTAGACAGTATAGATAGGGAAAGATAATCAAAGCCATTACTTCCTACCAGTTATCTTGTACCTTTGATATATTACATTTACAGGTTTTAGATTTCATCATTTTTTTCCAAATTAATTATATTTTCTGCTTCCAGAGCCACGAAATGAAAAATATGTAATGTGTTTATATACTTGATATACTAGTACCTTCCTATTGTACTTGTCATATATTCTATACTTATTTTTCTCTTTCAATCAGTAATTTGCATTTGTACCACATAACCATCGAGTACATTTCCATTTTGGATACAGTATATTCTACTCACCATATTGGATAATGTATCCAGCACATGGATTCCATATGAACTAAAAGATAAAAAGCTGTTGATTGATAAAAGTATCCTCATGAAATTTGGCATCAGTGAAAGAAAAATAAGCATAGAATGAAAAGATTATTTTACATTGTCTTGTACAGTATGTGATATGTTTGGACTCATACCAGTAGGTATTTCCAGTATATTTTTTCAAATGGGTAAATGTCTAGAAATATATTGCCATTTTGTACAGAACAGTGTTAAATAACGGAACAGTAATCACCATGTGTAAATCCTGTACCATGCTACTTTCCAGTTTTAAAAAAGAAGTACCATAATTTTATTATACACATTTACCAGTTATGCCAATGTGAAAAGAAAACACTTATTAAAAGATAACATATTTGGTTTAGGGTAGAAAATATCAATTCATTTTGTCTAAATATACTTTTCTTTTATGGTATGAGTGACATTAGTCTGTGACTTTTATCTCTTTGTCTTTTATCTAAAACCATTTGTAATACAGCAAATGGTATTCATTTAGAGTAAATTAAATGCCACACTTCCATTATTGGCAGATATTTTCAGTATTGATTAATTTGCTTCGTTATTGTAAATATAAAAAGTAACAGTGAAGTGAGTCATTGGCTTCTGAATCAGCTCAACTGAACCAAAAAGTTCAGTGTGAGGTATTGGTATAGGTGGGTGATCCAGTGACCATAGTTAGTTTGTTAACACTAGAGAAGTAACAGTTTTGGCCAAGTCTTTAATGAAACTTGGTCAGAATGTCGTCTTGGTAAAATCTTGGAGCTTGGAGGAGTTTGAAAATGGACTGTCTGGGATCAAAACCTGAGTCATTATCATAGAAAAGCCATGTTAACACTGTACAAGTCTAGGCCAAGATTCTTGGGTCAAAAACTACATCACTAGGTCAAATTATAGAAAAACTTTGTTAACACATTAAATACAGTTTTTGTACCAGATCTGAATAAAACTTGGCCAGACTGTTTTATTTTTAGCTCCACTATTTGGAGAACAGGGGTGCTTTTCTACTCGCCCAGTGTCAGCGTGAGCTTTCTTGGTTAAAGTTTTTTGGCAACCTTTGTTCTTCTTTGTTACTGTTGCTTACATCTTACTGTAACTTTACATTAACATTGTTCAGCATGCAAACAAAGTATGTGCAGGGGCTGGGCCCATTATACCCAAGGTTAAGGTCACCAAGGTGTTATACTTAGGTTATTTTTAAGGTTAAAGTTTTTTGGCAACCTTTGTTTTTCTGTCATATCTTTGTTACTATTGCTTATATCTTACTGTAACTTCACATAAACATTGTCCAGCATACAAAGTATTTGCAGGGGTTGGGCCCATTATACATAAGGTCAAGGTCACCAAAGTGTTATACTTAGGTTACTTGTCTATGAATTCTAGGTGGAATTGGAGAATGGGTTGTCTGAGGTTAAAAACATGTTTACTAGAACTTAACATAGAAAAGATTTGGTCATTTTTCTTTTGGTCTAGTTTGGATGAAACTTGGCAAGAAAGAGTGTCGTTACAGTATCTGAGTCTAGCGTGAATTTTGATTCTTGAAGAAAAATACTTTAAGAGCCAACAGACCATATTTTCTATTTCGTTAACTTGAAATCTGGTTAATGAAATCAATGGCAATTGCAAAAGTGGGTCAAATTGGCATTAATAATGTTCACTAGGTTAAAATAGAAAAACATAGTCCATTAATTTAGAAATCACATATTTGAATAAATTGTCATAAAACTGTCCATCAAGTTTTTACTAAATAGTAAATACAGATGTTATCTTCCATAATACAGGCTATTGTGACATATATTTAATGTCAAACAGTCAAGGTCAGGTGAGCAACTCAGTACCGTCATGGTCCTCTAGTTTATAAAGTCAGTTTTAGTCTGTTAAATACTGATAATTACAAGAAGCTCTGTACTGTTTCTTCATTAAGTAAGATGTGTTGAAAAGTAGAAGGGATCCACCTGTACTAAAATATCAACTTAAATAAATATTGGCTTTCATGATTTTTGATGTTGAGTAGACATTGCAGTTTCATTATTTACAGTTTTTAATACTTTCAAAGTTTTCTATATTATGTACATGTGGAAGTATGCCCTGATAAGATGCACTATTTTACATGTATTTTACCAATTTTGTACTTCCTGTTTCAGGCCAATGATCCATTTGGTATGCCACAAGCTTTTAAATGAGGTACGTTCAAGAAATAGGAGTCCCTGTGATGTAACACGTACACACTTTTAATGTTTAGTTAGGTTATCTTTTCTTACTTGAACAAACAAGATAAAAAGACAACTTTTGACCTTCTGTATTTGATTCATAGTCTTGTGTTTTACCTATAAAGCTATCTGAATATGAGTATCAGTAATGTATGTAATGTATAACTGTTTTATCTTCTAGACAAATGATCTTCAATGAACGACATGGCCAAAGATGTACAAGACTTGTTTACAACGTTACAGCTTGGTGAAACAACTGGAGTGATTATTTCTAAAATACAGTATGGATTGGATTTTCTTTGAAGCATTTCATACCATGTGATTAATGATATAAATTTAGATAGAAATTGGAACTTGAAACATGACCCTTATACAGATTCTCTACAGAAATTTTGAAAATATGGCTTGTAACAACCGAGTTCATTACTATATGGAGGGAACATCATTGTGGTTGTTTTTAGTATAACTTGGACTAAAAAAACTTTGTAACTCTAGACCGATAGACAGCTTGTAATACTGTAGTAGGGTAGAGTATCTTAACAGAAATTTTAAACATAGATGTTTGATACACTCTCAACTAAGCACCTACTGATAGGTCATTAACGGGGCTTTAGACTCTCTACATAGAAAGTAATAAATGAAACTCCTTACACCAACAACCTTCCGACATAAAAAGTAATAAATACACTTTATTTGATAAAGTGAGCATTTTTCTACATGTTTATGGTGTATTGGAACTTGACTATTATGGACATCTACATAGTGGTATTGTAGTGCAGTCTAAAACTTATATTTCTGATGCATATTTAACAATGTGATGATTTTCAACTGTTAACCTGTCATATACTATTATCCACATATATAATATTAGGATCTCTGTCAAGGATTTACTGAACATATTATTGGTATTCTAACAAATTTGAAGTAAGAAAGTGACCTGGAAGTTTTAAGACAGACTTAGTTATTGAAATTTCACCATTAAAAGAATGTTTTTGAGACCAGACATTTTTGTGACTAGTGATATTTACTAGCGGCACAACTTCATTTTCAAGGCAGCTTAGTTAACATTTCAAAAGCTTTTCTTATATCATATCAGGATTTATATATTACCCCGAGTTCAGTGTTGGACTGTCCAGGGCAAACCATTTAGTCTTCCATTACTGTTGTATGTATGCTTTGGTGCTTTGGAATTAATATCCAGATCATTTATAAGCTTGTACATGAATTTTTATTAACCTTGTGGCATATTATAAAAAATCTAATATCTTTGTTTAGTCAGTACTTTCAGGAATGTGTTTACTTGTGAATTTCAGTTTTGTAATTATATCTATAAATATATATGTATTTTGTAACCGTCAGAATATTCTGACTGCCTTGTATTCTATATGTTTGGTACCGGTACTCTTTTATAAAAGGTATATCATATAAGTACTATACAATGTATCTTGTGTTTCTTATCTGTCAAAGTGCTGTTAGGGTACCCATTTCTGCTTTCTAGGCACTGCTTGCTAAAACTGTAAATATTGCTTTACAGGCTACTAATTGATACTATATTCATAATAGAAAGAGATCAGTTGTGAAATTATTAACGTTTTTTGATATTCAGGTTAGTGGGGTGGGTTGCGAAATCATAAAAGATATTTGTGGACTCAAAATGGTGATTTTCTTAAGGTGGTACATATTAACACATTTGATTTTTCATTCTCACTCTATGTATTGTATATTTTTGTGTGTTCACAATTTGTGAAAAGTAAAACAGTCATATTAAGCCAGGTTACATCTTCATGTAAACCTTAAATTTTTCCCCATATATGTAATTGAAATCATAGTTTTTTTGCAAAATTATCAAAAATGTCTGAACTTACATTTGTAGCAAAAATTAAGGTTGTAAATACATGTTTCTGATTTTACTGCTACACGTTATATTGTGTTTCCAGCCGTTCTGGTTTGAATGTAGAAGTTGACGTTTTATGTATAAATAGTTAATGGCCAAAAATTGTTAATGTTTTTGTTTAGTCTTCCATTAGTTGCAATATTGTTAGGGGTTTGTTAGTGACTTGGGTATTTTTATCAGAAAACCAAATCTTATTTGTAGATGTAGATGTTTGTTGGTACACACCTGTTGGTATTGTTACATACAATGTTACAGCTTTATAATGAAGAAAATACTGCTCAGTACTTGTGCTTATATGCAGTATAAAATTATAACACAATTGAATGTTGTCCTGATCAGTTTATAAACTTGCACCATTTAGGTAGATTACTAAAACTCGTGTTTATTAAGGTTTAGGAGTATATCACCAAAACACAGAAATATTTTATAAACGAATAACATCGTTATCAATATTTTACCTGACCATTACATGTTCTGCCGTACTGTCCCGTACTGAAAATATTCTGAAAAAGTTGTCCCCCTTTGAAAATGAATGCCATTTGTAAAGAAATAAAAATAAACAATCGCTGAAAACTGTGTTCCACCTAGTTATGTGAAATTTCAACACTCGCACGGTATTACAAATGCATCAAAACAAACATGTGTAACAGTTCCTTGAAAATGGTGAGTTTTTAAAAGCGCTTGACTGTCAGGAAGTGGGGCCTGTTTAAACAGTTCTTTTTTTCGGAATTCAATGCTTATATCAGTATATTGACACTTGTTTTGTAGAGTAATATAAGTAATATACACGCTATCATTACAAAAACAACAACACAAGTGTCGGTATACTAATATAAACATTAAATTCCGAAAAAACGACTGTCTAAATGGGACCCACTTCCGGGCAGTGAAACGCCTTCAAAAATTCACCATTTTCAAAGAACTGTTACACATGTTAGTTTTGATTCATTTGCAGTCGGATGCGAGTGTTGAAATTTCACATAATTAAGTGGAACACAGTTTTCAGCAATTGTTTATTTTTATTTCTTTACAAATGGCATTCATTTTCAAAGGGGGACAACTTTTTCAGAATATTTTCAGTACGGGACAGTACGGCAGAACATGTAATGGTCAGGTAAAATATTGGTAACGATGTTATTCGTTTATAAAATATTTCTGTGTTTTGGTGATATACTCCTAAACCTTAACTCCCATCATTATTTTCGTAGATTCCATAAAGAGATGGGAACATATATTCCATAAAGAGATGGGAACATATATTCCATAAAGAGATGGAAACATAAAGAGATGGAAACATATATTCCATAAAGAGATGGGACCATATATTCCATAAAGAGATGGGACCATATATTCCATAAAGAGATGGGAACATATATTCCATAAAGAGATGGGACTGTTTTCAGATAACAGTTACAGTTGCATTTTTTTCCACCAGTTTTGCCGCTTATTTGGTGTAGAAGAAATGGCTTTTTTTTCAATTATGATCAAAATGAAATTTATAATGTTATTCAATACCTAAGTTGTGTAACTGCAAAGACATTTAGGTATTTTAAGTTTTCAACAAACTGCTGAGAAACTTTCCCACAATTTTACAGTTGATGTTGAAAATACTCTCAGACCTTACATATTTCCGTTATGTACTCTTACATTATTTTTGTCTTCAATTTTATATCCTTATTTAGTCATATATGTATTTTCAGTTTAGTATAATATGTACATGTACTTTTGATGGCCTAAAACAAAGATGGCATTTTTACGTGCAATAGATCAGTTAAATAAAACCCAACTTACAAAATGCTCATTTTTTAGGTTCTAGCTGCTAGTGTATATTTATAGCAATACTAAGTATTATTTTGACGTATTATTTATGTTACATCTATAATTACAGTTGAATGTGTGATCAGAATTATGTTGTTAAGTGTGCTTATTACATTGCTAGATTTTATTTCATGATTGACTTATTTATATTTTAATTCTGTTAATGACAAATAAATCATATTGATTTTTAGGCTTTGTTGTGAGTGTTGTCTTTATATAGAATAGAATTCTTTATTACCTCCACACAGGAAGAGTACAGAATTGTTTTGGTGTTGTCTGTCTGGCTGTTTGTACGAGCCCACATTTTTATACTTAGGTGGCTATAGAACAAAAGGTAACTTTACATTTTCTTTGATGTCATTCATTCAATAAGCTTTTATGTGGCTATTTTTCTATTACATGGCTGAAAGAACAATAGAGAGCTATATACCGGTAAATACCCATTTGTAGGAATGTCCATCTTTATGTGCTTCCATCCGATATTGAAAATGTTTCTAATTCAAAAAGTATTGTAGTTAGAATCACCAAACCTCATATAATAATTAATTTGTACATGACCTTTGCCCCTTGACCTTTTAAAAGCAGAGTTTTCCCCCCTTGATTTAGTAAAAATAATTGAAAATCAATACAAAACAAAAAATATTTTTTTAATTAACCTTGGTAGCACATTGTATTGAAAATTGATTGATGGTGTAGTCCAAAAACAGTTTATCTGATCTTGAAAATTTAACGTATTTTTTTTTCTATGAAAATAATGGTCTAATGAAATTCTCTGTGTGAAAGGTTAATACAGTTAACATGCCAGAGCGCAATCCAGTTTATGAAGGAAGTCTTGTATTTTCTAATGTGCCTTCGGTGAACTTCTACCAGAGATAGTTGTCCCATTATTTATATCTGCTGGGCTGATAGTACCAGTATATAGAGGACACTCAAAACTGTTCTATGTCAGAATAATTTCACTCAATCTTTTCTTCGATGACCCTCTACCATAATAGTTGAATCATAACTATACAACCAAAGGAGCTGTGGTCTGGGGCCATCATGACCCTCTTGTTCACATTTTCTAACCTTTTATTCTTTTGATTTGGTAACTAGATCATATACACCAGAAAATGCCCCATTTTCTACCTGATCTACATGAAACTTGGTCAGAATGTTTGCCTTTATATCATCTAGGCCATGTTCAAACCAACAGTCATCTTTGGTCAGACATTATTTAGTATGTCAAGTTGTAGAAAAGTTCCATCAACACTGAGTAGACTGTAACATTTGTAGGGTTAAGAAGGGTTTCACATTTAAGACAATATCTTGTGCATTCTCTACAAAAACTGGGTGGATATTCATACATTAAATGGTATGTCATAATTATGTACTCTAAATCATAACATTTTGTGGAAATATAATTTCATGTTGTGTCGGACTAGGCCAAATATTTTGTAGGGATATGTAACGGTGTATTTGAAGTTTTAAAGATGTCACTGAAATTAATGGAAATTTTCTTTGTTGAAATATTATGTTTACTATTGACACGACTATGAATGCAAGTCTCCCAGGAATAATAATGTTTTTACAGGAGTATACATATACATGGAACAGCTAACTCTGTTATTTAGCCAATATAACTTGGCTGGCTTTGTGGTTATTGGTATGAGCTGAAGTCAAAACTGGATTTCCCTTGAATACTAAACTAGCTTCAGTTTCATCTTCTGTACATTTGTTTACCTGTATGTTTTGATTTGTCACCAAAGACTACACTAGGTCCTGTAAAACTACTAGTTAAGATTTTATCTATTCTGTCACCTTTACTTGAGTTGAGTTACAAACAGAATTTCAATGAAAGTGTAGGATTAGTTTTGTTGGTTATGGTTGCACTATTCATGATTTCTGAGCCCCAATAAAACTATTAAAATTGTATTGTATATTTTATCTCGTGAAATGTGGCATTTGAGCAGTTTGATATAAACATGTTTATTACCTACCAAGAAAATGCCATCATTTTATTTACTGAAAGATCTTTGTAGGAATGATAGATATGTTCATACATATAAATTATGAATAATAAACATGTTTATATTTTAATATTTACTCTACTGCAAAGTTTTTCTAAATTATTAGCACTGTATAGCAATAGCTCTTATTTTCAAACATGTTTTTCATGATACACTCCAAGTGTGTAATGGTCTAGAGATCACAGTCAGTTTAAATAACGAGGAAATGCTAAAGTAGCATCAAGAATTATGGTCCCTGAATATGGTCGCAATTTCCATGTTGATTTAACACTATTCTGACAAACCTGAGTCCTACCTTGGTTCATAAGACAATTACAAACCTCAAATTGATGAAAATGCATTTTCTTAAGCAATAGTAAAGTGTAGGTGCTACAAATATTAGTTATGTTCAATCAAAATTGCCAGAACTAACAATGGCAATGCAATAATGGTCACACATCTTGAGCAAAAGGTTGTTTTTTCTTCGAAATCTTAGTTAAACTAAACCAGGTCTGTTTCCAATCCAACTATTATGACAGCTTCTGTTTACATAGCCATTATGTTGCAATTTTAGTAGTTTGCAAATACAGTCGAATACCGTTACCTCGATATTCAAGGGACTGTAAAAATTGCATCGACGTATCCGAAGTTCGACGTAACAATATCAACTATCCGGGACTACTTTTTACTTATGTCAGACGTCTATATTGTTATTATATCAAATGCATTTTCAAAGGGTTTGAAAGGGGAAAGAAACAATATAAAACATGAATACGATTTTAATTTTATTGACAAATAAAACATCTTAATTAAATCATACATATATACATACATAAAACTTTTTAATTTTTCAAAATATATGTGTAAACATTAGAATTTTTATTCCTTTCCTAAACAAGTCTGAATGCAGCGGTAATGTTCCTAGATGATCAGTCATTTTGACTGTTCTTCGATAACGAAAATTTGCCAGTTAAATACGCATATTGTTACTCAATCCTACATGGCAGATTTTTATTCCGTCAAACTGAAAAATATTTCATCAAAATTAGTTGTTATATTGGAAAACAGTTTGCCCGCTTGCACGCTGTTTTATAAGGGTATATATGTATATATTGGGAATTAAATGCAAACTTCCTGACATTTAAATTGAATTAAAGATTAAATAACAAACAAAACAAACGCACAAACTAACTTGATTATGATTAATACATCGCCGGACAACAATAGGTTGATTTTCACACCTTACACATAACATGGATATTTTTTGACAAGCTGTGGTGACATCGACAAAACCAGGTGTAAAAACAGTACAGGTAAAGTGACGGGACTGAAAAATCTCATCGAGCTAAACAAAATATCGAGCTAATCATATCGAGGTAATGATAAATAATTACATTAAAATATATAGGGAAAAATCGGGACCGACTAAAACACATCGTGCTAACCGGAGTATCGAGCTAACCGATATCGAGGTAACGATATTCAACTGTATGTGAAAATTTACAAAGACAAGACAGTCGCAACGCCTGGTGCCCCAAGAGCCAAAAGGACGTTATGGAAAACCTGTATCTACTAAACTCGCGTTAACAATTTCTTTTTGCATGTTTAAATGAAAACTTCCAGTAATTTGCTCTGCAGAAAAAGTCCCCTCACTGACTGCCATGCTCAATTCTAAACACGATTTAAACATAAAGACAAGTAAGAAAAGTGCATATGCCTATTGCAGGCCTCCCAACAGGATATGATGTAAATAAAGGTTTTTTTTCTTCAGGTTGTTTTTGTAAAAATAAAGGTTATCTTGGGGCACTTTTGGGTAAAAATAAAGGTTAAATTTGTGATCTTATTCCACTTCCCTGCTGCAATAGTACTTGCATTTTCTGAACAATCCCTTTTGTCAACACCTTCATTACTCAAGGGAAATAATTGATTATAGAAAGTAAACTGAGAATGAACACCATATGGCAACCTTAATCCTACCTTAATCCTATTTCAGTGCAATTAGAAAAGTAATCCATCTATGTAACCTGCAAATGCCAATAAGACAATTACACATCTAATAGTCCTCAAATTGTTTTCATTGACTTTTTCATATTTCTTAACATATGTCCCATACTTTAATGCATCAATATACATGCAGCAGACCAGTAGCTTTATCAACATATTTCAAACAATAGTGCAAGAATGTCACAATATACGCCCGTCACAGCAAATTTCTTTACACTAGCATCTGTATTTGCAAATGGAATTTTAATTTTGTGGTTGTTAGTAATTATTGTAATTCTTCTGTTTTTCTGAATCCACATAAAAACTCCTTACCAGGTAGAGTTACCTTAAAATACACCTAAAATTTGAAAGTAACATCTATGTTGTACCACAGAAAAGTGGTCTTGGTTTTTCCCTACGGTCAATTATAAAAAAGTTACAATATAAGTTATTTATAGTAACAACAAAGGGAAGTTATTCTTTAAAAAAAAATAAACAAGAGGACCATGATGGTCCTGAATCGCTCACCTCTTCCCACATGACCCAGTTTTGAGTATGACGTTGTTTTTTCTATTATTTGATATAGTGACCTAGTTTTTGAGCTCATGTGACCCAGTTTTGAACTTCAATTAGATATTATCAAGATGAATATTCTGACCAATTTTCATGAAGATCCATTGAAAAATATGGTCTCTAAAGAGGTCACAAGGTTTTTCTATTATCTGACCTATTGACCTAGTTTTCGAAGGTACGTGACCCTGTTTTGAACTTTACCTAGATATCATCAAGGTGAACATTCTCACTAATTTTCATGAAGATCTCATGAAAAATATGGCCTCTAGAGAGGTCACAAGGTTTTTCTATTTTTATACCTACTGGCCTAGTTTTTGACCGCACGTGACCCAGTTTCGAAACTGACCTAGATATCATCAAGGTAAACATTCAGATCAATTTTCATGAAGATCTCATGAAAAATATGGCCTCTAGAGAGGTCACAAGGTTTTTCTATTTTTAGACCTAGTTTTTGACCGCAGTTGACCCAGTTTCAAACCTGACCTAGATATCATCAAGATGAACATTCAGACCA
Source organism: Mercenaria mercenaria (assembly GCF_021730395.1). NCBI lineage: Eukaryota > Metazoa > Mollusca > Bivalvia > Venerida > Veneridae > Mercenaria > Mercenaria mercenaria. Next base: position 33,288,419 of record NC_069363.1, read on the forward strand.
ACTTTCATACAGATCCCATGAAAAGTATGGCCTCTAGAGAGGTCACAAGGTTTTTTTATTATTTGACCTACTGACCTAGTTTTTTTAAGGCATGTGACCCACTTTCAAATTTGACCTAGATATCATCAAGGTGAACATTCTGACCAATTTTTATGGAGATCCATTCACAAGTATGGCCTCTAGAGAGGTCACAAGGTTTTTCTATTTTTAGACCTACTGACCTAGTTTTTGACCGCATATGACCCTGTTTCGAACTTGACCTAGATATCATCAAGATGAACATTCAGACCAATTTTCATACAGATCCCATGAAAAATATGGCCTTTAGAGAGGTCAGAAGGTTTTTCTATTATTTGACCTACTGACCTAGTTTTTGAAGGCACGTGACCCACTTTCGAACTTGACCTAGATATCATCAAGGTGAACATTCTGACCAACTTTCATGAAGATCTCATGAAATATATGGCCTCAAGAGAGGTCACAAGGTTTTTCTATTTTTAGACCTAGTGACCTAGTTTTTGACCGCACGTGACCCAGTTTCAAACTTGACCTAGATATCATCAAGGTGAACATTCTGACCAATTTTCATGAAGATCTCATGAAATATAAGGCCTCTAGAGAGGTCACAAGGTTTTTCTATTTTTAGACCTACTGACCTAGTTTTTGACCGCACATGACACAGTTTCAAACTTGACCTATATATCATCAAGACGAATGTTCAGACCAACTTTCATACATATCCCATGAAAAATATTGCCCTTAGGGAGGTCACAAGGTTTTTCTATTATTTGACCTACTGACCTAGTTTTTGACCGCACGTGACCCAGTTTCAAACTTGACCTAGATATTATCAAGGTGAATGTTCTGACCAATTTTCATGAAGATCTTGTGAAATATATGGCCTCTAGAGAGGTCACAAGGTTTTTCTATTTTTAGACCTATTGACCTAGTTTTTGAAGGCACGTGACCCAGTTTCGAACTTGACCTAGAGATCATCAAGGTGAACAATCTGACCAATTTTCATGAAGATCTTGTGAAATATATGGCCTCTAGAGAGGTCACAAGGTTTTTCTATTTTTAGACCTACTGACCTAGTTTTTGATGGCACATGACCCAGTTTCGAACTTGACCTAGATATCATCAAGATGAACATTCTGACCAATTTTCATAAAGATCCCATGAAAAATGTGACCTCTAGAGTGGTCACAAGCAAAAGTTTACGGACGCACGCACGCACGGACGGACGACGGACACCGCGCGATCACAAAAGCTCACCTTGTCACTTTGTGACAGGTGAGCTAAAAATCAAAAAAAAAAATTGTAAGTCCACACAAAAATCCTTACCAGGTAGAGATAGGTCAAAATACACCTCAAAATTAGATGTAACATGCATGTTGTACTACAGAAAAGTGGTCTCGATTTTGCCCTACGACTAGTAATGAAAACGTTACAATATAAGCTATTTATAGTTATAACAAAGGGAAGTAATTCTAAAGAAGGGACCTGCACATGACACTTTGTATCATGATGGTGTACAATTGTGCCAAGTTACATCAAAATCCCTCCATGCATGAAGAAGAAATGCTCCGGACAAAGTTTTCATTCTTGTATCCTTTGACCTCTGTGACCTTGACCTTAGACCTAGGGACCTGGTTCTTGCACATGACACTCCGTCTCATGATGAACAATTGTGCCAAGTAAATCAAAATCCCTCCATACATGAAGAAGATATGCTCCGGACAAAGTCATTCTTGAATTTGACCTTTGATCTCTGTGACCGTTCCCATAATAGGTCAAAATACACCTCAAAATGGAATTATTCTAAAATCGGACCATCGGTTTAGGAGGAGATGTCGTTTGAAGTTTTTTTCAATTTTTAGCTCTGGCAGCCCCTATGTGCAACCAAGCAGAATAGTTTGAATAAATTTGGTAGAGAACCACCCATGGAACGTTATGGCCAAGTTTCATCAAAATCCATTCATTGGTTTTGGAGGAGATGTTTTAAACACAAATGTCTACGACGGACGGACGACTTGATGGATGCTGGACACAGCGTGATCACAACAGCTCACCATGAGCACTTTGTGCTCAGGTGAGCTAAAAACTGGCCTGCATATTCAGCTGCAGCCTTGCTTTTTCGACAAATCAAGTTGGTTTAAATGATTTAAGGTCACCAAAGGAACATATGTATGAAATTATCTTAAAATTTGACAAAGTTGTTTAGATTTTGTTTGACAATTTTTATATTGCAGCTCTAGCTACGTTATTTAACCTTTACCCTGCTAAATTTCTAAAATGGACTGGTCTATCACTCAGTCTGGGCAGTACTATTTGTTATTCAAAAGGGTGTTCACTGAAAATTTACAGACAATAGCGAACAGCTCAGACTATGATCAGCCTGCACTGATGTAATGTACAGGCTGATCTTGGTCTGCACTGGTCAAAAAGGCAGAAACACTTGCCGCCAGCAGAATAGAGAATCAAATAGTTACGATCAAGAATCACCCAAAATACACTTATGTGAAATTATTGCAACATCAGACCAGCAGTTTCTGAGATTTTTAGAAGGAAGAGACGGCTCGATCTGGCTGCAATGCTTTTTACAAATCTGTTTTGAAAAATCTTGTAGAGGGTCACCGAAGTTCGACCATGTTTTTTTTTGGATGAATTAAAACAGTCTTAACAATACCCAGGTATATTTGTGTGAAATTATTTCGAAATTGAGCATGAGGTTTCTGACAAGATACACATGAAAGGAAATGTGATCACATCCCTAGACGGACGTTTTTTGACAAAGTGGAATGATCTTGGTAGACGGTCACCCCAGGAACATCATTTCAAAATCTGGCCAGCAGTCTTTGACAAGATTTTTAAAGTTTCCACTATGTACATATATGAAAAAGTGATCAGCCCTAAAATATTCCAACATTTGAGGAAAAAACCTTTGTAGAGGGTCAACCAAGGAATATTTGTGTTAACTGGGCATATGGCTTTAAAGATTGATTTCCTTTTTTGTTGCCATGGATGGAACTTTTTTGAACAACTCTGGTAGGGGTTTACCCATGGAACATAAAGACAAAGTTTCATCAACTTCCATCAAATGGTTTCAGAGACGTCATTTGAAGAAAGTGTGGACGACAGAAATATCATTGACAGACACACTCAGGTAAGCTAAATATTGCATAGTTTGAAGGAGAGATGTACCTAACCACCTATGCATATAATAAAATTTCAGTAAAGTTGCCTCTATTTTTACCAAGTATTTTATTTGCTCAAATAACTTGTTTTCAGAAAATGATCCTGCCATTATTTTTTCCAGGGCCATCATTATTCAAGCAACTAGGACATCACAGCTGGTTATCAAACTTGGCACAAGATAATATGCCTATTCACGTTAGCCAGATGGCGAAGCCCTTTATTTATTAAACATGGTTGAGATATTATTGGATAATAACTGCTCAAGTTAGAGACAGGACAACTTCCGTGGATGCTGCATGCAGCCTGCCCGCTGCAGATTATCCCACAACACATTGTTTCAGGGCCACGTAAGAAAAACGAAAAATGTAACAGATATTTTATATAAAACTTTTATACCATTCAAGTTATAATACCAACAATATCCCTTAAACGGCATAAACACTTGTTAAAACATTTGGCAATATTCAGATCAGTCCTTTGTTTACACAAAACTACAAGCAACAACATAAAACACATTCATAACAAATTCAAACTTCATTTACACATGAAGATGCCATATGAACAATATCACTAACAAATTCAAATAAAATATTACTAAACATTACCTATGCCATTTTGAGCAACAGAACTGATCATGAACATTGCTTGTTGTCACCATGACAACAATTAAACATAATTTTAACTTAATTAGTCCCTAATCCATCCATAACAACTGTACAAAACATAAATATACACAAATGTACATTGTATTCACAAGCATACAGGATACTTTTTGGTTTATGTTTGAACAGAATTCCCGAGAATATGGCGAGTTCTACATTTCTGATGTACTATCACAGTAAAAACAAATCCAAACATGGTATTCACTATCCAAGTGAAAATATCTATTTTTCAAATTAATGTCATATCTAACATATTCCTAAAAAATATTAGGACCAAGTTATATGTTTCTAAAGTGTCTTCAGATATTCTTCTTTATGTAAGACATCGAGTCAACTTTGGATTTACAAGTATACACCATCCTTATAATTTCTTTGTAAGTGTTTTAGAATTTTAATGTAAATGCACTTCTCTAATATTAACGGAGAATGCAAGAATGGTTTAAACAATGTCATGAGTAAATGCTTCAATCAAATCAATACACGCTCTCACATGTGATTAGTTTTGATAGATGGGTGGTGAGCAATGACTGGATAATGGCTTCTATGATGGACATGGTCTAAAAATGATGGGCGTGGTTACAACTCGTCATGGAGTCCTTCCTCCTCCTCCTCCTCCTCCTCTTCTTCATCTCCCTCATCATCTTTGTCACCTGGAATATCATTTAATGTAGAGATTAACACGGCTAACAAGACATTTCACATGAAATCTGCAGCAGATTTACAGAAGAAAACAAAATTAAAGAGTGCCTCATTTCTCACAGTCATTGCTTCAGCCCAAAATACACTTAACTGCAGTAAAAGAATTGTGAATCTTGTGACAAAAGAATAAACCTAACTTACTATTTGGATTTTAAGCTGTGTTTCCCAGAAAGGTAACTAAAGCTATGCAGCCTTAAACTAGGAGAGTTTTAGAAATTCTATTTAAAGAATGTGTCAATGAAAGCAGGCACCCTCGAGACTAAAAATGCTGGCTTATCTAAATAACACATTAATTCACTGCAGCCAACATTTAATCTACGTGATAGCATTCATATTAGAACAGGGTTAGCAGATTTCCTACAATCGAATCGTATAAACAGACACTTATGTACCTTCTTCTTCCTTTCTCTTTGCTTCTTCTTCATCTCTCTGTTTCTTTTCCTCTTCATCTTGCTCATCCTTCATCTTTTTCTCAGCATCTTTTGTCTGACCCCATGTCTCTTCGCCAACTTTTTCTGCATAAGCTGCATCATCTGTGATGAGGACGTTGTCAAAAATAGTTCCAGATTTGACCTGAAGAGGTAAAAAATATCTGTCTTGTGAATAAGTTTTATAAGCACAAAACTGCAAAATGCACACAACTTGACAGTATTCATTCTATGCACTGAAATCCATAGGACAGAATGACAAATCTGTCCATAAAACGAGTAGAAGTTTTTCAAAGGTTTGTTTTTATTACTTTTTACTAATTATAATTAAGCCTCACAATGCAATGGCCTGGGGATCCCACTTTATTTCTAAATAGTAAATATATTTAAAATGTTAAGGACATGCTAATGGAGTCACTTCTAAATAAAATTCTAACAGTAACAAATCTAGCTGATCTGTATTTAACAAATGATCAGCATAGTCCCAATATTTCTTTCATAAAGGAAGTGTGAGGAAGTAGGCAAATTAATATAACAAGAGAATTTTAAAATTTCTGGTCCACTTACCTGCCATAAATCAAAACCAATAACACCAATATCATCATATTTGTATAATGCATCATCTGCTGCATATTCTGGGTTATCAATTTCTGGGTGAATCCATTTTCCTTTGTATGCTGGGTTATCAATCTGTTTTGGCTTCCATTCACCCTGGAAATGATTGAACAATACTTGAGAACAAAGTCTTTATTTGTGTTATATTTAGGTGGTTGGCTGTAATTATTATAAATGCCAGAAAAAAAATTGCTGACAAGTTGTTTCATCCAAAACTGACAGAGCACCATTTTGACAAGCATTACACCTCTCATCACTGCTGTAGATGATGCATTGCTTGCAATGATTTTTTTTAAGTATTTTCACTGTCAGCGCAACTGTTTGCTGAACAACTGTAATGTGTATCGACAAAATGATCATTGAAAAGAATCAACTGCTATAAATAAAAACAAGAGCACCGCCTTGCGGGTGCTGACGCTCATCTGATTTTTTTTTGTGTAATAGAAATATTGTCCTACCCATGATTTTCTAAGTCTAAAAAGGGGCATCATTCTTGCAAAAAGCAGGATAGAGTTATGTTTCTTGATGTTCAGTGTCCACATATGATGGTGAAAAACTGTTGCAAATTTTAAAGCAATAGGTTTGATAGTTTATGAGAAAAGTGGACTTAAACATAATACTCAAGCAAGAAAATGATTTTCTAAGTCCAAAAGGGGCAATAATTATTGCAAAAAGCAGGATGGAGTTATGTTGCTTGCTGTACAGGGTCAGCTTATGATGGTGAACAAGTGTTGCAAGTTTCAAAGCAATAGCTTTGATAGTTTAAGAGAAAAAGTTGACCTAAACATAAAACTTAACCAAGAAATCTGATATTTTCTAAGTCCAAAAGGGCCATAAATCTTGCAAAAAAGCAGGAGGGAGTTATGTTTCTTGCTGTACAGGGTCACTTATGATGGTGAACAAGTGTTGCAAGTTTTAAAGCAATAGCTTTGACAGTTTAGGAGAAAAGCTGACCTAAACATAAACTTAACCAAGAAAACTGATTTTCTAAGTCCAAAAGGGGCAATAATTCTTGCAAAAAGCAAGATGGAATTATGTTTCTTGATGTACAGGGTCTGCTTATGATGGTGAACAAGTATTCCAAGTTTCAAAGCAATAGCTTTGATAGTTTAGGAGAAAAGTTGACCTAAACATAAAACTTAACCAAGAAATCTGATATTTTCTAAGTACAAAAGGGGCCATAAATCTTGCAAAAATCAAGATGGAGTTATGTTTCTTGCTATACAGGGTCAGCTTATGATGGTGAACAAGTATTCCAAGTTTCAAAGCAATAGCTTTGATAGTTTAGGAGAAAAGCTGACCTAAACATAAAACTTAACCAGGCAACGCCGACGCAGACGCCGACGCCGACAACCGCTCAAGTGATGACAATAACTCATCATTTTTTTTCAAAAAATCAGATGAGCTAAAAACAAAACCAGGATGCTAATTATCAAAAAATCTGGAAAATACCTTGTATTCTGGGTTATCAATCATTGGTGGTTCCCACTCTCCGTCCATTTCATCATCCCAGTCATCAGGTTTCTTGGCATCTGGGTCGGGAATGTGCTCTGGCTTCTCCCAGTCTTCTGGTTTGCTGTCTTCAGGATCATCGATCTTCTCACGATCATCCCAGTCTTCTGGTTTCTTAGCCTCAGGATCCTTGATCTTTTTGGGAGGGAGAAAATCCCAGTCGTCCTCTAGTGAGCCGCTCTCGACTTTCTTATTATCGATCTTGACCTCGTATGTGTTGTCTGGGTTCACAATCAATGTGTACAAGTGGGTGAATACATCATCCTGTTAAAATGTACAGGTAATAATACAACTACTGCTATTCAAGGCAATTGAAGCCACACAGTTAATAGCCAAAACCTGCTTTAAAGTATTTTAATTGCAAATTCAAAAAAACAATTATGCTTCTGACTGAAGAGTTATTTAAAACATTTCGCAGAAAAAACTAGAAGCCTAACACTGCAGAAAATAGCCCTTAACCTGCTTGATTTAACAATAGACCTACCTTGCACCTGATGTCTTTCTTAGTGAGAAGGTTCTTTCCTTTATAGTTGAAGATAACATGAACCTTTTTGGTACCTGGTCCACAAATGTCTGGACCTGAAATATTGTCATATATCAAATAAGTACATCATTCTTGTCATTTGATTTACTCATTCTACATTCAATCCCACAGTTGCTCAATGAGAAGACAAACTATTTCATCCCCTATTGATGCTGTATATACTGAAAATATTTTGTACCAAGTTGTTTTCATATTAATGTAAGTCAATTGTTTTCATATATACATTATAAACTACTGTGCAGCATTAATATTGTTACATGAGGTAGGTCCTTTTTGCTGTTGCCTCAACTCGAAAAAAATTAACAAGGTGACAGGAATTCAATATAAAATGATCATGATGTAAGTTTAAAGTGAATTAATGCAAAAATTATGTCATCATATTCTGATAAAGACTTTTAAACCAGTTTTGTATATTCTGTACATAAATTCCTTACCAAACATAATATTGTATGGAGAGTCTCCGTGCATATCTTTCTGGTCCAAATCACTTGGGAAAACTTTGACATATCCACCACCACAGTCAATGTTCTGCTCATGTTTTACAGTGAACTGAATGACGAGGGTTTTGTCTTTATTGCTAAACTTGTCAAACTTTGCAGACAAAGCATAAAACTTTGCATCCTGGCTGGTCTGTATACCTGTTTAAGAGAATACACAATATATTTTAAATTCATATAACAAAATGAAATTGAATTACTTTAGTTTTGGCAGTACACTCTACTCCATCAAAATTGCTTAGCTAACAACTGGTGAATACATATAAAAATCTTTGACATGTACACAAAGTTAATACTGTACGTTTTACAGATAATTTTCATGCAAGAAGCTTGAAAATAATATAAGTATACAAACACAAGAAAGAACTTAATTTTACATGCCGAAACAAATGCTCTACTATGTAGAATTTTATCAAACCATTTATTTTCTATGCATCATTGTATCCAAAGTAAATTCAACAATAAGATTTGCTCGATTTTTTTTCCAACCATTTAAAATTTATATTGTCCTTAGGTAAAATTTCAATATGGGCATTTGATGAAATTTATATACTGCTACGTTTTAAATTTTAATAAAAGTTTTCAGAGCAGTAGATTTACCTATATGCGTATATATTTTGGTGCTCATTTTTTCACATTTTGCCAAATATCAACTGAAGTTATACATTGCTGCTTATTTCATGTTAATTACCATTTTCAATGAATTCACTTAAAAGCTTACCTATTGTCAAAACCTATCTTAAGACAGTACCTTCAAACATGTTTATATTTACAATGAGACATGAAAAAGTTGTCATTTAAGTTTGACATTCAACATTCTGACATTTCATTTTACATTATTACTAGATCTACTTAAGCTTTTTAGAACCAACATTTACCTTTATCTTTTTCTGCATCTCCATAAAATTTGCCAGCTGACAACACAAATTTTCCAGCTTCACTGCCTTTGTGTGTAGACTCTACCCATCGGCCTTCCCATCCTACAAATTGAGAAATATATGCGTAAGTAAAGGTGAAAAATTTTACGTGTACATGCTCATCTTTGCATTCAACAACTTTTGCACCGTCAGCTATCTTTTTCCGCAGGAACAAAGAACAACCATGGCGGATTTTCTGTAAATTCTAAAATGCAACAAATTAATGTTTCAAGTATCACAACCTAACGTTTTGAGGCCCGTTTTGACAGGACCCTTCGTCGTCACTCATGATGGAAATGACCAAATTTTCCGAGTCTGAGAAAACAAAAGTAAAATTGCGATTTCAGTAAAAATAATAAATAACGTACCTTCATCAAATTTCTCTTCAAAATAAGTTGTTGGTTCGGCAAATGCAAAGCCGAGAACGGCAAAAAAACACAGAATTTTCATCTTGATGTTTACCATTTACTGGAGAGATGTCAACTGCAATATGCCGGTAAATACCACGTGATTAGACAGATGGAAACTTTTCATTGGTTTAAGGGGTATGAAGTGGACCAATGAAATCTCACCACGCGCAGCGATTGGAGTTTCCCAGCGAGAAGAAAATCCTTCATCCGGGTAATTTGTAGAGTTCGGTTGTTTCCGTTAAATTCCGAAATGTAAGCGGTGGGCGTGTACTTTCGGTTTGATCTGAATAACTTATCACTTATCTCTGGTATATACCCATGCACGAATCCCTTGTCAATGTATAAAACATTTAAGCAAGCGGGGTGTTTGAGCTGAGGATTCGTCATACAACCGGTTCGAGTAATTGGCCTCCAGTCCAGAACAAAAAGAAAAAAAAAAAAAAAAAACGAAAAAGAGAACATTTTTAGATGCTTCTAAAGGCCCTTTTTACTGACAGATTATATGTTAAGGAAACATAAGATTTAGTTGTTTTTACTAATGTTTCCATGCAGAATTGAAAAGCGTTTGTAACGGGGTACCGGTGGTAAACTGCCTTACTTATAAAGCTTTACAAGATACCTCCTTGGTGTGGAGGGGAAAAAAATATTGTCGAGGCTGCCCGGTTAAATTCCCGACTCTCTTGATTTTAGCATTTCTATGATAGTTAAGGAAAACACACTCTTGTTCTAATGTTCATAATATGACCAAACTACTTTGTTAAAGAGAATTCCTATAGTTTTTTTCCTTTCACAGAATTTTTTTAAATTCACATATTATATGATATGAAAATTTGTGCTGAAAACAATGAACAAATAAAAACAATAGGTCACCAGGCTTGTTTTTGTGAAAAATTGTTTTGAACACACCCACTGTTGCTGAAACTGCCAGCGATTTTTCAACATTTTCAACATTTTCTGCTTTTTTTTTTATAAATACCAACCAAAATATACATCATGACAGCACAATACGGCCTTTTTCTTTTTACTGATTTTATTATATACTTATTTGATATCATAGTCATATTTGTAATACTCTATCCTTACAATAATGGGTAAAAATGAAAAAAAAAAATGTTGTTTCATATTTACTTTTGTGAACTTTTTTCAATGAAAAATACCCATAGTGAAGAATATTTTTTTTTAAATTTTGAAAAAAACTCTTTCATAGAATTTTTTCCTGTTTTTTTTTTGTGTATAGATAATTGTATTGTGAGCATAAAAATGGCTTAAAATGTATGGGTCACCAGGCTAAATTTTATGTTAAGACCGCTAGAATACAACACCTGTTCGGACGGAAAATGGCGCGAACCTGGCCAAATTGATTACATGTATGTCTGCTAGAAGTTAAAAAAAAGTTTAAAATTCTTAATTCTTTCTATAATTGAATGCTAAATAATCTGAAAGGTGATATTGTCTTATCAGTACTAAGTCAGTTATCTTACATTTTATGAACAACACTGTCTTTGTACTAAAATGCGATGTGAAAACACAACCACAAAACTAGCAAAATACCTGTCAGGCATGATACTTGTCAATACAACATAAACCAGTATCAACATTTGATTACTGATAAATAAAACTTATCAAAAATGTTATTTCATTCAAGATATGTCATATTTAAGATTGTCTGTAACATGTTTCAGCAGATGTTGACTTCAGTCACATAGTTTTTTATGCGACACTTTCTATGGAATACTGAGTCAGTATTCCATAGAAAGTGTCGCATAAAAACTATAGGAATTCCCTTTAAAGAGGGATCATTTTAGTCAAAATCCGCAGGTCAGTGTGCCCCAGGATAAGGATAAAGCTATAAGTATTTTTGATAAAAAAAATAGTATACTGTAGAACATTGGAACCCGTTTCGGGATAAACAGTTCAATGAAGAAAGGGAGAACGTTACGGGATAAAGAATCCACTCCCCCCCCCCCGCCACACACACACACACGCACACACACGCGCGCGCGAGCACACTGTGACGCACACACAACAACAGACCTATAATAGGCCTACCTGAACTCTACGCCGGCTGAGATGGAATGTCATAGGTGTCTGACTTTACTGCTCGTTTCATGTGTCTCATTATCTGTACAGTTCGCCAGAAGACCGCATATTGTAAGAATTACTTACAATGGACTTTAAAACAAACAAACAAAAAAAAAAAAAAAAAAAAACCAATAATGACAAGTTGTAAAAGCCCATCCGTCTCGAGTCTGAATCGGTATCCAAGTCCAGACTTAACATTTCGAGTCTGTCTGTACATACGATAGAGACATGTACCACATTGAATCTCCCTGTTTTCATCTTCCCCTAGTGTGAGCAATAATCAATTACATTCTAACACTTATAAAACAATTCTGACTGCAAAAATGCCGGGGACTACCTCGAGCCTTTTCATCTATTACAAACCCCCGTCTTTTCTGTATATTGCCCTTCTTTTATGATGCATGATAAAATTTCACATTTTTCAAATTTCGCCTTTTACAAAATTACATTCCTACAAAATTATTCTTACTACGAAAGCCCCTTTCCACCCCTCCTACCACCCATCTTCCCCTTATATTCCCCTTGTTTTGTGATCCATGATAAAATTTCATATTTTTCCAATTTCGCCACTTACAAAATTACATTCTTACCGCACAATCCTTACTACGAAAGGCCGGGAACTTAGCCCTTTTCAGGTCCTCTACCTCTTCTGCTATATGTATGTTCCTGGCAAACTGGACAGAAAATGGGCCATATATGTCGTTTAGCTGTTATTTAGTTCAGAGTGGTATTAAGAAGTTATTATGTGTACTTGGATATTTTTGTTGAAAGATTGTAAGCAATTTTTCAGTTGAATGTATGTTGAAACGATGATATAAAACGATAAAAGAAGCCTCCGATTTTCAAAATACAGGTAAGCATAACATTCAGCAGATGAAGAAAACCTTTAAAATTAGCATACGCAATATTGCAGCTTTAAGAAAACTGTGGATTTGAACTGCCCCGTTTCTTTTAATTCTCCATAAGTTCCATAGAAACAGCTGTCCAAGTAGATTTTATGCGTAATTGCATAGTCACAAAACACTGCATTTAATACTGCATACGAACTTTTACAGTTAGAGACATAAAGATTCCCTTTTAATCAGTATTTAAACCGTTGATAAATATTAGAGAAAACAACTATCTGAATTAGAATTTAACAAGAAATCAATATTAGCAGGCATTATGAGCATTAATTATATCGATCAATCTCACACTATTCACAAACGCACAAAAAACAGTTGTTTCGTAGTAGTCGCTAAATCAATGACAAACAATATAATTATGATGGTGATGTAAATCTATTGATGACATGTGTTTTCTAGAAACGTACACCTGTAAGCCCAGGCAGAAAGAAACCTGTCATCACCTGCCTTCACGACACATACTGATCAAATTCATATCTAATCTTTTTATCATTCATTCAGTACAGGAACTAAATATATTACTTGTAGATATTAGACATGGAAAAAATGTTGACACATTGACAACCGAAGAAATATGAATGTGAAAATGACAATTAAAAATGTGGATAGGGTCTCCGAAAGTCTACAAGTCGTATCTTGTTTCAAAGGGAAAACAAAGCTTCTGTAAACCTACATAGTTCTTTTAGGCTTAGACCTTTTCTGGGAGTCTCGGGGCCAGGGGATACGTATGATCAAAATATACGAACCTGTGTTCCGTTTTGATCTTCGCGTTTCGTGTTTCTGTTGTTGGATACGAACCGACATCACGCCACTAGAAGTCGGAATCACGAAACAAGATGACGAAAATCAAAACTATGATGGTGAAAGCCGAAACCACGAAGATGAAAGTCGAAACCACGAAGATGGTTGACGAATGTTGTTAACTTGAAGACGAATTTATATTGCGTTTTTACCATCGTAACTTCGTGACTCTGTGATCTACCATTTTCATCTTAGTGGGTTAGGGAGGTAACAATATTGCAATTGTGTACATGGTGTGTATCCTTATAGATCTTATAGTTTTTTCTCCACCCTCACCAAACAGCTCATTTTAAAACATTTATTACATACCTGAGATCAACGAAGTTGCCTTTTTGCTGAAAATGTTAGGCTTCTAGAACACGTGCTTAAATATGCTCAGAAATAAGCCAAACGCCATAAGTCATATTGTAAAAGTCATAAGTAAAAGTTATTAGTCAAAAACGCTTTTAAGTCAAAACAAAGAAGCATAAAAATTGTAGCTCTTTGGCCAAAACACAAAAGTGGACACTACGGCTTCCGTATAATACCTAATGCGAAATTACGTATTATATGTATCTTATAAATAAAATGTTAGTAGGAAGTCGAATTTCGCGCCGCACTAAGCACCTGAGCTTCTTCCAGTGTATGTATAACTTCACCATTATCAATGGTGTGATTGTTGCTATAAATCAATGTTTCGTTTAAACCCGGAATCCCGGATTAAATTCATATTCAGTTTCTTTGTATCTCCATTTTAAGGCAAAGAAATTGGTTCAAACTTCATAAACATGTCCCCAAACCAAATATGCATCTTATCCAATAGTACCTGCAAATTTTTGTCTTCATTTTCACAGATTTATGCCCTTTTCAAATTAAAAATGTTGATTTAGTGACTGATGTTATGAAACGTTACATAAGTGTTTCCCCATCCGAACATTTGCCACAACATAAGTCTTGTCTTTACTTTGACAGATGTATGCCCATTTTACAAAAATGATAAAAAAGAAAAAACGATTAAAAAGGTTTATACAAGTGGCAATTACATCAAACTTTAAACATTTATCTCCGACACTCTGAACAGCTTCTTAAGTCATTCTGGTAATGTCCCTTCTAATATACTATTATCACAAATCGAGTAGGGCATTATACACACTTTAACTACTTCAAACACTACCAAGAGCTCTTTTCTAAATCTAACTCGTACAATAGCCTTTGGGTTTAAGACGGTTCTTCTGTCAGTTATTTGAGATTTCTTGGACTTGCATAAATGAAACTGTAAATAAAATCTTTAGAGGCTTCAGTGGCCGATGGTTCAGGTTGCTGGCTTCAAGTCACATACACCTCGCTGATGTGGACTTGAAATGTCATTTTGGGAGTAGAATTTTTTCATGTGAGGAAGCATGGCTTGTGGAATGTCAGCAGTTCTACCAATGTGCCTGTCCATGTCCGAAATTATGCACGAAGGGGCACCTGGGGGTCTTTCTCAACCATGAAAAACTGGAAAGTCACCAGTGACCTATAAATGTGTGGTTGTGATGTTCAACTCAACCAAAAAAAAAAACAACACACAACACACACACATTTGATATTCTGTGCTCAATAGATGACTTCCTCTGTCATTAGGTCAAAGGCCAAGTTCACCACATACTAGACCTTAGTAACTGGGGTACCTCAGATAGGCTAGAACATACTGTGAAATCATTATATATAGGAGTGAGCTTGTCGGTCGGTCTGTGGGTCGGCCGGTCGGTCCGTTCTAACCCGAAATTTCGAGTTATTATGTTGAAATTTCGAGTTACGTAAGTCGAAATTTCGGGTTATGTAACTCGAAATTTCAACTTAATAACTCGAAATTTTGAGGTAGTATCTCGAAATATAAAGGCAATAAATAAAACGCCCTTGGCACTAATGGTCTTCCGTACTTTTCGGTTGAAAGAAAAATAACACTTGTAACATCTTAATACCACAGTTACGAAACCTGTGCGTCACAGTCATCATTGTCATGCAATGAAAAATAACATGACGAAAAGAGAGATCTTTCAATTTATGTCAACAAGTGATATCAATTAAAGTTTCCTTCAAAAAGTGTTAATAGCTCTCTGTATAGCATCTTGTACATTTATGGAAATTTAAACATTAGGTTTGAGCAATCTTGCTAGACATTCAAAGTCTCGACTACACATCTTTCAACAGGAACCTTACATTTCACAGTATATATTGATATCTTCTTAGTCAACTTTCTTGCTGAAACCATGACCAACAAATACTTCGGGAATTAAGTAAATTAAATCAGGCTTTCCATCCGGTGTTTCAGAATTGTTTTGTGTGCGTATGGAATGTAGATTCCAGTTAACAGCTATTCTATGAAGCTCCGTGAAACAAGACTTTAAACATTCCACATATAAAGGATTCAGTTCATCATTTTAGTTACTTTCCCTCGGATCTTTAAAATGCAAATCTACCATTGTATTCCTTGACGTCTTAAACTTCCCCATTTGGATGTAGTTGAGAGTGTATCAAACATCTACCTATGTTTAGAGGCCTAGATCCACTTTTATGTAAGTGCCCCTCCCCCACCCCACCCCATCAAATCCAATAAACATCTCCCGTCTTATCTACTGCTTATCAGTGATTATGTAACAGTAGCTAATTAGAGGGTAATTAGCACAGCAGGGGTCCCCATCACATCATGAAGATTTGGAGTTGAAAGAAATCAATTTTCCTTCAGTGAATGTGGAATAATGATAATAATAATAATCATCATCATCATCATGATCATCATCATTTTATAACACTGAAATGCACATTGGGATTTCAATCTTGGACAAAACTTTTAAATGAGTGAATATAACATTTTTTTCTAAATATCAAATTTGAATTTGTGCATATCTTGTGCATATCTTCAGACAGAACTTGAAAAACTTCGCTTTTTTCCCTAAAAACATAATGAAATTTGTAATATATTCCTAAAAATGTGCTCGAGGGTGAGCTGTTGTGGTCATTTGTAGTCCGTCGTTCGTCGTGCGTCGTCCGTCGTCCGTCAACATTTTCCTTTAAACAACATATCCTCCTAAACCACAAGGCCAAATTTGATGGAACTTCACAGGGATGTTCCTTTGATTGTCTTCTAGTTTATTAAAAAAAAAATGAATTCCATACAAAACTCTGTTTGCCATGGCATCCGATAGGAAAAACTTTAAAAATATTCTTGTCCAAAACCACAGGTCCTAGGGCTTTGAAATCTGGTATCTAGTATCATCTAGTGGTCCTCTGTCAAGATTGTACAAATTATCCCCCCTAGGATCAAATATGGCCCGCCCTGGGGGTCACATGGTTTACATAGACTTATATAGGGAAAACTTTGAAAATCTTGTCCAAAATCACAGGTTCTAGGGCTTTGATATTTAGTATGTAGCATCATCTAGTGGTCTTCTACCAAGATTGTTCAGATTATTCTCCTAGGGTCAAATATGGCACTGCCTTGGGGGTCACCTGGTTTATATAGACTTATATAGGGAAAAACTTTAAAAATCTTTGTGTTCAAAACCACAGGGCCTAGGGCTTTGATATTTGATATGTAGCATCATCTAGTAGTCCTATACCAATATTGTTTTTTCAAATTATCCCCCTAAGGTCAAATATGGCCCTGCCCTCGGGGCCACATGGTTTATATATAGGACTGATCTGTTTTGATATTTGTCTTCTGGCCTGTTTCGTCGGGCCCTTAAGGGTGTT
This sequence comes from Mercenaria mercenaria, assembly GCF_021730395.1. Taxonomy (NCBI): domain Eukaryota; kingdom Metazoa; phylum Mollusca; class Bivalvia; order Venerida; family Veneridae; genus Mercenaria; species Mercenaria mercenaria. The sequence goes on from NC_069363.1 coordinate 33,305,403, forward strand.
TCTCTTGTTGCTCTGTCTTCTGAAAAGGCATTGAGTACATACGTTTTTGGTTCTTAAGGTTTGTTTTTTATATATTTATACACGAGCATTTTTGTGTTTTACATGCCATGCCTTTTTGTTTCCATTACGTGTGTAAGAGATTCACCTGGAAGGGATTACTTTTATTTACACTGTCCCATGTCTTTGGAACATGGTGGGGGTAAGAGTGAGGTTAGGTGCACCATAAACCGGTTTAAGCTCCCCAGTGGTGTTTTTGCCACTGACCGTTCCAAGGCGGTGCCCCACTGTGTTCCTTTGTTTGTTCGTTTCGTCTTATGTGTTGGCTTTGTGTGCGTGTGTGTTGTTCGTTTTGTCCTTATGTGTTGGCTTTGGGTGTGTGTATGTGTGTGTGTTGCACGCGTCTGCGTGCTGGGGGTTTCGTTTTGAGGAGGCTACGTTTTTGGTGCGTGGCATTCCCTGTTTGATATTTTTATTTGTTTTTTATATAGACTTACATAGGGAAAAAGTTTGAAAATCTATTTGCCCAAAACCACAGGGCATAGGACTTTGATATTTTGTACATATGCCCTGGTGTCACATGGTTTATATAGACTTATATAAGAAAACTTTGAAAATCTTCTTGTACAAAACCACATGATCTAGAGCTTTGATATTTGGTATGTAGCATTGTATAGTAGTCCTTTACCAAGATTGCTCAAATTGTCCCCTGTTTCAAACTGGGCCCACCTGGGGGTGGGGGTGGGGGACATGGTTTAAATAGACTTGTATAGCGAAAAACCTTTGAAGTTACAAGATTACAAGATAGAAATTTGGACCACCTGTATAATTTTTGATACAGATTTCAATACTGATCTTGAATAATTTTAATCTTGACCTACTGATCTTGTTTTTGAAGGTACAGCGTAGAAATTTGGACCTCATGTGTAACTTATTTACAGATTTCAATACTCATCTGTAAGATTGTTAACCCTGACCTACTGACCTACTTTCTTGTTTTTGAAGCTACAGCAAAGAGATTTGGACTACCTGTATAACTTTTTAACAGATTTCAGTACTTATCTTGAATAATCTTTACCATGACCTACTCACCTACTTTTTTTTGTTTTTGAAGCTTTAGCAAAAAATTTTGTTCAAGCAAGCAACTAACTAAAGTGAGCGATATAGGACCATCATGGCCCTCTTGTTTGATTATTATGTTTGGTCGACAAACATTTTTTCTTTTAATAAAAAATGCCAAAAATAGGTATGACTTTTACAGTTATCACATATTCATTAAATAAAATACACCGTTTCCCTTATCACTTCTTGATACACTTTGTTAATCTCAGTATACCATCTTTTACAAAAATGTGTCTATTATTCTTTTGTTAAACTGATAATCCCAGATGTACATAAAACCATGACATGACAAAATACCCTTTATAGAAAATGCCCAATTTTTGTTGCAGTAAGTGCGATCAGTATCTGCATCAGACTTGAGAAGTAAGTAAGACTGTTTAAGTAAATTTGTCCAATATCTAAGCATATATATAAAATGGTAAGATCACTTACGCAGCTATGACCTTTTTCATTATTATGATATTGGCAGATATTGTTTGCAAATACAAAGAAATTACTTCAAGTTTTCACTTTACCATTATTATTATATTTTTACTATAATAATAATGATGATGATGATGATGATGATAATGATAATAATAATAATAACAATAATAATAATAATAATAATACAGTTGTTTATTGGATTTGGGGATTTGGCGGTGGGGATACTTATATAGTAAGACTTAAACAATTAAAACAGCTGTCCAAGTAGATGTTATGCGTAATTACATAATCACAAAATACTGCATTTAATATTTTATAGTTAGATACATAAAGAGAGATTAATACTATAAACCTTTACAACCAGATGTTAATCAGTATTTAAATCTTTGATAAATATTAGAGAAAACAGTTATATGAATTAGAATTTTACAAGAAATTAATATCTTTTATGTTCATTACGAAACATGTGGCAGCAGGCATTATGAGACTTTTTATATAGAGCTCAAAATATCAATGATCGCATAAAAAGAACTTTGCCGTGTATTATGCTTATGTTTTGTGAAAGTGTTTCAAGTATTGTTTCGTAGTAATAACCCAATCAATGACAAATATAATTATGATGGTGATGTAGATCTATTGGTGACATGTGGTGGTGTTTTTTTTTCAATATCAGATGTACACGTGTAGGCACTAGGCAGATAGATACGTGTCATCACGACACAAACTGATACACATTCTTATTTAATCTTTTTATCATTCATTTATAAAAACGTTTGATCAAAGAGATGCTGTCCTTAGAATAACTAATTTAGGTTCAAAATCTTCATAAACCCTTACAATCTAGTCAGCCTTGAAGGTTCATGAACGCTTTCCACGAAATATATTACTTACAGATATAAGGCAACCCGCCCGCTTAGCTCAATAGGGAGAGCGCCTATATCTACGGATCGTGGGGTCGCGAGTTCGATCCCTGGGCGGGCTGTATGTTCTCCGTGACGATTTGATAAAAGTCTCTTAGAGGAGTCGCCCGTGGCATATGGGTTACCGGTGGCAACTATAAAAAAAACACCACTTATAACAAACAAATATTACTCTCTATTGCATCTCCATTAAAAGGGAAACAAAGTCACTACAAACCTACTTAGAGATCAAGGGGGTAGTAGCGGGTGTAGTAGACTTGTATTTTACTTTGAGCCAAGAACTTTGTTTTGTCTTCTATTTTTTTCCTGAACTCGAATTTGTTATAATCTGAACGCGTTATGATTTCTTGTTCAAACTAAGGGAGGTAACTAAATTATAAATGCATACAGAGACAATGATGAATAGTTTATCTTGAAACCTGAAACTTTTTTTTATAAACATATTCAGCGGCGTTGTATAATAATAAACAGTTAACAGTTAAACGATAATAAAGCAAGAATTATAACATTGATACACATGCAAGCCTCAAATAATCAGTCGTCAAAGCTAAAATGCACAACATTATATTATAGTACATTATTTACAGAAATTCATTATCCTTATGCCAGTGATATTTAAAAATAGACAGACATCAAATCAAATTTATCGACCAAAAAAAACACAAAAAAAAACCGTTATGGATTCATGTCAATGTCATTGCTCTTCTATGACTACAAGTTAAGTTCAAAGGCAGTTCATTCAAGAGCTTATGTCCGACAGTGCTGAAACTTCTGTCACTGAAGGTCTTTCTCTTGTTGTAAGGAACTGATGATTCTGAAAGATTGCAGTGTGCGTTTTTGGACTTTACTAGACAAAAGATCAGTCAGGTATTGAGGGGCATTTCCAACAGAACAGTTGTACATATAAGTTAGAATCTTAAAGTTAATTCTTGCCTTGATGACTAACCAGTGCAAATCATCTTGGTTATATCGGGGACCAATTAAGTCTAAATGCTGTTACTTTTCCAATGTTTAAGTGATTTAACGACATAGCATGCGAGTTTCTACGATAACGGATTATGAAAAAGCCAGGTGATTTTACAGATAAATCAAAATCGAATTCAAAATTGTACTAAATACGAATATGAATTTAATTAAGCATAAATATAACAGACAATTTTGGGTGTAATAGAACTGTCAATATTCATGATAGTAAATTACAAAATAATGAGACAGTTCAGCTTAAGTCGGATGAAGATTCATCTAGCGGTTTATGAGAAGAAGTTTAAAGATATTTCCAGTTTTAACTCTAACGTCCCTTGAAAGGGACAAGATGTCCCATTTGAACAAATGGGAAAGGACCTTATGATTATGCCACATGCCAATGATAAAGATCCACCAAACGGTTCATGAGAAGAAGTTGTGGTTAATGGTATTTCTGTCTGTAGCTCTAGTGGCCCTTAAAAGGGACCACGCTCCCCCATTTGAATAAAGGGAGAGAAACAATGATGCTACAATCAAGTCTGAAGATTAAACCAGCTGTTTAAAGGTATTTCTATTTTTACCACTGCTTGTCCCTAAAAGGAGTCAAGTGTCATCATCCGAACAAAATTGGGAGAGGACCTTATAATGACGGTACATATCAAGTCTGATGAAGATCCATCAATCGGTTCATAAATAGAAGTGTTTTAAAGTTATTTCTTGCTTTAGCTCTAATTAACGGCCTCTGAAATGGACTAAGCGCCCCCATTTGAAAAGAAAAACTTGGTAGAAGACTTCATAATGACGCTACGGACCTAGTTTGATGAAGATCCATCAAACGGTTCATTAGAAGAAGTCATTAAATTTTTAAACATGATATAGAGGTGCTGTTGACCACGTTTGGTGCAATTTTCTGACCAGCAGTTTCAGATGTAATGTCATCGGAAGAAAAGTATCGACAGACGGATGGACGACTGACGGTTAATGATCACAATAGTTCATCCCGAGCACTTAGTGCTCAGGTGCGGTAAGAAGCAGAACAAAACAGAACAGACAAATGTTTTATACATCTCATCATCAGAACATTAAACGTAACATGACTGTCACAATTTTACAAAACATTATACTTCATGTCATACTAAATCTATTTACAACTTCATACATTTATATCTGCAATTAAGGAACTTGGGAGTGATCACCTTTTAACGGAGTCAGTTATCGATATTTATTACATACCCATTTTAAAACTCTGTTAAGTTTCAATGGAACACGTGCATATTTCTCGATACAAATCTAATAACCTACAATTATTGACGCTTTTAAGTAAAATGGTGAAATATATTTCGATCTTACACTGAAATAAACAAATATTCTCTATGTATACATCAACAATATACATTGCTTATTTTTGAAACATTTAATGCAAAACACTTCTTGATCTAAATTAAGCAATGCAATGCATTAGACATACTTGTGCATGTTCTAAACAATCTTGGAATATATACATTTCTGTAGTCTGTACTGGTTATAAGATGGACGTTCTTAAACGAAGTGAAATTCGTTTTCTGTATAATTTACCATAAAAGATATATGAGTGATTCACCTAAATAAATGCAATGCTTTTTATTATTTCGTATGTTGCAACTTTTTCAAAATGTAGAGATATTAAGATAAATAAAATTATGTAACTGCATCATTCCATTTTCCTTAACCCTTAGCATGCTGGACACGATTGGTTCTGTCTTTGCAACCAGTGCAGATCATGATCAGCCTGCACATCCGTGCAGTCTGATCAAGATCTGCACTGTTCGCTATTCAGTCGGTATCTTTTTGGTAAACACTCCAGTTAATGGTACTGTCCAAACTGAAAGATTGATAAGTTCATTATAGAAATTCAGCAGGGTAAGGGTTAAACTTTGACATATTATTTATTTATTTATTTATTTGGGTTTTACGGCGCACCAACACAGTATAGGTTATATGGCGCCAAACAGGACTATAAATTTTGGTTCCACATCTCATTTACATCGAAATAAAAACATGAGGTATGGAATCAAAATTTACATACCTGCTGGAATCACAGAGTTACAGCAAAACCAAGTGTTAAGACCCAATTAGTCGCCTCTTACAATCATGCAAGGGTAAGGCAGTGGTTCCAATTCTTTTCATACACAGATCGTCCCAGAACCACATGGGGCTTGACATATTATTAACAATTAATCTTTAAAAATGTGTATAAATTCCAGAAGTGTTGATTAAGTAATTTAAAAGATATTGGCCGAATGTTGCTTTAGAAGATTTGTTAAGTGTATACTTCATACAAATCTGTTTCAATGGCGTAATGGCTTCCGGAAATTCCATGAATGCACTGTTCAGCACACTTTAAGATTCCAAAATCGGGTAGTGACAGCAACCACACACAAAATTACGCACTGACAAAGTAATGATTCTGAAATGAAAGAGAAATCCAAGTAAGCCAATGGGCAAAATCGTTAACATTTCATTAACTTTTGTCACCACTTGATCAACATGTAGGCAACGAGTTCAATATGTTGGCCGTACGATTTCCAGTAACAATATAATCATGATTTTATACATTTGGCTATTGGCATAGGAGCACCAGCCTACCACTTGTTCTTCCTATGGCAGACTTGCGCCGAAGATTTCGATTGTTCAAAAGGCGGGGTGATTTTTTTTTCTTGCCGGCCATATGTCAGCCGTATGCCGAGCTAGGTGAACTCAGAACATATTCGACGTAGGTTATGACTTGGTCGATCTATCTCAGAAACTGAGATAAAGTGCAAAAGAAACCATTTGTTCGAAAAGATCCACAGTTAAAGATTTTGACAACATAGATATATCATTTATAATCAGTTTTAGTAGGATACCTTTTGGACACATATAACGTATTTTGGTCACACACGCTTAAATAGTATACCTATATATTCTATATAAAACTGACAATTTTCACAGATCTGCCATACTTAGCTATAGATCCATTTCAGAGAACAAATCCTACCTCATTTTTTAAGAATTATAATAAAGCTGATATAAAATGAAGACAAAAGTAGGGGTCAGATATCTTCTGAAAGAGATTTCTGTTGTCACATTTGCTTACTCGCATCAAAATCACACTGCTGTGACATAGTAGTATTAGTCATACTAAACATACTAAAATTGACTTTTACTTCACCACATACAACCTTCTCTCCCATTTTTGTCTACCAAAATGTCAAAAATACAACCAAAATGAAATTTAAATAAAAAAAAAACTGCTTTAGATTAGACCGTTGTGGCTACCACAACTGATAAATTACGCGACTAGACCAGATGGCTCCCGCACTCGTTCCTTAAGAATATATAGTCAGGCCTTTATGCGTTATATGTACCAAATAATTTGCAGAATGTTCACACCAAAATCCGGATTCATTGAAAATACCGGATGTTCAGATAGAAGTAGAAGTGTCCAGTGAAACAATAATAGAGGAAGTTTTGAGCCCCGCAACAATAAATGTTGCCATTCAATGTGAACTGCCAGTAGACTTTAGAAAGAATCCAACTGCTATGAAATATTACACTGGTTTTGACGATTACGAGCACTTTATGATGTTTCATACATAGGACCTGCAGTTGACCACCTTAATAAGAAATGCAAACTAAAGCCATGCGATCGGCTGTTTGTAACTTTAATGAAATTGCGTCAGAACAAAGGTGACTACGAAATTGGATCACTATTTAATTTGAACAAAACAAAAGTTTCAAACATTGTTAATACATGGTTAAACTTTATGTATTTTCAATTAAACGAAATTTATTGGTGGCCTTGTAGGTCTGTATATAATGTAACGATTACTTAATGCATAAAGGGAAGTAATTCCATTAATATGCAAATTTGTAAACCTGTCAATTGTCATTGGAGTAAAATGACAGTATATATGCGCAATAAATCACCTTTGGTGATGAGCTAGCTTTTCACCGACGGGATTTGTGCGTGTCTGTCCGTGTGGATGCCAGTATATGACACTAAAACGTTATAGTAACATCGTCATATATGCCAGAAAACTTCGGCAGGAAATTTCCCGCTACAAGGGTGATGTTTTGTTTACTTTATTGTCAAACTATGGGCCTTTTGATTGTTGAAATGTTTCGGTTATAAGAATTTTTATTGCATTTATTGTTTGAAAATGTGAAAAATATAATATGCCGTCGTAGATTTCCGTTTTTAATCGATAGGATGCTGGGCGCATGGGAACGAAGCTTAGCGTGTGTTTTGTAAAGAAAGAAAAAAGATCGAGATGGTAAGAGGGTTTTGGGCTAACTTTCATCAAGGATGCAACGTTTTCAGCCTTTCATTGTTAAACTAGCAAAAAAAGATTTATAACAGTAGCAGCACAAGTAACTCGCGTTGCACTCCGTGTTATGCAAAATAAATTCAGTTCTCCGACGACTTGATGTTCTGCATCAAAATTTTACTTGTTTATACTCTGCTCCTTTCTGTAGTAACGGAAGTAATATTTCGTGGTAGGACCAAAGACATGACTAGATTAAAGTTATATCATATTGCAATCAATCTGGTCAATATGAGTCTGTATTTTGATAAATTACTAGTACAGGACAAAGAAAGATATATGTAATTATTTCATTTGCAAATCCACAACTACCTTGCTTAAAATGAAAAACTTCGACACTCAAAATAAACAACTTTGACGAATGCGCTTTACAACTGATGATTAGGGATTCAATAAACTATTTTCCAGCTATACTGGCTTTCATTTGGACAAATTAAGGTTAAAAAATGGAAAAATGATAATATCCATCAATTTAAAGCTTATGTTTTTATGAACATTTCATAATATGATCTGACAGAACTTACAACCGATCGCAATTACCTTACATGAATATATCATTAAAAGTCGACTTTAAAAATGAGTATTTTATTTCCGTTCATGTACTTTCAGAATTTCAATACTAAAGATTTTCGATTGTTATCCAATTATATCCAAAAGGCGATCAGTTTATTCCGTATACAAATAAATAATTATCATCTCAAAATTGTCGTATCTTTTAACAATATCAAACAGGTGGGGGTAGTGACCACAGCGGTCAAATTTAGCAGAGAGGGGGCTGGGGTTCGGATAGGGGTGGGGTGTTCTACACTCACATTCTTTATCTGTCGTTAGACCCTGATGTCTATTTTTGTGGAACTCAAGTCTATTTTAACTGATTTTTTAATTGATGGTTTTTGTTCTGCGCACGGTATATTTTCGGTCATATTAAGACCAGAATGTAACATGAGATGGAGAAATAAATCGTATTCGAATTAAGTAAATAAACTTTTCTTAAATATTGATCACTCAATTAAAATGATGTTGGCAAAAAATCAAAGGTTGCGGTAGAAGATTTGTTAAGTGTATAATATTAAAATTTGCATAAAGTTTTAACATACTTATAAAAAGAGACTGACTAGAATACCATGCTTCGGAAATAGGTGAACTGTAGAAATTGGATAAGTATTTTGTAAAAATAAATTTATACAAACCGGATAGTTTGTTCGATCTTGATCTTTCCGTTGTTGCTGCTGAATAAGATGGTGAGGATGCATGCGTCTTGCCTGTGGTCTCGTGTTTCGAATTCGTTACTGCTGAATAAGATGGTGAGGATGCATGCGTCTTGTCTGTGGTCTCGTGTTTCGAATTCGTTACTGCTGAATAAGATGGTGAGGATGCATGCGTCTTGTCTGTGGTCTCGTGTTTCGAATTCGTTACTGCTGAATAAGATGGTGAGGATGCATGCGTCTTGTCTGTGGTCTCGTGTTTCGAATTCGTTACTGCTGAATAAGATGGTGAGGATGCATGCGTCTTGTCTGTGGTCTCGTGTTTCGAATTCGTTACTGCTGAATAAGATGGTGAGGATGCATGCGTCTTGTCTGTGGTCTCGTGTTTCGAATTCGTTACTGCTGAATAAGATGGTGAGGATGCATGCGTATTGTCTGTGGTCTCGTGTTTCGAATTCGTTACTGCTGAATAAGATGGTGAGGATGCATGCGTCTTGTCTGTGGTCTCATGTTTCGAATTTGTTACTGCTGAATAAGATGGTGAGGATGCATGCGTATTGTCTGTTGTTAATGTTGGTAATGTTATTGAAGTTAAATTCACCTTATCACATGTTTGATTTATAGTTTTTGCCGTAGAAAAAATTGTTGAGACTGACTGTTGTGTTGTTGTTGTTGTACTGACTGGTGGTGATGTTGTTGTCGTTGTTGTTGTTGTTGGTGGTGGTGGTGCTGTTACTGAACTCGTCGTATTAGCTTTTGTTTGTCTTGTTGTTGAAAAACCTTTAACAGATAAGAGAATAAATGACATTTTTATGTAGCATGTTTTACAGTAAGAAAGATAAGAGAATAAACGTTTTCATGTTGCATATTTTGTTTAAGATAGTCACGGTTTATATCACTTGTCTATGTAGCCTAACAATTCATTTCATAGTTTTTTTTACTTCATATATATCGTTGTTGTCATAGAAAATAATCAAATGTAAAAAATTATAATTTAAGCTCAAAAGAGCGACTATATTGTACTTGTTTTCCGCACGACTGTCCGTCCGTCCGTCAACATTTCTATTAAATGACGCTAGCCAAATTTTACCGGAAGATTTCTAAAACTTATTTTTATCTTGGACCAGTTGACGGATTTCGGATGTGTTCACCTTGGAGAGTACTAGTAGAAAATCTAATTCGGACAAATAAGGCTTGGACCATTGAAGGTAGGACTGCGAGCCCGTAAAATGTATTTGGGCTGACTTATAATATTTACATAGTCTAAAGAGTAAAATTTAACCCAATTCGATGGTGGCATTCTCTAGAATTATGATCTGAAGACATTAGCTGCTCTGAGGACAACCGTTATGAGCCGCACCATGAGAAAACCAACATAGTGGCTTTGCGACCAGCATGGATCCAGACCAGCTTGCGCATCCGCGCAGTCTGGTCAGGATCCATGCTGTTTGCTAACAGTTTCTCTAATTGCAATAGGCTTTGAAAGCGAACAGCATGGATCCTGACCAGACTGCGCGGATGCGCAGCATGGCTGTTCTGGATCCATGCTGGTCGCAAAGCCATTATGTTGGTTTTCTCATGGCGCGGCTCATATGTTATAAACGACTCCTTTTCAGAACTAACTAAAATTAGGCCTTGCAAATCATTTAACCGTCGTGATTCTAACTGAATTTAAAAGCAATGTCTCTTGTGTGTAGACGTTCATTTTTTAAAAACCATTTCTCGCTAACTTAAATACGTAAATAGAATTCACACAAGGTGTTGTCACCCAAAGTATTTACATGCATAAGTAAACTGGCTAACAACTTCTTCTGAACTATACTTGATAAAAAATTCAACTAGATTTGACGAGAAATACTCCAAGAAGCTTATCCCTACTGGCTCCAAGAACACTTTTAAGAATTAACGCAAATCCTATGCAATGATAGATGCAACAAACGCACACTATATGCACAAGTGAGCTTCACGGACCATCTTGAACGCAGCCGTCACATGACCTGCAAAGGCCTATGCAACGTGATTAAGTTGCTCTTGATAATATTTTACATGTCTTTTTAGATATACAAAAGATATGTGCAATAATCTTGCTAATTGGATGGAAGCGTCGAATTTCTGAATTTCATAAATATACGGACAGTTCTATGTACGGTCGTATAGAGGTACGTGCAGCTTTCAGGCGCAATCGACTTAGGTCTAACAGGGGAACGCTAAAAGATACAACTTCGCTAAATGATATAACTGACAGTAAATGACATGTAACCAACACTACATGATACAGAGTCGAGGCTCGCTAAATGTTAAAAACTTACGCTAAATGATACAACATATAAATATTTAGGCTTGCTAAAAGTTACAAACCTTTGACGCTAAAAGATACACATTCTCTATATAGAATAGGGAGTATTTCTACGTGTACCTATAATTTCAAGTGTAGGTATAACTTTAGGCATGCATGCATATTTGTACATATACAAGCACCCAGACTCAAGCATACACGCATAAAATCATACGCGTACAATGGTAAATATGTAGGTGCACAAGCGTATACATGTACACGAGCATCCAGAATTACGCATGCACGCGAAATATTATACGTGCATGCACACTGACAAGTGCACGTATATTTACACGCGCAGGTCTATATAAGCGTGCACCTACCTTTTTACGCATGCATGTATAACATATATACGCGGACGTATATATTTATGCGTGCACACATACGTGCACGTCTATTTTGAAATATGCGCGAACGCAAAGCAGACTTTCGACCCAAATGGTATACCATACATTACTAAGCACTGTTAAAACTGAGAAAATTAATTTTTAAGGAGCATGTGACAACACTTGTACGTATATGCGTTACAACAAGTGTGAATACATAGGACTGCGCGTGCGTGTCGAAAGAGTAGGCTGTCGGTGGGTACTTGACACGCTGTCCGTACAGTGTGTGGAAATTTGTAGACGGATTTTATCTTCTATTCTTCGGGAAAATCCCTTGAAGGAAAACAAGTGTAGATTGTCGGTGGGTACTTGTCATGCCGCCCGTAGGGCAGCGTGACAATCCGCTGACAACTGACTTGTTTTCCCTGTCGGGTGGCTCTAATAAAATGGATCTATTGCTTTAAATTTCATCATACAGATAATTCTATCATGTTTTTCTGTGTTTTCGTGTATAATTATCTTGGCTCATTAACTTATTCTTATTATCAGGGGCAGTGTATGGAAATTTGAAGTCGTATTTTCTCTTCCATTCTTTCGGAAAATCTCTTGAAGGAAAACAAGATCATGTATACAAAGCAAACAGCATCCGTCCACGACCTACTAAATACTACTGTTAATACAGGTAATGATTATGCTGGCATATTTCTGCCAACCACATATCCACTTATTTATCTCGAAATATTTTCGTAAAAATGTCACTTCTTCAGTTATTATCTGGCAAGTGACGAAACTGCATGCTATCCACATAAGTATCTTAACAGGACAAAATTGCCTGTTGGTGCCCATTACTTCCATCCACATATTCACTTACGTTAACTAGGTGTATTGAATTTTGTCAGTTAGTCAGTTATGATTGACAATATCAGGTAATCGTTCCCTATCATTACGGAAGGGGAATATGGCTAGCCAACATCACATTTAACCATAAATTCAGCCATTTAGACGAGTCGGGTTCCAATTCTCATTGAACTAAGCTCTAACATCAGTGGCCAGTAAGTGGCAATTGTATAAACTTAAACACAGATATAGGGTTAATACCAGTAGCAGTAGATCATAACATGGAGAAGTGAATTCGGCTACTCTATCAAACGGCAGCATGTCTATGTGACGAAGAAACTTTGACTGCAGTTGCAGTGCACCAGTGAACTCAATAACTTACGTGTATCATCTGAAGTTAAAGGCAAAGAAAATCTCCTATATAATGACCCCACCCCCTAAATGCCAGACATTTTAATCCCCAATAAACAGGATCCTGTTTGGTCCAGTCTGATAAGGTCCATAAAACCCATGGAGACTTGACATGTAGTCTATGTCACAGGATCATAAATTTTATTGATATGTATTTCAGATAATTGGTTATTTCCTGTGTTTTGCGTTTTATTGACTGAAATGCAGCCTTTTTTCAGATTATAGGCAAACTCATTTTAGATGACAATACACTAATTATAATTGCTCTGACAGTCATGTTGCGTAACGTTCTGACTAATTAAGTTATAACTTTTAAAAGCATGACTAGGCAAGAAACTTTACTGATATAAATTCTTTATAATGTAAAACAAGTGTGCCTGAAATAACGAATTTGGCGGAAGATTGGGGGGTATTTTCATAATGGAGTCACTTTGTCTGTTTTTTTTTTCTAAATTTTATACTACCAGTAGATACGAGTGTGTGATCTTCATGCAAAATGTCACATTTAGAAATTTCCTGCACTGAACCTGACAAAACCACTATAAACAAACTCCATTTTATCAACAACGATAACATATTCATCATTGTCAAGTACTATGTGAAACTTCAAACTCCTTTACGAGTAGGATCAACTTCGAAAAAGAATCATGTTACTACTCGAGTGTGTACAATTGAACAAAAGAACATGCTTATTCATATTTTCATTTTATTTTGTACTTAAATACAACAGTTTATAACAATTCAAAACATTGAAAATAGACGTAACAATCGATACATAATAAATAGTACAATATCACAATTATCAGTTTCTAATAATTCATTCATGAATCTTTTAATTTATATCATTACAGAATCATAACAACATGGAAGTCATGTGTGATATTCTCACAAATGCTGAATGCACCTATATAGCATCCACAATACTTTGCATTGGTTCTGCATGCTATATATATGAACAAATAACATATCACTAGCACATAACACATTTTATAAATATTTTCTGATTGCATATTTTTTTCCAAAACAGCAACAGCAAACAAATTAAACAGATAAAGAAAATTAAAAAAGAAAACAACCTCACAGTAAAATATCCATAGTTTTACTTTCACAACAGACGTCCGTCAGATGTTGTGAAAGAGAAGCAATTCTTTGAAAATTATTTTTTCTATTTTTATGGATTTCATAAATGAACACCAAGAAACCTTTGTATTATATAACAAAAATGATGTTTTTCATAAAGCAGATCTAGGTTCAACATGGATTTCATAAGAAAAAGTAAATATTCAAATTAAAAGAAAATACAATGATTGTTTTATGAATGGATTTCAGTAAAAAACGTCCGAAAATATATCTTTTGTGTGTTGTCAGAATTCAAGGGAATCATGGTAACGTCACTGTGGTTTTTAGGAACCGCTTCTTAGGACATTGCGCTCCCAAAAATTGCAAACTAAGTGCTGTAATTGTTAAAGTACAGTTTAAACTGCCCTACGGTCAATTTATATTGTGCTACAATTCCCAAAATAATTTCCAAAATTGCGTTGATTCTACTAATTAAACTTCCAGCTATTTGATTTGTCTTACTAGCATGGTATTGAAAATGTACCCCCCACCCCAATATGAAAATACTTCCTACGGGCCTGTAAACCCAAATTTCATATTTCTAAAGAGAGCAATTACTATGTAGGGATAACGCATGTTTTTCGTGTTATAACGTTTGCAGAATACCTAGGGATACTTTGGTGCCTGAGCCCGTAGGGCGAGGGTACCAACGTATCCCGAGGGTTTCTGAAGATTTTATAACACGAAATGAACATGCGCTAACGCTATTCTAGCATAAAACGCGGGAAAAACCTAATAAATGAAGGCTGTGACTAAATACGGAGTTGGTGCGCCCGTGATATATTACAGACTCCGGTATATACCGGATTAACTAAATTTGAACAAAAATACCTTAAATGTATATATTTTGTAACTATGGTGATTCTAACCCTAACCTTTAGTCAATATATTATGCACATTATACACTAAATGCATGCGGACATGCAAAAAATGAGTATTTTTGCCGTGCGTTCCATTTGATAATAATTCCGCGCATGCGCCGAACGGCTGCACCAACTCTGCAATGAGAAACATTCATAAATGAATACATTATCCCTCAACGTCATTAAATTTTCATGAAATGCGCGGGAATATCCGAGTTGTTTTTTCACGTTGACGTCATTTCTATTTGAATTATTCGTTTGAAGCCGTAATACGTTTACGCTTTGCCACGTAACGCGCATATATTAAAAGGTGTTATAACAGCACGTGAGCGCGAAAATCTCTCTGTTAACACACGTCTTCTTAAAACACCCCCAAAAAGTGACAAGAACAGCAGTTTTATGCTAGAATATATTACGAGAACCCACTTTAGTAAATCAAGAAAGGGGCGTTTTATATCGTCATACTATGTCGAGATATCTTTATAGCTTACGCGGATCTCGAGAAAAATTATTAAACATTGAAAAACTGAATGCAATAAGTCAATAAAATATATCGACTTGTTGTGATAATATGTTGATTTCTCGCGAAAATATGTCGATATTTGCGTTATCTAACGCGACATTGCGAGGCCCATAAACGTTTCCGTAGCAAACCACTCTTTTTTTGTATCAAGCTACCGTAAAAATGTTAATATAAGAATTGAATGTCATTTTTGTATAAACCATATTGGAACTTATTGCAAATCATCCAAGAATCGCTAACGCGATATATAAATTTGCAAGAAGACTCCATGTGATTCATACCCAAATAAACGCAAACAAATAGCATATGATTCTTAAAAGTAAGGTATATTACCTGTCTGAAGTTTGATTATCTATCCACCCTCCATACTAATTTGCAACAAACTCGTTACTCTTGTGACCCATTTGTCTGCTTTATGGCATCATAATTATACGGAAACGTTTATTGGAGTAGTATAGGGGCCGGTTTGATTGTAAACAAACGGGCGCCATCTTGGATGACCTAGTTACTATAAATAGTAACTCATTTGCATATAAGAAATAAATTCACTGCCCATGCGCGGCGGCCATCTTATTTTAAGAATGACATCATCTTCCTATTTTAAGAATGACCTCACTCTACTATTTATATCTCCCGGAAGTATATAGAGCTGACTTATATACCTATCTAGGGCATGTTCGCGCACATTGAGGGTCAGGTGCTCAGCCCTAGACGGGGAGATACCCTGAAAAAATATATAGATTTATCCATGGCCTTAATGAATAAATACATTTGATAATAAAACGAACAGCATTAGTAAATAAAGAACGAATAAATAATAGTTTAACAGTATTAGTAAAAAATGAAAAAAAAATACTTTAAAACAAAATAATTGTAACATGTCTAATTAAATAATAGAGAAATTAAAAAGAACTATATATGAATACTATTTAAATATCATATAGATTTATCTATCAACTAATTGAATTTATACATTTTATATAAAAAAAGAACTATACTGATGCACAAATAAATAATCATTTAAAACGAAATATTTATTTCATTTAAACTAAAACATAAAACATTTTTTAAAATAAATACATTATAACTGAAAATAAAATATTACATTTTTGTCGACGATGTTTCCTCCTTGACGTCTACTGACCAAATGACTCCAATCATAAGTGTATTATTGCTAAATGCGCATGATCGGACCTATTTTTACAATGACTTCATAAGCTATATTTAGATAAGATCATGAGTGCATCAAACGTGATCATGGTCAAAATGTCTAGCTCGTGTTGATTTAAGGCCGGATAGACGGACAATAAAAAGTAAACATGTCAAAGTTAATTCCTTTAAAGTCGCCGTAGTGTCTGGCTTATATTGATTTAAGGCCGGACGCAGTATAATGGATATTGATTTTGTCAACAAAAGTATTGACATTAAGATTTAATCCTCTAACAAAGGGAATTTTACTTTTCCCAACTTGTCCATTCTTTGATGGTTCAAGTTTGACTAGTTTAAACCGGTATTACTATTTTCAATTGACCAATCAGAATTGAGATAAATGACGTTCTTACTAAAAATACCTCAATGATAAGTATATAATAGAGCATTCATCAGACAAAATCATTCTGACCTCAGAACTGAAATCATGGAAAATAGCTCGGGAGTATTCGAGAATAGGATGAATTCCTTCGCTGCTGACCTAAAGGAAGTGTGTCCAGTACATCACAAAGTATGGATTTATGAAGCGCATTTCAGTAAAGTGCATCTTGGGATTTCCACAGACACTTTTGTAGAATTATTAACAGCCTATATAAGAAACAGGACGAATTTAAATGTAGACTTCTCCATCATTCACACTGATGATCCATAAAGGGAGATGTGGGACAGTTTGCCTGGTGGTCATTATTTGGTAGACATTGAGTGTGCTTTACGCGACTTTCTGGAAGCGAAAGGGTGTATCTATGTTAAGTACAAGGACATAACAAAAACGAGAATTGAATTCGATATGAATTACTCCATATGGATGTACATGCTCCGAAACTATATGAGCAAATATCATCCGAAAATAGAACTCAAGTGGTGCGAACATAGCTGGCAACCAAATTCCTATTGCCCCTGTAACATTAGTACGGAACCTGAAGGACCCGAAAATATCTACATAGATGTACTTACTATGCTCTGTGATCATCATGCAAACAGAAATTGGTAGCTAAGCATTTAAAAGCGTGTCAGACTTGAATTCGTTGCTGATTTGTGTTCATCAAAATGTGTATGAAGGACAGACTAAAGAAACAGTTTTATAAAGAATAAAGGATGGATGTGTAACCATCGGATCTCTGTAGAAAAATTTTTCCGACTGTGTAGAAAGACCCTACATACCGTTATATTACATGTTGGACTATGAGCCGTATAGAATGGTTCTTAGTAAAATAACAGCACAAAATTTTCCCCAAGAAGGCACAAAACAGTGGTTAAAGCAAAAGAGCACTTTTATATCTTTTAAAGACACTTTGGTCGACATGATTCGTTTTCATAAGATGAATTTGAGTATTGAGGCGATCAGTGAAAGTAACTGGATGACTCATATTCCTGAGAACGAGGAAATAGTGCTTTATGTCAACGATGCGATACGAGGTGGTGGCCAAGAATTTCAATACGATTGGTTTCCAGTCCAAGTGAAGAATAATAAACATAATCTTATTTTACTTACGAAATCTGTAGATATTATTGATGTAATTCTTCATTTAGAACTGCTAGAGACCCTTATTGCGAAGCATAATATCAATTTGCGAAGCGATGTTGAAGAAATCAAATACAATAAAGAAATATGTTGTTTTATTTGTGTACACCACAACACCTACTGACGCTTCATCTTTTCTTTCAAATCAAATTCAAACATATGGGTTATAAATAACAAAGACATGTTATTCTTTCAATCTTTTATTGCCAAAGCTTCTATCACTAATACAGGTTACATGTATCAACTAAAATAAGACAAAATAAAGTCATCATTCAACTTCTTGCAATACACATCAAACGGTTTTACAATGTCCTTCATTTTTCGTCCAGAACATCGGTTCATAATGTAATATACGCAATACAGCCCGCATATGTTTGAATCTGTATCCTGTATTTGACTGAAGTTCATCCAGTAACGCTTCTTTAACACTTGCTCAAAATGAACTTTGTAGTGCTCTGGTCTATTAACTAGTGAATCGAAAATTCGTCGTGTCCCCTTTTTGGAAAATAAAAGGCCACCCAATGTTTTCCTGATCCCTGGCTCGTGTCTATATTTGAGATGACGTATTGTCCTCTACGTATCTGAAGTTGATCCGCAGCACATATTGTCACAGGGTACTCTTTTAACATTTCCTCGAGTTCATAGTTATTCATTTTAAAATGTATAGGTGTTCCAATCCAGAGTATCTTGGGTCATATGTTGGCGATATTTTTTACGTCGTGGGCTGTCTAAATCACGACTCATAGGTGTGTCCAATGTATCCCTATGTCGCCTTAGATCACTATGCTTTCGTGACCGTCTTATTTCCGACCTAGCAATATCAACTGCTTGGGCTACGGGTGTCACAAGTTTTACTACGGGAAGATCTTCCCTTTTTTGTTCTTGTGCTTCTCTTTCTTGTTTCTCTTTTAGTTCAGCCATTTTTCTAAGATGAGCACCGCTACCCACGATGTAACGGCCCATATGATCAGGATACACATATCCGTCCCTCAAGTCTTTGAAGTGTGGTATCCATTTTTCCGGGTCCGGTTTATCCGGTACCCATTTTTCTTGTTTATAATCGTATACCTCTATGGAACCCATTTTGACATGATGAAAGGTAAAGCACGCCAATCCTTCTTACAACGTTTATTCATTATCATCCGATTCTTGACCGTCATCACTTTCTTTATTATCATCCATTGAATATTCTTCTTTGCTTTTATGATCGGGCCACAACTCATCAAATAGGTCTTTTCTAAGGGCAATGGCTTGCCGAACAGATTCTTTGACAGTCATGCCGTGTTGACTTCTTAGTTTTTTAGCCGACTGTAGAATCTGCTGCTGAGTAGGGTCGTTTTGTAGCTCATAAAAGTCAATTAGAAATCGGGCATAATTTTGTCTCAGTCTCTTTCTTAATTGAGGGAATTCATCATTAGCAGTGCGACGGTACGCTTCTTTAAAAGAGAGCCCTTGTTCTGTATAGTTGTTAACTTTAGCTTTAAATTGTTCTTTAATAGATTGTCTGAGAGGATCATGAAAACGCTTATCCCATATCTCACGGCGTGATCGCTCTTCTATAATCTCAACTTTTCTACGTTTACCTAGAGGTCCCTTGATCAAAGATCGTTTCTTTACAAAAGTATCATTATTTCTATTTTCTGTTTCATATCACTATCATCATCATCATGGTCATCAGAATCTTCCTCCTCATCTTCAACCTTGTCATCATTTTTATCAGATAAGTATCCTTCACCATTGAAATAGTCTTCTTGTTTATATTCATCATCTGTTCGTTTTCTCTTTTCTGGAGTGGTTGCCTCAAAAATGTTTTCACGTAAACGGTGTTGTTCTGGGGTGCTCGATTCTAAGTCTATTACCAAATAACCGTGAGGTCTTGATGTCGCTCGTTCAAACCGTTTCATAAAGATGTTACTAGACGAAGGATATATTCTTCTTGCTAATGTAGCTACTTGCTGTCTATCAATAGGATTATTAAATAGCACCAGATACTGCGTATTCAAAGCGATATCTCTGCAGGCTTTACCTTGAGGAAACAAATTTTGGGTGAGATATACGACAGATATATTCCTGTGGTGACTTCCCTTGGTGAAGAGATCAGCAATTCTTTGATCGCATTTAGCTTCAGTCATCAAGTCGTCAAAGACCAGCAGGTTCCTTTGACTAACATTTATATATTGGGAATCATTCAAGTAGTCTGGAATACCGTGTACAAATTCGACACCGGGGATTTCACGCTGAAGTTCATCAATGGCTGCCATTGTCCAAAACACCATATGATACGCTGAGGCTGAGGTCTTACAAGATTTGATGATAGCAGTTTTCTTGTCCATTCAGTTTTTCCACTACCACTTGGTCCTGAAACGACCATAGAAAATGGATGTTGAAACGTCGTCACTCTTGAGATGTCCCATGTTTGTGATGGCGGTGAAAAACTGTCATTGGCTTCGTCATTTCCGTGGACATAACGTTGATGTCTCCGCATGTTGTCAATCCGAGAGAAAGACTGATGACAAACAGGACACTGATGCATTTGTGAAACCGATGTAAGTATTTTTTATCAAAAAGACACTGCTTTATTCTGTTTGCCATTCTTACGCTTTCTTGGGTCAGAGGAGAAGGAAGAGGAAGAGAAGGAGGAGAGGAGTGGAGGAGGAGGAGGAGGTGGAGGAGGAGGAGGAGGGAGGAGGAGGAGGAGGAGGAGGAGGAGGAGGAGGAGGAGGAGGAGGAGGAGGAGGAGGAGGAGGAGGTGTGGAGGAGGAGGAGGAGGAGGAGGAGGAGGAGGAGGAGGAGGAGGAGGAGGAGGAGGAGGAGGAGGAGATGTGGAGGAGGAGTTGTTGGTATATACAGTAACTCGTAACACCTTCAATCATGGTTAAATTTACTTTACGACTTATATATGACGTGTGATCCCTGAGTGATCAATCAGAATGCGTCATATCATTAGCCAATCAGAGCATTGCTATAAATTATACTGACTAATCAGAACGTTGCTTTGGCTCTATTTATTTTACTTTACCCTGTGAATTCGTTCATTGTCACTTTTGATCTCAAAGTGAAAGGATCAGGTAAGCTTACTTTGACGCATTTTACGCGTGAGTGACCCCATATTCTTTTAGTGCAAACAATGGAATAGTACTAGTCAAAACCTTTCGTAGGATACCAAACACGGGTATAGTCGGTTGAGTAATAAAGGAGAAAATCGATATTTTACGCATGAGTGATTTCATTTCCGGTTGTGTGCTACCAACACTTAGGTCTCGCCAAGCGTTTTGGTTTGACACCAAGATCATTAAAATCGGTCCACAAATAGAGGAGAAATTACATTTTGAAAATTTTGGTTGCGAAATTTGAATTTACCGCCAAAAGGTGACGTCACTTCAATCTTTAAACGCCAATATCTTGGGAACGGATCAAGATAGAGGTAAATATCTATACATTTTCTGAACCTATGCGACGAGATCTTTCCAATGCTACCTGTTTCAAGAGTTTATTTGAAAGTTTAAGAAAGGTTTAAAAATCGCTGTTACGTCATAACTCGATAACGGTTGAAAATCGAATCGAGAATGGGGGATGTAAATGAAAGATTTTTATGAATTCTATCACATGAAATTAACATCTCAGAATTGATGAATAGAAAGTGTGTCACGAAATGGGGAAAACTGATTGTTCAATGTTAACAGTATTTATGTTTATTGAAAATCTTGACGATTTCCTAGAATGGTCGAAATAGGCTTTCTAAAACCTATCTGTACTTAAGACAGTATCCTAAAGGACTATAAAAGTTTTATAACACAAAATACTCGTTTCTTTAAGTTTCTCCTAAAAGTCATAAAATTGACCGAAATTTAATCCGCTTTTACAGTTTTCAAAGTATTAGTGTCAACATTGGCCAGTTCTCTTTCATACATTATCTTAAGCCGGTCTCAAGTCAAGAAATATTAATACTTAAAATCCGCTGAAGGTTGAATTTCATGCATAGACTTGTACGATTATATTGAAGTGTATACTCTGTTAATTCAAAATTCTGGAAAAATGTTCCAAATCATATATATGAAATATTGTGTAATGTGTTGGAGTATCTACACCGTAGTGGAACTGGCATGTTCAATTTCGGAGACTATGATGTTGTTGTAATAACTAAAGATGACAAATGTAAAGTTACAAAGGAAGATATTATTGTGATACCTGTTAATGAAGTTGCAGACACAATCTGTGTACTAGGGTAATAGGCTCGAATGATTTTGATAATTTTGAATATTTTGATGATGTTACATATATTGTTTAATGGCGCGTACGTGTGAGCGAGCGTGCGTGTATGTGTGTGTGTATGCGTGTGTGTGCGCGTGTGCGTGTGTGTGTATGCGCCTGTGCGTGTGTGTGTTCGCGCGTGTGTGTGTGTGTGTACGTGTACGTATGTATGTGTGTGTACTTGTGTGTACGTGTGTATGTGTGTGTGTTTGTGTGTGTGCGTGTGTGTGTGTGTGTGTGTGTGTGGAATTGTCTTGTATAGACCTTTCCAATGGTACCTTACTTGACCAGGTTCGAGTCTAGGAACGCGCGAAAAAAATGTGAATTTTACGCGTGATTGATTTCCGGTTTGAGTGTACCAACTTATAGTACTAGCCGAGACCTTCGGTTAGATACCCAACATGCCTAGGTTATCTTTAATAATAAAGGCATGAAGCCGGGTGTTTCCGGATGAATGATTCTGGTTTTAACCTCAATATCTGGAAAACGGATAGAGACAGACACGTAATTGTACATATTTTCTGAACCTACTCGAAGAGATCTTTCTAACTGTACCGGTCCCGAGCCTGTACGATGATTTTGAAATTTTAATGACTTCATTTCCGGTTGGCACCTAGTTTATGGTAAAGTGCACCCTTTGGGCTTTTCAAAAATGTCAGATACCCAAAATGTAAAAATGGACCATAAAACGTCTTATTTTGATGATTTTTAGCAACTTTCTTAAAAAGTCCTTTACTGGTTCTAAAACTCTGGATGGTCATTAAAAATGTTGGCAATTGTTTAAGAAAAATGTTCTTTAACATCATATCATTGATGGTATGAAAGAGGCACTTCGGTCCATATGCGACCCAGACCTGATGTCACCTCCCTTCCCGTACTCAATACATGGATTAACTTGGACAGATCAATAGGCCTTTGTTAATGCATCCGTCCATAAATCAACATAAGCCAGACATTGTGGCGACTTTAAAGGGATTAACTTTGACAGTTGAATACGCTATTGTTAACGCATCCGCTCTTAAATAAATACACGCCAGACATTGTGGCGACTTTAAAGGGATTAACTTTGACATGTTTACTTTTTATTGTCCGTCTATCCGGCCTTAAATCAACACACGCTAGACATTCTGACCATGATCACGTTTGATGCACACATGACCTTATCTAAATATAGCTTATGAAGTCATTATGAAAAATAGGTCCGAGCATGCGCATTTAGGGATAATACGCTTATGATTGGAGTCATTTTGTCAGTAGACGCCAATGAGGAAACATCGTAAGCAAAAAAGTAGTCTTTAATTTTCAGTTAACGTTATTTCTAACGTAGCTATCTTAAATAAAGCTTAATGTTTTTAATTACAGATATAATAAATATTTTGCTTTAAATTATTTTTAATAAGTTCTTTGTTTATCATATAATGTATTTATTCATTTACGTTATAGATAAATCTATAAGATTATTAATTAAACATTATTAATATATAGTTTTTGTTTTCATCTCCCCGTCTAGGGCTGATCACCTGACCCTCAATGTGCGCGAACATGCCCTAGATAGGTATATAAGTCAGCTCTATATACTTCCGGGAGATATAAATAGTAGAGTGAGGTCATTCTTAAAATAGGAAGATGATGTCATTCTTAAAATAAGATGGCCGCCGCGCATGTGCAGTGAATTTATTTCTTATATGCAAATGAGTTACTATTTATAGTAACTAGGTCATCCAAGATGGCGCCCGTTTGTTTACAATCAAACCGGCCCCTATACTACTTATAGGCCTCGCAATGTCGCTTTAGATAACGCAAATATCAACATATTTTCGCGAGAAATCAACATATTATCACAACAAGTCGATATATTTTATTGACATATTGCATTCATTTTTCCAATGTTTAATCATTTTTTCTCGAGATCCGCGTAAGCTATAAAGATATTTCGACATATTATGACGATATGAAACGACCCTTTCTTGATTTACTAAAGTGAGTTCTCGTAATATATAGTAATTGCTCTCTTTTGAAATATGAAATTTGGGTTTACAGGCCCGTACGAAGTATTTTCATATTGGATGGACATTTCCAACACCATGCCAGTAAGACAAATCAACTAGCTGGAAGTTTAATCAGTAGAATAAACGCAATTTTGGAAATTATTTCGGGAATTATTGCACTGACCCTGTTCCTAGAAGCCTGGCTTACCGCCAGTATCAAGTGACCGTAGGGCAGGTTAGACTGTACTTTTACAACTATAAATCAGCACTTCGTTTGCAATTTTTGGGAGCGCGATGTGTTAAAAAAGCGGTTCCTAAAAACAACAGTAACGTTACCATAATTCCTTTGAATTCTGACAACACAAAAAAGATATATGAATGTACAAAAAAAAAAACAACTTCCATTTTCCTGTCATGAATAAAACATGCAGAAATTATCGATGAAAAAGTATACATTATTCAAGCTGACCACTTATAGTAAGATAAGATAATCTTTTATTATAGTGACATGTGTATAGTATTGATATATACATATAAAGCAATATGAATTATAAACACCCGGCCCAACGGGCCTATATGTCACCTATAAGAACTATTTAACAATATTTCACGGATACACACCCTAAAAGAATAAATAATGAACATGGATATTTCAAATTTAAAGTGATCAAATAATTGTTAGTGAGCTATTGTACGTCATTTATATATATATTTGACATGAAAATGTAGAGATGTCAGTCAAAGAAAGCATAGTATAAATGTTGTTGCCTGTATGTTTTTACATAGTCATATGATTTACACAGAAACATAATATTATAAGTATTTAGATCTAATAACATGATATCATGCTATATCATCTTCTTAATATATGAAATAATAAACATGGGAACATAACAAGAATATGTAAATGCATTTCATAATTTTGTTATCTGAAGTGTTTCAAAACAAGTGCTTTCTACTAATATTACAGAATAAGCCTTACGTACAAGTTATGCTATTTATATAGCACGCTTTTTCTTATCATGAAAGCTCTAACAACAAATTTTGCGCTTTTCCTTGGGTAGTTGTTTATCAAATATTTGAACTTATCATTATGGTTAATATATTCTACACTTGTTATAATGTCTCTAAACAAAACGCTTCTGGTAGCATCATATAACGGACATATTAGAAAGAAGTGTCTCTCATCTTCGACTTCACCACTATTACATATAGCACATAGTCTTTCATTTGCGGGTTCTCCGACATATCGACCAGTCTCTACTCTTAGTGGAAGAATTCCACACCTGAATTGAGCAAACATGGATCTCTCGTGTCTTTTTAAGTCTAATAAAAGATAATTTTCACATCTAAATAGTATGTAAGTTCCTAATCTATGTGAGATGACATAGATAGCAGATAGTCTTACAAACACTTTGGTCCGTCAAATGCAATGCAACAGATATTTTAGAAAACCCAAGCAGTCTTAATCTACTTTATAAAAAACTCAACATTTTATTTATTTATTTCCCTTAATCACCTTTTTAAAGAAATCCGACTGTATTCTAGATGTACTTCCTAAAAATATTAAAACTTGTTAATATTTTTAGTTTAAGAAAGTGTTGTTATTTTCGAACGTTCTTTAATAAAGTACATTCACAAAACATAATCATTGTATTTTTTTTTTTAATTTGAATATTTACTTTTTATTACGAAATCCATGTTTAACCTAGATCTCCTTTATGAAAAACATTTTTGTTATTTAATATAAAAGTGTCTTGGTGTTCATTTATGAAATCCATAAAAATAGAAAAAGAAATCGAAGAATTGTTTCACTTTCACAACACCTGACGTCTGTTGTGAAAGTAAAACTGTGGATATTTTACTGTGAGGCTGTTTTTTTTCTAATTTTCTTTATCATCTGTTTAATTTGTTAGTTGTTGCTTTTTTTTTTTAAAGAAATGCACTCAGAAAAGATTGATACAAATGTGTTATGTGCTAGTGATATGTTATTTGTTCACAGACAAACCAAACTGTGTATGAAGTTATTCTCTGCTTCATACTATCTGTCAACGAATAGCATTAAGGCACTTACAAATTGCCGTAAACCAGAAATAAAATTTTAGTCTTGCTATTACTAGCGGCTCTGTCGAGTCTCTTTATAGAAAGGCAAATGATCCGCCGAGTGAAAATTTGGTGCCTAAGTACTCGTAAACTGCCTATACCGTGAATCCGTATTTTTTTCTAGAGATACTACACGTTTTTATTTTATGTTTATGTTCATTGTGTATTCGTATAATCTGCTTGACGAGACCCCTGATTCACGCATACATACTGAATCCTAACCAAACACACCTTTCCTACACTCCTGCTCACTGTCATTGAAGTGACTATGTATACATATAGTCGGGAAAATCAAGAAATGGATGGTTTATATCGACATAATGTCGAGATATCATTACAGCTTACGCGGATCTCGAGAAAAAAATGATTAAACATTGAAAAAATGAATGCAATATGTCAATAAAATATAACGCCTTGTTGTGATAGTATGTTGATTTCTCGCGAAAATATGTTGATATTTGCGTTATCTTACACGACATTGCGAGGCCCATAAACGTTTCCGTATAATTAGATATTTTTTTTTGTATATTCATTAATTTCGTTAACATTGCTACTATTCTTATTGAGTCCGGTACTGAGCCGCATTGAACGCTGCTTTTTTGTGTGCGTTTAGACGGGTATTAACTATATTTCGGGACTGCACATCTATGAATCGCGCTAGCGATTCTTCGATGATCTGCAAGAAGTCCAATATGGTTTATACCCGTCTAAACGCACAAAAGCTGCATTCATTTTTCTTACAGCAAACAGTAACTGGTTTGCTTTCCACGAGTGTCAGCAAATTAGAATATATGTCAGGATATCGATATTTTCAATATCTAAATATAACAGCAAAAGAAGATACGTCCACGTCAAATTGTATAATTTTTACATTGTGATTGTATTTACACAAGGGGAAGTACACATAAATTCTAACGATAATCGGTAAGGCACGGTAAGAAAGTATCGCGACTGGGTACACCTGACGTCGGTTTGAAGCCAATCCCATTATGTTATTGTTAGGATTGTACTTTCTGGTTTATGTTTTTCTCTAGACAAAAAGGGGGTTTAAACAAGAAAAATATATTTCTTCGCTCATTCCTGTTAAAAATATTTTTTGCTAGACGCTTCAATATGTTTTGAAAAGAAATCCGATGACCGATGAACAACTTCTCAGTTTTGTGTGGCCTAAAGCAGAAATATATTTTCTATCCACTCTTCGACTTAACTCGGATCTCCACCTCGAGTGTATTACAAATCAGTTCTTTAGTTTATTTAGATAACAGTTTTAATTGAAAATGTATATTTACCGATTATCAAATTAATCCAAAAACCCAAAACTAATATGTTACAAGACCTCATGTTTGTCACCGTAACTGTTAAAATACTCGGTTACTATAAACCAATGTTTGCAATCAGAATGTCCCAGCTGCTCCGGTGTTATCATTTAAGCAGAGTTTGTCCTGTCTGTCATACCTAGTGGAGGCGGGTATAAACGGAAGGAGGAATGAGTAATAGATAAGGGTGAGTTTGTATTGTTGCTTTTTTCAAACAGTGAATTTAATTTCTCAGTTGAGTCTGTTTCAATGTGACCTTCGTACCAGCCTATCAAACGTGAGATAAGAGCAATTTTCAAATCGTTATCCAGCATGCACTGCAGACGGCCTGCACATACAGATACAGGGAGTTGCGAACGTTACATCCTTGACAATATATTTTCGTGCTACGTGTTTTTCATGTTTGGCAGTTGTCAGTTACTCATCAGAACATGTCAGAGCTAGTACTGAATCCAAGAAAACTGGTTAAATAGACTTAACGGGATTACATAACTTTTTATAAACCCATTTGAAACAAAAACAATTGAAGTTGTAAAAATGCAAACAATATTTAGTTCCTGTTCAAGATCGTGTGGCTTTTATCACCAGTGAACTGGAATCAGTGGATCCTTATCATATTGATAACCTGTTTTGATCGTTTTTCTATTCACGCTCAAAACCTTTGCAAATATTTATTTAGTCACGTTACAGAATGTAAGGTGCGTTTCCATGAAAACCACAAAATGAAACTACTTCTCAGTATTGAGTCGCTGATATGAATCCTTGATATAGCCTGTCGTTATATTTATATTTCAGGCGGAAACAAGAGGAGTGCCCGTTAAAATACTAATATCTGTGTATATCTAAAATGGTATCGAATCTCTAACATTCAGATGTTCTTTCTGTAAAAAAATCAAAGACAAATATCAAACAGGGAATGCCACGTACCAAAAACGCCGCCTCCCCCAAACGAAACCCACAGCACACAGACCACAAACACACACACACTCACACACACGCGCGCGCGCACGCACACACACACACACACACGCAACCACACACACGCACACACGCACACACACACACACACATACACACACACACACATACACGCGCAAACACACAAAGTCAACACATTAGGACAAAACGAACAAACAAAGGAACACTGTGGGGCACCGCCTTGGAACGGTCAGTAGCAAAAACACCACTGGGGAGCTTAAACCGGTTTATAGTGCGCACCCAACCTCACTCTTACCCCCACCATGTTCCAAAGACACGGGACAGTGTAAATAAAAGTAATCCCCTCCAGGTGAATCTCTAACACACGTAATGGAACAAAAAGGCATGGCATGTAAAACACAAAAATGCTCGTGTATAAATATATAAAAAGCAAACCTCTAGAACCAAAAACGTATGTACTCAATGCCTTTTCAGAAGACAGAGCAACAAGAGAAACACCCGTAAGGGCCCGACGAAACAGGCCAGAAGACAGCTATCAAAACAGTTCAGTCCTGGTAGGATTTAAATACTGCTTATTATAGAGTCCTCCCCCTCTTTCGTCAGACACAATCAAAGAGGGAAGCGTAGTGTCCAACTGTAAACGGGTTCAACACTAAACATGCGGTATGTCTCAAAACAGTTGGGTCGAAACCTCTTTTAATAAAACGTTTTATAATTTTACCAAATACATTTGGAAAATTACCATGACCCAAGATCTTACGGAGTTTGTAAACCACATCCCCATAAAAAACGGGTTTAGAAATACCTTCTCGCAGAAGTGTCTTTAAATTACTATTGAATTTTAAAACTATATCAGAATTACGATAGTGAAATTTAGCAAAATATTTACGCAATTTGTAATAACGGTAGCCTTGCTGAAGAAGTTTACTTGTAATATATTGGTTACGTTCATTGAAATGCTTGACATGAGTACACGCTCTGGCAAACCGAATTAATTGAGAAATATATAACTTACTATTTATATTTGTCTGTTCTGTTTTTTTAAAGATGTTGATAGAAAATCATAGCATATGACCTCATCTTGACTTACTTTGATGGTACGTACTGTATCATTGTACTCAGTTAATAAAAAAATCTGACATATTATATTGTTGATAAAAACACCATAACCTGAAAATGAATAAAATCTCAGAAATATATTTAAACAAGTGTGGAACAGAACTTGGATATGACAGAGTCTGTACTCTAACTTTGTAGAAAAAAAGACAGTAAAATCTCTTGAAGCACAGCAAACGCAACCGGTGCCAGACAGTGCAATAAAGGCAACCGGCACTGTAGTGGAAAGATATAGCAAATGGAGTGCTTCAAATACCTGACAACAAGAAACATTTCTAGTCTCAAGTAAAGAATGTAAAAGATGCAAAAAAAAAAATAAATAAATAAACAATACAAGACGAAAGACATAACATATAAAACGGTACTAAAACAAGCATGTTCAAAATAGGGATACCGGATACTTGACCTTCCATGCGTCAAATATTTCTCCGTTTAAAACGAGTTTGTAACCGTATTTTTTTTAAAAATTATTGTCAATTTTGGCTAATATAACACTAAAAATAATAAAAGGGTCATTAAAGCAGAACATTGATCAGCAATGATACATTCGGCTCGAGTCGATTTTTCCACACCGGATAACACTCCGCACAAACGCCACGTGGAATCCTTGCTTGCAAATATCCACCCAACCCGAATACATCAATGCAGATCAAGGTAACGTTAAAATAACCATATTTTATTAAATTGTACATACATATGCACAGGGTCAATAATAGGACTAATAGCAACAACTAGCAGCAGATAAACTTTTTAAAAAATATGACAGTAATGACTAGGCAAGAAACTATGCTGAATGTAAAAGAATGTGCTTAAAATAACGCTCTTTGTGGAAAACTGGGAGGTATTTTCATAATCCAACCACACTTTTTTCTATTATCTTTTATACTGCAAAATAGATACGATAAGTGCGACTGCTTTATGCAAAATGCCTCATTTAGAAAGGGCCTGTACTCACCCTTAAATACATAGAAATTGCAAGCTCTTGCAGAGTAAAAAAGCATATTTGTTTACTGATATAAAATTTAGAATTATCTACCTTTCATATACATGTGTATACTTGATCCACAAATACAATACGCATCAAGACTCCATTTTATCAGCAAAGATGATTCATCAGAGTCAAGTGGTATGTGAAACTTCAAACTCCTTTACGAGTAGGGCCAACTTCAAACAAGGGGGGCCTCGCTCATATGGCACCAAACAGGACTACAAGTTCTGGTTTCACATCTCATTTACGTCGAAATAAAAACATGAGGTATGGAATCAAAATTTGCATCCCTGCTGGAATCACAGAGTTACAGCAAAACCAAGTGTTAAGATCCAATTAGTCGCCTCTTACGATCATGCGAGGGGTAAGGCAGTGGTTCCAATTCTTTTCATACACAGATCGTCCCAGAACCACATGGGGCTGATCAAATAGAAAATGTGAAATGTGACTTCTAGAGTTTTATATGAGTGTTATTCTAGCGCTCAAAAAAGCAGGGTGCTGTTTTAAATTGGAAAAGTACGATATCAATATTATACACGTGATCCAAATTTCATTTCTGTAACTTCAAAAACAAGAACGTAGGTCAGTAAGTCACGATTAAAAATTTCAAGCGTGTATCTTAAAAAACAAGAAAGTAGGTCAGTAGGTCACATTCATGGTCACTAAAAGTAAGTTATAAGATTGGTGTGAAAAACTGTACACGTCATCCAAATTTCAAGCCGGGTGACTTAGTTTTGGACTACATATGACCCAGATTCAAACATGGCGCAAAGATTATCAAGATAAACATTCTGGGCAAGTTTCATGAAGATAGGATCATAAATGTGGCCTTTAGACTGTTAACAAACTATTCCTGTGATTTCAGCATATGACCTAGTTTTTTACCCAACATAACCCAAATTCGAATTTACCCTAAAGATCATCAAGACAAAAATTCTGACCAAGTTTCATGAAGATAGGGTCATAAATGTGGATTATAGAGAGTTAATAAGCTTTTCATTTGATTTGACCTGGAGACTTAGTTTTTGACCCATCATGATGTAGATTCAAACTTGACCTAAAGATCATGAAGAATACCACTCTGACTAAGTTCCCTGAAGATATATTCATAAATGTGGCTTCTAGAGTGTTAACAAGCTTTTCGTTTGATTTGAACTGGTGACCTAGGTTTTGACCCCACATGACCCAGATTCAACTTTGACCTAGATGTCATCAAGACAAACATTCTGATCAATTCTCATGAGTTTTAAACTTAAACTTAGGTCTTTAAGAGTGTTAACAATCTTTACATTTGATTTGAACTGGTGACCTAGATTTTGACCCCACCTGACCAAGATTGGAATTTGACCTAAAGGTAATCAAGATTAATATTCTGGCCAAGTTTCATTAAGATATGGTCATAAATGTGGCTTCTAGGTGTTAACTAGCTTTTCCTTTGATTTGACCTAGTGCCCTAGTTTTTGAACCCATATAACCCAGATTCAAAATTGTTCTAAAGATCATCAAGATTAACATTCTGACCTAGTTTTATGAAGACATAGTCTTTACATTTGATTTGAACTGGTGATCTAGTTTTTGACCCCACGTGACCCAGATTAGAACTTGATCTTAAGATCATTAAGATTAACATTCTGACCAAGTTTCATTAAGATATGGTAATAAATGTGGTCTCTAGAGTGTTAACTAGCTTTTCCTTTGAATTGACCTGGTGACCTAGTTTTTGACCCACGTGACGCAGATTCCAATTTAACCTAAAGATCATCAAGATTAACATTCTGACCAAGTTTCTTGAAGATACAGTCATAAATGTGACCTCTAGAGTGTTAACTAGCTTTTCCTTTGATTTGCCCTGGTGACCTAGTTTTTGACCCCACATAACCCAGATTCAAAGCTGATCTAGAGGTCATCAAGACAAACATTCTGATAAATTTTCATGAGTTTCAAACTTAAAATTAGGTCTCTAGAGTGTTAACAAGCTTTACTTTTTATTTGATCTGGTGACCTAGTTTTTGACTCCACCTAACCCAGATATAAACTTGACCTAAAGATCATCCAGATTACCATTCTGACCAAGTTTCATTAAGATACGGTCATAAATGTGGCATCTAGAGTGTTAATAGCTTTCCCTTTGATTTGACCTGGTGACCTAGTTTTTGACCCCACATAACCCAGATTAAAATTTGACCTAAAGGTCATCAAGATTAACATTCTGACCAAGTTTCATGAAGATATAGCCATAAATGTGGCATCTAGAGTGTTAACAAGCTTTTCCTTTGATACCTAGTTTTTATCCCCACAATAACCAGATTTGAACTTGACCTAAAGATCATCAAGACTAACATTCTGACCAAGTTACATAGAGATATTATCATAAATGTGGCCTCTAGAGTGTTAACAAACTTTTCCTTTGATTTGACCTGGTGACCTAGTTTTTGACCCCAGATGACTCAATGTTAAACTCGTCCAGGATTTTATTGAGGGTAACATTCTGACTAAGTTTCATTAAGATTAGGCCACAATTGTGACCTCTAGAGTGTTAACAGTCAAATTGTTGACGACGGACGACGGACAACGACAGACACAGGGCGATCACAAAAGCTCACATTGAGCACTTCGTGCTCAGGTGAGCTAAAACGAAAGCGTATTACCACTTGAATCTGTACAAATTTACAAAAGAACATGCTAATTCGTATTTTCATTTTATTTTGTATTTAAATACAACAGTTTATAACAATTCAAAACATTGAAAATAGACGTAACAATCGATACATAATAAATAGTACAATATCACAATTATTATCTAATCATTCATTCATGAATCTTTTAATTTATATCATTACAGAATCATAACACCAAGAAAGTCATGTGTGATATTCTCACAAATGCTGAATGCACCTATATAGCATCCACAATACTTTGCATTGGTTCTGCATGTTGATTAAGTAGTACGAAAAATAAATATAATATCTACGTTTTAGCTACATCTATAAAAAGTTGATGAACAATTTATATGAAAGTTATATAATGTTAAAGTAAAATCTCAGACGATTGACAAAAAGTAGTGTAATTTTGCACAGTAGTATCCCAGTGGAGAGGCGTGATCAGCGGCCACAGTCTCCGCATGCAGCCATGCATCATCAAAACGTTTACAGGAAACACTTTAAGAGTAACATTCACAGTAAATAATAAAATACTTGTACAGCATTGAATATTATTTTATGCAAAACATCAAAAAAAATGAACAAAATTTATCACAAGAGTTTTGCAACTGGCTGGTTGAACAAAGAGGTGCATGAGTTTCACGTGTTTTACACTGATCAAAGAGCTTCTTTAACATATTTCGCAAATTTTACATGCTGATCGTCGTACAGTTTAGTTGAAATAATGAATGAAAAGAACAGAACATATAGTTTATTATGACTCTAGTCTAGAATGTCTTGTTCAATGACATTACAACACAAGTTTTGAGTGGTGTGTGTGTAAATATAACGATAAGCTTATTGAAGCTTAAGAAGATTTCCATGTTGCTCACTGAAAAAAAAAAAGTCTTATTACTTGCACTTTACATGTTACTAATTACTTCACTTTACGAGTGTTGCTCTATCAAAAGATAGCAATGATTACATGTTGCTCATTGAACAATTATCTTATTACATGACTGTTACACGTTACTAATTACTTCACTTTACGAGTTTGTAGGAGTTGCTCGATTAACAGTTAACAAGATTTACAAGATGCTCTTTGAACAATTACCTTAACACGAGGTTTACATGTTTCTAATTACCTCATTTCACGAGTTTGGAGTGTTGCTCAACTAAAAGATAACAAGATTTACATATACTCATTAAACAAATAGGAAACTTGGTAATTGCACCAGCTTTTGTATGTATTTATTGTTCAAAGGGCTGTGCATGCTTGCAGCATTTTGATTGCACAATTTAATAAATAACAAAAATATGAGTTCAACTCTGAAGGCTGTTATACATTGTCAGTCTTCGTGTATGGTACATGGGGCTCGGGAAATGGAATCTGCACCAGTGAGCCATTGGACATTTGTTCATAATACGACCCCGAGTACTGAAAATATACAGTCAGTGTCTGCATAAAATTGACGCAAAGTAAACAAACGGATTGTTGCATAATTTTGTAATACAGTGTATATCATTTCATTGAAACAGAATGAGGGACAAACTCTACCATGTTCAAGATGAGGTTTGCGGTACAAACACTGTGATGTTGTTAAGTTTACAAAATATTACATCTTCTAAGAATGTACTTAAATAGTTTGGGAAAATCAAAGGGAAATGGATTATCATTGGCTAAATTGAGTATAAGAAGCATTTGTCCGTATTTCAGTCCGTTTTTTAGTGGTTTATGGACTTCTTATTATAATTTACAAATATTTCGACTGATTTAATATGCGCCAAATGTTCGACCACTGGAAATTACGTAACAAACAATTCGTGAGGCTAAATTTTGTATCCGAATTTAAATAGTGAAAATAATAGAATTACTAAGTACTATTTTTATGATAGATAACTTGTTAGGAAAGATCAGGTCCGAGTTGCTCAAAACTTTATCTAGAAGATAAGCTGTCATGTTAATGATTTTATTTTTTATAATTATGTGAATTCTTTTATTAAAGAGCAAAACAGTAATAAAATATACGAATGTGGAAGTTTTAAAAATAGCATTTACAAAACATAGGACAGAAAGAAATGAAGACTAACAAACTGAAAAACGTATGCATTTATGCATGTACAGTGCAGTTAGCCTTGAAACAAAATGTCAACGTTCAGACAAAAGACACACAATCACAATTTAATTATGTAATAATTCATAACTACATAAAGACAAAAACAACAAAAAAAACAACAAAAACAATAAGTACACATTCTTGGAATGTGGATATTACTTTGGATATTTGTCCCTGCTGCATTTTATATTCTTATATTGTCAGGACGCATGAGACATACATTTTGTTCCTTATTTTGCATATAGATACCTCTTGTCAAAACAAGAAGCAAGAGTTACCAAAAGAAGGTGCAAGTTAAAAGTTTCAGTAGGAAGTCACAACATTCAGCTGTCATAATAAACCGGTCACTTTAGCTTGGTGCCGAACAGGAAAAAGGTCAACGTTGACAGTCAATTAAAATATATAAGTCATATTAGAACACAGTTCGGTAAATTTGAAACTCCCCATTGGTGATTTTGCCACTGAACGTTCTGTGACAGTGATCCGCTGTGTTCATATTTATGTTTGATTTGTCCACGTTTGTCATAGGTTTTACTTTGTCCATATTTTCAAGATGTACACATCAATACGGGTTTCCGAGTAGAGAGTAGAGGGGTGCGTTCTTTGAACTTAGCTGTTCGCTGTTTCTGTTGGAGCTTTGTGCTTGTTTCCGTATTACAGCAGCAGTATTAAAGTTGTAATTAGGTGGGCCAGTTGAAAGGTCGTATACATTAGCAATTACTCTTTGACTTATGAAGTTTTCAAAAGAATTTACCCAATTGAATTGTTTTCCAAATCTTTTGCTACATTTGTCATGTGACAAACAAACTATTTACCAAATGAGAACATTTACA
This sequence comes from Mercenaria mercenaria, assembly GCF_021730395.1. Lineage (NCBI taxonomy): Eukaryota > Metazoa > Mollusca > Bivalvia > Venerida > Veneridae > Mercenaria > Mercenaria mercenaria. The sequence goes on from NC_069363.1 coordinate 33,341,817, forward strand.
ACATCATTTAATACCAATGTAGAAACACAGCTATAAAACCATTAAAACATATAAAAATACGTATTTATTTAGGGAATGTTGCAGCAAATGTTCAGTTTAAGAACTTGATAATGCTTTGAGCAACTCGGTTCTAAGGTATTTGTACAATTACTGTCAATATGAGAACAATTAAAAAAAATACTCGAGCATATTTCTTGATCAAGGTAGTTCAGAAAATGTGTAATTGCATACAATGTAAAATGTCTACATCTTATAGATGAAATGGGAATCTTATATACCATTACTCACCCTCGGGTTATGTTCGTTGTTAACCGCAATGTCTAATACCCCTTGACTGTTAGGTAAACTATTGCACTGGTCATAGTTGTTTCCCGGAAGAGCGCTATCAAACTCCTTCCAGAATAAACTATCGTCTTTTATACTGCCATTTGCTGTTTTCTTTAATGGATGCAGTTCTGTCATTTGTATATCACCCATATCACTATTGTGTACATTTATTGCTATGTCAGCTGCTTCTAAATATTTGGCTTCTAATTTGTCTGTTTCTGACAAGAAGTTTGTATTATATGGCTCAGGGCCTATCAAACTGAGTATCACAGGAAGGAAAACTAATCCATGAAACAGACCAAATATCACAACCGATGTAAATATCTGAAAATGAATAAATAAAAATAAATAAATCATATCAATGTTTACAATGCGCTAATAATCTCAAATATAATGGTTTCAACAAATCCAAGTTTTCAACAATCAGATGCTTTTCGTAAAATGAATATGCTTTCCTATTCTGTCCTTCAAAGTAATTGCTAAATTTAAGTACGATTTATTTTCTATTCATGACAAAGCGAACGAACAAAACAAACATTGTAAAAATATACTTATATGGTTCCTGAACTAAATTACATCGATGCAATAAAAAGGAAAGAAAATAAATTGTAAAGCTGTAGTTGCGTGGTAGTTTACTTACCCTAAAGAAAAGTGTGAAACCATAGCTGATACTGTTGACTAGAAGTAAGAAGGCAAGGAACGTACTAAATCCTCCACTAAACACAGCTGGTCCCATACTTACCAATGTCTTCCGAGTTCGCTCTGAAATAAATAATAACAAGGCAGTCTGAAAGACAGCTAAATCCCCCGCCATCGGTATGGATAGTGAAAGGAATAAACCTTTGACCTTGAGCTGTGACCTTAACCTTGAACTGACATGGCTGACCCATAAATTCTGCACATCGTCTAGATGAGGTGATCATTTGACCCAAGTTTCATGAAAATCCTAAAAGGGGTTTAGGAGATACAGAGCTCAAACCTTTAACATTGAGTTGTGACCTGGACCTTGAGTTGACATGGCTGATTCATGAGTTCTTGATGACGTGATCATTTGACCCAAGTTTAATGTAAATCCTTCAAGGGGTTTAGGAGATACAGAATGGACACAAAATGGAAGGCTCAAACCTTTGGCTCTAAGTTGAGACCTTGACCTTGAGCTGGCATGGCTGACTCATCAATTCTGCACATCATCTTGATGAGGTGATCATTTGACCCAAGTTTCATGAAAATCCTAAAAGGGGTTTAGGAGATACAGAGCTCAAACCTTCGACTTTGAGTTGTGACCTTGACCTTGAGTTGACATGGCTGACTCAGAAGTTCTTGATGAGGTGATCATTTGACCCAAGTTTAATGTAAATCCTTCAAGGGGTTTAGGAGATACAGAGCGGACACAAAATGGAAGGCTCAAACCTTTGACCTTGAGTTGTGACCTTGACCTTAAGCTGACATGGCTGACTCATAAGTTCCCACATTGTCTTGATGAGGTGATCATTTAATCCAAATTTCATAATTATCCTTCAAGAGGTTTAAGAGATATAGAGCGGACACGAAATGGTAGGCTCAAATCTTTGACCTTGAGTTGTGACCTTGATCTTGAGCCGACATTGCTGACTTATAGGTTCTGCACATCGTCTTGATGAGGTGATCATTTGATTCAAGTTTCATGATTATCCTTCAAGGGGTTTAAGAGATACAGAGCGGACACAAAATGGAAGGCTCAAACCTTTGACCTTGAGTTGTGAACTTGACCTTGAACCGACATGGCTGACTCATGGGTTCTGCACATCGTCTTGATAAGGTGATCATTTGACCCAAGTTTCATGAAAATCCTTCAAGGGGTTTAAGAGATACAGAGCGGACACAAAATGTTACAGAAGGAGGGAAGGACAGAAGGACGGAAGGACGGACGGAGACCATTCCTATGACCCCACCACTTGTGGCGGGGGATTAAAAATGTAGTAGCATGCAAGCACATAAGAAAATGCATCTTAAATGTCTATGCGTTTACATATTGATGACCAAGGTTTAGAAATGTAATTACAAATATTTGACAGGCATATTCACATTCAAAGAAAGTTGTCATATCTTCAACAAAGTAACCCATTAACATCCTATAATAAAATCTCTAAATACCATTCTTATTTCCAGTATGAGTCATAAACGAGTGTCCAATATGAGCTGAGTAGTCGACAGCAAGTCCAAAGCAAAGGATCAGCAGAACACTGGATGCTGTATCAACAGAAATATCCCAGAATTGCATGGTGCCAGCGACATCAATCTACAGAAACAAACAGCGTCGTTAATATTTTACATCAATGACAATAAAAAAATGCAGTACTCATGTAAAAAACATAGAAAAATGCAGCAAAACATATAAATATTAAGAAAGGGAGACCTTATGGAAAAATAACTTCAGCCTGCAATTGTTTTATTTGGTTGCGTTCTATTCTTCAAAAGAATCTGTCTGCAGGGCTTTCAATCGATAATAATCGATCAGTAAAGTCTAAATACAACAAAAATAAAACAATCAGTAGAGGCGGACTGAAATGTCTAGTCAACAATAAGACCAGATTCAGAAGATTGATTCAAACAAAAGGTATCTATAGAGATACAATTGTAATGTAAACAGGTAAACTTACAACTGTGCAGACGACACAAAAGAACACAAGAAGACTGGTCCAGAAGTTGGCGATTAGAATCAAGGTCACAACAAATACACAAACTGCGGCTAGGGCGAGGTTCCGGTACAACTCTAGCTTCAATACCTGAAGAAAAATGAATATTACTTTCTAGAGTAACACTATCAAGAATAAACGTAGATTTTTTAAGACTTTCGCCTTACCAGATATAAATGCTGTATCGTACATAAATTACTTCTGAAATCACAAGGAACAAGCAATTACCTTATTAGTTTCGTTGAACATGTACTGCGGATTTGAGTAGACAAAACAGGTGCCCCCACCAGGAAGGCTGTAGCCATCCACGAGGTCTCTCATATCATCCATGGCTTTGATATTGCAGATAGATGTGGTACACTTCACGTGACGGAATGTTAAAACAGAGCCCTGAATAATGGAAAGACATATACCTACACGCACATGTTAAAGCTTACAAAAGAGCAAATTCTGACATAAAATGTCAGACACGGCTTTGACTGAATGGTGCTCATAATATGGGAGATTGGATTATGCTCCTTATTTGAAATATCTGCGAGACTGAATTATACTCATTACCTGAGAGTCTTGATTATGCTCATTATCTGCGAGACTGAGTTATGCTCATTATGTGAGGGACTTGATTATGCTCATTATCTGCGAGACTGAATTATACTCATTACCTGAGGGACTGGATTATGCTCATTATCTGCGAGACAGTATTATGCTCATTATGGGAGGGACTGGATTATGCTCATTATCTGCGAGACTGAATTATACTCATTATCGGAGAGAAATATTGATATATAAGACTACATGTATTAATTAGATGACTTCACGAAATACATATGCATTTATTTTCATTTTAATTAATGTAACAGAACGAGACCTCTTATTCCTCAAGCTGTTATAAGACAACAATGAATATGGTCGTTAAATTCCAAATGTCCTGTATACTTATCCAGTTAGAGATCAAAATCAGGAAAAGGAAAAAATTTCATCTTTATTTCTATAGAAATTTTTAAGCAGTACATACTCTCATCGGGCCTTAGTACGCTGAATCAACACAATCATGAAAGTAGCGAATGGACTGAAACATTTATGTCATCAAAATGTTAAACTATATAGGGTTTTCAGACGGGAATGAATCTCTCATAAATCTTTTGACATGAAATTGATCGTGAAACGCATAGAAACACAAATACAGAGAGAACAAGAGCTCGTCGAACACGAAATGCCACCCTTGATGCATTCAGTAATTGCACAAGGAACAGAAATAATTTGCTCACTGTAAACAAAAGTTCTACTGTTCTGGTTCGATGTGACATTGACCTTTGACCTATTGACCTCAAATCAACAGGGGTCATCTGCTGGTCATGATCAACCTCCCTATTAAGTTTAGTGATCCTATGCCCAAGCGTTCTCAAGGTATCATCCGGAAAGGGTTTAACTGTTCCGGGTCAATGTGACCTTGACCTTTAGCCTACTGACCTAAAAATCTACAGAGGTTATCTACAGGTCATGACCAACCTCTCTATCAAGTTTCATGATCCTAGGCCCAAGCGTTTTCAAGTTATTGTCTGGAAACGGTTTAAACGGTTCCGGGTCACTGTAACCTTGACCTTTGACCTACTGACGTCAAAATCAATAGGCGTCATCTGGTGGTCATGATATACCTCTCTACCATCTTTCATGACCCTTGGCCTAAGTGTTCTCAAATTATCGTCCAGAAACCGTTTAACTGTCCCTGGCCAATGTGACCTTGAACTTTGGCTTAATGACCTCAAAATCAATAGGAGTCATCTGCTGGTCATGATCAACTTCCCTATCAGTTTTCCTGATCCTAGGCCTAAGCGTTCTTAAGTTATCGCCCGGAAACCGTTTTACTGTTCCTAGTCACTGTGACCTTGATCTTTGACCTGCTGAACTCAAAATCAATAGGGGTCATCTGCTGGTCATGCCAACCTCCCTATCAACTTTTACGATCCTAGGCCCAAGCAATCTTGAGTTATCATCCGGAAACCGTTTAACTGTTCCGGGTCACTATGACCTTGATCTTTGACATACTGACCTCAAAATCAATAGGGGTTATTTGCAGGTGATGCCCAACCTTCATATCAACTTTCATGATCCTAGGCCTAAGCGTTCTTGAGTTATCACCCGGAAACAGATTGGTCTACATACAGACCGACCGACAGACAGACAGACAGACAGACCGATCGACATCTCCCTCCGTCTTCGAAGGGTTGGGGGGGGGGGAGGCACAAAAAAACGTTGTAAAATGAACACGTATGGTCGAGTAAAGATCATACAGTACAATCTATTATCATTTACAGGGATAAAGAACTATCAAAATCATTTTTGGAGTGAAGTTGGCCATTCATTTATTAAGTTTGGTCGGCCTTAATATAACACAGACTCATTTATAGGCCATAATTATGCCGACATTCCAGTTTTTTTTATTGTGGAGAAAGACCCCTTGTACCACATGGGACACTATTTCCTCACAGGCAGCCACCTGGGTAGAACCATCGACTTTTCGTAAGTCAGCTAGATTCCTTCCTCAAATGAACGAATTCTACAACCTAAGCTAGGTTTCGAACCAACGTCGATGATTTGAAATCAGCAAACCACTAGGCCACAGAGGCCCCTTTAAGGATTTTGAATATAAACCGCAAAATGAATAAAAAATAAAATTTACGCCTAACAGTTGTATAATTTAAGCAGAGAAGGTAATACACAGATATTTCATGCTTGTTTCTTACAATTTAAACAAAGTAAAACAATATTTAGAATATATAATGATGCATGTTCGTGAAACCATCTATTATGGCACATTACAGTGAAGCTAGAGAGAAGACGGTCCGCTATGGACGTTAGATTATATGGATGCCTAAACAGGTAAAAGCATTTTCAGAAAACTGAATGATAATATAGGATTTCACCAAACTTTACTTGTTGCAACAACCGTTCTGATAATGCTATCGATGTCGGAGAGCGGGGCACTCCAAATGAACTGATAAAATTATTGATTAAGAAACTGTTGATGATAATATGAAGTATTCCAGACGCAGATTGTCAAGTACATTTGTAGAAATCTTTTGACCTATAGTTAACTTAACCTTGACATGATAGCGTCATTTGGCTGTTTTATGTCAATTCACCGTAAAATCAAACTCACATAACCTTTAACGTGAGACAAAATGTTGGCAATGTCTTATACATTAGTCAGTCTACCAACGACAAATCAAAGTTCATTTACAAAATCATATTTTTGGTCCGGAGGCATTCCCACACATAATACTAGGAATATATGAGTATATATATATATATAAGTAAGAGGATCATTTTGAAAGCATAGAACGTAACCAAGAAAAATAATAGCAAGCTTGGACTTATCACGTAACAGTAAGGAGTATGTACTTCGTTGTGTTTAAAAATGAGATAATATTCCTACGTGTTGCTTTAAACACACTTTGTCAATAAATTCTAAATGGCATAAACAAATCTTCTAAAGCTTAGTTTTTCCCCAATATCATAAACGCTATCCAAGATACAAATCTCAAACTTGCCATACGTTTAGAAAATTATAATGCAAATGTAAAATATAGTAAATTTAATCCGTCTGATAATTTTGCACATTTTACGACCATGTCCTATGAGTCACAGATATATAAATGTATCGAATCTTCGATTTTTTTCTGGGTAAGATGAAATTTGTCTGACCGGATGTCAGGCAGTATGTCCAGAAAATTCGAGAAGTCAGTTTTTATATATAGTAGAATTTCGGTTATAATAGATAGGGTGATAATTTTGCATCATCACTTGTTCTATTGCATATACTGTGGTGCATGTTTATGGTGCTTTCTTTCACAATAATCTCATGAAAACCAAAGCTATCTGACAAGGACTAAATCAGTATGCATATAATCAATGACAGGCAATGTTCAAAGGCAAAAGAAATCTAAACTGCTGAATAACTTGGGATTTTTTTTCTTCTTATTCACGATACAAAAACTCTCTGGTGTTTTATTATTGCTTTTATTACAAATAATAAAGAAGACCAAAAGTGACAAGTAAAGACTAAATCAGTGTGTATGTAAACAATGACAGGCAGTGAAAAAAAATATTTATTTTGAAAGAAAAAAATATCTGTTCTTCTAATTTATATTCTGAATTCCCAAGATGTCACTTTCTTTCAAGTAATTTACAAATTGATTAGCAACAATTGCAACAACCATCAATGCTCTGAGTGCTTTGATTGTGATAAGTAATTATCTACAACTTACCGTTATTTTTGTAGGACTAGTAACATTATCAAACTTTATATTTCTCAAATAAACTCTTCCATCCTTTGTCATCAGGAATTGCATCAACTGGCTTAACCAATCCTGCTGGTAAGGTACAACTGAAATTCAGTAAATACAACTGGTTTGTGCAAAATGATAAACGATGTCGAACAGAATAGATCAAATATATTACCAATGTACAATAGAAAAATATAAAAAGCAGATATTCTTCTACGGGATATATGACATTCTAAATCATTTGTTTTGTCAATAATAGGCACCAGTAGGTGTAAAAAGTGTTTTCTTTACATTAATTGAACAATGCTAATCGGGATTAGTATTTTCCATATTTGATCCCATGTTTTATTCAGTTATATGTTTCACTTTTCTCCACTTTTTCTCTGGCAATATAATCATACTTTATCATTTTAACGTAAACACAAACCTGATATATCTTGTGACAAGTTTGTCATTGCGTGAGAAATTGCGACATTAGAAGTTTCATTTTGCCATTTCACAAAACTGGCCAACCAGAAATCTACTGTTGTTGACTGGACCGATGGTTTGTCCTTGATGAGATGGTACAGTTCAAACAATCGGTCGAAATTCTGATTGTAATCTAATTTTCCTGTGAAAATATACAAAATAGATTTTTCATTGCAGTATACTACAAGAGAAGCAGTTATACGCATACCCTTGAAATGTTTGATAACGAAAAGAAATAATCCTTTAAAAGAGCAGTCTCATCTCTATCACAAACCTAATACATTAATCAGTAGGTTATCTAGTGAAAAGACTGATCACTGCAGAAAGAGAAAAGTAAAGGAACTCCTTGATAATCCGTTTCAGAAACGTAAAATAAATATCAACCTGATTCAAGCCCGGGGTTTGTTTGGTTGCGTTCAATGCTTCCAAATGATATCGTAAGATTTTATCTATCTTAACAGTAGCATTTCAGCTTCGGAAGTCGACCACAAAATGTCTCTTTGGATTTTCCTGGCCCTTTTAAACCAACGGGTCTACGCTATATTTCAAGATAATAGAATTCTGCTTAATCTTGTGACAGGAACTGTGGGTGACGACGTACATTTCATTACCTCTACCGAATACGGAATTCGGTTGTAATTTGATTGGCTGCTTTCTATTCTTCCAAAGGATGACTTTATACAATGCACCAAGTAAAATTATATCCCCAGCTTCCTGCCAAAACGCATGCCAGTAACAAGTCTTGGAAACAATATAGGGAGGAACTAGAGGCACGAAAACAATCAAATCATGGACACAAACAAATAATAATAATAAAAACAATCAAGTGAAGAATGACAACTCATGACAATAATCAGTGTATGGAAATATCTGATTATCGCCCTGACATTATGACACAAGTAACAGATAGTTACCACAATACATCTGCACAAATGCTCCATCGTTCGGGAAGTAATTTCTGTCTGCCTCTACATATTTCTGGGAGTAGGAATCTTTTGGCAGGTACATGCTAGGATCAAAGTCGTGTTTTATTCTGATAAAACTCCAAATATTTACACCAGTCATGGCAAACGCGGCCAATATGACAATCACCTGCAATAAGATACAAAACAACCTAGAAAAGGTCGTTGCATTGTATGTCTTAAACGCGTAGTTCTACAAACGTCAAATAACCAGAAACAGGCTGATCACAATTACATATTTTGTTAATAAAGGAGAGCGTCATAAAGCTATGAGTGATTAAGATTAAGACTGGAAAGTACATTTTGAGCTTGAATAAGAAATTACCTTCACTGGAATCTTTGTAAGAAGTGGACCCCAAATGTTTCTCATAAATGCATACTGTAGGCTGAAGCTGTAATATTTTCCAGGTTTGTAATTGTCGTCATGTTTGTAACACATAATACAGGCATTCCTCTTTGAATCTATTCGTTTCTCATCTAACGTTACACATGCCACAAAGAACGTAGCTTGCAATATGTATAAAGCTAAAACGCCTATAGCTGCATAAAGACAGAATGTGCTTAGTGATGGAATCACCTGAAAACAATTTGAAATATTTTTAGAAATAAGTACCATTGTCCATAGATGATGAGAGAAAGCGTTTGTTGTATGGAAATACTGTTGTTTTAAGGATACGGGAGAGAAATGCAAATTATTCCTGCAGGGAATACAACATTTAGATAATGATTTTATATAACTGAATCACTGAATGCTACCAAAACATCTTAGATCACAAGTAGCAAGGCCTCTATCACCAGATAGAACGTCGTTTCCAGCAGCTACTACCGTTGCTAAATTGATTTTAATAGAACTGGTGGTATAAATACCACTAGGTACCAAACATGAAAAAATTCATGCATGAAGAAGATGCAGAAACTCCAATAAGTTCCATAAACAACTGTAAGAGGCTTACCGTAGATCCGCCGATTCCAAAGGCCACTATGTCTGTGACTGAAGTAACGGTAATAGAAACTCCAGCGTGTTTTAGCGTCAGTCCAATCCTTTCTTGTACTGGCAATTGTCTTTCTTTCGGCGTGAGTTGTCGCAAAGATTCGACAATCACAAACATGTCATCTACACCAATCCCTAAAATAAATGTTAAAGTATATAAGTTTTAGACGATTTACTTACTGTATATTTGGGTATATTTCAAACATCTTTTATTTCGAAATTTGCCAAACATCCGAGAGAAGTAAGAATTCTCGTTTCGAAGCTGCTGAAAAGGCTTTATACACGACTGCTTTGAGTTGGCGTGCAATATTTGCAATATCGGAGAAAATTTAAACACTTCGAACAATAGTTCAGTATATGTTTGAACTGATTTGAAAAAAACAGACAAAGAAAAAAGGCAGGTATTGATAGTTTGTACATAAGTTTGACATTTTGTACATTTGCTTTGAACAAATTATGTGCACCTGGTAATTATATGAAACTGTAATTTATCTTTAAAAAGGCAAACTGAAAGGAACATTGACGTATAAGGCAATGGTATCAAACTACTTGTTATGCATAAACATGTAAATATCATTAGAATAATTATAATTATTTCCATATGAGCCGTGCCATGAGAAAACCAACATAGTGGCTTTGCGACCAGCATGGATCCAGACCAGCCTGCGCATCCGCGCAGTCTGGTCAGGATCCATGCTGTTCGCTAACAGTTTCTCCAATTCCAATAGGCTTTAAAAGCGAACAGCATGGAGCCTGACCAGACTGCGCGGATGCGCAGGCTGGTCTGGATCCATACTGGTCGCAAACCCACTATGTTGATTTTCTCATGGCACGGCTCATATAGAAGAATGCAGAATATTATTTTACTGTTTTGATTTAAGTGATTGATTCATTAACATACCTAGCAGCATGAAAGGTGTTATTTGATGGATTGGACCGAACATGATTCCGGTTCCCAAACCAACACCGTACGTGAATATAATGGCCATCCCTATACTTAACAACCCGGACATTGCTAGAAATATCTGAAAAGTAAAATAAAATTATATATATAATTATATAATTTTAAAGCTGTATATGTTACCGAAAAAGGAAACACCACAAACTATTAATCCATGGTCATGTAATACAGAATATTTATGTGTGTAGCCAGACTTTCATTATATTTTTACAAACTTTCGAAGATAAATTAGGTTTCTGCAAGTAAATGCGTTGATTTATAATAAGCAGCAGAGTCAAATATATGGATGAAGAATGTTAAACAAAAAATAATTCTATTATGGTATGTATTTGATATAAAAGAAAACAGCAATAGATGTAATAGGCACAAATATGAATTAAAACCCATAGGAAAATTAGTAACATAGCATGCAATATTCATGCAGTATCATACAAGTTAATTTTAGTTTTTTTCTTATTTCTGCTAATTTCTAATATTCGCAGAAACATAAAACGTTATGGATTAACAAGTGTGTTAGTTTGTTATAGAAAGCTCTAATTTCAATATGTGTTTAAGGTGAACATTATCTGGCTTTTAAATGGATAAATGTAAACATAGGAATTTCTCTTCGTTCTGTAAACTTTGATATTCATCTTCATATACTATATTTCTATTTCAACGTTATATTTCTTGTTCCAATTTTATCAAATTGATTTATTTAACATATCATAACTGTAGTTCAATGTCAATTTCATATGTTTGTTCAAATTTTCTCCAAAATTCTGTATTTATTATTCAAGAACTGTACTTTAGTGACAATTTCATATATTTGTTAAAATTTTGTCCAAATTGCCACTATTATTGTGTAAGAAAATTAGTTCTATGTCAACTTCATTCTTGAGTCCACACTATCTTATCTTGTTTATCATATTAACTGTAGCTCTATGCCATTTTTCTTTGACATCTACTACAAATTGATGTATTCAGCGTATCATGATTTAATATAAATATTTTGCCCAAATTTGTCAAGATACTATATAAATATATAAATATTTTATCCGCAGTTAAGGTCTATCGTTGTATTTAATTAAATGTCATCTTGATTAATTTAAGTTCTTATCCACTAAGCTGTGCTTAAATGTCGAATTTGTCACCTTTGTCATGCCATATCCGTGATGCCTGTTCAATCAATTAAATTTTCATGTTAATTGTATACATAACTTCGTTCGTTCTGATTAATTTCCATTTAAATTACGAATATATTAATATTGTCCAGAACAGAAAATTTGTCTACAATTCACCCTAACAGCTATGGCTTCAAAATCTCGCTTGGGTTATAGAATTATTTCATGTGAGGAAGCAATTTGGCTGGTTTATGAAAGGTCGGTTGTTCTGTCCAAGTGCCAACTCGTGAATAATGTCAGGAGAGGCACCTCGCGATGAAAAGCTGAAAGTCGTCGTATGATCCTTAAATATTGTGTTGATGTGAAATTAACTCCAACAGATACATACATATTAACTTCAGACAAAGAAGGTATTGCTTAACTGCTCCCAATCAGTGGAAAAGACTGAAATGTCACTGCTGATTTGCGAGACGTGATAACAGAGATTTGAGTACATATGCAAATGTTGCATCATTACAAATGTGTAGTGCAGTTTCGGGCGTGTCGAAACTAATATAATTGTTTTAGTGGATTTGCCGTGGGATATGTACGCTAGCGCTTTGCCGTAATTGGTATGGGGCGAGTGGTTCCTGTGAATGCTCTCTGCCTATATATATGCCCAAAGCAAGTTTCTTTGATAGGCAATGTCGTTTGCGTTAACTCTACCACTGAATATTGGTAGTACTTAGCTAAGTATATATCGTTAATATCATCAATTATTTGTGAAACATGAAAAGGAACATTACTTAGGTCTTAGAGAAGAGTTTCAAACCAAAAGCATGCAAAAACATTGACAAAGTGACGATATTGTGCTGAGCAATTGGTTTCTAAACCAAGCAAAGACTGTCCAACATAAAAACACAAAGCACTGTACTGTACAATAAAATCTATTATTTAACGATTTGTTTAGCAGGCCCGTTGGAAGTATGTATCATATTTTTGAAAATTTGGAACAGTCTTAAAACGATTGAAATAAAAATGGAAAAAACAAATCTAGAATAGCATTCCTTTCAAAACAAGATTGTATTCCTAACCATGAACCTAGGTGCCACCAACTGATGAACAAAACTTCAGATAATCAGAAAACAAAATTGAAAAATCAAGACAGAAAAAGAATATACCCTGATAAAGTTTTCAGTTAAATGTGAAGGACCTGAAAAACTAACCGTCTCTCTAAATATCTAGGTGACTGACAGGTACAGAAACTGTGTCTGTCACGGCAGCACGATACCTTTTGCTCTATACAGCTATATTTGCCCATTGTAAATGCGAGATAAAGATACACAAGACTGAAGCCAACAGTTAAAACATTTACATCGCTGGAAAGAGCACCCATCGCTTCATCATCAAAGCTGCAAACAAAAAGTAAATTATTGTTTTTCTTCGTTCTACTGTTTGATCACCTTTTCCGTATCAATGATTTCACTAATTCTCTTAAAATACAAATGTTTAAAACAACCATTGACATCATAATAAAGAACTTCAAGGTTGGTAATATATATATATTTTTTTAATTTTCAAAACATCTTGTTATTTTGAATCTATCATCAAAAATAATTTTGGTGTAGTTTTCATAGTAAGTTTCAGCCACTTTGACAAAAAAAGGAGATCAATAATGAATTTGAGCCGCGCCATGAGAAAACCAACATAGTGGCTTTGCGACCAGCATGGATCCAGACCAGCCTGCGCATCCGCGCAGTCTGGTCAGGATCCATGCTGTTCGCTTTCAAAGCCTATTGCAATTAGAGAAACTGTTAGCGACCAGCATGGATCCAGACCAGCCTGCGCGGATGCGCAGGCTGGTCTGGATCCATGCTGGTCGCAAAGCCACTATGTTGATTTTCCCATGGCGCGGCTCATTTATTTTTAAATGGATTGTTATAAAAATTTCAGGATATCTTAGTTAGCATAACAGCAATACTTCTATGTAAAAATGTAACATTTCTAAATCATGTTGTCTTTAAAATTGCGATTGTGTTTGATTTCACAATGGGAAAATACATTTTGGCCATAACATTATTGGACATTATTAAAAATAATTTAAATCCTACTGCCATCCTTGGAGATCTTTACAGTGACGGACTTTTATACCTTGATCTTGTAGGATAACACCGGAACCCACCCAAATACTCAATACGGATTAGGATGATCAAACAGTAGTTTGCTACTACCGTAAATTCACACTGGACACATCATAGATGTATGCAGATAGAGATAACATGATTATGTTTTTCAAGACATCAATTTAGTTTCCCTCAAACATCGAATACAGCCCTCAAAAGTGTTCAGAGAAAAATAAAAACAAAAATCCATTACTTTCTGGACTGGTTTGGTTCAGATTATTATACAGACACTATATTATGTAGCCCAGATTTAGACAGACAGTGCCTAAAATTGCTCGGCTTAGAACAGAATTCATAACTATCTGAATTGTTTTTGAGGACTATATATTAAAGTAGAAGGTGTGTAATGTAATGTCTATTAGGATCGAAAGTTAACAGTCTTTTTTTTTAGTTTGTATTGTAAATCGAATTTTTTCTCCAAAATGCAAGGATTTGACCAATTGTTTCCAATGATTATTTTAAGTTTTAGTAAAGAAAAATGTTCCTTTAATTCCATTGATTATTACACACCTTACTTTCAAAAACAACTTGCAATTTACAGCTAAGCGTTATGTGTAATTTTAGACTACAGCAATCATCTGCACTATATAACTATCAAAAGAATCAAACGCATTTTCAATGCTAACAGAAATATATTTGAGTTAGTCCTGTAAAATATCATTAATTGTCAAGTTAGCACATAGATATACACTGATACAGAAGCTGTTATATAATGCATGCTGTCAACAAAGGTCGAAAACTTAGGGTCCGCACATCCAATCTTAATATCTTTAACCTTTAGCATGCTAGATAAATTGTCGTCTGCTGGAAATGTTCGCTAAATTGTAAAGTTCATTCCATTTGCTCCAAAATGAAGAAATATTGTCAGAGTACAAACAGCTTGGACCTATCAGACGCCGATTAATCGCGTCTGATTGGTCCAAGCTGTTTGCAAGGCTGTTAAATTCCCTGCAGCAGCTAAGGTTAACATTAATGCACACAAGTAAATATGTATAGACACGTTTTTGATGACATTCAAGCTGGTATTCATGAGGAAACAGATCAAAACACAGTCATTTGCCTACCTGACTGCAATGCATGTTAGTGGTGATCTACATTTTTTGTTGTTGATGTATCTAAAGTCGTAAGCCTTGTGCAATATGATAACAAAACAATATGTTAAAGCCTAGAATATATATGATATTTGATCGCAAATTGAATGGATAATATACTTAATGTATTCAGTTACGTATAGCATGAGTACTTGGAGTAACTGCATTGAAATAAATTATTTTGTTGTAGATAATTAAAAACAATCTGATTAAAAAATCCAAAACAGCAACACATAAGGTTTCGAAGAAATAACTACAAAATAACTACATTTTTTCAATCCATTCAATAAGCAGTGATCTTCATTAGTTTCAAAGCGTTTGAAGTTGTCCGATAAATGGATACCTTATGCTCTAGGAGGCTATAATTGCCGATGCTAAATGTTAAAAACAAATAAACAAAGGCAAAGCCTATAGTTAGTAGTCCCACATCATGTGATGCTGCTCCAGAAATAACATCATCAAAACTGAAAATCATAAATTCACTCAGTGTGATGATAATATATTCTATGACATTATCTCTATGGTACTCTGTGCAACTATTCCAAAAGGTGTCATATTGTCAGAAAAAAACACTTACTGATGGCTTACCAGTCAGTAGTTTTGAATATTGACCAGCAAGCTATTCAATGTTACATCTTGCCAGAAAAACAGAAGGTTTGTAATCACTTACAGTATACACTTACATGACATCAGAAATAAATTTTCTTAGTTTTTGTGTCCAAGTTTTGAGTTCAGTCCAACAAAATTAAGTGTTGAACTAGGATAGCACGAACTATAGGCCAGCGACTTTATGTAAGGGGCCACGTAATAATAGCAATTATACGATTTTCACGCACGTTGGTGAAACAGCACTGGAAACAACTGACTAGGATCTAACTGTGAATATATTTGCTATGAGAATATGAAGTTAAAAACCAATGTGTGACTAAGCAGAAAATATGCGTCCATGTTAAAACAATGATTCCCCTTAATGGATAAGATTATTGCTAACTTAACATGGAAAAAGATCTGAAAACAAAACAAAACACATCAAATCAACGATATTAAGATAGCATTGTGGCGTTTGAAAAAAGATAGTTTCAATTACAGAAACCTTTTCAGTATCATTTTAAAGACCACCTACTGGCTAATTATGCTAAAGAAAACAGTCAGTCAGAGACTGCTATGAAACAGTCCGTCAAAAACTACCACAGAACATAAAATCAGATGCTTCTATAGAACAGCCAATAAAATGCTTCCACAGAAGATCCAGTCAGATGCTATAGGAACAACTATTTAGATGCTAGAAGATTGAGACTCGCTTTTCACCGTAGAACCAGTTGGTACATATTCAGAATATTCGTAATATATTGGCAAAGGTACATAACCCATATCATATAAGCACATTTCTACATTAACCTTTAGCCTGCTAAATTTCTAAAATGGACTGGTCCATAATTCAGTTTGGGCAATACCATTCATTATTCGAAGGGGTGGTCACTGAAAGTTTACTGACTGAATAGCAATTAATGCAAACCATGATGAACCTGCACGGACGTGCAGGCTGATCTTGGTCTGCACTGGTTGCAACGGCAGAATCACTTGCCGCCTGCAGGATAAATATTAAACTATATCAGTGGAATTTCATGTACATTATTTCAATTATCTGCTTAAATATAGTACGATTCAGCTGATGAAAGCTTGACTTTGATCTGTGTATAACATTACAACCATAGACGCTTTTGGTAAGGAGAGTAGAAGTTTTCTTCATGTTTTTTTTTCAATTATTTATAATGATACGAATGTTCTACAATATTTATTAAAAGCAAAACATAAAAATAGTTATTTTAACAAACAACTTGCTATATGGCTCGCATTGTTACAACACGTCCCATTTTAAGAAAGTTATTCTAGTCGACGATACAGTTATGTCACATTAAAAAGGAAGATTGGTATATTTTGTGTTATCCTAACTTGACCGGAAGGTAATGCTGATTGGCAATGCAATAATGTATTTGTCTTCAAAATCTTTTTTGAAATGTGAAAAGTAAGAATTCTCAAATGAAAAACAAAAGAGCCGTGCCATGGGAAAACCAACATAGTGGGTTTGCGACCAGCATGGATCCAGACCAGCCTGCGCATCCGCGCAGTCTGGTCAGGATCCATGCTGTTCGCTAACAGTTTCTCCAATTCAAATAGGCTTTAAAAGCGAACAGCATGGATCCTGACCAGACTGCGCGGATGCGCAGGCTGGTCTGGATCCATGCTGGTCGCACACCCACTATGTTGGTTTTCTCATGGCACGGCTCAAATTATCATGCCCTTACCAAATGTGGAAGTGGTTGCCAAATAAATATAAAACCACTTACGTTCTAGCTGTATATATATAAAGTTTGTCTATATGTTTATGGCCGACATCATTAATAAGATTTATTAGCTGCTTCTCCCAGGATTCAGCTGCAGCCCTTGACTGAAAAAGTAGTGTAAATGTTCGAGAATGAGAACAAATAAATATTTCAGCAAACGTTCATTCAATAAATTTTACAATAACATATTTTATTGTCACTTCATATTGAGCAACAAAGTAAGTATTACATGTCCAAGTTACATATTTCTTCGTACAGTACATACAATGCTTACCAAAACGTAAACGCTTCATGTTTATTTTGAAATTTATTAGCTTATAGAATTCCAAATTCCATTTGAGCCGCACCATGAGAAAACCAACATAGTGTATTTGCGACCAGCATGGATCCAGACCAGCCTGCGCATCCGCGCAGTCTGGTCAGGATCCACTGTTCGCTTTCAACCCTATTGCAATTAGAAAAACCGTTAGCGAACAGTATGGATCCTGACCAGACTGCGCGGATGTGCAGGCTGGTCTGGATCCACGCTGGTCGCAAATGCACTATGTTGGTTTTCTCATGTGCGACTCAAATTCATTTCGTGTCTGTTTATTTCGTTTACTAACTGTTACTTTGGATAAATCACAGTTCCCTTAAAAAGTTCGTTCACAGAAGGAATGTTAGCCAGTGTTGCAAAAACATTAAAAGTAATACATGTATAATTCAAAAAGTATTATGTTGGCAAATTGTGAAGTTGTGTAATTCTAGAATCTTTTAATGAAGAAAATCCTGTATTCTGATCTACTAAAATCAGTCATGTATTCTGATTCACTAAAATTAGAACATGGCAACTTTTGAAATTAACCAAATTTAACTTTCTTCATACATCATAACCCTAACATTTTAGATCAGATCTGCATTAAATGTATATTTATCTAAACGCACCTTATGTCACAACTTATTCGATATAAAGTGTTGTACATTGAGATTGTAGAGTCAGCAATAGGCCAACCCTATATAGATATATAAAAGAAAGCGAATGTTACTGTATTCTTCAACGTTGTAACAATAAAAGCAAACTTTCATAAAAAGTGTTTTATTCTGCAATGTTGTACAGTAGTAAAACCCAAATCACGATCTAGGCAAACAGCGTGAATTTCACATATCAGTGCTATATAAAGCTGTTTGCTGAACGGGAACAGACACCCTCTAAGCAGAATTACATTATTTTGAAGAGGATTGCGAAGAGATACTAGTAAACACTTACAGATTCATTTCGTTTGAGAAACCAGAAGAACGTGGTTGCACGAGCACCTGTAATTCTACTTTCGTTGTCGCGTTGAACCCCGCCCAGAATTTTGTCCAGGTCCATTACATTACGATACAGAGGGCTGTAAACAGATATGTAGCAGTTTTTATCACGATGATGAAATATCATATTTTTGAAAATAAGTTCTTCAGGTAGAACATTCCACCAGGCAAGCAAAACTTGTAAAATATATTGTTTTTATAACTTTAACATCACTTTTTCAATTATTTATTTTCGCTAATAGTGTCATTTAGCGAATATAACGAAAATAAAACAGTAGCTAAAATTTCTGATTTTACAATATAGTAATTCAGAAACGAGTTTATAATACTGCTGAAAGAACATGGTATAAACTGATACAGTGGTTAATGTAGAAATACAGAGATAATACTGTTTTCATAATTGTAGCTCTCAATAAACGGACAAGGAAAGGAACACAGTCCGAAACATGGAAGGCACCACTTGGCAGTCTAAACTGGCTTACTGTAACACCTCACTCTTAATGCCTACCATGGTCCAAACTTTTAAGACATTATTAATAAGTTACATCCCCAACTCACCAATACACAAAATGGCAACATTTAAACCATAGAAACAGTATAACAGAAAAAGAAACGAAGCAAATACACATGCACTCAATGACACTTCGGAAGGATAAGCAACAAAAGAAACACCATAAAGGGCCAATAAAAATTGCAATTATCAAAGCAGCCCAGTCTTAGTGAGCTTTGTAAACTGCCTAACATAGAGTCCGCCACCTGTCCAATTGTATACAATCTGTTTTTGGAAACTATTTATTCTAGACAACTCATCGAGCCACAACTTTGTTCAAGAAAAATTTATTTCGTACATTATCTACTTTAACCACAGTTCAAGGGTAATAAAGCGATTTGCAAAAGGTTGTATTTCCTTATAATACCTTTCAATATATATGACTCAGCAAAGACGTGTTCTTTTGTCTGCTATTATCAAATGTTTATAGTTTTTAAAAGGATCAGTAATCCGAGTTTTAGTTTGACCATATTACCTTTGTATAACATCTTGGTTCACTGTTCCGTATATAGATTCCTCTGTCAGACTTCTTATTACTGATTCGTTGTAGCCCCATAATTCTAAAATACTGTTTACTCTGCATATAGGACCTGCCCTGTAATCCATAAAAGATTGTTTACTGAATACGTCAAGAATGTTGAAGACAAAATGGCTTTCTATAAGTAATATTTCTTAATTAAAACATTTCATTTATTTTTTTTTCTGATTTTATTTCAATAAATATCAGTCCTTGTTGATGTGGCATATTGGTATCTTTCTGTATGTGGTAGATCAATATAATTGAGCCGCACCATGAGAAAACGAACATAGTGCATTTGCGACCAGCATGGATCCAGACCAGCCTGCGCATCTGCGCAGTCTGGTCAGGATCCATGCTGTTCGCTTTCAAAGCCTATTGCAATTAGAGAAACCGTTATCGAACAGCACAGATCCTGACCAGACTGCGCGGTTGCGCAGGCTGGTCTGGATCCATGCTGGTCGCAAATGTACTGTGTTGGTTTTCTCATGGTGCGGCTCATGTAAGATCCTTTGGAAACATAAAGCGCAGCCAAGACTCTCCTGGAAATAATCTGTTCGTGAGAGGTAACTAAATATGCAACACACATTAGGTTTTGAAGTCTGGAACGTTTTAGAATTCTCAGAAAACCATATATTTTAGTAGGTGATTTTAGTAGATCTAGGTGATTTCAGTAGGTGTTTCAGATGAAAACAAAACTGGACTAAACTACTCACTTTATACAAAGATTATCCAAAGTTGCGTCATCATCACTTTTAAAATTTTGAGCTGTTTTAAATATATCATACATCTGAAAAAGAAAAGTACTCGAGATTGATTTCTTCAGTCTGGTTCAGTAGCATTCGAGCAGTTTGGTAAGTAAGTCAACTGTAAAGGTTTAAGTTAATGTTGCATTAGACTTAACTTTGAAACAATGCTTTTAAAATCAACGGGTGTTCGTAAACTGATGCTGATACTGACACATTTTTGCAAGGAAGATACGCTAAATGTATAAAATAAACATGGCCCGGGTAGTAAACTCTAAGTTTGTCTCAAAATTGTAAACTGAAACATTAAACTACTCAAATGCGTCAATGCCTTTATAACGTTTGGTTCAACTGACAATTAAATTTACCGAAAAAGAAATTACAATGTCTGAAATATGATCTAAATGCAGATTTAGAAAAGCATGTAACATAACTACAAAGCATAAAAGATTTTCATCGCATGGCTGTGTAATATATAATTATAGCAATAAATTTTCTATGCTCAATTTGTTTATTTTCAATCTGCTTAAAAATGTAATTTACATATAGAATACGGTTGGGAAATCTAAATACATCCACTGTGTCGTAAAAGCTGTGGAATGCTACGTCGAAAAGTAAATTAAATGCATTTGCAAACCGTCTTAAGAATTGAATTTTCATTTCAAGATGTATTTTCTCCTTTAGTTACATTCATGAGAAAACGTACAAAATATATTCAGCGTTTATTTTGCATATGTATTAACAATGTTATCAAGTGGCTATATTTTCACAATTTCCCCACTTTAATATCTATTTTACATTGATATTTTAGGCACAACCATTCCCACTTACTAGTATATACTCAACGGACAGTGAACAAAGAGATGTCACTGCCACAGTATTTCTAATACATATAGTCCATTCTTTGGGAAGACTCACTAAAAGTTAGAAGTCTTTAGAACTCAAAATATATAGAATGTTACATGTACTTACAGCGTTCAGGGTCTGAGGACTCAGGACATTTTCATCTTCCACTATAACAGCCTCATACCGTATTCTTTCTGGAAAATTCTCTTTCACCCATAAATCTTCTTCATACATTCTTGATCCACGTGGCAACCATACCTTAAGCAGACGATAAGACATATTACTGATATGCGAATAATTACTACTTTTATGTTGTATCAGGCGTTGCACGCATACACGAGGATAACAGATCCAGAAAATGATGTGTGTGCAATGTTTGCCCCTGATGAGGCCACAAAATTGTGCGAGAAACACGTTCATCAACAGGGCAATAAGTGCACTTTCTAGAACTTTTGGGATTGCTTATGTACTCATTTGATGTAGTATCTGAAAACGTCTTTTGGTATACGAAGGTAAAACAAACATTATATCAAATAATTTTCTCAAGCAAACACTTCTACATGACAATGCAACTTTACTTGTTAGAAAAAATTGTTTATCATTTCGGATAAATTGAGATTGCATACTGAATATAACAATTTTTGTGGGATTGTTATACTGAAAAATAACACTAATTTGCGTCGTAAATTTTAGGATGACATAATGCTTTTGGTTATCTCATAAATTCGCGTACGACTGTCAAATAGAGAAAATATTACTCATTTAAGAAAACTTCTGAAAACGAAATATTGTGATGGTAATATATTTTTTATAAAGTGAATTAACATAGTCCTAACCTGATAAATAAAACTGCCCCTGTGATTCAAATATTTTCGGTAAATTATTTATTGCTTTTATGATTATAATGAAAAGGCAATAATATGGTCCCTACATAGCGGAGATAAGGAGTGCTATTTTATATCAATTTTTTTCAGTAAACAACATTTCAATATAACTTTGTGGTTGTTATGAATCACATCTACACTCTTACGGTAAAAGAAGGCCAAAATGTGACTATCGGACATTTAAAGACCCAAACCTTCCCACGAAGCTAGTTTGATAGATTCCGCGAGTAAAATATTTTTCCAACCCTGAGAAATGTTCAAACGATTGAAAGTGGATCAAGTGATACGAAGTCTGCTGGTCAAATGTTGTGCACTCCTTAACTCCTAAAACGTTTCAACTTCTGTACTTATCTACCTCAATAATAACAGATAACTATTTCACTTATACCATTTAAAAATGGATAACGTACCTTGACATATTCTGTCTCTTCGTGCCATCTCATCAGCCCAACCCCAGCAATACCACACACCAACATGCATGCGAAAATTGTCTTCCATGGATTCCTTGCAACCAATTTCCCAAGTCTAAAGTGTTAAAATAGAAGTGCCTAATTATACATTACAATAGGCATAACATGAAAGAGCTTTATAGAAACATTACTGTTTCATGCAAAAGGCAATGTTAGCCAAAACATGGCAACGGCCATGTATAAGTTGTGAGAATATGAGATGTCTTCATGTAACAGGCATATATAATTATACACGTCGGCAGCCAAAGCATCTCTAAGCTCATTTGATGACAAAGCATACCAGTAATGTCATTTTTAATGTGTGGAAAAAGAAAAAGTTTTATTTTTGTCTGTATGAGAATATACTGCTAGCTTCCTACCATCAGCTCCATCATCAAAATAACCGTTGCTAAAGTAATAAAATTCTAGCCAGCAACGCATTATTGTTGAAATTTACCAGGACGGTTTCAACAGGTTAGGTTTAAAGTACATAATCATCATATCTTTTCTATTTCCCCCCCCCCCCCTCCCCCCGCCCCCGCTTTTTCAACAAACTATTTTACAAATACAACAAAGATGACATCAACATGTTGTGTTTTTTTTGTTTGTTTTTTTTTTTGTTATGATTTTTGTTGGAAAAAACAAAAAACAGGTCTTATATATAACTAGAATACAACAATTCATAGTTGTCCACATGGTGAACATGCAATATAATGCACGAACCACTTGAAATAAGGAAATTATGGAGAAGTGGATGGGACTGTGTGTGTAGTGCAAATCTATTTATCTTATCATAAAGATCTCGTAACATCAAACGATCTGCATATAACTCTCATTAAACAAAGAAACGCTTATTAAATGTGCTTATTGGTGCACCGGGGACCTTGGGGTTAGTTCAGTGCGTTCGTCTGGCATAAGTAATGGACTTAACCACAAAGATAGTTTCTATTATCGCTCAGCCGGCTAATGCATTCTGACTAATCCATTTTAAATTATTAATTAGAAATTATGAGCTGTCGTACAAATTTAAAAAAAGTTAATGATGCAATGCTACTTTTGAGTTTTAATATTAATTAATAAATGTGTGTGCATTTGTAGAGTATGTTAAAAAGTTATATATACGAGGGCTCTTCAAAAATAACGTAGACTTTTTTTCTAGCTTTTAGATCTATATACTTTAATGACGCAAAACAAGAAATATACCATCATGATTTGCAGTCTTTCTACTAACTGCACTGCAAGTTTGACGTGATTATGATCATGCATTCAGGAATTACGCTTCCTCGAAAACAGTTACTTACACGGACCCGGCGCACGGCGATCATATTTTAACGACGTAAACGACGTAGTGCCTTCATTGTGATGCTTTCATTAAGTTTGCATTAATTCATATTTATAAATTTATTTCATAAATTTTCATGAGCAATACTTAAGTCAAAACAAGTTGTTTGGTAACAATACTAAATATGTATGAACACTTACAACATGTATCTCAGACAGGGTACTCAACGTGAGTACTTGGTCTTTATCTACGGCGTCATACATTGGCGTTAACGTCCATTCGCAGTTTTTCCGTTTCTCCCTCGATCTCCGCTGTTTTTAAGCAATTCTGGACCATTTGAGAATCGTTTATACCACTTTAAGGTAAAGACACAGATGACTAAACATTGTTGTTGCGTCTGCTTCATTGAATTATGATTTGCAGTTGCTGTTTGCCATAACTAAGCAACTGTCTTTTCATCCATGTTAGTCGATGACGACATTACATGCATTATAAACAGTAATACTCACTTAGTTCAAACGCTGTTTTCTTCCGTCTCCCACGTCGGAATGACGCCATACTCTAAGTACATGTCGCACTGACGTGTTGCTGCACTTAGTGGTATTTCTTAGCAAAAAAATGTACTTTTAGCTGCGAACATTAGCGATCGAATTCAAATCGCGACAGAACAAAAAGCGACTGCGCCGGTTGTGCGTAGCTATGGTAATAAAAACGTTCGACGCGCTTCGCCTATCAGCAAAAATGTTACAAAAAATATATGACCAAATTACAGAAAGATTCCGATTAACAACGATATATTTCACATTATTATTTACAAAATAAGCAGTATTTGACAGCAAAAGTCTACGTTATTTTTGAACAGCCCTCGTATACATATAATTATAATTATGATTTATTCATATCACATGCATAATGCAAAAAATTGTTGTGGAAGTTAATAAGAGAGTCATTTATCAAACTAAACGCTCATAGGCAGGCTAATTATCATCTTATAAACGCGTTCTTTTTATAATTATCTTTCCTCATTTTGTCATTGTTTTTTTTTTCTCCACGATGTCTTTAAATCCGTTTTTTATCTTATTAATTTTGTCAAAATTGATTTTAGAATATCGATTATAAATTCAATTTCGTTATTTGTACTGTATAAATAAGTTTAGAGCTTAACTAAACAAGTTGTTGCGAAATATGGATCAATGACCTGTTTGAGAAATGGCTTAATATTTCTTAATAGCTGATACTTCAATATATAAATTTTAGGACTCTAAAAGCAAAATTTTATTCAATATAATAAGATTTAATGGATCTTTCAATTTATGTATATAAAATATTCCGTTAAGATGAATAAAACTAATATTGTAGCATTTATTTATAAAGTTACTTCGTTCGGCTTCACTTCGAATGAAAACCTTTTTGTCGCAGGTGAGATGCCTATTAAATTATCTGTTATGATTACTTCAAAGTAGGGATTGTCCATAAATCACAAACAGTCTGTATATGGAATTAAATAAACTACAAATTATGTTTTCTTGGTCTTTCCGCTTCACATATCAAAGATGAGTAAATTGTTTAAATCACTAGTGCAACTATATACTATTACTACTGTACAATATGTTTTATTTAAAACATTTCTTTTGTAGTTCGGTTGATGAGACAGCAAAAAAGCCATTTTATTAACGTCGGTATTGTTTTCTCAGATTATATATCAAGCTTTATGTTATGGAACTTTCAATTTCTGATACAGAGCTTGGGTTAATCATCTAAACTTTGGGTGCAAAGCCATGGTTCAAAATATCGTCCGAGGTGGTATATGACCGGGGTTTTCAGCCCTATATTTTGTGACAGTGCAGGTCAGGAGTTCTGAAAGCAGTCGATATGATTTGGGAACTATTTCTACAATAAATTTAAAACAGTCATAATTTAATATTCAAGTAACTATAGAAACCAAAATATTTCAGCTGCAATTCATAATATACGATACGTCCTTTGTAGTGGATTTGATGGATAGAACATTAATAAAGATAGTATTTGCAAAACATATATCAACGATCGATAGTAGACACCCACTATCTTATAGCCTTACCTGTAAAACGATTTTTCTAATCCACCAACAATGGAATTGCTTATTTTCTGTAAGCACGTGCAACCACAACATCCTTTGTCATCATTTTTCTCGTGCACTGTAGTTCCGTGTGCGGAAAAATGATTTGGTCCTCCGTTCTCTCGTTTTACGTCCATTCCTCCGTTTAATAAAGCTTTGTTCGTTGACATCTTTAACCATAGGGAAAGTTACGCTACAAAAAAAGAATAAATTATTTATATCCGGAAATTAATGGTTTTTTGTCCTTTTTTGTACTTTGACTTTTAACAATTTTAAAATAATTTCCTTGTCAAGTAAATGTCACGAAAGTTTCAGATTCGAGTTAGTCTGTTTAACAGTGTTTTATGTACACTATGAAAATTCGGTTTTCAACGTTTCACATACTTTGTTTAACAGCGCTTAGCGAACTATTCACTTCCAATCCAAACAAATCATAATGCAGGTATGATTTTCATTGTTGAATCGACTGTTAAAAATGTATCCATTTGTCATAAAAAGCAAATTGCACACTAAACACACCACATCATTTAACATTCAAACCAGATGAACATGCAAAGTTATGTTTAGTCACAGGCTTGTTATTATATGAGAGAAATCGCACAGAGGTTATATAGATGTTAAACTTCACAACTTTCTCATCCTTGCTAATTATAATTTAATCCGCCGCATCATTAAAAGGGGAAGAGTGCACTTCATATATTAAAGCTACTTACTCACAGATACAATGATTTTTAAACGTACTCATTAACCCACCTCTTCATATGAAATATGTAGTGTACATACAAAAATAAAAAGTACAAAAGACGCGTAAATACTACTGCATAATCGTGATTTTCATCCTAAATATTGATTAAAAAAAGTTGTAATGATTCTGAGCCTTTATAAAAGATGAATATTTTATTGTTTTACATTAATTAAAAAAACTGAAACGACAATACATTTTGCTGAAGGCCACCTTCGCAAAATACTGCTTTAAAAAAAGGCAATAACGGTTTTTTTTTCAAACACGAACAGATCGCTTTAACCTCAATCGGATCGATTGATATCTTTTAAATGTGGGAGAGAACTGCTACTGCTGAATACTTACACAGTCATCATATGGATTTCCCATTGACAAAATAATGTTATAGAATGTCATCTGGTGCGGGAGAGGATGGGTAGTACACTCCGGGTGTAAATAATTTAGCACCATTGGGAGAATATTTGTAGGGTACAAAGAATGAAAAATAGCTGCACTGGAACACTTAACAAACTTGTTTATTAATCTGATACAGAGGCATAATGTAGAGTTGCACTTGATTAATCTGATTAACTCAGCAAAACTAGGAAAACCTTCTCGTGCGTTGAATTTTTTCTCTTAAAAGTACACATTGTTTATATGAAATATGTCTGCGTCGCTGTCATTTAGATTTAGATCTATTGCTTTTAACTTATTAAGCAATTGTGAAATTAATAATCAATAGAAATGAAAAGCATTGCATTTGTCATAAAGTTTATTAATTAATTTTATGTTGTGATAAAAATGTCTTATTCAACATAGTTCCCCGCCCCCTCCCCGGGCAACTTATTTGCAGCCGAGTCCACTTCAGGTGTCATATTTAGCAACCCAGCACCAAGCTGAAACCGAAACTGCTGGAAAAAAGAGCCAGTTCACACTGAACACCAGTCAGGATATCAGCCGCGGTCGGGAATCGAACAATATCGCTAGTGCTGAAACCTAACCTGCTACACTCCCTGATAGCGACAGGATATTCAGATACCTAGGTATCAGTGGATATTAGATGTCGGACAATCCGAGTTATCAACCAACCAACTAACAAACCAACTGATTGACCAACCAAACAATCAACCAACCAGTTAGCCAAAGAACCAACCGTGCAACTAACCAACTAATCAACCGACCGATCAACCAACCAAACAGCCAACTGACCGACCGACCAAACAATCAACCAACACCAACTAGCTAAATAAATAATTAATCAACCAAGCAGCCATTCAACCAATAACCAGCTCCTATCGGTTTCTCCTTATGTTTGTACTTAAATGAGTGAAACTCAAAAACCATTAAAACATGAGCAATGTTGACTGAATTGTGTATGTCTGAAAATAAGTGCAGTGTGAAAAGACTTCTAACAAATCGACATTGTCAAATAAAAGGTATTGACAT
Source organism: Mercenaria mercenaria (assembly GCF_021730395.1). NCBI lineage: Eukaryota > Metazoa > Mollusca > Bivalvia > Venerida > Veneridae > Mercenaria > Mercenaria mercenaria. The sequence continues at coordinate 33,370,017 of NC_069363.1, forward strand.
ACTGAATGAAAATATACTAATATACACATAAAGTCAACAAGCAATATTCAAAGTATTTGTTGGTACAGGTTTTTAAATAAAAAATATTGCGGAGCGGGGGTGTGGGATGAGAGGGGGGCATTTATGATTTCATTTCAGTATTTCCAGCTCGGTATTTGTCAAAATTGTTCTGACATCAGCTTCACAGACCAAAATGACAACTAAAATGTTATGGAAGACGAGAGGTGATGCGAATGGACCTTTGCAATAACACATGCCTCTGGTGCCTCTTGAAAGAGTTACGCTGAAGAATTAAACAATCATTACTGTAAACATGACATCATATATTGAAATGACAATATTGAACAAACTGTCTGTTAGTGCGGAAAGAGCACTCAACAGTTGGAAGAGAAATCGAATTTTTACTGCACTCGAGTGCCCCTTGTATTGACATTGCCTGATGAATTATTTATTTAGTATATTGGCATATATACCTTGTGGCATCTTGACACAGAAACACCATTTGAATGATATTGTTATTCAAGTACGGTACAGCAGCTATGTATCAAAACCGTGTAAAATACTGTATCTAATTTTCACGACCGTCATCGACTCTACGGGTGAGAAGATTAGTATTCGCAGGCAATCGAACCCATGTTTGTACTACATTAAATTCAATAACAGTATGAAAGGAGTGGTATTCTCAACATTTACCCGTAAACAATATTCTACCGATTTCCTACATTAAAAAAGTCAATTATTACTGCTAGTATGATCTTATCAACGATGCATAACCGATATCCCTCTATTTTGATGATGAACAGACAATATTTGCAGGTAAAAATGCTATATAACCCCGCGAGACTGGCCTTGAAAGCGTATACCATATGAAACATTGTTCAGCAGACTGATTAACGTGCATTGGGTTGATGATTCCAGTAACCTTTACATCAGTATAATCATTGGAATTACGTAATGTTTCACTTACATTAATCTATATTTATACTCACGCACTAAAGCAAGATGCACTCCCGTTTAGAATATACCAGATAATTCCACATATTTATCCCCAGTACTGCGATTAACATAAACAAACTCATTGATTAAACTTGTCTACCAAGTTGTTAGAAATGACACTTTCTAGAACTCCTTTTAACGACGTCTTTGCACGTAGTGTTATATGTATAAATAAGCATGGCTCATTACTGAATGAAGCAGTGTATACATTCTCAGATCAATACAGTTTCCCAATCGATTTTAAGCACAGTAGCATGTGCTAATGGCTCACAGAGAACGAGTTCGATAGGTAGGAAGACCGTATGCAAAGTCATATGTCCTAATGATAATACTAAAAAAAGAGAGAAGAAAATTTAGAGAAGAAAAAACGAAAAAAAAAGAGAGAAAGAATGATGTAAAATACAATATTAAGAGTTGATGAATTTTCTATCACCCACAATAGTCCGTATTGCATCTCCCGCCCTATGCAGTCCCGGCAAGCCGTATCCGTATAAGTGCCGTTAGCGGAACTTTAGAGAACCGTATAAAATTATTCGCATCTCCCGCCCTATGCCATTCCAGCAAACCCTACCCTCAAACATGCCATCAACGGAATTTAGAGAACTATATTAAATGATTAGCCTTTTCCGCCCAAGGGACGTATGCAGGATTCAGAGTTAGCAGGCGTGAACTTCTGGTACTTTTAAAGTTTTTGCCCTGTCCACTCATTGTTGTAAAATTAATACTAAATCAAGACATGCGAGTGAAGCGAGGTTAAAATGTTTCATTTGCGTAGGAATATCTATCCCCATGAATAATTATCATGGTAGTGAGCAGAAAGTTTTTGTTTGTTGCATGGATTTTTATCCTAGGTGGTTGTTATGTAATTAAGATTTGCGAGCGGAACGAGCAAAATTTGATTGCTCTTTTAAGCTTTCAGTTTCATAGGAATATTGCCATTGTGGTATCAGTTAATCAGTTACAATGACGACTTACAAAGGAAGCAAGAAGAACATTTGTTATGCTATTAAATTTCGCTTTTATACTTGTAAGTCCGCCATAGCATGTGTTGAAAATTTACAATATACATAATGAATATCGCACCCCGAGTGTTAGTTATAATCATTAATAATGAGCCTTTAGCTTTTAATTGCAAATAACAAAACGAAATTAACGTATGCGTCACATATCCGCCCTTGTCTGTCTGGTAAAAGTGCCGTCAGCGTAACTTTAGAGATCTTGTTTGAAATTAGATTCTCTAATAATTATTGTATTTAAAGCGTTTAAAAATCGTTGCCCAAACTGTATCTGTATATTCTTTGTGGCAAATCACGTTACATATAAATTAGTATATAAAAATCATTGATACAATTTTTAGATCTTTTGGAATATCTTTTAGATATATCATAACTGCAAATATTGGTAGATAATTCAACTTCATCAGCAGCAAAATAACAAATATATTTATAGGTTTTATTTAGATTAGCTAAAACACCTGTTATTGCTTCAAGCACTTAATCTAGAACTTTCTTCTCTTAGTTCTCTTAGGTTATAACACGTTAGCTGAATTTTACGTATGTTTTACAAGATTGCTAAGGAAAAACATGCAGTTATTTGTGTCAAATACATTACAGACAGACTGAGAAATCAGCTTTTCTACGCTCTTAACTGTTTTGAACCGCAAGTGTTTGGAGTGACTTTGGAGCACAGTCATGTTTACAGAAGAAGCTACATACTTGAAATATGTATTTAATGTATACTGGTATATGGGTAATATTTACATACACATCTTCCAGACAGGGAAAGTATAGAACATATATATGTGAATCATTTCTTTGTGAATATTTATTTTCCAAACTGTAACAAATCATTGAATTATGTAATGGTGCAACATATCTTTACCACACTGTCTTTGCAGGTTCGTATGTAGAGAAAAATGTGGCACTGTTGTAAGCTGTGTGGATGGATCATTTATTTTTGCCAACAAATGCAACTAAAATTGGAAAAAACAGGTTAATATTATACATCTTGTTTACGAAACTAATTTTAATGGTTGAACAGTCCATAAGTAAGTAGATCATTTTGAAACATAGAATGCAACCAAGTAAAATAATAACAGACACGGTTAGACTGAATCTGTCCATGAGAGGTACAACCTCAAGCCTAACGACGGCTGAATATTTATTAAATTGAATCCACTGTCCAAAAGGACCAGAAATATAATAGTACTAAGTTGATAAACTCTTATATGTCTTTATCTACATATAGATCTAGAAAGCCTAACCGCTGCATATTTGAGAATTATTATTTATTTTATTTTAGGGTTAAGATGATTTAACAAAATGTTCTTTCTATGTCCTATGTGAAAAGTAATTGCAGTACAATACATGCAACATTTCAAGACAATATTTGTGTTTAGGATTTTGACATTATTATGAGCAGTTTACCTCCAATGTACGGAGACTACTGTCTTCATGAACCATTGCCATTTCTGATGACGTCAGAACAAACATATAGCACGTGGATTGCCTTGTTACAATCATCATATGCTTTAAAATATTTTCATAAATTTTATTAAGTAGTCATCAATGCAGTTAGAGTCGTTTCTTGTATTCGGTTTTAAAACAAGGACAACTATCCAACGATACATGCCAAGTTAAAAAGACACCGCCCACTAAAAACGAAAGACTACAGTAGTATAATGTGTACATAAATTATGTACATTTAAGTACATACGGTGTTAAATAATTAGAAAACGAGTACAAACTAAACAATACGACATTCGTTACTTATAGAGTCCAAATCACATCTGTGTCTTTCCAGCTTCCGCTACCGGCGGAAGAAGACACCGTGTGCAGGGTATGATTTTAGACATTTAGAAAACTAACCAGTTAAACCACTAAACATATTTCCAAAAAAAAAAATAAATAAGTACATTCTTAATCAAATGAATAGTATTTTAGGTGAGGGTTAACTCGGTATTGAATACTTCTTCTGCTAGGAATTTGTTTTATTGATGTCCCGCATATAATGTTTATTGGTTTACCGTATGTGGTTCATAGTGAAACTTTATATACTCCGACTCCCCGGACTCTTGAAACATACATCCCTGAAATGAAAAATACAGCAAAAAGTTAAAAGACAGATCAGAAGTATGTACGATATTTTATGAGAGAATCTGGAATTATTCAAATGATCTTTGATACATTTACTGTTACCTGATAACTTTCAGATAATATCTTCGTTTTACTAAAATAATGAGAAATATAAAAATACACTAATTAATATAGCTGTCAAGTGCAATTGTACGGAGTGCATGTTTAAAAACGTATTATGTAAATGGAGTTATTTCAATATTTTTCATGCACCAGACCGTCTTATCTCACAATGACATATATCTATTGAATTATTAAAAACAATATATTTAATTACCTTTAATATTATCAACAACGTACAAAGAGTTAAGCATTTCATGTCTTCTCCTCATATAGATACTTATCGTGTAGTATATCACTCGTATTTTGAACTCATTTTGCGTACTCCTTAAGATAAGAAATTGCTCTTATGTAACCTTTCGTCTTGTCCATATTATTAAAGGCAGACTTTCAAGTATTAATGCATTAGACTTCTATCATTTATGTCGAGGGTGACAGTGAACATCTCTTTCTTTAATTGCAGGTTTTCTAAAACAAATGTTAGAATAACTAAACTAGGCTGAACAAACTTTCCTATTTCAGAGTACTGTCATTTCATACTTTCACTCTCTCGAATTGAATTAGAATTTGATAGGTTTTCAAACTATACTTACATATGAGCAGGTTATATCTTTGGTAATCTAATGGTACCTGTTACAGCTGTTTTCTCTGGTTCCAGGCTCTCATGTCATGCATGACTCTCAAATACTTCGTCCAGAAGTCCTTGATTCTGAGCAGCTGGATCAATATCAACTGCCGGATCTGCACCATTTGCTTCTTCATCTGATGGTTCTTACAACTTTGCAGTGGTATATCCAGAACATCTACTTGTGCGAGTTTTGCATTAAGCTGTTGAAAACTCTCTTCCTGGAGAATACCCCCATAGATTAAAAATGTAGTCAATTAATTCATATGGTTACTGAGATGTCGCCTGAGTCACGAGATTGTAAAAGCATTACATCAGTTAGTTTATACTAACATTTTTAGGTCGGTTGTGATGTTTGTTTGTTTGTTTTGGGTTTAACGCCGTTTTTCAACAGTATTTCAGTCATGTAACGGCGGGCAGTTAACCTAACCAGTGTTCCTGGATTCTGTACCAGTACAAACCTGTTCTCCGCAAGTAACTGCCAACTTCCCCACATGAATCAGAGGTGGAGGACTAATGATTTCAGACACAATGTCGTTTATCAAATAGTCACGGAGAACATACGCCCCGCCCGAGGATCGAACTCACGATCCCGCGATCCGTAGACCAACGCTCTTACCTACTGAGGGGTTGTGAAGCAAGTAAGTTTTACAACTTATATTAATCACTCTCGACACCTCATTCCTGATGGAATCCATGGCCACGAGGGTATGACAGGAGAGAAGCCAGTTTCCCTTTTACATCATTTTTTCCACAACTTACAGAATGTAAAAGATGTTTCTTCAGAGTATTTGTTTTGTTGGGTTTAACGTCGCACCGACACAATTATAGGTCATATGACGACTTTCCAGCTTTGATGGTGGAGAAAGACCCCAGGTACCCCTCCGTGCATTATCTAAGCACCTGGGTAGAACCACCGACCTTCCGTAAGCCAGCTGGATGGCTTCCTTACATGAAGAATTCAACGCCCCGAGTGAGGCTCGAACCCACGTCGATGAGGGGCAAGTGATTTGAAGTCAGCGACCTTAACCACTCGGCCACGGAGCCCCCCCCCCCCCCCCCCCCCCCTGCAGAGTATGGGATGGTATTTTAAAAACTAAACAGCTGACAAGTATACTCCAGCGATTACCTTATTTCTACTTTATCCTGATATAATAATAAATTTCCAAGTTTTCCTGACACTATTTCACGAAGTTAGGTTTTCACATGCTGTTTTAAAGTAATCTTCTTGCTTTGTCTTATAATATTGGTAGGATGAGAGACCATGATATGATTTCAGAATTATTCCAAATTTTGATCGTTCTATTTTTTGCATTGAAAAGGTGATGTTAAAATTTATTTTGAACTCGAATATTTCCTTAGCAACAAATATGCGTTCTAGCCTTCGACAATGCTAACACGAAAAGGTTATTTGGAAAGCAAAAGGTATAAGAATTTGAAAACATGAAAACTATGAAAATCACGTGCTATATTTCCTGTTACAATATTTCCTGTTACAATAACAATGTTTTGTCCTTTATATTTTTATGTCAGTATAACCTCAACGGAGAATAACAGAAAGAATTTTAGAATTTTCCCTGTGTATGTCTGTTAGTAAGAAAACATAGGTCTTTAAACTAACGCTGGTTACAGGTGCTTTATTTACAGGTTGCTTTTAATGTAACTGAGCTAAAGACGAACTTTGACGAATTGCTCTTCCAAAGCAGTCTATGAAAGGACCCACACAATCGAGTAAAATAATTCGAAGACCCGGTTTTAACTGAGTATATTAATGAGAGGTAATGAAATTTGCAACACCCTTCACATCCGCTAGCACCAGCTTTAGCGGAACATTGAAAGGGATCTGCGATTCTAAACGACGAGAAATATAACTATCGGAGAGACATTTTTCCTAGGCTACATGCAATGAACTTCACTGCAAAGTCAATCACAGTCAAGTCATTTTTCTATCAAATACTTATCATGTTCAAAATATTTAAGTCGTCATAATACATTACCTTACTGAACACCGCACCCATTTATTTTTGTAATAGTGACTTCAGTTGAACCGCCCTGTGGAAAAGTGAAAAACGTGGCTTTTGTTAACGTTTTGTGTCTCAATACAGATTTTGTATGGAAAAACTAAAGGCGAAAAACAGGAAATTTGAAGGTTAAGCCTTTATCCAAATGTAAACTTTAGTACAGACGCGATCATAGACCCTTATTTACAAATACAATACAAAAATTTATTCAGCATAAAACATAACACATATGCTTATAGCCTATTTAGAAATGTAACTTAAAGTTTATCGCAACTTAGGCTTAGAGAACACGAGAACTTGCTATACATGTTCCTGAAGGTGATAATATAATCACAGAATACGGTAGTAAACATATTAATGTCCAGAGGAATTCTATCACAGTAAAAATGAGTGTACGCGATGACCCCAAAGGTCCAGAAAAGTTATTAATAACAAGTATATTTGGAAATCGTTTCAATGTCAGAATTATATGCATTATAATGCATGATTAAAATTCAAGACTGGAATTTTTAAAATTGTCACTTCGTTTACATTATGTTTCTTTTTTTTTTTTTCGTATTTTAATAGTATCGTAATAATTTATATTTCATCAAAAGGTCATTTTGAATGGCACTTTTCCACACACTTAAAACTGTTCATTATAACCGCAAAAGAAAGGCCTATTATATAGGAAAGGATCGCTCAAGTACATTTTTTCTTTGCTATCTCGTGTTTTCCTTTACTTTGTTTTATTGTGGTTTTATTTTACTAAAGATTCCGCGTGATGCATCATTTCATATACACGATAATATTTGAGCCGTGCCATGGGAAAACCAACATAGTGGGTATGCGACCAGCATGGATCCAGACCAGCCTGCGCATCCGCGCAGTCTGGTCAGGATCCATGCTGTTCGCTAATCGTTTCTCCAATTCCAATAGGCTTTAAAAGCGAACAGCATGGAGCCTGACCAGACTGCGCGGATGCGCAGGCTGGTCTGGATCCATGCTGGTCGCATACCTACTATGTTGGTTTTCTCATGGCACGGCTCATTTATGTAATAGGAGCGTAATGGATAAAAGAAAATAATTTTACAAGATATCATACTGCTTCTGCTTACAGAGTCATCATCTTTGTCTGCTTTCACTTTCAGACATTTATTGATAGACATAATAGTTGGTGCTTATTAAGTAACATCGATTTTGCATAATAAGCGGTACGGCAAAGGAATTATTTCAGCAATTACGGGTAGATTTAAGGGGAAATACTTTTCGACAAACAATCGGGGTTATTTTTCTTCTGTTTTTCCTTTTCTTTTTTCTTTTGTAAAAGATTCACATAGTTCTCTTATTTTGTTCACAATTATAATTATAATTGTGTTCATCAAGAAAAAAAAACACACCGAGAACTGTTTAATGTTTTATTTCGATCCAAAAATAGATTGTAGGACATGTTGAATTGAACAACATCTTAATATGAATGAAACTTTGTCTGTAACCATGGCGTTTCAAAGTGAATAAACAATGTATCAAATAACTTATTTTTGTATTTCAGTTCATGGCAAAAGTCCACTCAGTTTAGTAGAAAGTGACTAAGAAGGTATTCATTAAAACCGTGTTGGGAAGATATATAAAGTAAATTATGAACATGGATGCAAAATAATTTTCATGGTAGGCCTAAATGTAACATGTTCATCAGTGGTGATGTTCATCGTGTCATTCCCCAATTTTATATCGAGAAAAAAAACATATTCATATTTTAATGTAGATAATCGTTTTACCATTTTTTATGTTATCAATACGCCTTACCTTATATCCATTCTCTGATGTAGGGATAATGTAATATGCACTGATGTGGTTTTGTGGTATTTCCAACTGGTTAGTGGTTACACGGGACAATGGGTAAAGTCGAAACTGCTTTTGGTCCAAAGTGAACTAAGGACAGATCATGCGTGCTAGTGCCTCTTAAGGATTACCTCACATGTTATATAAAATTACCGACGAAAACCAGGTTTAAAAGAAAATTCAACTTATTAACGGCATGATTTATTGCATTACCACAATTGCATACACTTTTTGTAGGCATTCAGTGTAGTTTCTAAAGAAACAATAATGATTAAAATCAAATCAAATGTAGTATCATTTACATAAAGAGTTTAAGCCAAATGCACCAGTCACTTAAACCTTTTCAAAATGCAATCGACTATTTGTATTTTATATCATATGTTAAGTTTAACGTCACATCGGCTAAATTATATGCTATATGGCGAATTTTCAGTTTTTGATGTCAGGTACATCCCCGGACGTTACTGCAGGCACGGGTGGGCAACTGGTTGGAACCATCAACCATCCGCAAACCAGCTGGACTGCTGCATCAATGAATGAATTTTACACCCAAGAGAGGTTTTCGAACGGCAAGTGATTAGAAGCCAGTGTCATTACCACCCCTGTCATATGGGCCCCGAGTTTCTTCTTTAGCATTTCCACTGAACATATATGATAATACCATATTACAACTTCATGAACAATGAAAGATCTATAAATGATTACGAGAAAAATATCCATTTGATGTAGTATACGTTCTGGAAAATTGGATTTATTTTCAATAGCTAGTGAAACATACATAGATTTTAGCAAGAAAAGGCATGTATGCTTCCGAAAGACCTTAGTATCAATAATTGCAACACACATTTCTGGACCTATAACAAGGACATACTTATAATCTTATTTCTGCCGTTTCTTATGTTTATACCCTTATTTTAAAAATTAAACTGATCAATCTGATTTTGGTCAAGTGATAGATTTGTTCAAATGTTTACGTTTGATTATTTACATTTATTTATATCCAATGGGCTTTTGTTTGACTTTTACTGTAAATATTTTTAAATTCAGATAGTTTTCTATTCTAATTACCCAACCAATATAGAATAACGTAAGTCTATATGTGATAAATATACTTTGCATAAGGAATGGTTTGAATATACCATTTTATTAATAATTTTATTACGTATGTCAAAGATTTGCATTGACTATTTTACAGCTGAAGTTTATTAGAAATACAAGTTTATAAATTATAATTAACTCTTTCTTGCCTTCAAAGACTTGTATTAAATTAATTGAAGCTACAAGCAGTTTTAAAAACTTGATTTTTGGTTCGTTTTTGTTAAAATATCCTGATATCTAACACATGGAAACTATATTAAATCAAAATGGATACACAACTTTCATATCAAAGCGAGATAATTGCAACGTTTTATTTAAGACAGCAAAGTATAAATTTCTAGTAGGGGTATTCTGCTATTTAATGGGCAACAAAGGGTACTCCAGGACAAGCAATTAGTTTTGAAATAAAGAACCAGTCTTAACGAAATTTCATTTCTCATGATCATTGTCACGTTACGATATAGCATAGTTCCACCAAGTCCAAGAAAGGGGGCCTCCGTGGCTGAGCGGTTAAGGTCGCTGACTTCAAATCACTTGCCCATCTGTGATGTAAGTTCGAGCCTCACTCAGAGCGTTGAATTCTTCATGTGAAGAAGCCATCCAGCTGGCTTACAGAAGGTCGGTGGTTCTACCCAGATGCTCGCCCGTAATGAAATAATGCACGATTGGGCACCTGAGGTATTCCTCCATCATCAAAGCTGGAAAGTCGCCATATGACCTATACTGTGTCGGTGCGACGTTAAACAAAACAAAAAAGTCCAAGAAAGTATTTGAAATAACCCATTGTACATTTACTTATACAGCTTCCACGAACTTCCGTTGAACTTCGTCTGTTAATTTGTGCAGTGTTGAATTCATCAATTCTGCAATTTGTCAGAGCTTTACTCCCTTACAGAGAATCCCTTACTTGTCTGGTATCTGTCATTGGTTCATTGGTGTCGATAAACTGATTTTTTAGATTATACAAGCGATTGGCTCAAAAACAGTATGTATTACTGTAGTACGTCAGTTTTGAAACATTTTCTCATTTCCACTGTTACTTAGTCTTTTGCACAATAACTCTAAATATTACGAATAACATATGGTCATCAGCTGAATGAAATGATATATTCGAAGTCAATAACCACTTTTTCATATTGTTATGTGAAAGGTTAATTTTCAAAAGCCCAAGCACTCTGCTCTCTAATATGTCACCTGTTTTCGCGGGTAAACTAAGAGTTTTAGAACCAAAGTATACATATAAGATATAAGATATTGTAATGGTGTAAACAGTTCAATGCATAGATTTTGAAATATTAATGCATGTATTTTATAAAGTTAGATTTCTAGTGTTCAATTATAAAAGTAATAATTGAAGACCTCTTGCAGAACTTTACTGATTTTACTTTTTAATACTGTAAATATGTAATAGTTAAGGTATGTGATATACATACTTAATAATTATTTACTAATGTAAGAGTAAGTGTCTTTAGTTTTTGAAATTCTTTTCAACAGTGATCTTATGGTTGATTTATACATCAACACATTTCGTTTTTGACGTAATTGTCAAAAAGAAGATCCTTTGACGATAGAGGACATCAAAATAATAATAAATCATTGGCCCAGCTGACGTATTGACGACCGAAATAAAAAAAAAGCAATGGTTACAAGTGAAATATCAGTGGCAATGACAATAATATATAAAGGACCTTTAAACGTGTATATATGCATAGAGTGCTATACAAATGTGGTATAATAATATTAGAGTCTCACTTCTCAGAAGGACCTAGAAAATTTTGAAAATTACATCAAAAACGAAACGTAAAGTTTGATTTTAGCAAACCATTATTTTGCATCATTTATCGAGAGGAAACAACTTTACTCTAAAGATTTCCATTGATATGTATGGAATGCCAGAGCTGTCTTATGTTAGATGAATGCGATGTATCTTTTTTATTTAGAGCAGTGTCTTCTCAAGATGCTGTTATGTCTTGTTAATTACTGTATTATCATGTTGACTTCCAATGCTATCACGTCGTCTGACGTATGTACTATTTTGTCACCGTGACATAGTATTTAATAAACGGCCAGTCTATGTTCTTAAAGCAACAACATGCTAGCATGTCCAGTGAACATACTACTATCTTCTCAGAGTGACGTATCATTTTGTTAAACGGATCATCCTATTTTCACATGCATGTTACTTTGAGAAAATAGGATAAATAGGATGCTCTTTTAAGAAAATAGTACGTCACTTTCACAAGATAGCATGTTACTTTGAGAAAATAGGATGGTCGTTTAAGAAAACAGTACGTCACTCTGACAAGATAATATACACACTGGACATGATATCATGTTACTTTGAGAAAACAGGATGGTCGTTTTATAATAATACGTCACTCTGACAAAATAGTACGTACATTAAACATGATGGCATGGCAAGTCCACATGATAACATCTAGCATTAGACAGCTCCGGCGTTCCATAGATAAACGGTGTATTTTTACTATGGGAACAGAGACGGTACGGCGGTACGGCGGCGTTTCTATAAAAATTGTCCGCTCTCTAACTTAATAAGCTCCTATCCAATAAACACCAAATTTTGCCACAGAGATTATGGCCATAATATCTCGGGCAAGTTAACTAGTTGAATCCTCGAAGTCTCTCCGAAAGTGTTTTGAATGTCAAACGTATGAGGTCTGACGTGACGGACATATTCTGTGGCAATTTGGAAAGGTTACCTCTGTAATAATAGTTGTAAAATATCTAAGTCACAAGGGTCAGATACTTCATTTTATTAGTATTAATTAATGCAACAAATCACTGAATGATGTAATATTGTGCCATATTTTTGCCGCACTGCTTATGTAGATTTTGATGTAGAGAGAAGTGTGGCACAGTAGTTAGTTGTGTGGCTGGATCGTTTACTCTTGCAAGCAGCTGCAACTGAACAATGAATTTACAATGTATACAACATGCAAAATGATATGATTTTCATTCTCTGTTTACTCTGAAAGGTTTTACAATATTGCTTTTGATTAGAAATATATAACAAAAATACATCCAGTTTATGTACAAACCTGACATGTTCCCATTCCAGAAAAAAATAAGAAAACATGCAACATGCATTGCACATGTCTTCTACATGATTAAATGGTAGTATCTACCTTTTACATAATCTCCAATATCATATAGGAGTCTAGCCCTTTCTTTTAGAGAAGTGTCAATATTGTATTTGTCTTCTTTTCGAGATATAAGTACTATATCAGCTTTAATATATGTGTCACTAACATAAGCTTCAGAACTATAGCTACTTTCTGCATAAGTTATGAAACTATAATTGTCTTCTACAACATGTGTGTATATTTGCCTTACATTGCCTTCAGTATTATAACTGTATTCTATATAAGGTAAAATACTATTTATGCATGTACAATATAATGTTTGCTGCAATACAATAATTGCCCTCAACTTTGATATTCTAGTTATCAATTAATCATAACATATACTCTATAGCTCAGCAGTTGGCTTCACAGGCGGAAGGTCATGAGTTCAATCCTAGCCAAAACGGACTTTTCAGATAAAATTAGTAATAATCTTTCGGGTATGACCTTATACAGAAGTCTCAAGTAGTTTGTTATATAGCTAACACATTTAGGAACAAGTATAAACTTTTGGAATTCGGGTATCACCTATATCGTGTACCCCCCCCCCCCCCCCCCCCTCCACACCAGAAAAGAAAACCCATAAAATCACTAAAATTCTTCTGGAGAAATCGCCCATATTGCCTACTAATCTACTAATGGCGACTTTAAATTTATTTAGTTTGCGTAAACTTTAGTAATTATTCGTATTATAAGATACAGCTCTTTGTTTAACTTCTACAAAGTTCTCAACACTATTTTTGTCTTTAACTTCAACAATATTTTAGTATCCTACATAATCTTCAGTACTACTTTTGTCCTCTACATAAGCCTCAATACAAGATTTGTCTTCTACATAAAACTCAATATTATTTTCATCTTCTACATAAATCGTGACAATATTTTTGTCTTTAAATAATCATCAACATTATTCTTATCTTCTACATAATCCACAGCACTATTTATATTTTCTATATAATACCCATCACCATTTCGTCTTCTGCATAAGCCTATACACTTTTTCTGTTTTCTACATAAGCTTCAGCACTATTTTGTCTGCATATGCTTCTATGCTACATTTAATTTTTACTTATTGTTCAGGACTATAATGAGATTCTACAATAAGTTTAAAGGCAAAATTTATCTTCTTTAGAAGTTTTACATCGGTTTCAATACTTTGTTCGTCTCTTTTATATGAATTATATAATTCAAGACTGCTTACTTCCAGTTTACGAAGGAGGGTGTCTGTATGGACCATTGCCTTTTCATCAGAAGTAAGAACGAACATGTAACATGTGGCTTGTCTGGTCAAAACCATCATATGCTTCAAACAGAACAACATTTTAACATGTAAGTATTAAATTAACAATCCGAATATGAAAGGAAAATAGTGAACACTATTACATATAACAGATATTGCTTGAAGGGTGTGAAATGAAATTCGCATGTCTGTAACTCTAGATCTCACATATTTCAATAATATGCAATTTCTTTGAATTTGTATGTCTCGTTCTATTAGCTAAATCTATGAGGATATTTATACATTTACCGTATGAGGTTCATAACAGAATCGTATATTCTCTGTCTCCCCTGATTCTTGAAGCATGCACCCCTGAAATGAGCGATAACAATGTATTAACGCAACATGCAAATATACATCACAATCTCCTTGTCCAAAAGTATTATAAGCTAGAAACATTTTCTTGAATAGAACATAATATAAATGTATTGATGCTTTACATCAAAATTTTTAATTGTTCATTGCATGGAAACAAACCATATTATAATATTTATTGAACAGTTTGTATTTTATTCTCTGTTAATGAGAGATTACCTGAAATATTTCATTTACTGATGAAATTCTAACATACAACAAAATATAACTTTACAAAGTAAACATAGGAAATTAAAAAAAAGATATTATTTTATTCATGTATTTCTTGAAATGGTTTTACATCTTAGTTAAACAGTTATATAATATATAACAAAACAATTCCTACCTGTAGAAGTACATAAAACGAGAACAGAGCTAGGCACTTCATGTTCCTTCAAATTGAACTCGTAGATCTGAACACGATGAAATCTATATAGAGCTATCGTTACATTTTCGTTAGATATTATTGAGATAAGCAGTTCAGTGCCTAAACTAGAAACAGCATTTTTTTCTGAAATTAAATCTTGTATTTATACAACTAATCATAAATTAACAGTAGTTGAATATATTTCATATGAACAAACGTGACTTTGTTAATTAGTTAAAAACGGATCGGTATATCAGCTCAGTCACAGAAATAAATGGTTTAAATTCTTTTTGTTTAATGTTCCATTTTGAACCAAGGCCATTCTAGGTTACACAGAATCAAGTCTTTCAATATGCATCTTGAAAGGTTTCGTAGAAAACAGTTCTGTCAGAAAGCTGATCACAGCACCATCATTTAACCCAATTTAGTTTTCAACATTACCCCAATTTTCAAAGTTCTCTCATTTAATTATAACTAACCCCGACGACGTGCTTCCAATACTTCGGACCAGTAAAATATTTAAAGAAGACAAAGTATAAACACGATATAAAGTTACAGACAACGTGACAACACCTTGGAATGGTCATAGGTAAATGCACCACCGGAGATTAAACTGGCCAATGTGTACACAACCTTACAGGTCACAGGACAGCGTAATTAAAGCTTAGCTGAATCCCTAACACATGCAATAGAAATAAAGCTATATATACATTTAACGCAGAAATGCTCGTGTTCATGAATGTTTAAAAAGTCAACCAAAAAACAAACCATAATGTACTCGAAAAAAGGGCAAAGCTATCATGTAGTCATGAGATTCTCATCAAGCACTTGGGTTAAAGAAAGGTTTGTGCCCAGGCCAAGTGAGTTAGCCGAGAAGCAAAAGGCCAGTAGGGTCAAATGTGCCAAAGAAACGCAGATAAAATTCTTAAATTTAGATGATCGCAAAATGTCACATTTGCTAACATGAGATGAGACTTGGATATACGTTTGTGAGCCAGAGTCGCATTGACAACAGTATGTGGCCGCAAAATGGTGACCTTAGACCAGTAACTGCAAAAAGAATTGAAAGTGTCACAAGGTTTTGTATTTCATCTTCTTTAACTAAAGGGATATTGTTGTACAAATTCCTAAAATGTCAAGAAAGCCAGTCACTGGAAAAAAATTTTAAAGACAAAGTACAGAAAGCTTTTAAAAGAAAATTTAAAAAATCGCCAAAGGACTGGTCTTCGCGGTCTCCAGTTGAAGATGACAACGCTGCGGCTCACAAATGTACCATCATTCAAAAGTTTCTGAGAGATGAAAATCTAAGTCCTGGTGACTTTTGCCTCTTTCTAAGCCTGAAAAAGATGCTAGCTAGGCGCAATATTTATCGAATAAAGCGCTTGGGAGTGGGTTTTCCAGTTACTTAAAACCGTACCAAGGGGAGACTACTCTGCAGCGTTCATCTCTTGGATCACTTGGCTGCGGAAGTGCGTGGAAGCCAAATTTCATCACCTTATTTCCACAATGCTATAACTAGCTATTTGATAGTTTTGGGAAACGACGTTTAAAGATTTGAGTGTCAGTGACTTTAAACAACGTACAGCCTTGTTGATCTAAAATTTAGCCTGTTTATGTTATTTCTACAAGGCTACAAATTCACCATCATACAGAGGTCATAGAGACATACTAGTACCTAATGACACTAAAATCTCGATTTTGCAAAAAATTGCATTACGTCATTCTGGAATTAAGGCAACGCAATGGTGAATACTTTGAAGGGATAAAGTAAATTTGAAATCTGTACACAGACTGTGCACCATATTCCGGCTAGATTGTCATTATTTTTAGACTGGCCCTCGTAGTAGGACATCAAATTCGTCTACAATGAAAATGTTCGCGACAATGACGTAATGGTTCATTTATTCACGAGCCAACGCATTATCGATAAGCACATCACTAGTAAATGGGCTGAATGTCTCGAGATTGTCATGTCAACACTTATTTTGGAAAAGCCATTTCTAATTTTAACAAATACAATATTAAGAATCTTCATTAATAACATTTCAGTAAAGGCAGATACACTTTATCTCATATTTAGGTAGCGATATTTATGACTGGTAATGTTTCTATAACGTGTTACTGAACTGTCTGTCACAGAATTTAGTCATATTAACTTGTCAGTTTCAGAAGAATTTTGTAAAATAAAACTCACCAGAACATAATATATTGCTGTTTTGTAACAGTGAAACAGACCCCTGGTTTAACGATAGACTGACCCTCATATTACAATAGAGTTCGATGAAATAGCAATTTGCAGTTATAACATGATAAATTTGGAATATCCTTAAAACATGGAGTATTCCAGAGTATAAAAACTCTGACCAAAATCTTTGTCATGTTTTAATCTGATGAAAAAACACGACCATTCCACTGGCACTTCACCATTATGTCACAAATTTCAGGGACAAATAGAGAGCAGTCAAATTAGCTGACAGTCACAGACCACACACCCGTCTAGACTTTGCAACGGAAACTTTGGAAGTATTTCAGAAAAGCCTTGCAGTACAACTTTTTGGACATTATGTTTGTAGCTTGCTGGTTTCTGGAGAGCACTGAACATTGGAAGTATAATTTGTAATGTGATTTTGAATAACAGAGTAGATAATATTTAAAAATCTTGAAATTAGTCATTGCGTATTCCATGATAAAGAACACAAGTTCTCCCTCAGTAAAAAGATTTAATCAAGACATGAATCTTCAAAGTTATGGTTTACCTTATAATTATGTAATCATATAATTTCATCTTCTGTTACAGAGTCTAATCTCCACTTAAAGTAATCAACATAAGTGCTATGTAAAAACTGGTAACAACCAATATAAACATTTATGCACACTTCGTAGCAAAAAGAATTTTAAAGTCTATCACATTTTTAGACTCACAAACGGCTGTATGCATTGATGATACCGTATAGATACGCTCTTTCCTTGCGACATCTTTGACTTGGTAGAAACAGCAATTGTAAAAATGCAGTCTGATGTGGTAGTCATGATACTTTCGCTTGTTGTTAAAACAACCTTTACCCGCATGCATGTATGCCTTCAATGAAAAATATGACTTAGTTATGTCGTGCAAGCTTTTCAAAGCTAAACTCATTCTGATTGTACAAAGCGTAGCGTTGAACATTGGAATTAACGATATTTGAGAGAAATGAGCAATTAACAGAGTCATGATATTTACAATGTTTGTTTGTACATGTATATATTCTTAGACCCAAGGGCATAGTCTTAAAGGTGATTTTTTTCTAGTAATTCGAAGCAAACTGTTTTGATATATGTTCGTTTACCACAAACGATACATAGTTACAGTTTGACACTGTAAGATTTCTCTTACTTGATACAATAGAACTATTAATGCTTATGTTTGGACTTACACGTTAAACGATTCCTGTATGCCTTCTATATCCGCACGACAGTTGTAAAAAATAGCGACAAAGGTATATTTGATATTTTATTTTGCTAGGCACTAATATCATTTAGTGAACAAGGTAGAACGTGTTGGTGTGTTTTCCGCATGCTCTCTGTATGGTGCTGGCCAAGATTGCCTTGGGTACGACTGTATACATCGCCTTATCAATATCGCCCAATACCTGCAACTGCAGCATAAATCAAGTTTTAGAATTTGGTAGTAATATTAATAATGTTTTGAAATTTTAACATTGAAAATAAGTTTAGAAAAAGAAATATCCTTTCCAGTCATTTCAGGATTAACTTGCGACAATGTAGTAAATTTCTGTGTAAAAACTTTTAAAAAGTAACTTTCATATTAATACATTATATAAATACACATTTGAACATATTTTGGTTTAGATAAAACAGATATGTACACATTTATACGACATTTCTTTCAAAGCAAAGTCCGTATAAATGAAAGACATTGAGGAAATATGAAATCCTCTGTTTCAAAGTAGTGTTATCTTACACCATACTTGTTTTTCAACTTTTTTCTCAAACTTAATAGATTTCTTCGCTCATCAGCAAATAGTAAGCGATCTAAAAGGCCATTCTTCATTATATGACTAAAGTCTTCCCAAGCTATTTCTTTCGAATACTTAAAACACTAACCTCAATAGCACGGAGGCCATCGTCTGTATGTACGTTTTGTTGTTGCTTGTGAGTCAGTGACCAAATATAACACTTGGTGTCGGCTAAAACCATCATCATGTGCTGAAAAAGTGAACCTTATTGTTAACTAGAGCAGAATATTTTATACATACTATCACATTTTGGAAGTTTAAACGCTAAATGTTCGTCATAGCTTTGTCCTAGAGTGTCACGGAACGTTTTGCGCTTTTTAACCATTCGCGGTTCATATCTTTCCAGTAAACAAGATCGTTGTATACAATAAAAAAAAAACGATTGCTATAGCTAAACCAGGACTGAGACGTCGAGGACATGCAACTCTGGGACCGTATTCTAAAAGCATCTTAAGTATAAGTATAAGATATTGATTATTTACTTCAGTATTACGTAGGTAAGAAATTTATTTTACTTAAGTATATTTGTTATTCATAAAACAAGTTAATAAGTATTTTTGGGCTTTTATTGTGGACGAAAACATTAAAAAAAAAACATTAATTCCAGACAGATACAACATGCACTATTATGTTTAAAGTGCTTTTATCTGAAAAACAACACTTTAATCGTACTACGACGCCATTTTGTTTTCTGACTTAAGTCATTTCTTCCGTATCTTAAGTTTAAGCTGTTTTATGAATAGGACTTAAGTTTTTACTTAGACTTAAGCTGAAATCACCATAAACGTAAGTAAAATCTTCAACTTAAGTCAAAACTTATACTTAAGATGCTTTATGAACAGGTCATCATTGGAGTTGTGTTTCATTTTAACCATTAGCCTACTCTGCCTTTGCGACAAGCGCAGACCAAGATCATGGTCTGCACTGTTCGCAATTCAGTCAGTATCTTTTTAGTAAGCACCCCCTTTAACAGTTAATGGTACTGTCCAAATTGAAAGATGGACAAATTCATTATAGAAATTTAGCAGTGTAAGGGTTACTATTGTATATGCGAGGGCCATTATACTTACTGTGGTTCCATCATAACTGAAAGAGAAATTTTCTATTTCTGTTTGCTCATGATGATGATGCGTGTGGTTGCCTGGTAATGGAGTGGTTTCAGCATCCACCTGTATGAGAAATGTATATAAATTCTGTGCAACACTCATAAAGATGGCATTAAAAAATTTAAATAGTAACAAATGGTACATGTATGCATATATTGACAACATTTACGCAATAACTAAAATTTGTTAATATAAAATGAAAAAAAGATTATGAACTAGTAACGAAGTTTATAGGCTGGTGCATTTTCAGAGCTTCATAAGCAACCCAGAGCAGATATTTCAATCACGAAGAAGGTGGAATTTACTTGATGATGGTCATCTTCGCAATTCTAACATGTCATCATTTCAAATATATATTTCATTTCTCCCAGTGAAATGCTGCATACCTATAATTTGTTGAGTCATTTAAGTCATAAATATGTTTTACATTTATATATCATACTTATGGAAATATTTCAGCATTAAAAATTACCAAAAATCAAAATATTTACAAAATAGAAAATGTTGTTTATATTTTCGTTACTTTTTAAAAAAAATGTAATGAAAGAATATAAACTGCACATACCAGCAACACAGTATCTGCCGCAAGAGACAGGGCAAGACAAAGGGAAAACAGGCCAACCATTTTTGTGAAACCAAAGAACTCTGTGAATGAAATTTTCTGAAATTTGTAAAATTTGTTAGAGGTCAGTTCTTATCACTTGTACTGACATTAAAATTTAAAGGCAGTGGTGCAAATCAAAATGAAGTCTGTTACTAATCGGTTTATTACTGTGATAATACTTGAAAACAAATTCTTGAAATATATCGACGTCGGTAACATACATAGAATCTAGCTGTAAAATACTTTCTATTCACTGATTAAACAATTTTGAGAAAGGTCATTGTAACATTTATCAATTTAAGTTGAAGTACCTTTAATCACAAAATGTTCACATTACCAAGTTAACTCTGAATATGTCTACATCACAGTACAAATCGAACTTGTATAGTCATGACTTTGATAAAATAAAGTCAAAGGTCGTCGGCTATTCTAAACTACATGGCAAATGCTCTGTGAATATTTTAGGGGAGGTATCACAGAATTTCCAATGCCTGTTAATGACCAGCATTTGTTTCAATACATAAATCTCTGAGATTAATTTCAATTTCATCGGATGCATGCATGATTAATTATACAGTAGTGTTTTCATTATTTTTTCAATGCATAATTATAAGGCAAAAGTATTTGCCACTCGCAGTTTGACAATTATTTAAGTCAAATAAGTTTATCAGAAGCATTTTTCATAAACCTAAGGACATTTGTTCACCGTAGCATTGATTTTATATGAACTAAATATATCACATAAGAAATACATCTATAAATTGCACATGTGCCGGTGTAATGAAGTATTTCGACCCCCATAGAATAACGACCCCCCGGTCATTATTCTATAGAAAATGTGACTCCTTTCCTGTAAAATATTGACTCCCCTTATAAAACACTGACTCCCTTTGAAAACTCTATAGAATAACGACCCCCCGGTCATTATTCTATAGAAAAACTGACCCCTCCAAGTAAAATACTGACTCCCTAAAGACGACTCCCTTCGAATCTCATAGAATAACGACCCCGGTTATTATTCTATAGAAAAAGTGACTCCTTCCATGTAAAATACTCACTGCCGAAATTACTACATTCGAACTCTCATACAATATCGATTCCCGGACATTATTCTATTTAAAAAAGTTACTCTTTTGTGTAAAACACCGGCTCCTAAAAAGACTTTCGACGATAATATCTATAAAAAAGTGATCCTCACCAAACCTAAAGGACAATTTTACTAGATCTACAACTCTAATACCCTCCATTGCCAATAGTTAATATTTTGATTGTACTACTACTACTGGTGCCGCAACTTCTATTGCTATTACTACATGTACTTCTTCTTCTTCTACTACTACTACTACTACTTCTACTACTACTACTACAACTGCTACTACTGATACTACTATACCTGCTTCCACTAATACGTCTTGTACATCTACCTCTTCTTCTCCTGTTGCTGTTGTTGCTGTCACTTATTCCTCTGCTGCTGCTGCTGCTGCTGCTGCAACTGCCACTACCACTGCCACTACTACTACTACTACTACTACTACTACTACTACTACTTTTCTATTGTTGCCGCTACCGTACTTTACTGCCACTGCTTAGTATTGCAACTTCTATTAATACTACGTTCTATGCTAGCAGTTTCTTGTGCAGTTTTCTTCTGAAGAATTACTTCATACCGAAGTTTGCAGGGATTATTGACACTGGTATGTTTTGTGAACGTATTGTGAATTGTTATTTTCCTGAAAAAATGTATACACCAAGATACAGCGTCTAGAAATAGAATCCCTTTTCCCGTGGCGGAATGCTCTGATTTCTGTGTCAAGTGATGGTATAAAATGCAGCAATTAGGCCTTAGATACATGAGTTATAACTAAATTTGACCAAATGACCGGGGGTCGTTTTTTATGGGAGTCAATATTCTTCGTGAGGTTCAGTTTACTTCACGTGGGGGAGTCATAGGACTATGATCTGGAGGTCATAATACTATGACCGAGGGTCACTTTTTCTATAGAATAATGACCGGGGGTCATTATTCTATGGAGGTCGAAATACTTCATTACACGGCATTATTATTCAATATATTCGCAAAATAAATTATCATAAACCACAATCCCTCTGACTTATTACATTAACAACTTCTGTATCTTACAACTAGGCATAAAATGACACCAGTTAATGTTTTGATACGTCAAAATATATTAATACATATTAACTATTACTAGATATGTGTAAGCAAACTGGTCTACGGATTTTAAATGGCCTTTTACTTTTGTTGGTAACAGAGGTTCTTAGCACTCAGAAGTTGTTTCATTTTATAGATAAGTTTGAGATTTCAGAGCCAAATATATTATCAGATCATTGTCTCATTGATTTTCACTGGTTTTTCACAAGCATTGTGTGCAAAAGTGTGGTAATACTAGTTCACACCAAGACGAAAATTTTAAATACGTATGGAGCAGTGATAGAAAAGAAGAATTTGTTGAAAAATTGGCATCTGGTGATGTTTTAAACGAAGTGTATTGTTGTGATGAAACATGTTATTATGGCTAATCCTTCGAATGACATTAATGCAGGTATAACTGAATTTTCCAATATCATTGAAGGGCTGGCGTAGTTGTAAATGGTATACAGAAGAATGGTATGAAAAAAGCCTAGCATTTTATAAAACGTTAAATATTTATAGACGAGATAAGTCAGACCTGAACAGAACAAATATGGTAAACGCAAGATCTCAATTTGAGTCAGTATACGTGAATGTAAATTCGAGAAGGATCGAAGGGAATATAAATTTCATTATCATAGGTCATTGTCAATATCCAGTGTCATTTCCAGAGATTGTTTAATATATTTTTTTTATTGTGGATATTAAAGGCATAAAATGATATAATATAGAGTAATTTATATTTGTCAAATTTTATGTGTACAATTGTGTTATATGTACCACCATATTATGTATCACCATGTTCTCTTGGGTCTAAGACATTCTGGAATTTATTTGAATAAACTTGTAAACTTGTATCAGCGTCCAGCAGACATACAAGTATTTAACAACAAAGTGGTACTCAAATATACATGTCAAAAATTGCATGTTTTAGTTAGACTGCAACTGAAATTAACTCTGCTCGGAAGGCTGAGCTTTAGTTTGTGTACAGAGGTTGTTATGGTGGCTGATTTCCGCCATTTTGATTTGGCCCTTCGCCATTTTGATTTGGCTCTTCAAACGCGCCAACACGCACAAACGACAAATTAGTGCGCCGATGCAACAAGTACGGTTTTTGTCGGCGCCAACATGCCAGCACGAAAGGGCAGAAATCAGCTATCATAGATTGCTTCTCTGAACGGCTTAATTAACAATGAAATTGGACAAGTTAGAAAGAAGTAATTTGCTTTTTAGGTTGGCATCACTGTCTTTCTCCAGAGACTCGGCATAGCAGGGAACCATGACAGACCTCTGTTATTACAGAATAGGATCCGTTTTTGTCCTTAAAGGTGTTTTACTTGAGGTCATACTGTATACTTGGAATATTATCTTTATAGAGCATTTCATTTATATTTATCGTTTATTTATGTTTACAGCATTTTAAATGATTTATCGACTTGAATTATCAAAAATATATACTAGTATTCGATTCTGTGCATAACAAATCAACATTTGAACTGATATTTCATAAATGAAATAAAGATGTAATAAATAGCTTTTATTCCATATTACATTCGGTTCTGAAAAAAAACAAAAAAACAACAGAACTGCGTGAGGTCGCGATATTTGCGAAGTTAGTTTTATCAGAAAATGTCTAGAATGTATCTAAGATACGTAAATAGTATTCGAAGTGATTTCAACAACAACCAATAAAACAAAACTTAAAATCAACTTAACAACTGTTAATACTTTATAAACAGGATGAAGACTAAAACAACAATGGTGAAGAATGTGCCATTTCAAGATTTGAATTGTTATCGGTCACACTAACATAAACACTACATGATGTAATTGTCTGATTTAATGTGTCATATAAAGACCAAAATGTAGGACTCAGATAAGACTGGAACTTGTATAATTCAAACATTTCACACAAAGTAGGAGCCATTTTCTTCGACAAAGGTTTTTACACGTGCACTTGCATTTGTACTTGTTTCTACAAAAATCGGCCAGTTGATAATGATGCTTGCGTGGACCTCACTATTGCTTTTGATAGCATGTACATGGTATTCCGAAGTAAGATATCTAATTCTGATAACTACACTTGTAAATATTTTTGAATGTTTTTGAAATGTGAAAAGTGCAAAATTCTTAAGAAAAAAAATCGAATATTGAACAATTGTAGCTTTATACAAGTACAGTACATTAAATATTATGTATGATATACAAAAATATTTTATAGTAAAAGCAAAGTCATATAACGAGTCAAGAACACTTGGTCTTACGATTTTTAAATTGTTGAAGATCATGAAATATTCTTACAGATCTTTCAAAGGAATAGTGATGTACGTACTCGACTGATGACAACGATGATGATTACGATGACGAGGAAGATGAGATGGATGAGTAAAGGGATGACGATGGGTGATAATAAGATAATAATAAAAAAAAGTATTTCATTTATTTCAGGCTGCAACAACAATGATGCCGATGATGACTACTCATCACGATAGATATGAATCTGAATCGTTCTCATTTCAGTTTGATGGTGTAACAGTAAGATTTAGTTCTCAATTTGCTCTCTTGCTGGATAATTTTCCATCTTCATTCTTATTTGTGTCGTAAATGATTCGAAACCTGTAATTGGCAATGAATATTATACTAGACTATTTAATGACTCATATTTAGCTGACTTGAGCCAAATGCTCAAGGTGAGCTTTTGTGACCGCTCGATGTCCGTCGTGTGTGTGTCAACAATTTCTAAAAACATCTTCTTCTTCAAAACCTCCTGGCAGATTTACACTAAACTTTACAGGAATGAGCCTTTGGTGGCCCCCTTTCAAAATTTCCCAAAGAATTGAAATCCATATAGAACTCTGGTTGCCAAGGCAACCAAAAGGAAAAAAATTAAAAATATTTTTGTCCAAAACCACAATTCCTATGGCTTTTGTATTTGGTATGTAGCATCGTTTAGTGGTCCTCTACCAAGATTTTTTTAATTATTCCCCTAGGATCAAATATGGCCCCGCCCTGGGGGTCACATGGTTTACATAGATTTATATAGGCAAACACTTTGAAAATCTTATTGTCTTAAACCACAGGGCCTATGGCTTTGATATTTTGTATGTAGCATCATCTAGTGGTACTCTACCAAGATTATTCAAATTATCCCCCTAGGGTCAAATATGGCCCCGTCCTGGGGGTCACATGGTCTATAAAGACTTGTATAAGAAAAAACTTTAAAACTATTCTTGTCTGAAACCACAAGACCTAGGCATTTGATATTTGGTATGTAGCATTGCCTTGTGGTCCTCTACCAAGATTGTTCAAAATATTACCCTGGGGTGAAAAGAGGCCCTGCCCCGGGGGTCGCCCGTTTTACATAGACTTACATAGGAAAAAACTTTAAAAATCTTCTAGCCTGAAACTACAAGGCCTAGGCTTTTGATATTTGGTATGTTGCATTACCTAGTAGTCTACTTCCAATTTTTTTCTAATTATGCCCCTGGGGTGAAAAAAGGCCCAGCCCCGGGGGTCACTTGTTATATGAGTTATATAGGAAAAATACTTCAAATATTATCAGATCATATTTCCTAGACTGTTTAATTATAATTACCTGATGACATGTACAGTTTTGCACACCGATCAAGTGACCATGAATGTGACCTACTGACCTACTTTCTTGTTTTTTAAGATACAGCCTTGAAATTTGGATGACATGTACAGTTGTGCACTCCGATCTTAAAACTGACATTCAGTGACCATGAGTGTGACCTACTGACCTACTTTCTTGTTTTTTTAAGATACAGCCTTGAAATTTGAATGACATATACAGTTTTGCACACCGATCTTAAAACTGACTTTCAGTGACCATGAATGTGACCTACTGACCTACTTTCTTGCTTTTTAAAATACAGCCTTGAAATTCGGATGACATGTACAGACATGTACAGTTTAGCACACCGATCTTAAAATTGACTTTCACTGACCATGAATGTGACCTACTGACCTATTTTCTTGTTTTCTAAGATACAGCCTTGAAATTTGGATGACATGTACAATTGTGCACACCGATCTTAAAACTGACTTTCAGTGAACATGAATGTGACCTACTGACCTACTTTTTTAATATTTTAGCATCAGTTTGACATTTGAAACCTGTAGCTAATATAACCCAGGTGAGCGATCCAGGGTCATCATGACACTCTTGTTAATTTCTCGTCTTGAACTGATCGCTAAATTTAGTGGAAATAAAAGTGCAGACGACCTGTCTCGACGGGTTGGTATAACGTTATTTTTGCTTAAAACAATAGAAAAGATAGAAACTTTTGAATCCCACGGAGGCTTGCAAATGCATTGCCAAGCTGAGAACCAGCTATTGCAATATATATTCCAATGAGACTTTCTAAACAAAAGTAATTTCGAAATGATGAACATTAACATAATAAAGCTTTTAAATATTCTTCTGTGGCTGAAGAAGATGATGCAAATGATATTTATTCCACATAATTTTGTACAAGAAACAACAACATTTCTTTAATCATACTGTCATACTAACCTTTGTCAAACACAAACTTTTATCTTAGGGCATGTTAGCGGTTCGATCATTGAACAAATGTTATATCTGGCAAATTACAAGTACAGAACATCAACAAATACACACTGACGATGGACTTAGAAATGTCGAGGTAATGTTCATTTTAGAAATGTGTTTAACAATATCAAAAGGTTAAATTGAACATCCCAGGAAGCAGGGACATATTATCGAATATCGTGGTAATACCTGTATATTTAGTAGTAAATATGCATAAGTTCATGTAGAATTGTTACTTTTATAAGTAGAATTTCGACAGAATTTATCAGTGAAATTTATTACAGATTTAAACCAACATAACATAGCTTATAAAGGGTGAAGCCCTGTAAACAGTGTATGCCCTGATAAGTGTCAAGAGACCCGGTTTCTTTTCTTTTTTGGCTTCATTTTCTGACTCTGTCAATCATGTTCTTCGTGCGCAGGATTTACTTATACACTGTGTTAACTATATTCAATTATGTTTGTGTTACAGATACGAGTGTTAAAGGAGATAGAGAATGCTTACTTCACTGTTGTACCAAAGGCTATTTTACATCCAAGCATAGTAGGAGCGTGTACCAGACTCGCAAATCATTATTATCTTGTGCATTAACAATGACTGAAATAGTGGACTATTAAATTAAAAATGTTTCACTCTATAAATAGAATTTCAATGCAGTTTGTTTGCTTTTATTGTTTCTTCTTTTATACCCAGAATAAAGAAAAGGCACTTATTGGTTGGTGTTAGTATGAATGAATTGCAGTTCTGGTCCATTTTAATGAATATTCAGATGTTTTCTCATGTATTTGATAACTTGATTAGATAAATACATCGCTAAGCACTGTTTAGTTATTTTAACGTAATGGTCGTTCAAGCACTAAGAGTGAGTATTAGTCCCCTACTGATTTTACTTGAGGGGAGTTGTGCCCCCTTCCCCTCCCCCCTCCCCCCCCCCCTCCTCCCCGACTTTGCGTGCATCCGTCAGATCCCAGTCACGCAAAGTGAAAAATGAAAGTCGCATATAATGGCGGATTCAAGTAGTTATCTCTCTCTCTCTCTCTATCTCTCCTTCTTCTTCTTCTTCTTCTTCTTCTTTGCTCTGAACAGCATTTTTTCCTATTTTCATATCAAGTATAAGTGGTCTGTACTTTACAATGTGCTTGTCTGACTGAAAATATTTGTATTTATTTTCCAGTGGCCATCCTCAACTAAAATATTTTATCTTTAGGTGTATAAAATCCTCATCAATTGTATTTAGTTTTACTTAAGGTATTACGTTTGCATATAGAAAGCTACTTTAATCAGAACATGTCTAAAATGTACCTATGAAATGTAAAGAGTATTCGAAGTGATTTCAATAAAGACAACAACAACCGATAAAACAAGACTTAAAATCAATTTAACAACTGTATATACCTTACAAACAAGATGTGAATTGTTAATAGTATATTCATCTTTGTAGGTCACTTATACTTAAACACTACATAATGTAATTGCATGATTTTCTGTGTCGTAGAAAGACCAAAATGTTCGACTCAGATAAGACTGGCAGATAAGATTGTCTTGTATGCTTTAAATATTTCACACAAAGTAGGAGAAATTTTCTTCGACAAAGGTTTTTACACGTGCACTTGCAGTTGTACTTGTCTCTACATACATCGACTGTTGATAATAATGCTTGCGTGGACCTTGCTATTGCTTTTGATAGCATGTACTTGGTATTCCGACGTAAGACATCTTATTTCTATAATTAGACATTTTTATTTTATTTTTATTTTTTTGAAATGTGAAAGGAGCGAAATTCTGAAGAAGAAAAGATCGATTATTGTACAACTGTAGCTTCATATAAGCGTATACTGCATTAGACATCATCTTAATCATTAATAGTAAAGACAAACGTTCAATATTAATACATTACATTATGGCCATGCGTGGGGGTTAGAGAAA
The DNA here is from genome assembly GCF_021730395.1 of Mercenaria mercenaria. Taxonomy (NCBI): domain Eukaryota; kingdom Metazoa; phylum Mollusca; class Bivalvia; order Venerida; family Veneridae; genus Mercenaria; species Mercenaria mercenaria. The sequence goes on from NC_069363.1 coordinate 33,399,293, forward strand.
GTAAAAGACAGGTAGGTTTCCTATGCTGCTCAGTCCGCCTAGTGCTTCCTAACAGTCGTGTTAAAAAGGTGCAAAAACCTTACACCTTAAATGCCTCAACTGCAATATATATATATATATATATATATATATATATATATATACGTTAACTGCTTTGCAGAAAGAAAACGTTGGTGGGGTTAAAACAAGATAAAAGCAAAAATGATTTGTACTGGAATTATGGTGTAAACATCAATGTAGTCAGTGCTGATTTGAATTCTGAGACCGTTTCCACACTGACTACATGAGATGGTAATGTGTTCCACTGAACAACTGATCTAAGGAGAACTGAATTTTCATAACAATCAGCTGTAGTAGATGGTATCTGAAATGCCAGATGACTGTAGTGTCTGGACTGTTAACGTATTGCCTACGATCAACATCTAAATTAATAAACCGTTTTGTGAAATAAATTAGTCTACTATATTGTCTTCTAAATTGCAATGTGTTCCATTTTAAGTCTTTTATGATATTTGAGACTGTGCCCGGGGTCTTGCTATAATTGTTTGTTATGTCTTTGAATGTTTTCTAGTTTGTCTATTTCCTTCTGATAGGTAAGGATCCCATACACTAGAACAGTGTTTTAAAGTTGGTCTTAGAATAGTATTATAAGCAGCTGCCTTGGTAGAACTTTTAGAAGAATGTATGTTACGTTTTAAGAAACCTACGCTCTGACTTACTTCATTGGAAATTTTATTTACATGTGGAGACCTAGATAAATATGATGTTACTTCCACTCCTAAATAGGTAAAAGCTTCACTGACAACTGTGCAAGGTGTAGACTGTATTTATAGATTTTCTGGATCTAGAGACATGCAGTATATGTGGCATTTGTTTACATTGAAATACATCTTCCATTTCTGCTCCCATAATGATAACTACCAAGGTCCTTTTGCAGCTGGGCTGAGTCAGTCTGCGGTTTTATAGCCAATTTATGTAAAGCAGAAATAACTGACCCTTGTGGTTAGCCTGATATAACTGGAGGCCTGTCATAATGTATGATACCCAAAATGTTTTATCGTAAAAGCAAAGTTGACATATAACGAGTCAAGAACACTTGATCTTATTTTCATTAAATATCCTTATAGACCTCTCATAGAATCTGCGTAAATGAATAGTATCTTGTGTATGCGACTGATGATAACGATGATGATAAGGATGACGAGGAAGATGAGAATGATGAGGAGAAGAATGATGATGGCGGTGATTACATAAAAAAATATTAGAAAATAATATTTGATTTATTTCAGGCGGCAACAACAATGATGCCAATGATGACTACTCATCCAGAGGCGTCTAAATTCGAATCATTTCAGTTCCAGTTTGATGGTATAACGGTAAGATTTGTTTGTCACTTTTGCTCTCTTTTTACTGCTTTTATGGATAATTTTCGCATCTTCAGTCTTATTCATGTCCTGAATTCGAACACCATGATGAGAAATGTACATGATACTTATTGTTTGACGACAATTGAATTGATCGCAATATTAGTGGAAATAAAAGTGCAGCGATGTCACCTCGACGGTCCGTCTTGACGGGTTGGTATAATGATAGGGGTTTTGAATAAAAGCAGCAGAAAGGACTGCAGCTTTCGATTCCCACGAAGGCTTGCAAATGCATTTTCAAGCTGAGAACCAGACATTGCAATTTTTAAACACCAAGCGACTTTCAAATGAAAATTGTTTCCTTTTTGCTTAAATGGCCAATGGTATACCAGCATATGTATTTCACAAATCTTTCAGTCCCTGTTTGGATGAACATTAACATAAAAACGGCCCACTGACTAGCGCTTTTGGAAAAAGCTAATCTTGTAAATATAATAAATTATATTCTTACTGAAGAAGGTTATGCAAATGATACAGATGCCACATTATTTTGTACAAAAAACAACAACAACATATACTCACCTTTATCAAACATATGTCTTTATTCTAGGGGATGTTGGCGGTCCGATCATTGAACAAATGTTATATTTGGCAAATCACAAGCACAGAGCACCAACAGATACACACTGACGATGGACTTAGAAATGTCGAGGTTATTTTCATTTTAGACATCTATTTAACAATATTAAAAGGTTAAACTGAACATCCCAGGAAGCATGTACATATTACCGAATGCCGTGAGAAAACACTGTATGTAGTAATTAATTTGCAAAAGTACATATTTCTGTGAGATGTTGAATAAATTACTTTTAAAAGTAAATTTCGGTAGAATTTGGCAGTTAACTATATTACAGATTTAAACCAACATAACACAGCTTATAGTCAGTCAATATAAACAGTGTATGCCGTTCTAAGAATAAAGACCATCTTCAAATAAAGACACAGTTTCTTTTCTTTATTTCGAACTCTGTTACACACTGTTTTAATTATATTCAATTATATGTTTTGTGTTACAGATACGAGTGTTGAAGGAGATAGAAAATGCTTACTTCACTGTTGTACCAAAGGCTATTTTACATCCAAGCATAGTAGGAGCGTGTTCCAAAATCGCAAATCATTTTTATCTTGTGCATTAACAATGACTGAAATAGTGGATTATCAAATTAGAAATGTTTATCTTATTGGTGTCACTCTATTAATAAAAATATCATTCAGTTAGTTTGGTTTTATTGTTTCTATCTTATACTCTAAAAATAGAAAAAGAAACAGCATTCGATTGATATTAGTATTAATGAATTATAATATAAACAATATTCATGTGTTTTTCTCGTGTTTTTAAAAACTTGATTACATCAATACACCAATAAACATTATTTATTTTACGTAAAGGTCGTTCAAGCATTGAGAGTGATTATTAGGGTCACTGATATCTTGTGGTCCCCTGTCCTCCCCGTCTTTGTGCGCACTCTTTGTCTCACACAGTGAGATTCATACAGGAAGAAAGTAGGATTCAAATAGTGCTCATGGTTCTCTGCTCGCATTTCAGTTTTGTAGCGAACATTGTTTTGAGTATAATTTCCAAAAGGCAGCATTTGTGGGCCAATTGTGTCCCGAAAACGTATGCATAAAATCATACATAAAAGTGTCAGATTTTAAAGCACAGAACGCAACTAAATTAAAACTAACAGCCTCTGTTTGATACTGTTCATATGAGAGATATTTAAATGTGCGATAATGAACCAACTGGCTTAATCTTTTCCGGATATTACTTGACGGTGTAAAACGTCAGTAGGTAGGAATTGGCTGGAACCAGTTCTTCGAACAATTTCTGGATTTTAGCATATTGTAGTTCTAAGCAACAAAATGTCTCATGCAGCGTATTGGCGCCAGTAGTGAAGTCTGTAGTGTCCTCCGTAGGTCATTGGACTTTCAAACTTTTACTTAGGACTTACTAACAGCTCCTAGGCACGACATGATAACTCCTAGGTACACGATAACTCCTACGTACGACTAACTTATGTGTAGGATTTAGAAAATTATCAAGTGAGAATTATTCTGCAAGGGTTTCTGTTCTGTGGTTCTACAGTCTTCCTTGTGGACCTATTTACGAAACCAGTGTCCAACATAGGAGGTGGTAAGTCGCAGGAAGATTTAATTACTAATCTGCTGCCACGAGTCATTCTCGCATACCAGAGGTCGGATGATGTTCGTCTCGGGATTTTGACGAACATCTGATGATGAGAATGTCACCAGTGCGCTGCTGTACGTATTCGTCTGTCCGTCACTCCTTTATATGTCTCACATTTTTCGATGGATTTTACCAGGATGTCATGATACAATAGATGTCAAATAACTTATGGGCGAAAAATAACATAAAGGTATAACATCTTGTTTGATTATAATACAACGTTAACGTCAAACGCATGCGTACAAAATCAGTAAACGTCATAGTGGAGATTTGAGAAAAAACGGAATTTTGACTTTCTATTTTTACAAGAGTTATGTTTTGTCAAATACTAAATATAAGGTCTGGTTTATGGATTCCCAGCGTATCTTTCCAGCTTTCACACAATGGGGTCATGGATACGACTGTATATCCAAGTCACTAATCCATTCTTTTAAATAGCGTACACAGAATATCAACCCTGATGCGAATATGAGCGTTATTGAGGTAGGGCATTTCATGAATGTATTTTTGTTATATAATTCGACGGTGTCGATCGAAAATCCCGAAAAATAAAATGGTGGTTTTCAGGAGAGGCAAAAAACTAATTTTTAGTGTTTTTCCGCCTTTTTTAAATCAAAAATAAAATACCGAATAATGATTTTTTCAGATCAATTTCTGAAAAAAGTAAACAACATAGAACATCCATACTTGCAATGCTAATTGGTATTTGGATGAGCTACATGCTTGACTATTGAAAAGTATTTAAAGACACTTTAAGTTAAGAAAATGTTGAAATGCACTATTCGGCTTTTTTCCAATCAGCGAAATGCATCGGCATTTTCTATCTATCTCATTATTCGGTATTTTATTTCTTCATGTTTCACCCCCTTCCCATTAGCTAATTGACCCCAGATTTGGAAAGAATGTGCGCAGGAAAATGCTGAACATTATTCGGCAAAGAAAGAAAGTAGGCATTTTCGTTATTCGGGATTTTCGATCGACACCGTATATTATGCAAGTCTAATGGAAAATGGTTCCTGCGGGTTCCTATGACAACGTACTGACAGACCAGACGGGCAGCTATCATGCAATATTGCAGATAAAAGATAAAAAGTACATATGCACTGGTTTAAACAGACCATCAAGTCCTGATTGTATTTAAAATGTCTATCACCAGGGCAAGATCTTGTACTCTTTCAGCGGGAATTGTAATCGTCCATTGAAATTATCTCAAAATTTAATGATGCATGTAAGATCCTGTAGGTGACTCACTAAAAACAATAACAGAAATTCCTGCAACTAACATTTGTGGTAAGATCCGTGATTGCCAAAAGTATACTTTGACATACTAGAAATTTTCTGTTTAGCTATAATTCTCTTACCATTTCTTGTATTCTAAATTTGCAGATCTACAGCAAATGTAAAATGGAGGAGTTTCAAATCTACATTTTGGATTTTGTACGCATTTTAATAAATACGAGTCCAAATTTCTGAAAAACGCTCAGTAACAGACTTATTTATTTAGGTAGTGCTGTAAGTCGATGACAAAATTAATGCTAGTACAACCATTAAAAAGAAAGGAATATCAAAACATACACATTGACCATGGTCTTAAAAAATGTTTATTTAAATGAATTCATACTCTGTGAAATAAGAAATTTTCAAGGTTGTTCTGCATCAGACATGGGCTAAATTTCAAAATGGTAGTATACTGAAAACACTAAAAACATGAGGGTAATGCCGGACATGAGTCTATCTGTTTCTTTAATCCTCTTCTACTATATATATAATGTGTTTATAGGATTTTCTTCCACTTTTTATGTTGCCCTAGGTCATGGTAACAAAATGAATCACTAAAACAATGTAATAGGTATTGAACTTCTCTCACATCCTTCTAGAATACCTAGCTTTATTCCTCATGAATTCTATCTAAATAATAAATGTTTGTTTGTTCTGGTTTTAACGCCGTTTTTCAACAGTATTTCAGTTATGTAACAGCGGGCATCTGTCCCAGTACAAACCTGTTATCCGCAAGTAACTGCCAACTTCCCCACATGAATCAGAGGTGGAGGACTAATGATGTCAGACACAATGTTGTGACAAATAGTCACGGAGAACATACGTCCGGCCCGAGGATCGAACTCGCGACCCCACGATCCGTAGACCAACGCTCTTACCTACTGAGCTAAGCGGGCGGGTAAACAGTCATAACATTTACTTCAGACATGTGTGTTGGAGGAGACAGACAATGTCTTCTTTAGTTGTACCACGCTAAAACTGCAGTATAATCAGTAATGTGCTGCACTAATACCTTTCACATTAATGACGTTTTATGATATTTAACTATAAAAGAAAAACATACAATTTTTATTGTGTTATCATTACCCTTCTGAATTCTATACCTATCAACATGGTCAGACGTGTTTTAATTTTAATATACAACCACATTTTGACCACAAGTGTTTCTAAAATAACTTCAAAGTAAGCAATTTTTGGCAACTGGTTTCTTCTTGTGTAACTAGCCAAGTTCAATGCAGAAGTGCCGTCGAAATCAATTAGGTCCTGTCAGCTGAAAAACATATATGAGCCGTGCCATGAAAAAACCAACATAGTGGCTTTGCGACCAGCATGGATCCAGACCAGCCTGCGCTCTACCCTTAACCCTGACCTCATGGCACGGGTCATATGTATACAAATGGACACAGACAGATATTTTAGGCATCGGGCAAACACAAAACTCCAAAGATAAAGTAACAACAATGATTTATTTTTACTTTAAAGACATTAAAATCCAAATGTCATTCATATTTAAGATAAATAAAGCATGATATGTATAAAGGATAAATATTAAAAACCTCAAAAGTATCACAGAAACATGTAAGTGTAACCTTAAAGCATGTAAACATGAATATTCAGTGTAACAAAGTGTTAAAATTTCTTCATCTTTCATGCCACTGTTACAGAAAACAAAAGTATTTGTGACATGTTAACTGTAAAAGAAAAAGGACTAAGTATGAACTACATAACCGTTACAGTAAAATGGACGGAATAAGTAACATTTGATTCTTATGTGAGCTTTTTGCTCTTTTAAAATGACGCTTTAAGTAAACTTTTAAAGTAAATTTACATAACACATCTTCAATATAACCTTACAACTTTAAAGACTTACAAGTCAATTCTGTAACTTGAAAATGGTTTACTTTAATTACTTCTGTTTTTCTTAAGAAAAAATCTAAGCTTTAGAACACAAATAAATTACTGTCTTCTATGAGCTCTTTATGACAAAAATAAATTAAAATAAATAACAAAATGATGCAATGATTAAAACTAATGATTCCCTAAGCAGAACTGATTCAAGCTAAAATAAAATAGTCCAGTAAACATCATAGATCACTTAGGTCTCTCCATGTATAAATGCACAATTTCTGTTTTTTACATATGTTACAAGTTTTTCTAAATGTAATACTGCTTATTTTATTTTCTTCACCTGTTTAGGCCATATACAGACAAAAAAACAGTCTTACATCTAATTTGGTGAAAACAAAAATCATTATGTGTGTTCTACAGAGTAGACTAAGTAAGCTCTCCTTTTTTTTTTAAATACAATGTATTTCTTCTTTTGCATAAAAGCAGGTGAAGTAATTTACTAGTAACTGTATTTGAAATTTTCCTGGAATGAAACTATTTCTCCCTGTCTTAACAATTAGAATGCTTTATGTGGTTTTGTTTTACAAATACGTTAGAATACATATGAGCCGTGCCATGGGAAAACCAACATAGTGGGTGTGTGACCAGCATGAATCCAGACCAGCCTGCGCATCCGCGCAGTCTGGTCAGGCTCCATGCTGTTCACTTTTAAAGCCTATTGGAATTTGAGAAACTGTTAGCGGATGCGCAGGCTGGTCTGGATCCATGCTGGTCGCACACCCACTATGTTGGTTTTCCCATGGCACGGCTCATATTCATAAACTGTTAAAGCATAATACTTATAAATGTTCAAGTATATAGATGTAACATCTCAGAACAATTTTAAATGAAATAAGGTTTCCCAGGTAAAAAAACATATTCCAAGAAACTAAATTTCAATTCAAGTCAGGTTCATAAATAAAAACCATGTCTTTTTTTAAGATTGTGTTTTTTCTTCTACAGTGATTTGACTTGTCTCAACAGGTTCGCTGAATGACTTTGCACATGTTGTGTTCATGGAATCTTTCTCCTCTTGTTGCATCTGTCTCTCCACCACTTGTTTTAGCCGGACCATATTCTGTGCCGCAGGTAAGAATTTACGCACAAAAAATATGTGTATCTGATGAGTCCAGAAGTTAAACTGACGTGTTGCTTCGTCAAGATCCTCCTCAATGTCCTCATCTACATCTGAAACAGATTTCAATCAATTCAATTACTGACCAATTTGGCAATGTGCTATTATCAATCAATATAATTTAAAGGAGAAATCAGATAGTTTTTTTATGGTCCACTTTGTTGTAACAGGATTAGTAATGACTCAAAAATGAAACATGACACAAACTGACAATGAAATAAGGCTCTACCCTTATACCAGACCTAATACATGTTGCTTGGACCATCTAATATTTTCCGGAGAAAAACACTAGCAAAGACTGTGCAAGACAAACACAAGAAAACATAGGACTAAACTCAGTGCTCCCCATCCCTCTCTCTATTTGAGAAAACGATATATATGGCTGGAAAATACTGCATACTAATAAGCTCAATACTAACTTTGTACTATTGCTACAAGTACTTAAAAACTGAAATCACAAGTGACTCAATTTTCAATCATTTAAACTTGATCTTTTGTGTCTATCCTACAGAATTAAAATACCCGGAAATTACTTTCAAATAAAAGGTGTAACTAGTTTTCAATACGTATATCACATTCTACAGTTTCTAAATCTACTGTTTAACACACTGTGCATGTTTTGTACCTTTAAGACACACATTAGAATGAGAGTTCTCATCTTCTTCAGGTACAATTATCAGCACTGGAACTTAATTTAAATAAGAAGTCTTTAAATAATTTTTGCTAATTTCAATACTTTTACATTAGTCATGTCAAAATAAACAAACTAAGACTATTTCGTTGCACTTTCCTCCATGCTTTTTCTGAAAGGCCAATCATTGTTTCAGTCTCATACTAACTTGTCTCTTTGGGTTATACTGTCTCAAAACTTGTTTTAACACATTTCATCGAAACTTTATTCATCTGCTTATTTCAAATGTATGGAAACAAATGTTTCAATTTTCATTGTTTAAACTTGCCTCTAAGTTTCTAAAAAAGTTGATAATCTCCGTTTATTTAAAAAACTTGACCTTCAACCTTACCTTGAGTATGACCTTCTTCCTCCTCAGTTTGACCTCCAACTGACACAGTACTCTGCATGAGTTTATCATTGTCATCAGTTGTATTAGTACTGATAAAAGATGCACTCTTCTGCTGCTCTGCTAATGTTTGAGGTTCTACAATATCAGCAAGAGGTACTATAGATTTTTCAAAGTAATAAGTATTCATCTTCTGACAGCTGATAAGGTTCAAGGTCAAAATCCACATCATTATGAAAAACAGTCCTGCTTTATCTAATAAAACTGTTTGTTTCCAGCATTACAAGCAATTTATTAAACTTGCACATTGTTATGAATATAAGTTCAGACTGCAGTTCTAATTATGCAATGGTGTAAGTAAAAAATTACAAACATTTCAGTGTCCCTTTCACAAAATATGGTCATTAAGTACAACCGAATCAATGTATGGTGTTGAGTATATGCACCAACCTTTTGCAGAGCCATGCCTGCTAGAAACATCACCATGTCCTCCCTCGGAATTAGCGGCTGTTACATTGGATGCTGATGGGTGCAATTGATGCTGAAAGATACACTAAAACTTTAAAACTAAAAGTCTATCATTATACTAACAATAATATTAATAATAATATTAACTTTATTCAAAGAGGATAACATATTTGGCTATAGCCAGTCTAACATTATAACTTAGTATGTAACATAGACAGTGAAGTGAAAGACATACACTGAAATAACATATTATATAACAAGAGCACCGCCTTGCGGGTGCTGACGCTCATCTGATTTTTTTTGTATAATAGAAATATTGTCCTACCCGTGATTTTCTAAGTCTAAAAAGGGCCATCACTCTTGCAAAAAGCAGGATAGAGTTATGTTTCTTGATGTACAGTGTCCACTTATGATGGTGAAAAACTGTTGCAAGTTTTAAAGCAATAGCTTTGATAGTTCATGAGAAAACTTGACTTAAACATAATATTCAACCAAGAAAATGATTTTTCTAAGTCCAAAAGGGCAATAATTATTGCAAAAAGCAGGATGGAGTTTTGTTGCTTTACAGGTCAGCTTAATTGTAAAAAGAGCTATCAAGTTTTTAAATCAATAGCTTTGATAGTTTCAAGAATAAAAGTGACTAAACTATTTTTGCACTTTCCCAGCAAAGATATTTTTCAGTCTCAAAATGGGGAGCCATAAACTGTTTAAAAATGCAGAGAGTTATGTTTCTGCTTAATGTCAGTTATATGGTGAACAATGTTTCAATTTTTTAAAGCCTAATTTCTGAAAAGTTTGATAAAGCTCCTATAAAAAACTTAAACCAAAGAAATGATTTTTCTCAGCTCCAAGAACAGATCTGCATGATTTCTTGCATATTAAGAATGATGAAAGATGTTTCTGGGGAATGTTTGAGGTTCTACAATATCAGCAAGAGTATAAGTTTTCAAAGTAAAAAGCATCTTGATATGTTTCAGGAGAAAATACCACATATAAAACTTACCAGATCTGATATTTTCTAATACAAATGTGTCCCAAATAAAGCAATTTAAAATGCAATGATAGATATAGTTCTGCTTACAGTCATTATGCATGGTGAAGTAAAAAATATCCACAGTGTTTCAAAAGCAATAAGCTTGTATGTTTAGAAAAAGATGATCTTAACAAAACATTCCAGCCCAAAGCGACGTTCATGGATGCTGAGGCAATGATGCTCAAGGATACACTAAAACTTAAAATTATTTTTATACAAAAAAATAATATAAAAATATATCATTAGAGCATAACATATGGTATAGCCATGAACATTAAACTCGGTAAATAACAGAAGTAAAATTATGTACATAGTTTGAAAGAAATAATGTTATTGTACATAACCACAAACCCTAAAATCTCTTAATATGTGAGATCAACATGAGAAAGAATGAGATTACATTTTAAAAAAGAATCATTGCTGATGCAGTAGTCAGATAATCAGTTAAGTGAGAAGTAATTGCAATTATTAACAAATAGTAGGACATTTCAATGAAAATGGTGACACAAACTGAGAATAGGAGACAGCTTTCTAAACTGCTCCACTGAAAATCTACTGTTTCAACTACTAAAACTTCATGGAGCTAAACCATTCCTACTTATCATAATAACACAAGACTTCACCTATATATGTTCCCTCAAAAGGTACAGTTTATCCTCCAAATTATTAAAGGTAAAGTTTCCGGTGTAAGATCATAGTACAGAACATAAAACAAACAGGTCAGAATTCCAATATTATAAACTGACCTAACAAGGCATTCAGAAATGCAGAAATGAAACACAAACATAGAACAACATACCCCATCATGTACTTTAGAAGATCCCCCTTCGCCTGTTTTTGTAGTACCATCAGCAGACGACACCGCTCTAGTTGGAGAACCAGTCTCCGGTGACTGGCCTTCACGTGGTGTACCCTGGGCTACAGACTGCTCATCCAAACCTCCCTGCAAATACAAATAAATACATGTATGGTGATAAATGAAATATACTAAAATCTTATCAAAGTCAAAACTACAGTTATATCCTTTAAGTGACCCTGCTCATCGTTCTCACTGCTACATTTGATTTAATATGCAACAAAATGATACTGTTTCTACTTCTGTATTTTTCTACAAAAGCATCCTTCAGAAACATACATCTGGTAACAATACATTCTTGTGTAGCGAAGTGAAATAAAATCAAACTTAAATTTTTGACAAATCTGAAGTCTTAGGCTATACAAAAAAAAAGAAGAAAAGAAAAATTCTCATAAATAAAGAAAATGAGCTTGTGTTTATTGTTTGGCAATAAGTGATCATCGTTCCTTTTAACACGTTTTTCCATATCAGGAAATTTAATGTTTGACTGTTTGAAGAAAGACAACAAAATACCCTAGAATTATTCATAAATGACAGTTTGTACTGTAGCCACTGTTGTTAACTTACATGACTGGTTAACCTAGAGGGTGAGCCAGGTATAGAATACATGCTTTCATCTTTTGTAACACTGGTTGAGGGGCGAGGAGTGTTTGGATCCTTGACCACAGCCTCTGTCACATATTTTTCAGCACAGCCAATTAATCCTTCAAAGAACTCTAGGAAAGACATCTGAAAATAAATGTGACTTTTTGAAAAATAAATGTAAACAGGAATAGACAGCATAATTTACTTAGGGTGTTGCAAGAAAGACAACTTAAAAACAAATAAATTTGCCCTCACACACAAAGACTTTACAACAGAAGCACTATTATAATTAAAAAGTAATTGAAATAAGTTCTTCTAAGTTGATTTTCAAGTCTAAAGTTTGAATGATGATAAATTAATACATGTACACTTCAACAGTATAGAGAGATTGGGTGTATCTCTCCTGAAATTTTCACTCTAAAAATGAGCTGGGGATGAAGTTAGGAACAATCATTTGATTTATAATGTATCCTCACTCTGGATTTCTGACATTATAAAATAAATTAACAAAACCAACAATAAAGTTGAGACACGGAAACTGAAACTTGGAGCAACAAGCTCTATTATCTGCACTTTTATCAACATTGGTACTTTCTACAACCTGCTCTAGTCTTTAGACTTACTTCAAAACTAAAATTTGGAGCTACCAACTCTAGTGTGTGGACTTCTTCAAACTATTAGTTAAAGCAACAAGTTCTAATTTTTGGATTTACTTTAAATTCTTCTATTTGAACTTACTTCAAGTTCGAGATTATAACACCCTTCTCCATCTGCAACATTAGGGTCATCATATGCCAGCACCTCTATCACATCCTTCGGTGTTAAGTCGTTGTTGACCAGTTTTAAATCCTAGGGTATAAAATATAATCTAGTATTAGTATACAATATCTAAAGTTTATTTCACAGAACTTTAATATCCCATAAATACTTCACAAGATTACATCCCCATAGCCCAATTGCAATAAAATATCAAATAAAATTTAAGGATAAAAGAACTCATTTTATGCAGACAAAGATGCAGTGATATTTTCTAACAATAAATGAAATAAACTTTAAAGGGCAGCTTCATTTTTGAGGAAGTGCCTACATTAATACAGGCTTTCAAGCACTATTTGGCAAAAAATAGTGTTTTTTAATAATAATTTTAGGGAGGCCTGAAGAAATTAGGATTTTTTAGGAATTTTAGGGCCATTGAAAGCCTGTTGTAAAATATACTCAGACGGACCTGCTCTTAAAGATAGATTATGCAAAATAAAATGCAATTTTCAACACATATGTCTCTTAGAGATGTGTATGTTAGTAAGATGACAGTAATTATATGTCTTCAGGCCCCACGTTCACAAAACATTTTTTGGTCTCATCTGAGTTTTGAGATAGCAAATTTGACTAGAACTTCCAAGATTAAATTTCAACTGAGACTGACCATCAATACTGAACAGTCACTTGAAATTAGTTATTAATTAACTTAACATTTAATTTCAAGCAAGCAATTTAGATATATGTTCACGATCAAACTCAGCTGAGACTGAAAATGTTTTGTGAACAGAGATGACCTCATCTTAAGCTCTATCATAACACACCTATTACAGGTACTTCTTTAATACTATGCTTTATGTGTTTTTGAAAAGATTTAATACTGCCTGTACTTTAAGTACATGTAAGTAGGTAAAATATGTCACTGCACAGGTTAAGATTATAATCCTTCTTAGCCCATTTTATATAGTTCCTATCCATATTGAACAGACTGTTGACTAAGACATGCCACTTAAATAACAGCTTACATTTGTGTTGCTTTTAGCGCAACTGCTTTCATATAATCTTATATTCCATTTAGCTATTGTCCAAATTGATAAGTTTTACAATAAACTGTTAGATCTGCATTTATGCAAAAAATTTAATGAATTTAGCCAGTTAGACTTACTGAATGTTCCTAAGGAATACTTTTTGTATAATAATACATATTAACCTGCAGGTCAAACATTCAAATAAATTACAATTTCTGATCAGGGCACTGATAAAGATGTAAGTTACTTTATGTGTAGCTAATATCATATATGATCTGTGAAGCATATTTTCAATTAAAGAAATTTTGGGCTACAACTTACCTTAATCATATGTAAAAATTCTCTCATCTTGAATGAGTTATCATTTGGTGAGTGCTGAAATACAGAGACATCATAATATAATATACTTATGTAACATGCAGAATATTTATGCAATAAAACACCGTTCACAATGGGGAGGATCAAAATGATCAAGTTAATCAAGGTTTCAAGGAATTCAAACATAAAAGGTACACTGTGAAATCATTAATATTCGTGGGGGACCAAATTTCATGTATTTCATGGTTGAGCCAATCCACGAAATTTAATCCCAACGAAGAAGTAAAGTTCCCATTAATTTTCTGTTCTAAAGTTGAAATCCATGAATTCATATCCCCATGAAATTGCTGTTTAGACCAAAACCACGAAATTTTATGCCCATGAAATTAAATGATTCTACAGTATGTATAAGAAAAATAGCAGAGGACAACTTGAATTACACAAGTTGGCCTTGAGTGATTGATGCTCAAGCAAGCGAGCAGTTACGTAAGGGAAATATATTTACACATATACCTAGTATCTATTTTTTTGTTCTGATACATTTTTCAAAATGAGCCGCGCCATGGGAAAACCAACATAGTGGGTGTGCGACCAGCATGGATCCAGACCAGCCTGCGCATCCGCGCAGTCTGGTCAGGATCCATGCTGTTCGCTAACAGTTTCTCCAACTCCAATATGCTTTAAAAGCGAACAGCATGGAGCCTGACCAGACTGCGTGGATGCGCAGGCTGGTCTGGATCCATGCTGGTCGCACACTCTCTATGTTGGTTTTCCCATGGCACGGCTCAAATATATTTTACTTTATTTTTATGATCTGTATTTTATATGACAAACGGCCACTTATCATAATTCACCCAATACTTCCAAATATGAAATGGAAAACCAATCACCTTTCAACACAACAATCTACCTGAAAGGGCAAAGGCAGCACAGAAAATAAGATGACAGCTGCTCAACCATGAGGTTACAAGTTCAAACCCAAGTGAGTCCAGAGTGTTACATGTACTTCTTCATATATATGGCATATCAAAATTGTGACTTGAGAATGATCATTCAAGCTTCAATAAAGCTTTTACTATGTAACTTACAGTTCTAGGTGTGGTCAGTGCCTGGTATATCTCATAGGACGGGTCTTGATGGACTAACGCATTCACTGCTCTTCTTGCTTCATAGTAAAATTTACCTGTAATTATCCATTCATTCAGTAAAAAGTTTAGACAGTGGGAATTAAATATGTCAGCATTCATAATAACATCTTGTTTTATACTGCAGTTGAATTCAGGAACTTTGATGTCCATTAAACAGTTTTTAGTTAACAACAATAGTGACCTACATCAAAATAACATATATATGATGTTTTTATACCTTTTAAATTTACTTTAGTAAGATATACTCCAATAAAAAATTCATTAAACTAGAGCTGCTTTTGAGAAAAGTGCATGTCTGCAACAATTGCTTAATCATCTGAATAGTAAAAAAGTATACTTCAGGAGTAAGTTTTAGGATGATGGTTCAGTAATTTTTGGAGCAACTTTTTGAATGAATGGTTCAGTATTTTTATGAATCTAGGTGAATAGGATGAATGGTTCAGTAATTATGGTCAAAGGCCATTATTCCGAAGAGCCTGGGCCGATTTGGCTAGTTATCGAACTTGGCCAAGGACTTATTGGCAAACACATTTTGTTTGAGTTTGGTGAAGATCGGATGAGAAATGTTCGACCTTGAGTGCGGACAAGCTTTGTGACAGACATACAGACAGGAGTAAATCAATATGGCTCCCACACCACTGTGTGGTGGGAGACATAATTAATTAAAATATTTATTCGTGAAACTAGAGCAATATTTAAATTGATCAATATCCCAAGACACTCCATTGATACAGGGAAGGCAAGTTCTCCTGACAAGGTAAACAACTGATGCTAGTGTTACAAAAATCCATTCAGCAGTTTAGAAAATATGGAGCGAACATGAAATATAGTAATTCTACTTTTGACCTCCAAATATGACCTTGATCTTGAACCAAGTGACCCGGGTCATTCTTGTCTCTTGTTAACACATATTATGAGTTACATGAAAATCCATTGAACAATTTCAGAGATATGCTTCCAGAAACAAATAACACCTGGATCCAACTACCTACAGAAGAACTCCAAAACAACCATTATATATCTGTATCTGGGGGTATAATTATGCAGATATAATGTTACCTACCTTTTACATTACATGCATATCTGAGTATATTGTCAGAAATCAACTTTGATACACACCATGCCAGCTTAGGAGTCGTGCCACTGAAACATATTTTTAATCATATTAAGTGTGTAGTCTGCTGAAACATGTATTATATACATTGAAACTGAGCAAAATCTTTGGCAGAGTGGTTTAGGCCACTGATTTTAAATCACTTGCCACTCACCTACTTCGGTTCAAAACCAAGCTTAGGGCTGTGGAATTCTTTCATGTGAGGAAAACATGCAGTTGGCTTGGCACAACTCAGGTGCCCCTCTTCTGTCTTAAATGGTGCCCTTAGAGACACCTAGGTTCATCCACCCTTAAAATTAAACTTTGCTAAGTTGCCATATGATCTACATAATCATTGTACTAATACGGCTTAAAACCCAACAAAACAAACTGATAAGCTGATTTAGAAATACCTAATACTGGAGCAAATAAGTAGGCTAGCCTTTTTTAAATGATGCACATTTACAAGTTCACAAGTCAGGAAAACAGTAATGTAATGTTTTTCAGCTTTGTTATGTATGATTAGCTCATAAGACTAATTTATTCTTTTCATTTTTGTTTGCTTTGATATAGAGAAAACCTATTCTCATCAAGTGATATGATCTCATTATTTCAAATGATGACAAATGATTGGTATGTGATGCAAATTCAACTTACGGGTGATCTTTTTTGTACAAATGGTATGCTAGCACTATCAAGTTATTCACAAACTGTCTCTGTAAAATTCTCTCATATGGGCTGTGAATTTCTGTGTTTGACTTTTTAAAACCTGAAAAGAAAATGCACATACACTTATAGTAGTGTGTAACTTAATTATTTAATTCTTGTCTCTCTCCGGGAATATCTAATATCTACTTATTATATACATAAACTGCATCATATATTTCGTCAAGCTATAGATGGTATACATGATGTTGAAAAAACTTTTCTGGTTGAGATTTTGAAAAGACATGGCTATCATGTTGTCACCTCCATTATCACTGCTATCATCATCGGCAGCAATATCATCAGCAGATCTGATGACAACTGCATAATGAGGTAACCATGGTTATACCCTCATGCAGAATAGAACAAGAGCACCGCCTTGCGGGTGCTGACGCTCATCTGATTTTTTTTGTGTAATAGAAATATTGTCCTACCCATGATTTTCTAAGTCTAACAAGAGTGCAAGAATGTCACAATATACGCCCGTCACAGCAAATTTCTTTACTCTAGCACCTGTATTTGCAAATGGAATTTTAATTTTGTGCTTGTTTAGTAATAACTAAGTGTTTTGTTTTTCTAAGTCCACAAAAAAACTCCTTACCAGGTAGAGATACCTTAAAATACACCTAAAATTGGAAAGTAACATCTATGTTGTACCACAGAAAAGTGGTCTTGGTTTTTCCCTACGGTCAATTATAAAAAAGTTACAATATAAGTTATTTATAGTAACAACTAAGGGAAGTTAATCTTAAAAAAAAAAAAAAAAAAAAAAAAAAAAAAAAAAAAAAATTGTAAGTCCACACAAAAATCTTTACCAGGTAGAGACTGGTCAAAATACACCTCAAAATTGGATGTAGCATGCATGTTGTACTACAGAAAAGTGGTCTCGATTTTTCCCTACGACTAGTAATGAAAAAGTTACAATATAAGCTATTTATAGTAACAACAAAGGGAAGTAATTCTAAAGAAGGGAACTGCGCATGACACTTCGTCTCATGATGGTGTATAATTGTGTCAAGTTACATCAAAATCCCTCCATGCATGAAGAAGAAATGCTTCGGACAAAGTCATTCTTGTATCTGACCTTTGGCCTCTAAGTGTGACCTTGACCTTAGACCTAGGGACCTGGTTCTTGCGCATGACACTACGTCTTGTGGTGGTGAACATTTGTGCCAAGTTATATCAAAATCCCTCTATGCATGAAGAAGAAATGCTCCGGACAAGGTTTTCATTCTTGTATCCTTTGACCTCTAAGTGTGACCTTGACCTTAGACCTAGAAACCTGGTTCTTGCACATGACACTCCGCCTCATGGTGGTGAACATTTGTGCCAAGTTATATCAAAATCCCTCTATGCATGAAGAAGAAATGCTCCGGACAAAGTTTTCATTCTTGTATCCTTTGACCTCTAAGTGTGACCTTGACCTTAGACCTAGGGACCTGGTTCTTGCGCATGACACTCCTTCTCATGATGATGAACAATTGTGCCAACTTTCATCAAAATCCCTCTATGCATGAAGAAGATATGCTCCGGACAAAGTCATTCTTGAATTTGACCTTTGACCTCCAAGTGTGACCTTGACCTTAGACCTAGGGACCTGGTTCTTGCGCATGACACTCCGTCTCATGATGGTGAACAACTGTGCCAAGTTTCATCAAAATCCCTTCATGCATGTAGAAGATATGCTCCGGACAAGGTCTGTGGACGCCGCCCACCCGCCCGCCAGGGGCGTTCCCATAATACGTCCCGTTTTTCAAACGGGCGTATAAAAAGGGCCATCATTCTTGCAAAAAGCAGGATAGAGTTATGTTTCTTGATGTACAGTGTCCACTTATGATGGTGAAAAACTGTTGCAAGTTTTAAAGCAATAGCTTTGATAGTTTATGAGAAAAGTTGACTTAAACATAATACTCAACCAAGAAAATGATTTTCTAAGTCCAAAAGGGGCAATAATTATTGCAAAAAGCAGGATGGTATTATGTTGCTTGCTTTACAGGGTCAGCTTATGATGGTGAACAAGTGTTGCAAGTTTCAAAGCAATAGCTTTGATAGTTTAAGAGAAAAAGTTGACCTAAACATAAAACTTAACCAAGAAATCTGATATTTTCTAAGTCCAAAAGGGGCCATAAATCTTGCAAAAAGCAGGACGGAGTTATGTTTCTTGCTGTACAGGGTCAACTTATGATGGTGAACAAGTGTTGCAAGTCTTAAAGCAATAGCTTTGATAGTTTAGGATAAAAGCTGACCTAAACATAAAACTTAACCAAGAAAACTGATTTTCTAAGTCCAAAAGGGGCAATAAATCTTGCAAAAAGCAAGATGGAGTTATGTTTCTTGATGTACAGGGTCTGCTTATGATGGTGAACAAGTATTCCAAGTTTCAAAGCAATAGCTTTGATAGTTTAGGAGAAAAGTTGACCTAAACATAAAACTTAACCAAGAAATCTGATATTTTCTAAGTACAAAAGGGGCCATAAATCTTGCAAAAAGCAAGATGGAGTTATGTTTCTTGCTATACAGGGTCAGCTTATGATGGTGAACAAGTATTCCAAGTTTCAAAGCAATAGCTTTGATAGTTTAGGAGAAAAGCTGACCTAAACATAAAACTTAACCAGGCAACGCCGACGCCGACAACCGCTCAAGTGATGACAATAGCTCATCATTTTTTTTCAAAAAATCAGATGAGCTAAAAACTGTATTAGAAAACAGATACTGTGAAATAATTAATATTCATTGGGTACTAATTTTTGTGGATTTTGTGGTCGAGTCAATCCGCAAAATAAAATACCAATGAACAAGTAAAATTCCCATTTATTTTATCCTCAAAATTTGAAATCCATGAATTTATATCCCTGCTAAATAACCAATTTAGCCAAAAAAAGTTCAAGGCTGAAGAAATTATTTGATTTTACAGTACTGAAATGCTATTAAATCCTCTGACATTCAGACTGCATAAACAAACTTAATTAACTAATAAATATTATTTATGTGCATATAACTCTTCCCAGGAAACTAAAATTTCCATGCAAAAACAAAACATCAAAGCTATCATTGTAACAGCCATGCTATTGAAATCCTATACATGTAATATTCTAATGTATAGCACTTTTAATCTTGAGTATTTTACCAGTAAATCAGCTAGCTTTTTACATATATACTGAAATTAATATTGGGAATTTTTTTGGCTCTTATAGATTTTCCCATGTAACTTGTATGAAAAGTAAACAATTTGTTATTTTGAAAAATGTGTATGTGTCCAACTGACATAAGTCCCTCCTTAGAATAACTGTCCATAACCGGCAGATAATTATTAAGGGCCATATCTCTTCAAAATTATAGTCCCTTAAAAATCCATCTTCATAATACATTAAAACAACAAGCATATTTATACTAAGGTAATTTGCACATTCAGGTAGTTTCATTATAATCCAAACAATGGCAGAGCAAGAAGACAATTTTGCATTTTTATGTCTAAGTTTTTCACCTGAAATGTTGATGAAATGGGCCCAGCAGCCCCAGTTTAACAATACGGGTTCTGGATATCTCACCTAGCATTCTGTCCATGTCCATCAATGTTTTTTCTTTATGATGTAAGCGTGTGTCCTTCAGGAACCTCCAGAACTGCATCTTGTTCATTACAAATGTATTATCTGGGCTCTCCTCATGACCCAGAGAGCTGTAGTAACTGTAAGAAAACAGTAAATATTGATTAAACTGTAAACAAACCAATGAAATATCAAACTATAACATTAGTGAGATAGCCTATGGTCTTCTATCGTATTTCTGCTCTTTCATTTCAAAAAGAAAATATTTGACTTTATTTCAATACTTAAGATTTTCAAAACACAAACTGCATGATACTACACAATCAGGGACAACACAATTAAAACTTCCAAACACTTCAAAAGATCTGAGTTTTGAATATCAAAATATTGAAGGCTCTTTTATGTCATAATGGAAGTTTTATGAAAGTCATTTCCAGCTTTTTATATAGTATAAGCCTGAACTGGGTACTTCAACAAAATATGATCTTACTACATCCTGCATAACAACAATAACAAAGGGCCATAACTCTAACTATGGTTCTAGCAAATTTTCAGCAAAGCAAGGATGTTTTACCTGTAAATTCTCCTCAAACTACTGATATGCCTTGTTATAACAAACAGGACTTGACTGGCCTCTTCATCCCTGTCCGCCTCCACAAACTCATTGAGTAAATAGTCCAAGTCTAACTGGAAACTCGGACTTGTTGTGTTACGACTTTCATTGCTGTGTACTGACACATTATCTGAAATTGAAAATAAATGAAAGAATTAACATTCGCCTACCAGAATTCCAAAAATGCTTTTGAAATGTTTGCATCTTTAGAATTTTAAAAGCCTTGAAAATGTTACAACTTCAAAAAAAAAAAACCTGACAACTGTTTGCTGAATATCTGTCCAATGTTCGAACGTTAGCAAAGCATTGTGGAGACCACAGTCAAGTTATATTTTTATCGCTTGGATAAAAACAACACCCTACTCCTACACCACTGTGCCTCCCAGGTTCCACAAAAACTGCAAAACGTTTAGCCGAGCGCAAATGTTACATATGACATGTAAATTCTATTAAATCAAAGATTCAAGGCACTTACCCATTGGCAGTGGTGTGCGAGTCCTGATATTTGACAGATCTGGAGATGCTGTTCCATCCATAGTGAACTCTGGGTATTCTACTATATGATCTCTCTCAAACATGCCCTCATATATACGCCCATTCTTAAATGTGAATTTTCCCTGTAATGTAATTTGAATACAAACATTTAACATTCCTTGACATGCAAATACATTGAAAACATTCAAGTTCAATATAAGGTAAACTTAATTTGTTTCCTGAAAAATATAATCAATTTCAAAATGATATTTAATTGTTCTAATAAATTCAATCACATAATCTAGGTCTCAAGAGGAATGGCTAACCATATAATAACTAGAAGGTGTTTTTGCCACAAAAATAAACGTCTCCCCCTATGTATTCTAAGGATGGAAGAAAGGCATGTTTGTTTTTTTATCTTTAGCTCTGCTAGCCATTAT
The DNA here is from genome assembly GCF_021730395.1 of Mercenaria mercenaria. Lineage (NCBI taxonomy): Eukaryota > Metazoa > Mollusca > Bivalvia > Venerida > Veneridae > Mercenaria > Mercenaria mercenaria. The sequence continues at coordinate 33,421,286 of NC_069363.1, forward strand.
GTGCAGCAAAGCAGAATGTGTTGGCGATATGCACAACTAGGCTTGGTACTGACCACTCCAGTGATGTTTCATCAAAATCTGTCCAGCAGTTTGACCTGTGAAAGCCAGACAAGATTTTTCTATTTTTAGCTCTGGCGGTCATTTTGTGCAGCGAAGCGAACGTGCCAGCGACATGCACACCTGGGGTTGTTACTGATAACTCCTGTGAAGTTTCATCGAAATGCAGCCAGCAGTTTGACCTGTGAAAGCCGGACAAGATTTTTCTACCTTTAGTTCTGGCGGCCAATTTGTGCAGCGAAGCAGAATGTGTTGGCAATATGCACAACTAGGCTTTGTACTGACCACTCCTGTGAAGTTTCGTCGAATCTGTCCAGCAGTTTGACCTGTGAAAGCTGGACAATATTTTTTTATTTTTTAGCTCTGGTGGCCATTTTGTGCAGCGAAGCAGAACGAGCCAGCAATATGCACAACTAGGGTTGGTACTGATCACTCCTGTGAAGTTTCATAGAAATTCAGCCAGCAGTTTGACCTGTGAAAGCCGGACAAGATTTTTTCTATCTTTAGCTCTGGGGGCCATTTTGTACAGCGAAGCGGATCGTATCGGAGATATGCACAACTAGGTTTAGTACTGATCACTCCTATGAAGTTTTGCCGAAATCTGGCCAGCAGTTTGACCTGTGAAAGCCAGACAAGATTTTTCTATTTTTACTTCTTGTGGCCACTTTGTGCAGCGAAGCAGAACGTGCCGGCAATATGCACAACTAGGCTTGGTACTGATCACTCCTGTGAAGTTTTGTGGAAATCTGTCCAGCAGTTTGACCTGTGAAAGCCGGACAAGCTTAATACGGACAGACAGCTGGACGGACAGACAGCGAAGGCAAAAACAATGTCTCCCCCACCTATGGGGAGACATAATTATTCTTACAGGGAAATTTACATAATCTAATTTCAAAATTTTCATACCTTTCCATGTTTCATATTATTTTTCCATCCACCTTCATACTTAGCACCATTTGCATAATAGAATGTACCATATCCATGACGTAACCCATTGACAAAATCACCATCATACATGTTTCTTAGTGGATACTGTGAGCCGTGGACACGGCGCAGCAACCAAATGTGCTGGCCTACACCATGCTATAAATAGCAATACAAAAATATTTATTTCTATTTACATCAGTTAGTGTTCTGTGAAACCATTTAATACTGTGGGCATAAAATTTCATGGTTTCAGTACAAGTGGCTGTTTTAAAGGAACAAAAATTCACAGATTTTTTGTTGGTACATGTATTCATGGATTTTAATTTTTAAAGGTACAATAAATGGTAATTTTACTGGTTCATTGTGATTAAATTTAGTTGAATCAACCACGATATCCATCAAAATTAGTGCCCAAGGGATGTTAATAATTTTACTGATATTTAAACTGAAAGTAAAAGCTCTAGAGAATATGCTTAATTAATGGACTTGCTGTCTATATGATTTAAAATATTTATAGAAATAAAATTAATTGTAAACATGACAATAATAGCAAAAATAAATTTGAGATTTTACAAAACTGTGTCCCATTGTACAACAGACAAAATCATTCATTTGTTCTGAATAAACTACATTCAGAACAAGAATCATGGTTCATAAAAGCTCAAATTTTGTCTGAGCCATTTGAAGCACATCGGCTGTGAAAGTAAGATATATGCATAATTTTCAGGCCAAAGGACACTTCTAGGTAATTACAGCTAATGTAATTGTGTACAGACATATATATAGTGCTCTATACCTGTATTCCATTTTCCCACTGTCCTGTGTATATTTGGTCTCTGTCTACCCATTTCATTGTGCCTTCTCCATGCCGTACATTGTTGAACCACATACCCTGGTACATGTTACCGCTTGGATACTGTCTAGTACCCCAGCCGTGACGTACATTGTTTATCCAGTCTCCATCATAGGATGACTTTCCCTCACCGTCATAGTCCATACGTCCCTGCCATCAGAATATTCTGCTTGTTGAGTTTAACATCATACCAATATCATTGTTATATTGTAACTTTCCAGTGTTTAAGGATGGTCATCATGGCAGAAGACCCTAGGTGCCCCTCCAAGCATTATTGCAGGCATCTAGGTAGAACCACCAACCTTCCATAAGGCAGCTGGATGGCTTCTTCACATAAAGAATTCTGAACCCCAAGTGTGGTTTTGAACCAACAGGGGTGAGAAGCCAGTGATATGAAGTCCTTACATGCGTATATCATATCCATAATTTATAACATAGTCTTAAGTGCATGAAGACATTGTCTATTTCTATTTAGTTACATGTTGTTTTTCTCTATTTCTATTTAGTTACATGTTGTTTTTCTTTAATTCAGTCACTTAGACAGGTTGCAAGATCATACATGTACATGTACTTGTAGTAAATTTCTATATGTAAAACAAATGTTTCAGGTGTCAAAATTCAAAACATCACAGAGCACAGGCTGTTCTTGAAATATAGCTTTACACAGTGGACTGTACTGGTAAAAGCATTTTGAACTTTGTAGAGTTACCTGCAGCGATTTGGTTAAATTTATCAAATCACTTCAGCAGATGCTTACTGTTACATGTAAGGATTTTCAACATGTACACAGTCATATGAAATCACATCTTCTCTAGTATTCAATGAATATAACTTATCACAAACCAGAAATTCAGTAATTTAATTTAAGTTAACCCTTATCATGCTGGACACGACTGATTCTGCCTTTTTGTGACCAATGTAGATCATGATCAGCCTGCACATCCATGCAGTCTGATCATGATTTGCACTGTTCGCCAGTCAGTATCTTTTTGGTAAGCACCCCTTTTAACAGACAATGGTAATGTCCAAATTGAAACATGGACAAGTTCATTGTAAATATTTAGCGGGGTAAGGACTAAAACAGGAAAACCTGCATGAAAGAAGTTTAATTAAATTCCATAACAGGAATATCATCACTTCTCACAAAACTTTGATTTATGCTTCCAGTCTTTCATTCATGATTTTAAGCTAGATACTAAATTTATCCAGCAAAACCAGAATTACATCTTGATATTTTAGTTTTCTTCACAGACTTAAAGTTAATTACCTTGCCATGTCTCTTCCCCATTGCCCAGTCTCCACTGTATGACATTGTGTTATTTCTACATTTGAAAGTACCCACTCCATGTCTCTTACCACAAACAACATCACCATCATAGGAACTTAAATATACAACAGAGTAGGCACTCAAAATACAGAAATGAGCCGTGCCATGAGAAAACCAACATAGTGAGTGTGCGACCAGCATGGATCCAGACCAGCCTGCGCATCCGCGCAGTCTGGTCAGGATCCATGCTGTTCGCTAACAGTTTCTTCAATTCCAATAGGCTTTAAAAGCGAACAGCATGGAGCCTGACCAGACTGAGCAGATGCGCAGGCTGGTCTGGATCCATGCTGGTCGCAAACCCACTATGTTGATTTTCTCATGGCACGGCTCAAATAACTATCAACTTCATGTAACTAGAAATGTCATTTCAAAACACACTGTACTTACAGATATCAAACATAGACAGCCAGAAATTTAAAGGAACTGAGTGGTAGAAATTCAAAGAATTCATACATCATGGACAGTCATTTAGCACACCTAGATTTTTGTTTACATTTTCCAGAAAACAGTAAACTATTAAAAGTTATCTTTTTATGCAATGATTCAAAAACAAATACTTCTGAATACATAATCTACTACAGAAAAGTTCATAAATGTTCTTAAATGTGGACTTTTTCTTCAAAATTGCAGGTCAATTACGGTATGAATCTTAATATATTTATAGGTTATTAGCTTTGTATCGGGAAATATGCACGAGTTCTTCAGCGGAAATATTGCGCGACTTTAAAAGCGCAATATTTTTCTGCTAAAGAACGAGTGCATATTTCCCGATACAAAGATAATAACCTTTTTATTACATACACATCTACACCTATAAATATAGTGTAAGTATCATAAATATGTTCAATAGCCTAAATAGGATTGACAATACTGAACTAAATAGAAACTAGAAAATGCTTTTGTAAAAAAGCGCATGTCTCCCCCAATGCAAAGTCCTATAGGCAAGAAGTCAATAGGGGTCAGGAGCGAAAGTCAAAGAGACACTGAATGTTGGCTGCAATAAGAATCATCTACTTGGCATGTCCAGTCATCCCGCTAAATTTCAACACTCGTGGCCTAGTGGTTCTCAAGTCACTGTTCAGGCTCCTGTGACCCTGACCTTTGATCAAGTGACCTCAAAATAAATAGGGGTCATGTACTCTGCATGTCCAATCATCCTATTAAGTTTCAACATTGTAGGTCAAGTGGTTCTCAAGTTATTTCCAAAAAATGATTTTACATGAACAGGCCACTGTGACCTTGACCTTTAACAGACTGACCCCAAAATCAATAGGGGTCATCTACTCTGCATGTTCAATCATCCTATGAAGTTTCAACATTCTGGGTCAAGTGGTTCTCAAGTTATTGATCGGAACTGGTTATCAATGTTCAGGCCCCTGTGACCTTGACCTTTAACGGAGTGACCCCAAAAACAATAAGGGTCATTTACTCTGCATGAACAATCATCCTATGAACTTTCAACATTCTGGGTCGAGAGGTTCTCAAGTTATTGATTGGAAATGGTTTTCCATGTTCAGGCCCCTGTGGCCTTGACCTTTCACAGAGTGACCCTAAATCGTTAGGGTTCATCTACTCTGCATGACCAATCATCCTACGAAGTTTCATCATTCTGGGTCAAATGGTTCTCAAGTTACTGACCGGAAATGGTTTTCAATGTGCGGGCCCCTGTGACCTTGACCTTTCACAGAGTGACCCCAAAATCGTTAGGGGTCATCTACTCTTTATGACCAATCATCCTATTAAGTTTCAACATTCTGGTTCAAGTGGTTCTCAAGTTACTGACCGGAAATGGTTTTCAATGTTCGGGCCACTGTGACCTTGACCTTTAATGGAGTGACCCCAAAATCGATAAGGGTCATCTACTTTGCATGTACAATCATCCTATTAAGTTTCAACATTCTGGGTCAAGTGGTTCTCTAGTTATTGATCAGAAATGGTTTTCAATGTTCAGGCCCCTGTGACCTTGACCTTTGACGGAGTGATCCCATAATCAATAAGGGTCATCTACTCTTTATGACCAATCATCCTATCAAGTTTCAACATTCTGGGTCAGGTGGTTCTCTAGTTATTGATTGGAAATGGTTTTCAATGTTCAGGCCCCTGTGACCTTGACCTTTGACGGAGTGACCCCAAAATCAATAGGGGTCATTTACTCTTCATGATCAATCATCCTATGAAGTTTCAACATTCTGGGTCAAGTGGTTCTCTAGTTATTGATCGGAAATGGTTTTCAATGTTCAGGCCCATGTGACCTTGACCTTTGACGGAGTGACCCCAAAATCATTAGGGGTCATCTTCTCTTCATGACCAATCATCCTATGAAGTTTCAACATTCTGGGTCAAGTGGTTCTCTAGTTATTGATCGGAAATGGTTTTCAATGTTCAGGCCCCTGTGACCTTGACCTTTGATGGAGTGACCCCAAAAACAATAGGGGTCGTCTACTCCAGCAGCCCTACAACCCTATGAAGTTTGAAGGTTCTAGGTCAAATGGTTCTCCAGTTATTGCTCGGAAATGAAGTGTGACGTACGGATGGACAGACGGACAGGGCAAAAACAATATGTTTCCTGGGGGAGACATAAAAAAAATAGTGCAACAACAAACACTGAATTACGTCACACACCCAATATGAAATTCAGGCGTCAGTATATGCAAAAATATTGACGTTTCCGGTACCAGTGTAATTTAACGGGGAATAGAAACGAGTATGTAATAATGTAAATTTCAGATAATTTGAATTTCCCTTGGAGTGTTTAATAAAAAAAATTAAAACTAGGAAGAAATGTTTTGTCAATACTATGAAGGTAAATACCCTTGATGTTTGGTGTTCTGTACAAATATTAATCATCTACCATAAATAGATAGATCAACAAACTAATTGGATCATAGCATTTCTTTGAAGGAAGATTTTTTATTTTGTCTGATTTTACTGGCCAAGTGTCAATAACATAGGTCATACTTCAATATAATTCCAAAATATTTATTTAAGTTTAATTAAACAGTTTCTATATTTAATTGTACATTATATTTTATTGCTATATCATGACACAAGTTTAGCAGTAAAAGTCATTGTACAAAAGGAAGTAAAAGTCATTGTAAAAACAAGAGCTGTCTCCACAGAATGACACATTCCCCCGATGGCACTTTGAATGAATAGTTATGGCCGATGTTAGAGTTTAGGACTTTTGACCTACGGACCTGGGTATTGCGCACGACATGTCGTCTTACTGTGCCACACATTCATGCGTAGTTATTTTAAAATCCATGCATGAATGACAAAGATATGGACCGGACATGCCCATAATTGCACTATCATGAAATATGACCTTTAACGTCTAAGTGTGACCTTGACCTTTGAGCTACGGACCTGGGTCTTGCGCGCGGCACATCGTCTTACTGTGGTACACATTCATGCCAAGTTATTTGAAAATCCATCCATAGATGACAAAGATATGGACCGGACACGAAAGCACTATCATGAAAAATGACCTTTAACGTCTAAGTGTGACCTTGACCTTTGAGCTACGGACCTGGGTCTTGCGCGTGACACGTCGTCTTACTGTGGTACACATTCATGCCAAGTTATTTGAAAATCCATCCATGGATGACAAAGATATGGACCAGACATGAAAATTGCGGACAGACTGACAGACTGTTCAAAAACTATATGCCTCCCTTTGGGGGCATAATAAATTAAATTTTTGTTTATTGCTAGTTTTAATGGACATAACTGAAACAGCCACATAAAATGACTATATTGCATGGTACTATTAACCTTTAGCCTGCTGCCGGCAAAAGATTTTGGCTTTGCGACCAGTGCAGACCAAGATCAGCCTGCACAGATCATGGTCTGCACTGTTCGCTATTCAGTCAGTTAATTTTCAGTGAACACCCCTTTAGATAATGAATGGTACTGTCCAAATTGAATGACAGACCAGTCCATTTTAGAAATTTAGCAGGCTAAGGGTTAATGTGTCTCATATAGCGGGCCAAATCCTGATATTATCTGCTGTCACAATATTCATGTTACAATTTCCCTCTTTCTTTCTGATTGTCAAAGGTTAATTGAAATACAATACTGGTGCATTTCAGTCTCATGAGGATAAAAGAAGTTGTTTTGGTGTCATAATGAATAAGATAAATTATTTTGAATTAAAAATAATTTGATTTATTTATCCAAGAAATACTTGTTATGCTCGTTGCTATGCATGTCACACGGTTATCTCTCGGTCTTTTCTTATAATTGGTTCCCGTCTTTCTGACTGATACGAATTACACATAATTTCTGAGCTGAGAACAATCTTAATAAAGGCTTATAAAAGCAAACAAGAGCTGTCGGATGACAGCGCGCTCGACTATTCGAAGAATTGATTGAAGAATGGGGCCAAAATATTTCCATAGATTTTCAGACTAAACAAAAAAATGGATTAAACAAAAAATGTTCCTGTATTTGTGGATTTCGATTAGTCTTGCACTAAATGACAATGTGTGACCATGATGGCAAATATGTTAAGTTATATGTTAGGCAAACCATGGACTTATATGAAAAATTTAACTAATTTCTAAGTCCAAAAAGGGCCATAATTCAGTCAAAATAGTTGACAGAGTTATGTACTCTTGCCTACAGATGGAAATCATGTTGATAAACTAGTGTTAAAAGTTTCAAAGCCACAGTTCAAACAGTTTTGACAAACGCTGACTTGTAAGAAAAACTGAACAATTTCAAAGTCCAAAAAGGGCCACAATTCAGTCAAAATAATTGTCAGAGTTATGTACTCTTGCCTACAGATGGAAATCATAATGATAAACAAGTGTTTAAAGTTTAAAAGCCATATGTCAAATAGTCTTGACAAAACATGGACATTACAAAACAGAACCAATTTCCAAGTTCAAAAAGGGCCATAATTCAGCCAAAAAAGATGAGAGAGTTACGTACTCTTGCCTACTGATAGAGACTATTATACTAAACAAGATATAAAAGTTTCAAAGCCATATGTCAAACACTTTACACAAAATAAAACTGGTACGAAAAACTTAACCAAGATTTCTAAGTCAAAAGGGGCCATAATTCAGTCAAAATGCTTGATGGAGTTATGTACTCTTGCCTACAACTGGACATTGTGATGGTAAACAAGTGTTGAAAGTTTCAAAGCTTTATCTCAAAAGACTTTGTCAAAATGTGGACTGGTACGAAAAACTTAACCAAGATTTCTAAGTCAAAAAGGGGCCATAATTCAACCAAAATGCTTGATGAAGTTATGTACTCTTGCCTACAACTAAACATGGTGATGGTAAACAAGTGTTGAAAGTTTCAAAGCTTTATCTCAAAAGACTTTGTCAAAATATGAACTGGTACGAAAAACTTAACCAAGATTTCTAAGTCAAAAGGGGCCATAATTCAGTCAAAATGCTTGACAGAGTTATGTACTCTTGCCTATAACTGGACATGGTGATGGTAAACAAGTGTTGAAAGTTTCAAAGCTTAATCTCAAAAGACTTTGTCAAAATGTGGACTGGTATGAAAAACTTAACCAGGGTGTGACATTGACGCCGACGCCGACGCCGACGCCGTGGTGAGTAGGATAGCTCTACTTATTCTTCGAATAGTCGAGCTAAAAACATGTGCAGCCTTTCTCACTTACGTCGTAGTCTACCTGTAAAGAACATCGAGCTTACAATTTTTCCCCGCCCGCCTCAGCCCGCAAAAGCTACCATATTTTTTATTACTAAGATTGTCTCATTTAAAATAATGAAGGCCATAATGGAACACCATAGTTAACAGTTCTATTTTTTGTAAATGGTAGGTAATGCATGTTACATTTCCAATGAATGTTTAATAGATCAAATATAATACCAGACTAGGCAAACAATCCTATTATGTACTAAAAACTGGAGTAGGAGTTGATATTTCATGGCTGACATTTAAACAAAAGGTTGTGTATATAAATGTTCATCTACAATAACCAGTGACAAATTACTCAGTTTTTGTTTGTAATTTGATTCAATGACACAGTCTTATTAATAAGTCTTTTTTAGTTATTGATATAATCTTCTTTTACAATATTAAAAGCATCTGACAAACTTTCTGTTTAATACACGCATTTAATACATAATATGTTATATCAATGTTAAAAATTCCTTCAACTTGATGCAATCCTATATATTTAAACTGTATAAAAATACAGATGAAAGACATTGGTCATATACAGTCTAACCTGTCTTAAGCAGTCAACCAGGGGAAACAGAAAATTTGGCTGCTTAAGCCAGGTGACCGCTGATTGGAGGGGCAGCCAGTATATATATATTTCTGACTTCTGACCAGTGTTCAATCATAACTTTAAGCCTGTTTCTTTTTCGTTTTACTCTTATCATTTTACCAGATACTTTGGCGTGCATTTACATTCGCAATACTAACAGTCTTCTTAGCAGTGAATTGAGAAGCTCATGTCTTTTTGTATTTAGACATTAACTTCTTCAACGACCGTGAAGTGGGCATGTTTTTGTACCTGGCGTCAACAAACTTTTCATTGGTCAAAAATTGTGGTGAAGTCACGCGAAACTAAGCAATCACGTTTCTCAAAAATCGGGTATCATTGGCGATTCTCGCCTAAAATTTGGTTTTGAAAGAAACATGGCCGCTGAAAGGGGTTGGGAGGAAACTCTGGTGGCCGCTGACTGCGAATGGGAGGTGACTGCTGAAAAATTAGTGATGAAATAGAGGAAAATCCATGGGGGGCATCATAAAATGACTGCTGAACGGAGGTGACCGCTGATCGGAAGTGACCGTTAGTACAGGTTAGACTGTATTTGATACACATAATACAGCTTTCAATATTCCATACATTAATAATGCTAACAATGTACTGAATATTAAATTTTGTAATTTTTCAAAGAATGATAGGGAGATACAGTGGTGCAAGGGTTACGAGCAGAGCAAATATACAGACAGGAGTGCAATTTGATTACAAGCTTCACAGTCTCTTATCAAAGTGTAGGTACTGGTCACAAACCCCATTTACTGTATTTTCTGGACAATTAAGGCCGTGGCCTATATGTTAAAAAAAGAGAAATTTTCAGGGGTGCGGCCTATGCGTCGAAGCGGCCTATATGTCATTTTATTTTTTTTAAATGTGCCTTTCATGCAGCCTATACAACAGTTTTAATTTTTCACTTGCATTTTGAAAGCTGTTGAAATTCAACTTACGATTTTATCTCAGCGTATGCAACAACTTTCAGCTTGAACTCAGTGGTGTAACTTTTTCTTTTAGATGGACTTGCGCTGGATATTCCAGTGTCGATTTCAGACAATTTGCTCTTTCTCGTCGGTGAAGCCATATTTTGCTTATCCGATCGGATCAAGTTAAATGTACAGAATGGACAATTTTGCTGAGAAGGCCTTTGAAAACAGCTCACGAAAACTTACATTTCGGACTTAACAGTTCACTGCATTCGACGGATTAACAAGTGTGATTACCAGTAAATTCAACCGACTTCAATGACTATTTATCGAGGACAGTCTTTATATGACATGGTAAAGTTCGCCACATTGCGGTGTATAGGCCACAGCCAATATGCCGGAGTGGCCTATACCTTAAATTTTATTTCTGATATAGTTAAAATATACGGCTGCAGCCAATACGGTGCAGCGGCCTATTGTCCGGAAAATACGGTAAAATCGTAAAAATCCTCTACACAATCATTATGAAATAAATAGATTTAGGTAATATAGTTAAAGGGCATTCTTGGGTAAAAAATCTGAATACTTGGAAACTGTTTTTTAATACCTTCCATCCGGCCACTGATAGATGCCTTTCCCAGTCACCTGGTTTCTCATAAACTCTCCCTGAAATAAAAAAAAACATCGATGTATCAAAGAGGCTGAATTTGTACAAGATTTGAAAAGACATATGTTACATAATATTTCTTTTCTCACATATACTGACACTATCACTATTTATGGAGATAGCAAATTATTCACATATACAGACACTTTCATTATTAATGAAGACTGCAAAGTATTAATTCACATACAGTTTTAGTGTTCAAATATACAGAGACTATCAGCATTTATGCAGATCACAATGTGTTCACATATACAGACACTATCACATTCATGGAGATAGCAATGTTTTCACAGATGCAGACACTACAATAATTTATAGAGATGGCAAAATGTTCAAATATACAGACACTATCACTACTTAAGATGGGAGTATTCGCTGCTTAAATATACAGACACTTTTGCCAAATGTATTCACAACACTATCACCATTCAAAGAGATGGCAGTGCTCACATATATTTTTAGACACTAATGACAAATTTTATGGGGGCAACAGTGTTCTAATATACAGACACTAACACCATTTTTTGAGATGATGATGCTATTAATATGTTCACATATACAAACAATATCACCATTTAATTAAACTAAATATACAAACAATATCACCATTTAATAAAACTAAATATACAAACAATATCACCATTTAATTAAACTAAATATACAAACAATATCACCATTTAATTAAACTACATATACTACGGCAATCACTTTCACTAGACTGCTGTAACATGACCTGGTGCTTGGCACTTGGTCACTGCAAGATTTGGGCATAGATTCACAAAATATAAATGCAGTCATCAAACATTTGGCAGAAGTATTGACTGCTAGTACTGGCTAGACAAAAAAAACACTATGTTCATGGTTTCGTATCGTATGTTTTTATATTCCTTATTTTCAAGTTTTTAAATTAATAAACTGCATACAGCGAAATCAATTTAAACCAGAACCCTTGAAAATGGAAACTCCTCAAAACTGCACAAATATTTTTGACTGGAATAAGTTCCTTCTACTGAAAATAACATACTACATTACTCTATACCTGAAACCCCTAAAAACTGAACTTTTCATTTGGTCTAGAGGTTATCTGGTATATATATAACCTTTTGTCTAGTCTTCTAATAAAATGACAGTAATGCTTGAAACATTAAACTATAAAAGGATAAAAGACTTCAGCTTCGACAACATAGTATGAAAGCATCAGAGAAATCTTTATTTCCCTTGACAACAGTTTCACACACATTCTTTGAATTGTCTTGAGAACATAAACTCTTCTTTCAAATGTTCAAAGCCAATCAAAGAATATTGAGTTTTCTGAATTTACTGGTCAAAGACAGCACGCAAGTAATGGAGTTTAATGCCCATGGCAAGCCAGCTTTCACGTATGCTGCTGGAACAATCAATTGCATTGAATAGGTAATGACTTACTATCACAGGTTAATATTGATTCCAAGCTTCAGAAATGGTTCCTTCATTAATATTTCAATAGGAAATCAAACTTTAGACATCCCCATTGTATTACTTCGGTAGGACCAACATAACATTGAATAAATTCTAGATGAAACATAAATAATCAGAAGTTTTATATTTCCTGTGCACATTGCATAACATAATATGCACGATAATATGCATTTTGCTGACAGTGCAACTCTATCTGATGGGCCCCATCATTAAAACATCATGTGGTTGTTACCAGCATCCATTATTCAGTGTGACGCTTATCAGTATCTAAGAAAAAGTCTAAAATTTTACTATAACATAACAAATATTGCTTTTTCAAACCAGAATGAATTGATTACTTTCAGGTCTTCAATTTCTGACAGTGCCATGCATGTTCCACCAAAGTTAACCACCAAAGTTAAGTCTTAAAAAACATTTTATATTTTACTGCCAGCATACCTTGTAACCTTTTAGAAGAAAATTCCAGCTAAAATCCTACATTGTTTGGGGCCACAACCCATTACTAAATTTAGTGGTGTCATGGCAGCTGATTTATGTAATAACTTATCGAACAGTGTTTATTCGAAACCTGCACTTTTTACTAGAAGAACTTCAAGTAGACACAATTCTGGACACTCCAGGAGCTTTATTAATAATAATACAGTTCAGGTAAATGTATTTATGAAATTAGCAAGATATAAGTCAAACTGGAACAGCTTCCCTGTTTTACTGAATGGTTTATACTGAAAACAGCCCAAAGGGCTGTATCTCTGAAATTATGATATTCTTATATCAACATTATGCAAATCAAGGCTGATCATTTACAAAAATTTCAACCAATTCCACCTCATGCTTAACAATACATTTGACATACAGAATTTTTGAGAAAATAAAAAGAGAAAAAAAATAAAATAAAATAGTGTTTCATTTATTAAAGTGTCACCTCTACTAGAAGAGACTGACATGACATTGTGTGGTTTATGAGACACCTACGGTTATTGAACAACATAAACTTCCCAATTTCATTTTTAATGCTAGGCAGGTTGGCAATTGGGAACTATTATTCAACAACCTGTCAGGTCACCAAAGTTTTCATCAAAAAGACCTACCTCTGATGGAACTCTAACACTTTTGACCTTCTGATTGTGGGCCAGGCATTTTATCCAGTAGGCCAAGACAACTCAGTTAATATAGAGGTATTTATTGCCATGTTGCCTGTAGTGACTAAGTGACATCTGGCTGAAATCAGACCTCAATGCCCATTATAAACCAAAAATTCATAAATCAACTTAAACTGAATGCAAAAATCAGACACAATTCTGTAAGTAGCTGTCAGGCATTAGTGAATGCAATATTGCTGCTATTGAAAGTAAATCACCATTCAGTCAATATCTTATTCTTTCTGACAAAAAAGCAAGTCCCGTACAAATTAACAGACATGAACGAGCTTAACAATAACAGTTTTGAATAAAATATTACTTTTCCATTTCCAAGTCTGAAACCGTTAATGTTATTCTAAGATTTTCAGTATGGATGAATGGAAAATGGTGGAAACTTAACAGTTAGTCAAACACACTGAAATAATGACCTTGCAGCAACATGAAAATGGCCCTTAAGATATTCTATACAAGATTTTTCAAGCATACAATGCACATTCACACAGGTATAGTAGGGCCTCTTAAAAGAAAGCAGAAATTCTAACATGGGTAAAACATAAATTCTAATAATAAACTTGATTTGAAAAGGGTTTTATTGACAGTTTTCTATCCTATTATTTGTCCTCTGTGCAAAAGTGCTTCTTAATGTTGAAGCAGTTTTGTAAGGTGACTTTACTGCCAGTCAGTCTACTCAGTGTTGCAGGATTTCGTGTCAGTATAAACTTGTTGTCCACAAGTAAATGACAACTTTCCTACAAGACTCAGTGGTGTAGGAGAAATGATGCAACGTCTTTTTAAACTGCCAAATAGAACATTTTGCCTCATGCATGACAGAACTCGTATCATCACCATTTGTAGCACTGACTTTACCTAACAAGCTTCTGCATTTGAAAACAGGAAATGAAATCACAATAGTGTTATTTAATATGGTAAATTCAATAAACCAACTACATAATTATATTATTGATTTAATGGACAAAATAATGAATTCCTTTATCATATTAATCCTGAGGGATTATGAAAACAAAGCAAAGCTAGTAAATTGTATAAAATGCAATGGGAACAAATAATCAACAACTCTTATTTCATCTGCCAAATTCAACCAGGCCAAACCAAAAACAAGAGGACCATGATGGTCCTGAATCACTCACCTCTTCCCACATGACCCAGTTTTGAGTATGACGTCGTTTTTTCTATTATTTGACATAGTGACCTAGTTTTTGAGCTCATGTGACCCAGTTTTGAACTTGACCTAGATATTATCAAGATAAAAATTCTGACCAATTTTCATGAAGATCCATTGAAAAATATGGTCTCTAGAGAGGTCACAAGGTTTTTCTATTATCTGACCTGTTGACCTAGTTTTCGAAGGTACGTGACCCTGTTTTGAACTTTACCTAGAAATCATCAAGGTGAACATTCTCACTAATTTTCATGAAGATCTCATGAAAAATATGGCCTCTAGAGAGGTCACAAGGTTTTTCTATTTTTATACCTACTGGCCTAGTTTTTGACCGCACGTGACACAGTTTCGAAACTGACCTAGATATCATCAAGGTGAACATTCAGATCAATTTTCATGAAGATCCATTGAAAAATATGGCCTCTAGAGAGGTCAAAAGATTTTAATAATTTTAGACCTACTGACCTAGTTTTTGACCGCAGTTGACCCAGTTTCAAATCTGACCTAGATATCATCAAGATGAACACTCAGACCAACTTTCATACAGATCCCATGAAAAGTAAGGCCTCTAGAGAGGTCACAATATTTTTTTATTATTTGACCTACTGACCTAGTTTTTTATGGCATGTGACCAATTTTCAAACTTGACCTAGATATCATCAAGGTGAACATTCTGACTAATTTCTATGGAGATCCATTCAAAAGTATGGCCTCTAGAGAGGTCACAAGGTTTTTCTATTTTTAGACCTACTGACCTAGTTTTTGACCGCACATGACCCTGTTTCGAACTTGACCTAGATATCATCAAGATGAACATTCAGACCAATTTTCATACAGATCCCATGAAAAATATGACCTTTAGAGACGTCACAAGGTTTTTCTATTTTTAGACCTACTGACCTAGTTTTTGAAGGCACGTGACCCACTTTTGAACCTGACCTAGATATCATCAAGGTGAACATTCAGACCAACTTTCATACAGATCCCATGAAAAATATGGCCTCTAGAGAGGTCACAAGGTTTCTCTATTATTTGATCTACTGACCTAGTTTTTGATGGCATATGACCCACTTTCGAACTTGACCTAGATATCATCAAGGTGAACAGTCTGACCAACTTTCATGAAGATCTCATGAAATATATGGCCTCTAGAGAGGTCACAAGGTTTTTCTATTTTTAGACCTACTGACCTAGTTTTTGAACGCACGTGACCCAGTTTCGAACCTGGCCTAGATATCAACAAGATGAACATTCAGACCAACTTTCATACAGATCCCAAGAAAAATATTGCCTTTAGAGAGGTCACAAGGCTTTTCTATTATTTGACCTACTGACCTAGATTTTGAAGGCACGTGACCCAGTTTCGAACTTGACCTAGATATCATCAAGGTGAACGTTCTGACCAATTTTCATGAAGATCTTGTGAAATATATGGCCTCTAGAGAGGGCACAAGGTTTTTCTATTTTTAGAGCTACTGACCTAGTTTTTGAGGCACGTGACCCAGTTTCGAACTTGACCTAGATATCATCAAGGTGAACATTCAGACCAATTTTCATGAAGATCTTGTGAAATATATGGCCTCTAGAGAGGTCACAAGGTTTTTCTATTTTTAGACCTACTGACCTAGTTTTTGAAGGCACGTGACCCAGTTTCGAACTTGACCTAGATATCATCAAGGTAAACATTCTGACTAACTTTCATAAAGATCCCATGAAAAATGTGACCTCTAGAGCGGTCACAAGCAAAAGTTTATGGACGCATGCACGCACGCACGGATGGACGGACGACGGACACCGCACGATCACAAAAGCTCACCTTGTCACTTTGTGACAGGTGAGCTAATAAAAGCGTAACAATTGTAACAAAACTGATAAGCATTACTTCAAAAGGTTGGTAAATGGTCTGACATGAAATACACACTACGGCACAAATTTTCACAAATATAAATAGTCAGATTTTTTTCTTGCAGCTGCTCAGAATTAAAATTATGTTTCACAACAAACATGACAAACCAAGTATATATGCAATTCATTTGACTGTCACCATAAAAGCAACATAAATGGGCCATTCTATGACAAAACCTGTGTTTGTGACAACTCTCAATTGAGATTTATAACAAAATATTCATGAAAAACATTCTTTTACCTTTCAAAACTGAAAACTCGATGAAATCATCTTCACTATTTCAAGACTTACAATGCCTTTAAGCAAGTCATTGAAGGCATTTAGAGATGCAATGTTAAGAACGACATGAAAGCAGTATGTCGTTGTCATGCACGGCATGTATTTTTCATGTCATTTATGTGACAAGATATGTCTACCACAAACTAAACATCATACTTTAAAGTTTAAAATGATTTTACTGAAAAATAACAACGGTGCATTTTCCATACACCTCTATATTCCCATGACGCATTTGCTTTGGAATTTTGGTTCCCATGACAACAAATAACATTTATTATTTGATTTGCCTACTTTTTCTACTTTCAGAATAATAAAGAAGAACTCTTTTATTGAATACCGGTAAGGACCAAATACAGATTCATTGAATCAGGCATTATGCCCACTAACAATTGTGTGGTAAAGATAAAATTGAAGCATGCTGCATTAGATGGGTATTTCCACTTATCAATAAATTAATAATAAATGAGTTTAGAAGTATCTATCTGATACCTGACTGGATCACTGGTTGGATAACAGACAGGAAAAATGGTTGTGTTGCTAACTGAATCACTAACTATATAACCACATAGATCACTGATTGGATCACTAACTAGATAACTGACTGAATCAATGACTAGATAACTGACTGAACCACTAAGTAGATAACTGACTGGAACACTGACTAGATAACTGCAGGGACTGTGTTTTAGGCGAAGTTGAGCGATAACTTCGCTTTAAAATATTTCACTTCGCCCTTCCCGCCCAGAGAAGCGAAGTTCAAGTCGCCCTAAAATCGGATGAAAGGAAAACATAATTGGCAATAAAGTGCGCCGAGGTTATACATCTCGGTTATGTAAAGTCTGTAAACACAATATGCAATACACAGGATGTCACCGGGAGGCACACGCGGCGAAACGTGTCCATGACAACAAAAGATGATCACTCGATTTCAGATTGAAGCCGCAGAATAAGCTGCTAATTGTTTGCATTTAATGTGATTGCAGTAAACGATAATTAAAGAATGAAAGAGCAATAATTAAAGTTGACCGAAATCGGAGATCAGAGAGCCCGAAGACTTCGTAAAACAGTGATAAATATTTTTCGAATTACAAACCTAATTACGTGTCAGTCGGCGCGTGGCGTGATTGACATCTGTCAGTAGCTAATAAACATACGACGCTCCGCCTACTGTCATACTTCTGTTTGTTGCAGGCGAACAACACTGAAATTGAAATTCACCGAGATTTTGACTGACAAAGCAGAACTTTCGAACTCGAGACGCATATCACAGATCGAGCCGACGCACGGGACACTTTTTTATGCGGGTCAAACTCGAGTTTTTCTTGATTTTCGCGGGTCAAAACACGGAACCTCGGGTCAACCGAACGCCCTCGGTACTTTATAAGGAGATGTCTTATCCAGTAATTCATGGTTTGGGATAAAAATCGTTTCAAAATTTTTATTGCCATCACAATGCAGACTACCCATTACTCCCGACGTTTATTTTTCAATCGGGATCTGCTTACTAATCATTTTAATAGATGCATTTCTCTTTCATTAAAAACATATAAGTTAAATATAAGACCCTTGACAAACTATTAAATCTGTTGTTTGATAAAAATAGCAGACAACTCTTTTAGTACATTTTGAAATGTGTTAAAGGGAGGTATTACATTTAACCAATTTTTAAATTTTTTATGTCAAAATACATAGTTTTAAAAAATACTGCCCCTGATTTTAAGTCTTTTATCTACTGATCAATATAAATAACACTTCATTGTAAGTTTGAGAGTTTTTTAAACTCTGTAGTTTGTCAAGTTGAAGGAACTACATATAATTTTTTTTTAACTCTAAATGCTCACATACGTGAAAAGGCGGCTCCAGGAAGAAAGAAATCCAAGAAATATTAAGTACTGGTTATATGAGGAAAGATTTGTTGTGTCAAGTTGTCAAACATTTTGCAGTAAAACTGTGCAAATATGTACTGTATTGTTGAAACGTTGCACCATTTTTATTTATGTCATAAAAATTTTAATAATAAATAAAAAGATAATACTACAAAAATGGAACTAAATAAACTGTTATTGTTATTTAATGCATGTAAGCAATGTCCTCAGGGATTTTTCTAGACCTCTAAAAAGGGCAGGGTGCTGCTAAAAAGGGGCAGGGTGCATTTTGCGCGTTGCGTACCTTTGTCTATGAAAATCATAAGGTAGATTTCCATGGTTTTTGTTGTAATGTCTACATTGTAAGTTACTATGTGCAGAAAGATTTGCAATGAATGTGAATGTCAGGAAAAAGCATTAATACCTGTTGGTATATATAACATGCTTATCATTTATAAATACATGTAGTTTGTTTTATGTTTGCATACATTATTTTTGTCTTGAAAGTTTTCTTGATTAGAAATATACCATAAAGATACTAGTCTATTGAATAATTTAATAATTCTGGTGCATATCTGTCATTATACATTCATTATATTACTAAACGTATCGTTGATACTCGTGTATAAATGCATAATTTTTTTTAATCCGGACCCCTCCCCCGAGAATCGTGGGTGCATATTATACAAAGGTGTAGACAATTTTCCAACTTCAAAATAACTTTGTTTACGATTTTCGCCATTTTGGTAAAGGGAAACTACTCTACGCGCTGACTGTCTACGCTAAATTCTGAGATTGCCGTTACGTTCTGCAAAAGATCGAGTGGTTTATTTTTCTTTTAAACAAAATTAATATCATACAAATTTAATAGTATTTTGATGAAATAAATATAACAAAATCATAGATATTCTGATAGGCGTACTGTTATCTTCAACTGAGATCAAACTGTGAACAACAAAATTGACACGAGGTGCCACGCTAATTGCCGATAATTACTGGCCATTAATCCGCATTTAATAAGCAGCAGACTTTGTTTTAAGATATGTTTTTTCACCTTTTTTATTCTGTTTTGCAGTTTGCTTTAATTGCTGACCTATCTAATTGTTGTTTGTTACGATTCGGTCGGCCGTCGTCTGCATGCCGATACTTCATACATGCCTCGGGCAAATACACAGCACCTGTGTATAGTCGGTGCGTGTCATAACTTCGTATCGATTGACAATTATTTGGGATGGTATTTTGACAGATGATTGATGGGCAGTTCGTTTAGAAATACTTAATTAATGGTAAAAGGGGCGGTGCTAAAAGGGCAAAGGGGTGCTGAAGAAAAGCAAAAGGGCGGCAATTTCGGGCAGAAGGGCGGCGCTAAAAATGGGCAGGGCGCTGCGCCCTGCTATTACGCTCTAGAAAAATCCCTAGTCCTGTCTCATGTTTGCCGAACTGCTCCTAAAATTTCAAAACTTCTCCCTATTTCCCCAGGAGGGGGAAGTCACTTCTCCCTAATTTTCCAGGCTAAGGTAGTCCCTGTAACTGACTGCACCACTGATATCTTGCTAGATCACTGACTAGATAACAGACTTAATCACTGACTAGATAACTGACTGGACCACTAAGTAGATAACTGACTGGAACACTAACTAGATAACTGACTGAATCATTGACTAGATAACTGACTGGACCACTAAGTAGATAACTGACTGGAACACTGACTAGATAACTGACTGCACCACTATTATAGATATCCTGCTAGATCACTGACTAGACAACAGACTGGATCATTGACTAGATAACAGACTGGATCACTGACTGGATAACTGACTGCACCACTAAGTAAATATCTTGCTAGATCATTGACTAGATAACTGATCAGATCACTGACTAGATAACTGACTGGATCACTGACTAGATAACTGTCTGGACCATTAAATAGATAACTACCTGAATCACTGACTAGATAACAAACTGGATCACTGACTAGATAACTGACTGGACCATTGAGTAGATAACTGACTGGATCACTGACTAGATAACTGACTGGATCACTAAGTAAATATTCTGCAAGATCACTGACTAGACAACTGATCAGATCATTGACTAGACAACTGACTGGATTACAGACTAGATACCAGCTGAATCATTACTACCCATGAAGTTGAACACTAGCATTTGAAGGTTTCAAGTCGTGTCAAAGTCACCTTTCACAAACCGACATCAAAGAATGCTGCTTCTCTACATGACGCATGTCAAGTTGAGTTCAGTAAAGTGCATTTTCTAATCAGTTTGTTGGACAGCCAATATTAAAGATTCCTCATTGATTTATGTAAAACTTTTTAAATAATATCCAAATTTACGAATTTTATGGTGATTTAAACCTATGTATGTACTGTACCCGTGTACACGCCAATATGCGTAAGCGATAAAACCAATAACATGACTGTGTACTGTGATTTATCTTCCAGTATTTTGGTCGACATTATTTCGACTACATATTGTGTAAACAAAACTACTATAAAACAAAAGGAATACAAACTGTATACAACTAGAGCTATCACTAAAGGTGATGAATGTACCCCCCACATGCACTGACACAGTACACTGAATTTGACACACACAAGACTGCATAATTATGTGGACTGTATGTATACAGTATAGTAACAAAAAACAAAGTCCCATAACTATGCAGAATATTTATCAAAAAGAATGTAACATGCACCATGCACAACTAGGGTTGGTACTGATCACTTGAGTGAAGTTTCATTAAATTGTGTGCAAGGGTTTGGTAGATTAGGCACGCACAAGATTGCATATGCAGGCTGTATGTACATAGTATGTTAACAAGAAACAAAGTCCCATAACTCTGCAATTTTTGTCGCTGAAAGAACCTTACATGCCCCATGCACAACTACTGTTGTTACTGATCAGTTGTGTGAAGTTTCATTAAATTGTGTCAAGGGGATGAGGAGAGATGGTGCGCACAAGATTGTGTCTATGTATATAGTATAGTAACAAAAAAACAAAGTCCCATAACTCTGCAAATTTTTTTTCTAAAAGAACCTAACATGCCCCATGCACAACTACTGTTGGTACTGATCACTTGTGTGAAGTTTCATTAAATTGTGTCAAGGGGATGAGGAGACATGGTGCGCACAAGATTGTGTCTATGTATATAGTATAGTAACAAAAAAACAAAGTCCCATAACTCTGCAAATTTTTTTTCTTAAAGAACCTAACATGCCCCATGCACAACTACTGTTGGTACTGATCACTTGTGTGAAGTTTCATTAAATTCTGTCAAGGGGATAAGGAGAGATGGTGCGCACAAGATTGCGTCTACGGACAGACGACCAGACGGACAGACAGACGGACAGACAGACAGACAGACAACCTGAAACCAGTATACCCCCCCTTACAACTTTGTTGTCGGGGGGTACAATAATGGTAAATTTCACGCAGATCATAAACAATATATTGACTATTTGGTTCGCTGCGAACCTTCGATTTCACATGTCAGCATTTGTGACGAACTTTTAGAAAACTGTCCGATTTCTATAATGAACAGATACAATCATAAGCGAAGGCGGGACCCTAAATTTAATGCAAGCGAAGGCGGGACCCTAATTGCATTTTCATTGGACACAATGCTGTTCGTTTCAACAGCGGAATGGCAGTGAACCGTACTGACATGTCAAATGTAACCCGCAGCTTTTCCTGTGACTGACGTCATTCAGATCAAAAGATACCGGCTTGTTGCCTTCAAACGCTAAAGTTCAACTTCGGGCGTAGTAACTAGATAACTGGCAGGGTCACTGACTGATTGATTGGCTTGATGGCTGACTATGACATTGATCAACATGCTAGAAACAGTCAGTTGCACGCAATAACATAAAAATCCTGTATCATGCAAAAGCAATATTTTCAGTGAAGGAAATCAAAAAGCTCACTGCCAGATTAGAAAATATAATAACATGTAAACCTTAATGTACTATAATGAAGACTGCATGAAAAACAGTTATAAGTTTAAAGATGCAAAGCAATCTTAGATAACTTCAAAAGTTTCATTTAAAATTATTATATGTATCTTTAAGATAAAAAGATGCCAGTTCCTTGAAAAAGAAAACTGTTATCAAGGGAGTGTGTTTTACTGTTACTTGGTTAATTATTTTTTTCAGTTTTGTTGACTGGCACAATAATACATCAAAGCAAATTATACCTGATCACCTGTACTCTGCACTTACATCTATATTGGCAAATTAAAATGTTTTAGAATAACTAGTTTAATCTTCCATAACCTTTATAAATGGTCATTAAACTCTAAAATATGTAAATACATTTACTGCCATGGCATATATCCAATATTCAACAAAGAATACGGAAGACATTTTAATAGTTAAATAACATACTTATTCAAGTTTTAGAAAGACTTGTGTCCTTCATAAGTTGTCTTCTAAAAACACATTACACTTTCCACATGTTAAAAAACCTCTTCAAACTAGGAACTTTCTTCAAATCATATTGAATAAATTAACTTACTCTGAAGGGAGTTTTCAAACATAAAATTTCCATCAAGTTAATGTTACTATGAATAATGAACTACAAATGTAAGGAACAGAGGAATAATCTTTGATGTTGTTCTTTTGTACTTTATTCTAAGTATCTTGCTGTACTTTATTCTAAGTATCTTGCTGTACTTTATTCTAAGTATCTTGCTGTACTTTATTCTAAGTATCTTGCTGTACTTTATTTTAAGTATATTTCTGTACTTTATTCTAAGTATCTTGCTGTACTTTATTTTAAGTATCTTGCTACATACATTATACTAAGTATCTAGCTGTACTTTATACTAAGTATCTTGCTGGTAACCAGTTAAAACAAGTTTATGTTTCTATATGAATAAAAAACAAATGTTTTTGGAGAATGAAAGCAATTACTATTAGCTTACCTCATATGTGACACCATCTGACCATGTATAACGCCCCTTGCCATGCATAAAGCCCTCTGCAAACTGGCCTTTGTATTCATGCCCACCTGAGAAAGTTGCTTCCCCTTCCCCATGGTACACGCCTCGTACTTTTTCTCCTGAGTAACTGGAAGTGAAATCACACTATCACAATATAAGAGGAATAACAAACCAGGACAGACTGTCATGCAGTTATAAAACAAAATAGAAGTCAATCCTATAAAGTACCTTGACACAACAAAATCATGCACACTAGCTGAAAAATTCAAAATTACTCAAACCACCTGTCTGGTTAAATGAGAGACCTTTGAAATTACTGCTCTGTAATAATGACAGTAAATTTTGATGATGCAAGAACATTTTAGAAATAATGGCTTGTGTCCTAAGAACTGTGATGTTTATAAACAGCACTTAAGAATTTCTGAAAAATTTGAATACTTAATTTATCTTACATTATACCCCATTATCAATGTTATGTACAAAGGTAATAGACACTAAACAGATTAAAAACACTGTTGTTTTTTATTGCTAGATTTTATAGTTGATAATTTTTCCCCTAAATTTCAGACAAAAAAAAAACCTCCAAAATAATGGATCAAAAGTAAAAAAGTTAGCAAAGATTTCTCATTTATGTAGAACCTGTTACAGCAGTAACTTAATTTCTATTATCTCATTTTCAAAATTCTGCCATGTAAGCTACAACTGATTAACATTGCAAATTAAGTATTTTTTTAGAAATCTGAACTGAAATACATGAAATGAACAAAAGTAAACACATGGAATAATATTTTTTTAAGATACCCAATTCAATAATTCAAACAAAAATGATGGGGCAATACATAACTGACTCTGAAGCTTATCTATTCCTCTGTATTCAATGCAGAAAATTACACAGATAAAGAACTAAATAAGAGTTTAATCTTTTGCTTGTCAATATTATTCATTAATGTTGTGACTACTTATAAAACCAACATCTTTCAAATGCTTTATTTTCTTTTTAAGTCAAAACTTCCCACTCATAGCATCATCCAACAGAAAAACACAAATGAAGTATTCATGATGGTATGTATAAAAAGCACCTTGTTATGTCCTTATCCATTCATCATGTATCCACAACACTATCCCACAAAATATTTATTACTCAGGTGGTTACAATATACTCAAAAGCCTGCAACTCTCTTCCATATGCAGCACTATATCATATACTTCCCTCTAGTGGAATATTCAATATATCTATCAATATTTCTTTAACACTGAACACGAAACAGAAAACCAATATTAAGCAGGTACCTAAACGTAATTCTTTGATTACCTGTAATGTCAATGAACCGTAGCTATTGAAAATTGTATGTTTAATTAATTTAAGATTGTTATGTGCAAATAACAAACAAGGTCTCATGAAATACACTGAACAGATAGGGTCAGGGAAAATCAGCTTTACCTTAAAATATACCCTAGTTCTATTTCTTTTAAAACCAAATGACTGAAAGATTTAAACAGAATAAGGCAAGTATTTCAAAGTTCCTGCATGCTCTAGACCACTGAAATAATCACTGTTCAATATAAATTAAAGGTAAATTTATCACATTTAAACATTACTTCCTTTTTAATATTAAAGATATGTTGATCTCAAATATTAAAATGTAGTTAAATGCATACAGAGGATCTTACATAAATGTCTTTTCATACTGAACTTATTAAACAAAATGAATAAAATGTTAGGCCATTTCTACACAACTTGTTTAAAAATGCAATATGGAAAAACAAAAAATTTTATGTAAGGTTCTTTTTATCATATGTTTTCTTTTTCTGCTTAATGTGGCATTATTCTATACCTATTTTATCTATCCAATCGCAAACGTTCATTTGCAACACGTGACCATACAATATATTACGATATTTGGATGCACGTGCATACAAAATTAAATCCTGTATTTTCTGTATTTGGACGCACGCGCGTTAAAAAAAATCCTGTATTTTCTGTATTTAGACAGTTCAACAGTCTAATGTTAAACATACCATAAAGCCCGAAACGCGTGAAAAAGTTCCATATGTAAATTGGATGAAGTAGGCGCTCTATGTACAGGGTTTGATTATGCATCTTGAAATCTGGATTTAATTTGAGTTTTTTTTGTTTACAACACACAAAAACGATTCAAGGGATAACGTTTTGCTATCTGATTTAGATATTAAAACATTCGTTAATAATCAAAAACTTAAAAATACAGTAAAAAGGATCATCAGATGTTGGAATATTTGAAAAGTCGCTTAAAGAAGCCGTTCCGAACGAAGCCTAGAAATTGGTATCAGCCCTGACTGTCAGAATAGCTACCTCAGCAGTTTTTATTTAACTATTAAGAAACAAAATGGAGAAGATTATGAATGGCAACGGACGGGACGTCAGCATCCAAAACATGTCTGCTCTGTAATTCAGTTTTGGTCGGATCTTCACCACACTTGCTGACAATGTTTGTGGGCATTACATCTGGGCCAATTTCGATAACCAGCTAAATTGTACCAGGCACTCTTTGATTATAGTCTTTGAATTACTCGAAAAATGGGGAATTTAGCCTTGTCCGCTCTTTTAAGTCGAATAGTTTTCATCCAATCTTCACCAAACTTGCTGACAATGTTTTTTGGCATATAATATCTCAGCCAAGTATTATTACCACCCAAATCGCCAAATGGCTGTTGTAGGGAGGTTGCACCAATACTTTTTTAATGATGATACGCAGAAAAAATAACATTCAATGAATTACGTATATTACTTATGAAGTGAAATAAATATAGAATAAAAAGGTTATTTAAGGTCTAACATTGTTCTGTATAATATATATAAATTTGCACTCATACCAAGCTGGGAAAAACTAGAAAAGGCAGGAATACAATATTCAGTGAAACATTTTTAATTTAAACTATTATTATAGTAAGATAAAATAGATATAGAATAAAAAGGTTATTTAACATTTTACTGCACAATACGAGATATATTTGGACTCATACCCGGCTGAGAAAACAATACTGAACTCGCCTGTAGCGACACGTCCAATATGGTTTTCTCAGTTGGGTATTCGTCCAAATATATCTCCATATTGTACTGAACAATGTTATTAATAACCTAATATTATTGCACATCTTACTGCACATAGTCTGTTTTTGGTGAATGTTTTATAAAAGCAATTTTCGGATGCTGTGTGTTTAAATGTGTTAAATTAACGATAATGCCACATAAATATATATTTGAAGCTGATGCTTTAGAAATAAAGAAATCAGACTGAAAAAATAATAGTTATATTCTTCAATCTTCTATGCAGTGATCACCCTTACCTATAGGTAGAGATTTCTGAAGTTGAAGGGAAGCAACTCCTATGTGCAGTTTGACTTCTCTTAAAAAGACTGCCCCAGTCAAAATAAGAAAAGTCATATTTGGAAAGTTATTTTTTCATACTGGCAACAGGAAGTGTCTGGTATTCTGGGTTAAAAGCTATAATTTCCTCCACCCTTTCTACACACACATCTACTTCAGCTGGATTTTTACTTGAAAAATGTGCATAATTCCACTTTAAATTAAACAAAATAATTTCTTCAACAACATCAATGTCAAAATATAATTTGATACACTAGTGTAAGAATAAATTATGACATCCAATATGTGATATAAATTCGATACGTTAAAAATATACATTGGCCTGACTTGGCTTCATTTTTCTATAAATGCCTAGAGCTATAATAATTCTGAAGGGTCAAAACGAGTTGATAATCATACTTTAAAGGTATACTTATACTGAAAACACCCTTGCAAGTTATAAACAAGAGCTGTCTGTTGACAGCACGCTCAACTATTCGAAGAATTATATTACCAGAGATTTTCAGACAAAAGAAGAAAAATAGATAAGACAAACAATGTACCTGTATTTGTGGATTTGGATAAGTCTTGCACTTTATGGCAATGTGTGACCATGATGGTAAGCAAGTGTTCAAAGTTTTAAAGCCATATATGAAACAGTTTAGACAAAATATGGAATGGTATGCAAAACTTAACTAATTTCTATGTCAAAAACGGGCCATAACTGAACTAAATTCCTTGTCCTAGTTATGTAGTCTTGCCTACATATATGTAGACTATGATGGTTAACAAGTGGTCAAAACTGCAAAGCCATATGATAAATAAGTTAGGCAAAATGTGGACTGGTATGAAAAATTTAACTGATTTCAAAGTCCAAAAAGGGCCACAATTCAGCCAAAAAAGTTGACAGAGTTATACATTCTTGCCTACAGATGGAAACCATGATGATAAACAAGTGTTCAAAGTTTCAAAGCTACATGTCAAATAGTTTTGACAAAATGTGGACTTGTATGAAAATTGTACCAATTTCAAGTCCAAAAAGGACAATAATTCAGCCAAAATAGTTGACAAGAGTTATGTACTCTTGCCTACAGACAGAGACTTTTATAATAAACAAGTGATAAAAGTTTTAATAAGTTAAACAGTTCACCCAAAATATGAACTGGTATGAAAAACTTAACCAAGATTTGTAAGTTAAAAGGGGCCATAATTCAGCCAAAATCCTTGAAAGAGTTATGTACTCTTGCCTAAAACTGGACATGGTGATGGTACACAAGTGTTGAAAGTTTCAAAAGGTCTAATTGTGGACTGGTTTTATGCCCTTTTATGCATAATTTTTACTAAGTCAAAGGTCATAACTCTGGTTTGGCTAATTGAAATCTCTAACAAAAATGCGCACAACTTCACATCCTGAATAATATTTCTGTAATGATTCATTATCCTAGGTCAAATACTTTTTGAAATACGTGCGACATGACACAAACTTTTAGGCTCTTTCTATGCATACTTTTGACTAAGTCAAGAAGAGTCAAGGGCAAATGCTATAACTATAGTCAGGCTGTGCGAGATCCCAATTAAAACGTCAGGTATACAACTTCACATGCTTATTAACAATTCTGTGAGGTTCTGTCAAGGAATATTATTCTTGTACCCTTTACTTCTGTTTATTGATTCCTGTATTACAGTATATATTTCAAATGTCTTCAGCTGTTTAGGAGTTATGTGCACAGTTTTTGATGGTGGAGGAAGATACCTGGTGCCCTTCTTGGCATTATTTTAGGCAGGAGTGGGTACCTGGGTAGAACCACTGACTATAAGTCAGCTGAATGGATCTGACACATGAAAGAATTACACATCCTAAGCAAGGTCTCAAACCCCAAGTAGTGAGGGGCAAAAAGTAAAGCAAGGCTGAGTGATGGTTCTTGTATAATGCACACCTTTTAAT
Source organism: Mercenaria mercenaria (assembly GCF_021730395.1). NCBI lineage: Eukaryota > Metazoa > Mollusca > Bivalvia > Venerida > Veneridae > Mercenaria > Mercenaria mercenaria. The sequence continues at coordinate 33,450,368 of NC_069363.1, forward strand.
GTACCGGTATTCTGTCATTGTGTGAAAGTTTGAAATTATTTGCTACAGATTTCAAGTTGTTCTCTGGCCAGAATTAAGTGTTACGAGTAAATTTGTTAAAGGGAGACTAAAAAGTAACCATGCTATAATGATGGTTCTTGTAAAATACACTGCCTCTCAATTTTCTCTATCACAGTCCAACTATTATTGTACGCGAGTCACGATATTGTGACAATTTTTGCACAGGCCAATATATCTCTCCTCCATGTACAACACAGGAAGGACCTTTTCCTTGGTGAACCTTCCGCGACAATTCTACGCGGCAATTTTTAAATTGTATTTTAACTATTAAAAAAACCCAAATATATTAGTGAAATTTTAAGATAACTGGAAAAAATATCCATTTTTTTCCTTCCATTCAATTTATGTTTATGTGAATAAACAGCAAAACATGAGTTTGTTACTGTTTTAAACAACGCAACCTAAAGTTTACACACAATTTTACATGGCTCCGATTCGTGTCACGTATTCGATAATGACCAACCGCACTGTCAGCTGTACTAACTGCACTGTCAGCTGTACTGAGTGTAATGGTAGACAATCATGTATACCACTTGCTGCTATTTTCGCGTTACATCTGGTCTGGTGGTATTTTATTTTTGCACCCTATTTTTGTAAACGTAGGTCAATTATTTTTAAATGCCCTCGTTGATCATTTCTCAAAGTAAAATCTGTAATGAATTGTGTGTTGTCCATATATTTGATGGAATTACCCTTCCACTGTGTTAATTTTACATTGCAATAATTTTTAATGTCTTACTCACAAAATTTAATTATTTTGAAAATTTAGGGGTCCTATACATTTTACACTTTCACAGGAAGTGCTTTATCAAGTCGGATGCCTTACCGCGAAATTAGGATAAACTCCCTTGGCGAAAGTGAAAGTCACATGCACCGGAAACATGATGGATTTAAAAGTAAACAAGGACTAGAAAAATGATTTTCTGCTTGCAATAAGAGTGGTAAAGAAAAGGTTTACGAAGTTAGTAGGAAATAATAGCAACATAATATTGTTCTTCTTTCCTTTATTCATTTATTCCCTTAGTACCGCGGAAATATGTGCAAACAGGCTAAATACAGCGGGGTAGCCAAATGAAACATGAAGTGTTTACGCTTTAAAATGTGTTTTACTGTTATGTTTAAACCATAAAATGATTCTTGTAAAATACACTGCCTCTCAATTTTCTCTATCACAGCTTTAAAATGTGTTTTACTGTTATGTTTAAACCATAAAATGATTCAGTTTTATTTTGTTTTCAAATTATATGGACTAGACTACGTATGGTTGCTACTGGGCACAGATGCTGATTCTTAGTATACATGTTCAATAGCCAGGATATAGGGAGAGCAGTTGTGTCTTATTAAAATGTTATCATTAAGACTTGTCTACTGCTAATGATTTTTGGGGTAGTTGACCAGTAATCCAGCCGACTGCACCAAAAATTGCTGCCGTCCGAGCTCTGATGTCAACCAACAATAATCCAAGTAATGGAATGGATATAGCCACTGCATTTTCTGGGTTAAGCAACTGAAATGGCATACTACGATTAACGTATTTGCATCATCTTACCTTTCAACTATCAGTTCTGAGAGAGTTGGTTCATCGTAAACTGGTTCAGGTGACGGATCTTTCGGTGGAGCTTCGTCTGTCGTTTGTTCCTGCAATTCTGTGGACTCTGAATCCTCTGGCTGTGGTGTTTCACTTGGACCAAGTGAATTTAGTGCATCATCTAACTTTTTAGCACTTCTTTTTTCACCTTTTTTGGTTTTACCTTCTTTAGTTGCCATGTCGAAAATTTGCAACCACTGTAAACAGTTACAGGACCGCACTTAAGATAAAAAAAGAGTATTTTTTCATTCAACTTTGTTTTAAAAAATAACAGTATAAGTCATGGATTGACAAATTTTTAATAATAGTATTACTCTACTTATATTTTTATTTATTTACTTACAATTCTTTTATTTTTAGGTTTATATTTATTTATTTATATTAGGCTATCCAAACGGCAAACGTGTAGTTCGTGACAACAGCAGGTGCCCGCCAGAACAGCGACAGCTATGTTGTCATTTGCGAATGTTTTTCTGTACCCAAAACGCCAACATTAAATCGCCCCTATTGGATGTACGCACGTATTGAGTGTACACTATACTGACTAAAGGTTAGAGTTAGGTTTAATAGTATACATTCAATGCGTGCGTACACTCAATGCAGGGGAATTAATGCCGATCTCACGCAAAACCTGAAAAAGCATTTATAACGTAAAATACTTTATCTCCCAGATTTGTTCTGTGAAGCACTTAGCCTATCTAAGGGGCCGCTAGAGCTTTAATAGTTTTTTTTTATTTAAACGACGTTTTCTTACGAACCACTTGATGGATATTCATCAATCTTGGTCTGTAGCATCACTGTATGGTTCTCTCCCAAAATTTTTCAATGCATTCACTTGGTCCCTTGTAGAGGCCACAATAGATAAAAATATAAAAATGCCATTAAACAATTTCTCTTCAAGAACTGATGAATAGATCTTAATCAAAATTTATCTGTAGAATCATTATATGGTCCTCTCCAATACTTTTTCAAATGGCCGCACTTGGCCCCTTTACGGACCACCAAAGCTGAAAATAGTAAAATATCCTTTAAACAACTTCTTATCAACTGCTTAATTGATCTTCATCAAACTTGGTTTGTAGCATCATTATAACTTTATCTCACAAGTTTGCCCTAATGGGACACTTGTTCTCTCTTACGGGCCCATAGAGCTAAAAATAGAAATACCTTTTAATGACTTGTTCTCATGAGCTTCCTGCTCGGACGGATCTTCATTGGATTTGGTCTGTAGCATTATTAAAAGTCCTCTCTCAAGTTTGTTCAAATGGGGGACACTTAGGCCTTTTTGGGCCAAAAGCGCTAAAAATAGAAATACATTTAAACAACTTCTACTCATGAAATGCTTGAAAGATCTTCATCAAACTTTACCTGTAGCATAATCATATAGCATTATTATATACAGTCCTCTGTTAAATTACTTCAAATGAGGACACCTGGTCACTTTTGGGGGCCACTAGAGCCAGAAATAGAAAATATCTTTAGATGAGCTTTTCCCTTGAACCACTTGATGGATCGTCATTAAATTTTTCAGCAGTATCCTTGTAAGGTAATTTCTTTCTCAAATTTGTTGAAATAGGGGCACTTCACCTGTTTTTTTTATACTAGAACAATTGTTATCATGAATGGTTCAGTGTTTCATAAATATTTTCAAAGTAAAATAGTCAATATCTGGTGAGCAACTTAAGGCCATAATGGCAATCTTGTTACCTTTAGAAAGAATGTTCCTATTATATAAAACTGTGATATAGAGATATTTTCTGATATGTTGCGAAGTATTTAGTAGCAAAACATATTACAACGGGTACTTCTGTGTGTTTTTATATTTACACGATCAAATAACTGTTCTTGAAAGTTAATAATAACTGTCAAGTGAAATTCATTACTTTACAAAAATATAAAAACAACAGAAAAGCGAATTGTGTTTGATTTCTTTTGTCAGGAGAGTATAGCAAGACGTTTATATGTATGTTTAAGCATTACTCACCATTTTTTAATATACCAGTAAACATAGGTTATTTTCCTACAAACATTTATAAAACAAAAATTAACAAAGATATTGTGCCTTAAAGGAAAGAAAGAGCTTTCGGTTATACATATTTAAAACATCTGGTATATTTTTAAAAAAATCCTTTGGGAACATAGGCTTAGCAACGAAATAGAATGTTAGCAGGTCTTGGAGCAGCAGTCAGATGACGTCTTGGTCAAGTCCTATCCACAGACCTTCAGAGTCCATTCAATAGGTGTGTAATAGAGTTCCGCTTAAGCCGGTGCTGGGGGCGTGAGAGGTGTTGTACATTTCATTACCTCTCATGAAACCGAGTTTGTTACTGTTCTGCTTGGTTGCACTCTAAGGATTTTTTACAGATTTTGAGCGCGCGTGTGTGTGTTCGGGTTTAGTGTCTTTTTCAACAATTTTTCAGTCATGTAAAAGACGGTGTCTACTTGTAGCAGTGCGCACAATGCCCAACTTTATAGTGCTGCATCACTGGAATGTCACGCCGTAGACACGTGACATGATACCATACGCAGTCACATTATGCTGACACCGGGCTGAACAGTCCTAGTACTAGCCTCTTAATGTTGAGCGTCAAGCGAGGAATCTACTAGTACCATTTTTCACGTCTTTGGTATGAGGCGACCAGGGATCAAACCCACGACCTACCGCACTCGAAGTGGGCACTGTACCAAGATTTTATTCACAACTATATATTTACATTCACTAAATATTTTGTATGGAAAGAAAAAAGCATTTATTTGCGTATAAACGACATTGGCGTAACGATATCAAGGAGGACCTTTTCCGCGAGACAGCACGCGCAATCCGACGTCATTTTACAAATAAAACACGAACAAAATGTCGTCGTTAAAAAAATTCTTCCAAAAATGGACTTCAAAATTTCAAAAAATACCAGCCAATTAAGACCAGCTAAAACTAATTTTTCTCACGGTGAAGATCAAAATTGAATCGACACGACTACATGTTTCTTCATTGGATTTAACGATCATATAATCTGGAGCTCCTACACTAAAGCAAACATCAACATGATAGAGATGTTCCAGAGGCGTGCAATACGATGTGTGAACGTATACCTATTCCCATCTTGAGCGTTACAATAATGCTTGGAATTTTGGGCTGATGGTCTCTAAAACGTCCTAGATTTGACTTTAGGCGTATAATATATAGCTGGAACAACTGATACGGGGACTGGAATAGGCATTTATCTTAGTTTATCTTGTTGTTTAATCGAAGCGTATGCCGTAGGTTATTCCGCCATTATCCACACGCTTTTGCCATACAGTTTAAATCGTCTTTTGTCAGTGAAAGTTTCGGAAACCATTTGTTGTATTTTTTGTTGGAAACAATTGTTCTACCACGAAATTATTGCCTGCATCTGTTTTTGAATGGAAAATATCTACATTAATGTTACATTTTGCCGTGTAAAATGACTAAATCTAGGCTTGTTTTACCTAGAGAGAAAGATGTCATTTTTATATGCTAATTGCCTTTAGATTTAGAGTATTTAGATCAAAGATTTTATGACATATTTTGATAAATTTAGCAAGTCGTAACTGTAAACTGTTGCCTGAAATTACTTTTTTTATCATATTGCTTTGTTCTTCACCATTTAAAAGTGTGTTAAACCTAGGGTATTTTTTCTGAAGTTTTTTACTGAAAGTTTGGAGCCAGAATCAGTTTCAAAGCAGTGTTTGCCACTAATTGTAAATTCGTTGTCGGCCTTTTTAAAAAAATTCATTGTTATTATAATTTAAATACATCATATTTTCACACATCAGATTTACGATTGAATTAATTGTTAGAGTTTAAACAGCAATCTCGTTTGAGTCATTCTCTACGCGCAAAAATAATGTTTCTTACAGATCTTGTGATTTATTGCTCTCTTTAGGGACAACATGCAGGGAGGCTGACCATCAGCTAATTATCATGTAATTTGAGCTAGTGATAAGACTGAATGGAAACCCTGATTATATCAGACTTAAGATAGTTCTAAGTACCTCAAATTATCTTAAATGCTCGTTTTTCTACATAGTATCACCATCTTGAACATTTTTCTTCGTTTCATTGCTTCTTTATCTGAATTTTACCTTTAAAAACAGTAATGTTTAAAGCTTTAACTTTTATTTTCTTCTCAGTTATTACTTATTTTTAATTACCTATTCGACTAGTTTGAATGAATTTTCACTGTACCAGACAATGTTTATTACCACGATTTTTTTGCTCTTGTGATAGCAGATGCCTTTTCGCCGAAACACAGTGATTTGTAAGAAATAAAGCATATAGTAATCATGTATTTTATATTCCCATAAAATCCATAAACAATATTTACCATTTATAAGACGCTATAGTGAATACATAACTAATAGCAAAACTAAGGTCCGCTAAATATGGGCTAATGTTTCAAAATACAATGTATTACCATATTTGGCCTGGTGGCAAAAATTGTAGAGGAAAAGAAGGTATCCATCAATGCACAGTTCCTTACACATAAACATGTTCCCTACCTATTATGCATAGCAGAATTTCCTGTCAACCAATTCTTTTTCAAATACTCTGCTGAATTAGGCACTTGTTGCTTTGACAGTTGCACGTAGAGGTAGCAGTAGACATTTGCCATTCTAAGCGTGACGTCACTACTTTTGTCAGTGCGTCAGTATGAACGCCCTACCGTAGTATACACAATGGGTATGTGCAGTTTCGCATCTGACCCACTTCAAGACATTCATTTCGTTGATGTAAGCTGTATTCTTAACAGAAGTTTATAATTCCAGAGCATTAAACTGAATATCAGTTTGAAGGAAAACAGAGCATTCGGTTTTGAGACTTACCTTTATGTTAAGATTTTGACCTGTCCATTTTGTATCAAAGAAACTGCCAACTGCTATCTTAATATTAACATTCCGCCGACATGCACTTCAGTAAGAGCGTCAAGGGAAACGAGTTTCAAGATTTAAGATTTAAGATTTTATTTAGATCATAAATTATAAGTCTCAAACCCGAAGGCTCTGTTTTCCTTCAAATTGATATTCAGTTTAATGCTCCGGAATTATAAACTTCTGTCAAGAATACAGCTTACATCAACGGAATGAATGTCTTGAAGTGGCTCAGATGCGAAACTGCACATACCCATTGTGTATACTACGGTATTACAACCATGTGAAGGACATTCAGCGACCGGGCATATAGCTACTAGGCCTATTTTTAGCCATTCCCGAATAAAGTCTGACTAAGTAAATTCCGTCATGCCGGTTTCCAAAAAATATATTTTTAAAAAACGTTATTCATTTATCATACGGACACGTCATCAATCATTTTTATTTTCTATTGTTGTACTTATATATACATTAGCACGCGTAAACCAGAACACAAATACGAAAGTTAAATATCGGATCTGATCATAAGGATACACACCTATATACAAATATTCTTTCTGAAAATATACACAGCGATGGCAATTGGAATTCTGGAGAGCATTTGTTTTGTCCTTAACTGGTCAGTCATTGTGCTTTGTTTATTCATGAAGGTACCACAGATAAAATCTTCTTTTGGGTCGATGGATACGAAGGGTATCAGCCTAGGCAGCGTTTTGCTAGAAATGCTTGGGTAAGAATATAACCTTTTCATTTATCTACTACATGCAACTGTTCAGTGATATACAAACTTATAAGCTGGTAAATTCCTCCGCACTTGTAATGATTCCTTTTTTTCCAAACCAAAAGTGGATAATGTAATTCGGCATTTTCGTTTTCAGTTGTTTCAAGTTGATAACATTTTTAAGGGTGATTCAGTTATGAATCTTTAGAATGGCCCGTTATCTGATAAAAAAGAATATAAATCAATGATTTGAAAGGTCAACATATTGACACTGATTCATTGCATCTTTAAATGCAGCTGAATTTGATTGTATATGTGTTGCAGGTATTCAGTTTTGTTTTGCTACAGTTTTGCGATGAATTATCCAATAGGAATGTACTTGGAGCAAGGACTGTTACTTATACAAAGTAAGGGAACTTATTAGTTCCCTACTGGTTGAAAACCAGTTTCGGGGACTATAGGAATGCACTTTTCCGTCATTCTGTCATTCCGTCATTCCCCAATTTCGTGTCCGGTCCATAACTCTGTCATCCATGAAGGGATTTTAATATTACTTGGCACAAATGTTCCCCATGATGAGACGACATGTCATGCGCAAGACCCGGACACCTAGCTCAAAGGTCAAGGTCTCAATTGGAGGTCAAAGGTCAACAGGGCTTTTTTTTGCCCAGTCCATAACTTTCCCATCCATGAAGGGATTTTAATATTACATGGTACAAATGTACCTCATAATAAGACGATGTGTCATGCATAACTTTCAGACCCCTAGCTCAAACGTTAAGGTCACACTTAGCAGTCAAATGTTAACATGGCATGAACAGGGTCTGTTTCGTGTACGGTCCAAAACTCCGTCATTCATTAAGGGATTTTAATATCACTAGGCACAAATGTTCCCCATGATAAGATGACGTGTCAAGCGCAAAACCTGGACCCCTGGCTCAAAGGTCAAGGTCACAATTGGAGGTCAAAGGTCAACGGGGCTTTTTTCCTGTCCGGTCCATAACTCTGCCATCCATGAAGGTATTTTAATATAACTTGGCACAAATGTTCCCCATGATGAGACGATGTGTCATGCGCAAATCCCGGACCCCTAGCTTAAAGGTCAAGGTCACAATTGGAGGTCAAACGTCAATAGGGTTTTTTGTCCTGTCCGGTCCAGAACTCTGTCATCCATCAAGGGATTATAATATTACTTGGCATAAATGTTCCTCATGATGAGACGACGTGTCAAGAGCAAATCAAGAACCCTAGCTTAAAGGTCAAGGTCACATTTTGGGATCAAAGATCAATAGGATTTTTTTCCTGTCCGGTCTATAACTTTGTCATGCAAGACAGGATTTAAATATCAGTTGGCACAAATATTCCCGTGGATGAGACAACATGTCATGCCCAAAATCCAGGCCCTAGGTCTAAGGTCAAGGTCATACTTAAGAGGCCAAAGGTCAGATGCAAAAATGACTTTGTCTGGAACATTTCTTCTTCATGCATGGAGGGATTTTGATGTAACTTGGCACAAATGTTCTCCACCATGAGACGGATTGTCTTGCACAAGAACCAGGTCCCTAGGTCTAAGGTCAAGGTCATACTCAGAGGTCAAATGTTAAATTTAAAAATGACTTTGTCCAGAGCAAAACTTCTTCATGCATGGAGAGATTTTGATGTAACTTGGCACAATTGTTCACAATCATAAGACGGAGTGTCGTGCTCAAGAACCAGGTCCCTAGGTCTAAGGTCAAGGTCACACTTAGATGTCAAATGTCAAATTCAAGAATGACTTTGTCCGGAGCATATCTTCTTCATGCATGGAGGGATTTTGATTTAAAATACCTTCTTGGATGGCAGAGTTATGGACCGGACAGGAAAAAAGCCCTGTTGACATTTGACCTCCAATTGTGACCTTGCCCTTTGAGCCAGGGGTCCAGCTTTTGCGCATGACACGTCGTCTTATCATGGGGAACATTTTGATGTAACTTGGCACAATTGTTCACCATCATGAGACGGAGTGTGGTGCGTAAGAACCAGGTCCCTAGGTCTAAGGTCAAGGTCACACTTAGAGGTCAAAGGATACAAGAATTAAAACTTTGTCTGGAGCATTTCTTCTTCATGCATGGAGGGATTTTGATATAATTTGGCACAAATGTTCACCACCACGAGACGGAGTGTCATGCGCAAGAACCAGGTCCCTAGGTCTAAGGTCAAGGTCACACTCAGAGGCCAAAGGTCAGATACAAGAATGACTGTCCGGAGCATTTCTTCTTCATGCATAAAGGGATTTTGATGTAACTTGGCACAATTGTACACCATCATGAGACAAAGTGTCATGCGCAGGTCCCTTCTTTATAATTACTTCCCTTTGTTGTTACTATAAATAGCTTATATTGTAACTTTTTCATTACTAGCCGTAGGGAAAAATCGAGACCACTTTTCTGTAGTACAACATGCATGTTACATCCAATTTTGAGGTGCATTTTGACCAGTCTCAACCTGGTAAGGATTTTTGTGTGGACTTACAATTTTTTTTATTGATTTTTCTTTTAAGATTAACTTTCCTTAATTGTTACTATAAATAACTTATATTGTAACTTTTTTATAACTGACCGTAGGGAAAAACCAAGACCACTTTTCTGTGGTACAACATAGATGTTACTTTCAAATTTTAGGTATATTTTAAGGTATCTCTACCTGGGAAGGAGTTTTTTTGTGGACCTAGAAAAACAAAAGAATTACAATAAATACTAAACAACCACAAAATTAAAATTCCATTTGCAAATAAAGGTGCTAGTGTAAAGAAATTTGCTGTAACGGCCGTATATTGTGATATTCTGGCACTCTTGTTTATTACTTGCCGTAGGAAAAAATCGAGACCACTTTTCTGTGGTACAACATGCATGTTACATCGAATTTTTAGGTGTATTTTGACCTATTTCTACCTGGTAAAGAGTTTTGTCTGGACTTTTTAGAATTTTTTTTAGGATTAATTATTCTTTGGTGTTACTATAAATAACTTAATATGATAAAAAAATTGGGGGGGGGGGGGGGGGGGGGGGGGGTGTTATATGCAAATTTTAATCCAAGTGTTTTGTTAGCCCACCATCATCAGATGGTGGGCTATTCAAATCACTCTGCGTCCGTGGTCCGTCGTCCTTCCGTCCATTAACAATTTCTCGTTATCGCATCTCCTCAGAAACTACCAGGGGGATTTAAACCAAACTTTGTCAGAATGATGTATTGGTACACTAGTTGTGTCCCCCTGAAAATCAGACTGGTTCAACAATTTTAGTGAGTTATGGCCCTTTGTTTATTTCTATAATTTACATAGATTTATATAGGGAAAAACTTTGAAAATCTTCTTGTCCAAAACCACAGAGCCTAGGGCTTTGATATTTGGTATGAAGCATCATCTAGTGGTCCTCTACAAAGATGATTCAAATTATTTCCCTGGGGGTTTAATATGGCCCCGCCCCGGGGGTCACATGGTTTATATAGACTTATATAGGGAAAAACTTTGAAAAACCTCTTGTCCAGACCACAAAGCCTAGGGCTTTGGCATTTGTAATGTAGCATCATCTAGCGGTTCTCTACCAAGTTTTTTTCAATTTATCCCCCTAGGGTCAAATATGGCCCCGCCCTGGGGGTCACATGGTTCATATAGACTTATATAGGGAAAAGCTTTTAAAATCTTCTTGTCAATAACCTACAACATTCAAATTTGGACCACATGTATGGTTTTGAGCGGAAAGATGAACCTTGACATGAGTTGACCTTGATTTTGACCTAGTGACTTACTTTCACATTATTGTAGCTACAGCCTTCAAATTTGGACCACATGCATAGTTTTGTGCACTGAAAAAAACTTTGACCTTGACATTGACCTAGTGACCTACTTTCACATTTTTGAAGGTACAGGCTTCAAATTTGGACCACATGCATAGTTTCGTGTTCCGAAATGAAATTTGACCTTGATTTTGACCTAGTGACCTACTTTCACATTTCTCAAGCTACAGCCTTCAAATTTAGACCACATGCATAGTTTTATGTACCGAAACAAACTTTGACCTTTACATTGATCTAGTGACCTACTTTCACATTTTTGAAGGTACAGGCTTCAAATTTGGACCACATGCATAGTTTCGTGTTCCGAAATGAAATTTGACCTTGATTTTGACCTAGTGACCTACTTTCACATTTCTCGAGCTAAAGCCTTCAAATTTGGACCACTTGCATAGTTTTGTGTACCGAAATGAACTTTGACCTTAAGATTGACCTAGTGACCTACTTTCACATTTCTGTAGCTACAGGCTTCAAATTTAGACCACATGCATAGGATTGTGTATCGAAACAAACTTTGACCTTGACATTGACCTAGTGACCTACTTTCACATTTTTAAGGTACAGGCTTTAAATTTGGACCACATGCATAGATTTGTGTTCTGAAGTGTAATTTGACCTTGATTTTGACCTAGTGACCTACTTTCACATTTTTTAAGGTACAGGCTTTAAATTTGGACCACATGCATAGATTTGTGTTCTGAAGTGTAATTTGACCTTGATTTTGACCTAGTGACCTACTTTCACATTTCTTAAGCTACAGCCTTCAAATTTGGACCACTTGCATAGTTTTGTGTACCGAAATAAACTTTGACCTTAAGATTGACCTAGTGACCTACTTTCAAATTTCTCAAACTACAGCCTTCAAACTTGATGCACATGCATAGTTTTGTGTACAAAGACTTTTGTCCTTGAAATTGATCTAGTGACCTACTTTCACGTTTCTCAAGCTACAGCTTTCGAATTTGGACCACATGCACAGTGTTGTGTACGAAATGAAATTTGACCTTGAGCTAGTCAATAAGTCTTGAAATTTGGAACACTCAAAAATGGCACATTGGTGGGCGCCAAGATCACTCTGTGATCTCTTGTTATAACATATTGTATATATAGTACAATATTGTTTATACATCGTTGACAGTTATCAGTTCATCATGTTATACTGCAGTAGAAAAAATTAGGTGCCTTCTAGTAGGGGACTTTGTATTGCATGGCAATACTTCATTCACTTGTTTTTCTATTAATTTATGGTAACTGAATAGAGGTATTCATAATATTTTGTTTTGACATTCATTATATAGATGCTTTGTTGACAATGTACAACACCAAAAAGATATGTCAACGTAATTCCACATGTGTCTTGCCATTTGCGAGTAAAAAATAATTTAGCACAAAATTTAAGCTGCAGTTAGAGACAGCATTTAAATTAAATGTTTCTGTTTAGTTACATTTAAGTCTAACATGGTAAAGTTATCAAAAACTTGTGTGAAGTGAAATACTTTCTTACAGCTTAATATCGCAATTATGAAAGATCTTTATTTTCTTAACTCTTTGGTTCACATATTCACATGTAGTCTTGGATTTTAACGGTTAATAATTCAGCTGCAAACACATCTTTAAGTCTTTTGTCTTTTTCCAGATTTCTTCTTACTGGGCCTGATCATTCATACACGAAATATATTATCACCAAAAGTATTCTGTCTGCTTGCCCTGTATCCTTTAACATTACTATTTACAACCATTGTCGTGCTGGGCATTCAGATTGTATAAATATCTACAGTGAGTATGTAACCTGTATTAAGTGGTCAGTGAAAGTGACTTTCTAGTATTATTTCTAAAATGAAGTTAGTTTACATAGTTTAACATATGATAGGTAACAATGATTAATATAAAATAGTTAGTATTAATTTTGTTAATTGTATGTCGTTGAGAAATTGAAGTGGTTTTATTTAACTCTTAAATGAGTTTATCTAAAGTGCATGTCTTAACAGAGGAATAGATATATGACTGCCAGCTACTGTGTAGCATTCAGATGTGTTCCGGATTTCGTTTTGAAGTCAGTCGTGGTAAGCTCTTACTTTATGTGATCATTTCCTATATGAACGTTAAAATAGTACATAATTTTGGCTTTGTTTTTTTGGAGAGTTATCGTACGGCTTCTGCTTTCTTCTGCATAAAAACCCAACATAATTCCAAGATATTTCATAATGATTGCATTATTGATATCAGACGCTTATTTTTCTTAAGAATTATTCTTCACATTTATTATGTTTTTTTTTTTAGTTTTTGAAGACACCTCTTGTAGTATCGAGCAAATTGGCTCAAATTAGAGCTCTATATAGGAGTAAAAACCCTGGAAAGCTAAGTGCAGCAACTTGGAGTATGGCGGCTTATGGATCTTATGGTGTTATATTTACAGACTTTATAGTTCATTATTTGAATATTTGGCATAACTAAATACTCATAAATACAAAATTGAAATTTATTTATTCCAATATTTGATAACAAAGATAGAAAATAGTTAAGGAGTACGACAGAAGTCACTAACGAAAATAACGAAGAAAAACATAAAATTAAAACCTCTAGTCCTCCTGAAATAATGAAGTATTTTAATTTTCAGCATGTGTTCAAAACTCTTTCTTTACGAATCTTAGTTTTATTATTTACAATTACTATTTTACTCCGTAGCAATAGATAACACGCTTCTTTTCCATTTTAGCGAGATTGTTTACCTGCTTTGTGATGACAAGAGATTGGTTACTTCTACTGAACTATACATGTGCTGCCGCTTTAAGCTCTACCGTTGTTGCAATGATTATCCATTACTCAAGAAGAATTAACAAGCTGAAGTGAAGTAATAACTATTCATAGCACCAAAGCAGTATAAAATGTTTATAGCTCTTTGATAGCACCAATCATCGGGTCAAGCAATACGCAAATACATAACACATCACTATCTGGAACTAATACGAAGCCCGTGTCATGTGTAAATGATCATCTAAAGATAAAGACTAGACTACAGCAATTTTAGATATACATATTTAAGTGACATAAAGTTGGACACAAACCAGTCAAATATATAAAAAGAACACGAGGTTGGAGAAATGGCACAAAATTAAAACAGCAGTTGACAATATCTTATGCTGACAAAAATGTAAAAGGCACCTTGAACGAAAGGTTAACATTCCTGAAAATATCTTACATTAAATGATTAAAATATTAAAGAAAGCTAAGAAACTGTTAACCGGCTGCCTCAACCTTAACTTTACCCTCATCTTTTCGTTTTTTGTTTGTTTGTTTTTTGTTTTGTTTTTTTTTTTAGAGCAAAGGGGGAGGTAGTGGATTCCCAATGTTGCAAACAGAAGGGTGTCCCCACCCCTTAACTTTCTTGATTTACAATGATGTTAATAAGTAAATTGCCGTATATCAGTGAAACGTTGCACAATCTAAAGCACAGGAGGGTGGAGGGGAGGATAGCGGAAAATCGATAACAATTATGTAAAGCTTCTCTGTTCAGTGTTTGTTCCGCTTTCTGGAACGAGGCTGCTGTAGGTTATAAACCACTAAATGCGCGATAGGTTAAAAAGTACAAAAAAATGAACTTTGGTTTATATCCTCGCTCTACCGTACAATAGTAGTACGAGGTCTGGCAAATATAAACGACTTTATATTGTCATATAAATTACCATTTTATATTTGCGCATCCCTGGCCTCTGAAGTTATATTTATGTCACATAGAAAAGCAAACACAGTGTGTATGTTGACTATATCTGACATTTAACCAATGCCAGACGTTTTAATAAACATGATGAGAAAGATAAAGACTAGACTACAGCAATTTTAGCTATACATATATATATAAGTGACGTAAAGTTGGAACAAACCAGTCCAAAACCAGTCCAACCAAAGAGGCAGGGATAAGCAAGCAAAGAAGTGGAAAATATGTACTATGTGGGATGTCCAACTTTATGTCACCTATATATATATATATACCTAAAATTGCTGTAGTCTAGTCTTTATCCTTCTCAACTTGTTTATTAAAACGTGTGGCATTGGTTAGATGTCAGATATAGTCAACATACACACTGCGTTTGCTTTACTATGTGACATAAATATAACTTCAAATGATTTATCGTTTTATCATTCGTCAAGTTTACCTCGATGTCACATCAGATGCGAACGATACAATACGTAAAACTGACAATGAGGGTCATCCGAAACTTCGCGTAAACACGCCTTTATTTAAAAAATAACTGCCGGGATGCATTTTTTGAATATTCAGTCGCTTTCGATTCATTAAAAGAACAAGAGCTGTCGGAGGACAGTAACTCTTGACTATTCAATAGAATTGTCAATTGAATTAATATTAAAGCTGAAAAAGGGCACTGCTTGTCAGATCATCACAACGGACACATATGAAGTGTCAATCCATTCCCTTTAGTGGGTATAGAGCTTACCAGCCTGCATACAAAACTATACCAAAAACTGCTGAGCCGAGGAGCATAATTTTTAAAAATACAAGGTACAGTTATTAACCCATTGCAATGCATGCCAGATCATCAAGTGTTTGAAGTTTCAATCCATTCTCATTAGTTGGTACTGAGATACAAGTTTACATACAAAAACTTAACCAAAAACTGCTAAGTGAAAAAAGGGGCATAATTGTTGTAAAAAGTTAAAAGTAGAGTAATAGAACCTGTGCAATGCATGTCAGATCATCACAGTGAACAAGTATGTGAAGCTTCAATCCTTTCCAATTCGAGGGAACTCATACGAAAACTTAACCAAAAATTGCTAATAAAATCTATATGAAGACGCTTTGGAAGCATAGAATGCAACCAAGCAAAATAATAGCAGACTCGGTTTGACTGAGTATGTTCACGAGAGGTAATGGAAAGTGAAACATCCCTCACGCCACCTAGCACCGGCTTACGCAGAACTCTATTACGAAGATACTGAATGGACTCCATGATCCCAAAGGACCAGAAAATATAACAATACTGAATCCAAGTACGGGGAGACTTTTTACAGCCGCCACACGGCACTTAAAGATTGATGTTGTGATAGTTAATAAAATCTATATGAAGATCCTTTGGAAGCATAGAATGCAACCAAGCAAAATAATAGCAGACTCGGTTTGATTGAGTCTGTTCACGAGAGATAATAGAAAGTGAAACACCCCTCACGCCCCCTAGCACCGGCTTAAGCGGAACTCTATCATGAAGATATTGAATGGACTCCATGATCCCAAAGGACCAGAAAATATAACAACACTGAATCCACTAAGTTGAAAAAGGGCATAATTTTGTAAAAAATCAAAATAGTATATCACATTGAATAGTGTGTGAAGTTTCAATCCATTCCCACTAGAGGTTACTGAGATACCAGCTTACACACAAAAATGTAACCAAATGGGATGCAGACGTCGACACGGACGCCGACGCACGGGTAAGTCCAATAGCATTACCTATTCTTCGAATAGTCGATCTAGAAATGGGAGTCATCGTTTCAGAATCCACTCTTTTTACCGTTGCACTTCATTATCTCAGTAGAAATAACAACATTTTATTTTCGTTTTGTAAATTTACATTTAATTTAAATTTATAAAAAATATATAGGTTCTGATCATCATATAAACACAAGGATGAATATTCAATAGGGAAAGCCAGGTTCTAAAAACGCAGCCTCAACAAACGTAAACCCAGCACACGGACGCGCACACGATCAACACACAAAGTGACCGCCTTGGAATGGTCAGTGGCAAAACCAACACTGGGGAGCTTAAACCGGTTTATGACGCACCATATCTCACTCTTACCGGCACCATGTTCCAAAGTCACAGGACAGTGTAAATAAAAGTTACCCCGCCAGGTGAAACCCTAACATACGCAAAGGCAACAGAAGGCATGTAATGTAAAACACAAAAAATTGCTCTTGTATATATATATATAAATGTGTAATAGGAGCGGGAAAATGTGTAGCCCGATACAGGACTCGAACCTGCGACCTTCTGCTTGCAAGTCAGATGCTCTACCAACTGAGCTAATCGGACAATCGATATCATAGACTAATTATATACATTATATACACACTGCTACATTCCTCCCTCCTTTTTTTCAAAGACAAACTCAGGTTCTTTTGACTAACCCAGCCATTGCTTCACCCTAGCTCTAGGATTCCAAGGCTAGTCACCACACTCACGGCACCAATGTAATAGGAGCGGGAAAATGTGCAGCCCGATACAGGACTCGAACCTGCGACCTTCTGCTTGCAAGTCAGATGCTCTACCAACTGAGCTAATCGGACAATCGATATCATAGACTAATTATATACATTATATACACACTGCTACAAATGCAATCCTTAAGAACCTAAAACGCATGTACTCAATGCCTTTGCAGAAGACGGAGCATCAAGGGGAACACCATTAAGGGCCTGATGAAACAGGCCAGACAAGAAATCAAAATAGCTTAGTCCTGATGGGAATTAAGGACTACCTATCATAGAGTCCTCCGCCTGTTCCGTCAGATACAATCAAAGAGGAAAGCGTATCGTCCAACTGTAAAAGGGCTGAATATATGTCGCACAATGATTGTTTACCTTATCAACAGATTTTAAAGATTCAAATCTCAGTTTGGCGTTGTTTGTACAATATATGATAAAAATTAATTTCGCAGTGTGTTTACACGTAATACAAAAACTGTCCTCTCGTTTTGTTTTATACATGTACCTGCCGTTTTCAATATGTAGGTTATGAGCACTAAAATCTGACGTAGTTTAAAATCATACAGTACTGTCTTTGCAAACTTACATTTTTAAAATAAATTACCTTGCACCGTTTTTGAACTTGACCATTCATTTACAAATGTTTGTTTTCCTCTGAGTTGTAGAAGAATAGATAAAATAAAAAAACACAAGAAACTTAAAATTTAAATTATTTTAAGTCGGATACAACATTTTCTCATGAGCTATTTTCCAACAAGCATATATAAAAACAAAAATAAACAAAACAAAGCAGCTAAAGAAAATGTTTAAACATAGTCAAATTTAAATCGTTAAAAATTAAACTGTTGAAAAATAAAGATTATAAAAGGTTAAGTAGACTGTAACATAACATAAAGTCTGTGGAGAACGTGCTAGTCTTGGCACAAATGATGGTTTTATATAAGAGAAAGGAGATAATAACTAGACCCACATCCCACCCTCCGCCACTCACACACTCCCTGTTACTGCACATGGTTTGATGACTCTAGGTGAAATATGTTTAAGACATTTGCAACACAACGTTCAAGCACTTTATGCGTATTTTTCACTAAGTGTAGGACCATAAACTTTGGTCTGGCTTAGTGAAATCCTAAGCAGAACACAAGATGCGCAACTTCACATGCAGTATAACAATCCTGTGAGTTTTTTAGTGTACTTTTTGAGATACATGCGATACACATTCGTACGGACTGGTATAAATGGGAAACAAACTTTTATGCCCTTAATACATCTTTTTGATTTGTCATGTGCAATAACTGTGGTCTTGCAGGGCCAAAATAAAAAGAAACTCACAAATTCACATGCTGAATAATATTCCTACAAGGTTTCATGACTCTGTGTGAAATATTTTTTCAAATATATGCAATATATGTGTATTTTTCAAAAAGTCAAGGACCATAACTCTGGTCTGGCTGAGTTAAATCACTATCAAAACAGCAGGTGCGCAACTGCACATGCTATTTAATAATCCTTTAACGTTTACCGACTCTAAGTCAAATACTTTTACAGATACATGCGACACAAACTTGTATGCCATCAATTCATATTTTTGACAACCAAGGGCCATAACTGTGGTCGGGCTGAGTGAAACACAAACAAGTACCCAGGGGCACAACTTCACGTACTGAATAATATTCCTATTATGCTTCATGATCTTTGGTCAAATACATTTTAAAATATGTGCGAAACAAACTTGTATACCCTTTTATGCATATTTTGAGTAAGTCAATGACCATAACTCTGGTCTAGTTGAGTGAGATCTCTAACAAAACCGAAGGCGCAAAACTTCACATGCTTAGTTAATATTCCTGTAATGTTTCCTGACCCCAAGTCAAATACCTTTTCGAGATACATGCGACACAAACTTTTAGACCCTTTGCCTATTTTTTGACTAAGTCAAAGGCCATATCTCTAGTCTGGCTGTGTGAAATCCCAATTTAAACACCAGGCATTTCTATGTACATGTAGTCCCATCCTCTGTCCCATTTTAGGGGAACAAAAATGAGCAGAGAATCTCTGCTGTACTGTATATTTTAAGAATAAATGCAAGGTCAGTGCGAACTGACCTGATTTATCGTTGTTCTTTCATAGAAAATGAAAGAAAGCACATAAATGTTTAAGAGCACACGCAAAGCAAAAGTTAAAGTTTAATATAACACTTATAAAGTAACTAAACACTCCCAAAACGGTGTAACACGGGATTTATCTGTACATTCAGCCCGAGCCTATTATTAACCAAGCGTTTGTGGTGGACTTTGATCAAGTTGTCACAATTTGTCTTTTGTATTTCTAAGTTTATCTTCATGATTTCTGCCTAATCAGGCTATCCAATAAAGTCATTATGACTGTTGATATTGCAAATATATGTGTTGCTCCATTTAAATGAGAGTAATTCAGTATAACATTAACAGATTTCAATTTCAACATTGGGCTATTCCAGAAAATATCCACCCCCTCCCTGTGGGTGGAAGCGTTTTTTGTACAGGGGGGGTAATTTACAGATAAGAGGAAACAGGGGGGTGCCTGAGCGAAGAGGAGGGGGGTTGGTTATTATGTTCTTGTGTGTTGATTGCGTGTAAAGGGAGGGGGGGGGGGGGGGGTATTTTCAGTTAAGAGGAAGGGGGGTTTTTAAGGTTAAGAAGGGGAAAGGGAGGGGGTACTTTGAGGAGCCGGTGTGGGAAAGGGGGAGGGGGGGGCGGGTAATTAAAAGTCTCCAGAGTGGGGGGGGGGGGATATTTCGATATAGCCCAATGGGAGGGGGGGGGGGGGAGATTTTTCTGAAATCGCCCAAGAGAGGGGGGTATTTGGAGGGATCCTATTGGGAGAGGAAAAGGAGGGGTTTTTTTAGGTAAAGGGTGTGGGAAGGCGGGGAGGGGGGTAAAAAAAAAAGGGGTAACATGTCTCCAGGAGTGGGGGGGGGGGGGGTATTTTGAGGGACCAGGTGGTGGTGGTGGGGGGGTCGATTTTGAGAAACGGAGCTGTGTATGTGGTTGGTGGGGGGGGGGGGGATATTTAGTTACCAGTAATCACAGATTTGTGGGGAGCTTGTTAATGGAATATGTGTAGACAGGGTGTGCGAAGGGAGGGGGGGGGGGAATTTGGAGGGAACCAAGGGGGGGGTGGAGTATTTGGGGGGGAGGGGTCATTTTTGGGAGAGCCAGACGAGGAGGGGTTGGCTATTTTTTTTGTTGACTGTGGTGTAATCACAGTGTTGTGTGAGAGGCCACTATAAAGTGAATAATGTGAGAACAGGGTTGAAGGGGAGGGGGGGGTGGATATTTGGAGAGATGTGGGAGGGTGGGTCATTCAAAGGAACACGGGGGGGGAGGGGGGAGAGCTATGGTGGTCCGTACAAATCTGATGGGCAGTCACGCACGCACATCACCAAACTGCCGCTCGACAGACAAAAAATTGCTTCAACAGGGGGGGGGGGAATGAAATTTGCTGGAAATAGCCCTTTAGCTCATATGTTTGGTGTGTAAACGTAGTAAGCAAGGAATGGGGTCTAGTCTGAGGTCTACACGGTGGAACGCCAGCTTTTTTCGTTGGGGGGGGGGGTTGGTATTTTACAGATAAAATAGAGTGGCAGGGGCGGGGGAGGGTATTTAGGAAACAGATGAGGGATGTGTTAATCCTTGACTTCCAAAACAGCTATCGACCTGGTTGTGGCGAGAAGTCGTCTTACTGGGTAGACATTCATGCCAAGTATTTGACAGCCACCCATCGATGACAAAGATATGGACCGGGACACGCCCATCAATGCATCTCTTTAATGTATAAGGGTGACCTGGACCTTTGAGATCGGACCTGGTCTGCGCGCAACAGCGTCTTACTGTGGGTAGACATGAATGCCAAGTTATTTGAAAAATCCATCAGCGATGACAAGATAGGACGGACACGAAAATTGCGGAACAGACCGAAAGACTGACAGGGACCGACAGGACAGACGGTTCAAAAAACTATATGCCTCCCTTCGGGGGGGCATAAAATATTGGATGTTTTGTAACACGATGTGTACTGACAGAAAAGTGCAGGGTCTAATTTATCCTACAGCAGTAATAAAAATGTTACAATAATATAAGTATTTACATGGTATAGTAAACAAACAAAGGGAATAATTCTAAACTAGGATAGGTTATCTTGGCATGACCACTTTTCTCGTTCTCCAATGATGGTGAACAATTGTGCCAAGTTTACATCAAATTCCTACATGCAAGAAGAAATGCTACAAAAAGCATTCTGGTATCTGACTTTTGGCCTCTGGACCGTGACCTTAGAGCTAGGGGTCTTGGACTCTTGCGCAGACAGGTTGTCCATTATGGGGAACATGTGTACCTAGTAATTTCAAAATACATTGATGACTGGCAGATTATGAACCGGACATTAAACAGATCTTGTTAATCTTTGACTTCAAAGGGACCTTGACCTTGGAGCTAGGGCATCTGAGTCTTACGAATGAACATCCTTTATTTATGGTAAACATTATGCAAAGTTATTTCAAAAATCCTTTATGGATGGCAGTGTTAAGGACCGGACTTGAAACACAGACCCTGGTCACATTTTACATATGTGACTTGACCTAGGGGCCTGTGGGTGGATTTTCATGTTGTGATCGGATGGCAGGTTTTGCCACTAAGGTCACCAATGTGGGAAAGCAGTTGTCTGGGGGGTGGTGATCGTGAGTGATCATTTTTGAACTGATAAACTGGCTTGTTATTTACAATTATTAAAAGAAAAATTTTCATGGTTTATTATTAGAATCATATTTAATAATTTATACATAATCTGTAAAGCGGGTTATTTCACCGTACCAAATGTTCACGTTTTTTTGAAGAGTTTGAATTCAAAGTGTCTAATTTCGCAGGAAACTTAACTTTGACCGCGAATATAAACCTTGGTCGTAAACAACAGGAGGAAATGATGGTCACCATTCCTAGAATGTTAAATAATAAATACAAAATTTGAGCGGGTAGACATGAAAATGAAAGTAAGATTTACATGCACCGATAATAAATTACCTCCTTTGCTGAGAGTGGAATGGTTCTCACTGAACTATTTGATGTTACTTTATAAAATTCACATATTTTTATTCATGAATGATCGGCAATGTGGAAGGTGATTTCAAAATGACATCAACTCTCAATTCAAACCGATAACAATGGTGTGGGTGTCCTTTGTTACAATCTGTTAAACTTATAGAGAAAGTGGCAGTAATTAACTGCCAGTGACATCTTGTGCCAGTTTGTTGTTCAAAGCTGTATCTGGTTTTAAAGCTAATAGTGATCTTTTATTTGTATAATAATTTTAGGATTTTTCACATTTCTTTCTCAAATTACATTAAATTATATAAAAACTAGAGCTATCACTGAGGTGGTGAATGTACCCACTCGATGCCCTGACACAATTCACATTTCCAATTGCTCGCACACATAAGTAAAGTAACAAAAACAAAGTCAACAACGCTAATGAGTAATAAGTTTTTATAGTGGGTGGTCCTCCTTGGGGAAAAGGTTATAATCGTTGGGAACAAAAAAAATCACCGGTGTTTAGATTTTCGCTTGCTGTCAAATGTTGAACGCGAATATGCGAAAATGAAACCTCAGCGAATATAAAACTCGCTAATAGTAATATTAATATATATTAATTGAAAGGGTTCCTATACTATATATATCAAAATTTTATAAATAAAACAGCTTGTGTTCTGGATAAAGTTTAATGAATACAGCTGAATCGATACAATGATGTTACAGATACCATTTGTTAAAAAGCATAGGATTTTTTACAAACTATTGTAATAAAGTATCATTTAACACATTACTTCGAAATCTCCAGATCTTGTCAAGTATGGTATAATTCCACGGAGTACACTTAGTAGGAGGGAAAATTACGTTGTCGCCTTCTAAATTTTAAGTTATTTACACCATTAAATATAAACTACAATAAGATAAACAATATAATATGATATTCATAATCATACACTCTTATAACAATACAATACACTTTTATTAGAATTAAACAAATATACAATGTTTAAGCTATGAAAATACCAAAATAATATGCAGCAAGAGCAATAGTTTCATTACACATTTTCAAACGAACAGAATTATGAATGAACAGAATAATAGTTGTCATCTTACCGAATACTATTTATGATGTTGGTTTTTGTTTGAATATGCTAGTATATAAATTTTACAAGGTTGCACATAATCCTTTTGGAAGTAGCGGACAGAAGAGAATCAAATTTATGAAGGGTGGCCAAATGGGATACTACAGACTTCATTATTCAGAGTTCTATTAAAGATTCTGTTACATGGCACTGGAGCTCAACCAGAGGTTATGTTACATTCACAAGCGCATTTGCACATGCCCAATTTTATGGTGATAAAGTTAGCATGGCTGTTTAACAGATTACTATGCATGATGTGGTAAAGGAGCAGCATGAGAAAAAACTGTGCCTATCCAAATTCCTGATTATCAAAATCCCAGTATTAAAGATATTTGGTTGTTCATGTTCCTGTTTCAAGTATAATATTCATAACAAGGAAAACTCATTTTTTACCGAGGACTACTTAGTTAACATAATCAATTACAATCATTGATTATTTGATATTCTTTTTCAATCTTATCAAAAGATTTAATTCTTTATTTTGTTCTATCCAATTATCATTTATTTAAAAGAAAAATTTGATAGAAGAAAACTGTTACACATGAGTATTAATGAACATCGCATGATAATACGATTATACTAGGTCTGGCATCCGAGTTCGATTATACAAAAAAAAAATTGTTTTACGATTACTGGAAATAAAGTGCTATCTTTCTAAACGACTGCTCCAGGCTACCTTTTTTTTAACCTTAAATGTCACTGAAAAAGCATGAAATCCTTGTTCGATGAACAGTGCGCTTGTCAAAAATAGAGTCATTTTATATAATTCTATACAGAATCAGTCCTGTCGGCTTTGGTGTTCAGGGTGGGACTTGGCCGTAACTGTTACATATTAATCATGGGGTTGCTATACAATACAACAGAATTGAATAGAACGCTGGGAACGGGGCTGTAAGAAGGCTTTAATTATAATTAATGACGAACTATAATGATTTTACTACCGAAAACATGAGAGTTGCTCTTTTTACTACTTTTTATGTTGAAAATCGAAAAGCGTTTAGTAAAACTTTACTCTAAACTGTCTTGATTACAGGTATAATTGGCGATTAACTATTGATCAATGACTTGAAAGTAGGCTATCCATCTGCAAGATCGGCTACATGGAAATTAAATAGAAGCTTCAGAAAAATTTACACAAAAATGCTTCAAAATGATCAAAATAAAGACTAATAGGCAATATGTGATATATGACAACCAATGTTTTTTTAGCTCAAGGACTATCGAAAAGAATACGTCTAAGCTATTACTCCACCCTGGCGTTCCACGGCGGCACACCTTGGTTAAAGTTTTGCTGCAAGTACCATACAGCTACTCATTTAAAGGCATATAGCTTTTGAAAATTATGTTTTCTTTTTCTAGGGTCAATTACGAACCTCACTGGCGTGAACGTTCCTAACTCTGACATGTATTTTGAGCAAATATGCCCCTTTCTTTAGACTTAGAACAATCATGGTTAAAGTTTTACATGCAAATATATCTCAAAAACTTAATGCAGATCTTGAAGGAAACTTCCAAGTGTCTTCGGGGTATAAAATAGTGTTGATAGCACAAGTCCCATAACTAGGACATGCATTTTGCCATAATTCTACCCCCTTTGATTAGAAATTCCTGGTTAAAGTTTTGCTCGTGTGCAGTCATCCTACAGCGATTACCAAAAGGCAATTATAGATTTGCTGAAAACTGTTGTTTATTTTTCTAGATGCACATTACAACCGCACTGGGCAAGTTATATAACTCTGACATGTATTCTGAGCAAATTATGCCCCCTTTTGGACCCTAGGACTCAAGTCCTAACTCTGACATGTATTTACAGGCAAATTATGTCCCCTTGTTTGACTTAGGAAACTCTGGTCTAAAGTTTTGCATGCAAGTTACTATCTGCAGAAACAAATGCAGATACGAAGTTTTAAGGATAAAATTTTCTTGCCACACTGGACAGGCATTTCCCCAGTTTAACATGCCGGCCAAAATCCATTGGCACCCCCATGACAGATGACTCTCATGCTGTTAATGAAAACTAGAAATTCATGCAATGATTGTTATACTGTTTATGTCAAATAACCCGAAAATTCAGGTGGCTGGGTACCTTGATGTTCTTTATAGATATTTCTTGATTCAAATTATGTTATTTTAGGGTAAGAATGCTAAGAACGACAAAAAAAAAAAATAAAGTGGGAAACTTTGGTTGATATTGATGCCTCGGTCACTGAAAGTCATGACGTACTCCTGCTTACAGACAGTTAATTTCCGCGCTTGTGTCTATCATACTATACCATAAAGAAAGAGTGCTACAAAGAAAGTATTAGATTTGCTTTATTTATTCTTTAGTATTTGTATAAATACGGTATGCAAGAATATAAAATTAAGTATAATTATGTAACGGCTATGCTAAGAAAAAATATCAGTCGTGTTTACGAATTGGATAAAAATATCAGTCCCTAATGGTCACTGGCTTGATGGGCGTAACTCGAAATAGCCTTGTTACACCCAATTCTCAGTGCTCATCTTGGTACGCAATATTCTATCAGATTATAAAACACATGACAGAGATATGACTAGCAGTATGTTGTTATCAGTAAGAGGACGATTATATAGACACTCAAACGGTGGTACCGCTTGATGCCATGTACGACGATAAGTAAAAGAATAGACAAATTACTGTTCATAATTATACTGGTATATGTAAATTAAATTGAAAATTACACCATACAGGTAATAATTTCAAATCAATTTTTGCACTCTTATTCAGCAATGTTAATATTTAAAAAAGGGGTGGCGGAGATGTGTGGTGTTATGTTATGCTTGTACATAATAATTAATTAACTATCTTCAAGTAATACTAAATAAAATATTAAAAAGAAAAACCTTAAGCAGTCTTCAAAACCACAACGAATATGGCTTTCAAAACATATGGAAATAACTCGTCAGAACCAGACCGAATTTGTTCAGTGATTCAGGAGCCAGAATGCTTTTTTATAGTATATGCCAAGAATCGTTTCAAAATCTAGAGTCGGAAGTTTTTCTTCAAAAAAAACAACCTAGCCCCCCCAGACCATAGAAAATTCGGTCCCTTAACACAAATACTAGCTTTGTTTTATTTATTCCAACTAATTAAAGCATTTGGGAGTCTTGTTGTACACTCCATGACAGTCAGCCAAGTTAACAAACTGCATGTAGCAAATTTGTAATAATTCCTTTCTAGTTTCCTGAATGTAGATAGAAACAACCTAGGTGTCTGCTGCCAACTGGTGAAGCAATTAATTTATCCCCATGCAGTAAAATTTCCTGGCCCCTGTAGAGTTACAGGCGCCACAGAGTCATGATCATGGTGATCTGTGCTGCATTTATATAATAGGTATCCATTTTGACCTGCCACATTTACAGCTGCGTAAAAATTTTGGAAATCTCTGAAGCCAAGTATTATCCAACTTGTGGTGGTATGAATGGTACATGTAGATTATATGATTCTTATCTGCAGGTTACCATTTTCTAATTAAGCACAGAGTATTATATTTTCATCCATATGAAATATAGCGTTTATGTTTCCATTCAATTTTTTTACTGAAATTTGGCCCCATCCCCCTGTCCAAAAGGGGTTATTTTCTCCTTCTTCGAAAAAGACCCCTACCAAAATCACAAAAAAACATCTCTTTACCAGACAAAACCTTTCTAGACTGTAAATTATAATGTAAACTGTACATCTAGGACAATGTGTTTAAGTAAACTTTCCTTTTTAGTGCAACATATTAAGAAAAACACTGCTTTTATTTTCCCCCTATTTTAGTGTTACGGTTGCAATTTTCCCCCTCCTTTATGGGCCACCCATCCATTTCCCCAAAACTTAAAAAACAACACTGGTTTACTTTATTAATTCTGTTATTTACCTACTAAAACCCTCCGCCCTATCAAGATTAAAAGCCTAGAGAGGACAGGCGTTTTCCGATTTAGCATTTTTTTACGAAGTTCAGAAAACAAATGCTAATGATCTTTAATGTCATAAACTAACTCCTAAACTATGATAATGTATATCAATTTTTAGAATTTTATTTTTAAAATTGGAATAAAGGCAGTTGTTATTCCTATGTCCGTATCATAGTGAAATATTTTCAGTCAGTTTTCTGAAAATAAGACCACCCTTCATATGTTGTTTGCCACTTCCGACCCAACAATTCCATATCCCCATTTTCTGTAAATATGCAGTTATATCAAAGGAGCATCATTGATGAAAGGCACATGCAGTTTTTCCATGCAAGGATACATTGAAGAAAGAAACAATCTTGTTCTCGTCCATCTTCGCATATAAGAAGGCTCCAATATTTATGCATATTTAAGCCGGATGTTTTGCAACTAGTGGTGCGGTATAATTTAAGTCCAAATCTATAAGTTGTGTTTTTTTCACAACCAAATATCCTGAACAAATCTGCCAGTCAGTGTATGAAAATGTATAATGGACTATAGCACAATTCTACAGGAAATACTTTTGGAAAGAATTATAGAGGTAAGGACATTTTTATTTTAAAACATACATGTTATGTATTGCCAGACGACAACAAGGTTTGTAATTTCTTTGTTTCGTTGTAAATTGAGATGTGTGTGAAACCAAAATTTGTAGTTCCTGTTTGGTGCCATAGATTACCATACTTGTGTTGGTGCGCAGTTAATTACAAACCAAATAATAAATCCTATAAATTGAACATGATTTATCGAAAATTAGTTAGTTCATCTAGATTTTAGAATAAATTAATTGAATGCAGCAGCACATGTTTTAGTAAACATGTTTCAACAAATTTTTATATAAGGCTAAAAACGCATATCACAAAAGTACCACTTGTGATCTTTTTGCCACATTATGCTCAACTAATAACAGTTTTTATTGTTTGCTTATGCCTTTGCCGAGTAATACTTTAAAAGAAAGAGTGGCAAGCTTTTTATGATAGGTACTTGCTCGCATGCTATATCTATAATAGCAACAAATTGATTTTTTTTTTAAAATAACGAAGATAAGTTCACCTGCAAAACCAATGGTGTTTATCATGCGCACTGGAAATGAATGTTTTCTATTGTAAAATATGGTAAGATAGCGATGTTAACGGTTCTGATGATTACATATCACTTATTGATTTTGGTGATTTAAATTTACAATCTGTAGAAAATAGAACAAAAAACGTGAAACAACAGTTTAGATAAATTTCATGAAACAGCTCTGCGAAGAAAAGGGAGTGTAAAAACTGCAAGTCAAGAAGTTTGTGTGCTCCCGCGGAAGGAATGCTGTGTGGAAACATTATGGTGCAAGTTTTCCTAGAGGACTATAACATATGTGTGTATAAAAACGATCAGAATCGGCTAGGCTTTCACCTATATATAAGTCATTTGTGACCTTGACCTGAGCGACACAGGTCATAAGCGCGACACACCTTTCAATATGGTAACAAATTGTGTCAAATCATTTTAAATCCCTATGGATATTGAAGAAAACAAGACTGTGTTAACCTTTAAACTTTGAGTGTGACCTTGGCCTTAGAGTAGGGGTCGGGATCTTGCGCATGACATGCTCCATCTCTTTATTGGGGAACAGTTATGCCATTTTACTTTCAAAAGTCTCTTCATGTGACAAGTTATGACCAGACACGAAATCGACACCTGTTAACATTTGACCTGTAAGTGTGACCTTGACCTTGGAGCTAAGGGTTGGGCTTGCCGTATGATTATGGTGACATTCTATGCCCAATTATTTCAAAGAATTCCTGGACGCCCAAAAAAACAAAAAAAAAAACCCCAAACAAAAAACCGGCGGACAGTGGATTTTAATATACACACGTCCGGGACATAAAAAGACATTATTTATTATATTTTTGTACTATAACCTTTTACATGCTAAATTTCGAAATGGACTGGTACATTCATTCAGGGTAGGCAATCCATGTATTATTGCGGGTGTTTGTTTTTTTTGATGAAGTTCATGACCTGAATAGCGCAAGTGCGACCAATGATCAGCTGCCCGGAGTGCAGGTGGATCTTGGTCTGTTCAATGGTCGCAAGGGCAGAAATTTACGCCGCCAGCAGGCTAAAGGTTAAGAATGACATATATTTGGATCTGTTACTATCTGATTATGAATGATGATAATCACATCGTTTTGAAGGACGGAAAACGAATATGTATCTTTTAATGTGATTGTTGCTGTTTTGAAAATTTTGATAGCAAGATGTAGCAATATGTACTTTTATTCTATACCTATATAAATTGCTGTAAAACATCGCTTGTATTTCACAATTAAGTATTGAACAGGCAGAAACCAATTCCGTATTGTACCTTCGGTATTGTATGCTACCAGGCTACTTTCATTAATATGATGACCGACACAGTTCGATCAATAGGCACATGGAAAACTTCAATTAGTTCCATTTTGATATCGTAAACATTGGAGATAGTTCACTAACAAAAACAACAAATACAAAGGTAGAGGTATATAATAAAAGGGGCCATATATACAGTAGTAGATCTGGGATTTGTATCCGCTCTCATGGATTTTGCAAGGTTGATTTCATACTCCGCGCTTGCGCACCCTCTTGAGATCCATTGGCAAAAATTCCACTCCAACAAATAAAATCCAGATGAGCTACTGTTATATTATATTATAACCCTGTTATATGTAATTGATCATTTGTTCAACGAAATAAATACAGCCTCAATTCTGTTTGCTCAAACTGGCTGCGCCCAGAGACATTTCCAAGACCGGGACGTAGTAAAGCGGGTGTTTCAGTTGAGATGTGAAGCGAATGAAGTGGCTTGTATGCATTTATACTCATGTATTCAATGTTTTTTCTTACACAAGCCCTTTTTATTATTTTATAAAGCTATTAAATTACAGTATTTTATGTTGCAGTAAGAATAAATTTATATTTGTTTAGACAGAGAATTATATTCATATTATTTTAAAATTAAAAATAAATAAATTACTATTTCAATTCATTACAATTAAATAGGGTTATTTATACAAGTAGCGTGATCGGGGGATGCAGTATTCGGCCGCGTGGTTTGCCAGATCAGATCTAACAAGGCGCACAAGAGCCAGAGTGTGATACGACCTGCTTGCAAAATCCTCAAGAGCGAGTACAAGTCCAGATCAAGCTACTTGTTATAGACTTTTATATTATACCTTTCCCATTTTGATTTTGTTTTAGTTCTTGAACGAAATCTTCAGTTTATCGAATTAAATGGAACTTAGTGAAGTTTTATGTGGGTATTTATAGAACTGTGTCAGGTTATGCATATTAATGGAAAAAAGTTGGCAGCATACAATACGAAGGTACCAATACGGAAAATGTATTTAAAAGGTACAATACGGAATTTTTGTCGTTGTTCATATTTAATTGTGAAATACAAGCCGATTTTTACGAATTATATAGGTATATAATAAAATTAGTGTGCTGACTCCGATTTAAAACATTTAATTTGTACACGACATTATATATTAACATTGAATGGTTTTTAAATATGTATCATAGTTTAAATATAAAAATCATTGTATCTGATCAGACTTGTTTATGCAGACAGAAATCAATGGATTATAGCAGAGGCAGTTAAGGCCTGATATAAATTAGCCCCTGTATTAATAAACGCTTTTGGTTAACTTATGTCATTAATGGTCATAAAATTACATGATGGATTTAGTGGAGATGGAGTAAAATGTCAGCATTGCATTCACAATGCATCCAAAACAATCCTTATCTTAAGGCACTTTTCTTAAACCAAAAATTACGATCATAAAAAATATGCTACCAAAATTCTTTAAGTTGCTACATGTACAGACTTTTAACTTTACTTAGAATATTTTGGTTGTTTATACATGTATATAATTATTTCAGTCATATTGCTTTTGTTGTAATTGTAGATAATGGATTATTATCATAACGTTGCTGTCAGTTTTGTAAAATTTTGTACTGGTTTGTTTATAATCATTGTATTGTACTTGTAACATTATTTATACAGGGACCAGATTGTAAATTGGCTCTGAGAAATATCGTCATCACTATAAATAAAGTCTTACTACTTAAACAGGTAAATGACTTACTATTTGTCAAAGTCATTAGATTCAGAAAAGTGGGGTATGATAGAGGATATAATGGCAGAACGATTTATACATTTTACTCAGTAGTGGCCTGTATCAGATAGTAACTCTGTTGCTAAATACGATGCAAGGTTAAGTCCTAGAATGATAAACACGAAATATAATTCATTTTTCAGTACGTCCCAACACAGACCTATATGCCTATGATGTTATCAAGAAACTTCGAAAACACTCCTTTCCTACCTCAAAACATTGCTTTTTAAAACTCAAAAAACTCACTTTGAAATTGATTACAAGCCAGAGAATGAGTTGCAATCACAATACTTTACTCATAAGGGATGAACTATTTAACTTAACTCTACACGGTAATATACAAGTGCTAGCAACCAGGGCCTCTTGAAAATGATTTCTGGCAAATTCATTTTATGTAGGGGTTGTAGGTTTTTGCGACATTGCAGATGTATCATATAATCCATTACTTTTAATGGAAGGAATCCAAAGAGCTTGTGTTTTTATGCCACTGAATGAGAATATGGCCAAGAGATGTTAAGATGGAAAAAATATGTCCAGATATTTGGAACAGGTTGAAAGAAGGTGATACTTTAAAAAGTCCAAGTTATTGAGTAATTAACTTAATAGATTGCTGCCTTGTGGGTTCAAATGTATTGGGTTTCATATAACATATTTTACAGAATTTTATTTGGTAATTTGGAAAAAACACTGCAAGGAGGGGTAGCCACGAGCATTTCAAACATGATATGCACAGAGATGAGTGGGGGGGGGAGGAGGTTTCCCGTTCTGCTGGTCGGCACCAAGGCCGTTTCTGGGCAAATTTTGGAACTTAGATCCAAAAATGGTGGCATTCTGATTGCATTTTGTTGGATATCAAGGGTACTTAGTCCACTTAAAGGTCCTAAATTTTGAATATATTTAACTGCTAAGGCATCCCCCTATTATTGCCAATTTTGAGAATTAGATAAAAAAACAAGGAGACAGCCTTGCGGGTGCTGACGCTCTTGATTTTTGTGTATTAAAGAAAACTAAGTCTATCATTGATTTTCTAAGTCTAAAAGGCGCAACACTCTTGCAAAAAAGCAGAAGGATAGGAGAGTTTGTGTATTGATGTACAGTGTCACTGAGATATGAAAAAAACTTTGCAAGTTTTAAAGCACTTAGCTTTGATTAGTTTATGAGAAAAATGACCTAAACATAATATCAAACCTAGAAAATGATTTTCTAAGTCCAAAGGGCAATAATTATTGCAAAAAAGCGGATGGAGTTATGTTGATTGCTGTTACAGAGTCCGCTTATGATGGTGACAAAGAGTTGCAAGTTTTAAAGCAATCGGCTTTGATAGGTTAATGAGAAAAAGTTGACCTAAAACCAAAACTTAAACCAAGAAATCTGATATTTTCTAAGTCCAAAGGGTCGGCAAAATCGTGGCACAAAGCGAGATGGGTGAGTTCTGCTGTACCAGGGTTTTTTTTAGCTTATGGATGGTGAACAAAGTGTTGCCACAAGTTTTAAAGGAATAACCTTGATAGTTTAGGATAAAAGCATGACCTAAACATAAAAAATTAACCAAGTAAACTGTGATTTTCTACGTCCAAAAAGGAGGCCATAATTCTTGCCAAAAAGCAACGATGGAGTTATTGTTCTTGATGGACGGGTCGCTTATGATGGGGACAGTTTATTCCAAGTTCAAAGCAAAAAGCTTTGCTAGTTACATAGAACAGTGAAGCTTTTAAACCATAACACTTCCCCCAAGAACATGATATTTCTAAGTACAAAAGTGGGACCCTAATCTTGCAAAAAGCAAGATGGAGTTAGTTTCTTGCTATACAGGGTCAGCTGATGGATGGTGAACAGTATTCCAAGTTTCAAAGCAATAGCTTTGATAGTTTAGGAGAAAAGCTGAGCTAAAAATAACACTTACCAGGCAACGCCGACGCCGAGTCCGACAACCGTCAAAAGTGATTGACAATAACTCATCATTTTTTTTCAAAAAATCAGATGAGCAAAAAATGGTGCAGTCTGAGGCATTTGTGGAATATAATAGGGTCTTGAGCTATATATTAGAATATATATATAAAGTTCCTGCGTGCTTACACAGATGCTTTAATTAGGAACTCCTTTTTTTTGGCAACAACACATACCTGTATTTTTTATATATGATATACGTACTGTGCATATGAGAGCGACAACTACTGCGGGTGTATATATGTGTTGGGTATATGGTCTATTTATGTTCCGTATAGAACAGGGATGCTACTGAACAAATCTCTTACATAGTAACGAGCTGATTTATCTTTCGCTACATACTTTTGGTGAACGCGCCTTGCGGAAGCGAAGAAAGAGTTGTCCAATGGTGTTTGGTGGATGTGGTGCATACGGGATTTGTCTTGTCCACCCGGACATAACTTTGACAGCATGGAGCAATATTGTTTATAGTTGGTCTGAATGTAACCTCCGTGAGACGGAGTGTCATGCGCAAACCCCAGATTCCTATCTCAAAGGTCAAGGTCACAGTTGGAGGTCAAAGTTCATGTCAGATCTTGTCCGGCCCATAACTTTGACATGCATTGAGGAATCTTGTTAATCCCCCGCCGTGGCGGAGGGATTATAGGAATGGTCTGCGTCCGTCCTTCCGTCCTTCCGTCCGTCTTTCCGTCCGTCCTTCCGTCCGTCCGTCCGTCCTTCCGTCCGTCCTTCCGTCCGTAACAAAATCGTGTCCGGTCCATATCTCCTAAACCCCTTGAAGGATTTTCATGAAACTTGGGTCAAATGATCACCTCATCAAGACGATGTGCAGAACCCATGAGTCAGCCTTGTCGGTTCAAGGTCAAGGTCACAACTCAAGGTCAAAGGTTTGAGTCTGCCATTTTGTGTCCGCTCTATATCTCCTAAACCCCTTGAAGGAATTTTATAAAACTTGGGTCAAATGATATCTCATCAAGACGATGTGCAGAACCCATGAGTCAGCCATGCCGGCTCAAGGTCAAGGTCACAACTCAAGGGTCAAAGGTTTTGAGCCTTCCATTTTGTGTCCGCTCTATATCTTCTTAAACCCCCTTTAAGGAATTTTATAAACTTGGGTCAAATGATCATCTCATCAAGACGATGTGCAGAACCCATGAGTCAGTCATGCCGGCTCAAGGTCAAGGTCACAACTTAGGGTCAAAAGTTTGAGCCTTCCATTTTGTGTCTGCTCTATATCTCCTAATCCCCTTGAAGGATTTTTTATCAAAAATTGGGTCAACGATAACCTCATCAAGGCGATGTGCAGAAAATTATGAGTCAGCCATGTCGGCTCAAGGTCAAGGTCACAACTGAAGGTCAAATGTTTGAGCCTTCCATTTTGTGTCCGCTCTATATCTCTTAAACCCCTTGAAGGAATTTTATAAAACTTGGGTCAAATGATCATCTCATCAAGACGATGTGCAGAACCCATGAGTCAGTCATGCCGGCTCAAGGTCAAGGTCACAACTTGGGGTCAAAAGTTTGAGCCTTCCATTTTGTGTCTGCTCTATATCTCCTAATCCCCTTGAAGGATTTTTATCAAACTTGGGTCAAACGATAACCTCATCAAGGCGATGTGCAGAACTTATGAGTCAGCCATGTCGGCTCAAGGTCAAGGTCACAACTGAAGGTCAAATGTTTGAGCTTCCATTTTGTGTCCGCTCATATCTCCTAAACCCTTGAAGGAATTTTATAAAAACTTGTGGTCAAATGATTACCTCATCAGAACGATGTGCAGAAATTATGAGTCAACCATGCCAGCTCAAGGTCAAGGTCACAACTAAGGGTCGAAGGTTTGAGCCTTCCATTTGGTGTCCACTCTGTATTTCCTTAACCCCTTGAAGGATTTTCATCAAACTTGGGTCAAATGATCACCTCATCAAGAACTCATGAGTCAGCCATGTCAACTCAAGGTCAAGGTCACAACTGAAGGTCAAAGGTTTCAGCTCTGTATCTCCTAAACCCCTTGAAGGATTTTCATGAAACTTTGGTCAAATGATCACCTCATCAAGATGTTGTGCAGAATTCATGAGTCAGCCATGTCAGTTCAAGGTCAAGGTCACAGCTAAAATCAAAGGTTTACCCTTTCACTATCTATAGCAGTGGCGGGGGATTTAGCTGTCTTTCAGACTGCCTTGTTTATATTTGGTATGAATGTTTAACCCAATGAGACGGACTCTATCTTGAAGGTCAAGGTCATAGTTAGAGGTCAAAGGGCGGGCTCGACATGTTGCCCATGGGCATCTAGTTTACCAAGGTAATTTACTATATGTGAAAGGGTGGAGTTTGCACTTTCAAGTGTGAGTGGGGTATTATTTTTGTGGCAAGCAGAAACCAGGTGGGTGGAGGTGATGATAATAGGGAGGGGAGGGGGTAAAGTAGAGTTTACCATTTCATGTAGAAAGGACAAACCACACTAGGGTTAGGGGAGGGCCGGATTATTTGGATGGTAGGAGGGGGTGATTGAACAAACTGTCTGGAAGCACCTTAGGACAGGGACATTTGAAGAAGTGAGAAACTAATCGATTGGTGCGGAAGCAGTTTAATTCAGGGGGTGGCCAGTTAAGTGGGGCATGTATTTTGAGGTAAGCAGAAAGTAGGGGACAAATGCAGGCATGTTGGGTAAGGTCTATGAATGAATACTGTATAGACAAGGGATGTGGAGCACATTTTAGCATGAATATTGTTTTGCCATTAGCAGAAAACCAGGTGGGTGGTGGAGTGGAGGACATCTGTCCTGGGGTCGTGTGAGCAGGTAGTTTATCATTGCCCAACCATGTAGCAAGAAGATACCACACTAGGTCAGCCAGGGAGGGGCTAGACTCTTGGATATGGTAGGCGGGAGAATTTGGTCAACAGTGTGAAAGCACTAATCTTTTTAATCCCCCGCCGCGAGTGGTGGGGAGTTAAGGAATGGTCTCCATCCTTCCGTAAGATTTGTGTCGCTCTGTATCTCCTAAACCCCTTAAGGATTTTCATGAAACTTGGGTCAAATGATAACCTCATCAAGACGATATGCAGAACCCATGAGTCAGCCATGTCAGTTCTAGGTCAAGGTCACAACTCGAGGTCCAAGGTTTGAGCCTTCCATTTCGTGTCCACTCTGTATCTCCTAAACCCCTTGAATTATAATCATGAAACTTGGGTCAAATGATCACCTCATCAAGACGATGTGCAGAACCCATGAGTCAGCCATGTCGGCTCAAGGTCAAGGTCACAACTCAAGGTCAAAGGTTTGGGCCTTCCATTTTGTGTCCGCTCAGTATCTCCTAAGCCCCTTCAAGGATAATCATGAATCTTGGATCAAAAGATCTTCTCATCAAGACAATGTGCAGAACTCATGAGTCAGCAATGTCAGCTCAAGGTCAAGGTCACAACTCAAGGTCAAAGGTTTGAGCCTTGGGACAAATAGTCACCTCATCAAGGCGATATGCAGAAATCATGAGTCAACCATGCCGGCTCAAGGTCAAGGTCACAACTTGGGGTCAAAGGTTTGAGCCTTCCATTTCGTGTCCACTCTGTATCTCCTAAACCCCTTGAATTATAATCATGAAACTTGGGTCAAATGATCACCTCATCAAGACGATGTGCAGAACCCATGAGTCAGCCATGTCGGCTCAAGGTCAAGGTCACAACTCAAGGTCAAAGGTTTGGGCCTTCCATTTTGTGTTCGCTCTGTATCTCTTAAACCCAGGTGAAGGATTTTTATATCAAACTTGGGTCAAATGATCACCTTATCAAGAACACATCAGTCAGCCATGTCAGTTCTAGGTCAAGGTCACAACTCGAGGTCAAAGGTTTGAGCTCTTTATGATGCTCTAAACCCCTTACCCCTTAAAGGATTTTCATGAAACTTGGGTCAAATGACCACCTCATCAAGATGATGTGCAGAATTCATGGGTCAGCCAGTCAGTTCAAGGCCAAGGTCACAGCTCAAGGTCAAAGGTTTACCTTCACTATAACAGTGACGGGGGGGATTTAGCTGTCTTTCAGACTGCATTGTTTTTTGTGGTGGCAAGTGGGGGTGGGAAACTGTTTGGCTGGTAGCTAGGAAATGGTGATGAAACACTTCTAAGGGGAGTTGAGAATTTGAAAACTACATGGGGGTGGGGGTCGCAAATGCTTGAGATCTATGAATTGAATACTGTATTGACCGGGGTATGGAAGGGGGAATAGCCCGATGTGGGGGGTGGGGGGAAGTATTTGGTGGAATCTTATTGGGAGGAAGGGGAGGGGGATATTTTGAGGTAGCCAGGGTGTGTGGAAGGGGGAGGGGGTGGTAAAAATGTCTCCGAGGAGGGGGGGGGGGATATTTTCTGAATAGCCCCATGGGAGGGGGGGGGGGATATTGTTCTGAAATAACGGAGAGGTGAGGAGGTGGGGGGGGGGGGTGGGGGGGGTGGGGTATTGGAGGGATCCAATTGGAAGGAGGGGGGGGGGTTATTTTGAGGGGGTTAACCGGGTTGTGAGGGGGGTAAAATGTCACCAGGAGGGTGGGGGGGGGGGCGATATTTCTGAATAAACCGGAGAGGGGGGGGGTATTTTGGAGGGATTCCTATTGGGAGGAAGGGGAGGGGGGTATTATTGAGGTAGCCAGGGTGTGGAAGGGGGAGGGGGGGGTGGGTAATTATAAAATGTCTCTAGGAGGGGGGGGGGGGGGGGGGGGAGGAGTATTTTCTGAAATAGCCCGATGGGAGGGGAGGGGGGGTGTTATTTTCTGAAATAACCCGAGAGGAGGGGAGGGGGGGGTATTTGGAGGGATCTAATTGGGAGGAAGGGGAGGGGGGTATTTTGAGGTAACCGGGGTGTGGAAGGGGGAGAGGGGGGTATAATGTCTCCAGGAGGGGGGGGTAATTTTCTCCGAAAAAACTGCTTCCACAGGGGGGGGGTGGATATTTTCTGGAATAGCCCATTTTAAGAAAACCTTGTCTGCTCACTGAAAGCGTCTACAATCAATGACAATGGAGGCGTCTGCATATTTAGAGAATATATGCAATTTTCTTAGCTTGACAGTTGTTACACTATGTGTAATTATGAAAGTCCCACAGATATGGTCAGCGTTCAAAACAGGAAATACAAAAGGCATTAGCCTTGGAAGTGTTTTGCTTGAACAGACCGGGTAAGTGATGTGTATGCTTTTCTCCCCGCGATTCGTGACTCTTATTTTGAAATTTATCCTGTCACTTGCAGTATTTTCGACCCGATATCAGGGTGCCGTATATCTTTCTTGATATACCGTCAGTTGATCATGTGACCAGTGATATACGGTCAGTTGATCATGTGACCTTATGATCGATATTGTTGTCATAAGAAATTTTGCAGCGAAACCATCATCATTGTGTTGGAAATGTCCGAACTAAGAAAATGAATGGTCAAATAATGAGTTTTTATTCAAAAACGAAGAAGTTACTGCGATTTTGCCGGTAATCACGTCATTATATAAGTGACGTCATTACGAATATGACGTCATTAAAGCGGTTGTCGCACACTTATTTTTGTAAAATAAATTGCCAAATATCGGAAAATGAAGTAATGACAAGATAAATAGAATAATATGTTAGTGCCTAAGATGAAGAAAGTTTATCTGGCTCGGCTCCGGACGTTATCAGGTTCGCCTTCGGCTCACCCGATAACCTCCTCCACCTCGCCAGATAAACTTTCTCATCTACGGCACTAACCTATTATTCTCTATATAGCGCATGCGCAATATATATGAGACTTACACAGAGCTCCAGATAAGCTGCGTATTTGCGTATTTACGCAATTAAAATTGCAGAAAACCCAATTGAATTCATACAGTGTGCGTACTGAAACGCAATTAAAATTCCTAATACCCAATTCGTAAAAAATAGATTGCGTATCGCATTTTCCTTATAACTAGAACGGGTACGAGACTTTAACGCTAGATTTGACTGACTGGTTATACGTTACTGCAGAACAGGTTGCAATTTATCGGGAAAATAACAGGACCATTCAGTCGGCTGATCGGTGTTTATTTGGACGCTTTGTAAACAATTTTACGCCGATAAAATGTAAAGAGGTTGCAGGAAAAAAACATTGTTGCAGCACAAACAAACAAATTAGTGGGATATTTTGCTGTTCAACAATGACAGTTATTGTTTGTGACGATGTAGTGTCACCAATACTGGATGACATCTTTTGGGAGAATGCATATTGCGGTGACCACATCGTTCGGGATATTGTGGATGAACTGATCTTAGACTGCATTAAAAGTGAAAAAGAAAACAACAGTATGAAACATTCATTACAATTTTAAATACATTTTTGTATTAAACATTGAAGGGCGCCATTAAAATACTTAGTCAGTCCTGTTTAATGATATATACCATGTATACTGTAAGCAAAAAAATACTCAATTGTTAGTGCGAGATTGGTAAAATACCCAATTGGTTTTAGCAAATACCCAATTACTTCTGAAAAGGCTGGGTAATGATATTATTTTTACCCAATTCAAATTTCCAATACCCAATTCAGACAAAAAATGATGGGTAAATACCCAATTGCACCAAAAGCTTATCTGGAGCTCTGCTTACATCAAAGAAGTATAAAATACACAGAATGGCAACTGGCTGTAATCTCGCATGAGCTCGTGTCAGAGCGTGATTCGGCGTTATCTTACTAAAAACAAACATTGGCGAGCATGGAGTTACAATTTGTACCTTTAAAACTACATTTAAAATACATGTTAGATTCTAAAACAAAATTAGTTTAATGTGAAATGGTCTTAAGACACGAAGTACACGATTTTTTTTTGCCATCAAAAGAAGAGTGGTCATAAGGTGATAATCATTATTTTACCGATGAATAATTGCTTTCACATACAAAATGGCGCATGGAGAAAGCGCCACTTCCGGTAAACGAGATCTCGTTTTTTTTGTCACGGGAGGTTGGCGAGATTTGCTCTATATGCCTTTCAAGTTGCCAATCTATTTATTTTTAGAGCTCTTTGCTTACATGTATATAAATTGGGTATTTGATAATTCAAAACAATATCTAAAAGTCAATAAACTTTCAACTTTTAGTTAGACATACATGTGATCTCCTGCGCGGGAGGGTCAAAATCCCGATTTTTTCACCTTGCCTCCTGTCTCCCGACCAAAACCATTTTTCTCCCACTTTTCAAAAAAAAAAAAAAAAAAAAAAAAAAAAAAAAAAAAAAAAAAAAAAAAAAATCAGTATTATGACTGGGTTGATAATTACCGAGGAGTGCCAAACATGTTTACACAGTAAATCAAAGTGTCACCGACTGTTGTGTATTATACATGTTTGACACACATGTAAAGAGTTGTTTTTCACAGGTGAATTATTAATTGTTTGTTTTGATACGGGATTACACAAGTAGGGCCTTTTCCACCTGTCTCACGGGGCCGAATATCTGCCCATTCTCAATGCCAATTAAGCTCCATTTTTTACCAATTTGAAGCAAAAAACTCCCAGTCATAAGAAATAATTCCCAACTGAAATGAATTTTGATTAAAATTTTGCTCGGTAATAAAATCTAATAAATAATTATTGGAAGAACCAACCCATTACTATTTTTAGAACAGGAGTGTTATTTCCTCTTATGGAGTTATGCCATTTTCTTCCAATGTTTACCAAATTAATTTGCTACTAAATCGGAAATATTTCATTGAAAATTGGATGAAAACATACCCTCATTTATTTGATAACATCAGTCTACATTATTTTGGTAAGGGTTAATACATGTTGATGCATTTCTGTTTTCTATTTTTCATGTCAAAACCCTTACAGAAGCAAGCCTCTGTGGCGTACATGCTGCGTATTTACTGTGTATATGCCGCGAACACAGTAGTACGCCAGAGGAGTACATTTTACATACACCGCATGCCGCATACATGCCGCGTACTATTATGATGAGTACACAGCATGTACGCAGGAGGTCACTAGTACACTTTAAGTACGCAGCACAGACTCTGAAAATTTAAGGAGTACACTGCATGTACGCAGGAGGGACTTGTACAAGAAAATAGTACACTGCAAGTACACCGCAGATACTTTGAAATTTGTGCAGTACACTTCATATACGCGGGAAAGACTTGTACAACTTCTTTTGGAATTTATACTTAGTTTTTTTTTATAAGTTTAAGTCTGAAGTAAACTTCATATATGCGGGAGGGACTTGTTCATTTTCTTTTGGTATTTATACCTTGAATTTTTTTAGGTAAAAGTGTGAAGTACACTTCTTGCAGGAAGGATTTGTACATTTTTTTTTTTTTTGGAAGCAAGAACTTGATTTCCGAGTAACTTTTATCTTAATAGCATAGAATAGTTCAGATTACCGGTATTCTGAACAAAGAAAATTTGCCAAACTATTTGCAATGTTCATTTGTGAAGCGTACATCTTAGTGATTTCTGAGCTGCACCTTGCATGCAGTGTAAAAATATATTCTTTTTCATTTTGAATTAATCTGAAGCTTTCTAACTTGGATAATTGAAAAGCCTATTTGAACTTTGTTGCATTACATTTGTAATACATGAAATAATTACCAAGATAATGCCTCAACAGCGCCCGAATGAGAAGAATTAATAGCTCTCGCTGTTATTTGAATACTCTTAAGCAAAGCACCATTCTATCATGTTTTATAAAGGTTTTAATGCTCATTATGTTAACTCATTAAGGCCTCACCAAATTAAAAAGTTGTTCATCGGATTTGCCGCTCGTATATTTTCAGAACGTTTTTGGCTAATTGCGCTCACCCCATTGGAAAAAATCAATCCAAAATTTTTTGGTGCGCTACTTTTTACGGACATAAAAGTGTATAAATGCTGATATAATTCCAGTCCTAGATTGTTCTCAGATGGATTTTAATCAAAATAAATACATACTACGCACACATCGATTATAATAAATCATAACACTTATATTTAGTTGCATAAAAGTTGTTTCCCCTTGATGCAGTTATGCCATTTTCTTCAAATGTTTACCAAATTACATGCTACAAAAATTGATTTATTTCATTGAAATGTGGATGAAGAAAAGCATACTAATTTATTTGATAACATCATCTACATTATTTTGGTAAGGTAAATACTTATTGATGCTGTCACTTATCTTTTTTCTGTTTTTTTTTTTCTGTCCAAATGATAAGCATTTGAGAAGAAAGTTGGTGGGGTAAGGAATTTACATTATCACAGCAGTTTCGCCGCAAGAGTACACAGCATGTATGCAGCAGGAGTA
This sequence comes from Mercenaria mercenaria, assembly GCF_021730395.1. Lineage (NCBI taxonomy): Eukaryota > Metazoa > Mollusca > Bivalvia > Venerida > Veneridae > Mercenaria > Mercenaria mercenaria. Next base: position 33,493,193 of record NC_069363.1, read on the forward strand.
CACAGCATGTACGCCGCAGGACTTGGGCCAGGAGTACACAGTATGTACACCGCAGGAGTACACAGCATGTATGCCGCAGGAGTACAAGCATGTACGCCGCAGGGGTAGTACACACGAAGGCTCATTTGCATGTGAAAAGTGTATGTGCCGCGTATATGCTGCGTACTATTTCCCGCATACTAATTTCCTCCAGCGTACATCCTGTGTACTATGTAGTCCACAGCATGTATGCAGCAAGTAGTACGCGGCAGAGCTCATTTGCATGTCAAAAGTGTACTACAAACGTACTATCGGTGTATGTGCGGTGTATATCCTGCGTACTATTAAAAGCCCTTGATTTCAGTACACATCATGTACGCATCATATACGCTGTATGTACACAGCAAGAGTACGCAGCAGGTCTTTTTCTTCTGTAAGGGAATCATCAGTATTTTAATACGAAAGTGGGTGGGGTAAGGAATTTACATAATAATTATTTACGAGTTGTGTTCAGACCAATTTAGAGCCTCGTTTTTTTTAAGTCCTCGAATAGAATAATGTAAATGCATGTTTACCTTCATTTCAGACCTAAATTGAAACTTTGTTAAGAAAATTTAAAGTTAGAACAAGAGGGAGCTTCTGTAAGATAGCATCAGTGATTGACTCTGAATTAAAGCTTTGCCAGTAAAAGAGGCATAATAGTCAATAGCTTTGAATTTAACAGAGATATTAGACATTATATAATATAAAACTTTAACCAAAAAAATGAAGTTAAAATGTGGCATAACTCTGTCAAAATTCAAATCAAGAGTTATGAGGATTGTTTCTTCTGGTGTAGACTTATGTACATTATTGTGTGGCCAAAAATATTGGATTTTGCCTCTAAGTTATGTGTCCGCGCGCTTAATTAATGTCGATAAAAAACCTCCAGTTTTGAGACCCCAACTCCAGCTGAAAAATGGCAAACCTCCAGTTTTGGGATTCTGGACTTATCACATGTATGAGTTAGATGTATACACGTTTCTAAATACTGCCTACCTGAACATGACAACCTTGACAGTCTTCATCATTTGGGCGCTTTCTCATCAATTCATGAAATTCCAAGAAACCTGTGATGTCATAAGTATATAGGTGTGCTTCAAATGTTATTCACTTATTGCATCCCAAACTTTTTGTCTGATTTAGTCAGTGTGCACATAAATATAACTTGAATATCTTCAACACAATTTGAACTACTTCTCTGGACTGTCAAAGCATTTAACAACTTTTGTAACATCACAATAAAACAGAATCGTGTAATTTAAACATTCATGAATGTTTGGGGTAGCGACTGACACGTCACCGACCCCTGAAGTTGGCAGAAGGAAATATTGGTAAACTGTTGATATTATCATACTTGAAAAACATTAACTAGTAGAAAATGAATGAAAAAGAAAACTCAATTAATTATATAGCAAAAAAGCATTAACAACAGAAGAATTGAAACAAGAACATAGTCGCTAATTGGTGTTTATTGTGCACAGTGAGGACACAGGAAGGTGCTGTGTCGCCTAACAACACTGATGCTTGTGCAGAAAGCCAGATGCACCCAGTGCATGCACTCGTCACATTGAGCCCAGTTGCAATTTTAAGTGTTTGGAGGTCGTGGATAGCTGGTGGGGAAATCTTCTTGCAGACACAGCAGACGTCACTTTCTGTGGTTTCTTCCTCATCTGTCAGGATGGAGTTTGAGATCAACATTAACTGGTGACAAAATCTTCAAGTTAACTCCACTTGTCGATGGCTTAGGACTTTTACTTGGTTGTTTCTTCTCTGCTGTCTTGTTATTTCTGTTCTTTTTGTACTCATTTTATAGCTCTTCTACGTATTATAATACAGACCTATACAAAAACTCTTTTGTGCCTCAAACCATCCGCGATTGGAACTCATTACTGGACTCAGTCCTTTGTAACTTGTATCAAAAACGCTACATTCAAACGTGCTCTCTTGGACTATAGATCACGCAATTAACATCTAACATCAAGCGCACACACATGCCACCCTCGATAATTTTTGCTCATTAGTGAGATAATTTCGAGTATCAATACAGATATAGAATACAGTAATTATATTTATGTAGCTTTGAGCCGCCATTGTCATATCTGTAGTGTTAATTTACAGGTGTATCTCTAGTATAACTTGCACAATCCAAAGTTTTATTTCCTAGAAAACTGTTGGCGTTGATCATCGTGTCTTGTCGTGTTATAAAATGGAAGTACACACAAGACCTAATAGATTAAAATTTCAAGGCTTTCTAATTAAAATTTCTAGATGTTTTTAAAAAGATTAAATTAAGTGACACACTGTTAGCAACATTGAACATGCCCAGCCATAGAACTTTCTTACCAGTTTTAGATTATTTTTGTCTTAAGTTGTACATTTTTGTAGTAGTAGTTTTTGTCATTTTAGGCACAAAATGTCCCTTTTAAGGGGTTCAACAAATTGATAGTTTGATAGCTGCAATGGATAGTTAGGAGGGCAATTTATGATTTTCTCAATGAATTTCAATTTGTGACTGTCTGCGACTTTTTTGTTACTAGAGTTATATAGGGATGTTACCTTTTGTAACCTATATGTTACTAAGAAAATAAAATCGGAGGTTTTGTCAAAAGTCAATAAATTTCAGATAGTTTTCAAAATCCAGTTTGTGTGACTTTCTGTTACTAGAATAATGAAGGTTTGTTACTGTCACAAAAATAGTGATAGCTGTAGGAAAATTCAAAAACTGGCCATATATGCCAAATTTCAAAAAAAGAAATGTAAGTTCCTTAAATACATTGAAATGTTGAGTTTAGGGAAAGAGTTTGCTTTTAATTGCTTCAGTGATATGCACAAATTGTTCTAAATAATGGTATAGGCTAACATACGGACATAGTACCTGATTCATATTTTGTATATGATGGAACATAAATACAAGGTTTATATGAGATTCCATGTATATTTTCATTGCATGCTCAGGTATTTTTTTTCTGAATATTTTGAAAATAACTGCTTGATTTTTTTAAGAGCAAATATATGATTTTGCACTTGAGAAAAAAAAAAACACCACCATAATTTCACAGTTTGGTCTTATTTGTATTTTGTTACCCAAGTCAACCTTAACACATTTCAATTGTAAACAAAGAAATTCTACAAATATCTCAAGTTATAATGGCAAATACACTAAAAAAATCACTGAAACGATCGATCTCGATGCTCTAATCAGACTCAAACTAGTGTCTGAACACATGAACGATGAAGGTTATAACGCAACTGTTGGTCATCCAAATGTTAAAAGATGCAAAAGACAGAGAAATGTCATTGTAGAGGCTAAGATGAGAAGTTATAGCATTTAAAGATTTTGTAAGGTTTGCGATGTTTGTTGTCTCTTTCATTACGATTTGCAGTCACCAGATTTTCAATTTTAGCATTATACCCTCATAGTTTTCCCATTTTTTGGAAATAGGGCACTATTTTTTCCCAATATGAAAAAATCACTTTTTTCCCAAATTGGACAGACAGGCATCTTCCTATTCTTTTTGTAAAAAAAAAAGCCCTGAATTTTCATACTGACCATTTTATATACTCACTTTTTCTATTGGACACTCATTGAATGAATGTCAGTCAATAGCCAAAATTATTACCAAAGACATCTGAAGCAATACTTTTTGTTACTGAATGACAAGCCATTTAATAAGTGGTGTCAGAAATAGATTTACATAATTTTTTTCTTTAAGTTTTGAGTTCTGCCCAGGAAAAGTTAGTGCAGAAAAAAACATTTTGGAAGAATGATAATTATGAAGGTCAAGTTATCATATTTAAGATTACGTTTATTTTGATTATTTCATATACTATAAAAGTTTGTATTTATTTTTACATCAAATGACCTTTGCACTGACCATTTCAGATACTCAATTCTTCTGTCGTACAGTTATGCAATGGAATATCCTGTTGTGACTTATTTGGAAACGGCATTTCTGCTAGTACAAAGTAAGTAATTTGCAGCCTTATCTATGAACAGTTGTTGATCTACTTTGAATAGCTGAAAGAAATTAAATTTATGTAAACATTGAATGCTTACTTATTGTAATGCAAATTTAATTAAATTACAGAAATGTCCTTAAAGGTATACTAGATTTGAAAACATGAACAAATACTGCATATGGTTTATGTAACATATAAGCGTTTATGTGTATTAACAGTACTATGCATTAGGATAAGAAATGGTTCAAACTGTATACGTAATATATAACTAAACACAGTATAAATGTGTACTACCACAAAAAAACTGAAGTTTTTTAAACAATCAGCTGTTACTGCACAACAATTTGTTATGAATGTAGCTGGAGATCTACGTACACAATTAATCTATATATTTAGTAAAGTTAAATATATTTGATGAAGATTTTCTACATTCTAGATGAATATCTAAATATAAAGTATTATAGTGAAAGATCGCCATTAGATATCTTTAATGTCTGTTTTGTTACCTTGCATTTTATTGTGTTAATATAATTTCCATTTATTTTGTAGATTTCCTGTTGCTGGGACTGATCATACACACAAGAGATATGTTATCACCAAAAGTCTTTATACTTTTTGTTTTGTATCCTTAAAGTTACTGTCCATAGATGGAAACAATATATGTGAAATTTATGGAGAGAGTAGAGTTTTTTTTATATTTCTTTCAAATATTCTTTTTATGGTGATCAGGTTTGAATATCTGGTCAGAATCAGTACTAGAACCATTAGTTATGGAAAATTTCTAGTGTGTTATTATATTTTAATGCCGCATCCCTGGAAATGCAAATTACCTTGTGGCGTATTGTTGACCCACATTCAGGAGAATTACACATCTGATTGAAATCACAAGTAATGTAAAACAGGAATAATACAAGTTTAGTTACAATATATACAGACATCTGTTAGTTGTTTTTTTGCATTTTCTTACTATCTCACATGTAGTTATCTGCATCCGTGATGGTTGAAGTGTTGTGTGCTGATTTTATTAATAAGTATAAGAGTTTTCTTCTTATGTTATTCAACTCTATAATGTTAAAAATGTCAAAACTTCTAATTGCTAGCGTATTTTTGCAGAAAGTGTGATTTTGTTCTACAAATTATACAGTTTTTTGGTCTAGCCCATATCACTAGGAGGATTTTTAAAAAAATGGAAATCAACATAGTATCCAGGATTTCTGTTTTGATGTTCATTGACACATTAATTATACATGTATGGTTTTCCAAATTAAATTTGTTCTCTGAAAAAAAAAGATGACCCCTATTGATTTTGAGGTCAGAAGGTCAAGGTCACAGTGACCAGGAACAGTAAAACGGTTTCCAGGTGATAACTCAAGAATGCTTGGGCCTAGGATCAGGAAAATTGATAGGGAGATTGATCATGACTGGCAGATGACCCCTATTGATTTTGAGGTCATTTGGTCAAAGTTCAAGGTCAGATTGGCCAGGAACAGTTAAACGGTTTCTGGACGATAACTTGAGAACGCTTGGGCCAAGGGTCATGAAAGATGATAGAGAGGTTCATCATGACCAGCAGATGGCCCCTATTGATTTAAAGGTCAATAGGTCAAGGTTACAGTGACCCGGAACATTTAAACCGTTTCCAGACAATAACTTGAGGAGCTTGGGCCTAGGATCATGAAACTTGATAGGGAGGTTGGTCATGACCTGTAGACGACCCCTAAAGATTTTTAGGTCTGTAGGCTAAAGGTCAAGGTCACATTGACCCAGAACAGTTAAACTCTGTCCGGACGATACCTTGAGAACGCTTGGGCTTAGGATCACTAAACTTAATAGGGAGGTTGATCATGACCAGCAGATGACTCCTGTTGATTTTGAGGTCAATAGGTCAAATGTCACATTGAACCAGAACAGTAGACCTCCTGTTTACAGTGAGCAAATAATTTCTGTTCCTTGTGCAATTGAATGCATCAAGGGGGGCATTTCATGTTCGACGAGCTCTTGTTCAATTGATCTTCATGAAATTTGGTCAGAATGATTGCATTGATGAAATCTAGGTCAAGTTTGAATATGGGTCATCTGGGGTCAAAAAGTAGGTCACTAGGTCAAATCAAAGAAAAACTGTATGCGATAGAGGCTATATTTTTCAATTGATCCTTCTGAAATTAAGTCAGAATGATTGCCTTGGTGAAATCTAGGTCAAATTTGAATATGGGTCATCATGGGTCAAAAACTAGGTCACTAGGTCAAATCAAAGAAAAACCTTGTGTATGCGATAGAGGCTGTATTTTTCAATTGATCTTCATGAAATTTGGCCAGAATGATAGCCTTGATGAAATCTAGGTCAAGTTTGAATATGGGTCATCTGGGGTCAAAAACTAGGTCACTAGGTCAAATAAAAAAAATACTTGTTTATACTCAAGATTTTTGCTCCAATTTTAATGATAATTGGTCAGAATATTTTTTTCCTTGAAATCACTAGGTCAAACATGTTTACACTGTTATGGTGTGTTTCTCAGGTGAGCGACCTAGGGCCATCTTGGCCCACTTGTTAGCTTAGTCAGACTATAAAAGATTTCCTTAACACTGCTGACAGATACATGATAGTATACTTATCAATAGCTTACAGATTAGTTCCAGACTTGATACTTAAATCAGTTATTGTAAGTATTTACAGGAATAAGGTGACAAAATCTGTCTTGTATACAGCAAAAAAAAAAACGCTTTTAAGGCTATATATGTACAGTGGTTTCTCTGAGTAGTTACTTCCCTTACAGAAGCAAGCCTCTGTGGCGTACATGCTGCGTATTTACTGTGTATATGCCGCGAACACAGTAGTACGCCAGAGGAGTACATTTTACATACACCGCATGCCGCATACATGCCGCGTACTATTATGATGAGTACACAGCATGTACGCAGGAGGTCACTAGTACACTTTAAGTACGCAGCACAGACTCTGAAAATTTAAGGAGTACACTGCATGTACGCAGGAGGGACTTGTACAAGAAAATAGTACACTGCAAGTACACCGCAGATACTTTGAAATTTGTGCAGTACACTTCATATACGCGGGAAAGACTTGTACAACTTCTTTTGGAATTTATACTTAGTTTTTTTTTATAAGTTTAAGTCTGAAGTAAACTTCATATATGCGGGAGGGACATTGTTCATTTTCTTTTGGTATTTTAGCCTTGAATTTTTTTTAGGTAAAAGTGTGAGAGTACACTTCTTGCAGGAAGGATTTGTACATTTTTTTTTTTTTGGAAGCAAGAACTTGATTTCCGAGTACTTTTATCTTAATAGCATAGAATAGTTCAGATTACCGGTATTCTGAACAAAGAAAATTTGCCAAACTATTTGCAATGTTCATTTGTGAAGCGTACATCTAGTGATTTCTGAGCTGCACCTTGCATGCAGTGTAAAAATATATTCTTTTTCATTTGAATTAATCCTGAAGCTTTCTAACTTGGATAATTGAAAAGCCTTATTTGAACTTTGTTGCATTACATTTTGTAATACATGAAATAATTACCAAGATAATGCCTCAACAGCGCCCGAATGAGAAGAATTAATAGCTCTCGCTGTTATTTGAATACTCTTAAGCAAAGCACCATTCTATCATGTTTTATAAAGGTTTTAATGCTCATTATGTTAACTCATTAAGGCCTCACCAAATTAAAAAGTTGTTCATCGGATTTGCCGCTCGTATATTTTCAGAACGTTTTTGGCTAATTGCGCTCACCCATTGGAAAAAATCAATCAAAATTTTTTGTGCGCTACTTTTTACGGACTAAAAGTGTATAAATGCTGATATAATTCCAGTCCTAGATTGTTCTCAGATGGATTTTAATCAAAATAAATACATACTACGCACACATCGATTATAATAAATCATAACACTTATATTTAGTTGCATAAAAGTTGTTTCCCCTTGATGCAGTTATGCCATTTTCTTCAAATGTTTACCAAATTACATGCTACAAAAATTGATTTATTTCATTGAAATGTGGATGAAGAAAAGCATACTAATTTATTTGATAACATCAATCTACATTATTTTGGTAAGGGTAAATACTTATTGATGCTTGTCACTTATCTTTTTTCTGTTTTTTTTCTGTCCAAATGATAAGCATTTGCAGAAGAAAGTTGGTGGGGTAAGGAATTTACATTATCACAGCAGTTTCGCCGCAAGAGTACACAGCATGTATGCAGCAGGAGTACACAGCATGTACGCCGCAGGACTTGGGCCAGGAGTACACAGTATGTACACCGCAGGAGTACACAGCATGTATGCCGCAGGAGTACACAGCATGTACGCCGCAGGGGTAGTACACCGAAGGCTCATTTGCATGTGAAAAGTGTATGTGCCGCGTATATGCTGCGTACTATTTCCCGCATACTAATTTCCTCCAGCGTACATCCTGTGTACTATGTAGTCCACAGCATGTATGCAGCAAGTAGTACGCGGCAGAGCTCATTTGCATGTCAAAAGTGTACTACAAACGTACTATCGGTGTATGTGCGGTGTATATCCTGCGTACTATTAAAAGCCCTTGATTTCAGTACACATCATGTACGCATCATATACGCTGTATGTACACAGCAAGAGTACGCAGCAGGTCTTTTTCTTCTGTAAGGGTTCAGAAAGGCTGGGTTAATAAATCTATATGCATAAAACATTTGCTGTTTTTTCACAAAAGGTGAAGAGAAATAGTGTACAAGTTTTAACGGTCAGATAATGATTTAAGACTTGCTATTCAAAGAAAATTATAATAAAAGATTTGACACCGACATGTATAACTTAGTTTATTTGTGACTACAAAATAGTCTGTCCTGAAACTTGATGCAGAATTTCAGCTCCATTGCATGTTTTGCGGAGCAAAGTTAATCTAAAGGTCTTTTATAATGTGATTTGGCTGAGTGTGAGCCGTGGAGGACGTGCTCTGTTGTTGATTTGACATCAGTCGCCAAACATTTCAACACAGTAAACCACAACGTCGAACATGTACAGTATCAAATCATTGAAATCGTACGTTCTGATCCGAACACAGAAAAAAGCACAAACATAAGACGCAGTAGAGAATTTTATTGGATCCACCAGCTCCACACTCTTCACCCAGTTGGGATCAATATTTCCGGATAGAATGGGAATACTCAGCCATTTCACTTATACCTAAAAGTCTTTTATACTTTATGCACTTCCTGCAAAAGAATTACCATTAACTTTTGGCACTTAATTTGGTTGGTTTGCTGTTTTTTTATAATACATGAATAGAACCTGTGGGAATATTTGTTGGAAGTTGGGCATGCATGTGACGTCAGAAAGGTCTTATATTGCTTTGTTTTCTCAACAGAGTTTAAATACACCTCTAGGTGTCTCAAGCAAGATAACACAGATTGTGGCACTATACAAAAGTAAGGAGCCAGGTCGTCTCAGTGCAATCACATGGGGTATAGCAGGCTATGGATGCTATGGTAAGTTGATTAATGCTGCCATGTTCTTCTTTTTATGCCCCCGAAGGGAGGCATATAGTTTTTGAACAGTCTGTCCGTCTGTCGGTCTGTCAGTCTGTCCGCAGTTTTCGTGTCCGGTCCATATCTTTGTCATCGATGGATGGATTTTCAAATAACTTGGCATGAATGTGTACCACAGTAAGACGACGTGTGGCGCGCAAGACCCAGGTCCGTAGCTCAAAGGTCAAGGTCACACTTAGACATTAAAGGACCGTGCATTGATGGGCGTGTCCGGTCCATATCTTTGTCATCGATGGATGGATTTTCAAATAACTTGGCATGAATGTGTACCACAGTAAGACGACGTGTCGCGCGCAAGACCCAGGTCCGTAGCTCAAAGGTCAAGGTCACACTTAGACATTAAAGGATAGTGCATTGATGGGCGTGTCCGGTCCATATCTTTGTCATCGATGGATGGATTTTCAAATAACTTGGCATGAATGTGTACCACAGTAAGACGACGTGTCGCGTGCAAGACCCAGGTCCGTAGCTGAAAGGTCAAGGTCACACTTAGGCGTTAAAGGTCATTTTTCATGATAGTGCATTGATGGGCGTGTCCGGTCCATATCTTTGTCATTCATGCATGGATTTTAAAATAACTACGCATGAATGTGTGGCACAGTAAGACGACGTGTCGCGCGCAAGACCCAGCTCCGTAGGTCAAAGGTCCTAAACTCTAACATCGGCCATAACTACTCATTCAAAGTGCCATCGGGGGCATATGTCATCCTATGGAGACAGCTCTTGTTTTTTTCTTTTTTTAGCTCACCTGAGCACGAAGTGCTCAAAGGTGAGTTTTATTGATCACCCTGTGTCCGGCGTCCGGCGTCGTCCGTCCGTCGTCAACAATTTGACTGTTAACACTCTAGAGGTCACATTTTTGGCCCAAACTTAATGAAACTTGGTCAAAATCTTACCCTCCATAAAATCTTGGTCGAGTTCGATATTGGGTCATCTGGGATCAAAAACTAGGTCACCAGGTCAAATCAAAGGAAAAGCTTGTTAACACTCTAGAGGTCACAATTTTGACCCAATCTTAATGAAACTTGGTCAGAATGTTACCCTCCATAAAGTCTTGGAAAAGTTCGATATTGGGTCATCTGGGGTCAAAAACTAGGTCACCAGGTCAAATCAAAGGAAAAGCTTGTTAACACTCTAGAGGTCACATTTTTGGCCCAATCTTCATGAAACTTAGTCAGAATGTTACCCTTAATAAAATCTTGGACGAGTTCGATGTTGGGTCACCTGGGGTCAAAAACTAGGTCAACAGGTCAAATCAAAGGAAAAGCTTGTTAACACTGTAGAGGCCGCATTTATGACTATATCTTCATGAAACTTGGTCAGAATGTTAATATTGATGATCTTAAGGTCCAGTTTGAATCTGGGTCATGTAGGATTAAAAACTAGGTCACCTGGTCAAATCAAAGGAAAAGCTAGTTAACACTGTAGAGGCCACATTTATGACCATATTTTAATGAAACTTGGTCAGAATGTTTATCTTGATGCTCTTTAGGTCAAGTTTAAATCTGGGTCAGCTGGGTTCAAAAACTAGGTCACTAGGTTAAATCAAAGGAAAAGCTTGTTAACACTCTAGAGGCCACTATATCTTCATGAAACTTAGTCAGAATATTAAACTTGATGATCTTTAGGTCAAGTTCGAATCTGGGTCATGTTGGGTCAAGAATTAGGTCATGGGGCAAATCAAAAGGAAAAGCTTGTTAACACTCTAGAGGCCACATTTACGACTGTATCTTCATGAAACTTAGTCAGAATGTTAAACTTGATGATCTTTAGGTCAGGTTCGAATCTGGGTCATGTTGGGTCAAAAACTAGGTCACGGGGTCAAATCAAAAGAAAAGCTAGTTAACACTGTAGAGGCCACATTTATGAACATATCTTGATGAAACTTGGTCAGAATGTTAATCTTGATGATCTTTAGGCCAATAGGTCAGGTGAGCGATACAGGGCCTTCATGGCCCTCTTGTTTTGTTTTTTTTGTTTTTACATGTAATTAAGATTAATTTTTAGCTTGACTCTTCAAAGAATATGGAGAGCTATACTACTCACCCCGGCTTTGGTGTTGGTTACAGTTTTTAAGAAATGGTAATATCTTGTATACCATCAGAGATACTTACTTCAAACTTGAAATACTTGTTTATTATAACAGTCTGTACCTGTAGGCAAGAGTGCATAACTCTATCAACTATTTTGGCTGAATTATGGCCCTTTTTGGACTTGGAAATTGGTTCAGATTTCATTCAAGTCCATGTTTTGTCAAAACTATTTGACATGTGGCTTTGAAACTTTGAACACTTGTATATCCTCATGATTTCCATCTATTTTGGCTGAATTATGGTCCGTTTTGGACTTGGAAATCAGTTAAATTTTTCATACCAGTCCATGTTTTGCCTAACCTGTTTGATATATATGGCTTTGAAACTTTGACCACTTGTTTACCATCATAGTCTACATATGTAGGCAAGACTACACAAGTAGGACAAGGACTTTAGCTCAGTTATGGCCCTTTTTTGAGATAGAAATTAGTTAAGTTTCGCATACCATTCCATATTTTGTCTAAACTGTTTGTTATATGGTTTTGAAACTACCATCATTGTCACACTTTCATATAGTGGAATACTTATCCAAATCCACAAATAAGGTACATTGTTTGTCTTATCTATTCTTTTTCTTTTGTCTGAAAACCTCTGGTAATATTTTGACCCCATACTTCCATCAGTGCTTCAAATAGTCAAGCACACTGTCAACAGACAGCTCTTGTAAATCTTTGAATTTGTATTTTCATCCACATAAAATCTTTGAGAGAAATTTATCTTTATTTTCATTGTCTTATAAAATCTTGCATGTACATTAAAGTAATGATTACCAGTATAATTCAAAATCTTTTTTGAATTTTTTTTTAAACATTCTAATGTTGACCTTTGCCTATAAATAGTGTTGTTTTCTTTCTGTTTCAGTACGAGTATTGACAAACTTTGTTCAGACAGCGGATGTATTCATCATACTCAGTTTTACATGTGGTGCTCTGTTAAATACTACGATTGTTATAATGATTTTATATTATACTCATCGCAAGAGGACCAAGTTGTATTGATATTATATTACAAAGATGTGCCAAATTCTTTCCACTTTATATATTCAACAGCATTATGATGATTATTTTATGATTTAGATGCCATTGTTAATTAATGTTCAAAGGAAAACTACCGCAAGAGCAATAAAGAATGTTATTACATACGTATTTTCAGTCTTAAATTTACATGCCATAAGACCCGAGTCGTCAATATCTTTACCTTAATGAAGTCTGACTTTCATATCAGTTGAATATGTTTTGTCACAGTCAAAAGTTCAGTAGTACCAGTATTTTAAATTTTACTCTGGGAAAAAAATATCAATAAGATACCGGTAATAAGAGTAGGTGGATGTGTAATACAAAGATTGTACATTTTGCATCACAAAATACGCAATTCACCATTTCATGGATAATATTGTCCAAAAGTGGCACTAAGTACACTGTAGAACTGTAACTTGTAGGAATAATCTATACCAGCATTCAAAAGACAGGTACTATATACATGTATACCAGTTCAGACATGGTAGAATTAAAATTTATACCGAGTAAACTGAATCATTGGGAGTAAGATTTGACAAAATTCAAACTCTGTAACATGAGCCGCACCATGAGAAAATCAACATAGTGCATTTGCGACCAGCATGGATCCAGACCAGCCTGCGCATCCGTGCAGTCTGGTCAGGATCCATGCTGTTCGCTTACAGTTTCTCTAATTGTAATAGGCTTTGAAAGCGAACAGCATGGATCCTGACCAGACTGCCTAGATGCGCAGGCTGGTCTGGATCCATTCTGGTCGCAAATGCACTATGTTGGTTTTCTCATGGCGCGGCTATATATATGACTCGGGTACAGTCAAACATGCTCCAGAGACCACACATTAATAGACCAGTCTTTCAAATTCTTTTTGTGTTGTTAAAAGACATTTTGTTGTATTAGGAGACCAGATGTGGTAAGGGACCACATTTTGCCCTTCCCATAGGTGGCCGCTTAAAATTAATGCAATTTTTACTGTATTTTGTTGTTGAAGAATTTAACTATTTTCAGATATAGATTATAAAGGTAATTGTGGCAAGTGGCATAACTAAAGGCAGTCTTTATACAGTCATCATGTTAGTAACCATCACTGTACAATTTTAGCCCTCAGGGTGAGCTGTTACTACAGGTTGATGGCCCTTTATCCTGTGTCTGTCTTCTGTGTCAACAATATTACTTATACACTTTCTACTCCGAAGCTATGGACAGAATTATACCAAACTTGGTCTGTAGTATTCTGGCAATGACCTCTCTTAAGTTTGTTCAATGGCACAGTTGGCCCAAATTAAAAGTGACCAGAGTTAAATATAGAAAAAAATAAAATGGTTTTTATGAATTTATAAAGCATGAGATAGACCTTCACTAAACTTGATCTGAAGCACCCTTTCAGATCCTCTCTGAAATTTGCTAAAGTGCAGGGCACTCGTTTGGCCATTTTTGGGGCCGAATATTGGTACCATTCCCCTCCTAAAATAACATGTTTTTTTCCCCTTTCTCAGAAGAAATTCCCCTGATGATAGGTTGTTTGACATAAATAGATATGAACTCTTTCTTTTAATATTATATATTGCCTCTAAGGAAGATTACTGTTGCAATATAGTCACATCAGTTAGGAATGATTGAAAACAGTATTAATAAGTGTGAAAAGTAGTTACATATACACGGCTTAAACTTCCCCTTTTCGTCTTAAAATGTCGAAAAATTCCCCTTCCTAAGGGTATGGGTACTTTCCCAAAAGTTGTCTAGTGCCCTGAAGTAGTTCTGCTAATCTCTTTTTAGGGGTCAACAGAGCTGAAAAGCTTGTAAGCAACTTCTTTTCATGAACTACTTGGTGGATCTCCACCAAACATGGTCTATTGCATCCTATGCAACTCTGTCAAGTATACTCGGTGCATCAACTTGGTCTCTTTAGGGGCAACCAGAGCTTAAAGTAGAAAAAAACCACTAGATTGATCTTCACCAGAAGTGGTCTGTAGAATAATTGTATTAACCTTATTTAAGTTTGTTCATATAGTTCTGCTTGACTCTTTATTAAGGCCACAAAAGCTAGAAATGAAAAAAAGAACTTCAGACAGCTTCTCATGAACTACTAGAGGAATCTTCACCAAACTTTATCAATAGCATCCTTGTACAGTCTGCTGTCAGTTTTGTTCAGATGGTTCATTTGGCCAATATAACGGGTCGCCAGAGCTAAGAAAATAGAAAAAACAACTTCTGCTCAATAACCCTTTCATGGAACTCCACCAAACATGGTCTTTAGCATCCTTGCAAAGCTCTCTCTTAGGTTTGTTCCAGCGTTTTCACAGAGGGGACCTTCAGAGCTGAAAGTAGAAAATTATTAAACAACTTTTCATAAACCAGTAGGTGCATCTTCACCCAACTTAGTCTGTAGCATCCTTTTGTATGGGCACCTTTCAAGATTTTGTTCAAATGGTTTAGCTTTACCTCTTTAAGGAGCAGTCAGAGCTAAAAGAAATCTTTAAATAACTTACTCATATGAAATGCTTTATGGGAGCTTCACCCAACCTGACTATAGCTTCCTTATGAGATTTCTGAAGGTTTTTCAAATGGTTCTGCTTGACCCCTTTTTTTGAGCCATCAAGCTAAAAATAGAAAAAAAAAACTTCCTCTGGATGGATCTTCACCAAACTGGTTGTTCTAAAGTATCCTTGCATAACTCTGTTTTGTTCAAATGGTTCTGCTTAACCAGGTCCGCCAGAGTTAAAAATTTAAATATGTTTAGACAATTTCATCTCGTGGATTGCTTAATAGAGTTTCTTTAACTTGGTACAGAGCTTCCTTGGACTGTCCTTACTTAATCTTATTCAAAGTTATGGCAAATTTAATAAATTTTTTTACATAAGTTGAAAGTTTCCACTTGTTTACCATCATAGTCTACATGTGTAGGCAAGACTGCATAACTAGGAGAAGGACTTTAGCTTAGATATGGCCCTTTTTTGACATAGAAATGGTCAAACATTGCCATATAGTGCAAGACTTGTCCAAATCCACAAATACAGGTAGATTGACTAATCTATTCTTCTTTTGTCTGAAAATCTCTGGAAATATTTTGACCCATATTCCATCAATTCTTGGAATAGTCCAGCGCACTGTCAACAGACAGCTCTTGTTTACCAAAGCAACCACATTTGTTGCCATAGCAACAAAATGAAATATAAAAGAATTTATTCTCCATATTGCCATTTTTAGCTCATCTGATTTGTTGAAAAAAAAAAAAGATGAGTTATTGTCATCACTTGATCGGCGTTAGCATTGCCTAGTTAAGTTTTGTGTTTAGTTCAGCTTTTCTACTAAACTATCAAAGCTATTGCTTTAAAACTTGCAACGCTTGTTCACCATCAGTAGCTGACTCTGTACAGCAAGAAATATAACTCCTGCTTTTTGCAACAATTATGGCCCCTTTTGGTCTTAGAAAATATCAGATTTCTTGGTTAAGTTTTGTGTTTAGGTCAACTTTTCTCCTTAATGGTCAAAGCTATTGCTTTAAAACTTGGAGCAGTTATTCGCCATTAAAAGCTGATTGTGCACAGCAAGTACCGTAACCCTACATTGCTTTTTGCAAGAATTATGGCCCCTTTTGGACTTAGAAAATCAGATTTCTTGGTTCAGTTTTGTGTTTAGGTCAACTTTTCTCCTTAATGGTCAAAGCTATTGCTTTAAAACTTGGAGCAGTTATTCGCCATTAAAAGCTGATTATGCACAGCAAGTACCGTAACCCTACATTGCTTTTTGCAAGAATTATGGCCCCTTTTGGACTTAGAAAATCAGATTTCTTGGTTCAGTTTTGTGTTTAGGTCAGCTTTTCTCCTAAACTATCAATTTGAAAGCTATTGCTTTAAAACTTGCAACACTTGTTCACCATCAAAAGCTGACTCTGTACATCATGAAACATAAGTCCATCCTGCTTTTTGCAAGAATTATGGCCCCTTTTGGACTTAGAAAATAATGAGTAGGACAATATTTCTATTATACAGAGACAAAAAAATCAGATGAGTGGTTGCACCCACAAGAGCAACTGCATATTTTCCGTAAATGAAAAGACATGCATTTTCTCCATATTGCCATCTGTGCATGTACCAAATTCCGTGAAAAAATATTGTGTACTTCTTAAGTCATTGCAGAATACCACTGTTTGACCGAGATTTACTGACCGACTGACCAGAATGCTAACAATGCTTCTAAGAATATCTCAACTGTCCTAAGGGTTGGGAATTGGAAAACGCCTTTCTGATGCATGCAGACTTGCAGGATCATTTTTCTTGCATTTCGCTGCAAAATTTTCGAAGATCTAGTAAATTGTGAAATTAATGTGCTGGTTTTTCCCCGGGGAAAATATTAAGGTGATTTCCTAGCTGGATATTCTTGTCTTTCCCTGCTGTGTAGGCAAGAAATTGGGTCAAGTCATATAACACTGGAAGGCAACTAATAACTTTAATCTAATCTTGGTATCAAAGTCTCACTCTGATAACTTCTTCAGAAATATTGTATTTTCTTCAGCTCAGAACATTCACTTGTTTGCTTCATGCAGCAACAGGTATGGGTACCAAAATAATGCTTTAGAATAGCAGGATTTTACTCGAGTTTTCAGTCTTCTTCAGTATTTTTCACAAGGAAAGCTTTAACTCCGATACTTTACCAGAAAAACTAAAGCCGGCATTAAAGACGATCAAAACCCCAAGATACCAATTTGATACAGAGAAAGTAAAATGTGATAATGACCTTTGACCTTTCAAGTGTGATCTTGACCTTAAACCTAATGACTTTGTTTGTGCACTCTACATGTCCTCTTGATGATCTTAACAATTGATGCTAGTTTTATGAAAATCATTCCATTGGTTAAGATATGGTGCAGACACAGATTTGAGTATTTGATCTTTGACTTTTGTGACCTTATCCTTAGACCTAATGACCTGCGTTGTGCACTCTGTGTGTTGTCTGGATGAGATTAACATTTTGCTAATTTTATTAATATTTCATTATTTTAGAAGATCTGGAGCAATTTGTTTATCTTTGACTGCTGTGTGACCTTGAACCTAGTGACCTTGGTTGTGCGCTTTGCATATTGTCTTGATGAGGTTAATAATTCATTCTAGTTTTGAAAAAATCAGTGTTGTTTAGAAAATATGCCACAAATTTGAGCTTTCTGATCTTTGACCTCCATGTGTGACCTAGACCTTGGACCAAGGTTGAGTGCTCTGTGTGTTGTCTTGATAGATAAATATTTGATGCCAGTTTTATAAAAGTTTAACTACGTGACCTCCAAATGTGACCTTGACCTTGAATCAAGTGTCCTGGATTGTAGGCTCTACTCATTATCTTGATGAGCTAAATATTTAATGCTAGTTTTTATTACATCCAGCACATCGTCTTGATGAGGTAAAGAACTAATGCTAGTGTTATGACAAGAAATTGGAAATTCCATGGAAATCACCCTATCCCATTCTATTTAAACAATTTGGGCCTAAGTCATTCACCTAAAGAAAACCTTAACCATCTGACTTTGCTTCAAACTAGGTTTGGTGAAAATCCTTTAAGCTGTTCATTAAAACAAAAGTTATTTAAAAGGTTTTTTTCTATATTTTGCTGTCACACACCAAAAACACATAACCATCAGAAGAAATCATTCGAAGGTATTTCTATTTTTACTCCATGTCCCCTAAAAGACGCCAAGAGCCCCCAATTAAACAAAAACATGGTAAAGGACCTTTAAATGAACCTCCAGACAGGGTTTGATGAAGACCAATCAAGCAGTGCATGAGAAGTTATTTAAAGGTATTTCTATTTTTAACTCTAGCTGCCCCTAAAAGGGGCCAAGTGTCTCCAATTGTACAGATTTGTTAAAGTACCTTATAATGATGCTACAAATCAAGTTTAATGAAGATCCATCACGCAGTTCATCAGAGGTCATTTAAAGACATTTCTATTTTCAACTCTAGTGGCCCCTAAGATGTGCCATGAGAAGTCTTAAAGGTATTTCTGTTTTTAACTCTAGTGGCCCCAAAAAGGTGCCAAATGCCCCCATTCGAACAAAATTGGAAGAGGACCTCGTAATGATACTACAGACCAAGTTTGATGAGGATTCATCAAGTGGTTCATGACAAGTTCTTTAAAGGCTTTTCTATTCTTAGTTCTGGCGGCCCATGCCAGGATGCTACTGATGAAGTTTGGGGTAATTCTGACCAGTACTTTCAAGTAAAAATGTTGATGCAGGATGACGTACTATCCACCTATACTAATAGCTCACCCTGAACAAAGTTTAGGTGAGCTAAAAAGGGTGATATTCTGTTATACATACTGGATTGCATCCAGTCACAACATCGAAATTACAGATAAATCCTGGATACAGGCTTTCAAGTGACCTTTGATGAAAAACTAGGAACCTCTGATATAAAAAAGTAGGAGAAAAGTAGGAATCTGATGACAAATAGTAGGAACTTATGAGAACAAACTCGCCAGATTTAGAATAAAAGCATCACCGGCGAAGTGCATAGCGCCAAGAGGGGGTAGGTACGGGAGGGGGCCTCTGTTTAAGTTGGGGGAGGGATGAGTAGGGTCTCCCTCTAAATGTTTTTTGATATAATGTCTTAAGTTCTGAAGTACTGGAGGGGTACCCCCCTCCTTTTAGGGGTGAGGGTGGGGGATCAGGGGGTTTGTCCTCTGGAAAATATTGAAATACAGGTATGAAATGGTGGGGCTCTGGTGCATTTTGTCTAAATTTTTAGGTATGGGAGGAGGTATTCCAGTCATTTTAGAGGGGTCAGGGGGCTGTCCCCCTGGAAAATTTTGAAACACAGGTATGAAATGGTGGGCTTTGGGTGCATTTTTTGGTCTGAATTTTTAGGTATGGGAGGAGGTATCCCAGTCATTTTAGGGGGGTCAGAGGGCTCTCCCCCTGAAAATTTTGCAATACAGATATGAAATGGTGGGCTCTGGTGCATTTTTTGGTCTTAACTTTTAGGTATGGAAAGAGGTATCCCAGTCATTTTAGGGGAGTCAGGGGGCTCTCCCCCTGGAAAATTTGAAATACAGGTATGAGATGGTGGGCTCTGGTGCATTTTTTGGTCTTAATTTTTAGGTATGGGAGGAAGTATCCCTGTCATTTTAGAGGGGTCAGGGGGCTGTCCCCCTGGAAAATTTAGAAATAAGGTATGAAATGGTTGGTTCTGGTGCATTTTTTGGTCTTATTTTGAGGTACTGGGAGGGGTACTTTCCTAATTTTAGCAGGGCCAGTGTGTTCTCCCCTGGAGGATTTTGAAATATAGGTATGAAACGGAGGCCTCTGGTGCACTTTTGGGTCTAAATTTTGAGAAAATACTAATCCTTAGCGAAAATAGTTCGGTGCAACTTTGATGAGTATACGTCACTTCTCGGCAAACTGGGGAGTGGAGGTGGGGTGGGGGAGTGGGGGGACATGGCCACCCTCTTTCCAGCTCTGGATCTGGGCCTGAATCTTGTACATTTACTCACAATTACAAAGCAGCACAATATATAAGATCTTTCTATTTTCTTGATGCTTTGAGGTCCCCATTGTACATAGCTACCTGCAACCTCTTGTGCTCCAATATCAAGGTCAGTATTCAACTCATATAATGAAGAGGTCACCAGCAGCATATCAAAAATATCTCTAGAGCCTCACCAGTACACCATCAGTCCTTGCATTATGTAACAAAATTCATTATACAAATAGACAAACAACATTTGTTAACATATTTTTTCTTCTTTAGATAAAAAAGTAGGAATAGGAGTTTTTTCAAAATCTAAAAAGTAGGAAAAGGTAGGACTACTTGAAAGCCTGTGGATAGATCTGTCATGAAATGGAATGTACTGGGGTTGTAGATTACGTGTTTTCTATTTTTAGTATCAGATACCTTGACCTTCACCCAAGTGACTCCATATGCAATGCAAAACTGTATCCATGCAAGCTACCTACACACCAAGTTCCATTGCCATATGTCCTGTAACAAGTTATGGAGTGGAAACCATCTATTATTAGTAATACTGTCCTTGACCCTAGTGGCCACATGCAATTCCAAGCTCCTCCATGCAAGCTACCTACAAATTTCATTGCAATATGTCAGTTCTGACTTGCATTATTGAGTAGAAATTTTTTTTTAGCTTTAGTAACAATGACCTTGACTTCGATCCTAGGACCCCATTTGCAATCCTGAGCTTTGTCTTTATGCAAACAACCTACACATGAAGTTTCATTGCATTCAGTCACTTTTAACTCATTGTCAAGTTACTGATCAGAATATTTTTCTATTTGTAGTAATGGTGACCTTGACCTTTTCGACCCCATATGCAATCCCACTTGTTTCCATACACAAAGTTACATTGCCATATGTCACTTCTAACAAGTAACTGAGCAGAAACAATTTCTCCGTTTTTAGTAAGTGACCTTAACCTCAGTATAACAAACTCAAGCTACCTACACACAAATTTCATTGCCATGTCTCATTTATGACTCAACATATTGAGTGGAAACTGTTTAGTAATGGCGACTTTGACCCATTATGCAATCCCAAACTTGGCCTTCATGCAAGCTACGTACTTATGAAAAAAATTATTGCAATCTGTCTCTCCCAACTAAAGTTATTGAGCCAAAACCATTTTTATTTTTTAGTAAAGGTCCTAGTAACCCCACATGTAATCCAAACTTGATTTCCATGCAAGATACCTACAAACCAAGTTTCATTACAGTTGGTTACTCTTGTTGAGCAGAAACCATTTTTCTATTTTTAGTGATGTTGACCTTGGCTCTAGCGACCCCATTGAAATCCAAAACTTTGTCTGTGAAAGCTACCTATGTACCAAGTTCCATTATAACTGGGCATTCCTTACTCAAGATATTGTGTGGAAACCAAAGTTTGAGGCCACTCAAACAGCATTCACCACTCTAATTATCAGTCTTTTGTTTTAAAAATCTTCTCAGTGGTTAAGATATAGAGCTAAATAAATATGGAATGACAGATCAACATGTGTGACTCCAATATAGCCCCAATATAAATTGTATCTGAAAAGTATAATAAAGTAAACAACACTTGCTTAACTAGTATCATTTTTTTATTTCAAGAAGCTCATTTAATATCTATTACCTCTATTGATTAGAAAGAAATGGAATAAAATACATAGTTGCTACACAGAGTTGTATGTTTTACACTAAGTGTCCCATAGTTGGATTAATGTACATGGATTTGTATCAACAAGGCAATCATACATCAAATGCTTGTATTAACACTGTATTCATTCACTGGAACAAACAAAACAAGGTGATCCAGGGTGCAATAAAGTTTCAACAAAGAAATTTTCAGTCAACAATTACGTTCATGTCCAGAAAAGTCTCTACTGAAACCTGTGGGAAATTTTTTGACAATACATGTTTATAAAAATTTCTTTCACTTTTTATCTGATATATCAAATTACAGGAAACTGATAGTTAATTACGAACATCAGAATGCAAATATTGTTCATCTCTGTAATATAATGTTGGGATACTCAAAGGTCAAAATGCATCTGTTGAAATATTCTGCAAGACAAAAATAATTATTTGAGCCGTGCCATGAGAAAACCAACATAGTGGGTTTGCGACCAGCATGGATCCAGACCAGCCTGCGCATCCGCGCAGTCTGGTCAGGCTCCATGCTGTTCGCTTTTAAAGCCTATTGGAATTAGAGAAACTGTTAGCGAACAGCATGGATCCTGACCAGACTGCGCGGATGCGCAGGCTGGTCTGGATCCATGCTGGTCGCATATCCACTATGTTGGTTTTCCCATGGCATGGCTCAATATTGTTGCATAAAATTCAACAAATGCAGTTAAGCACATACAACTGCTTTTGCTCTGAACCAATTTTGTTGGACACGTATAATTTTCAACAACTACAAATATATATTATGTATATCCCAGTGCAACAGAACTTTTATTTTCCCTTAGCTGAGGACAATTTGCAAACAATTTTCAAATCACAACATTATGATGTAAAGTCAACATAGAAAAGTATTTGACCAATGTTGATCCTACATTTGAAACTTAAATGTTGAACTTTAAAAAATGATAGATTTTTAAAAAGCTACATAGCAAAACTAATATGATTTAATCTAAATGAATAAAGATCATTACATGTAGAAAGAACAATAAAACATTTTACTAAAATACAAATCCTCCTATGGACATTACCAGATATATGGGTAAAATATATCAAAACAAAGGAATTTGAAACTTTCGCCCCAAAACAGCCTTAGATATAGATTATTGTTTTTTTTCTTCCTCAGCTTCTACTATTCACTACAAGAATTAAAAAACCTTTCAGGTGGAATATAGCCAACTGCAAGTTACTAAAAGCAAAAACTTTAAATCCCTGTGATCAAAAATCACAGATCACAACAAAATTTGTAAATACTGTATACATCAACCACTCACAAACTTTGAAAATGTTTAAGACACAATACAGGTGCTGCAAAAATTTACTTGTGTTCCAGTAAGTGAAGTTTTAGTTTAATTTCCTATTTGTTAGAAAATTGGTAACAGACTATTAACATTTCAATACAAAATGTGACCAAGAAGTGTGCACACATCAAATAGTTCGATTTTCTAGGTGCTTAAGTAACATGTGGATTATCTATTTATATTTTACTACACTGGTAATAAATGTACAAATGCAAATTTCCTCATTTTTTTCAAAATCTAGAAATATTTTCTTTTTTTCCCTCCCTTAACACGGGACTGAATACTTACTTCAATGGAATTGCATGAAATCTAGAAATAAATGACTACACATGCAGCAGTTGATTTGTAATGATATCTTCTCACATGCACAACAATCACCTATATAGTCTAACACACAAAGTACTTTACATAACATAGCTGTCAAGTGAAGGAATTTCTTGTTTCAATGTTTCACAGTCCAGTCAACTTAGGTACTATAATTATGTTGCATGTCCTCCATAATATTATTACATACATCATAATCTTAACTAGGCCCTAGAGCAGAAATGTTCCCATAACAAATTTAATACATCTTGAATAAACAGGTAGCCTAGTAACTAAGACATAATTGAGCCGCGCCATGGGAAAACCAACATAGTGGCTTTGCGACCAGCATGGATCCAGACCAGCCTGCACATCCCCGCAGTCTGGTCAGGATCCATGCTGGTCGCAAAGCAACTATGTTGGTTTTCTCATGGCACGGCTCATATATTTTTCTACAACAGCTCCAGTTAAACTAACTTCACTGCTCCCTCAGAAAATAGTACAATCTTATTTTGAATAGGTTTAGGGTCTAATTTTTACAAAAATGTTAACAGACAAATGCATACAAGTCTGATTACCATTTTACTTCAACCCTGTTTGAAGCTGTACAAAATGTTACACTGTATATACCATAGTAGGACTGGCTGAGACAGATTCACATCTCGCTACTTTCACATTACAAAAAAGATACGTTGGTATCAAAATAACATGCAATATTCTCTTCTGGACTATATACTAGCACATTCTTGTGTAGCAAAATGAATAATTTTATGTAAATATAAACTATTATAAACTTTTCCTTCGAAAAATAAAAGTACATTTGTAGTAAACCATCGAGACATATCTTAGGAAAATATTTTTGGGGGAGTGATAAACCAATTTCTTGGGGTCACAAGGTGAAATCCAATTAAAATCAATTCTAGTATGAATTAAGCATAAAACTGATGTTTATTGTCATTTTTAGGAGTTGTTTTAACAGGATAGTAAACGAGTGTTAACAGAGATTTTTAAGCTCATGCGCTGTTTACATACCTTTCTGTGGCTAAGTGTAAACATATTTACCACCCTGCAATGCATAATTTAAAGGAAATGACATCAACATGATCAAACAATGCATATGTTCCATAAAATTTTACACTGATGAATCATACATTTATTTTCAACTTTTTACAAAATTATGCTACAACAGCGTTAATGCCTTTGTTTCATGTTATAACATCAGCAGAATCCCTCGGGATATGGTGATATCCTCACCCCTCCAGGTCTGGGCACCAACAAATACCTTGGAATTCTGCCGATGATATAGCACGAAACAAACATGAGTAATCCCTCGAATAACCTCTACCGGGTACTTCTGTTTTAAACTGCACAAAAAAATGCAGTGTTCATATACAATTTAGAGTTTTTATACTTCTACATTTTATTATACAAAATTTATACTAAGACATTAATCTGTGAACTCTTATGTACATATAAAACCCTAATTTCACTGTAGACAATGTGTGGATGTACAAATAAAACTCTTATTTCACTGTAGGCAATGTGTGGATTGAATGGCACTACTTAACACATCATACCAACATGCTTATACACATGTTACAAAGTTAATCAGTTACAAGTATTTAATTTTCTCCATCAAAAACTTATGAAAAAACTTGTAGTTAATCTCAAACATGGCATCTCGGTCATAAAGGAAAACTGCATCTGGTGGACTTCTGTCAGAATATGAAGCATCTGCTTACAGTCCGACCAATAAAACAAAACTGAATCATTAAACAAAAACGTATAATGATTATTCATTTAACTTAAAGATCTCTTGCTCTGTTTCAGGTCTGAAATCTTGCAGCATTGCATCATTACTTGCAGAATAACAAAGCTCTGCCAACAAATTTTATACATCAACATGTATAAAGTTTTACAGCAAAATAAGCATCCTTCCTTATTATTATAAATTTAGGCCATTTTAGCCAACTCTATCCACACACTGCCAACGGTGTCAGTGTCATATATCACAGACTTCAAAGTTTTTTGCACAATTAAAATATACTGTACACCTGTCAAAAATATTTTACATGTATAAAACAGTCCATATAACATTCTAAAATAAATAAAGTTTATTAAACAACAAGTATAAATGGTCGTATAGAGAGTACAAACAACTGACAGTGATTCTATAATACAAGATGAATGTAAACAACAGCCTTACAGAATATAACAAGATACAGCAATATCCCAAATTCATGACAAAATGGACTATATTCCTATAGTCAATTTCTAAAAATTCAGAACATAAAAATGGTTTTACGTTAAAATGCTTTTAGGGACTGTTACTAAGAGTAGTATTAATGTACTACAAAGTTTTCACAAAGGTACAGATATATGTTAAGATGAACTTGTCAGAATGTATCATGTGTTTGCAAGCAGATGGAGAGTTATAATTCATTTCAAAAAGTTCTAAGGCAGACTGAGCTGCTGTTTATTTCTAACCAAGTCCTGCTAAAAACATCCATAGAATAATACCATTTTTATCCATACATTACTGGTACACATGAACAAATTACTGGCATTGCCTTGCAATGTTTAAAATGCCAACATGATTTTAAGTATGTTTGTCAGTTTTTTTATCACCAATATTGATCAAATTCAAGATTCCATTATAGCAACAGCTAAAATAAATTACAATTTCACTAAAGGAACATTAATATGAATAAAATATGGCAGCCTAATGACGTGCCTTCAAACAAAAAATTCAAGTCTCAATTTTGCATATTTATTTCATTTTATAAGCTGTTATATTATGAAATGTTGTAAAGCCCTGAATATCCTTCTTATTGCTCTAATATTTCACAGACTAAAATGTTAAAATTAAAGAAAATTTAAACGAAAGTATAATTATCCCATTATGCCTGTTAAAATCACTTTATCAAAATTTTCGTAGTAAAATATATTTTTGCGCTTTAAATATAACTTGATTTTGGTTAAAGGTTATATAACAAACTAAAAAAGGTAGGTTAGGAATATAAAAATAAAGTAGTGTAATGTTGTAAGCAAGATTAAAGTAATGCAAAATGGACTAGAACAATTTTCTACTTAAATTATGATATTTTTTTACAGACACGTGAAAACAATCAAAAGTTTAGTCCTGAACAGTATCTGCATAGTAATTTCACATCCACATCACAGGTTCTTCAATAACAATAAATCTATGTTGCCATGACAACAAAACTGGGGGTCAAATGAAGTTCAAGGTCACCGGATCAGCGAGGCCTTAGTACTGCGGGTATGTGGAACCGACCTGCAATGAGACAAAGATATACGTTAGAGAACGTATCAGTAGAAAGTGGGTAAGAAAATGCCACTTCATAAAAACATAAAATTGCACACATACTAGCTACTCTATTAATTAAAACAAAATGCTATCATTCTAACAAAGTGGACATTTAACCTTTATATAATGTGGTTATTTTACTCTTGTTCAAAGTTAAAACTATGAGGCTTGTGATTATATTGTGTTAAGCCTTACTACTGATTCAACTTAAAATTTTAAGTTTAGTAAATAAGCAGTTTGCATGAAGCCACACTTGCACAGCAAGAAGGAAAACTTAACCTTTTTTTCTTGAATCCAATGTCAGCTTTACCACAGTTACAACATGAACATACTTAGCATGCAGTGACATGAACATGAAATAATGAATTGGTGAAATGATTATTTCTAGACTTCTCCCTGAAGCAGTCACTGAAATATGTTTATTTCAAAACCATCATTCTAATTTCCCATTGAATAATGATAAAAAATATCTTCATAGTAACCAACTGGACATCATGTGGGCAATTTGATTTCAATATGTTCTCTCATCAGTCCTCTCATCGACTATTGTTTATCGCAGAACAGACAATGCTCAACCTTATTTGTTTAACTAATAACCAAGTCAAGCCATGCTAAATTAACACTTAAAGGTGATGAATACATGTACCCCTGAATGCCACTTTGATACAGAGAAAGTAAAATTTTGTGATCAAGACCTTTGACCTTCAAATGTGACCTTGACCTTGAAAGTAGTGCTGTACACTCTGTCTCAAGTCATCTTGATGAAGTTATCAACTGGTACTAGCTTTATGAAAATCCTTCCAGCAGTTAAGAAGATATGGAGTGAACACAAATTTGAGATAATTGATCTTTGACTGCTTAGTGTGACCTTGACCTTGAGCCAAATGACCTGGGTTGTGCAATCTACATGCCCAGATGATGAAAACAACTGGTGCTAATTTTATGAACTTCATTCTAGTGGTTTAACAGGAACTGAGTGGACAAGAAATTTAAGCTATTTGCCCTTTGGCCTCCAAGTGTGGCCTTTGACCTAGTGAACAGGGTTGTGTGGTCTGCATGTCGTCTGGACAAGGTAAACAACTGGTCAGTTCCATGAAAATCTCCAAAGCGATTTAGACAACAAGGAGTAAACACAAAGATAAGCTTTTTTGCATTGGACCTCTTAACGTGTGACCTTTACCGTGGACATTGTGACCGTGGGTGTGCGCTCTGCACAACATCTTGATGAGGTTTACAACTGATCAATACAAGTTTCACGAAAATCATCCCAATATTTAAGGAGATGAGTGGACACAAACGTAAGCAAATTAATCTTAAATCTACAGCTGTGACCTTGACCTTGGATCTAAGGATCGGGGTTGTGTACATTGTCTTGGTGAGGTTAACAACTGATGCTGGTATAATAAATCTTCCCAACAGTTAGGAAGATATGGAGCAGACAACACACATGAACCCAATATAGCCCCCATATACACTGTATCTGAAAATTTATAAAACTTTTACTATTTTCTCCTCTTTTTTCGACACTGGGGCTGAAATTTAGAATTAAATATAATTTTCAGTGACAGCTTTTCAAACAACAGTGTATGGCACAGTCTAGCATAGAGAGTGTAACAAACCTGCTTCAACACAGCCCTCCAGATGTGTCTGCCTTTAACTGGGTATAAGCTACTTAACTTTAGGCAACCTCCACCATATATGTGTTAATACAAACTTCTGTATCATTAACATTCCACCATCCAAAAGGAAAAGGGATTTCAAGCCCTTACCTTACCAAATATTTTGACTAAAAGTCTCCAAAGCGCTAATAGAAGGAAAACACTGTTTTCATATGCACTGGATTTTCTTGGAATTTCAACAATTCTGAAATTATCTAGAGTTTGAGTCAGTCAGTCTATAATGGCATCTTAATAAGCTGACAAAAATATAATTGAGCCGTGCCATGGGAAAACCAACATAGTGGCTTTGCAACCAGCATGGATCCAGACCAGCCTGCGCATCAGCGCAGTCTAGTCAGGATCCATGCTGTTCGCTTTCAAAGCCTATTACAATTAGAGAAATGGTTAGTGAACAGCATGGATCCTGACCAGACTGCGCAGATGCACAGGCTGGTCTGGATCCATGCTGGTCGCAAAGCCACTATGTTGGTTTCCCCATGGCGTGGCTCATATTTACTTGTTTGTCATATGGCTGGTTTCCAGATTATGAGATAGTAATAACGGAGGAAGACTTAAAATGTCCTTTTGGACATCATTTCAGTCAACAGCAAGCACTTGGGTAGAACCACCAACATTTTAAAACTCAGTTTACTGGCTTCCCTGCATAAAAGAATTCTACAATCCTGGGTCAGGTTCCAAACCCAGTGGTGAAAGGCAAGCGATCTGAAGTCTGCAACCTGAACAACTTGGCAACAACAACAAAGGTTAATGCTTACAATGTAGATGATATGTTAGTATTCAACTACAGGCTGCTGTGGGTATTATAGCCTACTTATATGTGAATGGACTATGAAGAAACTACCTACCGGTCACTCCCTAATGGCAAATTCTCTCTCTCGTATGCTAGACTGTGAATGGCAAATAAATAATGAAATTTGATGAAATGAGTACGTGAGGAAAATGAACATTTTGAATGATGTACTGGATATCAATCTTCACAAATAAACAAA
The DNA here is from genome assembly GCF_021730395.1 of Mercenaria mercenaria. Taxonomy (NCBI): domain Eukaryota; kingdom Metazoa; phylum Mollusca; class Bivalvia; order Venerida; family Veneridae; genus Mercenaria; species Mercenaria mercenaria. The sequence continues at coordinate 33,522,578 of NC_069363.1, forward strand.
ATATTTTCCAAAGAAACTGAATTTAACAACACTTTCACAACATTAATTCAAGCTAAAGGAAAGATATAGCTGTTACTTCTGAAAACTTAAGCTGAAATAGTTTCACCAACCTATCAAAATACAACTGACACCTCTTGTGGCCACATGTTTCTTGGTGTTTTGCTAACAGCATAAAATGCAAAGCCTATTCAATGCTCTTAAAAATAGCTGTACTTAGACGTCCCTCCCTTAAAAACATTGACATTTTCTCTTAAAAACCAAAGAAAAGTTTCGAGGAAAAAATAAAAAAAGCACCACAAGTCTAAACAACAAGAGCTGTCTGCTGACAGCGCACTCAACTATTTGAAGAACTGATGAAGTATGGGGTCAAAATATTACCAGAGGTTTTCAGACAAAAGAAAAAGAATGGATAAGACAAACAATGTACCTGCATTTGTGGATTTGGGTAAGCCTTGCACTATATGGCAATGTGTGACAAGGATGGTAAGCAAGTGTTCAATGTTTCAAAGCCATATATTGAACAGTTTAGGTAAAATATGGAATGGTATGCGAAACTTAACAGGGCAGTCTGAAAGACAGCTAAATCCCCCACCACTGCTATGGATAGTGAAAGGGTAAACCTTTGATTTTAGCTGTGACCTTGACCTTGAACTGACATGGCTGACTCATGAATTCTGCACAACGTCTTGATGAGGTGATCATTTGACCCAAGTTTCATGAAAATCCTTCAAGGGGTTTAGGAGATACAGAGCTGAAACCTTTGACCTTCAGTTGTGACCTTGACCTTGAGTTGACATGGCTGACTCATGAGTTCTTGATGAGGTGATCATTTGACCCATGTTTGATGAAAATCCTTCAAGAGATACAGAGTGGACACAAAATGGAAGGCTCAAACCTTCGACCCTTAGTTGTGACCTTGACCTTGAGCTGGCATGATTGACTCATAATTTCTGCACATCATTTTGATGAGGTAATCATTTTACCCAAGTAATATAAAATGCCTTCAAGGGGTTTAGGAGATATAGGAGATATAGAGCGGACACGAAATGGAAGGCTCAAACCTTTGACCCTAAGTTGTGACCTTGAGCCGGCATGACTGACTCATGGGTTCTGCATATTGTTTAGATGAGGTGATCATTTGACCCAAGTTTGATAAAATTCCTTCAAGGGGTTTAGGAGATATAGAGCGGACAGAAAATGGAAGGCTCAAACCTTTGACCTTGAGTTGTGACCTTGACCTTGAGCCGACAAGGCTGACCCATGGGTTCTGCACATCGTCTTGATGAGGTGATCATTTGACCCTAGTTTCATGAAAATCCTTCAAGGAGTTTAGAAGATATAGAGCGGACACAAAATGGCAGGCTCAAACCTTTGACCTTGAGTTGTGACCTTGACCTTGAACCGACAAGGCTGACTCATGGGTTCTGCACATCGTCTTAATGAGGTGATCATTTGACCCAAGTTTCATGAAAATCTTTCAAGGGGTTTAGGAGATATGGCCTGGACACAATTTTGTTACGGACGGAAGGACGGAAAGACGGAAGGACAGACGAAAGGACGGACGGAAGGACGCAGACCATTCCTATAATCCCTGCGCCACGGCGGGGGATTAATTAATGCCTATGTCAAAAAGGGCAATAACTGAGCTAAAGTCCTTGTCCTAGTTATGTTGTCTTGCCTACAGATGGAAATTATGATGATAAGCAAGTGTTTAAAGTTTCAAAGCCACATGTCAAATAGTTTTAACAAAACGTGGACTTGTATGAAAAATGAACCAATTTCCGAGTCCAAAAAGGGCCATAATTCAGCCAAAATAGTTGACAGAGTTATGTACTCTTGCCTACAGATAGAGACTGTTATAATAAACAAGTGATAAAAGTTTCAAAGCCATATGTCAAACACTTTACACAAAATGTTAACTGGTACGAAAAACTGAACCAAGATTTGTAAGTTAAAAAGGAGCCATAATTCAGCCAAAATCCTTGATGGAATTATGTATTCTTGCCTAAAACTGGACATGTGATGGTACACAAGTGTTGAAAGATTCATAGCTTTATCTCAAAAGATTTTGTCAAAATGTGGACTGGTACGAAAAACTTAATCAAGGCGTGACGCTGACACCGACGCCGTGGTGAGTAGGATAGCTCTACTTATTCTTCGAATAGTCGAGCTAAAAATGCTGATCACTATAGTAGAGCCCATGTAAACTGATTTCCATTTCTATTTTCAATCAAACAAATATGTATGTAAGACAGAAAACTGACATTTTCGTAATATTCCATATCCTATACCAGTTGACCATGAGTAACATTATACCAGATATATAGTGCGGATATAACATGTATAATATCAACACTTACAATGACGAAAACAAACATGAACATGAAATACAATGTATATATAAATTATATGTGTATATCTTCATTCCACACACAGCATGCAGTGCACACACCTCTACAACTGACCAATCAAATGAAAGCTTGCAAACAATGTGCTATGATGTACACACTATACTGACAACACCAAGTCTAGAGTTGGCTAGCCAAATGTTCACCTGATATTTTTAATATAGTATAATTTTCTAAAATTAGTTTGAAGCTTTATGAAATACTGCAATAAACTATCTTTCTAGCAACAAAGCGCACAACTTACAACTCTAATATTAACATTACAGCTTATAGACAAATAAAAATAACCAATATATAAAACAATTCTGAACGAATAGCAGGCTAAAAAAAGAGCCAAATAAGATATCAAAACAATAAACAATGATCTCAGTTTTTTAAAAGTTAATTTTTAGAAGTGACAAATTTTATGACATTTATTATAAGACTTTGTCAGGAAAAAGGAATGAAAATTAGACTGTCGTTAACATGTTACTTTTGCAAACAAAAAATATCAGGACGAACTGGTGAACTAAAAGGCTGCATTGAAAAATAAGGAGAAGTATAGCAAAACCTTTACGCTGCTCGACAACTTCTCAACTTACTGTGGATGTATAAGACTGATATTTGTACGGCCACGTGCCAGAAACGGAGGAATATTCGATGTTAGTGTCATACAGAGATGCAGATTTGTATTCCATGGGCATATTATCGATGTAACTTGACCGGAGGCCATACGAGAGATCCCCGTGGCTCAAACTGTAGTGATATAAACAAGTGTCACACCCTGGTTAGATACACATACAAGCTGCGCAGGTGTTGAATATGCCACAACAATCATATACATAAAACCTTTTTTTACAATCTGTTTTTAAACTACTGTCTTACATTTCTGAACAAAAATTACATTTTATCTGAAAAAATCACTTCTTCTATAAACAGTACGTATTCTATTATGTGAATGTGACATGATTAATGAAATATGTAAGCATTAAGCAAAGCTTTGCAGCACAATGATGTTACCATGCTTTCGTTCCATTTACACATTACAAATAACTTTTAGAAAACAATCTGTTAATAGTAAATAAATTAAGCCATTCAAATACAGCATTTCTGCAATAGAACTGCAAACTGTGAGTGCAAACCCTTAAATTTCTGACTAAAATGATACCTTCTTCCATTGTTACATAACACATAAAACAAGAAATTTTAAAAATTGAAAAAAAATTATTTAACAATGTAAAACAATTAAACACAAGGCGACTGACTCCGCCATACAATACAAGTATACAACAAGCATTATACTTGCAAGGAAAAGGGGACTATTTCCACCAAAGTTTGTTATCAATCTGTCTAACCTGGGCAAAAATGCATGCAAAGTATTTACCATTAGCAATAATATCCAAATAAAAGAATTTTATCTTCTGAACTTTTGCCTCTATCGAATATTCTCATTTGCTAATTTCTCAAAATTCTAACAAAAACAAGAGGGTCATTGACCCTAAAGCGCTCACCTGTGTATAAGGCTTTAAGTGTGTTTGTTAGACAGTACAACTCTGATATTATACGCCAAAAATCAAGACTCTAGCTATTATTGATTCAGAGAAGAAGCTTTTCAAAGTTTCTTATATAAAAGCCTATAGTAAGTACAGGTCACATATACAGGGACCTATTTTTAACCAAAAAGACCCATATGTTCAATGAACCGGAACCATTTGAACAACTTTGAAAGAGGGGTACCCAGAGATCGTTGGTGTAAAGTTTCATCAAAATCCATTCAGTGGTTTTGGAGGAGATGTTGTTTAAAGAAATTGCTGATGAAAAGTGACCACACCCTCTGACGGCCATGTTTTTTAACGAATCGGAATAATCTGAACAATATTGGCAGAGGGTCACACAAGGACCATTTGTGCCAGCAGTTTCACACAAGAAGATTTTTAAAATTTCCACTATATACATATAGGGAAAAGTGACCACGCCCTCTGGCAGCCATGTTTTTTGACGAATCGGAATAATTTGAACAATCTTGGTAGAGGGTCACAAAAGACCATTTGTGTAAAATTATTTCAAAAGTGGACAATTGGTTTAGGAGATGTTGTTCGAAGATTTTTCTATTTTTAGCTCTGGCAGCTCCTATGTGCAACCAAGTGGAACCGTTTGAACAACTTTGGAAGAGGACCACTCAAGGACATCCGAGCCAAGTTTCATCAAAATCCATTCAGTGGTTTTGGAGATGTCGTTTAAACACAATTGTTGACGAAGGACGACTTGACGGACGGACGGACAACGGACACAGCATGATCACAATACCTCACCATGAGCACTTTGTGCCCAGGTGAGCTTAAAACTATTTTATTATTTCATAAACATTCCAGAATGTATACAGTTTCTTTACTCTCAACTTCAAAAGTGAACAAAAACTTCACTATATTTAAGCTAAAAATTGAAGTGACTCTTACATTAACTGTCCTCAATATGTTTATATACAACTTACAGCAGTTCATGTGCATATAGAATACATGGACTTGAAGAATATATTCCTTATAAATAGCATTATCTGATTTAGGACATATTTATATCCATCGTCAGATACCCATGACTGACCAATGCCGTTATTCTCCACTCAACATCTATAGGTTTGAAAGTTCGACAATAACTACATACTATTTCTGTTGAAAACTGCTTAATATAATATTAAAGACGGAACACATTTTTCCAACATACAATAATTTACAGCCACAAACATTTATCTCTGTGAAGACCTCAAAACTGGGTTGTTTTCAGTTGAAAATCATGTTCAACTGCATAAAAGATAATCATTGATATTTCAGAAATGTAACAGCCTTAAAGTGAGTGGTAGCTAGGTGTATTAGTACTCCACTTCTTTAAAATGAAAGAAAGCTAGTCAACAAACCCAACCTCAACCCTTATCATGCTGGACACAACTGATACTGCCTTTGCAACGAGTGTAGATCATGATCTGCCTGCACACTGCACATCTGTGCAGTCTGATCAAGATCTGCACTGTTCACTATTCAGTCAGTATCTTTTTGGTAAGCACCCCTTATAACAGTTAATGGTACTGTTCAAATTCAAAGACGGACATGTCATTATAGAAATTTAGCAGGGTAAGGGTTAATGAATGCAGTGAAAAGTAAGTAGTGGATTCTGGGTATCCGACGATGGTTTATAGTACCGGTATGTACTGTATGAGTCTGTATCACAATAAAAAGAGGTAAAATATAATTTGTACAATAATGAACACTGCGAAAATTAGCATATACACTGTTAGCAAAACACCAGTAAAACACACAACAAATATGGAAGGCATAAAAATAATCATCTTTTAATGGAAAAAAGAATTAGATTTACTTATATTTAAGCCAGAAAATGAAAAAAAATACAGGAAGTATATAATACAACAAAGCAAATAATCAGGGGGATTTTAACTTAAAAAATATACACCAATTTATGACAGAAACCTAAACTAAGGGTTGATATATATATTACTTTTTCATAACCTCAGAAACATGTAGCTTGAATAAACGGGCTCATGCTTTGGTGGGAGGTGTCACAATATCCCCTAACAGCATTCAAACTCTAAGTAATACATCCCAGAGTACCAACTTCAAATACCTCTGGTTAAACTAAAACAGATGCACATTAAAAGAGGTAGCTACTTGTCCAAGATGTATACTGTATCCATAAGTATTGAAAACAGAAAGTGCTGCCTGAATGACAGAAATATCTATCCTAACCTTTAACACTTATATATATATATATAAAATCCTTCTCTTCACCTATAGACTAGACTTTGATACCAAAAAGATACGGTTCAACTCAATGAGTCAGAAATCTGTGACAAGTTAACTTTACCCTGACTCTGGCAATTTTATATTGAAGTCAATGCTTCAAGTAATTCTAATATGGCTCTACGATTGGTACTTTCTATATGCCTTCCATTGTGACACAATGTTTCCAATTTTTTCAGCGGCATGGAAAGCATTTGTGTCACATATGTTCGTATGACCTCATACTAAAGACCAAGACATTGATACTGTTAAACATTATGTTGGTTAAAACAAGGAATGATGACAGAAATGTTTCTTTCAATAGAAAATGAATGGATGCATTGCAACTTCAGCAGGCTCCGTATTCACTGAAAGATGACTGCAAATAGTAAACAGCCAGATTCTAGCTTTTTTCACATCTTGTACACAGTAGGAATCATTTCAGAGCAGAAAGTTTTTTATCAGGTGCACCATATCTATTGCCGATACAAACTTTCTGCACACAAAAATGATCATGGTGAAGCAAAAATGAAAATTAGGTGCACACTGAACAAACGTGTCAAGACAGAGAGAGATGGCTGGTCAATGCCTACCTAGGAGACACGCCTTTCGTGTTCCTCAAACTATAATTGTGTGTATGTTTTCTACAAGAACAAGGCAGTGATTTCATGTAAAACACACTTTCTTACAGGCTAAACAATTCAACTATCAACATCAGTCGTCAATAAAACACAAGTTACACAACCAATTTGTGCCCGTTACATGTAAGCAATTTCTTAAGTTCAAATATATCTGGTTTTTACTTTGTAAAGATATGTTTTCCCTGATATATCAAGTACTATCTATTCAGCAATTCAAACAGGTTAGATCAGAACATCATAATGTAATGACAAAAATAAAGCACATGTATCTAAAAGCCTAAATACAGTTCTGATCTTAAACAAACTTTATAAAATAAAATGTCTCTGTTTTAGAATGCCAAAAAGACAGAATGTCTGAATGTAAAAAATAATCAAAGTGGGAAAAACAGGCGATATTTCAACATTGTAGAGGGCAGTATGAGTCTCACATCTACAGGGGAAAAAAGCTGTGTGAAAGACCCTTAGTCAGTGTAGTAATAATTAAAATGTTACTAAATAGTTCTCAGTATCAAATAGATCATTTTACATTTCTTTCAATATTAGGTATTTAACAAAAATAGAGCATAGAACAGTCTTGATGGAATATTTCCACATATGCCTTGTACATGGTAAAGAATTGTAGAGAAATAAAGCAATCAGCCACATAAATAAGGAATAGAACACTTGTTATTCACTGTTATTTTAGAGATGACAGAACAACTCTTACAAATTTTGAAGCAGAAATTGCTGACATGGTAGAAAAACAATGCAATTCATACTGACAGTTAAACATTATTTATCCTACCTTCATGCAAAATAAAGGCAAAAATCAAGGGGTCAGATAAATTTTGCTTTATCTGGTCAGTGACTAAATAAAGCTTGGCGGACTACTTTTTGGATTTTTTTTTTAAACGACGCCATCTTGTTTTTGAGAATAACTGCTAAAAGACATATTTATGCAATTATTTTCATAAACGCGCTTTTATTAGGTATGTGAGACCATCACAAATGTATAGTGTATGCATACCGTACTTGCAATTACTACAAAATGTTTTTATAACGGAAACGCTCGGAGAAACGGAAAGTGACCCATGTATAGCGTTTGTTCAGAATTTTAGCTTTCTACACGTCAATCTAGGAATATATTGCATCTGTAATGGAGTGTTATTGAATAAAATCATCGAGTAAACGGTTTGCCTATTTGTTTTGTCAAGCGGCAATATGGCGTGTATATAAGTCTCGTCAATCGTTTGCTTGGTGAGGATGGGCAATCCGACATTCAACTGAACTTCGGACAAAACTTCACTTGGCAGCAAATTAAAATTATTCTTTAATGTTCAGCAGAACAGAGAAGTCAGACACAAAGGAGAACAAGGTTAGCCTTTGTTTTTTGGCTCTTATTTTATAATATTTTTATTATAAAGACCTGTTTGTGTAATGGTGGGGCGTATTAATTTCTGTGCAAGACAGACTCAGATCTAGTTGGTGGTAAATTTTGAATTTTAATTAAAGAATGATTTTAGATCAGAAGGTAGGATAAATAGAATATTAGGTTACTGTCTTATAAATTTAAATTTATTAAGGTCATCTACGAAAAAATAAAAGTCTCGGCAGAGCCTCGACTTTTATATTTTCTCCGACTCACTTAATAGATTTAAATTTATAAGACAGTAACCTAATATTCTCTATGTATCCTGCCTATCAAACTTTCATACATTGCATTTTTTCTATTTCAAAGTTATTACAAATCAGTTTAAACAAGAAAAAAACTCTACAAAATGTTTCCAAAACTGAACTCTTTCTTCCTACATGTAAAACTTTCTTTCAATGATTGAATCTGTTTCAATTTACGAAATTTACATTAGAAGAAGGGAAGTTCCGAAACTGTTTTAGCTAGGTGAATAGGAACCAACAGTAATTAGAAAACTTCAAGAATTTTATAAAAACAAGTCACAGCATGAAGGGTTTTATAAATTCATTTCATATAAAATACTGACCTTTTGGCACTTGTTGATGACCCTGAATGTCTCGTGCCTCGTTTTATGGAGCCTGTGTTGGCATGGTTGTTGGCGAGCACTGAACTAACTTTACTGGCTTTCAGGGGGGACATAACAGACCCATGTGCACTTTTTGAGGTGGTTCGGAGGGGTTGAGTTGTGGATCTTTTGTGACTTTTTACATCCTCGTGCCTGATAGGGTAAAACATGCAGGATTGTGATATATATGAAGAAATACAGAGATCATTGCCTGTGGCTAATATCACACAAACATAACAACTATTTGTAACAGTTCACCTGATCAGCCTATCAGACTTTTGCTTTCAAGTCAAGTAATTCAGAAATGTCTAAATCCAAGGTAATCAAACTTTCATTTTCATAAATTAGCACTGACAAAACAAAAAAAACAAAAACAAATAGCTCTGTATCGGAAGAGAATTGTATGCTGGGTATTTTTTCTACTGTTTTTATTTTACCATTTAATAATCACAGCCTTATTCCGACTGCATGGAATTTGTTATGTTTACTGGTTATACTATTGCAATTGGGCGCAGTTTTAAATTTACAAACTGTGACTGGCAAAGATTAGGGACTATTATTTGCCAAATCTAAAATTCTTACATTTTCCAAATACTGCAAAAGTTCGAATTGGTTATTACAAAATTATTATATTAACCTTTAGCATGTTAGCAGAAAGTGAGTCTGCCTTTGCTACCTGTGCAGACCAAGATCAGCCTGCACGGATGGTCTTCAGTGTTTGCTATTCAGTCAATAAATTTTCAATGAACACCCCTTCAAATAATAAATGCTACTATCCAAACTGAATGATAGACCAGTCCATTTGAGAAATTTAGCAGTGTAAAGGTAAAATAAATCTATCTATGTCACACGAATGATCTCTGATAACTACCAGTAAGTTCTAGGGCTCAAAGATATCTCACGGAGATATTCATCCAAAACAAGAATATTTTGAAGCAATATGGCTCAAGTCAGTTATGTCCCTCTAAATGTTAAGACTAGTAAAGAAAAAGACTAAAATTACAAATGGAAAAGACATGTTAATTACATAAATTTCAAAAGGATAAAACATGAAAGGCAAACTGTATCTTGTGTTACAATTTCTACTCGACTGAATTTCTGGCCTTTTGCTACAGTACGTATAAAAAAAATTATGACCATAATTAGCGAAGCAGTAAATTTTTCCTATACAACAATAAATCACTCATATTTCCAGTGCTTAATTCTTCTTAACTCCCTGAGGCCGAAATGCGACTATAGGCGCTATATTTTCTACCCCTGTAGCGTCGATATGCGACTATAAGCGCGTTATCAGGACTCCCTAGGACAGCGATTGACGACTATAGTCGCGGTACCGACATCATGCTAACTGCGTCACATACTTGTTAATTTTTGATAAATCTGATAAAAGCAAAATCATACTTCATTCTGGTTATTATTTCTCAGATGTTATAATTACTAAGTGTGCTACTAATCAGTTCCCTTGTTAAAATAAATGTTTATAATTATGCGGTCATGTAAAGGAAATAAAAAGACGAACTCCGCTGTGATTTTTTTCTTTCATACTGTTCATACATTTTTTCAAAAGAGTAAAATAATGTCGTTGGCCAGAGATCTTTCTTAAAATGAAGAAAATATTCATTATCATGCTGATTCTGACATATCAGCTCCGTCGGGTGATGAGACCGATGATGAAATTCCAGTATCAGAGAAATGAATGGTCGGGAAATACTAAGATTTAGAAGGCTGAAATATTCTTACATTTATATCGCATACGATACAAATGGATACAAATAACACACCAAAACATGTTTCATAAAACACAACAAAAATGTATGTAAATAAATGCATGTTTGTAAATTTAATGATTATTCAACCATGGATGTAACTGTTACAACTTACCTGTCTAACCGCGTTTCACGCAACATTTGTGTACATATTTAGAAATAGATTATGCATCAAAATAAACCATCGATATTCACACAAAAACAGGTGTAAATTTCAAGTAATACTGATTTAAATATTCTGTGTAAATAACGTATCTATCAATTGGAATATAATGTGTTTACGTGTGAAAAAGGTAAGAAAAGCAGAAATGTTCAAATATTTATCAAACGCATTAGGTGTGCTTAAATTGTGAATATTTCGAAGTGAAATTATTGTTCAATTTGGATATAAGCCACGGGCGAAATATGATATAAAAATATTTGTTTAAACTTCGAAGATTTTGTTAGTTTATTTTAACTTACACAAAAGTTAATAATGTTTCCCTGCATTATTTCAATTGACTGCATGCAAGTGTGATTATGATAAGATCAGATAATGTCTTCGACGTCAGGTGGTAATTTTTATCTCGCCGCAGCAGGTATGTTACACTATCGGCCTCAGGGAGTTAAAGACAAAATAACAAAAAAAATCTCAATTTATGTAACACAAGACACAGTATGACACACAGTTAAATGTACAGAGCTTTGAGTGAAAATTCTAAAACAGCAAGAACTCTGTTATAGAAGAGCAGCCAAATAGAACACGCTATCAAACGCAAAGCTGCAACACCAGACTGTGTCATCATGTTAAAATGCAACTTTCGAAGTTTTGGGTCTTTTCTTTTTATCAGTGTAGTAGTCAGTTCATGAAGAAATGTACATGTGGTCAATTCATGAAGACATATCATGAAGAAATATGCAGCAGTTAATACATGAACATGTTGTAGTCAATTTACATAGTAATGTACACATATGCCTATTTGGTTCGTAGATAAAAAAAAAAAAAAAGAGGCTAAATCTATACTAAGGAGACTACAGCCAATATGACCAGATAAAGAGATATAAATAATACAGGTCTTTTTACTTACTTATACTTGGAATATGTGGCATATTTGGAATCAGGAAGGAGATTAAAGGAATTAATCTGATCTATGTATCTGATCTACTTCAGTCTTACCTTGATACAGAAACATCCTTTCTCCTGGCATTTTTTATCATTCAGTTCATGATATGTGTACTATTATTAGCTAGAACTTTTCTGTACTGTTCTGCCAAAAACTTACTTCACGTCTGCACCAAAATTCCATCACGGAAATAAAAGTTCATGTCTGACTACACCTGACTTCTCTCATTCTTCCTCAGAGTTCTGCCGAGGATTTCAGCATGATGGGCCCATGGCCCATCTACCCTGAAAACATGGGGCCATTCTGGAACTTTTGGGGCCATTCAAAAAGAACCAATTTTACATTAAAAAGACTTTACATTTCTTATGCATTTAAGAAGTGTATTTTTTTTTTAAAATGTAAAATTATACACAAAGTTCATGCCATTTATTCTCTTTTCCTTATAACTTAACCATGTATACTCAACCAATAACTTCTTCTGAAAGCTCTGTTTGTCAGATGTTTTACTCTTACTTTTTCGCTCTACTCAAATTACTTGACTTGGCGGGGGTCGGATCACTCTGTGATTCTGGGGTTGTTGTTTAATGTTCAGCGACATATGTAGCTGAATCGTCGCTTTTGTTCAATGTATCATTTCTATTTGTATCTTTCCCCAGTGTAACTAAAGTCTGGTTTGTTTTCTTAGAGGCAGGAGAACTGAAAAATTTGTGCAAAATCGCTTTTCCTTTCGGTGCGGCCGCCATTTTGATACAATCATGGTGCAATTATCACGACACATTATTTTTTCAAATCCGTCACAGTGATCTCCCCTGGAGGTATGTCTATCTACCGTGCAAGACCGGCAAACTAGCGATTGTTATCGGGTTCGAGTTTCAGATTTTCTGGCGCGCCAAAGGCCCACCGACGCGAAATTTGCTGCGCCATTCATATTTTTTTCGCGCCAATGGCGCAAAAACGCAGCCTCGGCAGAACTCTGCTTCCTGTATTAGCAAACACTTACCCTAAACCCCCTGTAGTGGCTGATCGTGTGTGTTTTCCCCGTAGTAACTTGAGCTGATTCAGTTTATCACCCTGTGTTTCAATTCTTGTGCCTCGTGTCACGGGACCCGTGTATATCCTCTGCAAGAGAGGATCAAATCATTCAAATATTCACCATCTCATTTTCATCATTATCCTAAAGTTCAATATAACTCTTTCTTAACCAGATAGCATAACACTAGACTGTTTACAAGCAAGTCCTTGCAAAGCCACAGTGTAAGTAAAGAATAAATAAGTTGTTGACTACTCCTCCAAGACTCAAAAGCTCAAACACGCCTTGAAAAACTTGCCCTCAAAAAGTGACAAAACTAGTTTTCCCACTGATCTTGACTTCATTTCAACAGACATAAATCTTAAATCCTGATGGAGAAAAACAATATTGAGTATACAAGTTGCTAAACACTATATTTTTATGTGTAAGAGAAAAGTCTGCACAAAAACTATCTTACATCATCTTCATTACTCCAGGCATTAACATATCCAACCTCAAGAGAATCCTGTATTCTCATGTCATCTACCCCGGTCAGTAATTTAGATACACTGTGATGTCTCTCTCGTCTCTTGTCTCCATCCTGAAAAAGAATATCTCATCATTGCATGCTTTATAAGAAAAAAAGTCAAGTTGTGTAAAACCAACCTTTATTCTATGAAAGAAGAGCATACATTAAAACAAGAGGGTCATGATGACCCTGGATCGCTCACCAGAGTAATATGTTTCAAATGTCAAACTGATGATTTTTAGAATTTTTTTGGAAAATTTTCCGATGTACAATCAAGTAACCCCTGGGGCAGGGCCAATTTTACCCCGGGGGTCATAATTTGAACAAAGTTTGTAGAAGTCGACTAGGCAATGTTACACATCGAATATCTAAGATCTAGGCCTTCTGGTTTATTTTAAGCAAATTTATGAAGATTTCCCTATGTACAATAAAGTAACCCCTGAGGCTGGGTCAATTTGACCCTGAGGGGGTCAAGATTGGAACAAATTTTGTAGAGGTCCACTAGGCAATGCTACATGTCGAATATCTAAGCTCTAGGCCTTCTGGTTTATTTTTAGAAAATACTGAAGATTTTTCTATGTACAATCAAGTAACCCCATGGGGCGGGGCCAATTTGACCCCAGGGGTCATGATTTGAAGAAATTTTGTAGAGGTCTAATAGGCAATGCTACATGTCCAAATATCTAAGACCTAGGCCTTCTGGTTTATTTTTAGAAATTTTTTGAAGATTTTCCTATGTAAAATCAAGTGACCCCTGGGGGGGTTAATTTTGACCCTGGGGTCATGATTTGAATAAATGTTGTAGAGGTCCACTAGGCAATGCTGCATGTGAAATATCTAAGCTCTAGCCTTCTGGTTTATTTTAAGAAAATTTTTGAAGATTTTCATATGTAAAATCAAGCGACCCCTAGGCGGGGTCAATTTTGACCCCGGGGGTCATAATTTGAACAACTTTAGTAGAGGTCCACTAGGCAATGCTACATGTCAAATATCTAAGCTCTAGGGCTTCTGCTTTTTGAGAAGAAGATTTTTTAAGGTTTTCCTATGTAAAATCAAGTGACCCCCCGGGCGGGGTCAATTTTGATCCCGGGGGTCTGATTTGAACAAATTTTGTAGAGGTCCACTAGGCAATGCAACATGTGAAATATCTAAGACCTAGGCCTTCTGCTTTATTTTAGAAATTTTTTGAAGACTTCCTATGTAAAATCAAGTGACCCCTGGGGCGGGGTCAATTTTGACCCCGGTCATGATTTGAAAAAACTTTAGTAGAGGTCCATTAGGCAATGCTACATGTCAAATATCTAAGGTCTAGGGCTTCTGGTTTTCGAGAAGAAGATTTTTTAAAGATTTTTCCATGTAAAATCAAGTGACCCCTGGGGCGGGGTCAATTTTGACCCCGGGGTCATGATTTGAACAAAATTGGTAGAGGTCCACTAGGCAATGCTTCACACCAAATATCTAAGCTCTAGGGGTTCTGGTTTTTGAGAAGAAGATTTTTAAAGTTTTTCCTTTCGGTTGCCATGGCAACCAGAGTTCTGCATGGAATTCAATTCTTTGAACAATTTTTAGAGAAGACCATCCAAGAAACATCCCTGTGAAGTTTCATCAAAATTGGCCTGTTGGTTTAGGAGGAGATGTTGTTTAAAGGAAAGTGTGGACGGACGGACGGTGAGCGATCACAATAGCTCACCCTGAGCACTTTGTGCTCTGGTGAGCTAAAAAGACATTTTTGAAGAAGTTACTTTGAATGACTTTTCATTTAGATCTCTCTTTAATTGCTTACAGATTATCTTAAGTTCACTATACCTCAATTTAACAGATAAGACTTGGCATACTTTACACTTCCTTTAAGGCTGATCATAAATCTTTTTATATGGATTAATTTATGACAAACATTACGGTTTTTCTTGAAATTATGACTTCTTGAAATACAGGAGCCTCCAATCCCCAACTGAAATATACCTTGACTTTGGCCCTATGTAAATCTCCCTGCATCCACAGCCATGCTTGTTTTTCCTCTAGAAAGTTCTGTTGTGGTCCGATTATTGACCCTGGCCGACATATTCTACACCAACCTATCGCCTCTGCTGCTGTGAACTTATAATGCTTCATCATATGACATGCTATCAGAGTGCCAGTTCTACCTAAACCAGCTGCAACAAAATAAATACAAATAATTGTATACTGAAATTTAAACGATTTTCAAACAACAATATTCATTGCAATAAAGTGTAGTATGTTTTTTTTTTGGTAATATTTTGAGTGTTCACTGGAACTAAGAAATTGTTTTTGCTATGGCAGAACTGTAAACCTCACTTCTGGTAGGTGTACATTAGTTATATTGTTTTGAGTTTAACACTGTTTTTCAACAGTATTTCAGCTACGTAACAGCACGTAGTTAACCTAACCAGTGTTGCTGGATTCTGTATCAGTACAAACCCAAAACCTCTTCTCTGCAAGTTTCTGCCAACTTCCCTACATGAACCAGAGGTGGAAGAAGGAATAATTTCAGACAAAATGTCATTTATCAAACTGTCACAGAGAACAAACACCTTGCCCAGGGATCAAACTCACAAGCCCGCTTATTAGTTACACCACACAAACTTTAATTTATTATTGCTTCCTGACATGTGAAGTTAAATGGTAAAAAAACCCAGCTATAACTGCAGTTTGCAATTAGCATTAATAAACATAACTTACCTTTACAGTGTATAGCTATAGCACCGTCCGCATTTTCTGAGAGTTCTAGAAACTGCCGTACTATAGTGTCACTGGGTACACTACCATCAATGAAGAACAGATCAAAATGATCGAAACCTGCATCTGTGAACCGCCGCGCATCATATATTTTCTTGTTCAGTCGGACAATTGTGGTTACATTGTGTTTCCTGAAGTAGGGGAAGTACGCCTCTGGTGCATGTAATGGATAACCTAAGGAGGAAAAAAAAAGAATCATCAAACAAATGGCACAAAGTTAAAATGCCTCATATCTCAAGATACTAAAGCAAGTTCCTAAACAAGTATCTAAAAATTTCAATAAGCTCAAAATATATTGTTACAAAATAAACAAAGTAAACAAAACAGTATTTTTAAACAATTAATTATGCATTTCCCCCAGTGATTTATCTGACATTAAACCTTGTCTAACCTTGACTGTTACTGACTAGTCCAACTTTCACTGTTAGTGATAAGTCATAATTTCACTCTCAGTGATAAGTCTAAGTTTCACTGTAAGCGATGTCCAAATTTCAATGTTAGTGTTCAGTCCAACTTTCACTTTAAGTGATGTTCAGCTTTTACTGTTAGTGAAGTCGGTTAATCTTTGACTGTTAGTAACAACAGGTGACTGGTAAAGAAATTTGCAACAACCCATACTTCATTGTAAGTAAAATGCTAATGTAAAACCCATCATAATGTACTTATTCAACATGAGAGCAGCTTGTCTTACTAAACCAACAGAAACTTTTATGAATGGGAACAATAGCTGACAACTACAGCATTCATTTTGATGAGTTACAGGTGAGAAAGTTCACAGAACACTTACAGGTCTCAGCTTGACTATCTGGAAAGTTCATCTATACAGTATACATGATTTCTGATACAGATAATGTTTACATGATTAAATGTCATATCAAATTTGTTGTTCTCTTGCACATGGGTCAGAAGTATAGCTATATATTACATCAGCTATTAGGTTACTTTTCATTTTGCTTAAAGTGTATACACAAGAGTTTGATTACATGGTATATATGTCTTTAGTATATTGTCTGCCAAAGTCAGTCACTGTTTAGAAGACATTTTAGACGAAACTTGAAAACTGATATGTTTGTATTCATGTCAAAATAAGGAAATGATTGCCAATGAAATTGGAAACTGTTATCTAATATTGTGGCTGATACGTAATAGTTCTGTTATTCACAATGAAATGTCATACCTACCAACCTACACAAAACTTTCTAAACTTGTACTGTTCTATGATGCACATTCAAAATAAAGTTAAGTAGATTCTTGTAATTCATGAACATCCTTTGCAAATTTAAAAGAAAAGAGAGAAAAAGTTCATACAACAAGGTTACAGAATTAAAACAGAGTTAAAATGATAAAATACGTATCCCGTCACCAAGATACCTTATTCAATTACAACATGGCGTACTTCTGTCAACTTAACATGGCATTGATCTTTCAGAAGAAGTCTGGCAAACATCTGTGACTTTTAAAACTAAATAGAGGATAATTGTTGGTTTCGGTGTAATATCACGTTATAATTTCACCGAGTGGGCACCAAAAGTGATATTTTCACGAGTGGCGCAGCCACGAGTGAAAATAACAACTTTTGGTGTTCACGAGTGAAATTACCGTGATATTACATCAATACCAACAATTTTTCTGTTTATTTTATGTCTAAAACTCTACTTTTGTTGTGTTTATTTCAATAAAATGTCGTAATTTGCGGGAAATTTTATCAGGAAGTATCGCAAAGACGACGTCATTTTAACAACGTCATCGTCATATTGTTTCCGGCTTTCAGTACGCTCATTAAACTTTTTGACATTAATCCGGATATCAGATTTGATAATTTTCACTGAATGGCCAGTGAGTTTATCAGGATATAATTCACCGTTATATTTCGATAAACCACCGGAAAACATAAAATAAACTGTTGGTAATAAACTCAAAGGGCTCCTATGTCTGCTAAAAGTAACACAATCTGATTATGGCAAAATCAGTCTTGTTACGCATAAATCAAGGCTTAAAAGACCTAATCTGCATATCTCTATTCACCATAATCTAAGGGCCAGAACTCCAACAGCTGTTTTCAAAAAGGTATGCAAATAGACCGATACATCAGAAATTAAAAATTGAAGTCTTTCTGAGATAGTCCTTTGGGAGAAATATTATAAATAGAAGGACCAAATTATCAAAAGAAAAAAAGATTACACACTAAAAAGCAGCAAAATGATTAAAAGCGGTCTGAAGACTGTGTAAAGATGGAAATAAAAGCCTGTGTTAAAAGAAGAGTTCTGCAGCAAAATCATCAACACAATATCAAACCATATCGGCACTCAATTCCGTTTTACCTTCTGACAGCGACAAACCTACCATTTTCTATCTTGCTCTTTGGATGAGGTCCACTAAATGCAAGGAACTTGTCTGGTATTATCCAGTTTAGATCGCCATTTTCTACCCTCTGTTACAGAAGAAGGGAAAACAAAAAAGTTAAAATAGAGACAGTTACAACATTACAACTACCCTCGGTTACACTCATGAAGGATGGTTACACTAATGAAGGATCAAGCTGAAGGCTCCTGTCCTGCTGGAAAGAAAAGCTGTTAACAGTAAAACCATGGACACCCTAGGTCTTGCCCACTACATGGGGTAATTATCATTCAAAAGCACAAACTACACCACCTGCTACATGCTTTTCACCAGGCTTTAGAAAATAATGAAACTTGTTTTTGAAATGAATAAGCTTTTATGTTATTTTAGCCACCAGTAAGTAAGCTGTATCAAAAGTTGTTGTTCCACAAAAAAGATATTTTGAGTCTATCACAAAAGTTGTTGTTCCATAAAAAAGATATTTTGAGTCTATCACAGTGCTCCAGCTAGGATTAAAAAAGGGCAGGGTGCTGGCACTGAAAAGGGCACTTCTGGGGTGGTGGTCGGTCCGGGACCGTGCTCCCCCGGGAAAAAAATATAACTGGTCCATGCATACCGTGCATTTTAACATACTTTAGGCATGGAATTTGGCATAATTTAGGCATGTTTTTTGGCATACTTTAGGTATGGTCTTTTAATAGGCTATGTCTGCCTTCTCTAATGCACCTATTTATTAACTAAAAATTCTGCTGTTTGTATTTTACTTGGCATTGATTTTCAACTTGTAACATTTCTTTGTAATTGCATACTGAATAACAATATCTATGTGTTTAGGCCTATTTTACTTGCTACAATTTCAGTACACATCTTCTCCATGTAGGCTACTTGATATTTATAAATTTATACCTGCAACATATTATATACAGAAAATAAAGTTTAAACTTCCACTTAAATAAATGAAATCAGGCAAAGTTTTTAACTTACAACAGTCTAAAAGCAAGTTTAGCACTTATAATAGACATATTCCGGGTATCCAAAATTTTATATCCGGATATGGTTACACTTTTTTCTAAAAGTCGTCGAATGTCCAGTTTGAACAATATTTTTGAAAAAATATTATGATGCAAAGACAGTTTAACAGCATTTCACAGTATCTGACATTAAAGTGAACCCTGTCATTACATCTTAGTAAACTAATTTCAAAGAAATCTTCATGAAAAAACGGCAATTTCACAAAGCAGACGACAACTTACTTTCAATTTCAAAAACTTGTAAAACGATAAAATCAAAATATTTTCCTATTTAAATTTGATTGTGATCGATTTTTATTAATTACATATAAATATCTGTTGTCTGGACTTAAGTTTCAGTTGTGTATAAAGGGGCATTTACGACTATATTACCGAAAACAAAAGTACACTTTGACAGGTGGCGCGAAATGATAATGATTTCAGACTGGTTTGCAAACTGTTTTAACACTAAGGTTCAATGATTTTAATGCTAGTGGAGCAGTCTAAAATATCATGGTCTGCCTCGGGCACGATTACAGCAGGTAATATTTGCTAATTATGTCAATGCCCCCCGGCGTGTATCACTCGATAAAAAGGGGGCAATAAAGCAGTGTATTATAATCACAGAGGCAAAAAAGGGAAGTTTGGCTAAAAAAAAGAAATGAATGGTTGTAAAACGGGCAGGGTGCCTGGCGGGGCAACAGGGCGGAACGAATTTCGGAACGGGCGATGCGCCCTGCTGTAAATAGCTAGCTGGAGCACTGTATCACAAAAGTTGTTGTTCCATAAAAAAGATATTTTGAGTCTAACATAGGAGTTATGAAAAGGCCTAAAATGATAAAAACTCTAAATAACAGTGCTTGTGTAGAAATTCACAAGAAAATAATGACGAAACAAAACATACTTTTTCCTGAACTGAAAATTTCAATCACACTTTTACGTTATGAGACATTACTTTCTCACGATAAAATGTGATACTCAAGTGTCTGAATAAAGTATCTATCCATGGTTTTATGTTTAGAAGTGAAAGTTATATGGGAGGTATATGAAAGTGTCTAGCAGTAGTCTCTACTGGTAATGCTTGTTAAAACATGTAATGACAGGTGAAATATATCCTAGAAATAAGGAGAGTTGTCTCCCTTTCCCAACACTATTCCACCTGTTTCTAAGATCATGTCTGAGCTGTCTGAGACTTCTGAGATTATAATGTAACACAAAAAGAACTTTTCTTTGAGATATATATATATATATATATATATATATATATATATATATATATATATATATATATAAGTGATTCCAAAATGTCTGAATAAAACAGTATCTATCCACAATTTTCTCTCTCTATATATTCTTATCTTTAATAGTATCAAGATTTCTTCTTGCACATGAATTTCAAACAGCTGAAACAGACAAAACCCTTTTTGACAAATAAACTTAGCATCTTAAATTGTCTACTGAATCAAATACTTTACAATATGTAAAAAATAGTCATTACAACTTATAATTTTGAATGGACTTTTAACACATATTCAAATTACAGAAATGTTCAGCAAACATGTTATCATGACAATAAATAAAAACACAGGGTATGCATTTCGTAAAGTAATTTCCACAACTTTTGTAATTTTTGGTAGTTGTTTCATAAAAGACAGATGCTAAGGTTAATGTGAAGAAGGGTAAATGTTAATGTGAAGAAGGGTAAATGTTAATGAAAATGTTAGTAATAAACTACGGATTGAAACGTTAGTAAAGAAAGTATGAAAGGTGAAGGCTGACACCCGAGGATTCTGAGGCTCTATGTTCTACATGCGGACTTTGTTGAATTTACCATTTTCTATCTTGGTTTTGGGATGTGGTCCACAGAAAGCGAGGAATTTATTTGGCACAATCCAGTTGAAATCTCCATTTTCTACCTTCTGTAATGGCAAAGTATGAGGTGTAATTAATGAGCAATGAAAAGATGAAACCAATGAATGAAATATTAAAATCTAACACAACATGAGTGATATGAAGCTAGAAAACAAGAGGATGAGAAACTTATATCCATCTATCAGTATTGTCCTACATATTGAAAATAAATTTGGCTATGCATTGACTGAAACTAAATATGTGCTCATAAGAGCACAAATGCCCCAAATATGTGATGTCTGGACACAAAAGTGTGAGTCCTGAAAAGGTACATTGATAATAGTATATGTATACTGAACATACAAACTGAAAAAAATCAATGTTTATTTCAACATTAAGTGATTAAATGTTACATCCATTGTTACGGTGAAAGCTTGTACAAAGTTATTTGAATATACTTCTTTGTATATAAAAGCTATCGGTTACACGACAAATAAAATGATATAACATCTTTGACCTTTAAGCTAGGTATCTAAGTGTTAGACTTGACACAGCATCATTTTATGTAAACATTTGTGCCAAATTATTTGAATACCCATCAGTGTATGCAAAAATTATAGACTGGATGGGAAAAAGTAATGATCTCTATGGGCGACATTGACCTTACGGCTCTTGCATGCAACACATTGTCTAGTTCACAGGGTTTTTTTACCAAGAGGGGAAGGGGCCCAGGTCTGTGGTTTGGGGAAAAAAAAAACTCGGTATTTGGGCAAAGGGGAATGTAAAGTCAATTTTGGAGGAAAACTGCATGATTTAGAAGAAATTTTCTTAGGGGAAGGGGCCCCTATTACAGAAGGGGGAAAAAACTGAGTTCTGGCAAATGATTGTGCTTAGGTGCTTGAATATCCATCCATTAATTCAAGTTATAGACTGAACAAAAAAATCTTTGACCTCAAAGCATGACCCGAGCCTGTAATATGGGAATGGGTCTAGCACTCGACACCTTGTCATGTAATGGTGAATGTTTGTGCTAAGTTATCTGAATATCAATCCAGTCATACAAACATTAAAAATGACCCAAAAATCTTTGTCCTCTAGGTGTGACTTTAGCTTTTAAATTAGGGGTATGGGTCTTGAATACAAAACATTGTCTGGTTATGATGAATGTTTGAATATCTATGCACATAAAAGAAAAAGTTATAGAGCAGACAAAAACAAGTGAATGAAGTATTGCCATGCAATACAAAGTCCCCTACTGGAAGGCACCTAATTTTCTCTATTGTTATTTATAGTAACAACAAAGGGAAGTTAATTAAAAAAAAATCTATATAATATAAGTCCACACATAACTCTTAACCAGGTAGAGATAAGTCATAATACACCTAAATATTGGATGTAACATGCATGTTGTACCACAGAAAAGTGGTCTTGATTTTTCCCTACAACCAGTAATAAAAAAGTTACAATATAAGCTATTTATAGTAACAACAAAGGAAAGTAATTCTAAAAACAAGGGTGCATCATGGTGGTGAACATTTGTGCCAAGTTACATCAAAATCCCTCCATGCATGAAGAAGAAATGCTCCAGACAAAGTCATTCTTGAATTTGACATTTGACCTCTAAGTGTGACCTTGATCTTAGACCTAGGGACCTGATTCTTGCGCAAGACAATCACTCTCATGGTGATGAATATCTGTGCCAAGTTACATCAAAATTCCTCCACGCATGAAGAAGAAATGCTCCGGACAAAGTCATTCTTGATTCTGACCTTTGGCCTCGAAGTGTGACCTTGACTTTAGACCTAAGGACCTGGTTCTTGCGCAACGCACTCTGTCTTATGGTGGTGAACATTTGTGCCAAGAAATATTAAAATCCCTTTAAGGATTGTTGAGTTACAGACTGGACAGAAAAAAAACCTTTTGGCCTTTGACTTCCAAGTATGACCTTGACCTTTAAGCTAAGGGCCCGGTTTTTGCACATGACATGTTGTCCCATCCAGGGGAATTTTTGTGTCAACTTATATTTTAATCCTGTTTTGCATGACAAACTTATAGACCGGACAAGAAAAAATTCCTATTGAAATTTGATCTCCAAGTGTGACCTTGAACTTTAAGCTAGGGTTCTGGGTGTTGCGCACAACACCTCAACTCATCATGAAGAACATTTATGCCAAGTAATATTGTAATCCCTTGATGGATGACAGAGTTATTGACCGGACAGGAAAAAACCCCTGTTGACCTTTGACCTCCAATTGTGACCTTGACCTTTGAGCAAGGGGTCCGGGTTTTGCGCATGACACATCGTCTTATCATGGAGAATATTTGTGCCAAGTAATATTAAAATCCCTTATTGAATGACAGAGTTATAGACCGGACAGGAAACAGACCCTGTTCATGCCATGTAAACATTTGACTGCAAAATGTGACCCTGAACTTTGAGCTAGGGGTCTGAAAGTTGTGCATAACACATCATCTTATTATGACGTATATTTGTGCCAAGTAATATTAAAATCCCTTCATGGATGGCAGAGTTATGGACCGGACAGGAAAAAAGCCCTGTTGACCTTTGACCTCCAATTGTGACCTTGACCTTTGAGCCAGGGGTCTTGGTCTTGCGCATGACACATCATCTCATCCTGTGGAATATTTGTGTCAAGTAATATTAAAATCCCTTCATGAATGACAGAGTTATGGACCGGACACGAAATTGTGGATGGATGGAATGACAGATGGAAAAGTGCTTTCCTATAGCCTCTATATAGCCATCTTCTCATCAAACAATCTATCTTGTACTTTTTTGACCACCATGTCATTTTTTAGCCAAGGGGGTTTGCACTGGTTGCAATGCACTAAAGGTAAATACTTCCGGCATGATTACAGTAACTATGATATTGGAAATACTCAACTCTAGTTCATCAAATTCAACATGTAGATGCAAGTATATTCAACATTCAGATGCAAGTAAATTCAACATTCAGATGCAAGTAAATATATATAGCAATCTAGCTGCTTGAATTCCTACATCTGCATTGACTGCACGGCATGAAATATTGATGTGTCAACAAAACATATTGTCAACTTTTGTGACTATTATTCATAAGATCAATATGTGTCTTTTCAGCTCATCACTTTTTCAACACTGTTCAAGGCATTTCACCTTTAAAACAGATGTTTTTGTTCCTGGAAGTGCTTTCTTATAAATCCTGGTGTACAACATCTAAATGACTTTCCAACATAAAACACAACTCAAGAGAGGAGTGATTCTCATCACAGCCTGTTAGACGCATTAATGTCACATAAAAACTTTTTGGCCGTTTCTTTTTAGAAAAGTAGACAACAGTGCAACCACTATATATAATACCTGTAAACTTTCATTAACCCACATAATGTGTGAGTGCAGTTAATGCGTAATAAATGCATTCATGTAAAAGGTAAACTAAATAGATGAAAGATAAGGTGGCTGCCTTCCATAAAACACGAGCTGTACTCAACCAGACAAAACATGTATACTGTCCCAGATATATTAACTAAATCCATGTAAACAAACAGTAACAGGAAAGTAAACAACTTTTTAACAAAAACTGCTGAAAACTGTCCAAACTTAAATCCTGTGTGAATCAATAAAATGACTGTCTGAACTAGACTGATATTCAAACAGATGCTGATGTTCTAATGTGAAAACAACAGGGCTATGATGGTCATAGCTTGCTCACCTGACCTAGCAATTTTGAGAAAAGTCTATATGAGCCGTGCCATGGGAAAACCAACATAGTGGGTGTGCGACCAGCATGGATCCAGACCAGCCTGCGCATCCGCGCAGTCTGGTCAGGATCCATGCTGTTCGCTAACAGTTTCTCCAATTCCAATAGGCTTTAAAAGCGAACAGCATGGAGCCTGACCAGACTGCGCGGATGCGCAGGCTGGTCTGGATCCATGCTGGTCGCACACCCACTATGTTGGTTTTCCCATGGCACGGCTCATATAAGGATGATGTTTCTGACCAAGTTTGAATTTATTCAAATAACAAGAGCTGTCCATAAGACAGCCAAGCTCGACTATTCGAAATATTGTCACAGAAGCAGGAAATTATTACCCAAAATGTTAAATATCAAAAGAGTCTTAAGTTCGAAAGGGGACATAATTTGACCAAAATAAAGGTCAGAGTTATGGGACTTGGTGCTATCAACTAGTTTTATAACCCCGAAGAAACATGTTAAGTTTCAATTCAATATCTGCATTAGTTTTGGGGATAGTAACTTGCATGTAAAACTTTAACCAGAATTTTCTAAGTCCAAAAGGGGGCATAATTTGCTCAAAATACATGTTAAGAGTTATGGAACCAGTGAGGTTGGTAATTGACCTAGAAAAAGAATAAATAAGTTTCAAAGCTATATGCCTTTTGGTAATAGCTGTATGTACTTGCACGCAAAACTTTAACCAGGATTTTCTAAGTCCAAAAGGGGGCATAATTTGCCCAAAATACATGTCAGAGTTATAGGACTTGGTGCTATCAACTAGTTTTATAACCCCGAAGACACACGTGAAGTTTCAATTTAATATCTGTAGTAGTTTTGGAGATAGTTACTTGCATGTAAAACTTTAACCAGGATTTTCTAAGTCCAAAAGGGGGCATAATTTGGCCAAAATACATGTCAGAGTTATGGGACTTGACCCAGTGAGGTCGGTAACTGATATAGAAAAAGAAAAAATAAGTTTCAAATCTATATGCCTTTTAGTAATAGCTGTATGTACTTGCACGCAAAACTAACCAGAATTTTCTAAGTCAAAAAGGGGGCATAATTTGGCCAAAATGAAGGTCAGAGTTATGGGACTTGGTGCTATCAACTAGTTTTATAACCCCGAAGACACATGTGAAGTTTCAATTCAATATCTGCATTAGTTTTGGAGATAGTAACTTGCATGTAAAACTTTAACCAGAATTTTCTAAGTCCAAAAGGGGACATAATTTGGCCAAAATACATGTCAGAGTTATGGGACTTGACCAAGTGAGGTAGGTAATTGATCTAGAAAAAGAATAAATAAGTTTTAAATCTATATGCCTTTTAGTAATAGCTGTATGTACTTGCACGCAAAACTTTAACCAGAATTTTCTAAGTCCAAAAGGGGGCATAATTTGGCCAAAATGAAGGTCAGAGTTATGGGACTTGGTGCTATCAACTAGTTTTATAACCCCGAAGACACATGTGAAGTTTCAATTCAATATCTGCATTAGTTTTGGAGATAGTAACTTGCATGTAAAACTTTAACCAGAATTTTCTAAGTCCAAAAGGGGGCATAATTTGCTCAAAATACATGTTAGAGTTATGGAACTTGACCCAGTGAGGTTGGTAATTGACCTAGAAAAAGAATAAATAAGTTTCAAAGCTATATGCCTTTAAATGATAGCTGTATGTACTTGCATGCAAAAACTTAACCAAGGTGTGACGCCGACGCCGACGCCGACGCCGACGCCGACGCCAGGGTGAGTAGAATAGCTAGACTATTCTTCGAATAGTCGAGCTAAAAATGTAGATGTGGAGCATCCACCTACCAGTATACCTTTTTTTTTTTGCATATCCCGAATCCTGCTTCAGGTGCGGTTAAGAATTTTTACCTCTGCTTTCCCATGCACATACAGAATTTTTTTCAAAGTTATTTATAGCAATTCTCCAACACAGGTAACAATAATTATGTTACAAATAAACCTGTTTGATGCTTTAATGCTAATCTTTTTTTACAGCTGTCAACGACTGTCTCAACATAAGCATTTTATCATGCTGTCAAATTTCTTAGTTCTCAATGTCTTTGTTATTTCATAATGAGGCAGTAATGGGTTCAAATGCCTCGAACTACTATAGTTGACCCTACAATCCTTACCAAAAGAAAAGGAAAGGTTAGAAATACAGGCAGCAAGCTCATTGAGATGTGAAAACATACCCAACCCAACAGATGCTTTAAAAAACTTTGAAGTAATTGGAAGTGTAAATTTGACATTTTGACCCATAAAGTCTGAAATCTAAAACCACTCTTACTGAATCATGAAATCAATCAAGGCAATCCATAAACTTTAAAGAAATGTACACTAATCTGCTTAATCAGGTGTACAAATCCTGCTTAATTCACCAATAACTTTGTTATAACATTATGAACAGATTATTACAGTATATTTATGTAACTTACCTCATAATGTTCATATTCATCAACATCAAACGTGTCAAAATTAAAAAATCCATTTGCTAATGCCTGAAAAAAAGACAATATAGGTTTAGAATCAAGCTAGTCATAAGAACAGTACATCATCTAAAACACTGCGACAACATACTTTATTATTGGATTTTCGTTGGGTTTAATACCATACCAACATGACCAACACAAGTATGAGTCAAATGGCTACTTTCTAGCTTCTGATAGGGAAGGAAGACCCCCAGTTGCCGCAATGGGCATTATTTCATCACAGGACGGCATCTGGGAAGAACCACTGACCTTCTGTAAGCAAGCTGAATGGCTTCCTCATATGAAATAATTTACGCCTTATGCAAGGTTTCCAACTAACAGTAGTGAGAGGCAATTATAAGCCAGCAGCCTTAACCACTCAGGCATTGAAGCCCTGGCAGCCTTACTTCTGGATATTAATGTAATTCTAAGATAACACTTTTCAACAGTATTTCACTTGTATTCTGCGAAACACTTGACCTAACTTACTGGCAATTTTCATTCAGGAATGTGGATGTCTGACCTTAGACAAACTGTCTACAATTTATAAAGCATCCTTTGCCCCAGACCTTAACCGACCTCCTCCTGATTGGACGTTTTGTGCTCTATCAATTCAGCCAACCAGACTGGCTGTACTTAAAACTGAGTGCGAGTACCACTGTGTCCATTTATTCAGCCAATCAGGCTCCCCGTTACCCAAAATTGAGTGTAATTTACACTCTATGTTTATATACATTATATACAGATCTAGTTGGTTTACAGTCTCGTAACAGCATATTCATAAAACTTATTTTTACTGCAAATAACAATGTTTTTACATGACTTTTTTCATAACAAATTAATACTTACTTTATTTAACCCATGTAAAACATCTAATAATGTGAGGTTGTATGTACAGGCACCAAATGAGGCATCCCTGAAATAAATGAAACAATAAATGAAGACTTCTTATTGAACATCAAATTGTTTCATTCATATATAAATCAAACTCTGATAATTTCCACCCTTTTCCTTTTTAAAACTCATCCTTAATAGGGGTCACACATTAAACTGGAATCCACCTAAAAACCGGAATACACTTTCCATAAGCGGAATACACCTGTATTTTTGGTATATACGAGTGTATTTCGGTTATGTAAATTTCCCGCGCAGTCGCCGAACTTCAGTCTCGTATAAAATCATTTTGCGTGAACGTATTTTATTTTCCTTTTTATGATAAATATGATTGAATTATATCAAAAAACCTTCAAAAATACCTTTAACTTAAAAAACACAGGTGTATTCCAGTTATGGAAAGTGTATTCTGGTGTATTCCGGTTTTTAGGTGGATTCCAGTTTAATGTGTGACCGCTTAATAGAAGATTTTTTCATTTGTTTTTCTTTTTAAAGTGATGCCCACAATTCAGACCATAATTATGGTAGGTTTACTATTGACAGAAAGACCACTGGTGCATCTGTTGCCACTGAGGCCTCTTAACAGGTAGTATGTCCAATATATGTGTAGCACAGATGACAAAAGTACCAACCATTTTGCTTTCTATGATCAAAAGTAATCAGTCTTTAGAGCAGTTTTAAAAAATTTAACTCTACATTTGATACTATGATTCATTGCTTTGAAAATATTACAGTTTTAAAGCAAACAAAGTTTTTACATCAGTATACCTGCTGTCTCAAGGTTATATACTAAATGTGACATTCACTTGAATTAATAGTCCACAATCTAACAAAACAAGGTCATGACAAACTATGACCAACTTTCTCGTTTAATTTTATAATTCAGGTACATTATCAGCATCATCAATTAAACAACTATCTAATGTACCAGTCTATCACCCAGAAGCAAAAAAAAAGTTTAATAAAACAAAACATTTTTCTCTGACAGCATAAAAGGCTTGAAGGATATTCTTTATTTGTAAAAATGAAACTGTGTTTTCTTCACAAAGATACCCTCAACCTGCGAGCATGTGCATAAATTGATGCTTTTTTAAAGGCCAATTTATCCGAATTGGGAGAAATATTAATTACCTAAAGGGTAAGAACGGTGGATTTGAACCAGCAACCAACGGTCTGTATGCTTCTTCTGGTGTCTTCTTTAAATATATAATCTGAAAGACATAAACAAAACTTACAAAATCCCTTTATAGAAATATACAACCATTAAAATACATGTACACCAAAACAATATTTCTGATTTTTAGTAGACCAGTATTTATCAAACCATGTACATGTACTAGTTAACTTACAGTTCGTTTTTGTAAACATGATGTCTGTAAACATTAAAGATTGCGTTTTGTAACCTTAACTCAGCGTTCCATATTTTAGTGTGTCTTGTATAATGTGTCTTGTATAAGAAAAACATGAACTCAAGCTAAAACAAAACAATCATAAAGTAGAAAGGTCATTTTGCAAGTAGAGAAATTTTGGTTTGAAAACGTGTAAACACGTATGACCTAGTAATCAAACTGTATATAGCATTATCACACAATGTTTTTGTTTTGTATTTGTTGACACAATTTCACTCATGTGGCAACTTTTCTACTTTTGACGGTGGAAAAAGATGAAAGGTATCCCACGCTCAGGCCTGTTTCAGGCAATGAAGGAAACCTTATTTAGAAGCAACTTGCTGATTTCATAAACTATGAAAAATTATAGAGATTTAGTGCAAAACGCTGAGCTATAGAAAAGTCATTTATGTGTCTTAACATGTACAGTTTCCTTGGTCAAAATTCAAAAGGCTTAGTAAGATATTAGGCCATTTTTAATATCCTCCTTAAAGGTGGATAATCAGATTTTGGCCATGTAATGGATTTGTTCAAAAATTTAGCATCTGATCATTTACACTCATTTATGTTCACTTAACACTTAATACAAATTAGATTTTCACTGGAGGTATTTTTAAAATTTTGTTTTCGTATCCTGGTTGCCCAACCAAGATAGAGTTATTTTATCATAAGTATAAATTTAATAAACATACTTTGCCTAAGGAAATGTATAAATATTAGACATATTGTAATATATTTGTAAAATATTTGCATTAAAAATTATGTTTTTAGATGAAATTCATTAGAAACGCAAGTTTGAAAAATTATTATTACCTCCCTTTGCCTTTCTTGGTTGCGCAACCAAGATAGATTGGAAATAAATTAATTCAGAAGCTACACACAGCTTTTAAACTTGCATTTTGGTTCAGATTGTTCAATAGTTGATATGTCTATCAAATGCAAATGTAAAACCAGACTTTGTATCGAAATAAAAAGAAATACCCTGCTTTTTATATACTTTCATATTAAAGGGGAGTAATTGCAAAATTTTACAAAAATGATAAAATATACATTTCAAATAGGAATCTAACTCTATGTAATTGGTCTTTTTGTTCCTTAAATAATTCTCTACCAGAATATACAAAAAGTAAAAAATGTCATTAAATGTTGTTTAAATGTGACTGACCACCTTTAAAAACTTCTGAACAAATGTATTGAAAGTTTGCTTTAGACAGTTCATTTTAAATAAAGTTTTTAACTTCCAACATCAGACAGTATTTAACCAGTTCCCAGATTTTCTCCATTCAAAAGTATTATAATAATTCATAGATGGTCATTAACCTTTGATAATAAGGTGATTACTGTTTGATCAATCTTTTCCATAACAATTTTTTTTTCTAGATTTTTCAAGAAATGCAAGATAATACCACTCATACACCATTTTAAACAAGTCTGAGGGTTTTTAACATATCATTATTTTGAATTTACCATCAAAAAATGATTTCCATTGTAATTTTAATCAACTCTGGACACAAGTCTTCTTATTTTACTTGTAGATGCACTGTTAAGACATTCAGGGTATCTTAGATAATATAATATTATAAGCAACATTTCATAAAGTTTTTGTAAAATTGTAGTAGAAAATACATTTTTATATTTTGTATTTAAATGGGTCTGAATTTTACACTTTTGTGTCACACAGGCAAAACCATATTTTTGGCCTTAAAACTGATATTCAAGAGACATTTTAAATATTCAAAAATATCCTACTACCACCATTAGAGACTGTTGCAATGATGTATCCATGGTTCATACAGGACTTGGCAAAAAAAAATTCAAGGACTTTTCAAGGACTTTGTATGGATTTTCAAGGACTATTTTAATCGCTTTAAATCTTAAATTACAAAACCATTTAGGCTCTTCATAAGGCATTATGACAGAAGAAAAGTTACAGAACAGTTTTATTTTCCATAAGCTACAATAGCATATCTTAACCTTTATGAGATCTTCAATGGGATTACCTTTTATGAGCTATATTTGCCTGTATACATACTTAGTACATGTTTCTTATAAGTCTTTCAAGCTCTCAAGACTACATTTGTAGTTTTCAATTTGTCCTCAAGGGACTTCACTTCTTGTTTTGGCGTGTGATTTCAACGCACTTTCTCCCATAGTTCCGACTTCAATGAGTTTATCACATACACTTATGCTTGTCTGATTTAAACTCCTTTAACCACGAAGAATAATCATCCTGTGTAAGCCATTTACTGGCGAAACTACATTTATTTTTTGGGCCACTCATTGTTGTTGTTGATAGTCACGCTACAATGACCTTGCACATAATATTTTAATGTTGTGAAAATCGCTATTCCATATCTAACTTCCGTACCGAAACGGTGTTCAACTAGCGTTCCCTCCGTGGGTGTGCATGTATTTTTATTTTACACCGTTTTTTCGCTCGTTTTGACTTATTTATTATTTATTTTTTGTATTTTTCCCCTACAATACGATTGCACCCCCGTTTTAAGCAAAATTTAAGGACTTTTCTACCTTTTTTTTCAAAATTCAAGTACTTTTTCAGGGGATTTTTGGAAGAAAAAAATCAAGGACTTTTCAAGGACTTAGGATCAAATTCAAGGACTTTCAAGGACCTGTGCGAACCATGGTATCTATAACTTGTATCCAGATCTTGCAAAAAAAGCTGAAGTTCACAAAAAAAAACTATTTACAGATTTGGCGAATCAAGCTGTAAATTTTTTACCAAGCAATAACACTGTCTTGTAAGCTGTACGGCCGTAAATGTTTAGACACTTCCAAGATGGCTGACGCTGAAAGTCAACACAGGTAGGTGTTCCAGTTTTTCATTAATAACATGTTTTCTTCAACCCTTTTACCAGCCACACTTATAGCAAATGATAGCGGAATAACATGTTCCTCCTCGGCATTATCTAAGAGTTTGTTGATTTCATTGTTTCTCGCATTATATTGACGCAAAATGTGCCAGTCTGATGAAATTAAAATCGAATCGAGGAACGCACATTATTTTCGGTCGTATCTTATTCAATATTTATATCTGTTTGAATATTTCTGTGGTATTTTGAAGCTTTTTACTGGTTCTTTACGGTGGTAATGCTTGATTTTACGAAATATATCTGGAAATATAAACTTTTTTACGATTTTTAAATTGTCAGTACAGCGGCGTAGACTATACCAACATATTCACGCTGAGCGGTGTAGACACGTTTTTTTTGTGAACGGTTTATACATAAAATTAAGTGAAAAAACTGAACGGTGTAGATACAAGTTTTGAATGGTGTATACATTGTTTTCCATTTTGGGTTTATGCCATTCACGTGTTATTACTGTTGACACTCAGAAAGAAGTTAACGTATCGGACCATTTGTTAACGTATCTGACAGCAGTAATTTTCGTTTTTAGAATAAACATACATTGAATTTTAATATGTTTGGTGTATATTCCCATATACATGTGGTGTGGTTTTAGTGTATACACTGATGTATACAACTGATGCTAACGGTTGGCTATAAAATGGGTTAACGTATCTGATGATTTTGTTAACGTATCTGATGATTTTTTTCTGTGTACAATCAAATGCATATCTATGTCCAGACTATTCACCAAATGTGAAAAGGTGCTTTGCACAGGTAATTGTTATATACTTTCATTAAGAACGTATGCTAAAATCTGTACTTTTTCATTTTTCAGGTCTATAATGGCGAAAAGTCGAGCTTAATATAAAAAAGAATATATATAGAGAAAAAAGAAGAATGATTAATCATACCTGGAAAAGGAGCATTTACGAGCTAAAGGAAACCGAGAGTCCATTCACAAGCACAAATTCGTTTGAGAATGATACAAAAAGAATGCAAATGATGCCTATATCACATCATGATCTGAATCTTCTTGGAGTAAAAAATTATTCTAGAAAAGTAATAAAAATAACTGGAGATGTCAAATGCAATTATTGTTGAAGGGAGAGAGGCAGCACAAAAAAGCAATATCTCAGTCAATGAAAAGAGTATGATGAGAGTAGTCAGTGGAAGAATAGTAAAAACGTGTAAGTGTTAGACACTATCAGAAAGCAAACAGGTCTTGGTAGAAAAGGGCTGAAAAGTTCCAACACGAAAATAGTGAGACCAATTTGTCGAAAACGACTCGACGAAGAGAGAACGTGATGAAGACAGAAATCATTTAGTTCCTTGAAAGGGAACATCATGTCAGTATTCAGATGCCTGGGAAAAAGATACCAAAGCCCATGAACCAAGGTGATAAGAGACAAGTGCATATCCTCAATCATTATCTAGAGAATATATATCAAAAGTATAAAGCAGAAAACCCAAACATAAGGATTTCTAAATAAAGTCCAAGACAGTAAAGCCGACAATGAAAACGTAAAGTGACAGATGAAAGTTCCTGTTGTTGGATCATTTGTTTTGGCTAAATATGAGGGCAAACAGTATGTGGGTAAAGTCCGACTCCAATGAAAAGGATGCGCATGTTTCGTTCATGGAAAAGACCCGTGTCAAATGGTCGATACCACTGTTCAGATGGCCTTCAAAAGCTGATGAATTGTGGGTAGACTTTGAAAACATCATATCTTTAATCTAGGAACCTTCCCCCTATGGCAAGACCAAAAGGCAGTACAGATTGAACAATAATGACTCTGCTTTCTTTGCTAACTGATGTTCAGACTGATGTTCAGTTTACGACAATTTAACTTTAGAGTTTTTGTGTTTACGTATCTGATGACATTTTTTCTTTGACTCCACTAGCAATAGCAGAAGTACTAGTATAGGTTATATTCACATAATTATGTAAATTTACATTGAATGTGTTTGAGAAAATGCAGTATTCTTTATATACCATTTTTCCTACTGAATTTGCATTTAAACTTTAACCGTAATAAATGATTAATTTTTAACTGTTTTTTTTTTATATTTATTTTACTGATGTATGGACATTATACAGAAACGATGCAGTAGAAAAAATTGTGAGGTATCGGTCAAACAATATGCATATGTTAT
This sequence comes from Mercenaria mercenaria, assembly GCF_021730395.1. Classification (NCBI taxonomy): domain Eukaryota; kingdom Metazoa; phylum Mollusca; class Bivalvia; order Venerida; family Veneridae; genus Mercenaria; species Mercenaria mercenaria. Next base: position 33,557,293 of record NC_069363.1, read on the forward strand.
GATAATGTTTGTTGTAATAGTTCTTTTTCACATTTCCATTCATTAGATGTGTTCATTCATTCATTGTTGCCTTTCATCAGATATACCTCTGGTTTACGCATAAAATTATTATCATATATATACAAACATAAAATAATTAGTACCGTAGATACCCGTGTATAATGCGCACCCGTGTATAATGCGCACCCCCGATCTTAGTCCAAAATCCTGGGAAAAAAAAAAAATTTTTGGTCAATTTTGAGGTGGATGGAAAACGAAAGTAGAGTTTACATCGACACCGGTAATAAATTTTATCTCCACGGCGGAGAGCAGCATCGGTCTCACGGTACTATCGATTTTTGTTTTCTCGAAAATAAAACCAGTAAATTATTGTTATATTTGTTGTTTTACCTTTTTTAATTCACTATTTTGAATAAATAAATAGCAGCTGATTCAATATTTCGGAATGGTATCTTTCAAAATGACATGAGCTTCTCAATTTAAACTGATAACAAAAGGTGTGATAGTCTTTTTGTCACGATCATAAAGCCAGTAATTACGTGTCACCTCGTGTCAATTATGTTGTTCACAGTTTGATCTCGGTTAAAGATAATTCTCGATCTTTAATTAGTAACATAATTTTTGTGATTTATAAACATTTCTTTCGTCAAAATACTTTTAAATTTATATGAAATTAATTTTGTTTGAAAGAAAAATAAACAATTCGATCTTTTACGGAACGTAACGGCAATCTTAGATTTTAGCGGAGACAGTAAGCGCGGGGAGTAGTTTCCCTTTACCAAAATGGCGAACATCGGTAACAAACTTGTTTCGAAGTTGGAAAATTGTCTATACCTGTGTATTATGCGCACCCACGATTCGGGGGTGGTCCCGGGGGTCAAAAAACTGCGCATTATACATGGGTATCTACGGTATAAATCAAGTAAGGTAGTAAGCAAAAGATTTTTTTAATATAGTTACCTTTGTAATATGATAGTTATTGTAAGATTTGTGTTAAACAATAGCGGTGTAATTTTGAAAGAGATATGAAAGTGGTCAGTTAACAAGAAATGTTTCATTTGATTACACTATGCAAAACGTAGAACAAAAACGAAACATTGTTAATTTTGATTTACATACATAAATGTTTCTAAATTTCCATAACAAAGTTTTACATGATACAAAAGTGTAATTTTGTCAAACTTAATTTCACTGATTAACGTATCTGATGAGAAAAGTCAACACCTTTAAAAAATATGATTTTTTTGGTGTATTAAGTTGGTTGGGAATCACCCATTATCAGTTTTATGAAACTTGTATGTTGTAATTTCAATGAACATTGAGATAGGTTTGATCAGATTTACTTTCATTTTTCCCATTTTCAAAAATGAAGTTGGAACTTTAAGTGAATTTGAACGCGTAGTTAATTTACATATATTTTTAAATGGCATTTTTAGCATAGCCGAAATTAACTTGTATCTACACCGTTCAGTTTTTTAGCTTAATTTTATGTATAAACCGTTCACAAAAAAACGTGTCTACACCGCTCAGCGTGGATATGTTTGTATAGTCTACGCCGCTGTATTGGCAATTTAAAAATCATAAAAATTTTGATATTTCCAGTTATGTTTCGTAAAATCAAGCATTACCACCGTAAAGAACCGGCAAAAAGCTTCAAAATACCACAGAAATATTCAAACAATTATGATTACTGAATAAGATACGACCGAAAACAATGTGCATTCCTCGATTCGATTTTAATTTCATCAAATTGGCACATTTTGCGTCAATATAATTCGAGAAACAATGAAATCAACAAACTTTTAGATAATGCCGCGGAGGAACATGTTATTCCGCTATCATTTGCTATAAGTATGGCCGTTACAAGTGTTGAAGAAAACATGTTATCAATGAAAAACTGGAACACCTACCTGTGTTGACTTTCAGCGTCAGCCATCTTGGAAGTGTCTAAACATTTACGGCCGTACAGCTTACAAGACAGTGAATAAAATGGGAGACCATACTAATTAAATCGGTAATTTCAGTTATTAAAACAACTACGGTATTAAATTTTACTAAATTTTAAAATATTATATTACCGGGTATAACTGGGTTTTTTACATGTTACAGGTAATTTAGTACCAAATATCAACTTCCATGTGCCAGTAATTATTTTCAAATAAAAACTTTTAAGAATACATTAACCTTGCTATAACAATAAATCAATTGAGCCGTGCCATGAGAAAACCAACATAGTGGGTTTGCGACCAGCATGGATCCAGACCGGATCCATGCTGTTCGCTAACAGTTTCTCCAATTCCAATAGGCTTTAAAAGCGAACAGCATGGAGCCTGACCAGACTGCGCGGATGCGCAGGCTGGTCTGGATCCATGCTGGTCGCAAACCCACTATGTTGGTTTTCTCATGGCACGGCTCAATTATTATGGAAAGTACAGCAGTAAAACATTCCCTGAAATTTATTCATGCATACTTCATTCAACTCTACAACAGTTAATTAAGATACAGATCACAGTGATCGTTCTCAGCTAATAACACTTAAAAGCCTGTGTGTTCAAACATACACCACACATTTATTATTCATTGACACACATACATAAACAAACACATATATTTAACAGTAACATGTACATTGTACAACGTAGGCACATAAATTGTCTACATTCAATTCAGAGATACAGCATTTAACAAGTATACTACCTGATAACCGATTCAATCAATTCAATTTAACAATCAATAACACAAATGGTAAGTGCCTTAACACAACTTATTTTTGGAAGTGATAGACTTTATCAATAGCTTTAATCATGCACTTAGAGTTCGCCATGAAACTTGGCCAAAAACCGAACACAAGGCAAAACCTTCTGACACTTTTTGATCTTGTTAACTACTATATATTACATGCATAATACATTTATCAGTTCTAACACTTACATCAACAGTATGATGGAGATCAATGTTTTAGTTAAATATATGGGGCCAATTTTCTTGGACGTATGTAATTAAACTACTACAACAACTTTTACAAGTAAGATGATTGGGAAAAAAATGAAAAAAGGCAGAGTTTAGTTATATTCCTGTTTGTTTAATGGCTTTTATCCATTTATTTGTTTATTAAAATAAGGAATTTACCATTTTACTACCTTTAAGTACATTGCTGTTTACATAAACCAAAAGCTTACATGTATGTGCCAGGGTTATGCAAAGAAATAGTATGTACAAATATTTTAACAAAACTCAATACTGGTGCTTTTTTGTACAAAAGGTACATTGTCTTTTCAATCAAAAACTCAGAATATCATTTTTAACTTAACTTTTTTTTGGAGGCTTTTAAAACTGATAACCATAAATTTCCTTTATAAATGTCCACAGGGACATTATACATTTTGCAAAAGAATGGCATTAACTATAAGACCCTAAAAATATTTTTTTTAAATCTTTTTTTTTTTCTTTTTTTTCAGACATAATGTACAACAGTGTCTAATTTGTAGCAGTGAGCACAATGCTCACCTTCATACTGCAGGGCACTAGACAACTTTTGGGGACAGGTACCCATGCCCTCAGGAAGGGGAATTTTCGACATTTTAAGATGAAAAGGGGAAGTTTAAGTCATGTATATGTAACTACTTTTCACACTTATTAATACTGTTTTCAATCATTTCAAACTGATGTGATTATATTGCAACAGTAATCTTCCTTAGAAGCACTGTATAATATAAAAGAAAGAGTTAATATCTATTTGTGTCAAACAACCTATCATCAGGGGAATTTTTTCTTCTGAGAAAGGGGAAAAAAACATATTATTTTAGGAGGGGAATGGTACCCATATTCGGCCCCAAAAATGGCCAAACGAGTGCCCTGTACTGCTGCCTCACCAGAATGTCACGCCATAGACATGACGTGACTTGATACCCCATCCAGTCACATTACACTGACACTGGGCTGACCAGGCCTAGAACTATCCTCTTAATGCTGAGGGCTAAGCGAGGAAGCTACCTGGCTGCTACCAGTAGCCAGGGAGTGAACACACAACCTCCAGCACTCGTAGCAGGTGTTCTACCACTAGGCTAGTAAAGTGGTATTACATTTTTTAGTTTATATAAAACATAAGTGCAACTAGTAGCAAATGAATTTCAACATACAGTGAAACACCGCTCGCTCGAGGTCGCAAGGGGATGAGCAAAATGCTAGAGTTATCCATGGTTTCGAGCGAACCAAACATTGACCAACATACGAAGAAAGTTGAAGTTTGTTTTACCAATTGTCATCAAGACCATTTGCAGAGGAAACGGTGATGCGTAATAATAACACACTCGTGACATTTTCAAAAAAAAAAAACGTATTACAAGCGTTATTTATGATAGATCGTAAATGGCACATGTGAAGAAACAGCTAAGACATTTTTTATTTGAAATACTGTAATTGAATTCACAATTTTCTTCTCCAAATTAAGATCTCATTTTATCGTCTCAATTTTATGAAAAGGCTATCTTATTTCCTTTATTTGCATGCAAACAACTGTTGATTAAAATATTAAGATCTCATAATTATCTTCTCGATCCCACAGAAAAAAAGTAATAATTAATAACAATTTGATCAATAAAATTTTTCTTCCACTTTTCATCAATAATTAATCTCATTATCAGATCAAATATACCAACAAACAAACATTTAAGATAGCCGGGGAATAGACCATGCAATTCTCATGACATGCGAAAATTTTAAATTAACCAATACATTCTGACCGCCAAGTGTGAAAAATTTTGACACCTCTGCTCGAGTTTGCCATAAGCAACAAACAGTAAATTAATACACAGGGACCAGGTGTCATGCTCGAGCGATCGAGTTATCGGTGCTCGACCCAGCCATGGTAATTTCACATAGAAATTAGAAGGAAATCGGCCAGGACCACATGAATTGCTCGAGCGAGCCCAGGTGCTCGAGTCATTGATGCTCGAGCGAGCGGTGTTTCACTGTATATATAGCACTACCATAGTGCTAGTATTCACTTTAATACTACTAAAACTTATTTTGTGGGAAATATGGAGGGAAGTATTTAGTACTGTATGGAGATTGGAGTGCGTTGTGGAATTATGTCAAACATAATAATGTCAGCAATCAATTATTAAATCATGTTTATTCCCAAAAACTTTATCTGTAATACTGTCAACATATTTGTAATAATAACACAATTGGGTCAGACATGTTAAAAAGCTAGAACATTTCCCTAAGCAGGAAAATAAAGTCTTATTTCGCCCAAAGCCTGGAATAGTGTAGGGATTCTAACACATTAAAATACTTACTGCATAACTGGCTATAAGACAGGCTGCATTAGCCCTTTTTCTTGCATCAAAACTTGTATAATGTACTATTCTTTTCTTTGCCAATGAAAAGGACTGGAAAATACAATAAATTTCATTAATATCGTTCTTGTTGAAATATATTCAAAGCAGTTTGTCCAGTGGCAACAATATCAAATTTCTTATTATATACAGCATCCTTTTACATATTTTTTTTAGTTTTAGGCAAGATGGGAGTGGGGATGCCCTGAATTGACCGAAACCATTTGACCTGGGTCAGTACTGTATTTCATCATTCATGCTGGTCTATAACTTTGTTTATACTACCAAGCCTGTTGAGGCCTATATAATGACCAGTGGCAGACAGCCAGTAAATGTCATAACTTGATTAATATGATAACAGTGGCAAATTGTTTCCCACTTTGCAACAAATTGCTTCAAGGCTTTAGATGTAGTATTATGTGACAAATGACAGGCAACAGGATTCAGTGGAGGAGTAGCTGGACAAGAAATGTCACTGGCAATTTAACACATGATATAATTATCTATCCTAACAAGTCTATCCTGCCAAATCAAACTGCTGCAATATATAGAAAACATATTCATTTAGCAACTGCTTGAACATCTCTTTCAATCAAAAAGATAAATTTCATCAATCATGAATGATATTACTCTTGTCAAGAATTGTCATTAGATACTCAGATTTTAAAATGAGCAAAAACAATCTAGTATAGGAATGTAATCAAAGTTGGATGCAAAAACTTCCAAAAATGGTTTGCAGCTCCCTCCCCCTAAAACTATCTACACTTTTGACAGATAGTTAAGTACATTGCCCCTAACACACTCCACATTTTAAGGTAAGTGACCTAGTCCCTTTGCTGGCTAATTTTTGCGGTTGGGTAAGGTTTCAGTCTCTAATTTTTCACCTGATCTCACAAATCTACAAGAATGCTATATGTTTGGCCAGTCCTTCAAACATGGTCTCCCACATAAATATTACAGTGCAGTTCTTACCTACAGATTATCAATTCATGATATTGAAAACTGAAGAGATTATGACATAAATGCATGAGATAGATAAAACAAGCCTACAGGATTAGAACTTTGTATGACCTCCTAATCTTAAAGGCTAACATACAGGCCAACATGTAGATTAAATGTATGATCTAAGTTCACATGTATATAAGTATTCCTTTAGCATTACTATCTACAAAATAGGCTCCATTTATTTTGTTGGGCTGTTCATTGAAATAAAATGAACTCTATAGGCCCACTGTACTTAATCTTTTATAGGAAATCAGAAATAGACACAATGAAACATAATTATGTAAATCAAATTAAGGTACACCAACTGAAAAGACAATACTCTAATCAAAGAAGTATGGGAAAACCATATTTCATCTTAATGTATGTAACAATTTGTTAATCAGAGGCAATATTGCTCAGTATCCTTGGCGGTAGCTAAATGTTATGTACACCATTTACCTGTAGCAGATGTGAACATTATCAAGCCTTGAAGGTTACCCATTACATAGGTAACTGACACAATTAATGTACAAAATCTATTAACCTAATTCATTGCAACAGGTAGTAAACTGATAACATACATGTGTAGCAGTGTTTGTAAACAAACTTAGTCAACCCAGTCATTTACGCTGTGTACAAAACAGTCTCACATCATTGTGGTGTGCTTTAAATGGGCTGATGTGATCTCTGATTAAAGTACAGGAAAATTTAATGGTGCTATAAACTATCTAAATATATGCTGACTGCACTTTAAAGCATATAGCATTGTGCTGCACAGGCGCTGTTTGTAATACTGAAGGCAATAAAAGAATCTTCTTCAACTTTAAAACAGTTCTAACTTGTATTCAAAATGATTATCGGCCAAGACACATATGTGAAGAGAAAAATACAGAGATGTACCCCTAGCTCTGATATATCCTCGTAACACACTCTCACACATAATATAACTATTACTTGCACAACAATATAGACAGTGAATAAGGAAGACAATTTTAAGAGAAATATGCTAAATTACCCACCTTTAATTTTTTATTCAGTTTACAACAGTATCTGTATAACATGGACAGATTCAGGGGCCCAAAATCTGCATAGAAACTGAAATATAGGAAAATATTTTAAATAAATCAATTAACAGCAAATAATTTTTAACTGTCACCAAGTGACTCAGACAATGTAGACTTTCCAAAAGATGTTATTATGTGTTAATTAAAGGGAAACAAAGGTCCTCATTTTAATCATGTGGGTGCAAATCAGATTTTTTTAAACATATTTATAGTAAGGACACATAAACTCAGTACTTTTAACATGTTTAATCTTTTTTTTATCTCACTTTAAAAAGGTAAACATATTTTATCTATTTGTTATTTTGTATCAAGAAGTGCTATTTCTTCCTTATTGTTTTCATAAAAAGAGAATAACCCCAGTTTAAACTGAACTTACTTTTCATATACCAGTTCTTCATCTATGCAGAAGTAGTGCGTGTGTGCTGATGAACGTGGCCTTGTTCGAAGAGTTGCAAAGTATAGTCGATCTGAATAATAATAAAATCAAGTGTGTCTATATTTTTAAGGAAGAAGATGCAGCCTCAGTCAGTCAGTGGGGCTAAAATAAGCAGATTTTTAGTTAAGCTGCCACCATATCCAATAGACCAGTGCCACCACCACTTACTTTGGCACATCTATTTCAAGGAAGGCAGTGACATTTAAATGACAATTTTTTAAGTTGTTTGTGAAACACATATGTCCCCCTATGATGGCTAGACAAAGGTTTCTCGTCTCAACAAGTATGCTCAAACCTTGATGTAATAACTACCTTCAACCATAGACAACCATGAAATAAAGTTTAAAGGGCCTAAGTCCAAAACCCCTGAGCTGATTACTTCTGTAACATTTAATGGAATTCAAACCAGCAGAGCCATCAGGGTTCCACTGAAAATCATTAATCTGCCACAGTATCATGAGTATGATATACACAACTGTGCTTCCACACTGATTCTTTCTGAGGTTTGGTAAAATTCAAATGGTAATGGTGTATGGCAAATTTAGTCCCACCATGTAGCAACCTTTTTCAGTATAGTAACGAGTAAAGATACATATCTGTTCTAATTCTACACATAAATCTTACTAGTACGTGGGGCAGAAATAAAACAAGAGGGCCATGATGGCCCTATATCGCTCACCTGAGTTTAGTTGCTTGCTTGTACAAATTTCTTTGCTAAAGCTTCAAAAACAAAAAACTAGGCGAGTAGGTCATGGTAAAGATTATTCAAGATAACTATTGAAATCCGTTAAAAATGATACAGGTGGTCCAAATCTCTTTGCTGTACCTTCAAAAAACATGAAAGTAGGTCAGGGTTAAAAATATTAAAGACGAGTATTTAAATCTGTATCAAAAATTATACATGTGGTACAAATCTCTATGCTGTGCCTTCACAAACAAGAAATTAGGTTGGCAGGTCAAGATTAAGACTATTCAAGATGAGTATTGAAAACTGTATCAAACACTATACGTGTGGTCCAAATTTCTTTGCTGCAACTTCAATAACAAGAAAGTAGGTCAGTAGGTCACAATTAAGACTATTCAAGATGAGTATTGAATTCTGTATCAAAAATTATACATGTGATCCAAATTTCTTTCCTGTAACTTCAAAAACAAGAAAGCAGGTCAGTAGGTCATGACTAAGAGTATTGAAATCTGTATCAAACATTATACATTTTGTACATGTGGTCAAAATTTCTTTGCTTTAGCTTCAAAAAAAATAAAATAGGTCAGTAGGTCAGGGTTAAGGCTATTAAAGATGAGTATTGAAATCTGTATCAAAAGTTATAAACGTGGTCCAAATTTCTATGCTGTACCTTCAAAAACAAGAAAGTAGGTCAGTAGGTCATAATTAACTTAATTATTAAGACTATTCAAGATGAGTATTGAAATCTGTATCAAAAATTATACAAGTGATCCAAATTTCTATGCTGTAACTTCAGAAACAAGAAAGCAGGTCAGTAGGTCACAATTAATTTAAAACTTTTCAATATGAGTATTGAAATCTGAATCAAATATTACACGTGGTCCAAATTTCTTTGCTGTATGAGCTACATGTTTAAGTAGGTCAGTAGGTCACATTCATGGTCACTGAAAGTCAGTTTTAAGATCGGTGTGCAAAACTGTACATGTCATCCAAATTTCAAGGCTTTATCTTGAAAAACAAGAAAGTAGGTCAGTAGGTCAAGGTCACACCTAATCACTTGGGGTCATCAGGTAATTATAATTAAACAGTCTAGGAAATATGATCTGACATTTTTAAGTACTTTTTCCTATACACATGTAACTCATATAACAAGTGACCCCCCCGGGCGGGGCCTCTTTTCACTCTAGGGGCATAATTTGAACAATCTTGTTAGAAATCCACTAGGCAATTATACAGACCAAATATCAAAGGCCTAGGCCTTGAACTTTCGGACAAGAAGATTTTTTTTTAAAAATTCCTATATAAGTCTATGTAAAACTTGGTACCCACAGGGCAGGGCCTCTTTTCAACCTTAAGGCATAATTTGAATAACTTTGGTAGAGGACCACTAGGCAATGTAACATACCAAACATCATAAGCCTAGGCCTTGCAGTTTCAGGCAAGAAGATTTTTTAAAGTTTTTTCCTATATCATTCAGTCTATGTAAAACTTGGGACCCCAGGGCAGGGCCTCTTTTCACCCCAGGGTTATAATTTGAACAATCTTGGTAGAGGACCACAAGACAATGCTACATACCAAATATCAAAGGCCTAGGTCTTGTGGTTTCAGTCAAGGTCTATGTAAAAATTGGCAGCATGCCCACTCATTTTTAAAGTTGAGGGTACATGTACCCCCTGCTTTTGCAAAATAGGGGTACACTTCAAAATTTGGGGGTACACTACATTGTACATGGCAGATCTGAAAATTTTCTATTTTTTAAACCACTGAAAATTTGTATATTACATGTTTTTTTTTTTGTTTTTTTTTGTTTGTTTTTTTCATACAGAACTCTCGTGGGTGGGGTATAACAGATGAGATAATTTTAGAAAATGTAAAATGTTTTTCCAAAGTTAAGATAGGAAATTCTGAATCAAAAGACCCCTCCCTATATCATACTAAATATAAATAAGTTTTCAGCAAGGTTCATGTATTCCCAATTTCGTGAACGGAACACGATTCGTCCGAAATAACATACAGTCAACTGAAGACTGGTAAAATTCGTCCATCAATAATAAATGCCCAAACTATTACAGATATGCAATGTGTATCAAAGTTGCAGTTAAATATCGAAAAATAAAATACTGTTAACCTTTCGCTGAGTTTATTAAAGCTAAAATGCCTTTTTGCGTTTCGTATCCATTCTTTTTTGCACACGACTCGTGTGACGTCCGACTAAAACATTTACCAAACCCCTCTAAACAGCTGACAATTACGCCGAGAATTCGGTGATGGAAACGAAATTATAACGTTCGTGGACCGGATCTGCGTTTTAGACCATACCAAACAATTGGCAAGTGCGTGATGCAATAAACAGCGATTTGGCAGCTGAACTGGAGTTCCAAATCTCTGCGTGCATGTACCCCCAACAAGTGATTTTTATGCGTGCATTTGATATTTTGTGCGTGATTCACGTACTGCAGTGCGTGAATGGGCATGCTGAAATTGGGACCCCGGGGTGGGCATCTTTTCACCCCGGTGGCATAATTTGAATAAACTTCATAAGAGGACCATTAGATGATGTTACTTGCCAAATATCCAGGCTCTATGCCTTGCGGTTTTGGACAAGAAGATTTTTTAAGTTTTTCCTTTTGGTTGCCATGGCAACCAGAGTTCTGTGTGGAATTCAATTGTTTGAAAAATTTGAAAGGGAGCCATCCAAGGATCATTCTAATCCTGTGAAGTTTCATCAAAATTGAACCAGTGGTTTTGGAGGAGATGTTGTTTAAAGGAAAGTGTGGACGCCGGATGGTGAGCGATCACAATAGTTCACCCTGAGCCTTTGGCTCTGCCTCAGGTGAGCTAAAAATACCATAACCGCTCAGCCAACGAGGAATCACTGACTAAATGGTAAACTTAGTGTACTGACTTAATTTTATGTTACTGTTTTGTTTTCATTTCTAAATGCCATAATACTGTGCGCTACCTATAGTTCGGTTTTGCGGTGAGCGATGCTCGTGTACTTCTGATAATGGAACGGTCCGTTATTTAGGTAGTGTTATTCGGTACGATAGTGGTTCCTACCGAAATAAGGCAAAGTAAATCATGCTGACTTCCCTAATCAGTAGACGCGTATATAAATTGACCCATCAAACTACTGCTGCCCATGTGATGATAGCGTCTAAATATACTGTCGCGTCTCGTTCTGTATTTATCAATATTTACAAAATAAAGCACGGTTCCGCGACGGTTGTGAACCTTCCGCGACGATTCTACGTGGCAATTTTAAAATTGCAGTTTAACTATCAAAAAAAAACTAAAATATTAATGAAATTTTAAGATACCTGGAAAGAATATACATTTTATCCTTCCATTCCATTAGTGTTTATGTGAATAAGCGGCAAAACACGGGTTTGTCACTGTTTTAAACAATGCACCCTAAAGTTTACACAAATTTTACATAGCTCAAATTCAAGTCATGTGATCGATAACTACCAACCGCACAGTCAGCTGTATTGACAACAACAACAAGAGTGTAATGGCAGACACGTAAATACAGCGAGGCAGCCAAAATGAAACATTATACTTTTACAGTGTTTACGTTTCTTATTAATGCATTTTATTATGTTTAAACCATAAAATGATTCAATTTCATTTTGTTTTATGATTTCAACGTTTAAATATATAGACAGATCGTGTTTTTACCTAAATCTATATTCACCACAGAAAAAGTATTTACTGGTTTTGAGGTAAAGAGAGGGATTCTGCCCTATCACGAAAATGTTCTGAGTCAATGTTAAGACAATGTAAGAAATTATCTGGTGTATATAAATACCGAAAAACAGAAAGACACCGAAAGATACCAAAAACCATTATAAAAACATAAGAAAGAAAGTAAAAATGATGTTTAAGATATATTTTATGATGAAATATATTAAATAAAATGCATTTGATCATTAATTAGATTTTGCAAATAAGATTTTAATGATGATTTTATGCGCAATGTAGCATACCGCAAGACATCTTAAATCACGTTCAATACATAGAAAAATAATGCATTCTGATGTTTAAACTATATATTTTGTTATTCTAGTCAATAAAACAGACATTTGATGACTTATTTTATGTTGAATTTAAGAATTTTTGTTGATAAATGTGTCTTTCCGTAATGCGGATGATACCGAAAGACATCCTAAATCACATTCAATACATAGAAAAATAATGAATTTTTGATGTTTAAACTATATATTTTGTAATTCTAGTCAACAAAAAAGACATTTGATGACTTATTTTATTTAGTATTATTGTTAATCACTGAGTTGGCTAAAGAATATATGCACTTCACACGCCGTGGAATCCTCTTGTTGGGAGCCCCATTTATGGGGTGGTAGTGTTGTGCAATATTTTGTTAGTCAACCTATTCAGAATTATCAATTATACAAATTAATATTCCTAACGTTGTCGGAAAAATGATACAGTTATATGTCAGACATACGTATTATGTAGATATGCTTTGATCTGTGTCAAATAAAACATTATTCCTCTATGACTGATAATTTTTTTTCATGTACATTTTAAAGAAAAGCCTTTGTGATATGTATAAAGTGTTGGACTCCTACTTGGAGTGAATGAAACATGATTAGTAAATCAAGCATTCCATAAAATTTCTAATACGGAAATTAATTTTCACGCTAAGTATCATATCTGATACAACTTTCCATCAGTGTGTTTACTGGTTAAGAACCATTTTCCGGACACATTTTCATATTTCGGCTCCATTATTCCCTAAGAAAATATTTGACATAAATGAAACCCACACTGCACAAACTTCAGCTCCTTCCACATCCGATGTTGTGATCAGCATCGCGTTGTGACGTAAAATATGGGTTCCTTGGGGCCTCAAATGGGGTCACTAAAATGAGTTATTTTTCCCGTCAAGTAAACCAGTTTTCGGACAAATATTTTGACAGTGTTTTGTTGTTAATTTGATATCAAAATAAGTAATTAAACTATTTCTACTCATTTCTTTATCATTCATTTCTTCAAAATTGCGCATGAAACATAACCCGACTTTCAATAGCAGCTACGAAAACAAACTGAGGTTGACTAAAAAAAACTCGAATTTCGTCTTATACGAATTCTTGATAATTCCAATAGATATAGAATAAAATTAGTGCAAAAATCGACAGCCCTGCATCTTACGTAACTTTTAGCGTGAAATTAAAAGTAGAACATGTTATCAACAGACAATCATTTATGTAGTTTGATTATTTCTTCCCCACTTGATACCTCGGCATGTGTGAACTACTGCGCATGCGCAATGCTATCTTCATGCCCCGTTAAGACAGAAAGTTGTTTGTAAACGCAGGTGAGTTATCCTCAAAAACCCAAACATTATACCGCCTTATAAAATAGTGGTTTGTTGTAGACATGAAGAACAAACATCTAAATGATCTAGATGAAACAATTACATGAATAACAACGAAATAAAGCCGATATTACATGTATCCGGAAACTGATCCTGTCCGGAAAAAGGTTCCCAACCAGTAAATATGAATAGTTTTAAAAAAATAAAAAAGTTTTTTTTTAGGTTAAGAAACTGTCTGAATGATTTTTAAGTAATTGCTATCATTAAAAAAGCAAGCAAAATTTATTCTAATATTTTTTTTAGATTACTTTATTAAAGATGAAGACAATTTATTCTTCTGATATTATCTCCCTTTATTTAGACGAGTTTTGACCTGAACCTGACGGCATAATACAGTTTCATTTTCCGGATGTTACATACAGATCTGTAATATATTTGTGTTAATTATTTGACATGTATCTGTATATAATGTGTGACTATTATATTGTGTTATCTTTTCTGTGTTTGTTTATATTGTATATAAAATGTGTTCTTTTACATATATGTGTTGTTCATCATGTAAATAATTTTCACTTTCTGTTTATACAGGTGATCCGTAATTACTGAGACTTAGGCAAAATACAAAAAAAGTTATCATGTTTATTTCTATTTCTTGTATAATTGTATAGCTATTATTCGGTAAGACCACATTAATTAATCAGTGGTGATTAAATTAACGCCTATTACCGCTATTTTACAATCGCTGTGATTGAATTAACACCTACTGATGTACAATAAACGATGTATTGACGATAAGCTTTAAATAAAAAATAAAGACGAAAATTAAACTAGAGGCATGATAGGGCTATGCAACAATGATAAAAAATAAAATTTTCAGTAATTCCGGATCATTGTATAATATGCATAATGTTTTTTTAATAGTGTAGATCTACGTATTTTGACTTATTTTTGTACATGTCCAATTAAAATATAAATATGTTTCAGTTAGGTTTTGATTTTCCTGTAATAAATAGTTTATTTAAATTGCTTTACTAGTGAATGTTCATATACGTGTTCACGTAATCATTGATAAATTCGCTAGGGGAAACATTATAATATAATTAAATATTATAATGTAGATTTTATTAATATATTACGTCTGTTTGTTGTATCCTTGTTTATATCTAAATAAATTAAATAAATTTGATTAATTATTTGTCATATTGTATTCTTAATTCTGGCAGATTCTTTTGCAGCAAATATCAGAGACTCTGAAAATGATAGAATGAGAATTTGTGATTTACACAGCACATTATTTTCATGAGCACCACAGGTGAAATGTATATACCGAAAGACAATCTATATAAATACCGAAAGACATCCATAACTTGCCTAATTAATCAATTTTATCATTGTTTATCATGTGAAATGTTAACTAATTACTTATTTAATGTAACAATCAACAATATACACATATATAAGCAATTTTTAGGGTGTCTTTCGGTATCACGTTACCTTACGCATTACCGAAATACACTGTTTTCATCAATAAAATATTAGATAAATGGAAACTGGCTGATTCGGACCATGGCTGATTCGGCCCAGGCTTATTCGGACCAAATATTTTGGCTGATTCGGACCAAATTCTTTGAACAAAAGTACAAAATAACCATATATTTTGGCTGATTTGGACCACAAACTTTGATTTAAGAGTCATTAAGGACCATATATTTTGGATTTTTCAGCAATGTTCAGGAAATAGTCTTGATTATAGGGATTTAACTTGAAGTAAGGACATTTATATGATAAAATATACACCGTACAAGCAGGTAAGAAGTTTTGACAAGCTAAAATGCATCAGTTATGCATTTAAATAAGCATTTTAATAATTCTTTGCATCAGAAATTAAACTTAATACTCACAAATGTTATTTTTACTCATGATATTAGTGTCAGGAACAATTTGGGCCGAATAAGCCAAGTAAATTTGGGCCGAATCAGCCATGGTCCGAGTCAGCCTGTATTCAGATAAATCTATTATAACTTCATCAAACTAATTGCAATATATTATAATATCATATAAATATATCTTAAACATCATTTTTACTTTCTTTCTTATGTTTTTATAATGGTTTTTGGTGTCTTTCGGTATCTTTGTGTGTCTTCCTGTTTTTCGGTTGTTTTCGGTGTCTTTCGGTATTTATATACAACCGAAATTATCTTGAGAAAGAAAACATTAGTAGCCAGAACAAATCAAACACTTGGTTCCAACAGACCTGTACTCCAATAATATCAATCTGCTGGCTATAATGTTCATCAGTTACATGTTGGTTAGATGGTATACCAGTGATGGCTAAGGTTTTAAAATAGAAATCAATTCAGAGAAAAACCAAGGTCATCCGAATGTTTGTAACTAGCGACATACGTCTTACCAAACAGTTATTTTCGCCTAGAATGCTATACAAAACACAATATATCTCACCTTTAATGAATTCCGACGCACTGCCAATAATATCTTGTTCGTCTGCCATGATTGAGAGCAGTGCACGGACCGTGTTTACTTTGTATTTTTGAGGCAAGTCAAGCCAATCCGACTGAATAATTTTACTAGGGTCAAAAGTTTATCTGCTCGGTCCGTGTTGGAATTGCAGATCGTATTATTATAAAATGTAAAGCACTTTCTTCAGACCATTTTAGCAAGTTTCCATTCTTGGGAATCTGAAATATATCCTGAATTTAAGAAAGAAACGATAAACTTTTCTGTCACTAATCTTTATTTATCCACAGCGGCCATGTTTGAAATCGAACGTAAGAACCAGTCACGTGAACAAGTCTAAACCAATCGTTTACTCAACAACAACAGTCGTCATGACAATTCAAATTTCAGCCAATGAGATTAACGCTTTCACAATCAAGTAAAAACAAGCCACAAAGTGGGACAAGGGGAGATAATGTGAAGGTTAGAGAACATCAATTGTTTTCCCACAGACTTCCTTTATAACATTATGGCGTTTCGAAACATGTATGTCCAATCGCACTATTTTTCAAGACCTACCTTAGTTCCTATGCAAAATACCTTATACTGTAATGCCTGGGGAAACCCAACACAATATATTGTAAATGTCATGGGTTCTTTTTGTTAACAAAACTCAGGATAATTGTTCTATTAACTCAAGAATAGTCTGTTACAGTATATCTTATATGTTCACTGTATAGATTAGTATATCATTCGCATCTAATTTGGAGTAAAGTCAAGATGGAAACTCTGAAAACCCATTTTGAGATTAGTAGTTATTTACTGAGTACACGTGACAACTTTCAGAATAAAAGTATCGATTAGTATACTATAAAAGTTCTTTAAAATGTTTAAATATAATACTAATGGTAATGCATTACCATGCATTACCAAGGAATGTTAATTGTAATGGTAATGCCTTATCCCTAAAATTGATGTAATTGTAATGGTAAGGTGGTAAATCTCAATGTAATTTATCCCATCCCTGGTAATTTTCGTATGAATGAGATGTCCCCCTGTTTACATCGTTGGCATGGCGGGAGAAATGCATTTGATACAACTATTTTCAATACACATAAAATGTAGCAAATTTTGTCAAAATGTATAATGGAATACTATAAATGCAATAAAAATATTCCATTTTGAAAGAAAATCACTTCTTGGGTTTGTTTACATGACTGACCCGTCAGAACGGACAAACATTACCTTATTCCCAGGTATACACTTATATTATACCTCATTCCCGGTAAGTTACTTTTTTGAATTGGTTGTCCCTGACCTGAAGGACTTGCAAATCATCTTGAGGTGTTCAGAGGCATGATTCCCCTGGATTTTTATTTTCTGAAACGTCATTGGTGCAATCTGGAAGCATTCTCACCCAATCAAATTGAGCAAGTTCAGACCTGCAATTTTACAGAAAAATATTGCTAGATTACACGGAGGCAGGCGTCACTGTCAACAAGTTGAATAATGAAACAGGTGTGATCTCCTGTACTTTGAAATTTTAATGGTCTTTTAATGAATTGCTGTGTCTGTGAAAACTATACTATTCTTCGTATGATAATGTTACCCAAAATGTTCCTCTAAGGGACCTGTACACCAGTTTAAGCAGTCGGTTACTCCTATAACAGTCTGAATGCACTGCTTAAAGGAAGTAACATTGCTCAGAAGCATATATGTTGCTCATTCAGTTTTTTTAGATTTTTTGTTCTTATTGAGTATGACATGTAGCCATACAGTAAATGTGGATACTAGTGGATATGCTATTTTACCATTTGACTCTGGTCGTCAGGTCTTGAGTAACTTTGTTGAGTTCAACTTACAAGATATATGTTTGATATTTACTATTTTTTCAAAGAGGAGAAAGGGTATTTATAATTCAGAGGCCAATTCGAAAACACCAAGAATCGGCGTCATTTTTGGAGAAATATATTTATTTCATTTATTTTCAGTTTGCAAAATTTAATATGAAATTAATGTTCCACTATTAGCACGATCAATCGGTTTTCCCGAAATAACGCGTTTTCATGAGGCTGCTGCCAGACTGCCAACCCTTACAGAAGAAAAAGGCCTGCTGCGTACTCTTGCTGTGTACATACAGCGTACATGATGCGTACATGATGTGTACTGAAATCAAGGGCTTTAAATAGTACGCAGGATATACACCGCACATACACCGATAGTACGTTTGTAGTACACTTTTGACATGCAAATGAGCTCTGCCGCGTACTACTCGTGCGTACATGCTGTGGACTACATAGTACACAGGATGTACGCTGGAGGAATTTAGTATGCGGGAAATAGTACGCAGCATGTACGCTGCACATACACTTTTCACATGCAAATGAGCCTGCGGTGTACTACCCCTGCGGCGTACATGCTGTGTACTCCTGCGGCGTACATGCTGTGTACTCCTGCGGCGTACATTCTGTGTACTCCTGGTCCGCGTACATTCTGTGTACTCCTGGTCCGAGTCCTGCGGCGTACATGCTGTGTACTCATGCTGCATACATGCTGTGTACTCTTGTGGCGAAACTGCTGTGATAATGTAAATTCCTTACCCCACCAACTTTCTTATGCAAATGCTGATCATTTGGACAGAAAAAAACAGAAAAAAGATAAGTGACATGCATCAATAAGTATTTACCCTTACCAAAATAATGTAGATTGACGTTATCAAATAAATTAGTATGCTTTTCTTCATCCACTTTTCAATGAAATAAATCAATTTTTGTAGCATGTAATTTGGTAAACATCTGAAGAAAATGGCGTAACTGCATCAAGGGGAAACAACTTTAATGCAGCTAAATATAAGTGTTATAAATTTCGAAGTATCTGCGGTGTACATGCAGTGTACTATTTTCTTGTACAAGTCCCTCCTGCGTACATGCAGTGTACTCCTTAAATTTTCAGAGTCTGTGCTGCATACTTGAAGTGTACTAGTGACCTCCTGCGTACATGCTGTGTACTCGTCGAAATAGTACGCGGCATGTACGCGGCTTGGGGTGTATGTAAAATGTACTCCTCTGGCGTACTACTGTGTTCGCGGCATATACACAGCAAATACGCAGCATGTACGCCACAGAGGCTTGCTTCTGTAAGGGAACAGATGACAATGTGTAGTCAAAATTTGTATTCAAATCACTTGAAATATTCAATGTGTCAGTTTTGTAAGTCCCATATCTGTCTAGAAAATAACAAACATTATATCACAAACCTTGCAGGGGCGTAGCTGAACCGAAATGACGAATACACACCAAGGCGAAGTGGGTGAAGGGGTATGCTCCACCAGGATTTTTTTTAGCGATATATGTGTTTTAGTGCATTCTTTCGATATTTTCCACTCAGTCAATGGCTCGTTCTACGTAACATTATATTCACAAAAAATAATATTAGTACCCATAATTCGCTTACGTCTGACATAATCATAACTCAATCAATGCTTAATAGCCCTACCTTTGAAATATAAAAAGATCATTTACAGTCAAACTTGTGCTAGCGACCACCCGTGAATAGCGACCACCTGCCGACAACGACCGGTCTCTGGTCCCCCCGTAGAAAAATGCTCATAAAAAGGCCGTGAATAGCGACCACTTGGCGACCGCGACCAGCGACCGGCCTAATTCATTCCCAAGGGTCATATTTGTCCCCCAATAACGACCAAGCTGGATCGTTCCGGCATGAAAATGTTTGAAATCAATCGAATGTTCACGACTTTCGCATTATAGCAAACATTATAATTACTGCTTGATTGAAAATTTGCAAGTTTGCACCGACCAAATTAATACATAGAACATAAAGAAAGCAAAAAGCTGTAAAAAAATTTTTATCAGCATGATAATGGCTTACTGAGAAGTGACCCTTTACCCCGAATAAAGACCACCTGTGAACAAAGACCACTTTTGCTTGTTCCGAAAAGTGGTCTTTGTTCACAGGTTTGACTGTATTGCCCTGATAGATAACGAATGTCATCTAACATGTTAAACATTGATATTGGATGGTGGCAGTATTTCAAAATATGGGTTATAATTTCCGAGTGATAGATCGGGGGAATGTCTCGTAAGAGAGGAATTTCAAAAAACTGCATTGTTTATCATGACTATATTTTTCAACAGGACAGAAGTCGCACATCTTTTACAAGCTCGGGCTCTCCAGAATATTTTTCGAAAATACGGGTGGTAAAGCTTTTTAGCTCACCAGAGCACAAAGTGCTCAAGGTGAGCTATTGTGACCTGTCATTTTCCGGCGTCCGTCGTGCGGCGTCCGTCTGCGTCGTCCGTCAACATTTGCCTTGTGAACACTCTAGAGGCCACAGTTGTAACACAATCTTTATGAAACTTGGTCAGAATGTTTGTCTTGACGACCTCTAAGTCAAGTTTGAAACTGGGTGTCAAAAACTATGTCAGTAGGCCAGATCAAAGGAAAAGGTTGTAAACACTCTAGAGGCTACAGTTGTGACTTAATCTTTACAAAACTTGGTCAGAATGTTTATCTTGATGATCTATAGGTCAATATAGAATCTGGGTCATGTGGGGTCAAAATCTAGGTCACCGGGTCAAATGAAAGGAAACACTTATTAACAGTCTAGAGGCCACAGTTGTGGTCCTATCTTTATGAAACTTGGTCAGAATGTTTGTCTCTATGATCTCTAGGTCAAGTTTGAAACTGGGTCATGTGGGGACAAAAACTAGGTCAGTAGGCCAGATCAACTCTGGTGAGCGATATAGGGCCATCATGGCCCTCTTGTTTCCAGTAAATTTTGTAAATCTTTTATCAAGAAAAACGGAGGTCTTTAAACTACATTGTATATATTTCTCAACGGTACTGGATTAGAATGTCACACAATCGCACATCTTTCACAGGCCTCATACTGGCATATTTTTCGAAAACTAGGGTTGTTAAGTTAGGTTTTTTTCTGGTAAATTGATCAATCTTTTAACAAGAAAAACTTTGTTTTTTTTCTTTTTTGCTTTGCCTTTTTAAGGCATTGTCAGCCCTCTTTCACTAAAAATGAACTGTGCTGTTTTTTAGAAAATGCATATTATAAATCATTTTGTTTTAGTGATAATAAGGTCGTTTAGAGAGTGAGGAATGATAATTATATCGATGTAAGAAATACAAGCATCATATAGAAGCCACAGTTTATTAAGATAAAACAGAACGAGACTTTTTTACCCTTATGCTATTTTTTTTTTAATTTGTATTATACTTGACCAAACACGTTTTTAGCTCGACTATTTGAAGAATAGGTAGCGCTATTGAACCCACCCCGATTTGGTTAATTTATTGTATGTTAGGTGTTGTCTCTGAAACCACTTGTGGGAATAGATTGAAACTTCACTCACTTATTCACTGTAATTAACTGATTTTCATTGCACAGGTAACACAACTCAATTTTGCTTTTTTAAAACAACATTATGCCCCAATTTTTGGTTAAGTTTTTTTTTGTATGTAAGCTGATATCTCAGTGCTCATTAATTAGAATGAATCGAAACTTCACACACTTGCACAGGTTCGATAACATTTTTGCTGACAGTCGAAGCGCGTAGATCGTTTTATTTACCACGCATATCCATCACAATCGCTTTATCATGTCATTGTTTGCTACGATAGTGTTTACCAGAAAATACGCCAGAGTGCAGCAAAAAATCAAGGCGACATCACCGAAAGTATGGCGTCATTTGGACGTGGGGGCGGCTGTAAACAACTTTTGTAATACTGAACTATGCGCGAGTGCGAATGTAGGGATAACGCATGTTTTTTTCGTGTTATAACATCTGCAGAATCCCGAGGGATTGGTTGGTGCCCGAGCCCGTTAGGGTGTCCAGCCATCGATGCCCAGACAGGGTGGAGCCCAACAACATAGGCCAAATGCACCTGCTGCATCTCCTTCGGCATATTGGAAAAATTCAAATACAACATGTATTTGCCGTTTATGGATCATCTTCTAGTGGAGTTGGATGCAAGGTTACTATCAGCTGAGCCTAGGTTCCAAGCACAATATTTGATCCCGAAGCAAGCTCACCTTACACAGGAAATAGCGGAAGGCATCTTCACTATCTATCAGGTATCATATAATGAATATCATTATAAATCGAATAAATAAATAACACATGTGAACATATCCACTTTGCGTCCCCATTCCATCTTTTATTTAAAAACTATTGCATATCTGGTTATTTTGGCTCTTCGTTTAGTGAATTCGATCCCCACCAATGCCACAGTCTCCATATTTATTTATTTGGGTTTTACGGTGCACCAACACTGTATAGGTTATATGGCGCCAAACAGGACTAGAAATTTTGGTTCCACATCTCATTTACATCGAAATAAAAACATAAGGTATGGAATCAAAATTTACATACCTGCTGGAACCACAGTCTCCATAAAAATTTGATCTTAGACATTGCGTCTTATAGTGATTTAGCTCCCACTATTGTTTCAAGTGGGATGTCAGTTACTGAGGACAAGAAAACACTTGAACACATATAGGTAACCTAATTAGCTGAAATAAAACACATTTGATCAATGCTCCTCGTCAAATATGTTTATCCGCCCCCGTGGTCGAGTGGTTAAGGCTCTGACTTGTAATCACAATACCTCTCACTGATTGAGGATCAATCACTTAACGAGTCATGGGTTCGAGCCCCGCTACCGACCTGGCTCTTTATGTGAAGAAGTTTGCATTCTTGCCTACCTAGCGGGGTAACGCTCGGTTTTCCATTCCACACTGTCCCCCTTGGGTAGGGAAACACAGGCAGGCATGTAAGATCCTTATAGTCTCTTACGGAGGATGGGTGTCAAGTACTGGTCCTTCCCAGGAACGTTGGTTAGGGAAAATGCCCGTCTGTGCATAACTGTAATACTGTTGAAAACGGGCGTTAAACCATACAACAACATAAATATGTTCAAATTCATACATAATAATTTGGGGCGTCCGTGACCAATTGGACATTAACCACTCATTGATACGGCTTTGAGCCCTCATGTGGTAAAAATAACTTCATGTGATTAAGCTATTCAGCTCACTTGCTCTACCCAGACGCACGCCGGTATAGAAAAAATCACGGAGGTGCGCCTGGGTTCTTCCTCATTCCGAAAAAATCTTGAAGACAGTGCAAAAAGGAAAGTGGTGGTGTAGGAGTTAATGTGTCGTATGCTCAACTCGTACATTACGGGTTCGAATCCCACTGTAGTCACGACCGTACCTCCTCAATTTGACAAAAGACACTAGGTTTCAAGGACGCGAACTCGGTAAGTTTCAAGTCAAACTAAAATAAATTAGTATAAACTAAAAGCTGAAAGACACTTGCTATATGACCTATGCTGTCGACGCCAACTAAACGCTATAAAAAAAACACATTGTACACATCTTTAAATGCGTTTTTGGGTTTTAACAGACATATTTTTTTTAAAAAATAATACTAATAAGTTCTTTTTTGCAGGATGATCTTCCCGGAGAAAACTTGTATCTGGCAGAGATTAGTCGATGGAAAACACGCTGGGTTGGAAATAATGAGGCCCCGTCCAACATCACCCAAACTCTGAACAGTATAAACATGGACCTTTATCCCAACGTTTATACAATTCTGAACGTGTTTGCTTCCATGCCAGTGTCAACTGCTACAGCTGAGCGATAATTTAGCACCATGCGTCAGGTGAAGACTTAAAATTACCTCAGGAGCACTATGACAAGTAAGAGGCTTTCTGGTTTAGGGCTCCTGAACATTTACAGAGAAAAACAACTATGCTCAAAGGCAGTACTTGACATATTTTCCCAGAAGAAAGATAGGAAATGGATTTTATATTCAATGAAATGTGTAGAGTATTCACTTTGAATGGGGTTTTACGCCTTCTTCAAAACTGTACGTTAATGTTGAGTACATGTTAGTACTGTACACTATATATCAATAACAAGAGGGCCAAGACGGCCCTAGGTCGCTCACCTGAGAAACACACCATAACAGTGTTAACATGTTTGACCAATTGATTTCATGGAAACAAATATTCTGACCAATTTTCATTAATATTGGACCAAAAAAGTGGTCTCTTAAGTGTAAACAAGTATTTTCTTTGATTTGACCTAGTGACCTAGTTTTTGACCCCATATTCAAACCTGACCTAGATTTCATCAAGGCAGCCATTCCCACTAAATTTTATGAATATCCGGTGTAAAAGGCAGCCCCTATTGCGTACAAAAGATTTTTCTTCGATTTGACCGGGTGACCTAGTTTTTGACCCCAGATGACCCATATTCGAACTTGACCTAGATTTCATCCAGACAAACATTTAAATCAAATTTCCTGAAGATCCGGTGTAAAATGCAGTTCCTGTTTCATACGCAATGTTTTTCTTTGATATGACCTAGTGACCGAGTTTTTGAACCCAGATTACCAAGTTTAGTGTAAGTATTTATGTTTCATTCCTAACTGGTTACTAACCAAAAGATAGTTCTATTTTTTGTAATGCTGTCCTAGACCTTAATAAAAACAAGATAAATGCAATTGAATTTTGGTCTATATTAAAGCTTACTATTACAAATTTGGTTAAATGTGTCATTTCTGACTTAATATAAAACCATTTTGCATACTTAGTAACAATGACCTTGACCCAAGCTACCCAAAATGCAACTTAAAATGCTGGTCTCTAGGACTGTTACCTTATTTTCCATGTTTGGTATCTTAACATCATTTTTAGTAATGATCTTGACTTTGACCCAACCAACCCAAAATACAGTTGAAATGATGGCCTCCATGAAGCTTCCTAATGTCCAAGTTTGGTCACAATACCTTACTACTTACTAGAAAAAAATGTCTATTTTTAGCAACAGTGACCTTGACCCTAGTGACAAGAACACTTATAGTACTTTAGTCTCCAAGAAAGTAACATATGTACTAAGTTTAGTCACATCAAATATTGACCTATGCCATTTGCTAAGAAATATACTACATAGTAAACATTTAAGTACTAAAGGGTATAACTCTTACGTCTTCCACAAGTTCACTGAAACTTACAGAACCACATTTCCCAGTAACAGTAAACATTATCACCATGTTTTATTGAAATATATATAAATATATATATATAGTTAACATTTCACAGTTGTCTTTATTTGGAGACAGTCATAGTTTAGTACATTAAGAACAAAAAGAGAACACATTTAGTTCACTTTGTTATATTTTTATGTACAGTTATGTAAATGGGAACTATAAACTTCACAATAAAATGAAAAACAAATATGATTTTGAAGCAATAGATCACTCAACTCAGAAAATTGATGACAGAACAGACATCTTTAAAAACAAGAGCTGTCTGAGGACAGCAATGCTCGACTATTTAACAAGCCTTGTCAACTGGATGAATATAAGTGGAAAAAGGGGAACAATTTTGTAAAAATGCAAAACATAGTTATGGAACCTGTATAAAGCATGTAAGTTCATCACAGTGAACAACTGTGTGAAGTTTCAATCCATTCCCATTAGCGGGTATTGAGATACCAGCTTACATTAAAAAACTTAACCAAAAACTGCTAAGTCGAAAAAGGTGCATAATTTTGCAAAAATGCAAAGTAGTTATGGAACCTGTGCACTGAATGTCAGGTCAATGACACAGATGCTAATGCATAGGCGAGTCCAATAGCTCTACCTATTCTCTGAATAGTCTAGCTAAAAAGACAATCCTAAAGGAACATATACTACAAAAAAATTACTGTTTCATGTCTTTATTGTCTCATAACATTTAGGTCTGAGAAATAATAATTTGATACACACACATATTTTCAATATACAGGAAGAGTCTAAAATGTCAAAAAGTATTGTACGACAAACATGACCCGTATTTAGTAATGAGATTCTGTTATTTTTACGAAAGATTCTATGACAAGTTGTGAGTGAATCTACCAGTATTGCAAGTACTACCATACAGTCCAAGTTTGCTGGCAGTCTACAAAATGTACAAATACTCATGGAAGCCCTCACACCTATGTCGACATCATGTCCACAACTGTGCATGGAACTCTCAGTAGTTCTCATGGTGTAACTAATGGTGGGATCTCTCACTTGCAAATTATCAAAGAATCTCTCACAACCACAAATGGAATCACTTACAACCACATATAGAACCTCACAACTACACACAGTCTCTCACAACCACATACAGAATCTCTCACAACCACACACAGTCTCTCACAACCACATACAGAATCTCTCACAATCACACACAGTCTCTCACAACCACACACAATCTCTTACAACCACACACAGTCTCTCTCTCACAACCACATATAGAATCTCACAACTACACAGTCTCTCACAACCATGAATGGAATCTCTTACAACCACATATAGAATCTCACAACCACACACAGTCTCTCACAACCACATACAGAATCACTCACAACCACACACAGTCTCTCACAAACACACACAATCTCTTACAACCACACACAGTCCCTCTCTCATAACCACACACAAGTCTCTCTCGCATAACCACACACAGTCTTTCACAACCACACACAGTCTCTCACAACCACGAATGGAATCTCTCACAACCACATACGGAATGCCCTGCAACTACTCATTGAGTCTCTTATAACTAGATCTACTCACAACTACACATGAGATCTCACTCAATTATGTAAGGAACCTCTCATTATTAGATTCATGGACTCTGATACCACTATTCATGATATTTCTCACAAAGAATCACAGAATCTCTTACAATTACTCATGGAATCTCTCATAACTCTTTACGGAATCTCTTAAAACTACTTATGAAATCTCTCACAACTACGGTATTCATTTAATCTCTCAAAACTACTAATTGAAATTTCTCACAACTACTCATAGAATCTCCCATAACTACACATGGAATCTGTCATCACTACTTGTGGAATCCCTCACAGCTACTCCTGGAATCTTTCTAAAACAATTTAAAAATTACACATTTAGATCTCTTTTGGAAGAAAAGAGTATGTCATTAAATGTTTACAGTGGATCTGCAATCAATTAAATTAAAATGTAAGAATAACTTATGACTGAAGTTGGTTAATCTGATTTTGTTCAAGTAATGGACTAGCTTGAAACTTGCAAGTCTGATCATGTAAACTTACTTATGTTCACTGAATGCTTATAACATGTAAGATTTTCACAGCAGGTATCTTAAAGATTTGATTTTGCTATCCTGGTTCAACCAAGATTCTTGCCCATAGCCTTTGAAATACTTTCATATAACAAGAGCACCGCCTTGTGGATGCCGACGCTCATCTGACTTTTTTTTGTTTCTGTCTCTGTATAATAGAAATATTGTCCTACCTGTGTGTTTTTATGATATTTTCTACTTCCAAAAGGGGCCATAATTCTTACAAAAAGTAGGATGGAGTTATATTTCTTGCTGTACAGAGTCAGCTTTTGATGGTGAACAAGTGTTGCAAGTTTTAAAGCAATAGCTTTGACAGTTTAGGAGAAAAGATGGCCTCAACGCAAAACTTAACCAAGAAATCTAATATTTTCTAAGTCCAAAAGGGGCCATAATTCTTGCAAAAAGCAGGATGGAGTTATGTTTCTTACTGTACAGAGTCAGCTTTTGATGGTGAACAAATGTTGCAAGTTTTAAAGCAATAGCTTTGATAGTTTACAAGAAAAGCTGTCAGACCTAAACACAAAACTTAACCAAGAAATCTGATTTTTTAAGTCCAAAAGGAGCCATAATTCTTGCAAAAAGCAGGATGGAGGTTTGTTTCTTGCTGTACAGAGTCAGCTTTTGATGGTGAACAAATGTTGCAAGTTTTAAAGCAATAGTTTGGATAGTTTAGGAGAAAAGCTGATCTAAACACAAAACTTTACCAAGAAGCCTGATTTTCTAAGTCCAAAAGAGGCCATAATTCTTGCAAAAAGGAATGTAGAGTAACGATACTTGCTGTGCAGAGTTAAATTTTAATGGCAAATATCTGCTCCAAGTTTTAAAGCAATAGCTTTGACCTTTAAGGAGAAAAGTTGACCTAAACGCAAAACTTAACCAAGAAATCTGATATTTTCTAAGTCCAAAAGGGGCCATAATTCTTGCAAAAAGAGGATGGAGTTATGTTTATTGCTGTACAGAGTCAGCTATTGATGGTGAACAAGTGTTGCAAGTTTTAAAGCAATAGCTTTGAAAGTTTAGAAGAAAAACTGACCTAAACATAAAACTTAACCAGGCAACGCCAACGCCAACGCCGATCAAGTGAGGACAATAATTCATCATTTTCTTTTTGAAAAAATCAGATGAGCTAAAAACGGATAACTAATTTTCATATATGAAATCAAAACACAAATTTCTTACAAGGACATAATTATGTAATGGAGCTTTTTGTTCATTGACTATATATTTAACAAGGAAAGTGCATTATGTAATAAAATGTTGCTTAAATTGGTATTGATCACCTTAAAGACTAAACAATTCTTGATCGGAGTTCAAATCACATTCCTTTTAACCATGAAAGACTGTTAGCTAGGATGGGGATTTTAGGAGTATAGGCTGCATTAGTCAAAACAAAAAATATTCAACAATCATTCCTGTACTGTGACTGAACACTATTTGTTTTTGCATGGTTTAATGTCACACTAACACAATTATAGGTCATATGGCGACTTTCCAGCTTTTGATGGATGAAGCAGCCCCTCTGTGCATTATTTCATCATGGGCCGGCACCTCAACCTTCTGTAAGCCAGCTGGAAGGCTTCCTCACATGAAATTCAATGCCCTGAACAAGGCTTGAACCCACATTGGTAAACAGCAAGTGGTTCAATGTCAGCAAAAACTGTCACAAAGGTCCAAAATGAACTATAAGAAATTTAGATAGACTGCATACAAAACTGGGAGACAATCTGAGGTGAAGTAGCAAGATAACTGAAATGGTCAAGTCTATGACTACTAACTTTGTCTTCTAAAATTACTAACAATTATATGGATAAGAATAATACAGAGCCATTAATTTTTTCTAATCTGTATTTCATTCCAAAGTTAACAGTGTAATTTGCTCTCTTGAACCCATCAAATACAATCATGCCAGTTTTACATTGAATCAAAAATAGTTTTCAACCTTCTCATTAAAATGAATAACCATTTTACATGAATATTTACAGAGCAAAAATTTATGTTCAATCTTTAAGTCTTTTTCGTTTATGTAGTTTGCCAATTTTTAATTACCTCCCTTTCATATACATTTTTACTACCAAAGATGAGCACATTCACACAAATACTATTTTTTTAAAATGTCAAAATTTGTACTTCAACTTTAATGTTTTAAAATTTCAAAAATTTACAGTAATACCAGTTCATCCTTACAGGTCAAAAGCCTTCATTTGTGTGAACATATCAACAATATTTTGTCAAAAATATAATTATTTTTCAACTTTAATATTTGAAGGTTACAAAACAAACAACAGATGCAGTTTAATCTTACAGGTCAAAAGCCTTCAACAGTTTTGACATGAACAATACCAAAATGAAAACAAGAAACGCGGCAATGCCACGAAACCATGTTTTCAACACTTTTCATAAGAATAAACAAGAGTGCCAGAATGTCACAATATACGCCCGTCACAGCAAATTTCTTTACTCTAGCACCTGTATTTGCAGATGTAATTTTAATTTTGTGGTTGTTTAGTAATCATTGTAATTCTTTTGTTTTTCTAAGTCCACAAAAAAACTTCTTACCAGGTAGAGATACCTTAAAATACACCTAAAATTAGAAAGTAACAACTATGTAGTACCACAGAAAAGTGGTCTTGGTTTTTCCCTATGGTCAGTTATAAAAAAGTTACAATATAAGTTATTTATAGTAACAACTAAGGGAAGTTAATCATAAAAAAAAAAAAAAAATTGTAAGTCCACACAGAAATCCTTACCAGGTAAAGATTGGTCAAAATACACCTCAAAATTGGATGTAACATGCATGTTGTACTACAGAAAAGTGGTCTCGATTATTCCCTACGTCTAGTAATGAAAAAGTTACAATATAAGCTATTTATAGTAACAACAAAGGGAAGTAATTCTAAAGAAGGGAACTGCGCAAGACACTTCATCTCATGATGGTGTATAATTGTGCCAAGTTACATCAAAATCCCTCTATGCATGAAGAAGATATGCTCCGGACAAAGTTTTCATTCTTGTATCCTTTGACCTCTAAGTGTGACCTTGACCTTAGACCTAGGGACCTGGTTCTTGTGCATAACACTCCGTCTCATGATGGTGAACAATTGTGCCAACTTTCATCAAAATCCCTCCATGCATGTAGAAGATATGCTAACCCTAACCCTATTTTTAGTAACAATGACCTTGACCTTGATCCCAGAAACCCCAAAATCAATCCCAAGCTACAACTTTATATAAGTTTTCTATACACCAAGTTTCATCATGATAGCTCATTCCTAAGTTAAGTTATTGACCGGAAACCCTTTTTCTATTTTAAGTAACAGTGACCTTGACCTTGACCCCAGAAATTTCAAAATCAATCCTAGCCTTTGTCTTGATATAAGCTACATACATAACAAGTTTTATTCAAATATCTTTACCGAAACAAAAGTTATTGACCGGAAACCCTTTTTCTATTTTAAGTAACAGTGACCTTGACCTTGACCCCAGAAACCCCAAAATCAATCCCAGCCTTTGTCTTGATATAAGCTACATACATACCAAGTTTTATTCAAATATCTTTACCAAAACAAAAGTTATTGACCGAAAACGCCAGTTTGATGCCGCCGCCGCCCGCCCGACCGACATCTACCCCAATCTAATAACTCAGGTTTTCCTTGAAAACCTGGTTAACGAGTAAACAAAATGAAGCCCTGACATATTTGTTAATATTTATATACAATGTATATAGTTTATATATATAGTTCAAGTCAAACGGCAAAATTCAGTCAATCAAAGCATACAACACTGAATATAAAGCATTGGCGAACCCTCTAGTTTACAGGGTGCAATTTTAAGTCAAATACCCATAAAAATTTAGCAGCTGACACATGATGTTAATTCTGTCCCTATGATTACAGCAATCTAATTCTTAATAGGGACAATTGTCCCTACACCCGAAACATGCACCACATACCTAGAACTGAGCCCAGCGAACTAGTGACTTGTCAAAGCTTCAACAAATACTAAAAGAACAATTTGATTAATCTCAAAAATGTATAAGTTACATAAAAATAGAAATACACAAATATTTGGTAAATGCATAAATAAATATGTGACAGCAGATATACAGAGAGAATTTCAAAAGATCTTTACATACAAACAGAAATAATACTAACTACAGAGTAAAATAACAGAGCTGTGAACAATATATGTAAACTATGACTACTTCAAGTTCAAATAAACTTCTTATAGCCAAGTTACAGAAATAACAAAGAATCCTTTCTATCTAACTGACTCAAAACATATTATAAAGCTAAACTAGACATATAGTTTTTTAACATTAACTTCAATAACTTGATTATATACAGTTGAAACCCGGTATTTCAAATTTCAAGGGATTAAGCATTTTACTTCGAGATAACCAAAATTTGACTTAAATTGATTTTTGGGATGGGACATGAAAAAGTCTTCAAGATAGCCGGAATTTTGAGATAAGTGAGTTCAAAACATCAAGTTTCAACTGTTAACTCTTTGATTCAATTATGCACAACATGCATAATTGACAAAAAAGGTAAAAAATGATGAAAAAATAAATACATGTAATGATAAATTATTACTGTGAGATCAATAAATATTCATGGGGGCCTAAGTTTTGTACATTTTGCGATTGTTTCAATCAACCTAATAAAATCCTACTAAAAAGATGAAGTGGGAATCCACCAGTTTATGTCAAATGGAAAGCCATATTCAGAGCAAAAACCACAAAATGTCATACCCATGAAATCAAAAGATTTCAAGTATGTGATCTACATCAATAAACTGCAATCAGATTTACAAATGTTAATTTCAGCTGTTCATGACTGACATTTAACAAAATCATATAAATATGTTTTGCAATATTTCAATTTGGATCAGCAGATGAAAACTACTCCTGGCTGTTGTGACAAAGAAAGAAGGTGCTGGGTTCATTTTGCCATGGCAATTGATCCAATTACACATCGTGTGATAATTTTACAATAATATTTTTTTTTTTCGTTTTCATGCAAAGTATGTTACAGCACATGGAATTTCTGCAATAACAGAAAAAGTCACAATAATGCGTAACACCAAGCAATATCTAGACTTTACCACAGCAGATACAAACAACATTAAGCATTTATACATGTATAGACATGGCTAATGCTGCATTGATATGTGTAGAACTATTACACATATTTCAATATGTGTTGCATATGTCAAAGTTCAGAGCAGTTTACAAAGTACAACGTGGCATGTAAAATCTAAACTTTCAAAATCAAAACTGTCTTCATTTGTATGTAGTGAGCCAATTACATCACCTGAATATTTTAAGCAGATGCCCATTTCTTTCCTATGCAATGCATTGCACAACAAAATCTCAGCCTTTAAAACGCACAGGCTCTAATTACAACAAAACTCTGTTTGATGTTGGTGAACTTGTATGATAACATAAAATGAGTAATATTTTCCTTCTTGAAAATGCAATAGCATGTCTACCTTTCAAGTGACATAATTATGCAAATTTCAAGGAACTGACTGCATCTATTTGTATACCCTTTCAGCATATAAAATTGCACCATTAGTGTTGTACTGTTGTGCTCAACAGACTTTATGTATCATGTCCAGTTTAGTACATCTTATTTCTCTGTGCCATGCAGGCAAAACATGATGCTATAATTCTTGAACTCTTGGGTCTTTTGGAAAACTGACCTGCTGGACCCCGGCTCTCTTTAGTAACTCATTAATTGGTGCATGATCTATCTGGTTCTTATCTATATGTATGTAATGCACAACTTCTCCTGTAAAATACATTAAAATATGGCATACTTATGTCAATTATTCTTAGTTTGTATTAAGATACAGTTTTTTGTTTGTTTTTATTCCAATTTATAAAGAAATCAGATCAGCTGATTAGTGAAATGATTGTGATGTTTAAAAAGAACCTTGTAGTTTTCTCAACAAAAACTTACTAAATGGCTTATAAGCAACAACCTAAATACCTCACCAAATCAAAAGAATGCTTCAAAACCTCAACTGAAACTATACCAAATTGCTTGTTTATTTTATATACATGATGTACTAACTCAGTTTTTACCGAATAAATAGATAATAAACAAACAGCGGTTAAATTTACCTGGCCCAAGTATGAATGCACCTCCTTGTTGTTTCACATCTCCCTGCCATTCCTGTACCCGCATTATCTTCCACATACCCCGTAGTACACCCATAAATGAATTCTGCTTCACATGTTTGCTTTCTGAAAAAAAAGATTGTCATTAAGTTTAACATGTTGGTCAATAATTTTAATGATTTCAAATTAAAATTTCATTTAATTTAAGTTTCTATTTGATCAATATTATAGTTATGTTCACAAAACAATTTTCCCCATTAACTTACATGCATTTCTCATTTTTTATGAAAATGACACTGTTACTTTTTATATTTCACTCACATTACATAAACTTCATAATGAAAAAAGAATCTTTACACTTTTATGCATTTACATAGCTATAAAAAAATGAAAAAAAAAAATTAAATTCCTCATGTATATAGTACATGTCTGTCCTATTGAAGACTATGGTAAACTGTGAGAAAAATATTGATGAAAAACTTAAGCTGTTAATGTGACTTACAACACATTAAGGCCCTGACCTCCAGATTGGAATACAACAAAAACTAGGAAACTTTTAGACATGACAGAAAATTATTGCTTTAAGAATGCTTTAAAAATTAGTTACTGATAGATTATGTTATGTAAACACATAAGAATGAGTAAGTTGTTTTTACTATTTTTTCCACTTAAAATTGAAAAAAAATTGTAACAGGCAACTGGAGGTAAAACTGTTTTGATTAAAAAGCATTACATTTAATGCGTACAAATTCCTCTGTGTTGTATTGGTCAAGAACGTAGGAAATTTTTTCTTTCCAAGGCGGGCCTGGGTTTGTTTCGCAACTTAGACATTTTTTTTCTTCTTGTTTTCTCCTTTTCAAATATAGTTAAAAAAACAAAAACCATGTTCAAATGTTCATAATATGGCCAAACTTCAATTTTATGTTTGAGTGGTTTTGCAGCATGATTTATAAGATTGCTAACAATATCTCATTTTAAGAAATACAAATTATAATTGTACATGTCACAAAACTCTTGAAATATGCATGTTTTACAAAAGCTTCAAAAATAAAGTTAAATTTATGGAACAAAATGTTTTGTAAACTTCAATTTGGCATATTCTGTAGTTTTCAAAAATTCCTCTTATGATTATGTTCAACAACAGAGCTGTCTAGACAAACAGACTAAATGATAAACCAACTTTCTCTGATTTGAGCATTACTGAAACAGTGCTAAATATTGCCTGGCATATTTATCATGGTGATCCACAGGACTTTGCCTGATTAAATTGTTCTTAAAAAAGAAATAAACTTACTGCTAACATCTGTGGGTTCATATTCCTGGCCTAATTCTAATTCTTTGTATAACTCCCTGTCTGGGTCACAGTAGAATGTATAGTGAAAACCTGTTTCCTTTTTAAAGTCCTGAAAATAACACAAATTAAAGAAAATTAAATGGCTAAAAAATCTTTATATTTCTAAAGGAGGACTATTTTCAAATTTAATTTTCCTTCATAATGTAACACTTTTTGCACAGTACTTACGCTGGGCAATATTCTTTTGATGGATATGTATTTTAGTATTATTTATAACCTTTCAAAAAGTTACTGAAAAGTAAACCTTTAAAGACTAACTTTCATTAAAATGTACGAATATTCACAGAAAATGCATGTAAAACATAAAAAAAGTTAAATTTTAATCGAACAATCAGTGTATGAAATTCTACTACAAAACCGCATTTCAACAATATGTATAGACAACGGCTGAGTACTGTTAACAAATATCAGAAATATTATTGAAGATGATATACAATCATTAAGATCTTACACTGATAAATTTGTAAGGTGCTGGCCCAATAACAACTAATCTAACATCAGATGACTGTAAGTATTCTAGTGGAATCATTCCTAGGTCTTCTACATAGTCCTTTGTCACAAAATCTAGCAAGTGCTGAAAGCAAAAAAGATAACAGCTGCTATTTGAAAGATGTTGAAATGAAAACAGATTAGGCCTAAAAATTTTGTTTGATTCAGGTAAAATCCAAAACTCAACAGCTAGTTATCATGACAACTGACAAATTAAGAATCCATGCCTATTGACAGATTACCCATTGAAATTACCATTTGATGCTTAGTTAGGAAAATATGGCTACAAAACAAAATAAAAATTATAAGGAATGGGGGTTTCGCTAGGTTGGTTTGGGTAACAATAAACAAACAATACTTTTTAGGCCTTATTGTACAAATGCAACTGAAAAATTCAGACTAATATTACTGGTTTCTTGAACTTTCAATTTACTCTGTTAATGATATTTTTTAGCCAAAGAGAAAACATCTCTTTATGGCAGACATTTTCTTTCCCATTACATAAACTTTTATTTTTTAGTAAATTAATCTCTGCAAGGCAATTAATGAACTTTGCATAACCAACATATTTTAGCCGACTAACCTAATCTCTTGTGGCAGCTGCAGTGAAAATGTAAGAGCATAAGAAAACCTGTCATATTATGGCAAAATGTGTCCTCTTGTAAACTTCGTCAATACCTCAGGGGTCCACTACCTTCTGCCACCTGAGCCATTTGCTTCAATTTCAATGGCTAAAATATTTTTTATTTGGATCTAAATATATAAGACTTTATTCCGACCGCCTGAACATTTTCTCCCCGTTTTAATATTCATTTTCTTTTCTTCCAAGTACTCTGGTTTTTAATGGAACAACCTCCCATCTGAAGTTGTTCTCCAGCCTACGCTTGAATCTTTCAAGCAGGCAGTATGCCAACATACATGCAATATTAGTTGTAGCAAAGTGCGTTTTTAACCTGATTTTACTACTCTTGTCTGTATATCTTAAACACTTTTAACTTTTTCAGTCTCACTTTATCACTTTGACATCTCACTGTCAATACTTTTGAAAAAATATTTCTCTTGCACTGACAGCGCATCTGCTAATAATACCTGAAAGGGAGCTGAACATGCAGTATGTACGAAGATAGATAGAAGTCCTATACCATGACATAATTATTTCCCCACCATTTTGAAATTTGTCCTCAAATTTCAGCAGGCACTTTATAAGCAATTACAGGCGTCGTAGACTAACCATGGTCCCATGTTGGCCGCCAAATGTCACAGTGGGAACAAAAGCTGTCTCCATAGGATGACACATGCCCCTGATGGCAGTCTGAATGAATAGTTATGGCCGATGTTAGAGTTTAGGACCTTTGACCTATGGACCTGGGTCTTGAACATGACACGTCGTCTTACTGTGGTACACATTCATGCCCAATAATTTTAAAATCCATGCATGAATGACAAAGATATGGACCGGACACGCCCATCAATGCACTATCATGAAATATGACCTTTAATGTCTAAGTGTGACCTTGACCTTTGAGCTACGGACCTGGGTCTTGTGCGCTACAAGTCATCTTACTGTGGTACACAATCATGCCAAGTTATTTGAAAATCCATCCATGGATGACAAAGATATGGACCGGACACGAATGCACTATCATGAAAAATGACCTTTAACGTCTAAGTGTGACCTTGACCTTTGAGCTACGGACCTGGGTCTTGCGCGCAATATGTCGTCTTACTGTGGTACACATTCATGCCAAGTTATTTGAAAATCCATCCATCGATGACAAAGATATGGACCGGACACGAATGCACTATCATGAAAAATGACCTTTAACGTCTAAGTGTGACCTTGACCTTTGAGCTATGGACCTGGGTCTTGCGCGCAATATGTCGTCTTACTGTGGTACACATTCATGCCAAGTTATTTGAAAATCCATCCATCGATGACAAAGATATGGACCGGACACGAAAATTGCGGACAGACCGACAGACTGTTCAAAAACTATATGCCTCCCTTGGGGGGCATAAAAATGTGCAGCCAGCAAGGCTGTTGGAAGTGGCCTATAAACTAGTCAAACTAATCTGACACCTACAGTTTGTTTTATATTGTGACGGTCAAACTGCAGTGGCTGCAACAGTCAGATATTAATCAAAGGCCTGAATGGCCTGAGTCGGCTAATGATTGATGTACTGACAGTATAGTCTACCAGTTTCAGTTTGTTTTTAGTTTTTTTCTTAAAATTTCATAACACAGCCCGATATTTACCCAAAATATTATATCCGGATACGATTACACTTTTCTCCAGTTTGAACAATATATTTTACAAATTGTGATGATACGAAGACATTTAGCAGCAATTGGCAGTATCTGACATTGAAGTTTACGGTTACATTACCTCTTATTTAAATCTTTTCATAAAAAAGTTGTTTGTTTCGCCAAACATAGACGATCTACTTTCGATTTCAAAAACTACAAGAAAATACAATTTAATGTTTTGCCGATTTGTTTATTTCTCGAAAAATAAGAATTAAAATCATTTTTAATATCAGTAGTAACTAAACAAACCAGTAAGAGCTTCTTCTTCCGATAATTTATCCGTTTACTGACTGCAGAATTCAACCCACGCGAAGTTTATAGAAATCATACGATGGGTGTTTACGTTCAATGTGGGAGAATTAAAGCTGATCGGCTATGTTACCTAACGCATCCAGACGATTCAGATTTTGTTTTTAAAAAAGCATTGTGTGCGTTTCTGTAATTTTATATACGTTTTTATACGCTAAGAAATTATTAGACATGCGTATTTGCATTATTTCTATACGTAATTTACGCTAATACGCATCTTATCTGGAGCCCTGCAGTGGAACTATTTTTT
Organism: Mercenaria mercenaria; assembly: GCF_021730395.1. NCBI lineage: Eukaryota > Metazoa > Mollusca > Bivalvia > Venerida > Veneridae > Mercenaria > Mercenaria mercenaria. The sequence goes on from NC_069363.1 coordinate 33,595,611, forward strand.
GTCTTTCGCTGGATGTTACCCAAGCTTTGTAAGCCTGCGCAATTCTTAAAATGCACATTTATGCTTAATGAGTTACATTCGAGAATTGCACAATTACAAGTCATAAATATGACAGACTACATCGTATATTGGTCATAGCAAAGGGAATTGACACAACTTAACTTCATTCATGCAGTGAACTGTTTGAAATTTGAGAAATCTAATGGAACTACATCCCTTCACATGTTATTCGGTCCATTTAGAGAATCGTTGGATAGCAAGGACTCGTCAAAAGGCTTTCAGCCTTTAGCCGACTCAAAAAGCAGCCACTCAGCGACAATATTAATAAATTGAGCTTGTCTACCTATAAACCTATTATCTATTCTGCCCTTAGCCGACAGATAGACAACGTCTAAGAAAACAAATCTTTGCCTCGATTTTATTGTAAACCTCGACGTAAGAATTCATGCATCTTCATAGGTAAGCAAAAGGCTGCTAAAAACACTGGTAATCAGAAGGCGCTGAGAAGCGCATAAACGTATACAAATGGCGTACTTTATCAAAGGGCAGTAACTATTGTGATGAATTAGCAGTTAACGGCGCCTAAATTTAACAATCTCAAAGACACCTGTACAACTGAAAAAACAATAAGCGTCAACATACAAGATGAGAAGTTTTCATATATAGATATAAAAAATGAGTAGAGTAATACTGTTCCAGTACAATTATCAGTATCACTACACATTCTTATAATAAAATCAGAAAGAACATAAAACTTATTTACCCGAACAAATACAATAATTGTCTTTTGCATTTTATAAATGTCTCCAAACTTGACTTTGTTCCCCATCCCATCATACACAATTTTGTCTCTCAGTTTCTCAAAATTCACTGTGTACTCAGGTTCCTCAGTTCTGGACATTTTCAGTTCATCGACAACCTTCAGTCCTTCTTCGTCAGCTGGTTCTCTGATATCATCTTTATCATCAGCCATTCTGTGCGACTAGATACCGAAAACTATAAGGTACAGGAACAAATCAAATTCTCACATGTACTTCGCAGGTAAAAACATGTCAAAACACAGGAAGTGAACAGGTGTTTCAAGGGAGATCATTCTTAATTCTTCAATACTTCCTCCTGTTAAAACCGTGAAAAGAGCAGAAATTCACCAATATATATTAATTCTAAAATAGTTATATTTTGAATACTTATAGATACTTATAGATTTTTTTACTTACACAGTAAAATAAGACCAGGAAAGCTTCACTCATATTTAATTATTTGGATTATTTCCCTTTACACAATTAATGTTTACAGTAGCAACAACGATGCATCTGCGTAACTAGGGACTTTTGATGGGAAATAACTCGATCGGTCTTATCATAGTTTCTTTTGATAAGGTTGGTAGATTTGTGTTTCCGTGGTATGAAGTCTGAGCAGGTAATGGGCTATTTTCAAAACATGGTGAAATTGTTAGAAATCAAAGCTGCAGCTCGGATTGCTTTAAAGACTGAAAATTAGTTGCAGACAGTTTCAAAAAGGAGCGTGGATTTTGAATAAGCCTACTATAAAAAATCTATCTAAGATCTAGATATACAACATATATCTGAAAACTATCTGAAATTTATTATTTTTTTACAAAACCTCTGATTTTAGTTTTGTGATTTATGCCATAGATCTATCTTTTAAAAAATAAACAGCATGTTGTGGATGCTGGTCTGGATCCCAGCAGGCACAATCAACGTTGAAACAACGTCGACTTCAACGTTGAAATATAGATCTAGTTGGATTTGAAAGGTGAAATGACGTTTAAATTTCTACGTTGAAACAAAGTCGGGATTTCAACCATTTCTTAACCATATAATTATTTGAAACAACGTCAGGATTTCAACCATATTTCATCCACAACATGCTGTTTGTTTTAGATAGATCTACATGCATAAAGCAGAAAACTAAAATCAGAGGTTTTGTCAAAAATTAATGAATTTCAGATAGAATCTAGTTGTATTCAAAATCCAGTTTGTGTGACTTTCTTTTAGATTGAAATAGGCCTATGGTTGAAATCCTGACGTTGAAATATGGTTGAAATCAAGTACGTTGTTTCAACGTTGAAATGTCAACGTCATTTTCACCTTTTAATCCAACTTTTTAACAGAGAGATTCTCGCGCTAACGTGCTGTTATAACACCTTTTTATATATGCGTGTTCCGTGGCAAAGCGTAAACGCATTACGGCCCTAAAATAGATAATTCAAAAGGAAATGACGTAAACGTGAAAAAACAACGTAGACTTTACCGCGCATCACATGGGAATTTGATGACGTTGAGGGACACTACATTCATCTTTATTAGTTTTTATGCGTTTTATGCTAGAAAATCGTTAGCACATGTTCTTTTCGTTTTATAACATCTTCAGAATCCCTTGGAAATCGTTGGCACCCCCGCCCTAACGGGCTCGGTACCAACCGATCCCGCAGATGTTATAACACGAAAAAACATGCGTTATCCTTACAATTTTTTAACGTTGTTTCAACGGTTGAAGTCTGGCGTCGTTTCAAATTGATAAATTTGACAAATTGATAAACTACAGAATATGCCAAATTGAAGTTTACAAAACATTTTGTCCCGTAAACTTACCTGATTTTTTTAAGCTTTTATAAAACATGCATACTCTCAAGAGCTTTGTAACATGTATTTCTCAAAATGAGAAATTGTTCATAGCAACTGAACTTAATAAATAAAGCTGCAAAATCACTCAAACTTAAAATTTAAGTTTTGCCGAATTAAGAAGATTAGTATATATGTGTGTTTTTGTTTCTTAACTATCTTTAAACAAGACAAATCAAAAAGAAAAAAACATGTCCGATTCGGAAATCAAACCCAGGCAATGAAAATTATAGTACCTTCTTGACCAGTACAACCGCTATTCAAGAAGGGGGACCCCAGTGATCACTAACTTGTATACTGTGTAAAACACTAGAACACATAGTTGCCCTCGATGTCAATGCCCACCATTCTAAACATAGCATTCTTTATGACCTCCAACATGGCTTTCGTGACAGGATATCTTGTGAGACACGATTGAGCTAACAGATGAGCTGATTAACAACATTTCCAATCGTAAAACAAACTGACTTGTTTCTGCCTCAGTAAACCTTTAAATCTGTAGTCTTGGAGGGCGACCATTCCAAAGAACTACAGGTGACATCTGGCGTTCCACAAGATTCCGTCCTTAGACCTCTGTACTTTCTAATTTATATCTTCAATCAAATCTAAAGTCCGACCCTTTGCCGACGATACTGTGGTCTACTCCCAATGACAGCAAAATCCTCCAGGAAGATCTTTACAAGCTAGAAAAATAGGGAAATGAGAGGTACATGGAGTTTAATCCTTCTAAATGCCAGGTACTATAAGGCTGTCGTCAAAACCTAAATATTTGCCCCATTAAGATATTTTAGAATCAGTCCCCAGTGCAAAATATCTTGGTGTTGACTTAACCGCTGATCTACACATCACTAGCATATCTTCAAATGCTAATAAAACTCTTGGCTTCATAAAACGTAACATCACAACAACCAACGAACATGTCAAAACATTAGCATACAAAACTCTTGTCCGTCCACAGTTGGAATATGCATCTACCATCTGGCACCAATATAACCAAGCAAACACACACAAAATAGTTCTAAATGGTTCAGCGTAGTGCACTTCGATGGGCCGCAGGTGATTTCTTACCTCTCTCCAATGTTACTGAAATGCAAGGAAGGCTGGGTTGGCGCTCTCTTGAACATAGAAGATTGGATTCCCGCCTTGTAATGTTTTATAAAATATACCATCATCTTGTTGCCATCAGTCGCCCGAGTTACATTCAAGTACCATCTAGATTTTCTAGACAGATGCACCCGTATAGTTTCAGACAAGTACAGTTTCAGACATGTACAGGTCACCTCTGATTACCACAAAGTTTCATTCAGTTACCATCCCTGACATAGATGCTTTAAAGATGGCTGTGGCAACCATCCAATACTAGACCAGAGAGCAATGTTTTTATATCTATCTTTTAACGCTTGTTCTTGCTAATCACACTTACCATGCTAACATTCTTTTAGCCTATTCTCACCATAGCTGATGTTGGACCCATCAGTCTCACCGTAACTATCAAGTCGACGCGCACCCCATGTCTATAACACTCGAAAGAGGAGTTGGCATTATTATATAGACAGATGTGAGTCGCAGATGGTGCCTAGATGGCATATTTGACATTGAGCTTTTTTCCGGGTTGCTAACCCACGTAACTTTTCGGTATCATACACACGGGAAAAATAACTCGATTCAGGTAACATTTTAAATTGCCTTGACGGACTTTAATCTCCGAGCACTTCGCCTTGATCCCAGTGTGCATGTTACCTACACATTTGGTCCGTGGAAAAGACATTTGGGCAAAGTGTTCGGCAAAAGTATTGAAAACGTGTGATAGACGTTTAGTGTCTCTCTCGTTTTCCTGTCGTCAGTGTACTTTGCAGTATTAGAATGGAAATCATAAGCCAAAAGGTCACCTGGATCGAGCAGTTCCTCTTGAGTACTATATCGAAATGTCACGTGACCAGCCTGTTTTTTTACGAACTGGCTGATAGGACATATACTAGTAGCCCACTTTGGGACGGCCATATGTAATGTAGACTATTGCTTTGGCACTGGCTTGTCCATTATCAAGGAATGTTTCTGTTGACAGATGCCATAGAGACGTTGGCATTTTAAGTAATATTATTTCTGTGGCTATTCCAAGAGAGATCCTTTGTAAGATGGTGAACTTGAAATATTCAGCGCCATCGGAAGGTTTCAGTGGAGTGTCATGAATTCAAGAGGATATATAAATGAAATCGGGATTTATTTATTGTCGAAAAGTTTTATATGGGCAAGTTCCCACTTGTCAGTGTAAAACACGTCAAGATAATGTAGATCGGCTCCTGACTTGCCTGTAAAGCAGACAGTCATATGCAAAAGACTGACTGTTGATTTGGTGTTAAAAAGGAGGTAATGGATATAAAGAAGAAAACAGGACTAAGAACACACACTTCTATGTGGGACATCAGTTGTGGCAGAGGATACTGCTCATCTAGTTTCGCCAAGGAATATCTGATATATGTAACAAAACATGAAATTGGCTATCTGAGATTTGATTTTGCTCCTGATTCCAAAGTGGTCCGGCTTCTGTAGGAGGCGGTGAGTATTGTTGTTTTTTTGTTGTTGTTGTTTTTGTGGCGATGACCTGGAAGTACGATATTCCCGGGCGACCGCTCTAAATTTCAACAATATCATCCGATTGTACTGAAATTTTATACAACGTGAGGTTTTTATATTGTGAATATGTGTAGAAAATATATAAAACGAATCTGCAACAGTTACAAAGTTATAGTTACTATGGCCAAAAAAATATTGAAGAACAGCGTGTTATAAAATTCTGTGAACGTATTGGGCACACGCTAGTTCAAACAAAGAAACGTTTGGATGAATCAGTTGGAGAACATTCTGTGAAGAGAACCACGGTATACATAAACGCTTTCACAAGACAGAACATCACTGAAAGATGACGCAAGATCGGACCAACCGAGTTTCAGAGATAGGAAGGCGACGTCAGTGCAATTAATGTTGAAGGATGACAGGAGGGTTACCGTCAGGGAAGGTACCGAAGCGTGTGATATTAGTGTTGGGACTGCGTATAAAATTCTCAAGGATGATTTGAAAATGAAGAAAGTGTGTGCACGCTGGAACCCGCGTTTTTAGACGGATGAACAAATGGAAAAAAAAAAGAATTATCGCTTTTTTTTTGTGACGCCGAAAGTGTCGACGTCAACGTGGACCGCTTACCGTTCCCTAGGTATTATCATTTTTTTTTGTTTCTTACGTTATAGCATTTAATGATCAACCCTTGTATAGTGTATAGTGATTCTTTTAGGCGAATACCTAAAAGCATATCAATTGCTATAATGCCGTTATGTAAAGTCATTGGTGGGAAAATTATATGGGTTTCACTTAAATATATCATAGGAGTCAAGGGAGAAATGGTGTGGCTGAAGATGTCGTTTGCTATGTGTTTACAAATTGCTAAAATTAAGGGGATTGAACAGTAGTAGCACGCAATGCAGCGGTTGCCCTTCCTAAAGACAGGAAAAACTGCGACAGTTGTCAAGTCATATGGTGTTTGACCTCTATCAAAAAAAAAAAAAGGAAAAAAAAAAAAACTGAAAGAATTTGAAAGTAGCCTTGCCCAGCAGCTTAGTGTTGTTTCAGTTCCTGCACTATCTCCAAAACGACTGTGTTGTGTTTGGCGTCAGAGGGGATTTTAGTAGACGGTAGACTGGGATGAGAAATACCACCTTCCGTTGATAGATCCGAGTTGAGATCTGCCGATTTAGCAAATCAGCTGTCTTCTTTTCTTTGCCTCTGTTGCCGAGTGGTTAAGGTAGCTGACTTCAAATCACTTGCCCCTCACTGATGTGGGTTCGAGCCTCGCTTGAGGCGCTGAATCATTCTTCGTGTGAGAAAGCCATCCATCTGGCTTACAGAAGGCCGATGGTTCTACCCAAGTGCCCGTCCGTGATGAAATAATACACAGAGTGGAACCTAGGGTCTTCTCAACCATGGAAAGCCAGAAAGTCGCCATATGATCTATATAGTTGTGTCGTTGTGACGTTATAAACCCAACAAAACAAAAACACGAAGTCTTTTTCGTGCCTCTTCTTTTCTAAGCGATCTCACCCGAGAGTTATCCATATACCTGAAGTGTATATCGTAGGGACTCGAGCAATGTCGAAAATCTTCCAAATATGGCAAAATAATGAAATATGATACTAATACTACCCAGGCAACTAGGTGAAATCATTCACCCCCTAGGGATTTTGGTAGACTATCATATCATATAATTGTTATATGATTAGTTTGGCATGTAAATTTGCTTGTTTGCCATTTTTTAAAATTGAGATTCAAGAAGTCGTGCTCAGTTTTAGACAACTACCACTGTAATTTACTTAAATTGAAAAGAAATGGAGGTAGCCTCTACACTAAAATTTTCAGACACTGCGTTTTTCATAAAACTTTACTTCTTATAATGAGTTCGTCCACTACCAGATCACTTTATGAAATGAGGTGAGGGCTTATCAAGGATTAAGCTGCCTTCGCGCCCTTCTCAACTGCCTTCATGTTAAACATAAATAATATTCAATTTCTTGGAGCAAGATACCTTTGGCACATTTATTGATATACAGAAGGCCTTTGATTTTGTTGATAGAAATGTACTTTTATATCAACTTTTGTCAAATAATATCAGTGGTAAATTTTACAACTCTATTAAGGCTATTTTGACTGATACATCTTCTTGTGTTAGAGGACGGATTACACCAAACCGGAAGTGACTACTCAGTGTTACATGTGAAGTAGTCCAAAATGTAGTTCCATGCTATGGATGAAATCTGGTATAATGAGTGACATGAGGAGGTGACAGTTAAATTTTTGGCTTATGTTTATTGCTTATAGTATTGAGAATAGATCTAGACCATTTTCATTGTAAATTTCTTGGAATAAGTTTTATTCTTTGCGAAAAATGTCTACCTACGCGTAACTGCTAAACGTCTGTTTTCATGGGGGCATTTTTAGAGGGTGATGTTTCTCAGAACAGACTATTTTTCTTATATTCAACATAACATGTCAATATTTTTCTATTTTTGATAAGAAGACATGTTATACTAAATGACCATATATGGTTTTCATATCATTGAAATGCTCTAAAGTGCTGAAAATGAGGTCTGAATGTTTTGTTATTAATATGAAATAAATAAGGAATTGAATTGGTAGAATGTAACCTAGACTTAATGGTATGTTAAGTGACTGGTTCCCGACCTTGTCGGGCGTCAGACAGGGAGACAGTGGCTCTCCGACAATCTTTGCTTACTTTATCAATGATCTTATTGAAGGTTTGAAAAGTTTAAACAAAGGTGTCAAGTTCAATGATAATATAATTTGTTGTTTATTTTATGCCGACGATATTTTGTTGCTATCTGAAAATGAAGCTGATATGCAAGACATGTTAGACTTTTTAAATGAATGGTGCCGAAAATGGAGACTTATGATTAACGAGTCAAAGTCAAAGGTTATACACTTTAGAAATAAAGGTAAAAGGCAAAGTAATTTTTCATTTAGAATAGGAGATATGTGTATTTCGTATATATCGATGTATAAATATTTAGGTGTATACCTTACATGAACATTTAGACTTTTCACATACTGCTGATATACTTGCAAAGTCAGGAGGTCGGGCATTAGGTGCAATCATATCGAAAATTCAAAGTAATAAAGATGTAGGTTTCAAGACATATTCTAAAATGTATTAATTATTATTCTTGTGTGGTACCTGTTACTGACTATTGTTCATCAATCTGGGGTTTCAAGAATTATAATGCGATAGACATGACACAAAATAGAGCAATAAGATATTATATGGGTGTGCATAGATTCGCTCCGATTCTAGCAATTACTGGAGATATGGGTTGGATTTCAACTCAGTACAGACGTTGGGTCAATATGCTTAGGTTCTGGAACCGTGTTGTAAATATGTGTGATGAAAGACTGACAAAGAAAGTGTTTCTTTATGATTATAACACTGTTGGAAATACATGGTGTTTTAACATTAAGTATATTTTACAACAGGTGAATATGTCGAATTGTTATGATAACAAACTTCATGTAAATTTGAAAGATGTTGAAGATTCATTACTTTTATTACATAAAAGAAACTGCATGGTGTGAAAATGTTAGAAATGTTTCAAAACTTCGAACATATGTCAATTTTAAACAAGATTATGAAACTGAAAAATACATGTTATCTTCTGTAACAAAGACTGAACGTTCTCATTTAGCGCAGTTTAGGTGTGGCATTCTACCTCTCAGAATTGAAACAGGACGATATTCTGGCCTTAATGCCAGTGACAGATTATGTACTCTTTGCACTGAAAATGTTGTTGAAGATGAAACTCATTTCCTACTAAATTGTCCAAAATACAATGATTTAAGAATAAAGTTGCTGTGTAAATCTAGAGAATCAAACAGAAATTTCGATAACTTGTCAGACTTAGGAAAGCTTACTTATGTAGTACAAAATCATTATGTTTATGTTTCAAAATTCTTAGTTGAAAGTATGAATAGACGGAGATTGTATCTTTATAGAAACTAATAGGAAACAAAAAATGAACTATTTAACTAGTGAATATGTTTAGCAACTTGTTACTATGTTTAATCTAGTTTTCAGAATTTGTATATATGGAATATGTACATGTAAACATTCTTGTGTTTCAAATATTTCGAATCTTTTATTTAAGATGGCAGATATGTTAGCAAGATCATTTTAAGTACTTAAGAAACAGACATTTATTTGAAATTAGATTACTACTTAAATAAATGTACATATTGAGTAGCTATATAGTTGTGAATACTATTAAAACATTTATCACATAATGACATAATGCAATTTTTCCTGTTGATAAATTTCCACTTTTTCGCATGTTAAATTATCTACCGGTAGATCTATTTATCATCATGTACATTGATTTTCGAAACTTTAAAATTTAAAGTGACTTATAGGCCCAACGTGGCCGGGTGTTGTAAATTGTAAATTTATATGTATTGGTATTGTACATAACACGATGTCACTATAATAAAATTTGCTTACTTACTTACTTACTTACTTCTTGGACGCAGGCAAGACTAGCGTTATTTAATAGTCTCATTTCCATTTGTCATACGATTGGAGTCACTGTTTCCAGTTTCCAGACTCCCCAGTTGTACCGATGTCAATGATCGGAGAAAATTCTAATGACGTAGCCACCTATATTGAACTCAGGGTATGTTTCTACGGAAGAGCATTAGATTAGTGCCAGGTGCGTTTTATTTATTGACTCGAAATTTCGACTTACGTAACTCGAAATTTTGAATTACTAGCTCTAACTCGTACAATGGCCTTTGGGTTTAAGATGGTTCTTCTGACATTTAGAGATTTTGAGATTTCTTGGACTTGCAGAAGTGAAATTGTAAATTAAATCCTTAGAGGCTGTGCAGTGGCCGATTGGTTAAGGTTGCTGGCTTCGAGTCACATACACCTCACTGCTGTGGACTTGAAATGCCGGAGATAAATTATTTGATAGTCTGTGCTCAGCAGATGACTTCTGTTGTCATGGGGTCAAAGGCCAGTGTAAGGGTAGCGGCGGTCTAGTGGTTAAGGTGTCGGCCGGTCAACCTGTGGGTCGTGGGTTCGAGCTCTAATGGGCCATTACTTCTCATATGACACCAGTAATGGCTTTTGCAGGAAGCGGACTCGAGAGTGACTCGAATAAGCTTTAAGCTTTCATCACAATCGAGCTAAAATAAACAAGCAAATTCGATGCATTGGTATCCCCCGCCGAAAGGGTTTTTGGGTGAGGAATGGCAAAAAAAATATATCCGGCAAAACGTTAAGGATGTTACTAAGAAGTAAATATTTTCATTAGTCAAAATCAATTTAACAGAAAATGAATGCTTTTTTTTTAGTGTGTGTGTGTGTGTGTGTGCGTGTGTGTGCGTGTGTGTAGGAGGTGGGTGGGGGTGTGGGAGATGGGTGGCGGAGGGGGGGGGGGGGGGGGGGGGGGGGCGCAGCGGGGGTGACCGGGTGAGGGTACAAAACTTCACATGTTGATTACAAATATTGATGGAAAATTAAAAATGAAAAAAAAAATGGGATGGGGGGATGCATGATTGGTGTGGTGGGCATGACTGGGTGGAGGAGTGAGTGAGGCGGGGGAACGGTACAACTTTGCATGTTGATAAATATTCACGGAAGGTTTGAAAACAAAATTGAAACAAGAGGGCCATAATGGCTCTATATCGCTCACCCGAGTACCATTGCTCTTAATGATAAGATCAAGTTTTGACATAGATCACATAGGCATACACATCAGGATAAATATTCTCTTGTAACAGTCCCTTTTGACCCATGGGTCACACACTAGTCAGGGCCAATCTTCACACCAAGTTTGAGGGTCCTAGGTTCAAATGCTGCATTTTTGTACTAGCATAACTATTCCTTACCCTGGAAGACTTAAATAACGTTTAAAACCAATCTCATTAGATGCTGCTGAGGTATATTCATTTACATAAAATAAAGGGAGGTAATTTGTCAAAAGTTATCTACCCTGATTGTCCGAGTCCATATGATGGCATAAATGACATTTCAAATCAGTATCTTCATTGGTTACTGAGATACATCCATTTCAATTTGAAACAAAGGGAGGTAATTTGACATAAAATCAGTCCATAGTTATCTACCCTGATTGTCTCAGTCCAACTAATGACAATAATGAAATTTCAAATGAGTCCTATAAATACTTTCTGAGATAAATCCATTTTTATTAAAATCAGGGGAGGTATCATGCATTGGTATATGCATGTAGAAGATACAGAGTACAAGCCTTTACAACAATATATTAGAAAAGTAAGTAAAAGTAGAAATTTCTTACCATGGAAGACATAAATGACGGTTCAAACCAATCTCATTAGAAGCTGCTAGGTATACTCATTTACATAAAAAATAAAGGGAGGTAATTTGTCCTAAGTTCAGTCAATATGTATCTTCACTGGTTGTCCAAGTCCATCTGATGGCAGAAATGAAATTTCTGAGATAAATCCATTTTTATTAAAATCATGGGAGGTATCATGCATTGGTATATGCATGTAGAAGATTCAGAGTACAAGCCTTTACAACAATATATTAGAAAAGTAAGTAAAAGTAGAAATTTCTTACCATGGAAGACATAAATGACGGTTCAAACCAATCTCATTAGAAGCTGCTAGGTATATTCATTTACATAAAAACTAAAGGGAGGTGATTTGTCCTTAGTTCAGTCAATTAATTAATAATATGTATCTTCACTGATTGTCCAAGTCCATCTGATGGCAGAAATGAAATTTCAGATCAATATCTTCATTAGTTACAGAGATATACACATTTTAATTTGAAATAACGGGAGGTAATTTGACATAAAAATAGTCCATATTTATCTACCCTGATTGTCTGAGTCCAACTAATGACAATAATGAAATTTCAAATGAGTCCTATAAGTACTTACTGATATAAATCCATTTTGATTAAAATCAGGGGAGGTAATCAGATATAAAATAATCTGACAGATTCATCATGGAATCCAAGATTTATTGTTGTTGAAGATCTTTTGTAAGTTTGTGTCAAATCAAACCATAAATGAAGTCTCTATATGGCTGCAAATGCCAAAATAGCAAATTTTGGACCTTGAAGGGGCCATAACTCTGGAGTCCATGATGGGACCTTGACAGTTTTCGAAAGGAACCGAGATATTATGCCAATACAAGTTATGTGCATATTTATTTATTTATTTATTTATTTATTTATTTGGGTTTTACGGCGCACCAACACAGTATAGGTTATATGGCGCCAAACAGGACTACACATTTTGGTTTCACGTCTCATGCAGTTTGATTAAAGTTGATTGCAAAATGTTGTCTCTATCGTGTTCACAAGCAAACAAAATGCAAATTTTGGCCCTTTGAGGGGACATTACTCTAAAACCAATGATGGGATTTGGCCAGTTCACGAAAGGAACCAAGATATTATGCCAATACAAGTTGTGTGCAAGTTTGATTAAAGCAGATTGCAAAATCTTGTATCTATCGTATTCACAACCCAAAAAATAACAAACTTTGGCACTTTAAGGGGCCATAACTCTGGAACCCATGATGGGATCTGGCCAGTTTTCGAAAGGAACCAAGATATTATGTCAATACAAGTTGTGTGCAAGTTTTATTAAAGTTGATTGCAAAATGTGGTCTCTATCATGTTCACAAGCCAAAAACGGCAAATTCTGGCCCTTTAAGGGGCCATAACGCTGGAACCCATGATGGGATTTGGCAAGTTTTCGAAAGGAACTAAGATATTATGCTAATACAATTTGTGTGAAAGTTTGATTAGTCTAAGAGTTGATTGCAAAATGTGGTCTCCATCTTGTTCTCAAGCCAAACAACAGCAAATTTTGTCCCTTTAAGAGGCCATAACTCTGGAACCCAAGATGGGATCTGGCCAGTTTTCGAAAGGAACTGAGATATTTTGCCCATACAAGTTGAGTACAAGTTTGATTAAAATCAAATACAAAATGTGGTCTCTATCGACGGACGAAGGGCGATCACAAAAGCTCAGCCAGGTGAGCTAAAAAGGAATGATTTTTTTTGGAGGGGGGAGGGGGGAGGGGGGGGGGCGGGGACAAGGCAAGGGGGTGCCCAGGTGTGAGTACACAACTTCACATGTTTATAATAAATGTTCTTGGAAAAGAATGAAAGAAATTGAATGATATTCTACCAATTGGTTGGTTTGTTACGTACAAATCTGTGGATTTTTAAACAATTAAAGGGCAATAACTCTAAGAAAAAATGACCAATTAAAAAAAATGACGGCCATCATCGAAGAATGTTGGTTCATATTTATTTCAAGTTTCATGAAATTCTACCAGCTTGTTACTGAGAAATGGCTGCGGACGGAGGGACGCACGGACGGACAACGCCATTTCAATACCCCCTCCCATGCCTCCCGATTTCATCGGCGGGGGATAATTAGTATCTCGAAATTTCGAGTTTGTAAATAAAACGCACCTGGCACTAATGCTCTGCCGTGTGTCAGGATAAACGAGATGCAAAAACCTTAACACTAAAGTTGACTGTCGATTTATCTCCACGTTTGTACTTTTTTAATAAAAATTACTTTGCAACAGTAGGCCTATTTTCATGAAAATACCGCTAAATGAAACCGTACTGAAAGATGGTATGCACTTCTTTAACTACTGGTCAGTAAGTTTATTATTACATGAAATTAGGAAAATAATGCTCACAGTTTTATATTTTGACTTTTGAATAACACTTTTGCTACTAAATTAGTGATTTTTTTATTTTAATAAAATGCTACTCGTCTTCGAAGTCACCAGAGTTGCATATCATACAGTGTCGTTGGTTATGTTCAATTCTATCATTACCATAACCGCCTGTTTTGAGACGACACTCTTATGTAAATAATACAAATACTGCACTGAAGTATTTGCGAACAAATTGGTTTGGTGTGTCTGTGGGGGGGGGGGGGGGGGGGGGGGGGGTTGCGGGGGGGAATAAACCTATCCTCTCCCCCTGATACTACGCCTATGCAGACAGTATTTAAGTTCAAAAGATGCAAAAATAAACGCTCGAACAAGTATAGTAGAAGGATATGTTTCCCCAAACAACATATTTCCGACCACCACCTATTTTTGACCGTCCAAGACTTTTGTATGACAAAAATCTTCATAAGCCAATTCATCAGTTGTGATTTTTTCATTGTTTACAGTGGAGACAGAACACGTTAGAAACTATTCTCTCTCAGGTTTGGTACTTGGAAGTTTATATAGTAAATTCCTTTTTATGTAGCAGTACAATGTTTTCAGGAGGTTTTTCTTCTCGGCTACCACCGGTACTTACCCCTAATATTACGCTTGACGATGCCACGTCTTTGCGTTCTAAGCATTGCCGGTAAACAGCTTGTATGCTAAAGATTTCATTTCACAAAAGTTTCTCGTCGTCATTTTAAACTATTAAATATCTACTTGTATTTCATAAAAGGAGAGGATATAATTACTGCCTATTTAAATATATTTTCTGATACATCCTTTTCCATCAAAGCTAGAATGAACGCCTTGAACACAAAGAAATATATATATATATATGGCTAATATTTTGTCAGCATTTGATCGTATTCATATTTTAACACTCAAATAAAAACTTCCACCGATTTTATCAGTAGGTCTATGTGTACATGTATTTTTTTTGTAAATATTATAGCTTGACATTACCGCTAAACCGCTGTCATTTTAAACCTTGGCTTGAACTATGAATAAACTGAAGTATAAAATATAAAAGATCGGTGCCGTTTCCAATCTTTTACGCAAAAATTTAGAACTCGGGTCCCCCGAAACATGACTGTGGCAACGTTGTGGCACCGTTAAATGTCGCAAGGTTGACGTTAAATGTCGCAACCACCGCTAGATGTCGCAAAATCATCTGCCGCTAAATGTCGCACCTTTAACGTTAAATGTCGCAAAGATTTGCCCGCCGTTATATGTCGCAACACCAACGCTAAATGTCGCACAGCAAAATAAGGTAAGTTCAACAGTCTTTACAACTTAATTAAAGACAAGGGGTGAATGCATGCTTGCATGCATGAGTATGCAATGAGGGCTGAAATGACATACCGTTTTGAACTGCACGGTTGCTTTTCAATGGTCCCGCGCCACCGTTATATATTTACTCGCCATAATACTAAAATTATTTCAGGACTACGTAATTCTATATGCTCATGAGAAATTAACCTCCCGTGTCGTAATGCATATCTTGCGTCGACCTGGAAGAATTTCATTACACAACAGGCCGGGATCCAGGAATAGTAGGTGGTGGGGGGGGGGGGGGGTGCACCAGTTTAGAGGCCTAACGTGAGAGCCATCTGGTCTAGTCGCGTAAGGTAGCAGGGTACACTTCGAAATTTGGCCCCCCGTCAATATTTGTTATAAACAGAACTTCGTGATTTTGGATGTCTGTAAATTAAGGTGAGAGATAAT
Source organism: Mercenaria mercenaria (assembly GCF_021730395.1). NCBI lineage: Eukaryota > Metazoa > Mollusca > Bivalvia > Venerida > Veneridae > Mercenaria > Mercenaria mercenaria. Next base: position 33,611,272 of record NC_069363.1, read on the forward strand.
GATTATTAATTCTTTAGAAAATTTATACAGCCGATACATGTAAAATTCTGATATCAGTTGGAAAACTTACTGCTGGTAGCTTTGTATGATCAATGAGACACCTTAGACTCTTCCACGCGTTAGATATTCGATAAGGGGGCAAGGGACAGTAAATATGAAAACTCCACAACTCTGCGCTGATACCAGTGCGAAAAAAATCATAAAAAAATCCAATTTCGACAAATTCAAGGCAATTCTTGAGCGAACGTCTTGCGTAGACATAGCACTTCATTATGTGACATTTTCAGTCTGCCGATTCTGTTGCTACTGTGATAAAAACGAGTAAAACGCAGGTTTCAGGAAACTAAATTTTTAGACAAAAATATCCCAAAATGCACACCTTGCGCGACCTGTACCGTATTATTTGCAAATGACTGACCTAGAACACATGCATACTTTGAAAGCATGTGGCCAGACGAAAATAACGGTGGGAAGAAAAGTGTCTCATAACCGTTTACTTTTTCCGTAAATTTGAGCTGAAGCTGGATGGATGGATGACCGTTTCCAATTCGTCTGACTTCCGTTACCTCAGGTAAACTTTTAGACCCGGCCGTCTACATGGAGCTAGGAAAATCGATACATGCACATATTTATTTTACACAATAATCACTCGTACGCAGGAATTCTTAGTTCTATAAACATCATAAATAACCAGTTGAATATATATGCCTGTAAAGTACATATGTCTATTTTATTTAAAAAACGTATCAGTGAAACAGACTATGAGACACCTTTTCGCGGAAAAATTCAAATCACGGAAGGGTTCTGTGCTTGTTGATTGATACTTGGGAACATTTTCGCTATTTTGTGGGGAAAAAAACGAGCTGGATGGGCCCCCATTCCGTTTATATCCTGACGTTCAGTAAGGACTATTAAATTGAGAAATGCAATAGAATTGGGCATTGTTCTTGCAGCGGGATCATTGCAGGCTGTTCAAAAAGTGCCAAATTGATGATTTAGGCATGCTATTTTTCATGGATGGTGTAAACCTTTCGTTTTGATAACTTTCTTTATTCTTGTGTGAGAATCCTGATCTTGCCATTAATTAAAAGCAAAAAACATGCATGCAATTTATAAAATGGCCACCCTGATTTTGCTCATAAGGGAAGTGCAATATCGCGACTTGCTATATGTAAGACCGTCCGTGCCCAAAATTTTCGCATCTAAGTGTATCCTGCTACCTAATGGCTGCCAGGTATTTGAACACTAATTTTTCACTTGGCATGGCCAGAGAGGTCTAAATTAAAGCTGGTTTCTGTTTAAATTTCATTGTGGGTGTATTTTTGACATTCTGGTAGAAAAATTGGGAGAGGAGGTTGCATTTGGTGAAGTGAAACTCAGTTTTAGTATGAGTAGTACTTCCAGGTCACAGCAGTGAGATTTTGATGTGATTTTACAGTAATCAAATGTGACAAGAGAAATCTCTCTTAGAAGATGCATGACCCCTACCTTTCTCTTCATTTTATGTCAGTTTTATCATAACTCTTTAAAATAAAGAAAGGATTTGTTCTCTAAAATAGGTCTAGCTATGTTTGGTAGCTCATTAAAAACTGTCAGTTTTATATAGAATATAAAGGGAATACTATTTATGCTATTGTGACCTATAATAAGAACAAAGGCGACACCAGTGAGGTGCAGTAGGTACGGGAGGGGGCCTCTGTCCGTATTGGCGGGGGAGTTTTCTATGTACATGTACAGGTATGAAATGTTGGCCTGTGGTGCATTTTTTTGTCTAATTTTTGAGGTATTGGAGGGGTTTCACCCTTATTTTAGGGGGGTTATGGGGCTCTCCCCTGGAACATTTTGAAATACAGGTATGGAATGTTGGGCTATAGTGCATTTTTTGTTTTCAATTTTGTATCAAATGTGTGGGGATGGGTATCCCTATCATTTTAGAGGGGGGATCAGGGGTTCTCCCCCTGGGAAATTTTGAAATGCAGGTATGAAATGGTGCCCTCTGGTGTATTTTTTGTCTTAATTTTAAGATAATGGAAGGGTACTCCCCTCATTTTAGAGGGGGTAGGGTGGGTGTCAGGGGGTTCCCCTGGGAAATTTTGAAATTTTGGTATGTTGGCCTCTGGTGGGCAGTTTGGGTCTAAATTTTGAGAAAATATTATTACAAAATAGTTGGGTGCACTTTTGATGAGTATAGGTCACTTTTCAGCCAACTCCTGGGAGGGGGGGGGGGGGGGGGGGGGGGGGGGGCATGACCCGGGCCACGATCCGGACCTGTTACACAATATGATGCTCAACAGTGCGACAATACGACGCGAAATCGTGACATCAATGTCGCGCGTCGTGTCACATTATCGTGTGTCGTATCATACTGTCATGCTTCGTGTTGCATTGGCGTGTTTCAAGAGCATGACATCCAATCACGAGTTCACGACATCAAATCTCGGTTGCACGATAACTCTTTTCGATCGCACGACTTCTTACCTCGAGATCACGACTTCTCATCTCGATTACACGTAATCTTATCTCGAGCGCTCGACATATCTCGAGCTCGCGACTCCTAATTTCGATCGCACGACATCTTATTTCAGTTGCTCGTGATAAGTGTGCGTCCTATACATACAACCGTACTTTTCAAATATAACATTTGTTTTAAACAGTTGCCGACAACTTACCTTCACGATACCAAATATAACAAGAGGTAACAAGAGCACCGCAATATACGCCCCAAGATATGGCCTTTTACCCCTTAGTGTGACCTTGACCTTGAAGCGAGCCATCCAAAACATTTGCACTGCACTTCGTCTCGATGTGATGAACATTTGTGCCAAATTTCTTTAAAATCCGTCAAGCAGTTCAAGAGTCGCAGAGCGAACACGAAAAAAAAATCATATGAACTTTGACCCCTAAGTGTGACCTTGACCTTGAAGCGAGCTATCCAAAGCAAGCGTTATGCAAGTCGTCTCGATGTGGTGAACATTTGTGTCAAGTTTCTTCGAAATCCTTCAAGGGGTTCAAAAGTTACACGAAATTGCTAACGGACGGACGGACAAACGGACGGACGACGGACACCGGGGTCATAACATATTACGCCCCTTTGGGCGTATAAAAAGCGAGTGGCTTATATCAAATATATAGGCTAAACTAGCCGAGCCAAAACTGTTTCATTTCAGTAAAAGCTGCTACAAAATATATTTCTGTATTGGGAAAATGTAAGATTTATGCGACATTAAAAATGCCTTGCCACCAAAGGATCGAACCCCGATAGGTTGAAAGACATTCAATTGCAATTTGATGCACATGCGAGTAATGTGAACTGCATCGGGCTTGTTAAGCCAGTTCATATAAAGGGGTGCACACGAGACACTTAAACCTGTCCGTGTCACTTATTATATACCCGCATCCAGTTAACCCAAACAGTGTTACTTTGTTTTGTACAAGTGTAGCTGTAGAAAACGAAGATTTTCTATTAATCAGTCTATTAATCATTCATGGGTTCTATTTCTTTGTTGGAGGTTTACATTTAAAGTCATAAGGCGACTTTCCAGCTTCAATGGTGGAGGAAGATCTTATGTGTCCCTCTGTACATTATTTCAGGTACGAACGGGCATTTTGATACTTTTATCCTCTTTTCTCCGCCACCCCACCCCCACACATAAACCCCCTCCCTCTCCCTCTTCAAAAAATGTAAATATATTTTCTATTAATTGTCTTGGTATTTGTGTCTTAGATTTCTGGGTCATCATTTACTCCGTTCCCCATCCATACCGGACCCCGACAAACACACAACGCCGTTACCAAATCGTATTTAGTTAGTAGAAACTTTATAATATTTCTGTTCTAAAACACTGGCCTTATAATAAAAAAAAATATCCAGATATTTTTCTTGTGTGACTATTCAAGCAAGGCGAACAATCTAGGGCCACCAAGGCCTTCTTGTTTCTAAACTATTAAAATAATTATTTGTATAACATAAACCTGTTAATTCTTCTTCCCTCGAAAAAGTATACAAGAATGTATGAGTATGACTTCCGTCGGGCTTAAAGCTACACCACATTATTTTATTGTTGAAGATTCACGTTAATTACGTAAAATAAAATTTTGAATTCTAACACGATCCGATTCATTTTCCTATTAAACAAAGAAGGCAGAAAACAGTGAATTATTATACAACAAATCACTGTTCTGACGTCACAATTATTACGTCATGGCGTCAAACGGCATAGCGGCGCTCTGGAAAAGAAACCGATTGAAAACGTGCAAATATTTAATGAATGTCGTCAAGGATGTACTTAAAAATCCTTGGTAACGTGTTAGAATCGAAATAATATATCTCATTTAGTGATTTGCTCTTGAATAAATCATTGTTTGTCATTCAGATGCGTATTATTATATCACTCGGGCTGCGCCCTCGTGATATAATTCCTTCGCATCTGAACTCCAAACAATGATTTATTCAACGACAAATCACTGGATGAGATATATTATTTCTTAAATATGCATTGTTTATATATGTCATAGTGTCAAATAGGAAATGCGACATTTAGCGTTGGTGTTGCAACATTTATCCTGTCACTTGCAGTATTTTTGACCCGATATCAGGGTGCCGTATATCTTTCTTGATATACCGTCAGTTGATCATGTGACCAGTGATATACGGTCAGTTGATCATGTGACCTTATGATCGATATTGTTGTCATAAGAAATTTTGCAACGAAACCATCATCATTGTGTTGGGAATGTCCGAACTAAGAAAATGAATGGTCAAATAGGCTAATGAGTTTTTATTCAAAAACGAAGAAGTTATTGCGATTTTGCCGGTAATCACGTCATTATATAAGTGACGTCATTACGAATATATGACGTCATTAAAGCGGTTGTCGCACACTTATTTTTGTAATAAAAATTGCCAAATATCGGAAAATGAAGTAATGACAAGATAAATAGAATAATAGGTTAGTGCCTAAGATGGAGAAAGTTTATCTGGCTCGGCTCCGGACGTTATCAGGTTCGCCTTCGGCTTACCTGATAACCTCCTCCACCTCGCCAGATAAACTTTCTCATCTACGGCACTTGTGTGTGTGTGTGTGTGATTCCGTTTATTTACCCTCGCCACCGGGTATTCCCATATGGGCGAGCATTCGTCTAATATCATTATGTTCATCTAAAGTTATTTTCTTCTAAGGTTGTTATCGTCTAATGTTGTTATCGTCTAATGTTGTTATCGTCTAAGGTTGTTGTCGTCTAAGGTTGTTTACTTCTAAAGTTGTTATCGTCTAAAGTTGTAGTCATCTAATGTTGTTAAATTCTCAAGTCATCTCACGGTAGCCTTGAAGGTCCGACTTTTGATGACGTCATTATACTGACTTCAGTTCGGTCTTCTAACTTATGATGGTGTACTACGCCTTCTAGTGCTAAATTTCGCCTCGCCGCCGCCCTCATGATGTTAAAACGTAATGGCCGATGAAATGCCATCTCGTTGAAGCTATCTCCGTTGTCCCTGCAGCCTGCTCATCGTCGTTACAGCCGGAACGCCAGTCTTCTGCTCTCACGTAGGTCAATCCGTAGGTCAATCCGAGCAAAATCGAACCAGCCGATCATGCTATTCTAAATACTGTTGGTTCTTCCACATCCATCGGTAGTTGATAAAAACGTCGGATGAAAAGTCGCACACCCCGTACGACTCATCCTGCCAGATGAACACGCCCGTGTACCATATATAGTCATGGACATCCAGCTCGGGTAAAAACGAAGGTAAAAGCCGGTAGACGTCGAAGATGGAGAACGATGGTAACGAATCTAAGTGCCCCGGCAACAGGATGTGTAGTCGACAGTGGTAGCTCAACGTGATGATCTAACTTCGGTTGCTGTACTCTTTTTAGGGCCACTACCGCCGATGTCAGTCATGTGTCGCTAACTAGGCCGTATGACAAATATACGTGACAATATACATGTTGACCTAGTTAGCGACATATGTTCCCTCTCCACGACGTGAACGTCTCGGCAGTCCAGGAGAAGATCTACGGCACTAACCTATTATTCTCTATATAACGGTGGGCAAATTTTTGCGACATTTAACGTTAAAGGTGCGATATTAAGCGGCAGATGATTTTGCGACATTTAGCGGTGGTTGCGACATTTAGCGTCAACCTTGCGACATTTACCGGTGTAGCTACATTTAACGGCGCCACAATGACCAGTCAGAGTTTGTTTTAAAACGGCACTATATATAAAAAAAGTTGATTACTTTTTGTTTCGTACATGAAATATTGCAAGCATACCGGTATCTTTTTATCACAGAACAAAAAAGAAACAATTTGTCGGGCAATACAAGTTATTTCAACAACGGCATATACCGCCTTTCCCACAATATTAACTTTCATTTTTTTAAATGAACGTTTTAAACCATGGTTAACAAATATGTGTAATTCAAATTTCAAAATAATTCCAGTTTTGAAACTTCAAATACAACTGGCCCTTTAGTATTAGAAAATAGTCTTTTATCTTATTCATCCAGTCCAAAATTATCCCTACCTAATGACACACTGGTTGGAGCGTTCGCCCGGCGCAGTCACTCTATCCCTGACTAACACTTTTCAATTGGACAGTTATAAGTTATTGTGGAAGAAAAGTTTAGTTCTTGTAAAAAAAAAGGTGATAAAAAGGGCGTAAAACCTTAAAACAATAATTATTCCCGGCTTATTCTGACTTTTAAGTAGGCCGAAATATACACAAAACAACATGAAGTTAACTATGGAACAGAATTAGGGCAAAAAACAGCATTGCGCTTTCGTATATCCAATTTTGCGATTTACATGTATGCATTTGTGATTCTCATGTTCACATGCTTCCTTCTGACATCCCATTTTGCTTTGTTACATGACCATTTGTGCATCCTATGTTTACGTGTTTCTTTCTGATGTTCATACATGCTTAATTCTGAGAAATGATCTGTGCTTGCTTCATTTTTCAAAAATTTTCGTGTTGCTTTCGGACATGCTATAATCAAACTACATCCATCATTCATCTTATTTACTAGTGGTTACTTGCATCGTGTCTTCTTTGGAGCGTCAATGGTGTATGCTTATTGATGAAAAGAACATAAGTGGTTCCTTAAATGTTTAAATGCAAGGAGTTTTGATGCTTACATATAAATTTAGCTGTGGGTTATGATGCGTTGTGACAACATACATTTTTACATTCTCAAATTCTTGTTCAAGTGGAGATAAACCTCTTGTACTAAAATACGGAAACACACGAACTGTACCGAGAGTGTTAAGACTACACGTCCGGTAACCGGACAAACAACAAAATTATAATATGAAATAAGCATTGTTTTCGAAACACTACCTTTACTATTGTGTACTTAGCAGATATTTATAGCGCGCTTTAAAAGCCTACATAACAAAATTATGTCAACTGAATTAATTTTCTCCCCATATATGCAGACGAGCGTATATTTGATAGCCTAAATTGAGATGGAATGTAGCGCTATATCTGTATCAGTAGTATTTTTGGTTGCGGGTTTACCCCGCTACCAAAGTTAAGTGTATTTCTGACAATCATGTAGCATCTTTATTTGATTCCAAATCACATCCAATGGATGCTCATGTGCTACGCAAAGTAGTCCCATTCATGAACAATGCGGATGAATTATCAATGATCAAGCAGTTCTTATTCATCCTCTATCCATTCACACTGGCCATTTAAATTATATAAGATCTGTCAATGATAAGGTATTCCAGCCCATGGTTACATCACTGACTTCCAGCTGTCAATTAAGATAAGTTCATGTAAGGTCAGGCAGCGTTTATCTTAGATATGAGGCACATTAGTATCTTTTTCTTATACATGTATATTTATAGATTGGCATTTAAAATGAAAATAAATCTAGCAAAACCCGCAACCACCAGACATCTCAAGGCTTTGATTTTACTTTATAACTTTAATACGACTAAAATTTTACATGGCCAACGCGGTATCACCCGCAGCACCGAAACTTTTTAAGTTCAACACTCTTATATTACATAATTAACAATTAAAGTAGCTGCCTGTCAAAAAAGTTGCTTTTAAATGCTGCTTTTAATAAGAGCTGTCCGTAATACAGCCAATGCTTGACTATTCAAATTGTTGTCACAGAAGCAGGATTATTACCCTAAATGTTTAAATATCTATAGAGTTTCAATCCAGTATCTGCATTTAAGGTTTGGAGGTAGTAACTTGTATGCAAAACTTTAACCAGGATTTTTTAAGTCTAAAAAGGGACATAATTTGGCCAAAATACACGTCAGAGTTATGGGACTTGATGCTATCACCTAGTTTTATAACCCCGAAGACACCTGTGAAGTTACAATTCAATATCAGCATTAGTTTTGGAGATAGTAACTTGCACGCAAAAGTTTAACCAGGATTTTCAAAGTCTAAAAGGGGGCATAATTTAGCCAAAATACATGTCAGAGTTATGGAACTTGACCTAGTGAGGTTGGTAATTGACCTACAAAAAGAAAAAAATAAGTTTCAAAGCTGTATGCCTCAAAATAATAGCTATATGTACTTCGCAAGCAAAACTTTAACCAGGATTTTCTAAGTCTAAAAAGGGGAATAATTTGGCCAAAATACATGTCAAAGTTATGGGACTTGATGCTATCACCTAGTTTTATAACCCTGAAGACACATGTGAAGTTTCAATTCAGTATCTGTATTAGTTTTGGAGATAGTAGCTTGCCCGCCAGACTTTAACCAGGATTTTCTAAGTACAAAAGGGGCATAATTTGGCCAAAATGCATGTCAGAGTTATGGGACTTGATGCTGTCACCTAGTTTTATAACCGAAAAAAAACACATGCGAAGTTTCAATTCAATATCTGCATTAGTTTTGGAGATAGTAACTTGCATGTAACACTTTAACCAGGATTTTCTAAGTCCAAAAGGGGGCTTAATTTGGCCAAAATACATGTCAGAGTTATAGGACTTGACCTAGTGATGTTGGTAATTGACTTAGAAAAAGGAAAAATAAGTTTCAAAGATATATGCCTTTAAATGATAGCCTTAAGTACTTGCATGCAAAACTTTATCCAACGCGTGACGCCGACGCCCGGGTGAGTACACTAGTATAGCTAGACTATTCTTTGAATAGTCGAGCTAAAACGAATGGTATCTCAATTGACTTAATGCAATAAATAAGATGCGTACATGTTTGATGATACACAGGCCTTTTCGAAATTGATTGTGGCGCCGTTAAATTTCGCAACGCCGCTAATTGTCGCAACCACCGTTAAATGTCGCAAGGTTGACGCTAAATGTCGCAACCACCGCTAAATGTCGCAAAATCATCTGCCGCTAAATGTCGCACCTTTAACGTTAAATGTCGCAAAAAATTGCCCACCGATATATGTCGCAACACCAACGCTAAATGTCGCATTTTTTATTTGACACTATGACATAATTATATAAACAATTCCTTGTGTATATTTCAAAACTTTATTTTACGTAATTAACGTGAATCTTATAGTAAAATAATGTGATGTTAGCTTTAAGCCCGACGGAAGTCATACTTGTACATTCTTGTAAACTTTTTCGAGGGAAGAAAAATTAACATGTTTTTTGTTGTACAAACAATTATCGTAATAATAAGTGTTGTTACGTATAGAAACAAGAGGGACTTTGTGGCCCTAGATCGCTCACCTGAGATCCACACCTTGCTTGAACAGTCACGCAAGAAGAATATCTGTGAAATTATTTTGTAATAGGGCCAGTGTTTTAGAACAGAAATAGTTTGCAGTTTCTACTAACTAAATACGATTTAGTAATCATGTAATGGCGTTGTGTGTTTGTCGGGGTTATGTATGGATGGGGAACGGGGTGAATGATGACACAGAAATCTAAGACACAAATACCAAGACAATTAATAGAAAATATGCTTACATTTTTGAAGAGGGAGAGGGAAGGGGTTTATGTTTGGTGGTGGGTGGCGGAGAAAGGAGGATAATGTGGGCAGGGAGAATGAGACTAAGCCAGACAATTTTAAGAAACTGAAAGTAAAAAAATATATATCAAAATTCCCGCTCGTACCCGAAAAAAATGTACAGAAGGACACATGATCTTCCTCCGCAACTGAAGCTGGATAGTCACCTTATGACTTTAAATGTAAACCTCTAACAAAGAAATAAAACTCATGACTGATTACTAGAAAATCTTCGTTTTCTACAGCTATCCTGATACAAAACACCATAACACTGTTTAGCTTAATGGCTGCGGGTTTATAATAAGTGACACGGTCAGGTTTAAGTCTCTCGTGTGCACCCCTTTATATGAACTGGCTTAACAAGATCGTACATTTCACATTACTCGCATGTGCATCAAATTGCGATCGAATGTCTTTCAACCTATCGGGCTTCCATTCTTTGGTGGCAAGGCGTTATTAATGTAGCATATATCTTACATTTTCCCATTAAAAAACAACAACAGAAATTGTAGCAGCTTTTACTGAAATGAAAGAGACTGAAACTGAAACTGAAACTGAAACTGAATAATTTGTTTAAACGCCTATTTTTATACAATGATATATACAATGGCGTTGTACATAATAATGATAATAATAGTTATTATAACAATATAAATAATGACAATAATAATGATAACAGCCTTATTGTAATAAACAGTCCTGATCGCACCCCTCCCTCTGAGGTCATTTTACCCCTATTGCCAATACCAGTGCTTAAAGCATCTGGTACGCCCAGACCGGCTGCATATAGAGGTTCAACCCCTCCACCACTCCCCCCCCCCGGTTAATGGTGCCATCAAATACTATTTAAGAAAGAAATACTACACACTTCCTTACCCATAGAGCCTTACCAACAAGTGCGTTTATTAAACAAACCTTGGAGATATAAATGTTGAAATGTAAAACCTTTTACAAAAATTTAAGAACTATCACCTGCTGTTTTCGCATGATAAACAATTATCAAAAATTTAAAACAATGCCGCGAAATCTCTGAAATACAGTGTCTTAAGATTTTTTTGAATGTGTCAAGTGATTTACTTTTGCGTAGTTCTAACGGCAGTTCATTACAAAGTTTTGGACCAGTAGTACAGAAACTTCTATCATTGAATGTTTTGCACTTGTTGCATGGAACAACATAACGACATTCAGAATTTTCAGACGATCTCAGACCTTGTCTACTAGGAATATACTCTGTAAGCAATTCTGTTAAGTACAGAGGTGCTCTGCCAGTGTGACAGCTATACATGAAAGAGAGTATCTTGAACTCAATTCTTGCTTTCACCGGCAACCAATGTAAGTGGTACAATGCTTGTTTAGAACTGTCAAATTTCCTCCTGTTAAGGACAAGTTTTTCGCACATGTTTTGAATACGTTGCATCTTACGCACTTCACAGTTAGCTACACCATACAGTATGACATTGCAATAATCCAGATGTGAAATAACTAGAGACAAAACTAAAATTTCAGTGGCTGCTTTTGTTAAGAATTTTCGGATGTTCTTAATTCGTAGGTAATTCAACATGGCTGTACGACATTTGCGATGTATATGATCTTTAAAGTTCAAGGTTTCGTCAAGAAATGCACCGAGATATCTAATTGTGCTTTCACGTTTGACATCATCACCAGCAATGTTAATGAAATTTGTAAAACATTTGTTTAATTAAGGTCTGCTGCCAAACATAATAAATTCAGTTTTGGAAGTGTTCATTTTCAGTTTGTTTCTATTCATCCAGTCATTGATTATAACTGCGCACCTTTCAAGGTCTCCGATCGCTTGTGATTCTGCGGAAACAGATGTAGGACGAAATCTTTTATTTGCTTTATGATCATCAGCAAAACCGTAGACTGATGTGATGTGATTAATCTTACAAGTACGAGGCCTTAAATAGGAGTCTACCCATTGAAGAACTGTATCACAGACGCCATATTGTGCTTTTAGGACATCTAGAAGAATGTCGTGGTCGACAGTGTCAAATGCTGCACTTAAGTCAATCGCAGTAAGGGCAGTGACTTCCTTTTTCTCCATACCACTTAGAAGATCATTGACTAGCCGAAGTAGCGCAGATTCACAGGATTGGTATTTCCTGTATGCAGACTGGTTCTTAGGCAAAAGACTGTTTTGATTTACATGTTTGTTTAATCTGTAAAGAACAGCTTTCTCAATAAGTTTTGATAGAAATGATAAATTACTCACAGGACGATAATTGGAAAGCTCTGGTTCAAGACCGGCTTTTTTGAGCAGAGGTCTAACAATTGCTTGTTTGTACTTCACAGGGAAAACAATTTATTGTAATGAGAGATTCCCCAATTTAGTGATACTAGAGAGAAGTTCATCTACATGTGATTTCAGAATACGTGTTGGCAAAAAATCTAACTCTTAAGACGTAGTATTCAGTTCATTGATGAGACTTTTCACTTCATCTTGAGTCAATTCAGTAAATTTGTTTAGATTTTATATATCCTTTACTTGAGGTTCAAAGTTTTGGTATTCACTTAGGAACTCACGTATTTTTGAGATTTTTGCCATGAAAAAGTCAGCAAATTTTTCGGCCAATGAATTATTAGACTCTCCTTGAGGCAGTGGGTTTTCAGATTTGGTACCAGTTAGCTCAGATACCAATCCATACAGAGTCTTAGAATCACCTTTAGTTTTCTCTATCTTTTCTCTGAGTGTGTTTCTCTTTTGACGTTTGATTTCAAAATTGTATTCATTTCTTACTTGTTTATACGACTCAAACTGATCTGTTTTACCATAACGCCTCCATGTACGCTCAGACTTTCTAATTTGTTGCTTTAGATGTTGCAGTTTTTTTATTGAACCAAGGTTTGGGAGCTCTCTGAATTATAGTTTTTTTTTCTTTTAGGGTGCGTGCTTATTCAGGACATCCTCTATTTCCGATTCAAACTCTTTCACAAACTTGTCTATATTCTGTGAATCAACGTTTATTGTACTTAGGTCGTTGGAAAATTCTGATTCGTTCAAATTTTTAAGTTTCTAAATGTCACGCTCCTACTAGTAATAGTCTTTTTTTAACATCTAAGAAAACCTTAATAACACAGTGATCAGATAAAAATGGTCAAGGCTAACATTTCTCTACATGAACACCATTAAGTGACTCAGTTATGACTAGACTCAAGCTATGTCCTCCTGCATGAGTACTGAAATCAACGTGTTGTTCCAGGCCCATTGCTACTAGGGAGTCCTTGGAGTTTGTAATAGAACTGTTGTCATCGTTTACATGCAAGTTGAAATCTCCCGTTATAAGTAAATTGTCATAATGTGGTAAAATATTTCCGACGAAATCAAAAAATTCAGCAACGAACTGGTTACAAGTCGATAGAGCTAGGGGTTTATACACACTCACTACGTGTATGGTTAAATTTTTGAAAACGAGCTTCCTAATACCATATTCAAAGCTTCGAACAGTGCCGTGAGATTGGGCTAGGCTGGTCTGGTTTAGCCTACTAGTATATTTTTGATAGAAGCCACTCGCTTTCTATACGCCCGAAGAGACGTATAATGTTATGACTCCGGTGTCCATCCGTCCGTCCGTCTGTCCGCCCGTCCGTTAGCAATTTTGTGTCCGCTAACCCCTTGAAGGATTTCGAACACAAATGTTCACCATATCGAGACGATGTGCAGAGCGCACATTTTAGATGGCTTGTTTCAAGGTCAAGGTCACACTTAGTGGCCAAAGGTCATATGACTTTGTTTCGTGTCCGCCCTGTAACACTTGAACTGCTTGGCGGATTTTAAAGAAACTTGACACAAATGTACACCACACCGAGACGACGTGCGGAGCGCATATTTGGTTGGCTCGCTTCAAGGTGAAGGTCACAATTAGGGGTCAAAGGTCATACATACGGGCGTATGTTGCTCCGCCTGGTGGTGCTTTAGTTATCTTTTGTTATATTTGGCATCGCGAAGGTATGTTGTCAGTATGTTGGTATGTATAGGACGCATACTTACGCTTTTTTCACTTATCAAGAGCAATCGAAATAAGATGTCGTGCGATCGAAATAAGGAGTCGCAAGCTCGAGATAATATGTCGAGCTCTCGAGATAAGATTACGTGTGATCGAGATGAGAAGTCGTGAACTCAAGATAAGAAGTCGTGCTCTCGAAAAGAGTTGTTGTGCAATCGAGATTTGATGTCGTGCTCTCGAAACACGCCAATGAGCACACAAAGCATAACAGTATGACACGACACACGACAATGCGACACGACGCGCAACATTGATGTCACGATGTCGTGTCGTATTGTTGTTCGTCGTATCGTGTGTCGAGCGTTGCAGTGTTGAGCATCATGCTGTGTAACAGGCCCAGATCGTGGCCCGGGTCGAGGCCCCCAATCCCACAGTTTGTTTAAAAGTGACATATTCTCATCAAAGTTGCACCAAACTATTTTGAAAAAAAAATTTCTCAAAATTTAGACCCAAAACGCACCAGAGGCCAACATTTCATACCTATATTTCAGAATTTCCCAGAAGGAGAACCCCCTGGCCCCACTAAAATGAATGGAAAACCCTTCCAGTACCTTATATTTAAGACAAATAAATGCACAAGAGGCCACAATTTCACACCTGTATTTCAAAATTTACCAGTGGAAAAACCCCCTAACACCCCCCTAAAATGACAGAGGTACCCCCTCCCATACCTAAAAAATTATAACAAATGAAATAAATGCACTAGAGCCAAGCATTCCATACCTGTATTTCAAAATGTTCCAGGGGGGAAGAGCCTCCTAACCTCTTTGAAATGAAGTGGGTACCCCTCCAGTACCTAAAAAATTTGACCAAAAAAGCACCGCACCTACCGCACCTCGCCGGTGACGCCTTTGTTCTAAACTTGTGCCCCTAGCCCCCAATCAACTATTTATGGATCCCGGCCTTGTATGTAATGAAATTCTTTCAGGTCGACGCAAAACATGCGATACAACGCGCGACAATACGACGCACGGCACGACGCACGAGGTTAATGTTTCATGGGCTAAACATAGAATTACGTAGTCCTGAAATAATCGTAGTACTGTGACGAATATCGCGTTAGTGCTCAAATCTTTAAATATTAAATATATAACGTATGTATGGAGCGGAACCATTGAAGAGCAAACGTCCAATTCAGAACGGTATGTCATTTCAGCTCTCATTGCACACTCGTGCTCACCCAGTCTTATCTCTAAGTTGTAAAGACTGTTGAACTTACCTTATTTTGCTATGCGACATTTAGCGTTGGTGTTGCGACACATATCGGTGGGCAAATTTTTGCGACATTTAACGTTAAAGAAACGACATTTAGCGGCAGATGATTTTGCGACATTTAGCGGTGGTTGCGACATTTAGCGGTACTACACTTGATTACCGGACGCCTAGACAAATCAAACAGGTTAGGTCAGGTCACCGGACACATAGCCAAAATGCGCAGTGTCGTATTTTTTCTGTGACTTAGCGGAAGCTTCCGAGCACGAAAATAAAAGCGCCCTCTGGTATCATAATGAGAAATGTACATTATGGTAACCTCATTATGCTTAGTGCTATGCTGCATTCTGCATTGTGACAAGTGAGATTGTGTTTGTTTAAAACTTTGTTAGCTATTCAAGCACTTTCAACCTGTCCAGGAGCCACTTCTGTCCATATCATCAGCATATAGACAACATAAACACATGGGGAAGGTTTGTCTAGGTTAACCACAAGCTAATACACCGAGTGATGAATGTCACATTGCAGAATGACCGAAAGCAAGATAATGTCATAGAATAATGAAGAAGTAACCATGATATTAAAATGAAACAATTAAGCATGTATGAATGTCAGAAAGGAACACGTAAACATAAGATGCACAAATGATCTTGTAACAAAACTAACAATGCAAAATGGGATGTCCGAAGGAAGCATGTGAACAGGAGAATAACGAATGCATATATCATGTATATGTAAATCGCAAGATTGGATATACGAAAGCACAATGCAGTTTTTGTCCTAATTCTGTTCCATAGTAAACGTCACAGGTAGCAATAACGTACCTTGGATACAGTATGGATCCATGAGCCATATACATGTACACTTAAATATATTTCAATTGTAATGTTTTAAAAAAAGCCAAAAAGTCATTTTGAAAATTTTTGCCCCTGCGACAATGAGCCATTAGAAAGGTGTTTATGATGTTTTGACATGTTCATTGTTTCCAGGTCCGTATTTTCCCCCCAAAAAATAATGTTTTTTTTTTTTTTAAATGGTTGGCCGTCTTTTGGGCAAGTGAATACTCTTTCAGAAGAATCTTACTTCAAAGCCCAGTTGCAAACCGTTTACGCACAATGACCGAACAACGACGTAAAAACTGTAGTTTTTTTATATATCCGAATAAATCTCACACATTTTTATCACCAAAGACTTCCCCCCTAAAAGGCATAGGCCCTACAAACACTAAAACAAAAAATGGCGCGAATAAAATGGTATAATGGCGGATACAAATAGTCCTCAGTTTTTAGCTCTGTAGAGCTATTTTCCTTATTTTCTTTGCATTTTTTTTTTGCTAAAATCACATGACAGATCTATGCTTGACATGTAGGTAGCATTTTCATAATGAAATAACAACATGGCAGTATTTTTCATGAAAACTTAGATCATACACCACCACTATAATTTTGGGTCTCATTTTTTAGCTGATTTTGCAGTTTGTGCACGTGTTTGACTGAAAACATTTTTCTTGCATCAAACATGACCTCCACTTTTCTTTTGATTTTTATTTAGCACTGACAATATTCTTCAAGAACATGTAAGTTACAGACATTTAAAATGGGTCCTGATGTGGGGAAATATGTCAATTTTATATAGAATAAAGAAGAACAGCTATTTAGTGTGTTATAACCTAAAACACACCAAGCACACCGTCATTTGTTTTGTTCTGTTTTTCATTTCGCTTTTTAGTGTGAAAGGGTGAGCTTTTGTGATCGCCCTTCGTCCGTCGTCCCGTCCGTCCGTTCACAATTTCTTGTGAAGACGATAGATACCACATTTTGCAATTGATTTTAATCAAACTTGCATACAACTTGTATTGGCATAATATATATCGGTTTCTTTCGAAAACTGGCCAGATCCCATCCTGAATTCCAAAGTTATGGCCCCTTAAAAGGCCAAGATTGAACACGGTAGAGACCACATTTTAAAGTTAATTTTAATCAAACTTGAACACGACTTGTAGTGGCAGAATATCTCGGTTCCTTTCAAATACTAGCGAGATCCCATCAGGGGTTATAGAATTATGGCCCCTTAAAGGGCCAAAATTTGCTATTTTAGCTTTTGCAGCCATATAGAAACTTCATTTGATACAAATTTGCGAGATATGTTTAACAATAAAAGATCTTAGATCCCATGATGAATCCATCAGATCCAATCATAGGTTCCGGAGTTACGATCCCTTATTGACCCCTGAAAGAGTCAAAATTTGTTAATTATTACCTTGTGAACATGGTAGAAGTGACATTTTACACTTGCTTTTAACCGCACTTACAAACAACTGAAGTCACAATAAAATCTTGGTTCCTGTCGAAAACCGGCTAGATTCCATCATGGGTTCTAGAATCACTGCCCCTGAAATGGGCAAAATTTTCCGAACGGAGGCTATTTTGGCCCTTTCAGCCATATTGAGGTTTCATCTATGTTTTGATTCGATACAAACTTGCACAGATGTTTATCTTGATGATTTCTAGGTGGAATATATGGGCTCAAAAAACTAGGTCACCAGGTCAAATCAAAGGAAAAGCTTGTTAACACCCTAGTGGCCGCATAATGACATTTATGATCCTATCTTCATGAAACTTAATCAGAATGTTATCTTATGATTCCTAATCCAAGTTCGAAACTGGGTCATATGCAGTGGGGTCAAAAACTAGGCCACCGACTCAAATCAAAAGAAAAGCTTGTTAACACTTCTAAGAGGCCACATTTAGGCGTAAAAAAATATTTGTTTCCGGTATCCCGACCTGCCCTAAATTTTTGGCCCGACCCTAATTGTTTTTATGGCCTTGGAGAATAGGCCCCTATTTTTTTCAACTTTTCAACAAGAAGTTGTAAAACTGTACTTTTTATTCTTTAAACATGGCCAGTGATGTTAGAAATCAACTTACTGATGCTCCAAATGCATAACCCTCTTATTTGTATGAATTCATTTTATTGACTCAAAAATAATTTCCGAAAAGTCTCCCTTTAATAATAAAAAAAAATCAAAAAAAAAAAAAAAGTCTGACCTACCTACCCTATTTTTTTTTTAACATGTTACCGGAAACAAAGGTTTTTTAGGCCTTATGATCCTATCTTCATGAAACTTGGTAAGAATGTTTATTTTGATGATTCATACAATAGGGTTATTATAACAGTAGATTGATCTGGGATGCAGTATTCGGCTCGAGTGGATTTTGCCAGATCGGATCTCACGAGGCGCGCAAGCGCCGAGTGTGATGCGACCTCGCAAAATCCACGAGAGCCGAATACTAAGTCCCAGATCTAGCTACTGTTATAATGACCCTTTTATTATATATCTTTACCATTTTGATTCTTGTTTTGTATTTGAACGAAATCTTTCATGTTTATCGATATTAAATGGAACTTAGTGAAGTTTTTATGTGCGCTATTTATAGAAATGTGTTGGGTCATGCATATTTATGAAAATAGACCGGCAGCATACAATACGGAAGGTACAATACGGAATTTAAAAAGTACAATACCGAATTTTGGTCTGTCTGTTCATATTTAATTGTGGAATACAAGCCGATTTTTTTACAGAATTTGTAAGGTAGATCTATATAATAAAGATCTAGATCTACCAAGTTGGAAACTGGATCATGTATGCAGTAAGGTAAAATACTAAGGTCACCACTCAATTCAAAGGAAAAGCTTGTAAACATTCTTGATGCCACATTTATGGTCCTATCGTCATGAAACTTGATCAGAATGTCTATCTTAGTGATTCCTATGCCACGTTTGAAAAATAACTAGATCTAGGTCATGTGAGGGTCTGAGGGAGCTGGCTATTAAAGCATGACTGTTAAATGTGTTTCATTTTGTTCTTGTATTGTCATTTTATTGTATGTCTTGGCCATATTCTCTTTACAGAACAAGCTAAAATTTTAGTGCATACTTGCATCACCATTATGAATGAAGATTTGAAATGTAGTGACCTTTCCATGTCTGATGAGTAAACGTGGGGTGATCCATTAATATTTATCGGCTGTTATGTTTACCGTTAAAAATTTATGTGATTCGTTTTAAAGATGTTCTTTCGAATATTTAAAGATAAAAAGTTATATTTTTGTAGTTAATATTTATATTTGATATCATGTTTGTATTCTGGAATGGAAACTAATTTCTTATTGTAGTAAAATCATAGGTAGTTTCATCAATTATCGAGTCCATGGAACAGCGTAACTTCAGTTTCTAGTCACCCCGAACATTGGCGCCAGTCGTTTCATTGGACGCAGTACTTCCTAACAACACGAAACTGTCATAGTACGAGCTCTGCTGAAGTGTTTTCACCTGTGCATGGTCAAGTTATAAACGTTGGGTGATAATACAAAACAGACATTTGTCAGTAACACAAGACAAAATATTTGAAAATGAAGGAATTTAATAAAAATTACGGATTATTAATTCTATTGTTGATATTTGGATGTGTGCGTTTTTTGAGAGGTGAGTTAGACACGTTTTTTAAAGTAGTTTTTAGTCTTTTCTACTTTTCAGTCTGTTGAAGGCTAACTGGCTATGTCAGTTTGCTGTCGGTCGTTCATATTAGAAGTGATTAATGTTTTGATGTTCGACATAATAATGTATCGGCTTATATACAGTATATATTGTCTTTTAGAACTTGTTTGATTTACGGATTCGAATACCGGCATTTTCAAGTTTATCTGCTAAAGCCTAAACACGCTGGATAGTTGTTCAGTATTAAGCAGTCAGTAGATCTACTTACTAATAGAAATCTAATAATTCTTAAGTACTTTGTGAATGTTACATATGGAAACGTGTACACTTACTTAGTAGCCAAAATGTTATTAAAAATGAAAATTCAAAGGTACCAGTAAAGCTTTGACTGACTTCCGATTTTTGTATAGTCCATTTCTTTTTTTATTAACAGCTGATGATGTGAATGAAGTAACTTGTGAATCTACTCATTGGCAATGTTTAAAGAGTGGAAAATGCATTCCGCTTAGCTGGAAATGTGATTCAGAAAGATCCGACTGTGGGCCTGATGACGACTCCGATGAACAAAACTGTCGTAAGTAACGGCTTATCAGCTCTACAACTCTACAGTAACCATAACATAGATCTAGTCATAAAATATTTTATGTGATACCATAAGAAGCTTTTTTAATATTTACTAGATCTAACATAATTAATAGTTTTAGTAGTGAATTTATTATGTCGCATCAGAAGTTAATTATTGCCCGCTTATTATTGTTTCTTTTTTTAAAAAAACGTGCAAACGGGGGTGTGGCACATCTCTAATTAATTGAAATAGGCTATAGATACCGATGTGTATTAAAAAAATGGGTCATACCCTGTCTGGTATTTGATTGGCTGATACTAGATGGTCTGACTTTTAAGCCAATCGAAAGCGAGGGTGTGTAATCATGCGAGTGTTTACCTGAATCAATATAGTAACGCAAATATTTGAAAAAAGAAAGTGCAGCTTAGTTTGAAATAAGAAGAAAGAAAAATAAAAAGAATAGGCATGCCAAAGAATAGGCATGCATACTTTTCTTTGGTTTCATGCAAGATACACTATTTGATCACTGCTCACAATTTGTGACAAACTGAATAACCAAACAGCTAGATGGCCTGGAACAAAGTGTAGACATTACAGTTTACACCCTGGTCCAAGTTTTTGGACAATGTTTTACCATACAGCAGAAGATATGCCAAGAATTCCATTGAACTGCTTCATTTTTTTTTTTTTGATTTAATGTAAGAAATATAGTGAAACTTCTTATAAGTTAGCAGGGGTTATGGCCAATTTCAATTTTGTCCAGTAAAATATTAATAAAGTAATTATATATTATTGTTTAGCATTAGCTGGTATGTATTCATTTTAGCTAGTGAACAAAAAGGGCACTAGCATCTTTTAGCTAGTAGAAAATGTTGCTAAATTTGACCCCTGCCAAGATGGGTATTTGTTGAGAATAACAAGTCAAATCCCGCAAATTATATCAATAATGTGTTGATCAATGAAATGGTTATTATTTTTATAGCTCTTTGTATAAAACAAGCAATTTATTAATTTTAATTATTATTTCAAAATAATACCTATGAATCATTAACGCTTATTTAAACAGTGTTTTTCTAAAAGTTTTGAATATCACTACGGCGCTATTAAAATCATGTCATTTAAAATGGTTATTTATTTTAAAAAGATACTTGAATATGAAAATCGTTAGCATTTTAAAACTTTTAGAATTATTAAATTCCATAAATGAGTGAAGAAATTATTAAAAATTAAAAATTCAGATCCCGTACACAAACGATGTAAAAACATTTGTTTTGCCCACCACAAGATAAACAGGTGTTAATGCGTGACATCACTGCGATCACTCCTATATGGCTATCATTACAGAAGTTGTCAGATACAGACTAATAATAAATCATAAATGAGACCAAGACTTAGTATATAGATTAAATTGGTGATATGGCAGTACATATAAAAAGACAGTGAAATTGTTGAATTACTCTACGTAGTCTGTTAAGTGGTGATATGGCAGTACATATAAAAAGACGCCAGTGGAATTGTCAGATTACTCTACATAGTCTGTTAAGTGTTATAAAACAGCTATTTATGTTATTCTTTTTTTTTATCTCTGAGGTCCATTACATATACTAAACCTAATGTTCATTATAGCTCCAAAGACCTGTGCAGATGAAGAATTCAGTTGTCCTAGCACTGGCCAGTGTGTGCCTAAAAGATGGGTATGCGATGATGATGCTGATTGTGACAATGGAGAAGATGAAGCCAATTGTGGTAAGTGGAATATTGATTTTAATAGTTTGTTGTGAAAAATATTTCAAATTTCATGAATTTATGCAAAATCTATTATACTTGAGAACACTGTTAAGTTGAAAAAAAGTTATGTTACTGAAAAATCATTATTGATGATTAACTTGGTAACAGTACTTCAGAAATCCATCTTGTATGAAGTAGTATAAAATTAGCAGTGATAAAAATTAACAGAAACTAGTTAATCGGGTGTAGTGGAACTATATGCTTAAAACTGGCCATTTACCTTTGTAGAAGACAAGGAGAAAGGACACTGTGGAGTTGATGAGTTCAGCTGTGACAATGGCCACTGTTTAAGCATGCAATGGAGATGTGATGGAGTGGAAGATTGTGATAATGGACTTGATGAAATGAACTGCAGTAAGACTTCATTTTAAACTTTATAATTTTCTTTAGTTGAATATCTCAATAAAAAGTTTTAAACTTTTCTTTCATTTTGATTAATCTCTAGGCATACTGCAAGATGGTCCCTGATTATCTGAACATTATCTCACAAAATGTGCTATGTGCTGTATAGGGTTGATATAATTCATAACCTCTGAATAGTTTAGTGCTTTTTTGAGACCTCAATTTTGAGTTGCCAGCAGGTTAACCAGTCCGAGGAAGAAGGAATCATTCCAATTTCAGTAGAATTTTAGTACAACCTCTGTTGCTAAGTGGTTAATGTGACTGACTCCAAATCACTTGCCCCTCACAAATGTACGTGTTTGAAACGCTAGTTTTGGGTGAAATATTCTTTATTTGAGGAAGTCATCAGACCTACTCATGGAAGATCAGTGGTTCTACCCAGGTGCCCACTCATGCTTAAAAGAATGCCATGAGAGGCACATTGATGTCTTCTTCAGCCATAAAAAGGTGGAAAAATCACCATATAGTGCGCGTGTGAGTCTAAACACAAGAAAATAAATAAATGAATTGTTTCGTTATTTTCTGAACTTTAGTGGTAATGTTATACACATACTGTTTCAGCTGCAACTTGCGATGTTGGCATGTTCAAGTGCCATGATGGAAATTGTATTTCTGACTCGTGGCTTTGTGATGGAGATTCTGATTGTTTAGACGGGTCTGATGAAATTGAATGCGGAGGTTTGTTAATTTACTGTAAGATTATCTTTGAATGTTTGGAGATTAGTTTACTCTCTTGAAGTAATACACTGAGACTATTGCTTGTTTTTTCGAAAATCAGATTTTTATATATTTTGCATATTTCAGTGGGCATAAAGTTTTCCATTTTTACAGGTGTGTGTTGCATTACATTAATCAAAGCTTTTACTTGCAAGAACTTCATTTACACATTTTCACCAGTTAAGGATAACATGGTGTAATAGGCCTCAATTTCACCAAAGGCGTACATACAACTTGATAATGTAAGCTTTAAAAATGTCAAACGATAGAAATAAGGTGCATATTGACAAGTTATATCATGCCAGAGAGTTCTCAAAAATTTCCTTTAGATTACCTCCCCTGATAATTTTAATTTTTCATAAGTTATCTCCCCTGAAAATGAGAAAATAATGATTTTCTCCTTTCCCCTACGGGGAATTTTAAATTTCTTTTGATGTTTGTATCAGAATCATATAATGCAGCTTTCTACCGCAAAATTTTCTCATAACTCAAGTTAGATTCTCATAAAGAAATTATGTATTTCCCATAGGCATCAATGTTAACTTCAATACCAATTATCTCCCCAAAAAATGAAAAATCTCTCGGTGAAAAGTTTTTAATTTTGAATGTCTTTAAAGTGACCAAATTTCATTTAAATATTACCATCCAGTTACAAGATCTGAAATATGGCTATTACATCATGTTATCCTTAACTTTATATAATGTACTTACAGAAAAAACATGTTCTGATGGGGAATTCAAATGTGACGATAAACTAAGATGTATTGACATCAAATGGAAGTGTGATGGCGATTTTGACTGCTCAGATCACAGTGATGAAACTAACAATTGCACTTACACTAACCACGAAGAACCAGAGATCTGTTCGCCATCAACAGAGTTCAAGTGTGTCACATCTGGAGAATGTATCCACAAGTCGTGGCAGTGTGATGGTGATCCAGACTGTACTGATAGCTCTGATGAAAATAATGATTGTAAGTAAAGTTAGTGATACACTTTCCACACAGTTTTCTTAACTGAAACGAAATGAAAAATGTACTGTTTAGTGGAATAGAAGTGAATTAAAGTTAACTTTTAAGTGCAGTTTTTACTGAAGATTTTGAAGTTGTATAAAAATGTATTTAGAATACTTCTGTTGGACATTTCAGGTGATTACACATGTAGGGTTGACCAATTTATGTGTGAAAATCATGTGTGTATATCTAATACATTGAAATGTGATGGAAATGCTGACTGCGAGGATAGATCTGATGAAAAAAATTGTGGTAAGTATTTTTTTTAGCTCACCTGAGCACGAAGTGCTCAAAGGTGAGCTTTAGTGATCACCCTGTGTCCGGCATCTGTCGTCGTCCGTCCGTCCGTCGTCAACAATTTGACTGTTAACACTCTAGAGGTCACATTTTTGGCCCAATCTTAATGAAACTTGGTCAGAATGTTACCCTCCATAAAATCTTGGACGAGTTCGATATTGGGTCATCTGGGGTCAAAAACTAGGTCACCAGGTCAAATCAAAGGAAAAGCTTGTTAACACTCTAGAGGTCACAATTTTGACCCAATCTTAATGAAACTTGGTCAGAATGTTACCCTCCATAAAGTATTGGACGAGTTTGATATTGGATCATCTGGGGTCAAAAACTAGGTCACCAGGTCAAATCAAAGGAAAAGCTTGTTAACACTGTAGAGGTCACATTTTTGGCCCAATCTTAATGAAACTTAGTCAGAATGTTACCCTTAATAAATTCTTGGATGAGTTCGATATTGGGTCACCTGGGGTCAAAAACTAGGTCAACAGGTCAAATCAAAGGAAAAGCTTGTTAACACTCTAGAGGTCACAATTTTGGCCCAATCTTAATGAAACCATGTCAGAATGTTATCCTTAAAAAAGTCTTGGACGAGTTTGATATTGGGTCATCTTGGGTCAAAAACTAGGTCACCAGGTCAAATCAAAGGAAAAGCTTATTAACACTGTAGAGGCCGCATTTATGACTATATCTTCATGAAACTTGGTCAGAATGTTAATATTGATGATCTTAAGGTCCAGTTTGAATCTGGGTCATGTAGGATTAAAAACTAGGTCACCTGGTCAAATCAAAGGAAAAGCTAGTTAACACTGTAGAGGCCACATTTATGACCATATCTTAATGAAACTTGGTCAGAATGTTTATCTTGATGCTCTTAAGGTCAAGTTTAAATCGGGGTCAGCTGGGGTCAAAAACTAGGGCACTAGGTTAAATCAAAGGAAAAGCTTGTTAACACTCTAGAGGCCACATTTATGACTATATCTTCATGAAACTGAGTCAGAATATTAAACTTGATGATCTTTAGGTCAAGTTTGAATCTGGGTCATGTTTGGTCAAGAATTAGGTCATGGGGGCAAATCAAAGGAAAAGCATGTTAACACTCTAGAGGCCACATTTTTGACTTTATCTTCATGAAACTTAGAATGTTAAACTTGATGATCTTTAGGTCAGGTTCGAATCTGGGTCATGTTGGGTCAAAAACTAGGTCATGGGGTCAAATCAAAAGAAAAGCTAGTTAACACTGTAGAGGCCACATTTATGAACATATCTTGATGAAACTTGGTCAGAATGTTAATCTTGATGATCTTTAGGTCAGTAGGTCAGGTGAGCGATACAGGGCCTTCATGGCCCTCTTGTTTTAAAACATCAACAGCTTAAAAGCTGTGTGCAAACCCATGCCAAAGTCTTCTTTGCAGCATGTTAGATGTACTGTTTATAACCTGGAAGCAGTACATTTCATTTGACCAAACATGTCATACTTTCTTCATTAAATGCATATTCAACATGGTGAAATTATGTAATGTACAATGTGATTATATTTTATTTTTACAGTCAGTAACAAAACATGTGATGAACTGGGCGAATTTGATTGCTATGGTGATAGTTCCTTTTGTATAGCCATTGAAAAAGTATGTGATGGTAAAAATGACTGTCAGCGCAGAGAAGATGAGGACAGTGCTCTCTGTAAACGTAAGTTTTTCTTTAGATATTGGACTTTGTGTGCTGGGTTTTAGCGTTTTCCACATTAGATTTGATATGTAATACCCATCTACATCTACTTAATTGCTTTTTCATGGTCTTGTTTTTCCTGGTAAAATACTGGAACAGTGTAAGAAAACCACATTTCATGGGTAGGGTTTTATGACAACTATTGGCTGCAGTTTTCTTTAACAAGCTTTTTCTTTTCCCATAGTTAACAACCAACAAATTTTCCATTGTCATTTTAGGTTTCATAATAATTAACATTATCATCATGGGTATCCTGATATTTTCACAATTTCACCTAGTTTCATTTTATTTCTAGCCAAGAAGGATAAACCTGGTATGATTCTGCCTATACAAGTGTCATTCCCCTTTAGTATTACTGTGTTTCCTAATTTCTTCGCATGCTTCAATTCTCTATGTGTT
The DNA here is from genome assembly GCF_021730395.1 of Mercenaria mercenaria. Lineage (NCBI taxonomy): Eukaryota > Metazoa > Mollusca > Bivalvia > Venerida > Veneridae > Mercenaria > Mercenaria mercenaria. The sequence continues at coordinate 33,637,863 of NC_069363.1, forward strand.
GAGTACAAACATTTTCAACTCTTTTCTTACCATTTTGTTGTACCCTCATGTGACTGTGTGAATATGTTAGTTATTGTTGTTTGTCCGAATGAAGCTTTTTAAAAAGCATGATATATAATATGTATTCTTCTAAAATGGTATGGTTCAAAAGCCGTGATTATGCTTTTATAATGTATCAGGCTCTCAAAAATTTACCTTGTAATACGTTTTCTTTAAACGTGTAGGTTCATAATACTATTTTCATAAATTTTTATAGTTTTAATTAGCATGGCCTGGTATATTCTATATATTATGGAAAAAGAAAGAACAAATTGACAAATTGAAGATTGATTTGGGTGGAAAATGTTTGTACTGTATTCATTGCCATTAACTCTGCCGGTTAAATAGATAATTGTAGACATTTATATAGTGCACTTTTAATATGGAAGTCTTTGGGTAAAATGGATTGTTTTTTTGAAAATTGCTATTTTAAAGTCAGGCTGTTTGCTTTCAATAGTTAGCATTTAGAAATATGTTGCTTTTATAATGCATTGATTTTTTAAAGAACTTTTGTTTTATATTCAGTGCTAGAAAACAGAATGAATTGGATTTTTTTTCTGTTTGCATGAAGGCATTGTTTGCAAGTCTTGCCTTCAATTATTTAGCTTTCGTGATGAATAAGTAGACAACTTCTATAAAGAGAAGCCATTTTTGATGGAAAAGAAGAGCTTTTAAGAACTTTCACAGAAACTATAAACAGTTTTGTTACTGTGAACATGAAACATTTTCATTCATTGGAATCACATCCCATAATGTAAGATAAAATCTCCTGACAGGAATAACTAACAAACCAGAAAATCTTAACATACATATCATGTATCATATGAAAATGCCACTATTTAAAGAAATAACACTTAATATGGTGAGGATATTGTAAGATTTAAAGGAAAGAAAAGAACCATAAGGATACGAAGTCTTTATAAGAAGTTAGAACAGAGATAGAATTGTTTTGTCAGAAATTCCTATCTGGAGAAATTAAAGAGAGAATGTTGAGTTGGAAGACTATGTTTCTTCTAACTTGCATATATAGACAGAACTGTGCATTCATGACTGGATGTAATTATAACAACATAATTGTACATATGACAGTTTTTTCCCTGAAACACTTCCTTGAATGATGATGAGACAGATATCTTCAAAAAACCTAATCATACATTAAATTGCAGCAGGCTGGTGAAGCATGTACATAAGTGACTTTTAACATTTGAAAGTTAGTAAATATTGGATTTAAAAAGATCTAAATTGGAAAACTATTTAGTAAGAGTTATCTGATAGAAACTTCTTTTTCTTAAATTTCCAGTAAGGAAGGTTTTGAAGTATTGCTTTGTATGAGATTGATCAGAGTGTTGGTCTTTAATTTCAGACCGTGATCCATGCTTGCATCACAAATGTGGTAACCATTCTCACTGTGTAAACAAGGCATATTCCGACAGCACACTTGTAGCTAAATGTGAGTGCAACAGTGGATACCGATGGGTAGAGGAGGAGAAATTGTGTAAAGACATTGACGAGTGTGAACAGCCAGGTCTCTGCTCTCAGATCTGTATCAATACTAGAGGTGGCTATAAATGCGAGTGTTATCCCGGCTATACCATTGAGAAGCATTATTTCTGCCGAGCTAATGGCGAAAAGGCATGGTTGTACTACACTAATCGTAGGGATATTCGTAGACTGAGGACTGACTCTAGATACATGGAAATTATTGTTGAGGAAACAACTAACAGCATTGCTTTAGATATAGATTATGAAGATGGTCTGATGTTTTGGACAGATGGTGGCACTGAAAAAATTATGAGGTAAATTTTTCTCTCTCTGACTGCTTTTTTGCAATATTAAAACACTTAAATTGGAGGAACTTCCTGAATGGTTAGTCTGTTGGGCTTCTTTTAAGTTTTTAATCAGAATGTTTCTCTTATCAATGAATTTTTTATTTCTCTTTTAATATATTAATTACTTTGAAATCTGAAACTGGGTAAAAGTACTGTTTAAATGAATGAGCATGTTTGGTAATGACAGTTGTCCTTTAGATAATGGAATACTGAGATTGAACAAACTATTTGAAGTGAAGTAATATGTTGCCTTTGTAGAGAACATGTACATTTTTTGAAAATTTTATGTTGATTTCTGGTATTAATAACTGCTATTTACCTGAACAGAGCCAAGGTTGGTGGTGATGCGGTTCTTGCTAATGATATTCAAACGTTGATCAGTAATGAAAAGGGAGATGCCTTTTCCCCAGATGGACTTGCTGTTGACTGGCTGTACAAACACTTCTACTGGACTGACACTGGGTCTGATACCATCAGGGTGGCAAATTATGCTGGAGACAAGTCCAAGACACTCGTCTCAACTGGTCTTGATGATCCAAGAGCTATCTGTGTTGACCCAGAAAATGGGTAAGTTCAAAATTTATATATTCTTTATTAAAAAGTTGTTGGTCCATTGCCTTTATATATAGAATAATGTATAGAATAGTATAGAAAAGAGACAAAGCTGAGTTTTGATTAAAGTTTACCTGTTTTTATGAGCAGTTCAGATGTTTGAAATAAATGAAAATAATAGATTATTGCTTTTAATGGCCAAGTGTTTCAATAGTTGTTATGATCTTGCTTTACAGATATATGTACTGGACAGACTGGGGTCAGAACCCAAAGATTGAGAGATGTGGAATGAATGGTGAGAACAGAGAAACAATTGTGAATGGTGGTGATGATTTGCAATGGCCTAATGGTCTCACTATTGGTAAGTATTATTACACCGTCTTTTAAATCAGTTTTTTAATATAAAACTAGCAAAAACTGTGTTTTGACTTACAAGATCAGTGTGTTATATCAGAAATTGATTGGTTGTTGGTGCTATAGAAGTATTTTTATTTTTACTGTTTATATACTGTAATTAGTATAATGATATTGGCATTGAAGCAAACAGAATATTGAACAAAGTAAGAAACTGATATGTTCTTTTCTGTTTTAGATTATATTGGAAAGCGAATTTATTGGATTGATTCCAAACTGCACAAGATTGGTACTGCTAACTTTGATGGAAGTGGCAAGGGACATGTTCTTGTTGATGCGACAGAGATCAGTCGTCCATTCTCCATCTCCGTATTTGAAGATTCTCTTTACTGGACAGACTGGCACACAAACTCCATCCGTTCAATCCATAAGATTACTGGTAGAAATGCAAAGACATTGTCCCTTGGTTCTTACTCTGTGATGGATATAAAAGTCTACCATGAATTGAGGCAAATAAGAGGTAAAAAGAATTTGGAACACAAATAAATTTGCATTATTTAAAGCTTAAATGACAATGTATGCAGAATTAAATTGAAACAAATTTTGACTGAAGAAAAATTGGGGAAACAAATTTTCTCACTGAAATGATAAACAGTTTTTGTTGCTTCCTTCATTTGCTTGATATTTTATTTCTACTTTATCTTTTCATGTTAAGACTTCAAAGAAAAAGCCAAGGACTTGTGCAGAAATGCCCAGTGTGAATACATGTGCCTGCCAGCAGCCAAGATGAGCAGTAATGCCACAGTATCATGTGTTTGTGCTGACAACCAACAGTTGAAAAGTGATAAAAGATCTTGTATGGCTGGCCCAGCAACTCCTGCACACACTCCAAAACCCACAACCCAGGCACCAATCACCCAAAAAACAGGAGAAACCACACAAAAAGGAAGTGGAACAACTCCAAAACCTGTACAAACTACCAAAGGTGAGTCGGAGATTGCTTTTGGCTGTACATAGAATTTTACAGGGCCTGCCGCGGAGTTTGAATTCTTTCAAAAATTGGGGTAATACATTTTTAATAGGTGAAATGTACATACTGCTTAAAAATTTGCTTACCACTCATTTCTAGTTCTTACTCATTGATGTAACAAAGTTTGTAAAACAGTCTTAAGTTTTTCTAAATTAAGCTTTTCTTTTGAACTAACATATAATGCATATTTTGCAGGATCAGGGTACACAGTTGTTCCAGAAGGAACCAGTACAGTTGGTACACCAGGTAAACAAGAAGGAAATGGCGTTGGAGGAATTGCTGCCATTACTGCTGCCATCGTTGTTGTATTGCTCATTGTTGTATTTGCTGTAAGTTTATATATATATCACTTATATTATTGTTGAGTTTTGAGACAAAAATATTTTAAAATTGAATGTGAATGATTTATAAAAATTTCTTCATAAGTGAGAAATATATTGTATTTACGTTTGCTTCCTAAACCTTGTTACTTAAACAACAAAGTCTGATGCCCATTTTGAGAAGGTTAATCTTTTAATGATTTTGAAGTGTATCTGGTTGTGGTGCTTATGTAGACAAACTATTAGATGTATTTGCTGTATTTTCAGGTTGGATGTTTCAACTTTAGAAGGTACAACTCTAGAAATAAGAAGAGTATGAACTTTGATAATCCTGTAAACGGAAAACTACAACAACAGACGATCATTGTACGATCAGAAGTGATGAACCAGTAAGTAGCCAAACTGTCATTACTTCATTTTCAGAACTATCTAGAAAAAGTGTTGTCCTTTACATGGTTAGAAACTTAGAATATAGTTTCTTCCAGTATGTCGAAGTAAAATGTTTTAAATGTGATAAAAAGGTTTGGGATTGGAAAATGAAACCTTGCAAGTTTGTGAAAAATAAAGCTATTTTTCTTTTCTCTTTTTCAGCAAATGGAGCCGTTAACCTCGCACGAATGTGTTTGATATGAAAGAGACGTTAGGATAAAAACATTTTAATATAATTGAAAAGATTTTCCATAGAAGTGACGAGAAGAATTTTTTAATACAAGATCTGAACATCGGTCATCGTAACAGCTGGTATATACATCAATCTCAATCACGACTCTAGGGAAACCCTGATAGGAGTAACCAACAATTTTTCAGTCTTGTGAACTAGGATCACCCAAATTTAGAGAGATATTTTAGGAGTTAATTTATTTATGCATCAGATGCAGTAAGAGGTAGCCATATTACTAGGAACAGTGGGGGAAAATTTCTCTTGAAGGTTAGTTTAGACTACTGAGTATGCGCCTTTCCAGCACAACAAATTTAAAGGATGGCATAGTCTAAACAAGCTGTCTCGAAGAATGTTGTACTCCGAGGAGAATAGAGTCCAAAAAAAGGAACAAACCTCAATTATGAGATAATGATCAAATCATTATACACACCAGCATAGTTCTATCACAAATCTATGTTCAACATATCAGCATTGCATGATGTTTTAAAGTAGTTATTGTGGTTGATAATCTGTTCTCAATGCTCACATTCCTTATTGCAAAGTGTTTCCCTGTGCCAAGAGATGTATTTCTTTTCATTCATATCTTATGTGATAAAATTATATTCCATGTGTGTAAAGGACATGTACTGAGAAAACTTTACAGGTAAAAGTGTGTTTTCAAGGTACTTCGGAGTTCTTTGTAGACTAGAATCAGAATTTCTGTGCAATCATGTTATTTTTTTTGTACAGCACTTGTTGCTCAGCAAAAATTTGCTTATGGTAAACTTTCTTGGCAGGCCTCCTAGATTTCATAATTTCCTTAAATTGTTACATAATGAGTCATTTGTTCATGCATATGTCCTTGGTATGCTTGATAGCTATTGTTATTTTAGTTTGTGATGTGTTCACTAATTATGTTTTCATAAACAGCTACACAAAAATGCTAGACTTCTAGTATGCAACTGTTTTGGCATAGTTTCTGCAAATCACATACTTAGAAAATGCTGTATTGTCAATAGTGTGCCCGTTAGCTTAAGGCTGCACTTTAATATTACATATTAAGAAGCTTAATGCTTTTTTTGGGGAGACCATTTCATTATGATGTTATTTTTTTCAAATTGGGACCCTCTAGGAGGCCAGGTCCTATTAGATTTACTTTTTACTGGGATACAACTTGTGCTATATGTATGTTGTTATATGGAATGATTTTATTACCATTCCTAGTTGTTATTCCTGAGGGAACTAAAATTGTGTAAATGCTGTTTTGAAAGTTGTTTTACTTTTTTTTCCTGAATTTACTGGTATTGTTTTATATTTAGCAGTAATCTTGCCTATACTTCACTTACAGAAATAATATAAAACCGAAAATCTTACAAAATAAGAACAAACCAGAAATCATAATGTTTTCTATTAGGGAAGGGCAATTCCTAGTGCGAGTGATGTGAAATTGTTGACCCCCAAACAGGTGCTTTCTAATTTAACATTGTATTTTAAGCTAACATTTAAATGTCTTTCATTCCATCATTAGCATATTAAACGTGAAGTGTTCGTTTTGTGTTTAGCTTACTTGTAAACATTACCATGTTTTCATCGGCAGATGTTTTTTTCTCAAACTTCCAAATTTTGCGAAAGAAAGCCTTATATCATTATACAGTGTATATAATTGTTTTGGCTACTATGAATTACTTTGAATGTGAAATTGTCAAGTTTCTGAAACTTTTTTGAAGGAGTCTCTCTACTATACTGTAAGTTTGTTAGAGCATCGACATGGAACTGATAATAATTTACACGCATATTCATCATTGCTATAGTGAAGCATAATATATTTATCGTTTTATGATGTTACTTGGGTAAAATAAACCCACTTGGTGGTTTTATCCACTAGTGCTCGAAACACAGTGCTACTGTTATTATCAACGGCATATACGTTTTATTATTGAACAGTCCATCCTTGTGTTGTATAATGTTAAGAAAGTCGAGACATTGCTAAGTCAAATCCATAAAAAAGTGCGACATCTGTTTAGGCCACAATATATCAAGTTACTGCTAGTTTATCATTTTTTATATATTGTCCTTATAGTTTCTTGATTATGAGTCTCCTGGGTTTATATTAACACTGTACTTGCATTGTTAAGGAGATAACTTGACGTTGTCATTTATCATTTTCAAGCAAGACACCTTAAAAATATGTTAATTAGGACTTGGGCTGGCCATTTCAGAACTACAGCCATACATGTTTGATGTCAAAATTGCATATTTTTCTTATGTACTGTTGCGAATGGAGGAAATGAATCCTTGGTTCTTTCAGGCTTTAGAATTTCTTTGTCAAAAATGGTTTTTATTCGAAAGGAAAGTATTTCAGACTGAAGTAAAGTTTATTCAAGTCCATTTGCGTCATACTACAGGATATTTATGATAATCTAGCAGTTAAGTGATGCAGGATATTGTTCAAATTCATATTCGTCTACATATACAACGTATTGTGAGATTAGTTGTAAATAGTAGTGTACATTTTGTAAATATTTTCTTACCTTTATTGATAGACATAAGTATTGTCTGTAGACTGAAATATTTTGCTAAGGCAAAAACCTTTGTGGAATACTAAAGAAAGCATTGAAACAGCTGATTATGTAATTTATATTTTCTTTTTTTTAGTATATTAAGGTTGTGAATTTATCCCCTTATGTCACGATTTTCCTGTCCGTCACTGTTCAAATTTGTTCAAAGATCTTGTACTGCAGAAAATACTGAATTATGAAGGGATATTGACTTTATGTTTACAGCAAACAGTGAGAAAAAGCAGCTGAAATTTCCTCTTACAATTTTTAACACTATTCGAAACTTGAATCTCCACTGCTCACTATGTTGCATTTTGTTTACTTCTGTTCTGTTATCAATTTTGTTGAAAGTTTATTTATTTGAATGCGTGTTTGTAAATACATGTAAATATTGTAAATATTAACTAGCGATAACTGTGGTACTTCAGTGTAGATGTTGGTCTGTATTTAGTTCTGTATATATTATAACCCTTACCATGCTGGACACGATTGATTCCGCCTTTGCGACCAGTGTTGATAATGATCAGCCTGCACATCTGTGAAGTTCGATCATGATCTGCACTGTTTGCTATTCAGTCAGTATCTTTTTGGTAAGCACCCCTTTTAACAGTTAATGGTACAGTCCAAATTGATACTAAGTAGATGGTCTAGTTCATTTTAGAAATTTAGCAGGGTAAGGGTTAAAAGATGTAAATGCTATTTAGGTAAGTAGTTCTGATAGATTTGCAAGAGTGGTAGCTGAAATTTTTATGTGCCATTGAAAGGATGCTACCAAGCTGACATATATCAAACAATCTGCATTTATAATTCTGTATTCCTATTGTACGAAGTTGCTGTTAAAATTGTTCTTTGTTATACAATTTACACAGTTATCTCGAGATCAAAATTCATACTATATTTTTGTATACTCTGCTTACATAAAAAGTTACTAGTGTAAATTTTCCTGGTACAGTCAAACCTATATATAGCGACAATGTTTCATAGTGGTCGTTATTTACAGGTGGTCTGTAATGACATTTTCCTGGTACAGTCAAACCTATATATAGCGACAATGCTTCATAGTGGTCGTTATTTACAGGTGGTCTGTAATGACAAGTTAATGTAGACTGCAGTACACTTGAATCTGAACTGTAACCATTAGTGTTTGGAGCCAGCTATACAAAGAAATCCCTAGTAATGTATATGTACTCTGTATGTGAGGGACGCACAACTTTCTTTGGGACGAAATGATTACAGTTACAAAGTATTTATTATTGTGTAAGTGTGGTTGAATATTTGTACTTGTGCTTGATTAGTAAAAAATCTAGTGCTACGATTTGTATTTCGTATATTATGTGTCAAATTCATGAAAATGCATTTTCAAATTTAAAAATAAAAACTATGTAAAAAAAAAAAAAGTGATTTTTTTGTATTATTCTGTTTGTCAGACTGCTTGTTTGCAGTATGCAATTCGTGATGGATTATCTTTTGGAAAAAAACCAATTATAGCTCTGGAAGATAACCAGCTGAAAGGTTATATATTTTGTCCAATATCGCAAACAAAATACATTCCAGCTGGTAACATACACTGATAAATCTACGTCGTGTAAACAAAAATCAAGGTCATTGTACCACTTATATTTTAAATTGTCGTTGGCTTAATTATCTTACTGCACAGTTCTTCATTATTTTATGTCGGAAAACTGTGGCAATGCAAAATCCCAGTTACTGTTATTTCACTTAGCAACTGCTTCAGTCGCCATGCGTTCATTATTTTAGGTAGGAAAACTGGCATTGTGCACTGTAGAAAGCAAAATCCCATTAATACTGTTACTTCACTAGCCACACTGCGTTGACGAAACGTACTTGAGTCTTAAGATAAATCGTAAATTCTTTTACTAAGCATGATGTTTTTAGATAATTATAATAAAAATATCGCGAAAGGTACAGAAGCCTGAAGATACAAAAGCCATGTCTCTGAATACCCCTGCCTATGTCAGAACACTGGTGTTATAATTCTTAAAGGTGCTAGACATTCCTTCGTTTCTGTATAAAATATTATATTATTTATGGCCATAGAAAAACGTACTGAACGCCCACGGAAGTGTCGTACGATTTGCGAGACCATGTACTATATTTCAACCTGTCAGGTCGGTCTTCCTGTTAAAATCTTAATACTGAAAATAGTCTGGAGTATTTATAAAAGTTGATAGGCGAGAAAGATGGTTGACGTAATAACGTTAATGCAGGCACATGGCAACGACAACTTTTATGATGTAAACTGCGTTTGATGGGGATAAAGTAAGATTGATTTCAGGAAACAGTGGGTGGGTTCACCTGAGGCAGAGTTGATCCACCGAGCCCTAGCAAGTATATTGATACGGCTGTTGGCATTTAAAATCAAATTATAGTTTTATGCAAACAGTTTTAGGACATAAACTGACATGGTTTATTCACATGGCCTTCGAAACAAAACTGACACGGTTTATTCACATGGCCTTCAAAACAAATTCGTGAGTGGTTAATTGCACGTAGGCCCTGTTCAGAAACTTGAAGACAAAATAGTCAGCGAGTCTAACGTGTGACCCATAGCCGCTATGATTCTTTGTAAAGTGTGGTCAATGGGGACAGCAATTTTCTTAGAATGTAAATATTTGACAGCAATAACTGTTTCATTCGGTTTATAGGGGCCATTTTCAATAGACTGTCTGCGCTAAAACAATAATTGTTAAACGTCCAAGAAGTTCTCGATTTACTCAGGCGGGTACAACTATTCATAGTTATATCACACATCTAAACTAGGTTCGAGTCTAGATATTTAGACACGTTCACTTTCATTGGTCTATTGAAAGTATTTTAACAGATTTTCCTCAATGTCAAACGGAAAAGTGTAATCTAACATACTTAGATGTGTCGATATCTCTTTCCTGCATTTAAGAAAAGCTTAAATAACTAATTTGCAGCTAAAGTATAGAGGAAAGGAGATCAGTAGTAGTGCGTGTTTATATTTTTATTCTATATTTTATCTATCCAATCGTGAACGTTCATTTGCAACACGTGACCGTACGATCTATTACCTCATTGGACGCACGTGCGCACAAAATACCTATATTTTTTCCGTATTTGGACGATTCAAAACCTACGGTGAAAATGTTCCGAATGTAAATCGGGTGATTACAGAAGTATGCGCTCTATGTTCAGAGTTTGATTATGAAATCAGAAAAGGAAGAAATACAATATTCAGTGAATCATTTTTAATTCAAACTAAAATAAAATAGATATAGAATAAAAAGGTTATTAACATTGTACTGTATAATACGAGATATATTTGGACGTGTACCCAGCTGAGAAAACTATATTGGACGAGCCGCTAGTAACCTAATAATAATATCTGGATGCCCGTGCCTGGTGCAACCCGAAAGCTACTGGTTGATACTAAAAGATCAACATTGATTTAAGAGCTTAATACCCCAACATACCCCACCTTAAATATTGATGTTGACAGGACTGTGTCATCCAGTCTTGTCCAAAGTAACCCTGTCTGGAATTGTACACCAGCTTTTCCAGTCGTGCACTCTTTCGATGCTGAACACGAAATGTTGGCATTGAAACACACCATCATCATGCGATAACATTCCGCCAGTTTTCATGAATAGAAATCATGAAACTGATACCAACGTATAACATCACGACATGAATATTTCTTGTGGAACCTATATATATGCAGTACAAAATATCGTATGATCTAAGCTCTCATGTGTAACCTTGTTGATCACGGCAAATATTTGCCTTATGTTAAATGAAAATCTATTTTACATCGATTTATATACAAAACTATATCGGTTGTATAGACTAAAATGTCGTTAGCCGTCTGTAGAATACGCGTCAAAAACATAACATCGACATCCTACGAGCCTTTGCACTAGATTTAATCATTTCATTTATATATTTTGACTAACGGACATACTTGAATTAAACTTAAGTACTGTATACTCTTAAATACCGGGTACTAAAACTGGAGGTGTCGTTTTTACCTATAACATGGTGTTTTTTACCTTTAAACCAAATGCACATTTTTGTCAGGTTTTAACAATTGACTTTGTAATTAGCCGTATATCAATGTTTTGTTATTTGATAAGTAATCAGTATATTCAATACTGCATATAAATTACTACAATTTATTTTGAAAAAAACAAAACAAAACAGTTTGACCTCAATTTCCCTCACGTTTAGTAGACCTCGAGCATAAATACAATACAAGCTATAGAAAAAAAATCAGGACTTATGCCAATACAATTTTCAAACCTGGCTTTAGTTCAACAAAAAGTTCAATCATTAAAACATTCCTTACGTTATTTAACATTTTTTGAAAACAATCCAGGTCATTTCGTCATCAAACTGGACACATGTAGTACTAGTAAAAAAGTATATAGTGATGCAAGTGGGGGAGCAGAGGGTAAGGGGTGACGGGAAACACTATGAGGTCATTGGTCCAAATCCCCTCGCAATCACAGTCATCCCTTTCCAAATGACACCGCAGCACATGTCGGTCTCTAAGGAAGCTTTGAGCCAGCCAAATACGTTCCATGTTCGTCATTAGGCCCAGTGTTTACAGTCTTTAACAAATATTTCCAAATTTAAGTTATTCTTGTTCTCCATATCAACCTGGAAGACGGTTCATTTGGAGATTTTATGTACATAAGACTTACATCATACAATTTATCCTAAACATAAAACAGTCTTTTTACAAACCCGAGCTGCATTAAAGTGAACGCTTCGGTTCATTCATTTAAAACTGTCTAGATGGGATGTTAAGGTCGACAATTTAATAAATTCTTTAGAAGCTAGCGTGACAATATTTTTGGGACTATATATGAAATAAGGCGATTGTTTGACAACGTAGTTTCATGATCCCCAATATGTCAAGCGTTCATTCATGTTTGCAAACAAAAAATTGGAAGAAAGCCCGATAAAGGTATGTAATATTGGGTGCGTTTGTTTACAGTCAAAATTACGAAGTTTATCGTGACTGTTAGAGATAAAAATGTTGAAATACATAAAAATATACGTCATTAACACCATTTTTGTTGATAAGGTTCCACGCACCTTAAATTTAATGCCGTTAAAGGAACTACAGTATTTATTTCTTCGTAGTGAACCATGCCGATATCCGGATAATCCGACCCCTTTGCATCCAAGAAAAAAAAAATTATACATTATTATATATTCAAAATAGACAAGCAATGTTCTTTTTGTCCTATGTCAAACAAGGCATTATTGAGTCAGCTGCACCTTTCGTTTCTTCCGCTATACATCGGACAAAGTAAGCTAATACTGTATTACCATTGCCTTAAGCTGGAAATATAAAGAAAAATACCAAGTTGAATATACAGTGTCTGGGGAAAATCAAAGAAGTAATGGCCACAGAAATTGGGAAAAGGGAAAACAGCAATAGCCACAGAAATTGGGAAAAGGGAAAACCGTAACGTAACGTATCATAACGTATGACAATTATTACTAAGTTGAACCGTAATTTAGATCGCAACGTAAGAAGTATAAATTTAAATGCTTTTGTGGACGTAACACACAATATATAGGGGCTAACTGAAATAACTTTAGGAGTAATGCCATCTTACAAATGTCAAAACTGACATCTTTGTTCCTTAAAGAAAATATTCTTGACCGGCTGTATTTATCAACGTTTAAACTTCGAAAATTCATTTTTTGTTCTTTGTTATATTTGCATAGATTGTTATGGAACTTTGCATGAATGTACATTAGGCAGCTACAGACATCTCAAATAAGTTTCGTTAGTATAGAAACGGTATAAAAGTTATGGCGATTTAACTATTTTCCTATCTTCCATGGTTAAGTCTTAGACTTAATTTCAGACGTTGTCCTGAAAATTGTTTGAGTGCAAATAATTAGCCAAAGAAACTGTTTTTGGTCTAAATCAATATCTGTTTTTAAAATACTCTAAAAATTAGACAATGTTATGTTTTTTTTTATGAGTAAAGGGAAGTAAAAGACTTAAAATGAGTAACATTACTTTACAGAGTACCGTCCCATATTTCATTTGGTCGCTTCTGATCTACATGATATCTAGTGGATTTTTTTTGTAATGATTTAGATCAAGGTCTTAGTCTAAAACTAAGACATTATGCAAGGTCTTGGGAAAAACTTGTTAACACAATAGTGGAAACATTTTCAACCTGATATACATTAAACCTGGTTAGAAAGTTTGTCTTTATATGGCAGGACCGTAGCTACACAGAGACACAAGGAGACCGGTGCCTGCCTGTTTTCTGCCAAGATGAGAGAGAGAAAAAGTACGAATTGTGGATGCAATGAATATTGAAAATAGAAGCTGATGCACTTTTGTTTTATTTTTCTCTGTTTACAAGCATTTTCTCGTACTTATGTGTACAATGTTAACACTGCAGCATATTTATCAAAGGCGATTGATATTATAATTATGGTTGACTGTGCAGACCCTGTTCGGTTGATTTCGATGAAGTCTATGGGTAAGACTTGAATTTTGAGGAGTCAGAGAAAGTAAGTAAACATTCTGGCCTAAACGTAAAAGAAGAGTCTGGCCTTAATTTAATTCCAAAGTAAATGAATCTAGAACCTCTAAAAATATATGCTCTTTTTGATCGCAATAACTATTCAAATAATTGTCATATCATATAGATATAGATTTGAGAGGTGTTGCACATTTCATTACCTCTCATGAACAAACTCAATCAAACCGAGTCTGCTATTACTCTTCTTGGTTGCATTTTTGCTTCCAAAGGATCTTTTTACAGATTTTCTCAACCAAATTAAGTCATTTTGAAACTAGATGTGCCGCATCCCTCCCCCACACCCACTACCATTCCTGTCACTGTACATGGTTTCTTGACTCTAGGTGAAATATTAGGATGCTTGCAACACATTTTTTAATAAGACTATTACTCTGGCCTATTTTATTGAAATCCAAAAGAGTACACCAGGTGCACAACTTTACATGCTGTAAAATAACGCACTAATGATTTATGGCTCTATGTTAAGTACATTTTGAGATACATGGGGCACAAACTATTATCTTTTCACTAAGTTAAGAGCCATAACTCTGGTGTTGCACAAGTTCACATGCTGAATAATATTCCTATGATGTTTTATAAACCTAGGCCAAATACTTGACACAATTTTTTACTAAGTCAATGGTCATAACTCTGGTCTTACTGGGTGATATCTCAAACGAAACCCCAGATGCACAACTTCTGATGCTGAATTATATATTTTTTACTGTCAAGTGGAAAACTTTATAACTTTATTAATGCCAGTTAATAACACATCTTTCTGCACATGTAATGTACCGCTCGAGTACTTTCCATGTCATATCCTACCCGTTACTGTGTTCTTTTATCAAAATTAAGTTTCAGATCAAAACTAAAAAAGATAGAAGCCACATCTTAAACTACCTGTTACTGTGTTTTAGGTAAGTCTTCAGGATCAAAACAAAAAAGATAGAAGCCTCGATGGTTTTGGTCGCTAAACATATCAGGAAGTTGCGAAATAAGGTGAACAACTTTAGACAAAATATATAAATGCACTTGGTTCAGTTATTCCCCTTCAAATACCGCACCTGGATCCACTGACCTCGGTGATTCCGAAAGATGTATACTCTCAACACTATGTGACATTTTTGTCCTACAGACAGACTACCCGTGTCTTTAAAAGCACTGGCTATAGAATTCAGTCAATCACAGGGTGCACCACACCTTAAAAAATAATTTAGATTCATACTGTACTTAAGGGTAACCGACTCTATCATTCTTTTTACTAAATAGCATTGAGCGCTCACTTAGCAACTTCGGCTTATAGGTATATGAGCCTTCGGAGGAGCATGTTATTTATTAGACACGTAACATACAAACTTAAAATTTCGACGTAGTATTTTGCCTTTTTATCCGCAAAAATTTAAACGTCTGTCCGTCTGTCAAAGGCATAATTGTTTAATATGGGCTAAATTAACTGACTCATACGTAGTAGATATATATGTAAACCATACACTAACTTGAACATACACTAATTAATGCACCTGTCAATATTTTGCCCGCCCGGGGGAGCGGCGGGCATACACGGGACTTTAGACAGAAGGCAATTTCCGACAGGCGGGAATTAGACAAACATTTGATGTACCAACAAGGCTCTAGGGTGGGATTTAGACAAAAAAGGTTGTCTCTAGGGTGGGGATTTAGACAACATTTTTTTTAAATGTCAAATTCCCCTGGGTCAGCCCGCCGCCCCCCTGGGCGGGCAAAATATTGACAGGTGCATAAGGTACAGCGATGTATGACATACCCTAGTTCCTATGGGTACTCCAAATTTTAAACTGTGTAAAGGATATGTGTACAGTATGTTCTGGTGGTATGGGCTCGACCTTTCAGTTATGTTGAAAATAGTGAAATATTCTCACTTCGGACACTTTCCAATCACCTTCTATGACCTGTTCTCAATCTCTAGAGTTTAATACTATGGCACCTGATCTTGGTAGGACTCATAACTACACGTTCATGTATAGTATTCATGTCTTATCTCCTCGCCCGACATACGGGCTCAAACTGGGTCGAAAACCTTCCAGACTTAAATATAGTAATTATATGGCTACTCGAGTGCTACACAAGATGCCTAATGTATGTCGGGCCTATAAATATAGTATCACGAAATTTAGAGTTTTAAAATGAATAACATGCACCTAATGCACCTAGCACTAATGCTCTGCTGAACCTACCGACTAGATGACCTTTCAAAAAAAAAGTTGTTTTTTTTTAATTGTACTTTTCGCTTTTACGACCTCAGCAAATGCCTTTAGTAGTTTGAGATGGAAAGGGAGAGAATTATACAGAATATCTCTTATGAACAAACATGACTATATAGCTTGCGGGAAAGGTTAAAAAAGTTTCAGTAAATGTGGCATGCAAAAAACCTTCCCTTGAGGAACATTTAACTGTCCCTTGTATTAAAGTCCCAGCTATAGATATATGTCTCTGCTTTGAAAACAAACAAGGCAATGAGATCAACATTCCATGTACCAGTTTGCTTAAGTGTGATACAATAAAATTCATATACATTGGTATAAGATAAGTTATTAAATATGTTTATGATATTTATTTATTTATTTATTTATTTGGGTTTTACGGCGCACCAACACAGTATAGGGATATGGCGCCAAACAGGACTACAAATTTTGGTTCCATATCTCATTATGATATATCAAAGACTTTTAACTGAGACACTGAATTTATCATGCGTGATAATTTAACATACGTAAATGATATAACTTCTTATGGTTGTTTTATTTTATAACAATACATGTATAACCAGATATCCCCTACTGTATTTAATAGTTTGAATCTATCTTATTGCCAACAAATGCTTTGACCACACCCCACCCCCTTTTTGTTGATTTTTCTTGTCTTCCAAAAAATTCCAGGTGAATATGGATAGGTTTAGCTAGCCTATTGATTATGCTTATTTGTTACTCAATTTCATAATTCCTTTATAAAATATGATTTGCATTGTATGAGTGAAAAAATAATTCCAAAATAATATATTAAAATGCTCACCTATTAACCATATACTAGTAGTATTATAGTCAGCTGCTGACTGCATGTAAAGTGATGGTGTTATTCTTTTTATCAGACTTACCGTTTGACAGAAAATACGTTGCAAAATTGGTTGTGTATAGACAGACATACAGACAGACAGGCAGATAAACAAACAGACAATAGTTTGTATTTGAGTGGCTCAGGAAACCGTGAAAGAAACTGTGTTGTTTCAATGTTAATACAGTTTTGGTATGGTTTGGGACATAACCTTCAGTCAATGTACATGTCAGGCATGAATTAAGGTAGTAGATGTATAATAGAGTACCTCCTTTTTGAAGAGTATTCAATTCCTAACATAAGCCCACTTTTACTGCAGTTCTCATGGGGCGTAGGTTCAAGCCCTACTGGGACCAATTTTTTTTCTCTTATTTTCCGTTTTTTTCTGGTAAGCTTTTACTTCTTTCAAGATCTATGATTAATTTATTGTACAAAAATGGAAAAAAAATAATTTGATAAGCGATTTCTTGCTGTTCAAAGTGAATTTACTACTTAAACAGAAGGGGTAGAGTTACACATCTTTAAAAATATTGAGTTACATGTGGTAAAAGTTCTCTATTTTGCTTTCACTCTTTAGATTACATATTGTGGAAGAAATCTAGGTAGGTTTTACGTCTACCCCAAGGTCATTTTTGAATGAAGTAAGCAAAATTCAAAACAGAAACAGCAGGATTCGACCTTATTTGTTCAATGTTGAAGTTAGAATTCTGTATCATTAAGTCCGTTTACTCGAGGAACGCTAGATAAAATGATACTCATATTTTTATTTTGTGTTTTATACTTGTTTACCAATAGTTTGATGATTCTTTTATTAAAATAAATGGTAAACTGAGTTTTCTGCAAACGTTTTGTATATTGGTCATCACTTTGAAATTTGTTTCTACTTGAGCTAGAGGAGATACCGTAAGTTATACAAAATTTTGAAAAAAAACGGCATGGTAAATGTTAGTAAAAAATTGCAAAGCAGTGCGAAACACGGTCATTTTTAAGAATATACCAAGCAAATGCTATTTTGTAAACATTGCTATTACACCTCTACTACCTTAAATTGAAGACAGGTAACAACACTTTGTTACAGTACAAGTTTTGAGTATAGCCCTAGCTAGCCTTGTTAAAAATTGAAAATGGGTAAACCATTTTATGTTAAATGACATACATGCTTTAGTAGCTCAATATAGGCAGTATGATTAGTTTTGCTGTACAAATGAATTTATATTTAGAAATTAAAAAAAAAAAAAAAACATTTCCAAATATGCATAGGTTATTTCTTAATTTATAAAAGCAATAAAAAGACAACGTTTGAAAATTTAAGAAAAACGCTTTCACAGAACCTCTGTCGTAACCTAAACATACAAGGAATTTAGCGGAGGAGTGTTTTAGTATCACGTTCACGTAAAAATACCAACCAAGATTTTCTTTCAGACTGCTTTAACATGTTTAACGCTTGTGGATGTTCCTAACAATATTGTATCAAACTGTTGTAGGACTGGGGAGGATTGTATAATTTGTTTCAGGACTGGGTGTCTGTCAAATAAGTGTTTCACTAGCAAAACTGATAAGTATTTTAGAAAGCAATGCAGTACCAGTGAATGTTAATATGGTTGTTGTAGCTAACTTCTTATCAGACACAGACAAGAATAGGAGGACAATGGTGACAGGGCGACTTATCAGCCTTTTGCAAGCCTTGGGGGAAAAGCGATTACAGAGTATCAAAGCAATATTTGACTAATCAATGGCAAAAGCTTTGTGTAATGCTCTAAGATTGTGTGTTATTGTTTATTGTTATCTAGCATATCTACAGGATGTCTTCGTGTTCGACAGCTTCTGAAATCCTGTTTCTATCTTTGTTAATCCGTTATAGTTCAACTGCAATTCATCGGTGTTTTTGTCCATGAGACTTGACTTGTGAGTTGACAAATTACTGAAACAAGGACAGGCTGAAGTGCATTGTTATAGGAAAAAGACACACATTCTATTTTGATGAAAGATAGTAAAAGTTCGTGGACATTCAGCAGGCAGTCGTTAAAACAGTTATCTAGGCGTTACGTTATTAATAAGATTTTACTTATTAATCGTTTGACAGGTATAATCGGATTACTTGTCTAGAGCACATAATCATTCAAGGATTTAAGATTTTTGACATATTTAAAACATTGATAATTTCTTCTTAATTTTACTAATAAAAATATATAATCCTTTAAAACTCCAATGTAAGCATATCTGACAATTGTATTTGTCTGATTACCTTGTTTTTCAGTGATTACAAAATTTAATTCAACACTGAAAATTAACGATATCCGTTGATGAGCTATGATTTCTTAACATTAATCTGAACGGTCACAACCAACCGAATAACGTTACTTTATGCTGGATGAGAAATATTCAACTTGAGCGTAGGTAGACCTGCGTCACTCGTTAAAGTCCTTTAAAACTAGCACTTTCTGATTTTTTTTTAAATATACTCATCTCTGATTCTAGCAGAGTTGAGATGTGCGTAGAGAGAAAAGGCTTTTCTGAGAAAATGGCAGCGTCATTATGTAGATAGAAATAAACATTATTACAGATTATTTGATCTAAACAGACTTTGTAAGTACAGAGCGTGAGTACTGTAATCAGTGAGGCTCACCTTCATGCAAGTCAGATGTTTCTCACTGGAAAAGTATAGATGGCACCAGAAAGGTGGGTTTGTGTTACAATTTATATCAAATAAGAGGTTTTTCGGACGAAAAAATATATGTGCAAACGACCATTTTGGCCGGTTCTCGTACTAGATCATTTATCCTTTGAAATAACAATGGTAACAATCAGTTTTCAGAACAACGGACTAACAGTGGTTGGTGTCAGTTTCTATAGCCAGCAGTTTGCTTTGGCTGACGTGCAAAGACCGTAAAAATCAGCTTCTTAATCCTAATCAGATTCAGAACGGCGTTCTCCTAGCCCACAATCTGCTAATTTTATAAGTATATATTGTAGATGAACAGGAACAAAAACAACTGAAAAATGTTTTGCATACTCATTCAGCCATTCATAGTTTAATATGTTGACTTTGGGCGTACAAAAATTGAAAATTGATATCGACATACTGATGGTTACAGATCAATCACTCAGATATATACCACCGAGAGCATACAATATGAATATGGTGAAATCAATCCTATGTTAAAACTTGTTGACGAGCTAGTTTTTATCTGTTTACAAATCACTCTTACATACTTACTTTTTCCACGTCAAACACCCTTTCTTGACCGCTTTATGCACTCTATGGTTTGTTTCAGTAAAACGGTGATTTGTAAAGTGAACATTTTCTCGCTGGGTTGTTTTGAACAAATCTTCTATGTAATATTTCTCTCTCAGTAAACTGCACGAAAAGGTCTGAAAAAATTTCATATGCAAGTATTGTGAGTGAGCGGACCACGAACGAATTAACCCCTAGTTTCTGCACCTCACACACGGTCTAGCCGTACCTCGTAACGTTTTCTTTAGTAAATGTTCAGCCAGTTGAAAACGTACGTGCGTCATTCATTTATTTCTAATTCATTTCGTGAATTTTCATGGTATGAATTACATTAGACACGATTTTCCCATTAGAAATATTTATAAGACATATACAGTCATTAGATCTGAATTTAACACTTCGTTGAAAGGCCTTATTCGTTTTCTTACAAAATGTTTAGATTAAATCACGATTAGATAAAACAGGCAATTTTCTTGAATTGTCGGTATATTACACTTCTTTTGATGCAGACATTTATATCTTTTTCGCGACTCATTGAATATGTCATTAGGTAATAAATTAAAGTGATCTTTTTTTTTCATTTGCAAAACTATTTTCGCAGATTGTGAAGAAATAAGCAAACGTATGACATCGTATTCACTGTTTTAAAATACATTATGCTACTTTTATACCAAAGTCTGTTTAAGATTACGTGTCTCTATTTATCGGCCATGTTTCTTTAGGATTATGTAACTTTTACACTAAAGTTTCTGAAAGATTATATCTGACAGTCTAGGTGACATTTTGCACAAGTTTTCTCATAGATTACATACACATTTCTGAGAGATTTGGACACTATATTAAATGTTTGTCGAATGTAGTATTTTGCAACCCAGTAGCTAACAAATACATTCTACTAAATATAAAAGTAGACAGGTTGACATTATTTAATTGGCTAACAGGTGCGTTTTAACAGCCATATGGGTATGGACCTTCATCTCAGTCCAAGATTCAAATTTGATTGTCTGTTAACATTTGAAATATTCATTTTGAGTTACCTGCCGACATTTAAAAAAAGCTTAATTCAGGAAATGGGTTTACCAATAAATACTAGTTCTTTTAGTATATAAAGACTTTTTGAAAGAACGTAATTATGGACCAATTCTTTCGTATTTCATTTGGGGGCTGATGACGGGCAAAACGCTCTTTGGGTATACATGTATAAGTTCTCCCTTTAAGAATAATGTTACGGCATATTTCAAATAAATACTATATTCTAAGAAGCATTTTTACGAGTATCCTATGGTGACACATTTCTATATATATGGGATATGCTATGAACGACATGCTAAGAGATGTTCCGTCTATACGATTGACAGACAAGAAACTTATAATTAAACTTACGACAATTATTGAATTTTTTCTGATTAGTTTCAAATTTAATACGATTTTCCAGATTTGCTGATGGCAGACCTTCCACAACCCAACTTAGTAGCTTCCTAACAATGATCGAACTTATGAACTTTATAAACTTAAATGCTAACATCTGTGACAGCTCCCTGCACTTTGTGACATGTTGACTCTATGCACCAGTCAACTTTCACACCGTGGTGCCATACACTTATAAATACTAATGTATTTGATCATACGTATCTATATATGACATTTTTCTGTCATTCTTTCTTTCGCCAGGTGTCACTTTGATAAAAATCTCACAGACCCCTAGGCCAGTTCAATTGGTTGTACGAATGTTAGATATGGTACTGTACTGACGAACTTCACGGTACTGGGTTGACATGGGAATAGTTTTTGATCCATATATATACACACTGACCTTCAGACTTGTAAAAAGTCGCTACGTATTTTGATTCAGTTTTGAGGCGACAGAGTTCATTCCATGTTCTTTAAAATTAAAAGTTTAGCTCATGCATGTTCTAAAGGTCGTGACGGGTGTTGTGCAGTTAAATATCTGTCATAAACCGACTCAAACCAAGTTTGCTAATATTTTAATTAATTGCTTCTATGCTTCTAACATACTGACATATTTATTTTACATGCTTACAGATACTGTTAGTTTAGGAAAACGGTGTAGTTGAGCTGATAGATAACTAGAGCTGTCTGTTGACAGCGCGCTCGACTATTCGAAGCATTGATAGAAGTATTGGGTCAAAATAATACCAGAGATTTTCAGACAAAAGAAAAGGAACAGATAAGACAATGTACCTGCATTTGTGGATTTGGATAAGTTTTGCACTATAATGCAATGTGTGACCATGTTAGTAAGCAAGTGTCAAAGCCATATATCAAACTGTTGATAGACAAAATATCGAATGGTATGCGAAACCTAACTAATTTCTATGTCCAGAAAAGGGCCATAACTGAGCTCAAGTCCTTGTCCTAGGTAAGTAGACTATGAAGGTAAACAAGTGGTCAAAGATTCAAAGCCATATGACAAACAGGTAAGGCATAATATAGACTGGTACGAAAAACTTCACTGATTTCCAAGTCCAAAAAGGGCCATAATTTAGCCAAAATAGTTGACAGAGTTATGTACTCTTGCCTACAGATGGAAATCATGATGATAAACAAGTGTTAAAAGTTTCAACGCCACATGTGAAATAGCTTTGACAAAACGTTGACTTGTATGAAAACAAAACCTATTTCCGAGTCCAAAAAGGGCCATAATTCAGCCAAAATAGTTGACAGAGTTATGTACTTTTGCCTACAGATGGAAATCATCATGATAGACAAGTGTTCAAAGTTTCAAAGCCACATGTCAAATAGTTTTGACAAAACATAGACTTGTACGAAAACTGAACCAATTTCCAAGTCAAAAAAGGGCCATAATTCAGGCAAAATAGTTGACAGAGTTATGTACTCTTGCCTACAGATATAAATCATGATGATGAACAATTGTGCAAACTTTCAAAGCCACATGTCAAATAGTTTTGACAAAACATGGACTTGTACACAAATTGTACCAATTTCCAAGTCCAAAAAGGGCCATAATTCAGTCAAAATAGTTGACAGAGTTATGTACTCTTGCCTACAGATAGAGACTGTAATAATAAACAAGGGATAGAAGTTTCAAAGCCATATGTCAAACTCTTTACACAAAATGTGAACTGGTACGAAAAACTTAACCAAGATTTTTAAGTTAAAAGGGGCCATAATTCAGTCAAAATCCTTGATAGAGTTATGTACTCTTGCCTACAACTGGATATGGTGATGGTAAACAAGTGTTGAAAATTTCAAAACTTTATCTCAAAAGCCTTTGTCAAAAAGTGGACTGGTACGAAAAACTTAACCAAGGTGTGACGCCGGCGCCGTCGCCGTGGTGAGTAGGATAGCTCTACTTATTCTTTGAATAGCGGAGCTAAAAATATAATTGATATCGATGAAATAATAATGATCTGTCTCCGGTATAAATGAAGCACAGTAATTTGATTTCAGTCCATTATGTCATATTCCAGTAATAGTGGTATGATAAACGTTTGTGTCTTTTTTGTTAGACTTTGTATAGTCAAAGAGCTTTAAAAATAAATATTTTATATTTGTTTGGTGTAGTATATGGTATATAGGTAAAATCCCTTTAACTTGCATGAACCGTTTTGTTCATTGCGATATTGGCAGTTATTGTCAATAAGACCAAGTCATCACTAAATAAAATGAACTACTATATGTTTTCCCATATACAGTGTTACTGTAACTAAATCTCTGAAATCTAAAAATAAATATCTGCCATATCAACGACCTATAATTCAAACATTTATAAAATCAATCAATTGTTTATCTTTTTTCGGCGACGCCGTCTATATTCGTTTTCGTTACCTATGCCACGTGACTTCAGTTTGCAAATCAAACTACTTGATAACGCATTATAGATAGTTTATCAAAATGGAAGATTTATGTTACACTCTGCCTGATTGGACGAGAGTGTCAATTTCTTTCACTCTGTTGATTGTGCTACGCTGAGTGAAATGTAGACAAAGCGTTTATCCTAAACGACGCTGTTCACAGGTTTAAAGCTAACTTTGGCTCAGTATATTTAGCAAGAATATTGATTTATCTCAAAATGATAAGTAAGTTTAATAAATATGATAAAAACCTGTTCAAATACCAACATATATCAAATTAAAGAAAGAGCTGAATACGGTCTGCGTATCACATGAATAAGGGTGTGATAAGAGTCTTTTATGTAGAGAAGTGCTTTTTAAAAGATTTTCCTTGCTACAATTGTCGTCTGTATATGAAAAGGTTTCTTGCTTTGTGACTTATTCAGATTGCATATTAAAATGAGTACTTGTTTGCTTTAATATATTTGTTATAAATTATTTAACTGATTTATTGAATATTTTTCTTTAGTATGGTATGAAAATATTGAACTCAGTTGAAATCTGTTTTATTATATATATGCTATATAATGACTGAATCTCATTACACTGAAATGAAGGTACGCTGCATACAGTTTATCTATGTGATATGACTATGGTCAAACTTTGCTTATGAAACAGAAATATTGAAATAATTACAATTGTATGTTTTGCTTGACCTTCACTTTTTTATAGGTGTGACGTCATTGTCCAAAGATTCATGAATAGCGAATATGCTATTTGTTAAAGCGGGATCAGTTGGCCTATTTTAGAAATAAATAAAAATAATAACTAAAAAATTTTTTTCTCATGTATTCTAATCAAACTTGATTTGTAGCATCTTTATGAGGCCCGCAGCCAACTTTGTTCAGCTGGGACATTTGATCCCTTTTATGGGGCTGCTAGAGCTAAAACTAGAAATGCCTTTATACAGCGTCTCATGAACAGCTTGGTGGATCTTTGTCATACTTGGTCTGGAGCATCATTATAAGGTCCTCTTCCAAATTTATTTATATAGGAACTTGGGCCCTATTAGGGACCACTATAGCTAAAAGCAGATATGCCTTTCTTCGCATTAACCACTAAAATGTAATGGATTTTTTATCAAACTCGATGTGTAACAATATCGTAAGGTCTCCTGCTATTTTGTAACACATGGGGATAGGGACCAATTTAGCTAAAAATATAAACACGTTTAATGACCTCTTCTCATGAACCACTTCATGAATCTTCATCAAACAACTGCTGTAATTATTCGTCTAAGAATAAACGAAAAAAATTGCAACCCTACGAAACCTTTGCGAAAAAATAAAAGAGAACCATTTAAATTGTTAAAGTGCGGTGTTTAGTTTTGCAATTTGACAAATGTTAGATGAAAGATGAATGTTAGATGAAAAATTCATAAACTTCTTTCCTTATTACAATTCGCCGACCATCATTTTTAAAGATATTTCTTGATAATGTTTAGTGTAGCATATGTCAAAACCAACAGCAGCAACTTTCTTATTTAATGCGGAGAGAAAGTGTGAGCACATGCATGTTATCTATCCATTACTCATGCTTCCGACTCAAAATGTTTTCGAAATTCTTGGTGCCGAGAGCAAAATCAACAGAGCAATGAGAAATCTATATGAAAATTTATATGAAATTATATGGATTGAATTATATATTACTGGTGTTCATGCATGTGTAAGTCCTCCCTTATAACGCGCATATTTATATAACCCCCATTTTATTCAATGTGTGCGTAATGTCGCAGGGAACACTTAATCCTATAATAAAGTAAAAACAGATCTGACGAACTATGTCCATATATGGACGCCCATCTTTATTTATTTTGCATTTTACATATTAAATAAGTGTCGAGAAAACAACTATAAGTTTTGATTCTGACGTTTGTTACTTCTTTGGCCATAGCAAGCAAAACAATGTTGAAACACTTTTAACACACTTATTAGAAGTGTGTGCTAGGAGGGTCCACCTTCCCGCGCTGAAGCTTAGATTTAATGGACTGACCTAAAATGTTCTTTCTGTAAAATAGAAGTTTGATCATATTATGAACATTAAAAACTGATTTTTGTTTCCCAACAATCTTACAATTGTTAATCAAGAATAAGCATACATCTTAGTTGGGAATTGAAGCTGAGTGCTCGCGGCATTAAAAATACTTTCCTACAATCTTGGCCGATACACAAGAGTTCGTACATAACGATCATCTATACAATACATTGTACCACCGTGACAAACATCATTAAAGAAATAACATGGAAAAAACATGAGTGTCAGACTGTCACAAAACACGCCCGTCTTATTATTCAGTTACATATGATAAAAAGATTTAGAGTAATTCAAGGGCCATAATCCACAAGTGCTTGGGGCGATTTGGGTGGTTATCGAACTTGGCCGAGATATGATGCCCACGAACATTGTCACCAAGTCTAGTGAAGATCGGATGAAAACTGTTCGACTTAGAGGGCGGACAAGCTAAATTCGCAGATTTCGCGTAATTCAAGGGCCATAATCCAAGAGTGCCTGGGGCGATTTGGCTGGTTATAGAACTTGGCCGAGATATTATGCCCACAAACATTATCGGCAATTTTGATAAAGATCGGATAAAAACTGTTTGACTTAGAGAGCGGACATGCTTTAAGACGCCGATCGCCAGCCCGCCAATACGCCCCGCTCTTTCAGAGCCGGGCGTAGGCCTATAATAATCGTGGTGTAAGTTTTTTTTTTTTTTCAATTTAAAAATATAGTTAAAATAACTAATTCTCATGTGTTTCAAGAATATTCAATCTTTCAAAGCCTTCTTCGAAATATAATAATAATAATTTCTTGATATCTTTTTGTTTTTTTGTTGTTGTTGGACGACCTGGAAGCCATTCCCGTTAAGACACTTTTTTCACATTCGATTGTTACTGACAGCAGTGAAATCGTATATTTCGTCGTTTTCCATTGAAAAAGTGCAAATGCATATGTTGCAAACGCCAGTCTTCAGAAAAACATGAAATTCAAAGACGAATAATTACATACTAACAAGCTGGACCACATCGATCGGTCAGTCAGATTTCCCCCAACTGACCTTTGTTACAATGACGTACGTGTCATTTTACATTGATCACCATTGGGTCCAACTGGTATTCTTTACAGTAGCAACATGTAGATCTTATCACAGAACATCAATAATGGATGTTTTCGTGGTAAAATGTTAGTACAGAAATTTTTACTTCCTAGTTGCTACATTAATGATTCAGTGACATTGAAATCCCCACGGAAGTAATTAGTTTGTTTTTGCGTTCAGCGCCGCTTTTATCAGTATTTCAGTTATATAACGGTGGGCAGTACCAGCATGTTCTCCGCAAGTAACTGCCAACTTCTCCACATAACTCAAAGGTGCAGGACGGAATGATTTGGGACACAAATTTGTCACAGAGAACACAAGTTCTGCCCGGGGATTGAACTCATAACCTCGTGATCCTTGCGCTTTGCAGTCGGGCCCCATGGTGAGACGATTTTGGGACATATGTTCTTAAGCTGACAGTAGAGCTAAAGTACAAAAATATATCAAGGGTTCTGTGACAAGAGCTGTCTACGGCTTTTATACCAGTCTAGAGGAGTGGGTGAAATGGGGGCTGGGGGTTGCATACGATGAAATAATATGGATAATCAAACTATTATAATATAACAGGAAAAGGAAAGTGCATGAAAAAAATGTTTTGGACTTTTGGGAGAGGGGTAGGGATAATGGAGGTAGGAGTAGAAAGGGTGTGTATGTGGATAGGAGTCACATTAGAGTTCAAAACTATTTCAAGCGGGTTATAACATGAACCAAGGATGAATTCAAAGAGAAGAAATTAAAAGATTAAGGAGAATGAAAAATATCTAAGCATAGGTCGGGGACGGAATCTGTAATGTGGGGTTGTAGGTAGATAAAATAGGAACTAAGAAACAATATGGAGTGATAAAGGAAAGTGGTGAGAGTAAAAATAACAAAAAAAGTTACTCATGGGTTGTATAGTGTGCTGGGTTGGGATGTACTGGGCGGAAGTAGGAAGGATAAAATGAAACTGGTTTTGTGGAGACACTTGTGTAACAATTCAGAGTAAAATGATCATAGATAAAAGACGTTTACACTCTGCGGGGTCCCTTAACCCGAGTATTTTTGACCTTTTGAAGCGTGTTTCGGCTTCTTCTTTTATCTAAAAATAAAATGAATACCCTAACACATTGCTCAGGCTTACGGTATTTTAACGTTACGATGCATACGCAACACACGTGCACACGCACCTAGTATAAACACAACATGCACACGTTTTCTTTATTTGTTAAGATTTTTTTATTGTATTACTGATGCAAAGAAAGTATCAAGATATAAAATATTTTAAGATATTTCATGACTTTATCTTCATTATAATAATAATTGCAGTGTAAAAATATTACATAATTGTACGACTTTTACGCTTTCGGCAATAATAGTAAAACATCTCATCGCACAGTTGAACCGAACAATAGAGAAAGAAACGGAAATAATGTTTTATGGGTAAAAAACAGATTCACAACACCGCAACAAAAGCGTTTAGTCAATTAATAATAAACGTAACATCCCTCAAGAATTTAATTATCAAAAACAAGCAAATCTATTTTGGTGCGCATCAGTAAGACATATGCATATAAATAATTGTAAAATTGCAAGATGACGGGCATTAAAGGTTGGGGGAAATTTGTGGTTAACAGAATATGCCGTTTATTATTTTAAAGCATTATAAATAAATCGTACCACATAAATTATTGTAAAGCAAAAACGTGAAAAACAGATTGGATATTGTTGGGGAGTACTCCACGTTTGCTATAAAGACAGATGTACTCCTGTTTGGAAACCAATGTCGAATATCTTATTTTCATATATTTTAAATATGTATTCAGTAAAACTTACATTCTGTATTCATTAAAAGTAAACTAAACGCACAGATGGACGCACAATTGCGACAGGTTAACAAAATTTGTCGCACAATAAAAAATTGTCAACTAATAGAACAGGTAAACATTTTTATATCAGCAAGGGAAAGTGCACAAATTTAAAAAATGTTAATAATAAAACAGTTTTAGCTTCTTTTACATGCATAGATGAACCAAAAATATTGAAATACAGTGCTGATTAAGCAATATAGTAATTCTACAGATAATGGAAAAATAAGCTTAAATGATTTTGCGCTTCAAAAGATCTGAATAGTATTATCCGAAAAATATTAACGCTGAGCTGGAAGATATTATGATATTAAATAACAGAACTGTATACAATTGTATCTGTTAGTCTCCAGGTTGTGTGGATTACTACCCAAAAGAAATATCCTAGATAAAATTTAATAGCTCGAAACCATAATTTTAAGTCATTACAGTATGAAATGTGTTTTAACCTTCAATCTTGTTTACTGAAATCGATACTTTTAAATGAAATAAAATACGCTTTGTTCGGTCTGCAATACGAGCTGTTGTGAAAACATAAACTTGAATCTCTGGCCGGAAAAATGAACACTGTTCCTGGGTATAGTCTTGAGCAAACAGTCTCTGAGATACAACACTCCTGAGAATTGTATTGCTAAGATGTTTTAAATGACCTCTGTTTTAAATGCTCACTGAAATAAAATGCATGGAAACTCAATGTAGGGTTTTAATTGAAACAATGAACAATTGTATGCACTCTATGACCTCAAAAAACAGAATAAAAAGCTACAATCGTGCAATTTGGATGGCAAAATGTCGATATGTCACCAAATACAGCGTCTGAAGCGCATAAAGTTATAATCTCTAACCAGGCCTTTATACAGCAATAGGATTATAAGCCGACGTATCGATTTGAACGTTTGATGCTTGTAAAAATGGTAGTGATTGAAAGAAACCAGCATCTGCTACCAGATACAATATTGATCTTGGAATCAGCATGCCTTATAACACTATAATTAATGCTATCAAGATAAATCATTATCTCACCAACTTAAATAGTTGAATTCTATATAAAAATGTTTCAGTGACAGGCGCTTTTGGCAATATTTCGTTTCAAAAAATTGAACCACTTCAGGCAATATTTCTCATCATTCGACGAAGTAACAAAAAACCTATCCCTTTCAGTCCTAGTGATAGGTAATTTAATGATGTTTTATTTAATGGCGTAACAATCATTTCATTTGCAATAAAAACTTTGACAGCAAACGTCGTGTAAAAATGGCGATTGTTACATGACTGTGAAAATTGTTACGACTTATATATACAATAAAGCGTGGTAATAAAATGTTTTCAAGTCTTTGTGTTAATTTTCGGTTAATGGTTTGGAAAAACTAAACAAAATATCTCTTACCAATGTTCAACAAAAACATAAATTTTCATAAACAGACATGTACTGGCAGTTTATAACAAAAATATTGATTGAACACCTTCTAAAAATCAACCACAAATACACATAGCTTTGAGTTTACAAAAATATTTTTTTGCAGTAAATCTACATTCCATGTTGATTTTAATACTTATTTATATATATATATTATTTAAAAATGTACATAACACTTTCATAAATATATATAGCTGTACAAATGAACAAAATTTTTACATAATTATTTTCATAAATACAAGAGTGGCATAGACGTTTTACGAGACGTTAGTCCCTTTGACGAACTTCTATTTTTACTAGACCCAGAGTCCCTTCTCTCATCGCTTCCACTGCTTCGGCTCCCTTTAGAATCTTTACTCATATTTTCTTTTGAAACCCGCCTGTTAAGGACATGAGTTTGAGCACTAATTACACGTACCCCTGAGGCCGACCCTGCCGGAGAACCGTTACTGACTGTTTTTATCACGGAAATTTGAGGTGATGAATCCGCACGTTTGTACTGTCTTGGGGGCAGCTCAGGTGGGGTACCAGGTGCTGGATTTGTCACGTGACCATTAACTGGTGACATTGATAAACGATTGTGGTTAGCGTCCAGTGCCGCACGTGGGTCAATGAATGAATATTTCGTGTCTTTTTGACTACCTGTTACATCCCCTTTGTTTAACATATCCAAACGTGATCTAAATTTTGTCATGGGTTCAAACTCTGGTTCCTCGTAGTAGGTCTCCTCATCGGAGTCCCTCGTGAATTTCCCAACTGGTGGCTGTTTTCCTACTCTTAAGTAACCATAGAGATCATCTAACTCATCGTTAAGAATGTCTTCTCTGCTTCTCGAGCGTTTCATCTGACTGGCTGATTTTACTGGCTGAGCTGGTTTTGAATTCGTGTCTGAATAAATATTTGCTCTTGCGTGGCTCTTGGCTTTCACGGCCCCCTCGGGCACTGATATTATCAGATGAATAGTATTGTGATAGTTCGCGACAAGCCTGTTACATTTAACCATGATGTTTGTGTATGCTTCATTATCTTTCAATTCACTGTTATTAACGGCTGTCACAAGTCGGAGACTGACCTCTGTTGGTATTGGGTATATCCTGGGCGTGTTGCGATCAAGTGGGCAGACGAAAGCTGTTTCATCCGTATATGCCCAATCCAGTCTTATAAGTCCAGTGAATCGAGTTGAATCAACCTTAGGCCATACACCTTGTATCAGTTTTACAGTAAGAGGGAGCCGAAATTTATGAATAACGTCTTTGATCATGAAGACTCCCATAACGTCATCACCCCCAGCTATAGGTGTAAACAAAGCTCTCTGGTCAAAACTTAAGAACACATTCTCGCCTTTTGAGTCTACACATTTGAGTAATCGAACTTTTCTTTCCATGCCAGCTGGAAGCTGAAGTGGTACTTCACCCAGCACCTTCAACTGTTCTCCAGCTATCACGATTTTTGTCTTGTCAAATGTCATCTTTCCATCTGTATCATTGACAAGATAAGCCTTCAAATTTTGGCGGACTAGAACATTATTCACTTTTGGAAACAACTTGGCGAGCTCCTGCACACTTTCGATAGGCTTAATAGATCGGCCATCTTCTGACAAGAGCTCAAACCAGCCCTTGTAAGTCACTGGTATTGATAAACGTTGTTCTAACGGTACAAGCCTAGTAGTCCGTCGGTCTCGACTTTCTACTTTAGTAACACTATGTCCTAACACTTTTAATCCTGTTTTTATTGAATGGACAAGCACATCTTGATGCAATTTCTTCAGTGGATTAAACTTTGACGTACCAATGTTCATAAACTGGCCTTTGACCACTCTCGCGACGGTTGGTAACTCATACTGCATTAATACATCCTTTAAATTCACAGCTTCCGTGCCCCATATAGGCTGCGGAAGAGTAACGTCGCTGGGAACCGCCATAAATCCGTTAATATTTTGCCACAACAACAACAAATACTTGAAATGTCCTTTTCTACTCCATTTTGAACATGAATTGTCACGTCTGAGCGAACACAAATGCGCTACATTATAGGCCAACACAATATATATCTCAGGTGTGTATTTACCTGCTAGTTGTTCAATGTCGTCTGCTTATTTGAATACCCGTTGGACAACTTTAACGCTTGTAATAAAATCCGGATACGCTTCATTGGTGACGCCTCGGTTTTCTTCGTTGATATATTTGCGTATTATTTCACCTATTGTCAAACCTACCCACCAACGCTGACTCATTGGAAAAAGGCTTTTGAGAGATTTTAAAAAGGTGTAAATTCTTTAAATTGTTGTTTTCTTTGTGGATATAGGTTAATTCTTCCCACATAAATAATTAATCTTTTTGAAGCGTTTCTGTTTTAAAACAACACAAATATCAAGCGGATTATGAATCATTAAGGGGGAAAATGAACAAGCATTTTAAGGCGATAATCCCGGTCTAGACTGGCTCCCGTCCCTATGTTTGTTCTTATTTACATATATACAAGTTCATTCATTAAGAGGGAAGTAACTCCAGCAGGTTATTTCTACATCGACATTTTTTATTGCCCCTGGCTCCGAATGTATGGTTCAGCCATCAGATAAAATGTGCTATTTTAGAGGCTTTAGATTTTCTAATTTTGCTTGCAGTATTTATATAAAAAATAACCATGCAGCCAGGGAGCCAGGCTAATCCCGGTCCAGTCATCCACATAAGCAAGTAAAATAAAATGTACTGTATTTTTTAAATAACGTGAATGTGTGAA
The DNA here is from genome assembly GCF_021730395.1 of Mercenaria mercenaria. Lineage (NCBI taxonomy): Eukaryota > Metazoa > Mollusca > Bivalvia > Venerida > Veneridae > Mercenaria > Mercenaria mercenaria. The sequence continues at coordinate 33,671,024 of NC_069363.1, forward strand.
ATGTTTTTTTTTTTTTTAATTCTTTATCATATATATATTTATGTCTTTTTACATTTATCAAATATGATGAAATATTAAATGTTGTCAGTCTGGCAACTGTTGCATTTGTGCGCTATATACAGTAAAAAAAAAATGTATATTTTTCACACCTGATTTTATTGTGGAAGCCCATCAGAATAGTACTATACTTCTAGTGATACTTTTTTTCGAAACCCAGACTCAGTGTAATAAACATCATTTCAGTATTCAGCAGTTATTTTTTCTAGATATTTGACTTACTCAAATGAAAAACAGAAAAGAAACAATTAAGCTATCAAGTGCCTGCATTGAAAGGGTAAATAATTGATACCGTCTGAAACTAAAATATATCATATTACAAGACCAAGGTACATTATAGAATTCCCTTTTTGTTAAATGTTGCATTTACATTAACACAATCAATTAATCACATCAGTAACCTAAATCTCACAAATAGAATGTTGTGTTATATTGAATCCATTTTGTACAAATGTTTGATGAATTACAGGCTTTCACAGAGGTCGTGCACCTCGCGGTTAAGTACACGAACCCGTGGTTTTCTGCCGTAAAATTATATACAAATTAAATAAGAAATATATATATAGTTATTTATGTGATAGATGACTGAATCGGGTATAAATTTTGAACTCCTTGCCCCTTTCAGAGCGCTGTCAAAACAAACTACTACTAGTATGGCTTAAATAATGTTTTTATTTACTCCTACTGGTCACTAGAAAAGTTCCGAAGAGATTTTGATGAACTATCATTTTCCTTTTTCAGTTCAGAGTAAACTGGTATTAACTTTTGTATAAATGGAAATTTTGAGATATAAACTAGGGAAAGCTGTTTAACAGATCCTGGTTTAAAAAGTTCGCTATAAAGAAATATACAGTTGATGTAAAATTAAAAATTCTCTGCTTTTTGGGCAAATTCGTTAGGATTTATTTTCGTTACATATGTATAACATTAATTATAGCCAATTAAGACGATAATACTTTGGCAAAAAAAAAGATCAAATATCGACAAATAATAGAAGATACAGCAATAAAGTATCATTGACATTCAGTAAATAATCTAAAAAGTGTCCTTATATCTAAACCATCTATATTACGTACAAAGGATTTACTAGTCTGGATTATCTGCCCCTTGATCACATAGTACGACTGGAGCCAGACTAAGGATTGAAGATAATTATATTAGATACTCATATGTTAGACTGGCTAAAACCAAATATGTTTTCCTCGTTGGATAAACTTATCACTATTATTATTCGCTCCAACAGTAAACTTCAAGTTCCCTCATTATCAGGTTTTGCAAAAACGACCTTGACCGTTTGAGTTTTGGTCTAAAAGCTATTTATGTTTGTGGTTGAAATGATAATAAGCTTAAATTAATTCAACCATTTCACAGAATATAAGCAAATATTTTTTGCAATAGATTAAGGTCAGTCTGTTTTTAATCAAACATGACAGTTTCATATATTAGATAGTGTTAGATAAAGTTATACTTCAAAATCCCATAGTTTAAGTCATTCGGTACATACACATGTAACATCTGTTTGGTTCCAGACAGAAAGAATGAACAAGGAATTAACTGTTTGATCTACCAAATCCGATTTTTCGTTGTGTGGCTTTATTTTTTTTTGCAAGATTAACAGTATACACACCCAAGGTCATAATAGGATGTAAATTATATGGCCAAAATGTTTTTCCTTGCGTAAAATGCTGGCCAATGACAAAGTCTACAACTGATTTATTAAACATTTCTCTTTAGCTTCTACTTTGAAATGTTTCTTTGATTAAGATATCTCGACATTGTTATAACAACCCATCCACTGATAAAAGTTGAACTGAAATTAAAAAAAATGTAGGTGACCAAAAATGGCTTAGATAATACCCTATCAAAACCGTTTTTAGATAAATTAAAAAGTGAAGGAAGATATTTAAAAAATAATAATTTTCTATTTCCAGTCTCGTTGTTCTTTACAATGATGTATAATATGAATGGTATTGACTAATATTTCAAAAGAAATAAAAAAAATTCTTGTTACGGAAAAGTAAGTTTAGTAGCAACAGACCTAGCCTCAAAAAATGACAGATGCATGGCTACAGGTACAGATGTCGAAATGTTTGTTATTACTATAACGGGCATTCAAAAAATGACACCCATACCCTACCTTGATAGATTGTACTGTGGAACAATAATTAAATGAAAAGTATATACCAAAGAAGGCAAGAATTAATCAAGATCAACAAAACAAGAACTAAAATACGGTCTTCAAACGTAGGAAGAAACATAAAAGTAGACTTGGGTGTAATGAGGCTGTTTCTTACTTTCCTTCTATAAATTAAGATGTTTTCTTGTCTCACAGTGTATCTTTACTTCCGTATCGGATGAAATGCATTCTTGTTCAGTCTTTCTTGTCTATAAGACTGTAAATCGATGTTTGCGGGAAAAGATTCAAATTTTCAAGTGAAAATAAACAAAATATTAAAAAAATGTAAAGAAAGAAATGTTCACACGGATTCGTTTCATATCCCACCAAAATGGAGATTTACGAATTCTAAAGACTTTTGAAAGATGAAATTTAAAACTATTTATGGAGCATTAACATGCAATATAATATTACCTAGTTATCTAACATACCTTTTGTCAACACAGAAATTAGATATTATATAATAGTTATGAGGAAATTGTTAATGTGTTCATGAATACGAACTTTTTGTTTGTTGTTCAAGGTTTACTATGAGAATATTTATCAGTTATGCGTGCAAGTCTGTATTTTGTCAGATTTATTAGTTTACAAAAATGTATTCAGTTGCTACATATACCTTTTTAAAGCTAGATTTTACCAATATATATTTATATATTTACTATAAACTTAGTTATACCAAATTGAATAGTTGCTTCTTTGAACGTTGATGAATTCCGTCGGATCGAGAGGAAGAAGAGCGAAATGGCTGAGAAACTTTGTTCACGAAACTCATAATTTCAAAATATTCCGTTTCAGTGGCTATAATATTCTTTATCTAGTGCGTTCTTTGTAAAGACAATTGTTTTAAAATAGAGGGTCGAAATGCATATGCTAAGAAATGGGTCATACTTTTACACAGCAACCAATATTGGACAAAAACATGTATGGAGTATTTCATATCCAGGTATCAATCGTCGTTGCAATGTGAACGGTTACCATAGTTTCAAGCTGTTTGATGCTGAAAAAATCACCAATGTTTTGCTAAAATACATTTTTCTGTCTTTATCTTTTATTGAATAAGACATATTCCACTGAATTAAACACATTCCGGCGGACAAAATTTAATGATCATTTATTGCATAAGCATACTTTGATTTATTCATACGAGTGTCTCATTATAGGGCCATATTCCTTTTAAACATTAAAAATTGGGTTTGAATGTATAAAATTTCATAAAATTCTGAAAGAAATGAAATATCAAAAATGCAAAATTTAGCATATTTCACAACCGTTTAACAAATATTTCATATAAAATTCAGCTACTTCAGAACAATTTTGTTACAGTTTCTAGATTTTCACTTTTTAAAAAAAGTTACAAAGGGAAGCAATTCTAAACTAGGGACCTTGTTCTTGCGCATGACACTCCGTCTCATGGTGGTGAACATTTGTGTCAAGTCACATTAAAATTCCTGCATGCATGAAGAAGAAATGCTCTGGACAAATTCATTCTTTTATCTGATGTTTGGCCTCTAAGTGTGACACTGACCTTAGACCTAGGGATCTGGTTCTTGCGCGTGACACTCCGTCTCATGGTGGTGAACAACTGTGCCAAGTTACATCAAAATCTCTCCATGCATGAAAAAGAAATGCTCCGGAAAAAATCATTCTTGAATTTGACCTTTGACTTCAAATTGTGACATTGACCTTAGACCTAGGGACCTGATTCTTGTGCATGACACTCTGTCTCATGCTCATGCTGGTGAACAGTTGTGCCAAGTTACATCACAGTCCCTTCATGCATGTAGAAGAAATGCTCCGGACAAAATCATTCTTGAATTTGATCTTTGACCTCTAAGTATGACCCTTGACCTTAGACCTAAGGACCTGGTTATTGCGCATGTCACTTCGTCTCATGATGGTGAACATTTGTGCCAAGTTACATCAAAATCCCTTCATGCATGAAGAGGATATGCTCCGGACAAAGTTTGTGGATGTTGCCCGGCCGCCCGCCTGCCCACCAGAGGCGTTCCCATAATACGTCCCGTTTTGCAAATGGGCGTATAAAAAAGAAAAGACATGCACGGGCTCAGACCATTTTCTTAAAGAAAGCTGATACTAAAAGTTGTCTATTTTCTTATCTTGACATTAACATATAATGATCATTCAATACGAAGTAATGCATAATAATTTCCATTTTCTCTGGTTCTTTTAAAGTAAGACAAAAGTTACAGTCTTTAATACGGTGTTACGTTAGGGCCAGCGCTTGCTCCCTGTGAACGCAAAGCGCGAAGGTACGACGGTACGATTGCGAAGCGCGATAGTACGATGGTGACAACACGACAGTGCGATGGCGAAGCGCGATAGTACGATGGCGAAGTGCGACACTACGATGGTGACAGTCCGTCGTACTGTCGCACTTCGCCATCGTACTGTCGCGCTTCACCATCGTAGTGTCGCGCTTCGCCATCGCACTGTCGCGCTTCACCATCATAGAGTCACAATCGTACTGTCGTGCTTCACCATCGTAGTGTCACCATAGTACTGTCGCGCTTCACCATCGTACTGTCGCGCTTCACCATCGTAGTGTCACCATCGTAGTGTCGCGCTTCACCATCGTACTGTCGCGCTTCGCCATCACACTGTCGCGCTTCACCATCGTAGTGTCACCATCGTACTGTCGCGCTTCGCCATCGTACTGTCGCGTTTCACTTTCTTTGCTCTGTTTTCTTAAACTCTGTATTGTGTAGTATTGTCAGCTCTGTCCAATGATCAAATAATTGGACGGGTATTATTGAAATGAATATCACCAGACCTGATGTTATTCAAATGAAAATTTCCCGGCAGAGTGTCACTCAAATGAATATCATCTGGCATGATGATATTAAAAAAATATCATACCTTAAGATTGTTTGAAATGTATCATTCCAAAATAGGTTCCGTTGATCTATGGCTATTTTACTTTGTTTACTCAAGGGATAATAAAAACGAATATCACCCAACCGAGTGTTATTTATGAACAAAATACCATTGTATTCAAAATTAACCACTCTGTGGAAAAATAAATGTTAATGTATTTACATGTAATTAATTGTTTTGTGAGAAAATGTTGTTTAATCAGCTCATATATTTCAAGCCATGAAACGTTAAAAGTATATATTGTCAGCTAAAAATAATGAAAATACACTGTTGTATAAATTTTGCTTATAAAGCTTTTGGCTATATTTTATGCAAAAGTGATAATTTGGTCTAGAATACAGTTGTTTGTGTCCGCTTACCCGACCGACCCTGTCTTTTTACCACTGACCCTAAAGTTTTAATTGAAGAAACAACAAGATTATTAGTAAGTATATCCAAAGCACGTCCCTCCGTCTGACCGTACAATTCTGTACATTAAAGTCGGCCCTTAAGTAAACAGAGAAAAGTTGGCGAAGCGCGACAGTACGATAGCGAAGCGCGACAGTACGATGGTGACACTACGATGGTGAAGCACAACAGTGCGATGGCGAAGCGCGACAGTACGATGGTGAAGCGCGACAGTACGATGGCGAAGCATGACAGTGCGATGGTGACACTACGATGGTGAAGTGCGACAGTGCGATGGCGAAGCACGACAGTACGATGGTGACACTACGATGGTGAAGCGCGACAGTGCGATGGCGAAGCGCGACACTGCGATGATGAAGCGCGACAGTACGATGGCGAACCGCGACAGTACGACGGACTGTCACCACCGTAGTGTCGCGCTTCGCCATCGTACTGTCGCGCTTCGCCATCGCACTGTCGTGTTGTCACCATCGTACTGTCAGGCTTCGCCATCGTACTGTCACGCTTCGCCATCGTACCGTCGTACCTTCGCGCTTCGCGTTAATAGGGAGCAGGCGCTGGCCCTAACGGAACACCGTACTTTAAGGTTGCGAAGAAATCCGTAAGTATTTAAGAAACATTCTCAAGCGAAAGGACTACGAAACAATATTTGATCATAAATTTTATAAATGATTATAATGCAAAATGACTTCACTATTTGCCATTCAGTGTGATGAAACCCGACATACTCGGCATACATCTTTCTAGCATTAAAATACCGTGTTATAAATGTTAAATGTCCTGTCCTGGAGAAGAGGAAAGGCCATGTCAGTTTTGTAGTAAAAATTCAGTTTTTCTTATAAACCGATACATACACCTACATATTCTCTTGATTCACAGTGAACGATACATACACATACACATTTCAATTCTTCACAAAGAATTGTTAAAGGTTTGTAGATTGGATGGTTTTGTAATATTTTCACAAGACCTAAACATTTGTGTATGACACGATTTAAGATATAGTACAGAACTAAGAGTACGTAATTCGTGCCGTATACAAGTTCAGTGATAAGATGTTACCATATATAAAATTCGGCCGAATATAAGTACGAGCGTTTAAGAGAGAGGATGTTAGACTCAAACCAAATCTGTGGCAGTCGAAGACAGCACCATGCTCCGAATCATTATCGCCAGTATTTTGTGCGTCTCATACGTTACGGTAAACATACACTATTCAACTGATTATTAATTTGAATAATTTCAATAATAATTATGGAGTCATTTTTGTACGGTGCCCCTAAAGTGACATGTTACACACTTTTTTCCAATTAGGTAATGTGACACTTTTTTTATTTCGTTTAAACGAAATAACTTATTTCGTTTAAACGAAATCATTTCGTTTAAACGAAATAATCATTTCGTTTAAACGAAATCATTTCGTCTAAACGAAATAACTTATTTCGTTTAAACGAAATCATTTCGTTTAAACGAAATAGTTATTTCGTTTAAACGAAATAATCATTTCAATAACTATTTCAATAACTATTTCGTTTAAACGAAATGATTATTTCGTTTAAACGAAATGATTATTTCGTTTAAACGAAATGATTTCGTTTAAACGAAATAAGTTATTTCGTTTAAACGAAATGATTTCGTTTAAACGAAATAAAAAAGTGTCACATTACCTAATTGGAAAAAAAGTGTGTAACATGTCACTTTAGGGGCACCGTATTTTTGCTACTGATTTTTGAAGTTTGCTTCTTGTTGTTTATGTTTTGATATTTTACTTTTTTGCCATTTAAACACACAGACACGCAAACCTGCTTACAGCCATGAAGTATGGAATGCGGGTTTGGATAGTCAGTTGTCATTTGCTAATTGCAATTTGTTAAATGCCGTTTGTCATTTGCTAATTGCCATTTGCTAAATGCTAATAACTATTTGCTGACTGTGAGTTCAGAAATGTCATTTGCTGGACGCTGTTTGCCAAATGCTAATTAACATTTTGCTGATATTGAATTCAGACGTGCCATTTGCTAAATGCTGTTTGTCAGTTATTTATTGCTATTTGCTATTTGGCAGTTGCCATTTGCTTATTACTCTATTACTCTTCGCTTACTGCTGATTCTTATTTGTGGATTGCTCATTTGCTACATACAAATGCTATTTGCCAATTGCTCATTTGTTTTATGCCATTTGCCAATTGCTTATTTGCCATGATAAAGTTTTGTGAGCAGATTCTCATGTAGTTTCATTCAAATATTTTGTCATTACAGTTTAAGCTCAGTGTTTTTGGCTCGAAGATCTAACATGGTCAAACATTAATTATTATCATACAAGCGCTTTCATTTATTCTTTACCATAGAGATACGCGTTATAATTAAGAAATAATTTACAGCAAAATCGTATTTTAACACTATTTATACACAATGGGCACTTACACGTCGGGCTTAATAATTTCACGAGGGCACAGCCCGAGTGCAATTATTTCGTACGACGTACAACCTCCCGAGTGTATAAAATACATTTAGCAAATGAAACATTGGCAACTGAGCAGTTGGCAGATATCATTTAGCAAATGAGCAATTGGCAAAAAGTAACTGGCAAATAGCATATAGCAAATGAACGAACAGTAGTTGGCGAAGATGGGTCGTTAACTGGCAACTGACAATTAGCATTTGAGCAAGTGGCAAATGGCAAATAGCAATATGTAATTTGCAACATTACATTTAGAAAATAGCAAATGGCTGTTAGCAAATAACAAATAGCATTTACCAAATAACAACTGGCAAAAAGTATTCCGCATTCCATAAAAAGGCAACAATGAAAGCAATTTTAGAGATATAAAATTGACGCCATCGTTGACTCAGCTGCATTTTATGAAGTTCCGATGTGCCATCCATTAAGCTTCTTGCGTTTTACTTTTCACCATTTGTTTTTTATTGCGTGTTTCGTGCTTTCTGCTATTTGTTTATAGCGATTTGATGTATGTTTCTTCCTTTTAGTTACTTGCTCTTTGCGTTTTCTTTTTAGTGGCAACAAAAACATTCATTTAAAGCAGTTTTTAAGCAAATGTAAAATTTTTACAGTGGAACTTACTGTATTTTGAATAATCATGTTGTACACATGCATGTTTAGAACTTACAATAACTCCTAACAAAAACAAAATCATGTCATTGTCTGCATTTCTAAGAAGAGCATATATTTTTTGTCAGAAACCAATGCTTATGGTACAAAGTGACAGTCGATACCTACACCTCCGCTCTTTAACGTTTATTTTTTTGGGGGACTTTCTAAAACTGGGATGAGTTTTTAAAATGAAAATAAAAAGTATGTCGTTACTTGTATTACATAATTTGACTTTCTTGAAATTTTAATAGGTTATTTATTACATATTGGCCTAAGAGTGAACTATTAAATATATCAATAATAAGATATTGGCTAAAGTCAAGTGTTTCGTTAGATTTACTACGTGTATGCATCAAATTATTTATGGTAAATTTGGCTCTCAGGCTATGACGACAACTCACAAACCTCACCATGGCCATCATCATTCAAACACGACACATCGACCACATTCTAACACTACACGAGAACCAGGCGAGAAAGACTCTTTCAGGTTTGTCTACGAACCACACACGGTGAGTTTTTAATTAATATGAGGACACACGCCGGGATCCGTACGCATGCGCATGTCTTTTATATGTCCTTGCATCTTAATAAGTCATTATATTGTTTTTATCTATACAAAATATTTGTTTTCTTATCGGACATGGTCCTGAACACATGGTTGCCGTAGTTTCGAACCCACGTCATATGAAGAAGAGTTAGGTACACTGTTCTGAACTCATTTATGTGATGAAGAACAAAGACCTATAAAAATGAAGCACTCGTGTACGTACGTGAAAAGGCACTCTGCACCAATACTAGTATCATAAAATAGATTTTACAAATCCCTTAAACAAATATCAATACATTATAGGGTAGTCATTTCACTATTTATTCACCATTTTGTAGTATACTAACTTCATTTCGTGATTTCATTAATTAATTCACGGATATCAAAAACTTTGTGATATTATTAGTTTCGTAATTGAACGCTACCTTAAAATAAATTAGTGATACGATTAAATACACTATGTTTAAAGACTAAACGCGTCCAATGATATCATAAAATAAGTAAAGGATATCACAAGTTGAATCAAAAATATAACAAAATGGTGAATAAATAGCAGGCCTAAAACGGCACCGCATTGTATACTGAAAGTGTAAACATTTTATTAGTATGAATTAAAAATGTTTTTACATTGTTTCGATTGCGATAATATAAACATTTTCATGATAAATGCACAAAAAAATCATCAAAACTGTTTACAGAATGGGAATATATTACTTTAATATGCACTAACGTAGCCATACACGAAAAACCTCACTAGAATAGCGAGTGAGCGGCATGTTCTAATAACTGGCCTAGTCTGGTCTGGCTTAGCTTCACCTGTCCTGGCCTGGCCCGATAAGCCTAATTTTCGACAAGGCCGGGGCCAGGCCAGGCTAAGCGTGGCCAAATTTTGCGAAAGTTTAACATATAAAGTGTCCATATTATTATTGTATTTACTATACATGTAAGAATATTTGTACGTGATACTGATTTTTTATCTTCTAATTAATAACTTGCAGCAACAAATGGTGGTAGTAAACGTACACGATTGCTACGTCTTCTCGCTGAGTGATTCAGAGAAGGTAGCTGTACACACCGACGCTGGTATCAGAGCTTTGGAGGTATTTCATTTTGCTTTTAGGGTTTTCACGTAGTTATAACGATGGGCCTAACTTTGGTGTTGTGCTCGCCATTTTACAAACGGGAGTAATTTACTGACATCAAATATTGGCCCTGGGAGTCGGGTGTGTGTGGATGTGGATGGGGATTGGGTGGGGGGCTCTAAAAGCAGATCTTGTGAGTTACTTTCCTGGATATTTATATCTATAATCGATATTAGAGCAAATCCTACTGTACTGAACCAGTTGGTTCTTTAGTGGCACAAGGATGAGTGTTATCTTATTTCCTCTGCCTCTAAATGGAAACTGGGTTTTCCTTGCGAGTTGATCTGTAAGTTAGGGCCTACTTATTCTTGTTTACTTTAATTTGTAAACTTTTCTTAATTTTGAAATTTATACACAGAACCTGTTCCTAACGATTTGTCAGACACCAGTCGTCAATTTTATTAAAATATTTATTTACTTAAAGGTCCAATACTAAGGAAAGTGAACATTTTAATTTCTTTTAAAAAGCACAGAAACTATTTCATTTTATTGGAAAATGAAAGTTGGTATGTAGAAATTCGAAATAAATCGCAGTATATGTACACTTATTTTTCTATGAAGTATGAAGAAAGTTAAAAAGACCTGGGGGGTCATTCTGTCGATTCATTGAAATTTCAACATAATACACATACATTTCTTTGAGTTCCAAAGACCTTCTGTAAATTTTGACCTGCCAATCTTCATTATTTAGTGTCTTGCAGAAGTCTATGCACTGGCTATGAAAAAAATTGCCAACTCACTTTCCCTTAGTAATGGACCTTTAACTAGAATATTTTAAATGGTTCACAACCGAACTTACCACTTTTCAATGACTTCATCGCGTCTAGATGATTGTTTTGTCTGCGCTGTTACCAGTTTCGTTCTTTCTGTAGCGTTGTATTATGAACTTTTGTTTGCAGCTTAAGCTGTTGAGCGCTCTTAGCACCTCTGCTGTGGTCACTACAACTAAGGACCAGCTGAACCCTCATGCGGCTCATCTCTGTGGAGGACATGCCACAGCATTTTATAAAGAAGCTAGCCCTTAAGTCTCAGAAGTTTTGTAACAAAGTTGTTAATATGATTTTAAAGAATATAATAAAAGATGACTTTGCTGACTTTTGTTTTATCTTTGTGTTGTAATAAACATATTTGGTAAAGTATCGAATATAAGTACGCGTATTAACATATTTGGTAAAATAAGAAAAATATCTGGCAAAGACATTTCTTGGAGACTTACACAAGGAAATTCTTTACCTCCTATGATTCCATATCATGCAGTGTGCATTGACGAGTCGCTCAGAATTAGTAGGTGATCACAGACTGAAGTCAAACCTCCTGGATAGCTAAAAAATTTAATTTAAATATTTATGTGGACTTGTGTCTTTCAACAGTTTTGAAAATATATTTAAACAAAATTTATCAAAAAGACATTTCAATTAATCATACATGCGAAATGTGAATATCTTACAACATCCTTTTACATATGTGAATCAATGTGGACATCCTAAAAAGCTTATCTGTAGATAAAGCAATTCGCCGAATATCCCAAAAACACTGGAATAAGGACATTAGCGTATGAATATCAGTTATACAACATAACATATTCTTTATTATAACAACTTTCAACAGATCATCACACGTAAGGTTTTGAAAGTAGGAAATAAGAGCTATCAAAACAAAAAAAAAATAACCAATATATGCTCCCCGAATATACTCTATGCATGCAATTAAATGAGACATACATGTATTTTCAAAGGTAAAGCATGACATTGATTTTTTCTTTTCAGATTTTTTTGTAGCTTCTAGTCCATAGAGTCCTTTCTGCCAGTGTCAACAATGACAACATTATAGCCGTGTTGTGTCCTGTGTTTAGTACTCAACAGTATGGGTAGAATATTTAGCAAATTTTACAAACTAGAAAAGGAAATAGATCAAATTAAAAATGGTACACTGATACGCAGTCGCACTGAAAAAATTTAATGTTAGATTTGAACCCACCTCCAGGGCCCCGTTGTTCGAAATTTAAACGGGCTCTTAAACTAACCGCTTGTTAAACTTTGATTCAAAATTCTAGTCTACACTAGTACGATGTTTTCGTTTTGCAGTAAATAAGTTTGAGAGTTCATAATCTTTAACTCATACATTTTTTTTAAAGTTTTCTAAAATATTGAAATACAACTCTAAGGCCTCACCAAATTAAAAAGTTTTCCATCGGATTTGCCGCTCGTATATTTTCAGAAACACAAAAAAATAATTTTGTTTTGTTTTTGGCTTGCCCTTGCCCCGTTGAAAAAAGCCAAGTCAAAATTTGTTGGTGCGCTACTTTTACGGACGTAACAGTGTTCAAATGCTTATAATTCCAGTCCCAGATTGTTCTAAAATGGACTTTAAACACAATAAATACATACTACGTACACATATATTATGATACTTATATATAGTTGCATTAAAGTTATCTCCCCTTATGCAGTTACGCCATTTTCTTTGTTTATCAAATCGAGTTGCTACAAAAATCGGATTTATTTCATTGAAAATTGGATGAAAAAACATGCAAATTTATTTGATAGCATCAATCTACATTATTTTGGTAAGGGTAAATACGTATTGATGCATGTCACTTTTCTGTTTTCTGTTTTTCCTGTCCAAATGATCAGCATTGTATACGAAAGTGGGTGGGGTAAGGAATTGTGTTCAGACCGACTTAGATCGTCAAATTTTCCAGTCCTCGAGTAGAATAATGTTAATGCACGTTAATCTCCATTTCAGACCTTAATTGAGGCTTTGTTTCCACAAAATCAATCCATTAGGTTTAAAATTAGAACAAGAGTTGTCCATAAGACAGCATGCTCGACTCTTCTCAGTGCTTGACTCTGAATTAGAGCTTTGCCAGTAAAGGGGCATAATAGTCAATAGCTTTGAAAGTAACAGAGATATGGGACGTTAAATAAAACTTTAACCAAACATTTCTAAGTTAAAAAGGGGCGTAACTCTGTCAAAATTCAAATCAGAATTATGGGGATTGTTTCTTATGGTGTAGACTTTGATAGTTAATATTTATTTTAAGTCTCAAGTCAAAAGCTTTAATAGTAACAGAGATAATTTGACTATCAAAAACGTCGAAAAGCCGAGTAAAAAATGCTTCATTCTCAAAGCAGTAAATATTCAAGTCACATATCTATGTCATGATTATGGTTTAAGGTTATGCATTGTTGTATATTACATATTTTCTTAATAGCATTTTCAAACGCATACATTGTTTGATTACAATGTACTGTATGCCAATGTTATTACCTTTTTCACGAGTTCGCTTTGTTGTGCGCCTACAGGTCAAAACGTAACCAAACCAAAATGTATCCATATTTTCTCAATCCCTGATGAATTACATTGAATGTAAAAGGGCTGTACATTCTATTTTAAGTTTTTTATTAGTTAATTGAGAGCCAAAACAGGACAAAGATATTTCTTCGCTCTTCTCTCGCTCCTGGTTTTCTCAAAAAAAAATTAAATTATTTTTTTTCGGAAAAAAAAACCGATGGATAACTTTTCAATTTGGTGTGGCCTAAAAGTTAATCAACCGTTTGCTTAATCACTTGTTAAAGTTTCGAACAACCGGGTCCAGCTTGTTTCGCAACATATACTGTTGTAATTTGGTGCATTACTTCATGCCCCACATCAAGATATAACGTACACATATCAGCGGTGAATATCTACAAATCGGGTGACTGTCATCCTTTTCTTTGCCCAACCGTACGTTTTCCATTGTAAGTCCAGACTGCGACTCACGTGATCAGTGGTTGCCCTATAAGGCGACTGGACCGGCTTTTGTCGATATTCCTGGCTGCCAACAATGTAAGCTGGATTTGCTACACTTAAGGACTCCCTAACATCTCTACTACCTAATTTGCTTGAAATAGTCCACATTGACACTATTGCAACCTCCCAAGCCACAGAAAACATTACAGTATACAGTACCAACCCGACATCTTTGCTGCGTCCTTCCATGCTGCGAGCTTAAACTCTTTAAAAAGCTTGATTGGGCCATTACAACAAACATCCTGTCCAACAAATGAGCAAGTACCATTACGCAGCAGTCTGGCTCCTTCTTTCGGAAGATGATCATAGGAATAGAGAAGTTTATCACCAGTCATTCTGTGAACGTAAAGTACACCCAGCAGAATATCACTTTGTAGTCAGAATGGATCATGCCTATAGCCTTCGTGGTGGCGTGATGACTGCTGCCAGAGACAACATCGCATACACAGAACTTTACATTGCCACCACCACTGATATTTGCGTTTCAACCTTTGAATGCCATAAAACTCTAAAATTGTGCCAGAAGTAGAAATACCTGTATCTCAACACTCCCGTTCCACAGTGTAGATAGCTGGGACTGCTGGACAACAGTTAGGATTCAGTCACCATTCATGGTAATACTCGCCCTGTCCAAACAAACCATCTTGTTCTGGACGGATTTATAATATCAGTTCCGATAAAGTAATGATATTTCCATTAAGAGGTAGCCAACATATTCGACCTCTCCATTTCAAATAGACCATTACTCCTTCAAAAATGCGAGCCCAGACCCTGAGCCAGCTACCACAACATAGTTTAGACATAGGAAATAGAGATCAATATAATTGCACCTTTACTAATCCTAACTGTTCTGTGTTACAAAAGTGCTTCCATTGTTACATTTTGATTCAAACAAAACTGTATTATCTGCACTATAAAATCTTTATTGGTATTTGATTTTATTATCGGCTTGTAAAAAGTTATTTTTTTTTACCATAAGTAAACTGACAAAATCATATTTGGCAGGTTTTAAAGGGTAAATCACATATTAATAAATCCTAAATGTTTTTTGTTGTGCAAAAAGGCATGATACTGCGTCTTAAACCGTGCAAGGGAAGTAAACTAATAGATATCTCTGCGCATAAGTATTGGCCTAAGGCAAGAGTTATCATTCTTCGCGGAATACAACTTTAAATTAAATATTGAAACTTCAGTTATTGATATTAACAAAACTATCATAAATTTCACATTTGGAAAATCATTTTTGGTTATTTCAAGGACTTAGAAATCAATTTCTAGACTTTATTTAATGTATTTTAGCGTTGAAACTCTACATAGTTTATGCAATCAGCCACGGGAAGATGTTTCAGTAGAAGCAGGCAGACATTGTAAAACCAGAAACAAACTTAGCATATTAACATAAATACATTCTAGTCCACCTTCAGCGGTTTCTGTCTTGGCTACAGATAATTACGAACCATTTAAGATGAAATCATCAAGATCAAGACTAATGGGGAATCCAACGCTAGAAAAAGCAACGGAACACGCAACAAAGAGGAAAGCATATATCATCCGGGACATTGGCACTAAATAATAAGCGTTGCGACAACAATTGCGTCTCCTGCCGAAAGATGAAAAACACTGCACGTAATGAATCCTTAACAGCCAGTTTAGCAGGGTGTTTGGTGGAAAAACATTACAAACCACACTTCCATAATTTGTTTATATATCATCCTCTATTATATATTACTATATATTTTGACCTTGTATTTGTATTAGTGATTATGTTTATGGATGAGAAACTGTGAGAAACTGTACAGTTTAAATCCTAAATAAAATGTTCTGTTCTGTTCATAACTACAGACCCATATACCTTTTAGGCATCACTTAATACTACTTATTGTTTCTCCAAAATGACCTAGACATTGTGATTATGTTCAGCAAAATGCATTGGATTTCGAAATTCATAATAGAAGTTTTATATAGCTTTTCCCCTTTTCCCCACTTCTTTGTTATCCTCTTGGGGGGAAAAATCTGAGAAACAAAAAATGTGATGCCTTAAAAAGAGCTAAAACATTTTTTTTTTTAGATTTTTACGGTTTATTTTGTATTATGGTCATGTTTGTTTAACTATGCAACACCTTGCTTGTAATAAAGAGCAACATGTCCACATGCACGAGCGGTACTTGCACCCAACTGGTCCTTGGTAACCTCATGGACAGCGACTGTGCTCAGCATACTCAACAACTTCAGCTGAAATGTTACAACAGTACGTAGAAACTATCTACATTTAAGGCTAAATATTTTAGTATATTCATAAAAATAGCTAGTTAAATGATCTAAATCCTCAAGTACTTGTGATTTTGTTTTCGAAGATTCCTTCTTAGTCATTATATCTGCAAAGATAAACTTCACATCGACAACCCTTGTACTGGCATAAAAAATGTATATACTGCACACCGACAGCCCTGGTACTGGCATAGAAAATGAATAAACTTCACATCAACAGTCCTGATACTGACACAGGAAATGAATAAACTTCACATTCTTAGCAATTAAGACTGCATAATAACCAATATCTCCACAGCCCTGATGCTTGTATGAAACAGAAAACGAATACTCGCGAAGTAAAATTTCATTAAATACAATTTATTCGAATGAAACTTTACAACACAAATTAACTAAACTGATTAAATCATTACTTTAACCTTTTGATCACAATACCGCATGTTCACGCGGCATTATAATATCGTCTGCATATGACACTACAACAACAACTTCGCGCTGAAGTTAATTTTTCTTCCAAATTAGTGGAAATAAACCGTCTGAGAACGAATCAAATTTTTATTTTACAAAAATGAAATAAATATCAATCAAAAGATAATTTCAGTGAGAGTAGGAAATTACTTGCACCTAAGCTTTCATATCAATGGTTTTATACAAAAAAATTGCTTTTAAGAAACGCATGTTTAGGATTTTTACACATTTTATATGGAAAATAGAAGGGAAAAAATGACGAAATGATGGCATTAAATATCATGTTAGGAACGAACCAAAAATAAAGATAAAATTCTATTTAAAAATACCGTGTGATGAATCAAATGTTGAACTTTGGTAATATTTTTGCACCTAAGGTTTCTTATTTTTAGTAATTTTGTTATTAAGTAAAATGTGTACATGCTCTTCTTATTTCTATATAGAAAATCTGACCGCTATCGAATATTGGCCGAAGGAATATTCTTCGGTATGCTCGATAGGCCCAATGACGAAATAAATACACATAACCTCTCTAGTACAAAATGATCATAGTTTGTATCAACTACAGAAAATGATTATACCTCACCTTCTATGTACATATGGTGCAACAAATATATCTAAATTTTACATTGACTTCCCGGATACTGGCATAGAAAATAAAATACATTTCATCTCTGTAGTACTTATGGGCAAATTATGAAGACAGCCCAGACATTGGCATAGCAAATGAATATACTCCACCTACTTATACATATCTTAACTTCAAACACTTTACCTTGAAAGCTATGGTACTTGCATTGAAACCGAGGAGGAATAAACATTCCCTCCATAGCACATACGACTGAATTTGTTTGCACTGTGTAAATTTATACCAGCGCAAGAGCCTTTGGAAGCATACAACGTGACAAAGAAACATTCTTTACGCCCGCTAGCACCGGCTTAATTAAGGAGGTAGGTTACCTTGTTACAAGGGTAAATTCAAATTAGTTGAACCGCAGCATCTTTTTGTATTTCGTGTAATATGAAGTTTTAATGCTAATTCATTTCCGTTTGTCCTGTCCTTCAGTTCATTTTTACAGGTTTGAAAAATCAGAAACTCCAAAAGGTATTCTTATTGAAAGAAGAGGAAACATTGGTATTTTAGATTTTCGGTTATTTTGTATTTCAGTTGTTTCTATGAAGCCGCTTAATATATGCAATTTCAACTAGTATGCACCATGGCTTGTACCTAATGACAACGCTGTGTCAGATATCGACATGGGCTCGATGTTTCTAAGTGTAAACGACATTTAGGCTAATATTTTTATTATAAAAATTATTATAAAAATTTAATTAAGTACTGGTTTTTTCGAAGATCTTCTTAGTCATTTCTGCAAAGAAACCAACATCGACAATTGTATGGGTAATATATTAGCTATATACCACACCGACCCTGTACATGGTAGAAAATGATTTTCCATTAAAGTCTATAAAAGTAATAATGGAAACACATCAGCAATTAAGACTGCATAATATACCAATTCCACGTATTTCTTTATAAAAAAACAATATGGGAATAAAATTATTATCCTTTAGTTGATGTAGCTTTAAACACATATTAATCTAAACTGTAAGTATATTTCGTTTATCAGCTTTTATTCAAACGCAATGTTCTAAGCATAGAATACTTACAAGCAGCTCCCCTCGTGCTGGATTTTTTTCCATGGAAAAAATCGTTCTGAGCTCAATTTTATTTTCAAAATGAAATAAATAAAAGCAAAGATAATTTCATTGAAGTAAAAATTACTTGCACTAAGCTTTCTATCAATGTTTATTTATACAAAGTCATGCTTTTTCAGAAACGCATCTTAGATTCATTTTATAAGGAAAATAAGAAGTGAACAAATGACGAAATTGATGGATTAAATATATGTAGAAGAACAAAAATAAAGTAAACTCTATAAAAATAGGTAATACAAAGGGAACTTGTAAATTTTTAAGTTTATTTGTAATATGTATAAGTAAAAGTTAACTTCTCTCTAATCTATATTCAGAAAATGACCTATGATTTGCCGAGATCATTTTCTTATTCGCATACAATGATCAATAATACTACATAAACCTCTAGTACAAAATATTGTTTGTATCAGACAAAAGATCTAAAATTATTATTTCAGCAAATATATCTAATTTGACATATAGTTGGAATAAGAAAATGACAGAATTATCGTCTTTAAGTATTATGGGCAAATTATAGATGCCGCTGGTAAACATGACAGTACGTCATACGTAAATGACATCATTTAACTGCAAACATTTTTGAAAGCGTTTCTTGGGCATTGTATTCAGAGATATTCCTCATTATACACTGAATTGTTTGCAGTATTATCAAAGCGCAAGAGTCTTTTGGAAGATGAAATGACAAAAATATTTTCTCAACGCGCTCCGTAATTCACTAGTATTTTATTACAGTAAAATGTTTTGTTCTTCACGATCTCAAAGGACCAGAAAATATATATAACAACACCGAGTCCAAGTACGACGAGACTTTTTACAACCATCCAACGGCACTTAGAGACTCTTGCTGTGATAGTTAATAAATCTGTAAAAAGATCCCTTGGAAGCAAATAACGCAACCAAGAAACATAATAGCAGACACGGTTTGATTCAGTCTGCCATGAGAGTTAATGAAATATGCAACCCCGCCCCATGCCCCTTAGCACCGGCTAAGGATTACCTCGACAGCCCTGATGCCGGCGTCAGTGTGTATTGCGGCTTTCTCGGAGTCTGACAG
This sequence comes from Mercenaria mercenaria, assembly GCF_021730395.1. Classification (NCBI taxonomy): domain Eukaryota; kingdom Metazoa; phylum Mollusca; class Bivalvia; order Venerida; family Veneridae; genus Mercenaria; species Mercenaria mercenaria. Next base: position 33,690,664 of record NC_069363.1, read on the forward strand.
GTCAAAGAGGTAGCATGCTTGCCCTGTTACTTGTCCGGTTAAAACCAACATCCTGTGCTGCAAAATGTCAATGTATTCATTAAAAAATGGAAGCATTCAGTGCCAAAGTAGTCATCTGTGATCTTGCAAAGACCGGTTAATGTAATATTTGACAGAGTTCAAACCCTATAAATAAACGCGTGAATTAAACTTGTTCTGAACAGATATGGCAATTTGATGGTTTCAGTAGGGACATGTGCAGTTGCAACTTCAACTCTCATTAATTTGGTTGCAAAATCTTGGTGGTGGAGGATTTTGTCAAGTAACACATGAAGTCTGATCGAAGTATTCAACGTGCGTCGATCTAATAAAGATATCCTCTTCACGACATATCCTGTCTTTTCGGTAAACACATCCAAACAAAATCATTGGTCTGACCAAGGGTTTGTTTGATTTAGGTATCTTGTATTGTAACTTCTTCTTATTATAGAACCTCGTACTAAACGTCTACGGGATCGTATTCCATACATGGTCAAGTTCACGTCGTATGTTATACTTGATATGCTAGCATATTACCGAGTGCGGTTCGTATATAAACCTGAATCTTTGGTGCTCAGCTGGTTCCAGTGTGGGTCCTGTATGATGATGTCCATGATGTGGTCCTGTGTGGTGGGCATGTGGTGCTTTCGTCGTTGTCATCGACTGAAAAAATGTGAACTGCCATGTTAAAAAGGATCACCTGGCCCTTTCTTTCGATAGTTGTCATTTTATGTCGCAACATCTGTCCCTTTGATCGATGTGATTATATTATCATGTGTTTCACTTTGATCAATGCCATTTTGTCGTTCTCTTTGATCAATGTCTTTATGTCGTCATGTCAAAATTATATTCATATAAACTGACTGTAAGCATTATCCAATGTCTTTTTTAAAATAAATATTGAGCAGATATCATGCTTAGAAATAAAATTAGAAATATCAGTATTTGAAAAGCCACACACAGGAAGCCTATTGCGATGGTGTGAATCATTATTTTTAAGCGTCCAGTATCGTCTACAACAATAGCTTGCATGTGCTCAATGTATACGAGAGTCAGTTCTTATCTTAAGACTGAACTGGCCTATATGTCACTCGTAAATGGGAACAACTCCAGGACCATAACGTGCAAACCTATAAAGTGCATATATATATATAATTGGCGAGGTGTACCAATATTAATGTATACTTGAACAACATATATAAACAGATTATCCATATTAGGAATATCACAAGGACAGTGGGGTGTATTGAAAACTGCATTAATAGTGTCTGCCTGCATATCTGGAGAGAGACCCTACACAAAATATCTTTGAAAGACATATGCGACTAGGCCGCATATAAGATATAATTTGTTTTCTAGTGATTACCAATAACGTCCCAAACCTGGCATAAATGCTGTTCAATAAAATGGGGAGAACTTAGGAAGATGGGAGTTTGCAAGACTTTTACTGATCAAAATACACACCTGTGCATTCCAGTATGTACCTATGCATCTATTTCAAAAGTCTTTGCCTCCTCTTAGTCTATTTGTGCTTGCTCTGAAGTAACGAAAACGGATAAAAAAATGTAGGGTCTATAAAAGCAGAAAAACTTTAACTTGCTACATTTTTTGTTATCAAGCAAGACTTGGAAATGCAACATTCCCCTCAATTATTGTAACTTTAAAATTTAATGAAATATAAAATATACAGATTTCATCACGCAAATTCTATGTAGTCCTAACGAATTTCTCTTTGTTACCAATACATTTCATGTGATATAAACAATATCTTACAGATTTCTTAGCGTGTAAGCATGCATCTTTGAAAAGTTCATTTTAAACGCTGACGAATGTCTAAAAATGTGAGAAATATTGTTTCTACAATGATTTAATGGATGTTATTAGTTTAGTCCACAATTTACCTTTGAATCACTATAAACTTAGTGTTCTGTTTCGCAAAATACTAATGTCATGAATTTTATACCTTGTATGGTGTTCTTGTACAGTCAGACTGAAGTTGGTCTAAAGGGTGGCAAAGGCTTTTGCAATAACTGGATATGTACAGAATTAAAAAATTGAAACGCATCTGGATGTATTTACCAAAGATCGCAATATTGATGATAATAGGCTAGAATATTGGTTGCAGCACACGAACTTGAATTGAACTTTGTGTGTTTTTGTGTAGCTAAGGTTTCAAAATGGGTTGGAGACATAATCTCGTTGATCATCTACACGAACTTTGATCGTTTGATGTTCAGTAGAGTGACTAAGTGTGGAATTGATTTTGTGTGCACGTTTTGGTATACCTGAGATCTTTTTGTACCCATTATTTTATTTGTAGTCCCAAATGACGGTGATATCGTTGGCCGTCTTGTCGACTGAAAGGATTTCACAGATCACGGATTTCCTGTGCAAAAGGGAAAATGTGTACCTTGCTTTTATCAAAAGTATTTCAAGGATCGACAATATTAAAACTAATACATTTCAAAGATGCTAATATACCGAATTCAGCATACTAATGTATAAAACTGACCGTATACATGGAACTTCAGAAAAGTTTGTGCATTGTGTTCCAAAACCCTTAAATACCATAATAGAGTATATAAAAAAGCAATAATGACATTGGAGCATTGCGGAATTAGCGTTGGTATTTCTTCTGGTCCTTAGGAATCATGGAGTCCATTCGATATATCTGTATAAAAGAGTTCTTAAACCAGAACGAGGGAGCGTGAGGGGTGTTGCACATTGTGGAATTAGCGTTGTTATTTCTTCTGGTCCTTATGGATCATGGAGTCAATTCAATATGTCTCGCCTAAACCAGAACTAGGGAGCGCGAGGGGTGTTGCACATTTCATTACCTCTTATGCACAAACACGTCTGAGCCTAGGCTGCGCTGTGTACTTCCAAAGATATTCTTATTCTAATATGTATCCCCTTATCTGGACTCAGTGTTGCTATGTTTTCTAGTCGATAGAGACAGCGCTGAAGTCCATTACTTCTCATCAACACACTCAGCTATTATAACGTATCACCTGACCAGTTGTTATACACTTAGGGCCATTTCTAATCCGACACATAATGCCATGAGATGTGATTATTTGTAAACGGATTTCGTTCAAATTTTGAATATATATAATTTAACACATTAGACTTACTTCCCCGTAATTTAATCCCAATTGACTAACATATAGGTATAAAACTTAACAAATGAAACATATATAACGTAAAATTCTAACAATGTGAAAAGTCACTGAATCACAGAATAGTTTGTTCGTCCGAGTACTTCGTGTGTCCTCCTATGGCTCTCACAACATTCACACAACTCTGCCTCATCGACAGCACTTATAGTTTCGGATGACCCATCGGGGAATATTCTTCCATTCCTGCACAAGGACCAAAGACTCGGGCAAACTGTAAAGAAAATAATATTAAAATTTCACTTTGTAAATTATAATTTATAGTGAATAGATTTGCAGTCAGAATATCGTTGTATAAATAACATCCGATTTACTTACGTGTTTGAGTAAATGTCCAGATTGTTCGACCGCGCATTTTCAATACCTTGGGGTTTTAGAAAAAGTACATCTGTTATAAAAAGAAATGTTTTAGAACTGAACATGCATAAAAGTATGTATAAAATAAGTCATGCAGATGTATACCTCTAACTTTGTCGTGTCGCAGTTATTCGTGTTGTGTCAAAGAAAAAGAAAAGTTCTTAGTTGCCAAGGTACTAGCAAGTGTGCGAAATAGGTAAGTTATGTAGGTAGGTTTGGTAAGCAAGCAGCTAGGGCAGGTATGCAAGCAGCTAGATTTATTTTGTAACACGGTACATCCGCGATCATTTTGCATTATTTAAAACATGGGTATTCAACCATACCATGTACGTCAGTACCAATGATAACACAAAAAGGAGACTAAAATCCTTCTTTGGAATCATTTTGGTCCTTGTTCCTGATCGCATCACATAGAAAGGCATAAAGTATGAATTATCATACATATTAATGCAGAAGTACATCCTTAAAAACAATGCCGAGACTGAAATGGATGTTTGCATAACTATATCTATTGAACATATGCTTTGCTGACTAGTTAAAATGGAGACATAGGCATCTTTTCTTTTAAGTAAGAATAACAAGCAAATTCAGTGAATTGGTATCCTCCGCCAAACGGGATTAAGGTTTCACCCTTTAAGAAGCATTTCCTCCCTACAGAATGCACTTAAATGCAATTGAATTTCAGTCTTTTTGAAAACTACCCATTCTAAATTATTGATCAAAAACCTATTTTCAATCTTTAGTAACTATGACCTTGAGCAAAGCTGCCTAAAATCATGGAACAAAAAATGGTCACTATTGAAGCTACTGATTTACTGGATTTGGTCTGCTTACTTCATTCCTAACTGAGAAGACCACTTTTCTATCTTTAGAAACGATGATCTTGAACCAAACGTGGCCTCCATGCAAGCTTCCTTAATTCAAAGTTTGGACGCAGTACCCTACTCCGTACTGAAGTTATTGATCAAAAATATCTTTTTAGAAACAGCAGCCTTGACCTGACCCCAGCAGTGACCAGAACGCAAACCGTACATCAGTTTCCAAGAAAGCTATATATATACTAATCTCGGCCACAATATTCCTTAGTAAATGATAGACCTTAAAAAGACATAAAATTTGCAAAGAAATGCCCTACATAGTAAACATTATATAAGTACTAATGGCTATAACTCATGTGCTCATCAAAGGAGTTTCACTGAATCTTGCAGGGCCACGTGAACATTACCATGATATGAAGATTTTTTGAAATCCTTCAAACCATGTCTGACAGACAGAAAATGGAATAAAACAATATTTATGGATTTATAAAGGGTTATAAATGTCGTTTTCTTCTATCAATCACAGTCGCTTTAATATTTGTACCTTGTATAATCCATTAAATCATATCTGAGAAGTTGAAAAGTAATGAATTCCTTGGTTGCAGACACCAGTTTACATTTAAGCACTGGCTTTATACTAGCACAATTTTTTAAAAATCTTCGGCCTAATTTATCAACAAAAACATAAAATTTTTGTATTTAATATTGTAATAAGCCTGTTATAATTGAGCGTAATAATCAAGGAGTGGCTTCTTTATAAAAGGTGGTAATATGATGACCGCATGCATGTGCCGCTTTGGGATCCAGGTCTTCTTTTGTGGCAGTGACAACGGCGTTCGTACTGAGGGTACTCAACAGTCTCAGCTAAAATATAAAAAAAATATACCATTGCTGAGTACCATTTCTTGCACGAACGCTGTAACAGTGAATCTTAATAAAAAAAAAAGATTCAAATTGCAGCCATTCGATTTGATATCTGTTTTACAAACTGTGAACTTGTTCTTTGGAAATATTCCATATACACTGTACTACATTAATTTCTGCGCACCCAGTGCGCTTTTGTCACGAAATGAAAAGCTGCAATATACATTTTCAACACTTTTCATGTCTTTGGTCTGTATTTTCTTGAATAACAATGTTATTGCTATTAAAATATAACTCAAACAGAAAGGTAGCGGTTATGTTTGATCGTAGAAACATTTTAATACCAAACACAAACTAACACTTTTTCAAACCAAATCAACATTGTTTACTAGTAAATGATCGGCGCATGTAAGTGAAATATTACCTCCAATGCTCTCATACCAGCATCTGTGTGCACAGCTGTTCGTTCAGCGTCTGACATAGAGAAGACGTAACAATCGTGTCCGGTAACCACAACCATTTGGTGCTGGAAGAAAATTATATGGAATTGTGTTTTTATGTTAATTTATGGCATGGCTTGTAATGTTCGTTTTGATCATAATAATAAATGCAGTGATTAGCAGTACGTCATCATACTTATTTACACTTTTCTATATGAGTTATAATTCATTTTTACATTACACGTGCCGAGATCCGATAACAGTTGCTTCTTTTACAGCATTGAGCTTTGAGTTAACTTCATAAATTTCATACCAACATTAACTATTCTTTCTAAATAACTTAAATCATTGGTCAAGGATGAATTAAATTTCTTATTGGTTCATCCAAAACATATGAAGCAGTAATCGATAGTTTATTTTTTTTCTGTAGATTATATTGCAGTGAAATGTCTTACCACATGTGGCTCGTAGATAAACTTGTAACCCTCGTGCTCAGCAGGTTCTGAAGTTGGTTTAGAATGGTGTTGGTGGTGTGGCGCTTTTGTCGTTGACATTGACTATAATTATTGAAAGAAAATAATCAAATATTTATTACAACGTTTGTAAATGACCACTTGTAAATGGCGACAACGTGCCATATACATAATTGTTATGTCGCAGAGTTTCGTGAAATCGAATGTGCGTCGGCACTGTATGAAATTTAAAAACAAATATATTCTTTGGTACAAAATAACAGAGGAAAATAAAATTACAAAAATTGTTTATATACTTACCAAAACGCTTAAAACACAGACGGCGCTAATGATAATTGCACGGATCATTGTCTCAGTATGCGAGAAGATTTAATGGTGATAGCTTATAAAAGTTGTTCAATTCTTATCGCGTGCTTACCAAAATTGTCACGATTTATATGCTTAAAATTAACAATGACCCGACTGAAATGTCTTGTATACTTGAAACTTATCAGTTAATATGCAGCACTGTAAGTCAAAATGCACTTAAAACATGTGTGTGCTTTTTTAAGAATTATTTTTACGTGTCATGTAATTTATCTGATACATCAATCCAAATTGTTGTGCCAAGATCATTTCTTCCAATAAGAACATTATGCAAAAGAATATTTCAACTTTATATTTGACATAGAACAACTTTAAAAATAGAGGTATATGCATACTGATCACTGAAAACGAAATATGTAAACATTTGACATGGCCTCTTCCGAGACTGGTGGCCCTGCAGATTAGAGTTTATGTTCATCCCTTTGAAGGAAATGTACATGTATTAGATGTTGATTCATAAACACATAGTTATAAGGCAGTCACGTATGCAAGATTTTAACCGGGAAAAGACAACTCTAATTTCAGTAGACAATACAGTTCCATGTGACGCACCTGGCTCCACTGGTGACGGCATCATCAAGTCGTGCGTTTGCACCTGGCTTAAAACTAAGTCATTTTAAGGTAAACAAGTGTAAGGTGTTTTGCGAACATCATTTTTAAGTAAGTAATTGAACTCGAACGAAAACCGCGGTAATACCGATATTACTGAGCCTGTCAACCCTTGGTCAACGAGTACATGTTCTTAAAATGTACCAATACCTACATATTTATATAACTGAAAGAAAATACTTCATGCACATGTCCAAAATCAGGACAAATACTTTTAGCATAGCAGCCTATATGATATATCAAGAAAATAGCATCCTAAGTGCAGGATTCTTACAAATAAGTACTGTAAACTCATTAATTTTCGTGGTGGCTAATTGTCGTGGTTGGATCAATCCACAAAATGGAATTCAATAGAAAACATATATAGTATTCAATTTATTTCATCTTATCGATTTGAAACTACGGATTCTAGTGCCTAAGAAACTGCAGTTTTGTACGAAACCACGAAATTATATGATTTCACATAATTTTAAGGTGAAATTTTACGATAAATTTGAAATAGGACATTGCTGATTTTAAACATTTTAATCGTGACAATTTTGCTGTGTATGCGATAAAAATTGACCAACTATAAGTACTATTTGACATTTGGTCTCGTCGCAGTTGGAACTAAACGAGCAGAGAAAATGATCCGTGCAATTATCATCAGCGTCGTCTGTGTTGCGAGCGTTTGGGTAAATACGATATTTAAAATATTGATCTTTTGCTTATTTGTTCTTTAGATATTTAAAAATGATCTGCACACCTGTTGATTACCATATACCTTGCTCCCAAGAATATTCCTCGTTTCTGTCATAATACGTCGTTGTTACAAAAGAGCTCATAAAATACGACATGCTTTGTTAGAATGTAGTACTCCTAGTTTCCAATGCATTTTGATTTAAAAAACGGTATTTTGCCCCGTCTATTTCTTGGAATAGAGCACTAAAACGATTATTCTCCGTGTTATGTTTAAAGTTTCTTAGATGCATACACGTGCTCTTAAACAATAGTTGCTGGAAACTGTAATAATCTATTTTGAAATACAAAATACAGTAAGCAAGAAACACCAAAGAAGCTGTGTTCTTAGATCCTTTAATGAAAGTGACAATAAACATGTGAATGTGACCGATGGCCTCTATTTATATGTCATGTTTGCCAACGTTGGACAGTATGATAATGTAGATCAAAACACATACCAGAAAGAAAAAATCAAGTCGAGTCAAGTCATGTTAATTTAATCTAAAGTCAGAAAGAAATGACAACTGCATATTATAAACTCTCTCTAGTTTTTGAACTAAATGATTATCAAATATTCGTGCAAGTGCAGGTCTGATTTTTTCTCTATCAATGATTCCAGTCAGCAACAACGATACCGCCGACAACGGTACGACACCATCACACACACCATCCTAGACCCTCGACTGAGCCAGCAGAACATGAAACCTTCAAATTTGTGTACGAGCCACACGCGGTAAGAGTTTTCACGTTATATACACCCATCCCAATCTTTTGAAACGAACTGTCCATATTTGTGATACAAGACAGGCGCTCTCAGGTCTGAAAAAGCCTCTTTTGAACTTGCTGTTTTTTTTTATTTATTCCTTCTATAATATAGTTTAATTTGTTTGTTTGTTTGTTTCGTAGGCCTTTACATTTTTAACAATATTTAACATTACCTCCTGTGTTCATGAATTCCGCACTAATATCAACTATTCTCCAAAAGAATCAGACAACAGTATAAAACGCTTCCCTTTTCAGTACTGGGAAGTTATTTTTTTCGTAGAACCTCATAATCAAACATTTTGTTTGTAAAACTGCAAATAGCACTGACAACCATGTTTTGAGAGAGGATCATACCGGTATATAAGTATTTTCAGTTTATCATAAGGATCAGAGCGAGGCGAACGAACACCATTTACAACTTATTTGCCACAAAAAAAATATAATACCGTAGCCATGAGCACGGTCACTTATCAGATTATCCACATTTCTTCCAGCATCAAATGGTTGTAGTTACCGGACACGAATGCTACGTCTTCTCCCTGTCAGACGCTGAACGAACAGCTGTACACACAGATGCTGGTATGAAAGCGCTGGAGGTAAACGAAGTTTTAAACACCATTCATATTTACGCTGACCATTAAACCAGACATAGCTGATTGTTGTAGAACTAATTGACCCTCTTCTTTAAGAAAATATAGTTTAAAATGATGTGAAGCATGGAATGCAAAAAAGCAAAATAGTAACAGGGGTAACAAAATGCGGAATACACCTTCTGCCCCTAGATTAGACAATGTTTTAGATTTTTGTAATTTTTCTTTCACTTTATGTAACAGTGACAAAGCCAGTCTGTTACAGTTTTTCTCAGAGAACTGTTTGTAATATGATATTGGATTTAGGATATAGATTGGCTATATCCACAACTTTAAGAATAAAATTAAAAAGATATATATATTATATATCATAGTACTTCTACCAATAGCAACGGTTTAAGTAGGAAATCTAGTACATAGATACATTGAACGCACTCAGTAATCTCAAATGATCAGTACATATAACAAGACTGAGTCAAAGACCATGGAGACTGTGTATATACCAGTACATGTAACAAGACTGAGTCAAAGACCACGGAGACTGTGTATATACCAGTACATGCAACAAGACTGAGTCAAAGACCACGGAGACTGTGTATATACCAGTACATGCAACAAGACTGAGTCAAAGACCACGGAGACTGTGTATATACCAGTACATGCAACAAGACTGAGTCAAAGACCACGGAGACTGTGTATATACCAGTACATGCAACAAGACTGAGTCAAAGACCACGGAGACTGTGTATATACCAGTACATGCAACAAGACTGAGTCAAAGACCACGGAGACTGTGTATATACCAGTACATGCAACAAGACTGAGTCAAAGACCACGGAGACTGTGTATATACCAGTACATGCAACAAGACTGAGTCAAAGACCACGGAGACTGTGTATATACCAGTACATGCAACAAGGCTGAGTCAAAGACCACGGAGACTGTGTATATACCAGTACATGCAACAAGACTGAGTCAAAGACAGTGGAGACTGTGTATATACCAGTACATGCAACAAGACTGAGTCAAAGACCACGGAGACTGTGTATATACAGACCACGGAGACTGTGTATATACCAGTACATGTAACAAGACTGAGTCAAAGACCACGGAGACTATGTATATACCAGTACATGTAACAAGACTGAGTCAAAGACCGTGGAGACTGTGTATATACCAGTACATATAACAAGACTGAGTCAAAGACCACGGAGACTGTGTATATACAGACCACGGAGACTGTGTATATACCAGTACATGTAACAAGACTGAGTCAAAGACCACGGAGACTGTGTATATACCAGTACATGTAACAAGACTGAGTCAAAGACCCTGGAGACTGTGTATATACCAGTACATGTAACAAGACTGAGTCAAAGACCACGGAGACTGTGTATACACCAGTACATGTAACAAGACTGAGTCAAAGACCACGGAGACTGTGTATATACCAGTACATGTAACAAGACTGAGTCAAAGACCATGGAGACTGTGTATATACCAGTACATGTAACAAGACTGAGTCAAAGACCACGGAGACTGTGTATATACAGACCACGGAGACTGTGTATATACCAGTACATGTAACAATACTGAGTCAAAGACCATGGAGACTGTGTATATACCAGTACATGTAACAAGACTGAGTCAAAGACCGCGGAGACTGTGTATATACCAGTACATGTAACAAGACTGAGTCAAAGACCGCGGAGTCTGTGTATATACCAGTAAATGTAACAAGACTGAGTCAAAGACCGCGGAGACTGTGTATATACCAGTAAATGTAACAAGACTGAGTCAAAGACCGCGGAGACTGTGTATATACCAGTACATGTAACAAGACTGAGTCAAAGACCGCGGAGTCTGTGTATATACCATTACATGTAACAAGACTGAGTCAAAGACCGCGGAGACTGTGTATATACCAGTACATGTAACAAGACTGAGTCAAAGACCGCGGAGACTGTGTATATACCAGTACATGTAACAAGACTGAGTCAAAGACCGCGGAGACTGTTTATATACCAGTACATGTAACAAGACTGAGTCAAAGACCGCGGAGACTGTGTATATACCAGTACCTGTAACAAGACTGAGTCAAAGACCGCGGAGACTGTGTATATACCAGTACATGTAACAAGACTGAGTCAAAGACCACGGAGACTGTGTATATACCAGTACATGTAACAAGACTGAGTCAAAGACCACGGAGACTGTGTATATACCAGTACTTGTAACAAGACTGAGTCAAAGACCATGGAGACTGTGTATACCGCCACATGGCATTAAATACTTAAGGAAAGTCTATAAGAAGGTCCAGTGGAAACATAGAAAGCATTCAGGCAAAATAATACCAAACTTGGTTTAACTGAGTCTGTTTATAAGAGAAGGAAATGAAGCTTATGTGTCGACTCCAATCTCGGTATATACGATACAATAGTACAACGTACGTTTAACTGTAGCGAACGTTTAAGAAATTGAACCATATACATTACATGCACCGCCCCTTTCCGTTTCAGCTGAAACTGTTGATACAGTAGTACAGCAAACGTTTAAGGAATGTTATACCGCCCCTTTCCGTTTCAGCTGAAACTGTTGATACAGTAGTACAGCAAACGTTTAAGGAATGTTATATCGCCCCTTTCCGTTTCAGCTGAAACTGTTGATACAGTAGTACAGCAAACGTTTAAGGAATGTTATACCGCTCTTTTCCGTTTCAGCTGAAACTGTTGATACAATAGTACAGCAAACGTTTAAGGAATATTATACTGCCCTTTTCCGTTTCAGCTGAAACTGTTGATACAATAGTACCGCGAACGTTTATTAGGAAAGTTAACCATATAACTGTTGATACAATAGTACAACGTTTAAGACATTTCACCATATACTGCCTTTTTACTGTTTTAGCTGAAACTGTTGAGTGCCCTCAGTACGAACGCTGTGGTAACAGCCACAAAAGAAGACCTGAATCCCAAAGCGGCACATGCATGTGGTGGTCATATAACAACGTATTACAAGGAAGCTAGCCCTTGATTATTGTATTCTATTATTACAGGCTTACTGAAATAAAAGGGAAAAATATTTTGTTATATTCTTGCTGATATTTATGCTTAAAGTCATTTCAAAAGTTGAGCTACCGTTTCCAGGCTGTAGATGTGTGCATTGATAACGATGAAATATTTTTTTCACATTTGTAGATAGAATCCTTTGAATTGGTTTCGATAAATTTACAGAAAAATGATTGAAATCTAGTGTCATTGTAATAACTCAATAGCAAAGATATCGCTATTCTCAATTCAAATATTACATGAAGGAGACATTTCTTTAGAATGCAGGTTTTGGGGGTGGTATGGGTTGGGGGCGGGGGTACATCATGAATGATTGCAATTGTTTGGGAGGTTTTCCAAATATTTCCATAATTTTTTTTTTTGTAGTGCAACCGCGTGGTATTGCAAGTAAATATTTAGTATTAATTTCCAGTTTAAATAGAGAACAAAGGCTCCATAAAATGACTGAAAGTTAAAATTTATTACATGCATCTGAATGATATTACATGTATCTGAATGTTATTACATGTATCTGAATGTTATTACATGTATCTGAATGTCGAATGTCATAAGTCAAGACTGCTCGACATTCAGAAAAAAAAATAAACACATGAATTGAATATGACACGTCGTGTGTCGAGGTGATCGGTATTAAAAAAAGGTTTAGTTTATTTGAATGTTAGCCGTCAGCTTAGCTCAACGTAATGAAATGCTGAAAGTCGAGCTGGCGTGGTCAAGAAATTGCCAAACAATAAGAATGTTGAATGTCGAGCAGATTCAGTATCCAAAGTGAGCAAAGAAACGATGTCGAGCTAACTGCACAATATAAAAAAATGACATCCTCATATTTGAATGCTTATTGTCGTAAGCAGAAGCAGAAGCATAGAGCAACTAAATTCCAAACCTTATTTGTTCACATCAAAATAAAATAACAAAGTGGAAAACCACGGGTCGCCTATCACGATATAAACGAAAATTATGCAGGCTCGGTTTGGTTGAGCCTTTTCGAAGGCGGTAGTGGAAATGCAAGCTACCGTCCATGCCCTCAAGCCCCGGGTTGAGCAGAACTCAACATTTACACATGTTATAAGTACATGTACCTGAATATAATTAAGAGACATCCGCAGATGTATTTATACGGCGGTGCGCATGGAACCTTCAATGATGCACAGAGTGTAATTCCATGAAAAGCGGCGTATGGTTCCCATATAAAAATAATGGATTTGCCCTAAAGTAGAAAACAATAGGCAAAACTAAACAAACTGGAATTTAGAGAGGGGATCCACGGTTATGGAGCCTTCATATCACAGACAACGCCAAAAGACAAAATTAAAAAGCAAGCACCATTTCCACGGGGTGATTAAATATTACCCAAAGCTTTTAAAGCTGGAGTATTGGAATCACCCAAACCGAAATGGTGATACTTAAAAAAATAATCAGTACACAAACGCAGCATAAATGTCGTGCTGAACGATCTGAAGAGATCGGAATATAACAGCTCTAGAGACTCTTTACGGCCGCCACACGGCACAAACAACGCTGCTGTGATAATAAAATAAAGTGGAAAACCACAGGTCGCCCAACACGACATAAACGAAAATGTTGCAGGCTCGGCTTGATTGAACCACGCCCTCTAGCCCCGTGTTGAGCAGAACTCAAGGTGCCCCTTACTTAGAAGATTTTGTACTGACTGGCAAATATGTTGCTAAAAAAATGTCCCAAGTCGAGGCACGTTGGTTTCTTGTCGAAATTTTTCAAACCATGTCTAAGATATGCCTCGGGACGGACAAACAATGGAATAAAAGCATTATATAACCTTAGGACGGTCAGCACATTTTTATACAATCTCGCCAGGCGCACGTATGTTTTGACAACATACAAAATGACATCAGATGACTTTCAGCTTTTCCAGAAAGTAAAGAAAATGAAAGTACACAGGCTAAACCTGAAAACGAAAGACGAATTCGCATTTGTCAATAGACAGGGTTCACGCGCAGGGGTCACTCCGTCTAAATGTATGAGCGTGATTTGAGGAGTCATTTTTCAGCACTTTCTATAAGGATTTGAAAATACCTAGGCTTTAGCACGAGATGTCAGCTTTTTTCATGGACGAAAAACTATTTGCACTCGGAATAAACAGAAATCGCAAAGGGGAGCAAGGATGTTTGGAACTTCGTCAAATCGTTCAAAAGGTCCTTTTTGATGTTGTCAAATAGTGTCAGTATATGCCCCGGATGTCAGATATTTCCGTATTTTAGGGCTACAGACCTAAACATTTCAGAAATAGTTTCAAAATAAATTTCGTGTAATAAATGTTAATTCTACGGAAAGGGCCACCAGACGCTAATACGTTTTATTACGTTACGGCCGCGGAAAGGATATGTAATACGAGTATATGTAAGAACAAAGAACCATAAATATTTCTGAAGATAAAACTTGACTGATACTTGCTGTGCCGCATTTCCTTGTGGTTGTTAACATTTCCACCATGTTTTACTTAGATACACCAAGCCATGTCTTAGACATGGCGCCGTGTGGACTGACGAACGGACGTTCCTACATTATGGGTATTTATGTGACTACTCTTTTGTTCTCTCTATTGTTCTTTTAGCCATATTAAAGAAAAAAGAGCCACATAAAAGCTTACAGAATGAATGACATCAAAGAAAAACGTACAGTTAAGCATATTTATGCTCGGACAGACGGACGAATGGACGGACTGATAACACCAAAACTACTTTTCTCCACCTTCCATGGATGATGGTAATGAAAATGAAAAAATAAAGGTAAGGGTAATGTTATGTATATGTCATTTTCCCCTGAGGCAAAATTATTGTTTACTGACCTAGTTTTAAGACATCATGTAAATTTTAGTCCAGAATATTTTATTATGTTCTGTAACAATACTGATAAACAGTGTATGACAGTTATTTTCAGAAAATATTGTCCTTGATTTTACCAGAATGTTCTTTTTATTCTTAGTATTACTTGAAAGTTCTGGAACCTTCCCTGATACTTTATATAGAAAACTGTGTGTTGTATGATGAGAACCTGGACTTTAGATATTGATAAAACTTGCCTGTATAACAAAATATTTTGAAGGATTATTTAAAGGATTTACTAAAATTTGTGGATTTAAAAAGTTATCTTTGAAGAGAGGAATTATAATTTTTGGATATACTAAAGTTACTTTTGAACTGTGTGAAACATTGTGTAATTTATTCTGATTGGATTTAAATTTGACCTGGACAGGATGTGGACAATTTTTACATATTATTAGATTTTACGGCTCTTTGGCATTTTTGAAGGTAGAATCTATTTGCATTGTTTCTTAATTTCATGAATAAAATTTTGTTATTGTTACTAGTTGCTTGTTTGTCTGCCTGTAACTTTTATCTACTGCAACAAGAAATTGTTTCCCTCTGACGTAACAGTAGATTTTCCCCCTAAACTGAGCCAGAGAGCCATGCACACAGCAGATAGAAACATGACAAGCTGGTTGGTTCAAAAATCAAACAACACGTACATTTTGATGATATAAAAGATATAAAAATGGGTAAGGAGTAGATAAAATAATAGGGTTGTTGGCGAAAGTGGGAAAAAGGAAGGATAAAAATTCTACAGGGAAAACCACGGTCCAAAAACCTAATCTCTCTACACCGCAAACTACAGCAGTCATCATTGATTCGGCTGATTGGTCTTTTTTAGTGTTTTTTTTTGTCCGAGTATACAAGCATAGGGGTATAACTGCAGCTGGGAAGAGAAAAAGGGAATTAATGCTAGGTACATAATGGGATGTGTATTTCCTATATTTTGAATTAATATGCAATTTAGAGTTCAGGTTATGCAGTGCAAGAATACTGTGACACGAATGGTAAATAAAAGAGCATTCCTTGTTTCAAAATTATTCTACTCCTATCATTTGTTACTTGCACTTTCACTTCATGGAGAAGCTAACAGGTACACAGCCGTTACAAGACAGGAGACATGCAAAGGTCCTGCTTCAAGCAGAGAAGTTCCCCAGGTCTTTTCAAGATCATCCCAAAGCCAAGTTGGATGGCTACACCAGCAATCAGCTCAAACATAGCCTTCATCCACGAAGCAAAGAAACCTAATCGAGAGTTCAAAACTGAGCTGAACATACCAACGACTCCGCTAGGTAGAGAAGACATTATAAATCCTCTAGCGAATTATCTGTCTTCAGTGACTGTGAGACTTGCTGTTCCTCATCTTGACCGCGGGAACGATGAAGACTATCCTCCGGAAACATGAACTCATGTCTATACAGATGGATCAGCCACATGCGCCATCAAAGATGGAGGAGCAAGAGTTTTCATTCTATTACCATCTGGCAAGAGAGAAACACTACATGCAGTCACAGGAAATCACTGCAGCAATTACAAGGCGGAGACTGAAGCACTCATGACGGTCGTCTCAATTATTGAAGACTCGACAGAAGAAAGCTTACGAGTCGTCTTTCTCACAGATGCACTGTCTGTCATGGAAGCTCTGATCAACAATAAAGCTCCGCAGCTAGCCAGGAGAATGCAGAGCCTGAGAATACCCAACCTGCAAAGTAGCACTTCAGTGGGTTACATTCCATTGTGGACTTGCAGGCAATGAAGAGGCATACCATGACAACTGGCTGAGCTAGGAGCTCAGTCAGAACAACCAACAACACCTATGAGCTACAAGGAGAAAGTCACCATCATCAAGGCACTAACGAGACCAAGGATATAGGAAGATGCTTTTCATCTTCTTGATAGGTCTGAACAAGTGATGCTGGTCAGGCTTCGTTCAGGGCACAACAAGCCCAATGCTCACATGTACAAGAAATACAGACTGGCACCATCACCAACCTGTCCATGTGGTGAGGAAGGTCAGACTACTGAGCATATACTCCAGAAATGTAAAAGGCATGACCAGGAGCGAGCTGCGACTTGGCCGATAGATACCTCAGTCCACCAGAAACTGTATGGAGGCATTGAGGATCTGCGGCAAACCACAAGTTTCATCGAGGCTACTAGTCTGAAAGTGTAGTCGCGTACGGAGAAGTAGAAGAAGTTACTTGCACTTGCTATAACGTTCAGTTGCCAATAGTAGTATCTAATACAAACGTTATCCACGGTGGGGAAATGGACACCGCATATATACCCCAAAAAGTGATAAATAATCAAACAAATGTCCCGTCATTTTTCTTTATCAGAGGTAAGATCTTGCTGACTTACGCTTATCTACCTTATCCATAAATGAAACCAGTATTTAACTTATTGCTGAATGCTAAATTTGAAACCATATCCCTTCGACCGTGGAGGTAAAAGGTCGTATGCGATGGATAAGCATTCTCACAGTTACCTTGTTCAAAATACATAGTTACTGTTCTCAGTCCGCTAAACAGCTATCCCCTGTGCAGCAATTTGTTTGCTTCGTCTATCCCCAGTACGCCTTCAGGCCAACAAAAAAGTATGAATATCTCAGTAACCACAAAACATATCGTATTGATAATTTACACAACTTCGGACCACGTAATTGCAATAAAATATCTATATTCAGTTCTTATTCTTATTTTCTATTTGTTGTTATATTTTTGAAAAATTACCACCATACTGAACATTTGTGAGCGATCATGCAACTTTCAGCGAGAATTATGCCACTAAATAAGCGGAGAGACACAATACCATCACAGTCGTATATTGCATAGGATCAAGCTATTTGTAACTCTTTTTTGTGAATACATCATCATAAATCACACAAAAAAAATTGAAACTTTCCGTGTACCAAAATGAAGCGTGTATAGATTTATCAATTTCTTGGGTATATCCGGTGCCCGTTTCCCCACTGTGTTATCATTGATTTTTAACAATCACTATTTATTTAGGACACACTAAAGATTTAAAGGATAGGACTTGAAAATTAAATATGTGGACTTTTAGTATTCCTTTTCGTATTGATGTGATGTCATAAAATATTATTATGGAGGCGTACATGAAAGAGATAATTAAAGAGGCATTCCAAGAAACAGAAGTGGTGTATCGGAATGAATTTTATGAACCAATTAACGCTCTTTTTCTTGACTGGGTTAAACAATATACATGTGTTAGGCAACTAAATGTTGCAGTTTGTGACCTTCTGGATTTTATGGGGAATAAGTATTTCGATAATGAATCCGTATCAGTTGGTAGTTTAGGGGAAGGTTTAGGAATGCTTTCAAATGACAGAGATGTTATCTACGTCAACGACGAAGTTAATGTTGTCTTACCAGACCAGAACATTGAACCAACTGAAGATGATTTGGTTATTGATACCAATAACTGTTTTCCTGGTTATTGCAGACTTAAACTTCACAGACTGAACCGAAGGAATGTTGATACATTTGGAAATGAAGTTAAACAAATCGGAAGAGAATGGTTTTTAAAAACTTCATGCATGGTAAAAAATTTTAAGACATCAAATGCACTTTACAGCTCATGGGAAACCAATGGTCCTGCGTTATCTGACGATTTAGTTCGGCAAGATTTCGTTTTAGCTTTAAAATGTCGTAATTCGGAGACACTCATGCAAGAATATCTTGGGCGCGAGAGAGTTTGGCCATGCAATGAAAGGCTGAAAATCATGACGGAAACCATTCCTTGTACAGTTGTTACTTCCGTTCATCATAACAGTTTAGATCCAACTATAGAATTCAGATTGTCTTTTGCACAAGCTGAACGATTCCTAATAAGGAATATGTCAACATATCAGTTTGTTGTCTATGTTTTCCTGAAGCAAATCAAACCTGCTTTAGAGGCTCATGTCTGTGGCACTGATGTAATTCGATCATACTATATCAAAACAGTGTTGCTATGGGCATGTGAAAACATTTCACAGACCGAATGGAGTGAACGTTTTTTTCTAAGAAACTGTCTATGGTGTTTAAAAATGTTGAAACTGTGTTACAAACATGGAGTATTACCGAGCCTATTTGTCCCCCAAAATAATCTTCTCGAACAGTTCGACAAGCAAATTCTTGCGATGGCACATTCTGTGATAATATCTTTTACAGAAGATGATTATTTCCTAAAATATATTCTTGGATATTTTTGCGACGACACCTATGAACCATTTGAACATATCTTCCGTCACATGCGTACCCGATCAACAGAAGCTACATTACGTCATACTTTTGCAAAACACTGCACGTCATCATATCCATTAGACAGTACTAAGTTCATGATGGAGTGTGAAACACTTGCTTATGTCGCAATAGACAGGGGTTCGGATGATCGAGAGGTTCAAATTCCTTTGATATACGAAACGATAGAAAGTATACATGATGTATTGAGAGAATATCCGGTTGAGTATCAGAACTGTATAAAAACCCTTTTTAAGAGATATTTTGCAGACTACTTGCATTCAGCCGGCAAGTCACTTCGGGAATACCGAGCAAAGTGCCTCGAGTTATTAGAAGAAAGCATGGATTTATGTTTGCCAATATCAATGCGAAACGATCAAAATGTTTCTGGAATAATACATATTTCTGTATTTCATTATTTAAACGGAGATCTCGACAAAGCCCTTGACAACATTTTGAAAATAGAGCGAAAAATGTTGGGTTTGAACATTTTGCATGATGTAATGTTTGCGGCAGATTTCAAGACAAAAGACCGTCTTGCAACAGATCCTTTCTTATTTAATTTATACACGACATGTGAACCTTCTGGTAAAGAAATTTACTTTACGGTTACTATTAAATACTTAGCGTTGGCAATGTATGTTATGTCCAGATGTGTTTGCATCAACAATGAAAGACGGATAACAAAAGGAAAGATTACACAGTACAGAAAGAAAATTTCATCGTACATTACATGTCTGAAACAAGCCCGCGTTGACGTCATCTTTCAGAACACCTTGCTTGTGCTTTCGAAATCTCGTGATAACTTCTTGCAGTAGATCATCTGGTAAGAAAATCTTGACGGTTTGATAAAAGTCCTTACCTAACCCGATTATCAGACTTGTGTTTTAGTACTTTATGTTGCTTAAACTCACTGCCACACACGAAGGCTGAAGCCTGATTTTGAAATAATTTCCATCACTTATAGAAAAAAATCGGTATCAAAATCGAATGATAAGAGAATTTGACCCAGGGTGTCACCTTCTGTATCATTCAAGTTTCCTGTTCATTAACATAAATCTATTATAATACAAAGCTGCTAAATTTCTGGTATAAGATGTGCTGAAATGTATAAATTGTTATTTTTCACCAACCCCAAGTATACTATTTTTAAGGTAGCGCAAACTGAAAATAGTGTTTCACAAACAAATGTTTTTGAACTAGAATAGGGGAATATAATTATTTCTTATATTGTTTCATGTATCATGCACATTTGATCATGTGTTCTTTGATTATGGTATTTCTTTGTATAAAAAATCATATTACAAGATTTGGGTATGCACTTGAAATAAGACCTGCTAGAGCATTATTAATTTTTTTTGTTTTAATTGTGAATAAAATTTCCAGGTAAGGCGTAAAAAAATGTTTGTTTCCGGTATCCCGACCTATCCTAATTTTTTGGCCCGACCCTAAATGTTTTTATGGCCTTGGAGAACTTTTTTTTCAACTTTTTAATAAAAAAGTGCAAAACTGTACTTTTTATGCTTTAAACGTTGTCAGTGTGATGCTAGAAATCAACTTACTGATGCTTTAAAGGCATAACCACCTTATTTGTTAATAAAAAAATATCCAAAAAAAAAATCCGATCTACCTACCCTAATTTTTTGAGCATGTTACCGGAAACAAAGATTTTTTTAGGCCTTAGTCATGTGTTTTTAAACAACTAGCCTTTTGATTCTTAATGCAGTGCTTTCTCTTTTGAGATAATATAACATGCCAAAACCACTGCAAATGGATCAAAATAGAAAAGATAACAAACGTTTAAGAAAATGTATTAATTTCTGTACACTTACCAAAAAAAAAAAAAAAAGGTATGTATTGATTAGTCTAATAAGAACTCTTTTTAGTACAAATGTACATGTAAATGTTTGCCAAATTTAGTCGCATTTTCGTATTTTTTTTTTTCTATTATATACGTGTCTCATTTTATTTATAGCAAATAAATACGTGATGTTATATGATATTATTTACTTTTTTCGGTCTCTTGATCTTCCTTGAATCGCGTTCATTGTATTCTGTGAAACGTTTCAACAACAAAATTGAGATTTTTCACCATGTGTCGTACATTCATCTCAGCTTATCCAACAGCAAAACCCAGAACATGGTCATTGGTATCTAGACTTTCAGTGATGGTACCTACCTTTCCTGTTGTCCTTTTCATCTCGGTAAAATAAAAAAGTTTGCTTAACCGGAACGAACTTTCTTTACACCCTCTATAACGGTGGACTTGTATGAATTTTAACTAAAAGAATCACATAAACTTTGACCAGACAGCCTGGAGTGTGAGATAGCCCAACCCAGAAAGCTTCAGGATTATTAATATCAGCTCCTTCAATTTCTTCCAGTAAAAATCATCTGTCAAAGAATTTATCAAATATTGCATTTAATAAGAGTTCCCTTTGGTAAAAAGTCACTGAGAAGTGAATTATTGCAAAGTAAATCGATGTTTCGAAAGGATACTTTTGTAATCAACATGCCATAGACTTGTTGTTGGTGTACTAGAATTAACAGACTATTAAGATACAATGCATCGTAGAAATAGAAACAATAGTATTTTTTACAATGTTTAAACTTTTATTCAAGTTCAGATGCTCGCAATTTGAGAAAATTTGTCGGACGAATTCCATACTATATCTCAGCTTAAA
This sequence comes from Mercenaria mercenaria, assembly GCF_021730395.1. Lineage (NCBI taxonomy): Eukaryota > Metazoa > Mollusca > Bivalvia > Venerida > Veneridae > Mercenaria > Mercenaria mercenaria. The sequence goes on from NC_069363.1 coordinate 33,712,702, forward strand.
ATAATTCCAAATACGTGTCGTTGTGTGTAGTATCATTTGGATTTGGCGCGACGTTCCGCGGGGCGCCATAACGACGTTTGTCGTTGTGTCGTTTCGACAGAACGAAATAACGAAATGGCACAAATCAGCCCCCATAGTTTTATGGTGAACGAGATGAGACTTTATCTGGTATTAATTTGACTGTTACTTATTCGCGTTTAAATAAGGAATAAGTAATAAAATGAAACCAGTTACTTATTCCTTATTCGACTTATATGATATTTCGGTGAAATAGATATGAGATGTGTTCAGAACACATTTGTAGGACATGAGACTTTATCTGGTGTTAATGTGTCTGTTACTTATTCGCATTTGAATAAGGAATATGTAACAAAAAGTACTTAGTTACTTATTCCTTATTCGAAAAAGGAATATGGAATAAGTAACCAACTTTCTCGTCATAATTTCACAGTGCTGCCACACTAGTATATCACGCCGTATAAAGCGTTTAAGCTACTTAGTACAAAGTTCATAACCTGTATATTTCAATGTAAAAGACAAAAGAACACTAGATTTCTGATAAGTACGATTATTTATTATTGCAGAAAATAATGTAACAAAATTGCACCAAATTAACAAACATTTCCATATGACTTAGAATCACGTATTTACAATTAATTAGCACTTAAGGAATGAAAGTAGATACTTTAGTATACACTGACATTGTCTTTGTCCAGACTTCCATGCATAATGTAATGGTATTAAGCAAAGCAAATAGTTCATACCATTTTCACATTTTACAATAATCGTCCCTCTACGTTTTAAGTTCATGCAACATATTCACTTTGAACAGAACATGCGATGTTTGCGCATAACACCGCTGCGCAGTTATTGGCACGAGCTCAAGGCCATTTCGCCTTTTGTCCATTGTCATTCGAACTGAGACAATTCTTTCACTGACTGTAATGAGGCTATCCTCGTGCAACTTCTTGTTGGCTTTTAGCAAACAATTCTCTGATAATCAAGAGAACCATTTTCGGGAGACAAATGGCTGTGTTGCTTTGTTTTCCTCCGATAGACGATTCTAATATCTTCAGGAGTCAAAATTTCTTAGGACAACCTTCGTTATCACCACTGTAATCACTAGCCATGCTGAAGCTTCCAATTTAGCGATACCAGACATCTGAACTTCCGTTTCCGGTGAATAGTCGTATTCGTCATAAAATTTATCGTAATCTTCCACCTTCTTGTCCATTCCAACCATGTAGTCTGGGTCTTTTTCGTAACCTTCGACGTATGATAATTTATCTGGAAAAAAAAAAAGATAAACATGCATTTTAATAGAGTATTTTAAACAGAGAAGTATGTGCCAGAATCAGAGATGTTGTATTTTAATTTTAAAATGAAGTTAAAGTCTTTGTTTTCGGAAATTTAACATTTTAAATTATATTATATAAGAACCATAGAAGAAAATGAAACTTTTAATACAGACAGAAAAAATAACTTACCACAGCCACGAATAGTTGTAACTTTGCAGGTCATTTCGCCATCGAAGCAGTGACAAAGGTGACAACCGGCAGCCATCCACGTTCCGTGACGAATAGTTCCGCATGAACGGTGACGTACACGGTGCTCACAGTAGCGTCCGTAGAAGTTCCTGAAATAAATGAAATAAAACACTGTAAATAATTGTGAATATCACTAAGGTGGAGACTAAACAGACAGTTAATACTAGCATTTAGAAACTGAATCCCATACCTTACAGTCAGTAGAGAGATTGTGTATTTTTTTCAGCGACTTTAAGATTTTCCTTTATCATTATCTTTCAAAGCATTTAGCTCTTTTTTATATATTACTGAATGCTTTAGAAAATGCCATATCACAGTAAAAGTAATATTTATATACAGTTTAGAGTATAAAAAAGTAAAAAAATGCGCGTGAAGATCTGCTTACTTTTTGCAGTGACAGAATGAATTCATGATGCAAATTCCGCCATTGAAACAACAACTCTCCTGTTCGTCTGTTGCTATCAGGCTATTCTTGCCAGCATCTGAAAAATACAAAACAGGTTTCTGTTAATATCGTCTTCATTTAGCAACTGAAATTTCTTATAGTGACCAGACTTAGAAAATCTGAAATCTGAGAAACTGGCCATACTAAAAACTCATCTGTAGCTTTTTGTAGAACTATACTTGATTTGTATTGCATAAATATTATTTGCTGAGAAGCAACAATTCTACTGTTAATCCAGCCATTGATTAAACATGTCATAAAGCCATAAAACTGCCGAATAATGTCACAGAAGCGGACTTTATCCATCAGCTCTGATTGTTATTTATCTCAGTAGAAGGCACTGAAATGTAACATAAATTTAAACAACGACGAAATAATGCTATTTCATTTGTCAGAAAAATGTATAAAAACAAGTGTGATCGACACCAACATGTATTTTCTCACATCTCAAGAGGTCAACACCTTGCATATAGGAATCGATTGAGGGGTGATTGCACGAACGTTGTTAAAGGTGGTTGTGTGCATGGTGTGTATTACACCTTGCGCGTGACACGTGACATGTGGACACATACGGGCAAAATAAGCGTTAAAGTAATAAAGCAGTCAGTAGTAACAATATTACCCCTGACATATACTGAAGCACTTTTATTACCGGTGTTATAAAACCATAATTTTAGAAATGTGACATCATCGGTGTTTGACTAATAATTCCGAAAGTGTAAGTCTACAATTCTTAAAGCATTTTCATCGCGTATTTTTTTTTTAAGTTTGAAGTTCAAGCATGTCTTATATTTTTATAGGTGTATAAGTAGAAGTTCTCCAAACATGTTGCCAAATATAGCCCATTTCTCACATTCTCTTGCTGCCGGACAACGCGTTTCAAGTTAAAACGCGGGTACTTGTATCAATGTAAACACAGCTTGATAACGAAATTTTCGCTAATTCTCAATAAGGGCCTAATCATGGCTTTAATAATCTCTTATCACACTAAAATTGTCAAAGAAACGGAATTTTACAACGTTTTCCTAATCTTTTTAAGCTTTCTCATATTGGTTTAAATATTTAGTGATTTACAGGGCATTTACGGATAAAGTTTAAAAGTATAAGTAAATTTTTAAAGAGACCATATTCGCATACTTACTATTATGCAAATATGTTTGATTTTATAATACAACATCTTTTTATCATTTATTTTAATTATAAAAAAAACATACCTATTTTATGTCTCCTGTCTTTGTTGTGAGTCCTTTTCTCGCGGCTTGCCGCACGCAAAGACCTTGCCAGCCAATCTGTTAAGAAAAAAATAAATGTTGCAAATACAGTTTGTGAACGCCTATTCGGTAACTGCTAAAAGAACAACATACATCTCTTTATATATCGATAAATAATCGCAAAATATCATATTATGAAGAGAAATCTTAACTTACGGACTACTTTATTCAGTTCGCCCGTGCTTAAAAGATATAAAAATATTTTTGGTTTACATTATTACTAATTCCCACCAAAGTCGGTACTTCAAACACGAATGATAAAAATGAGTTGTATACAGATGATAAATCATTTCATACAGTTGACAACTGTTCAGAGATTAAACATGATTAAACAATTAATGTTTATGACCTTAAGAGGGAGTTTCCATGATACCGAAGCATTCATGATTTGGACAGACACGCGAATTGCATATCTGTGCAGAGTCCGTCGCCAATTAACTGTTCTTTGACTCATACTTCACCCTACCTATCTAACCAACGCGATCTGCTTTATCATCTCTTCATTTGGTCTGTGCAAATAACTTAACCACGGGAATGGTTGGTTTTTATTCAGAGAAAAATGCAGATTTGCGTATTTATCATTCGTTCTGACCAGGTGTGGGAATTTCTCTCTAGTTAAATTAATGTTCCATATCTACGACGTACCGGTGTTGCAGAAACAAGTATACCAAACATATTTTAAGTCATCTAGACCACTCACAGGTTGCGTAACAGTGCATGCTTATACAAATGCTTTCGTAAAATAGAAACTAAACATTAAATCTTTTAATTAAATGACGGCTCTTTTCTGCGGTATTACGTGTATATACATTACATTAAAATATTAATATGGTGATAATGGCGTAACAATAAACCTTTCATTTTACACTTGAAAAAAAAAATGCAATCGCTTTTGAAAATGTCACTAAGCTCTTAACGGGTAAATGGGGATAATGTAACAATAGATATTTAGCAAAAGCACACACTTGTACCATTATCTGCTACTTTTCAGTTCTGAAAGGAAAATTCCCTTTAATTAGCCCTTCGCACTTCCGTGTAAATATGGTTTTAGAAAAAGGTGTTCCAGTTTTGTAAGCAGATTACACGGAAGTCATTTTTACTCCAATCAATTAATTCTATGGCCCCTATCATTTTATGAAAATATTAATTCTCCATGTACACAAAATATGTAACTTTATACACTTAGCCTTTCACTTTTTTCTGAACAACGATTTTTACCTTATCTCTACATATTATTTATAACCGAAGGGCTGGTGTAAAAATATATTTGAAGTCTTACATCCATTTTTTTTTGCTAGCCATCTAATTGCAATGAATACGAACTATTTGTAATACTGTTGTTTTTTTTATTTGATAAAATATCATTTTGAGCGGATTTTCTAACAAACATGCAGATTTATTGACCAGGGAGAGACTTGTTAATAGATTGAATACAAGACTGAAATCACTAGCGATGTCTACTCTAAAGATAAACCAGGAACAAACTCTCGGATTGTAGTACATAATGCAACAACAACACCCGGCTTCCAGGCTTAATATGATAGTAATGATAAAAACTCATACAACACCTGGTTAACGTAAAATCATAAGAAAGTACCAAGATACGCCAACTATTCAAAATAATGTAATACTTAAAATGCAATTCGCGAATTACTAACATGTTTTATGCCTGAAATTTTATGTTTCATTAATTAGCCTTTTTAGCCAGAATATAGTTGCAGCTTTGTTAACAGTGAAATTTATCTTACCTGACTCTTCTTGGCTTGCATCCAATGTAACAACGACAGCGACCAGTAAAACACACAGCACGCTCCTGAAAACACAGAAAGTACATGTAATGCTTGTTTTTATTTAGTTTAACATTACTAAATTTTTTTGTCATATGTTTTAAATAATTGAAATACTGGGACCAGAAACGCCGACCTTCGTTTGCACAGTACTCAAGTTCTAGACTCTCAGGAATATCTAAAAAAAATCTTAGTTTAATTTAAAGATAACATTGATTTCGCACTTTAATTAACCTAGATAAGACTAAGGACAATGGTTATATTGTGAGCTAAATCTTAACATAATATTATTTTAAACATTTGCATAAGTGGTAAAAGAAAGTATTCTACGAATAAAACACCTCAGAATGGATATATATAAATGGAAACTTACATGTTCAAGTTCAACAATTCCATGTTTAAACAATATAGATCCAATATAATTCAAAGTACTCAGATTTTTCTATGATTGTATTAGTTCTGATTAAAATCTAGAAGTGATTTGTAAGTCGTTTCTGAACACTTTTATATTATCCACGTGCTTTTGTTGACAAATTAAGCGATAAATTGTTCGTCCGTTCCCATTGGTCGAGCGTGTCGCCGATTACCTATCACGTGCCGCTAATTTGCCAATGACATCACACCTTTAATCAGATACGTCCGCCCCTGCGGAACTTTCACAGGTGAGATAAATACCGTTTAAACTTTGATTAATTTATCTAATGATTTAACACTTAATTTAAGTGTTGATTAACGATTTAAACGGAAACAATTGTACGGACAATTGAACAACAAATTGTGCGTGTGTCAAAAATTAGCTCACGCTCTATCTCACTGCATAACTGTAGATAAAGTAACAATTCAATAAATATTTTATGGAAAATGTTTTTTTTCTATAAGCACTATATATTATTTATCTTTTACCTGGTATATAAAATCAACATGTTAAACTACGTAAAAATACAATCTTAAAGAGACTTAAAGTCCAGACTTTGGCTTAAATTAATCTTTCTTTAAAATTAAAGTTTTGTGATATTATGAATATTACAGCATCAGTTTCTATTTCTAAACTATTCTAATGAATGTAAAATCAAGAAGAAAGAAAAAACACGTCCTAGTTTGGAATCGAATCCGGGCTAACATTCAGACCTTCTTGACTGATACACCATGGAGGAGCTCGTAGTGAACGAGCTTTATTGTTAAGCAATTTACCTCTTGTACCCCGTTACAAACCCTTTTCAATTTCAAATGGAAATGTATAACATATAATCTATCTAGATCGTTCGACAAGTAAAAAATAAAGGATTTTTTAGATATCAGGATATTATTGCTTTATTTCTAAGAAGGCTTGGAGTAAATGCTATCATATCTCAACAACTTTGCTGGAATAAAAATGCTGAAAATCATAGAAATTGTGAAAATAGACCAGCAATAAAAGAATCTCGCGTCAACAACATATAACAGTAATTAGGCCTATGTATTGTGCTGTTTCTTCTTCTTCATGTTTTATTGGATGTTTCAGTTTTTGTATCTGTGTTATATTGTAAAATGGTTATTCTAGTTAGGTTGTATAATAAAGTAAACGAACCCATACGAGAGAGAGCCAGTGCTAAAATCTTTTTTTTTTTCACTTTCATATAAGCTGCCCTCCTTTTGAATAAAGTATGGTTGTAGCTAATGAAGAAACAAGGTAAAATAACACGAGCATTTGTGTATTAGGAACATGGCTTGAGCAGGGACCGGGGATTGGAAATCAGAACGCCCGCATTGTAGACTATCATAGCTTTTAGAGCTAAGCTGGTCATATGAAGTCTAACGTGTCACATCACCTACAAGACATGCACAATGCCCAATAAAACTACATCCGTTGAAAACACAACTGCTGGGTAAGCTGAGTTAGCTTAAAGTACTGAATCACTGGAGTCCAATCACCGGGACAGCATGAGAAGGTAGTAGCCACTGTCGAGTTCTCACCCGCGACTAGGACGTAAACTGACGTAGATATCTATGACCTTGCCCGGGCCGCGATGTGAAGATTTAGTTTTAAAAGTCTAAAATTCTCGCAAATGAAATTTTTCTGCTAACTTAAAGATAATCCAATTTTTTCTAAAAAAAAAAATAAAAATCCAACTACACATAAAGCCAAATACGAAATTTTAAACATTTTTAAAAGTCCAAACCTGACTGCTGAAATTTAGAAAGAAAATAACTTATTAGTCTTTTTTAGACAAAATAAATTCAAAACTAATCAAGATATTTTGAAAATCAATAAATAATCTCACGGTTTTCTTCCCTCAAAGTTCTTTAGAATAATGTATGAATGATATGCCGACTGCTACCGTTTAATATTTTATAGAGCCTTGTTATGGAATCTTCTCTTTTACTATATGTATTGCTGAAGCAGTATATCTCCCCCCCCCCCCACCTTAACCCCCCCCCCCCCCCCCCCCCCCCCCCACACACAAAAAGAACAAGAGGGTAATTGACCCTAAAGCGCTCACAATTGTTTGTATATGTAGATGTTACGCTGATATTAGAAAGAAATATTTAAAAGCTTTTTATTATAGACATCCATCAGTATATAAATTTATACAACTTTTAAATACAACTAATAAAGCAGAACTTATTCACCTATCCAGATATGTTAAAGAAGCTCTTACTATTAGAAATGCACTTTTAAATGTTGAAGCCTAAATTTTCATGTTCATTCTCCATCAGATTATCATTATATTTGTTTAATTATATTTATTTTGTATCTATTGTTTGTAACTTGTCCTTTATTTCATGTTTATTTTCACGTTGACAGTATATATGTGAACTATGTGAATTAGACGATGTACTACGTACAAGTCTGAATAAAATATCTGTTCTGTTCTGTTCTGTTTAAAGAAATTGTTGATAGAAAGTGACTACGCCCTCTGGCAGCCATGTTTTTTTGACGAATCAGAAAAATTTCAACACTATTTGTAGAAGGTCACACAATGACAATTTGTGTAAAATTATTTTAAAATCCGGCTAACAGTTTTATACAAGAAGATTTTTTAAGTTTCTACTATATACATACAGTGAAAAGTAACCACTCCCTCTGGTAGCCTTGTTTTATGATGAATGGGAATAATTTAAACATTCTTGGTAGAGGGTGACACAAGGACCATTTGTGTAAAATTATTTTAAAATCGGGCAAGCAGTTTCATATAAAAAGGTTTTTAAAGTTTCGACTATATACATATAAGGAAATGTGACCACGCCCCCTGGCAGCCATGTTTTTTGACGAATCAGAAAAATTTCAACACTATTTGTAGAAGGTCACACAATGACAATTTGTGTAAAATTATTTTAAAATCCGGCTAACAGTTTTATACAAGAAGATTTTTTAAGTTTCTACTATATACATACAGTGAAAAGTAACCACTCCCTCTGGTAGCCTTGTTTTATGATGAATGGGAATAATTTAAACATTCTTGGTAGAGGGTGACACAAGGACCATTTGTGTAAAATTATTTTAAAATCGGGCAAGCAGTTTCATATAAAAAGGTTTTTAAAGTTTCGACTATATACATATAAGGAAATGTGACCACGCCCCCTGGCAGCCATGTTTTTTGACGAATCAGAATAATTTGAACAATCTTGGTAGAGGGTGACACAAGGACCATTTGTGTAAATTTATTTTAAAATCCGGCTAACAGTTTTATACAAGAAGATTTTCTAAGTTTCTACTATAGACATATAGGGAAAAGTGACCACGCCCCCTGGCAGCCATGTTTTTTTGACGAATCAGAATAATTTGAACAATCTTAGTAGAGGGTCACACAAGGACCATTTGGGTATAATTATTTTAAAATCGGGCTAGCAGTTTCACACAAGAAGATTTTTAAAGTTTCCACTATATACATATCGGGAAAAGAGACCACGCCCTCTGGCAGCCATGTTTTTTGACGAATCAAAATAATTTGAACAACCTTGGTAGAGGATCACACAAGGACCATTTGTGCTACATTATTTCAAAATTGGGCCAGCAGTTTCACACAAGAAGATTTTTAAAGTTTCCACTATATACATATTGGGAAAAGTGACCACGCCCCCTGGCGGCAATGGTTTTTGATGAATTGGTATAATTTGAACAATCTTGGTAGAGGGTGACATAAGGACCATTTGTGTGAAATTATTTCAAAATCGGATCATCGGTTTAGGAGGAGGTTTTGTTTGAAGATTTTTCTAAAAAGCTCTGGCAGCCCCTATGTGCAACCAAGTGGAACCATTTGAAAATTTTGGTAGAGGACCATCCAAGGAACATCCACACCAAGTTTCATCAAAATCCATTCAGTGGTTTTGGAGGAGATGTCATTTAAACACAATTGTTGATGATGGACGGACGCACGCACGACAAGACGCCAGACACAGTGTGATCACAGTAGCTCACCATGAGCACTTTGTGCTCAGGTGAGCTAAAAAAAAGTAGGATATGAACTTGCTGTGGCCATGCATGAATTGAGAAGTGACTATTGCATCGATTCTACCACAAAAGTTTTAACAGTTTTGTATGGTTCAAGCAGGTAAGACTGAAAGTACACCTATACCCCACTTTCAACATCTACAGAACAAACACAGTGAGGAATCTCATCTTTATTATAATAATTTACAACAGGATTTGTCAAAACTTTGACAACAATATCAATGAAAGACATGATTTTTCTTAGAAAAATAATATTATGTGATATAAATTAAATTTACAATAACAAATACTAACATATTTATGTTAATTAAAAAAAAAAAAAATGAAGAAATATGGACAAAAAACAACAACAATACAGAAATAAAGACCTAGATGGGCTATGTCACAAATGTAGACTGTAAATGTAGAATTTTATCTATAAACTTTTTTTATTATATTTCACTTATATTAAGACATGTCGCCGCATGCAACCACTTAACTTATTGTGTTTCCAAAACATGAGTAAGTCACGGACAACATCCCCACAGGAAACACACAAATCTCAAATATCTTTGTATCATCATTCCTACATCAAACTGCCACAGTGAAAAATTTGCCTTGCAGCATGGCTAAATACTACATAAATTAAGAAAAACTACCAAAACAAGTGCATGTCTATAATACGGCATGCATTATACAGCAGCAGCACTTTCCAATTCCAAACAATCAAGTGTTTTACTTGACCGAAAGATGATCAAAAATCAACTTAAAATGATATTTTGTGCACATGTTTTTGGGACAGGACTTGAAAATGTGTTCCGAGACAGCCAGAATTTCAAGATAAGGGAGTCTGAGATATAAAGTTTCAACTGTAGCCATTTTGGTAGTTATGATGTCCTCTAAAAAATTGTTCATTTTTTTTTATCTTAACAATTCCTCATGCTAACTGATTAAGAGGTTCAACAATTTAAAAGTTTGATACAACCATGCTTAAAGAAATTCAAATTGGTTCATAGAAAAATGGGAAAAAACTCCACTTCAGTAGAACTTAAATGCTTGAAACAAACATTTTTTAATAAAAGAAGAAACACATTTTCAAGAATATTATATATAAATGGTGATCACTTAACCAGACCAATGTTCCAGGAGCTCTATGTAGTATTAACCCTTACCCTGCTAAATATCTATAATGAACTTGTCAGTCTTTCAATTTGGAAAGTACCATTAACTGTTAAAAGGAGTGATTACCAAAACAATACTGACTAAATAGCGAACAGTGCAGGTCATGATCAGACTGCAGGGATGTGCAGGCTGATCATGATCAGCACTGGTCGCAAAGGCAGAATCAATCGTGTCCAGCATGATAAGGGTTAACCTGTCTCCACAAGCTACTGACAACATTCCAACATGAATAACAATCATTAAGGAGAACATAGACCTGCCAGGTACTCAAGACTGTGACCTCTCGATTATGCTTTACCTAGTGCGCTTACCGAGCAATCTAAAAGGGCAAATTTGATGAGGCAAAAATAAAAGAATCTAGCTAAGCTTTCATTCTGCATTTGCATTCAATTTACCAGTAACTGAACATTTTTATTCTTTTTTCTGCCATAAAATTGCCTCTTTAAATATCCTTTATACATATAAACACAAATTTAAGACCATAGTGTTCCAATTTAGTATTACAGATTCCAGCTGTTTAAGTAAAGGTCTTACCAAAAGTAAATTGTTAACAATTGTCAGTCGACTAAAAAATGAGCATTTTATACACATCTAAGACAATAACAAGGGCTGTTTGTAAAAGATGTATGTCCTACATGATGGTCTGTCCCATCACCACCCTAAAGATCACTAAGACCTTGACCTCTGATCTAAAGAACCTGACCCCAAAACAAAAGGCGTTATCTACTGACCACAGGCAATCCTCTAATGAAGTTTGAGAACTGTAGGCCAAAGCGTTCTTTAGTTATTGTGCTGTAACTATTTCTGTCTCAAGGTCACTGTCAACTTGACCTTTGACCTACTGACCCTTAACAAGATAAGGGACATTTAGTGACCACCGGCAATCATCTTAAGAAGTTTGCCGACTGGAGGCTAAAGTGCTCTTTGGTACTGACTGGAAACCAAATGGTCTACAACAACTGACAGTGAACATAACAAAATACCTCCATAAAAGACAGTAAGAAATGAAACTGATTTTAAATATATGAAGATATAAGTGCATATGGTAAATTTGACTAACAAGGTGGATAATTACCTGAGATGAATGATTTACAATCTAAATGCAGTTTTTACAAAATAAGTCCATTTATTTTTACAAATGCAATTTGTATCAAACAATCTAGTAACTCTAAAATGAAAATTTACTACCCCCTACCCCAAAATAAAAAGCAGTTTTCTCATAAAGGAATTTTTATGAACAGATGAAGGACCATACCTTTATGAATCAACCATATTTTATCATATATTCATGTATAGGCGATTTCGCTATAAGTTTATATAGCGACTGCTGCGGATCGTGTACAGAATAAAGTTCATTTTAAATCAAACAAATAATTAATCCATGGTTGATAATTCTAACGGTTGAATACATCTTATGTATGAACATATTGCACATCAATGAAAATTGATAATATAAATCTACTGATTTTAACAAAAACAAACAAAATTGTAACAATGTATCAGTGTTCCAAGCCTAGAGGCACTTTTCACAAAACATATTGGCAGCCAATACTACATCCTCTACAAACTGCGGGTCAACATTCTAAAACTGTTTTTATCTGAATTCTACCGGCCAACAATCTTAAAATATAGCTGATCAAGGGATAAGTAGTTTGAAGACTTCTGGAAATCTTTAACTGGTAATTGCTTTCAAATATTAAAGGGAAAGGCAATGTTGTTTTGATGTTAATTTCATCTGCTGGAATTTCTTTAATCATTCAAAGAAGTAAAAGAATTTTTAAAATCGACTTTAAAATGAGCAAGTTATAAGCAATTAAATATTTGATCAAAATGGTGGCCATTTTGTTTCCATGGCAACAAAAGACAAAATGGCAGATTTATTAATTTCTAGACACATATTTGAACTGTATTTACTTATTTCTGTACAATAATTTCTTTCTTTTTTTTTGGCCATAATGAAATTACCGTGACTGTATTACATCTTACACTCAAGAAACATATAAAATTAATCTATTTAAAAGGTTATTTGCTAATTAAAGAATTCAGCAGTGATGTCATAAACACACAAAATGGCTGCCTCCATGATCAACAATTTTCTTAAGGACGTATGCTAGAATTTGGTCCGAAAATTTTCCCAATAACAGAATTTCTTCAAACTTAAGATATTGAAGGACAATCATCTAGGAAACAAAAAAATGCAATAAAAATCATAGGTCACCGGTATCGAAAAAGAGTTATCTGCCCTTGAAAACCGCATTTCCCCCAAAAATGGCGTTTTCAAGGGCAGATAACTCTTTTTCGATACCGGTGACCTATGATTTTTATTGCATATTTTTGTTTCTTAGATTATTGTCCCTCAATATCCTAAGTTTAAAGAAATTCTGTTATTGGGAAAATTTTCGCCAATCTCATATACAGGGAATTCTAGCATACGCCTTTAATTTTCAAACAGCCATATCTTTTTCAATAGTGGTCCGATTTTAAACAAGAGCTGTCCGTAAGACAGCCAAGCTCGACTATTCGAAATATTGTCACAGAAGCAGGAAATTATTACCCAAAATGTTAAATATCAAAAGAGTTTTAAGTTTGAACGGGGACATAATTTGAACAAAATGCATATCAGAGTTATGGGACTTGATGCTATCAACTAGTTTTATAACCCCGAAGAAACATGTTAAGTTTCAATTCAATATCTGCATTAGTTTTGGGTAGTAACTTGCATGTAAAACTTTAACCAGAATTTTCTAAGTCCAAAAGGGGGCATAATTTGCTCAAAATACATGTAAAGAGTTATGGAACTTGACCCAGTGAGGTTGGTAATTGACCTAGAAAAAGAATAAGTAAGTTTCAAAGCTGGTAATAGCTGTATGTACTTGCATGCAAAACTTTAACCAGGATTTACTAAGTCCAAAAGGGGGCATAATTTGCTCAAAATACATGTCAGAGTTATGGGACTTGATTCTATCAACTAGTTTTATAACCCCGAAGACACATGTGAAGTCTCAATTTAATATCTGTAGTAGTTTTGGAGGTAGTAACTTGCATGTAAAACTTTAACCAGGATTTTCTAAGTCCAAAAGGGGGCATAATTTGCACAAAATACATGTCAGAGTTATGGGACTTGACCCAGTGAGGTAGGTAATTGATCTAGAAAAAGAAAAAATAAGTTTCAAATCTATATGCCTTTTAGTAATAGCTATATGTAACTTACACGCAAAACTTTAACCAGAATTTTCTAAGTCCAAAAGGGGGCATAATTTGCCCAAAATACATGTCAGAGTTATGGGACTTGACCTAGTGAGGTAGGTAATTGATCTAGAAAAAGAAAAAATAAGTTTCAAATCTATATGCCTTTTAGTAATAGCTGTATGTACTTGCACGCAAAACTTTAACCAGAATTTTTTAAGTCCAAAAGGGGGCATAATTTGGCCAAAATGAAGGTCAGAGTTATGGGACTTGGTGCTATCAACTAGTTTTATAACCCCGAAGACACATGTGAAGTTTCAATTCAATATCTGCATTAGTTTTGGAGATAGTAACTTGCATGTAAAACTTTAACCAGAATTTTCTAAGTCCAAAAGGGGGCATAATTTGCTCAAAATACATGTCAGAGTTATGGAACTTGACCCAGTGAGGTTGGTAATTGACCTAGAAAAAGAATAAATAAGTTTCAAAGATATATGCCTTTAAATGATAGCTGTATGTACTTGCAAGCAAAAACTTAACCAAGGTGTGACGCCGACGCCGACGCCAGGGTGAGTAGAATAGCTAGACTATTCTTTGAATAGTCGAGCTAAAAACCTTTCAGCGTTATGAAAGGCATGGGGGTGACTTTCATATGAATACAACTTATTGTCAGGCTTTCCTTGTCCTTTAATATCTGTATTTAAAGTGTATGTGTTTGTGTACACAAATGAAATGTTTTTCTTTATATGGTACTACTGAAACTACTAGTACACTGCAGTGAAAGTTCAAGCAGATGTAAGCTGCATAGCATACCTCATCTGCAGCAAACAATCATTCTAATGCTACCTGTGAATGCCATATTTACAAATATAAATAGGGGTACTGCATGTAGCATATAGTTTAATTATGGTGATAACTTGTGCCTAGTTATTTCAATATCTACCCATGTATGGCAAAGTTACTGACTGGCTAAGAAAAATGACCTTCATCTTTGACTTCTAAGTGTGACCTTCATCTTTAAGGCAGTGGTCTGGATCTTGCAGGTGACACCTTGTCTCACTACGTTGTGCCTACCGGTAGGTATACTGAAGTCCTACATGAATGGGAGAGTTATGGACCAGACATGAAACAGACCCTGTTAACCTTTGATCTCCAAGTGTGACCTTAACTTTGGAACTGAGAGCTGGCTTTTGTACAAGTAATATTTTCTTATTATGGGGAATATTTGTTCCAGATAATATCTCTTGTTGGATGGCATATTTATGGACCAGACACAAGGTGTGATGAACCTACTGACAAACAGATCAGACACAAAGGGTGACAGAAATAAGGACAGATGGAAAAAAAGATGGAAAGACAGACATAAGCAGCCCATTTTTATGTCACTTTTTTTGTCTTTCAAAAAGGCAGAGACAATTATAATACAAATGTTTGTAGTATTAAAGTATCACCTAAACTAAGCCTTTTATAGAGGTGAACAGTAACATATCTGGAAAAAAGAAAACAGCTATAAAACATATTCTTCCTGAATTGATGTAAATATAAATTTCAATGTATTTCATTAGCAAAATCTAACAGTAATAATTACAAGAGCCTACATAAGTGTAAACATTATGACACAGGAAAATCAGTGCCCAAGTCTAGAGTCTAGCATCAAATGGTTTAAGTGGTTAATACAACACTGTACGACTATAACAGGAGAAATACTTACTACTGTAAGACATGGTGCACCATTTCGTCTAAAAGCAAACTTAATAAATAACAAGAGATGTTGGTGGACAGCAAAGCTTGACTATTTAAGTCTTGTTACTAAAAATATATATGCAAGAACACCAGTCATAAAAGAGGCACAACTTTCTTATAAAGCTAACCAGAGTTATGAAACCTGTACAGTGCATATCAGGTCATCACAGTAAACAAGCGAGCAAATTTTCAATCAATTCAAAGTAGTTGGAACCGAGATACCAGATTATGTGTAAAAACTTAACCAAAAATTGCTAAACAGCAAAATAGAGCTATAAAACCTGTCATATCATCACAGTGAACAAGTGTGTGAAGTTTCTATCCTTTCAACCAGTGGTTACTGAGAGACCTGATTACATAAACATTGATACATCAAAAAAGACATAACTATGTAAAAAATGCTGAATAGATCTATGGAACCTGTGATATGCAAGTCAGACCATCACAGTGAACAAGTGTGTGAAGTTTCAATTAATTCCCACTAGTGATTACTGAGATATATGTACTAGCTTACACACAAAAACTTAACCAAGTCAAGACGCCAATGTTAACAGGTGAACTTCGAACAGACATGCTAAAAAGTTGTCATAAATCTTTAAGATTTGTACTAACTTTGTATCTACAACTAGGGCTGTCACTGATTTGAACATGTATAGTAGCACTAGGAATAACAAGACAGAGATCAATTTCACACTGTTCTAAAAATCTAAGAATGCAAGGGGACATACATGGTAAGTCTGCTTAATATGTAAAGCATATTGCGCAAAAATATAAAGTAGAAGACAGAAAATGCACAGTTTAAAGTAATTTGTAGTTGTTTGCAAGCTTCATGACAAATCATCAGCATACTGGTATTCCAAAATTCTGCATCTGTATATAATAATCGGCCTACCATATAATCAATACATGGATAAATAAAATACCATTTGGATTTCCATCCCATCTTAATTCAGTGTAACATTATCTGGTCCATAACAAGGTATTATACATGTATATTATTAGGGCCTACAATGTAATTAAGAAGGGTGTTGCTTTTTTTCAACAATATTGTCCTGACAACGATACATATATAATTGAGTAAATTTTGTAAATATTTGGTGAACAAATATATGATCCTTAATTGTAAGTCCCTATGCAGGTTACTGCCTAAGCAATAAGACGAAAGACCTGAAGTACAAAACAGATCTGAAATGGTCATAAGAATGACATCATCCTAAATCTTGAAGCAGCCAAAATGAGATCTCATTTTTAATGAACATGTTTTCTTTCTTCTTTACTTAATAAGCTCCTAGACGGTTTGATTTTAGTTTGTTTTTGTTGGGTTTAACATCGCACTAACAAATTTATAGGTCACAAGGCGACTTTCCAGCTTTGACAGTGGAGGAAGACCCCAGGTGCCCCTATGTTCATTATTTCTTCAAAGGAGGGAACCCTGGTAGAACCATCAACCGGCCAGCTGGATGGCTTCCTCGTATGAAGAATTCAATGCCCGGAATGAGGCTCAAATCCACATCTGTGAGGGCATGTGATTCAAAGTCAGAGACCTTAACAGTTAAGCCATAACACAGCCTAACTTTGAACACATGTAAATAAACTCTGTTTTTTAAATTACAAATGAAAACAAGAGGCACAGTGTCCGCTGTACAATTATTTGTTCCAATATGGCAAAAAACAAGGTAACCGTAATGACTAAATACACATTATGTATTCTACAATAACAATATATTACACATAGCACCAAGACTGAATTGCTTTCTGAAATTTCCTTGTGTTGATCATTTCTAGCTATTTCATGAAAATAAAATCTGACTGCTTAACATTTACAACATGTAATTTAGTTCACTACAACAAACATGGATCTACACTTAAGTATTGCAACATAAAATCGCTTTTTTTATGACTAGTAAGTTATTTCTGTGGATTTTCTAAAATGAAAACTGCAGCCCAATCGGCCAAACTTAAACTCTTTAAATGAAAACTCCACAGTAAGTTAGTAAAACAAAACACATGTTATATTGAAACATAAAAACTGTCAATCATATAGCTGCCAAAAGAGGCCCGTTTCTCACCTCAAAAATTATTTCAACAAAAAACAGTGTTAATAACAAATATATATCACATCAAAAACTCCATGATTCACAACTTTTTGTCATATACATTTATTAATGGTCCCAGGGTGGAAAAATAGATCCAGACAAAGATACCAAAAAGTTTGCTCCATGTGATTTTATTGTCATTATAAAGAAAATGGAACAAACTATGTTACAAGTATCAAACAGCAAAGGTATTGCAACAGATGAAATTTAACCTTTATCAACAGTATTGCAATACTGTGAAATTTAATTTTTATAATGGACATGAAATCTTGAGGATTTTATTAAAATGGCTAATTTGTTGGGACTTAAATTCATGGATTTCAACTCTTGAAGAAAAAATGAATGGAAATTTTATTTGTTCTCAAGGATCAATTTAACTGCAACTATGAAATCCATGAAAAATAGTTCTCTGCAAATATTAATGATTTACTACAGCTGAAGTTGACTGCAGCAATCAAATCTACTCATAAACTTTACAACAAGTAGACAAAATTGATGATTTTTTAACAACAGTAAGTATGAAAAGATGTATCCTTAAAAATGATTTTAGAAAATAATTTTACCAATGAACATGGTGTTTTTCAGAAACAAAAGATTCTAAGAACAACAAAATGATATTAATAAATAATAAAGTTTGTGAAAAGATCCTTTGGAAGCATAGAACGCAAACAAGTAACATAATAGCAGACCTGGATTGATTCAGTCTGTTCATGAGAGAAAAATGAAATGTACATCATCCCTCACCCCCACTAGCACCAGCCTAAGCAGAATTCTATTATTGTAAAAATGAATGTACTCCATGTTCCCAAAGGACCAGAAAATATAACAACATTGAGTTTAAGACATACATCAAAGAGCAGATTAAAGCTGGTCCCTATTTCATCATACCTCCACAATTCAGTCTACCATTTTCATGCATATGTGGCATTCCTTTATGAACCCTTAGTAACACCTTGACTTTAGAGCTAGTGCTCCAAGTCTTGCATGAGACATGTAACTTTGTAACAGTGAACAAAGATCTAACAAGAAAAAATACCCTAAATATAAGACCTTTAAATGTGACCTTATCCTTTAAACAGTGGTCTGGAACTCGTACATGACACATTGTCATAAAACTTTGACCTCTAAGAGTTACCTTAAGCTTTGAGCTAGGGGTTCCTGTCTTGAAGGATACACACCATCTTGTTTTGTTGGTCATTTGTGCAAAGTTTTTTCAAAATTTATGATTGGGGCATAAAATTGTACCTTTCACACTAAAAAAAGAGTACAACACCTTTCATGGTTTAATGCCAACCATTGACTAATTATTCACATACAGGAGGATAAATATTTTTTGTTCCAATTCAGGTTTGTTAATAGCGCAAAAACTTGGTGATGATACTACCATAATTATAGTTATAATATTATGCCAAAAAGATGGAAATGTAAAGCCTCATATTAAAATGAAAAAAAAAAAAAAAAATGTTTATTTGTTGCTTGTAATTTATGTTCTTTTTCACCATTCCTATTCCAATTTTTAAAAAAAAAAACAAAAAAAAAAAAAATAAGAAAAAGAAACAAGAGCTGTCAGTTGACAGCGTGCTCGACTATTCTCAGTGCTTGATAGTATAACATAAGCTATGAGTAAAACTTTAACATTACAATAAGCATATTCTAAGTCGAAAAGGGGCCATAATTCAATATGCTTGATAGAGTTGTCTGCTCCTGTTTACAGAATGGGGTCATGATGGTAAACAAGTATGCAAAATATGAAAGCAATATCTCAATGGACTTTGATAATATTTGGGGTGGTACGCAAACTTTAACATTACAATAAGAATATTCTAAGTCGAAAAGGGGCCATAATTCAGTCAAAATGCTTGATAGAGTTGTCTGCTCCTGTTTACAAAATGGGGTCATGATGGTAAACATGTATGCAAAATATGAAAGCAATATCTCAATGGACGTTGAAAATATTTGGGGTGGTACGCAAACTTTTACATTTTCGTGACGCTAACGCTCATGCCGATGCCGGGCAGAGTAGGATAGCTCCCCTTTTCTTTGAATAGTCGAGCTAAAAAACTCTAAATATTCTATTATGTCATATCATTTATATATGAAAGTGGAAAAAATGTAACAAGTCTGCTTTTATCTGCACAAAATAAAAAATAATATAAATACTATAAACTTCCAAAAAGAAGATAAATATGTATCCTCATATTCACCTTCTTTAACTTGAGAAGAAAACTACTCAAACACACTAGCACTTTTTGTATCTCAAAATGTAACATGTAACAGTAATGTATCAATTCCTAACAACAAGCTGAATGGCCTACAATGTACTAAAAGACCTAATATTTACAGGTTCAAAGCATCATGGTAATAAAATAACTTATCTCAAAATCCCACATCAAATGGTCAGGAAATTACTCAATGTGAGACAAGTTCATAGTGTATGTGCTACCAACTTCCAGTTTGAAGAGAATCTTATAACCTGACAAATCAGTGTGTTCTAACTGACTTTCTCTTTCCAGAGAACTCTTTCTGACAGCGCTCTCAGGACATTTCCTGGAACTTTCTGATGTTTCTTGATCAAGTCTTCTAATCCAAGCTTTACCTAGCAATGTACATTAAACATATATTACTTTATCACATGTCTGATGTCGCAGGAGTGAAATTAGACCATGCATTATTTTTTATGTTACTTTAGCTTGTTTAGAGTAAGAATATTTTGAAGTTCACATCATTAAAAGTAAAGAAGACATTGGCCCAATTAACATTGTCGTTTGCAAGCCAAATAATTCATTTTTTTAGAAAAAAAGCTAACATAGACAAAACAGCCCCACATTTTATTCAACTCTTTAAATAAATTCAATACGTAATTTCACTCATGTACCCTATAAAGTGAGTAACAGGGCATGAGAAAAACTTACTGTGAAAATAACATATTTCAAAATAGCTAGTGACATATTCATAGGAGTGTATCTACAATGACTATTATTAATAAAATAACTTCTTTGTACTATCCCTAGCCTGACTCCATGTAGCTACAGCTATTGACAGACTGGCAATAGAATTATTTTTTAAGGGAAAAAAACTCAAAAATTTAACTTTAATAATTCAAACTTGTCTAAAATTCCAATCACCATGTGTTATCAAGTTTTAACCCTTATGCTGAACACTATCGATTCTGCCTTAGCGACAAGTGCAGATCATGATCAGCCATCAGCCTGCACATCTGTGCAGTCTGATCATAATCTGCACTGTTTGCAATTCAGTCAATAACTTTTTGGTATGCACCCCTTTTAACAGTTAATGGTACTGTCTGAACTGAAAGATGGACAAGTTCATCATAGAAATTTAGCAGGGTAAGGATTAAGGTAATGGACCAGCAATGATAAATGGCAAATTACATATTCTCTCTATGCAATTTAGGCATACTCCATTTATCACAGAAAGTCATGTGCGCTTTAAGCTAAATTTACGTCTGAGGAATGACGAATTGCCTGATGTGAATATGCAACCACATGGAAAATTTAGAGTGTCATTACAGGCCCACTGTCTTAACTATAGCCACATTATTGTAGTCTTTTCATCTTTCAGTCCCTATAGCTTAGTCAGGGCACATGATTATGCACAAGAGGTGGCAAGTATGATCCCTGGGCAAGGTGCATATTCATTATGATGATCTCACAGAATAAAATGTATCTAAAGTCAGTTTGTTCTCCAAAAAGTAATCATGTGGAGAAGTTGTCAATTACTTACAAAGAACAAGCTATTCATGTACATAATCAAGGAACAAAAGGCAAGGTAAACCTTTTTACAAAATTTAAAATTGATTGAGGAAAAGTGGCATTTAGCCCAATTAAGGTCATGACCATACCCTCTTATATGACACCTGTACAGGTTTTCTTGGAAGCTTACTGATAAAATTCAAATTAGCCTAAAGCCTACACCATATCTTAGCTAAAATAAGATAGCATATTAAACTAAATAAAAACTATACAAGAGGGCCATGATGGCCCTATATCGCTCACCTGTTATCATTGCACTTGAGGACAAGAAGGTCCTCAGAAGAAATATCTAAGTCCAAAGGACAGGAACAACAAAGCGAAGAAATTTAACCAAAAAGAAAAAAAAATCTTACAAGGTATAGATATGTTAAAATACACCTAAAAATTGGAGGTACCATCCATGTTGTACCACAGAAAACTGGTCTCGTGTTTTCCCTACGGCCATTAATAAAAAAAGTTACTAAAAATAAGCTATTTATAGTAACGTAAAAGGGAAGTAATTAAAACAAGAGGGCCATGAAGGCCCTGTATCGCTCACCTGACCTACAGACCTAAAGATCATTAAGATTAACATTCTGACCAAGTTTCATTAAGATATGGTCATAAATGTGGCCTCTAAAGTGTTAACTAGCCATTCCTTTGATTTGACCCTGTGACCTAGTTTTTGACCCGACATGACCCAGATTCGAACTTGACCTAAAGATCATCAAGTTTAACATTCTGACTAAGTTTCATGAATATACAGTCATAAATGTGGCCTCTAGAGTGTTAACAAGGTTTTCCTTTGATATGACCTAGTGACCTAGTTTTTGACCCCAACTGACCCAGATTTAAACTTGACCTAAAGATCATCAAGATTAACATTCTGACAAAGTTTCATTAAGATACGGTCATAAATGTAGCCTCTAAAGTGTTAACTAGCTTTTCCTTTGATTTGACCCCATGACCTAGTTTTTGACCGGACATGACCCAGATTCAAACCTGCCCTAAAGATCATCAAGTTTAACATTCTGATAAAGTTTCATGAAGATACAGTCATAAATATGGCCTCTACAGTGTTAACAAGCTTTTCCTTTGATCTGACCTAGTGACCTAGTTTTTGACCCACCTGACCCAGATTTACACTTGACCTTAAGATCATCAAGATTAACATTCTGACCAAGTTTCATTATGATATGGTCATAAATGTGGCCTCTACAGTGTAAACTAGCTTTTCCTTTGATTTGACCTGGTGACCTAGTTTTTGATCCTACATGACCCAGATTCAAACTGGACCTTAAGATCATCAAGATTAACATTCTGGTCAAGTTTCATTAAGATTGAGCTAAAATTGTGACCTCTAGAGTGTTAACAAGCTTTTCCTTTGATTTGACCTGGTGACCTAGTTTTTGACCCCAGATGACCCAATATCGAATTCGTCCAAGATTTAATTGAGGGTAACATTCTGACCAAGTTTCATTAAGATTGGGCCAAAAATATGACCTCTAGAGTGTTAACAAGCTTTTCCTTTGATTTGACCTGATGACCTAGTTTTTGATCCCAGATGACCCAATATCAAACTCGTCCAAGATTTTACTGAGGGTAACATTCTGACCAAGTTTCATTAAGACTGGGCCAAAAATGTGACCTCTAGAGTGTTAACAAGCTTTTCCTTTGATTTGACCTGGTGACCTAGTTTTTGACCCCAGATGAGCCAATATCGAACTCGTCCAAGATTTTATCGAGAGTAACATTCTGACTAAGTTTCATTAAGATTGGGCCAAAAATGTGACCTCTAGAGTGTTAACAGTCAAATTGTTGACGACGGACGGACGGACGGACGACGGACGATGACGGACGCCGGACACAGGGTGATCACTAAAGCTCACCTTTGAGCACTTCGTGCTCAGGTGAGCTAAAAAATAAATATTGTAAGTGGACAAAAGAAGGATCTGCCAAATAAATCTGTTGACATAAATGAAATTTCAGATCAGTATCTTCATTAGTTATGGAGATATAACAATTTTAATTTGAAATAAAGGGAGGTAATTTGACATAAAATCAGTCCATAGTTATCTACCCTGATTATCTCAGTCCAATTAATAACAATAATGAAATTTCAAATAAGTCCTGTAAGTACTTACTGATATAAATCCATTTTGATTACAATCAGGGGAGGTAATCAGATATAAAACAACTCTGGAACCTATGATTGGATCTGATTTGTCATGGAATCCAAGATTTCTTGTTGTTGAAGGTATTTTGGAAGTTTGTATCAAATAAAATCATAAATGAAGTCTCTATATGGCTGCAAAAGCCAAAATAGCCAATTCTGGACCTTCAAGGGGCCATAACTCTGGAACCCATGATGAAATCTGGCCAGTTGAAGAAAGGAAGTAAGATCTTGTGGTGATACAAGTTGTGTGCAACTTTGGTTAAAATCAAATCATAAATGAAGCTGCTATTGTGCAGACAAGGTCAAAATAGCTTAATTTTGGCCCTTTCAGGGGCCATAACTCTGGAACCCATTACGGGATCTGGCCGGTTCAAGAAAGGAACTGAGATCTTATGGTGACACAGGTTTTGTGCAAGTTTGATTAAATTCAAATCATAAATGAAGCTGCTATTGTGCAGACAAGGTCAAAATAGCTAATTCTGGTCCTTTCAGGGGCCATCACTCTGGAAACCATAATGGAATCTCTCCAGTTCAAGAAAGGAACCGAGATCTTATGGTGATACAAGTTGTGTGCAAGTTTGGTTAAAATAAAATCATAAATGAAGCTGCTATTGTGCAGACAAGGTCAAAATAGCTAATTTTGGCCCTTTCAGGGGCCATAACTCTGGAACCCATAACAGAATCTGGCCAGTTCAAGAAAGGAACTAAGATCTTATGGTGATACAAGTTGTGTGCAAGTTTGTTAAAAATCAAATCATAAATAAAGCTGCTATTATGCAGACAAGGTCAAAATAGCTAATTTTGGCCCTTTCAGGGGCCATAACTCTGGAACCCATAATGGGATCTGGCCAGTTCAAGAAAGGAACCGTGATCTTATGGTGATACAAGTTGTGTGCAAGTTTGGTTAAAATAAAATCATAAATGAAACCACTATCGTGCAGACAAGAAATTGTTGACGGACGGACGCACACACGACGGACGAAGGGTGATCACAAAAGCTCACCTTGTCACTATGTGACAGGTGAGCTAATAAAACAAATAAATTAAAGTACAACCTTTTCAGCTAATTCTTCAGCTTTCATATCTTCAGTAGGAAATATTGGTGGTCCCAGATATGTTCTGTAAAACAGCAATACACTCATCCATAAAATGGTAGTGGTGGTGGTGAGAGAACAAAAACATCAAATCTTCTAGCAAACAAAGCATATCTTTGTATTTTCATTTGCATTTTCATTCAGTAAACATTCATAGAAACTCTTCAAATGTTACTTGCTGAAATAAGGAATATTTTACCTATATTTCAGTCATATTCAGTGTACTCTTTTTTCCAAAATGTGCTCAGGTGAGCTTAATAGTACCTACTACCACCCTTTTCCTTAGAATGATGTATAATATGAACGGCATTGTCTTAGTACCAAGATAAAACCTTGTTACAGGAAAAACAGATCCAACAGTAGGTCAGTGATCTTAACCAATCCTCAAATAAGGCCCCTTAGAAGTCTGTCAAAGTCCATAACTTTGACCATGCAGTATGAAGTGACCTTATTTCTTAAACTTTCTTGAAAAGTATTAATGCACTGGTAATGTTTTTAAGAACACCATAAATACATCTTGTAAGCTACAGGCAAATAACACATATAACCAAAATTTATTTGTTAAGTCATGTCACATTTATCATGTTTATCTAAACTCTACCTGCAAAAACATTAAAATGAGAAATGAATCTGAACTTCTTGCTTTATGTTCACAAAATATTTTCAGTCTCAGCTGAGTTTGATAATGAAACTTTTTTTGTCATTTATATCAAAATAGCATGATTAAAACTGAATTTTAAGTTAATATCTACATTCAAGTGACTATTCAGTAATGATGGTCAGTTTCAGCTGGAATTTAACCTTGAAGTTTTAGAAAAAATTGATATTAAAAATTCAAACTCAAACTCAGCTGAGACCGAAAAATGTTTTGTGAACACAGGGCCTGATAATAACAGTAGAAACTTACGTCATTTTTACAGGAAAATTTCCATAGATTGGAACAATAGGAAGTCGACACTTTTCATAGAGCCACCTCAATGAACCTACAGTTATAAAGACTCATTCAGTGTTAAACACACTAATGACATTCTAAAATGATTTCAAAATGGCTTTGCAGGGATCAGTTCTTTGTCTGGAAGGACTGCATATTATCTAAGAAAATTACTCTGAACACAATAATTGTGTTATGCCAGAACATTATTTTTAAACTACAGATTAACCTCAGTCTGTAAATAACACCTTTAACAGGCAAATACCTCATAACAAATGTTAATATAAAGTAAATCAACTTCTCCATAGCTACAGGATCTGTACAATAAACATGTCAGTTTTTCCAGTTGTGTTTGCTCTATGAATGTTGCATGGTACTACTTGTAATAGATTATCTTGAGTTGTAACCCAAAGATAGCTGGTCTGTATCTAGATAAGGGCAGAATTCTTCTACAGTCTTTATAATCTTTTACAAGTTCTAGTTTTTTCATCGTGACGAAGCCACCAAGTAAGTCCAAGTTCAAAAAATTAATTGTTAAACTTTGTATACAGTCAATTGAAGATTCAGCTGAAACTCTGTACCTCAAAATCTAAAGGACCTAAGCATCTTATTTCGAGATAACCAAAATGCCACTTAAAAATGATATTTTTTGCAAGCGGCTTTTTCACTAAATGTGAAGCTGTAACCTCATATAACATATTTTCAATATTTGCAATACATAATCAATAGTTTATACTAGGAAAAAAATTTTGCATCAACACATCAAGATGTAAATACATAGGAATTTGACAGATGGAAGTTCAAATTTACTTTGAGGCAACTGAAGTTTAAAGACATACAATCACACTTACAATGTAAGCACATGAAGAAGGAATTTTAAGGGACATAATTATTTCTTCAAGATAGCCAGAGTTTCAAGAAAAGAGTGTTTGAGATACTTCATTTCAATTGTAGTTTTGTTTGTAAGTTCCTTTGACAAAGAAAGTGTACTCAATTGCAAAATACTCAAATGCAAAACGCGGCCAAATAAAAGATATTTTACATACTTCTCCCCCAGCCTGGAGTTCTGAAAGACTCTCTGATATTCATTGTGAACATTGGAAATATAGGCTGAAACATAAGAATAACAGTTAAAATGTTTATTTACCTTGTAAATTTAATGGATAATCTGACAAAATAGAATAGAATTTCAACATAAAATTTTGGTAATCTTAGATTACAGAATACATTTGTTTGTTATAATGCAAAACAGACATATTTTTCATACAGTGAACAAGATGCAATATTTTCACAAGTAGCATCTACATCTGATGCAGACGTTACCATATAGCAATAGCTTGCTGAAATTTCGACACAGCAAGCTAACAAGAATAAAACTGAATACATTTGAAAGTTTTGAAATTTTTAACAGCAATAACAACAAGGCTATATGTCCTCACAGTGTTAGTCTGGAGAGCAACTTTAGCAAATCCCGATCTGTTACCCCACATCACTCTGTAATACTCATCTCCAAATAGTGCCTCACGTACACCACCTAAATCAGCAGTGAGCAATATGATACATTCATATATAAAATGAGCTGTCCAGTGACAGTGTGTAACCTGGGACTTTGTCAATAATTTATGCTCTGTCTATATAAAAACATACCCTGTATGTAACAGTATGCAATGCCATGTATGCATTAAACACTTTGATATTTAGTGATAGTTTGTACTCACTCAATCTCAGATATTTTTAACTGTCAATTTGCCAGAGGAAACAGAATGCTAAAAATTGTTAGATTGTATTTCAAAGCCACATAAAGTGTATAACTTAAAATGGATATTTTAAATCATTTACGCCTATTCTAACTGCTTTTTCAGAATTTACATTTACCTAATCACTATACGAGTATAATTAAGAAAGCATGATATATGATGAGTACTATTTAAGAGGTTGTAACAGTTGATTCATATTCATGCACCTTGGTAGAACCATCAACTTTCTGCAAGCCAGCTGGATGACTTCTTCACATGAATACCCAACCAGGGCTTGAACCTACACAGCCAAGGGGCAAGTAATTCAAAGTCTGTACCCTTAAACATTCTAACACAGAACAGGTACATTTAAGTACAATCAGGCATATACAGTTTGATGATATAATCCATTAGCACTAAACTTACCAGGAGAGATACCCAGTATATGCCCTTGTTTCAGAATATCAGCACAGCTATGAACAGTTCCTGGACTAACATTGAACACGTCACACATCAAACGGAACCCTAGATTGTACATATAGTCATATGCAATCAATTCTTAAAAGTTCCATAAAGCTTTAAATTAAACTGATAAAACAGCTGTCCAAATAGATGTTATGCAAAATTATATGGGTAGAAAAGCGTTACTTTTAACACTACACATGCGACTGTACACAGTTAGAGCTACAAAGGGAGGTAATAAAGCCCACAGATTCAATAAAACCTTCTACTATATTCATCAATATTCAAACCTTGGTCAAAAATTATAGAAAACAATTTTCATATATAGGATTTAACAAGAAATTATTATATTTTTTGTTAATAATGAAAAATGTGGTAGCCATATTTTAAACAAAGGCATTATGAGCCTTTAATTTAATGAAATAGAGAAAAACAAACATCATAAAAAGTATACAAAATATGATCCTATCATTGAATAATGAAAAGAAATCATGCAGCACTTACTTTAACACTGGTATTTAACTTACTGAGCTTTATAAATTCAATATGTAATGTACATTACACTACCATTACAGAATAGCGTCATATTTTCTGATTTTCTTAATATTTGAACAATAACTTGTATACTGAAGGTATGGAACTGTGAGTATTAATTGTATAGTTTCATGAAGTGATTGGGTGCTGAATGACGGCTCTGAAAATTTTATGACTATACTCAAGGATACCAGTTTAAAGTTCAGGCCAGTGTCTTTTAAGTTTAATTTTGCTATTTATGCATAACCAAATTCATGCCATTCATAAAAACCTGCCTGGGCAATAGTCTGCCCACTGTTTTCTTACCTAAACATTTTAACTCTTTATGATATACAATGTAGCATTTTACATTATGAATCACTACCTGGAATATTGAACAGAAAGTTGTCTCCCACTGCGTGTATCTGCCGTTGTTTCTCCAGCAGACATTTGGCCATCACATAGTAGAAGTCTATAGGAAGAGCACCATGATAGTATATAACCATAGCCGGCCCTGTATCTGGCAGTTTATCTAAGCCGACTATCTCATATCCTAAAATTTAATATATAACAGTATTTACTTCATAACTAATTTAACCTGTTTACATAATTATATACATTGTGAGTGCAACTAAGGTGGTATTATAAATAAACAGTTATTACTCAAGAATCTAGAAGTTTATTTTGGGAACTTCTCCTTGGAATAAATAAAATTTCAGTTCTTACTAATAAAGTTATTATCTCCAAATTTTCTCGCAACTCAGTCAGTAAGATTTCAAGACTTCTCAAAGTAAATCCCATTAGTTCACATTAAGAATTTTTTATTATACATCAAAATTTACAATGTATCTCATACACAATAGTAGTTTTCTACACTAGCATATTATGACTTCAAAATTTAGACAACTAAGCAACATTTTACAACAGTTCTGTACCTCTAAAAACATGACTTTAAGAAAATTATCCTTATGCTTCAAAAAATGAATAGTAATTCATGAAAAAGCTACATCAAAATGGAACTGTTTTAGTTTAATCTAGACATCTCAGGCCAAAATTTCCCTTATGTGGTCCAATCTAAACTTGTCATAGCTTTTGCACTTGAAACTTCAGTACATTTTGCAAACATACCATGCCAAATTCTCCCCTGGGCTTCCCAAAACACTGCAACAGTTTTTCTTGCGCCGTCCCAGAAGTCATGGGCATACGCATCACATAACCTCCGTCTATACTGGTACACATGCAGGAATATTGCACAACAATATAAACATATTGGAATCACCAATGGCAACAGAAACGAGATTATGACTGGATATATCATCCATGCTACCTGAAACAAACATAAGGAGGCCTTACAGAAATGGATATACATGTATCTAACTGTTATATAGGTAAAGACCTGGAGTGAAATTTAAAGTTAGAAAAAGCCTGTAACATACATAAAACTAGTGCATGTCCTTTAAAATCAAAAGTTTCAACAAACTTTGTTTTTAATAATTTTTCCAAAATCACAACATTTTTTTTGTAAGTAAGATGGAATAAATCAATTTCCAAACAAAATCTAAATGTACAAATGCACATGTACATATTATTAGTCTACATGTATACCTGTAATGTTAAAATATAACAACTTCAGAGATATGTATGTAATACTAGAAAATACAGTTTAATATTCTCATAGAAAGTATTAGAGGCATTATACATGTAAACATGAATCATACAGCATGTTCTATATGACTGCATATCAACTGTTTCTAACGATTTTTCTACCTGGTGAATTATTAGCAAAACAATAATTCTACCTCACTAATGTAGTATCTCAAACTATATTCAAATGAATGATTATGTGTTAACAGAATAATTTAGTCAACACATCAGATCCCTTGTCAACATGATTTTTTTTGTGTAAAATAGCTGTTGACTTCCAACAATCTGCTAAAAGTGTTCTAACTAGATGATCCACTCAACTAGCTCATTTCCAAAGCCATCTCGTCTGTTTTCTTTGTCAACTTGCCCATTTTAAAAACCAGCTCACCCATTTCTGAACTCAATTCACCCATCTCCACAATAATTCACCCTTTCCTATAGTCAATATTTTCACATTCAGCCCAATAATGTTCTGAATTAACTCACATTCTAGAGAATATGCTCATTTCCATAGAATACTCACCCATTTCCAACATCAACTCACTATTTTGTGATAAACTCATTCATGTCTGCAAACAACTCTCCCATCTCCACATTAAACCTGCTCATTTCCCCAATCAACCCACCCATTTCAAAAATCTACTCACCCATTTCCAGTACTCAATATCCAGCTTCTCAATTTGCAGCCATATGTAAGTGAATGTACTTTCTGCCATATTCATTGTTCACTGATACTGCAACAGAAAATGGTTAAAAATAATAATGCACATTTAAAGGTTTAAGCAACATTTTTCCCTTTTCCTACATTCTGTTAGAGATTTATGTAAGGAACAAAAAGACCCACTATACTGAGTTAGATCCCAATCAAAGATATATGTTTTACTGTGTTTTTTTTAATTGCAATTACTGTATTAGGCAAAGGGAGGTAATAACAAGTTTATTCAAACTTGAATTTCATAATATGTAACTGTCAATGCAAAACTCTGACAAATGTATTATGTAAATTCTTATATTTATATTATTCTTCGGTAAGTAATGTTTATCAAATACTGGAAATAACTTTGCTAAAATCAATTTATCTTATTTGGGTAATCAGGATAAGAAAATCAAATTAAAGGAAATCTAAAATGTGTTAAGTGCTCAGTGAACATGATCAGATGTTAACATTTCCAACAAATCCAAAACTTGACCAAAATCAGATAAACTACCTTTAACTTGATTTCTGCCCATTCCTAACTCACTTTATCAGTGTATGTACAGCAATTTCAATTTATGAAAGGGACACCATACATGACTTTTAAGCAATGCAAGATTAAACAAGTACTATTTTGGACATGTCCATCCGCTAGCTGCAGCAAATGTTTCATGGGTACCCAAGAAGAAGAAATAGTGAACAATAAGTTAGAGAAAAGTGTTATCAAGAACTACGGTGTTCAATATGTATGCA
The DNA here is from genome assembly GCF_021730395.1 of Mercenaria mercenaria. Classification (NCBI taxonomy): domain Eukaryota; kingdom Metazoa; phylum Mollusca; class Bivalvia; order Venerida; family Veneridae; genus Mercenaria; species Mercenaria mercenaria. The sequence continues at coordinate 33,744,125 of NC_069363.1, forward strand.
AAAGTTATGTTTTTTGCATACTGCAGTTCCTAAACTTCTTTTCACCAAGCTAATGTTCAAATGTATATATTTACTAAAGGGGGATCATTAACAAGAGCTGTCAGTGGACAGTGCGCTCGACTATTCTCAGTGCTTGATAGTATAATATAAGCAATGAGTAAAACTTTTAACATTACAATAAGCATATTCTAAGTCGAAAAGGGGCCATAGTTCAGTCAAAATGCTTGATAGAGTTGCCTCCTCCTTTTTACAGACTGGGGTCATGATGGTAAACAAGTATGCAAAATATCAAAGCAATATCTCAATGGACTTTGAAAATATTTGGGGTGGTACGCAAACTTTAACATTTGTGTGACACTGATGCTGCATTTAATTGAAGTGTGACGAAGATCACGAGAAAAAGTAATTTAAAAGATTTTCTATTTCAAACTCTAGTGGCCCCTAAAAGGGCACAAGAGCCTTCATTTGAACAAGTTTGCGAGACAATGCTATAATGATGCTACAGACCAAGTTCAACAGATCAAGTTGTTCACGAGAAGAAGTTGTTTAAAGTTATTTATACAAATTTTTCTACATCTAACATTTTAGACAGACATGTATCAAATATCTCTTGTTTGTATGTTATAATATATTTTCATTTTCTTTTTAACAATATATTCTCAAGATAAATAAAAATGTTTAAAAAAAGAAAAAAAAGATTGCCCATAGCGCGGAGCAAACCCGTGGCCGTGCCCAAAAATAAGCTCACAGAACCAGCGTCTGTATATAACTCTCTCGGCCATCGCTGCAGTAAGTGATGTCGTGAGCGAGTATTTTTATTTTAACTCCTAACGATATTGTCTGTGTCCCGGCTCTGTGTAGTAAATTTGACTGCGCAACATCAAGCTGAGATCTATTCTCCTATTCCTTGGACAAGCTATTTTGTGTTGAATACACTCGAAGTAAGTTGTCTTTAGTTTTTCTAAGCATTGATAGTATATGGGAGATTTTTTAAACATATTGAAATGGTAACAGAAATTGTTGTATGATCGAGACATGTGCTCAGTTTAATTTAAAAGGCGAAAATATATTGGCTGAAGGTTGGCAGGGGCGGATTGGGAGGGGGGACAGGTTCTTCTAGCCTCCTCCCCGTAGAATATATACCAGAAGTGGTCCTACGTACCGATACAGATACATGTCCGAAAATTACTTACATCCGAAATGAGGTACATTTGTTATAAAGATTCTATGAAAACACAATTTCTACAAAAGATATAAATATGACACAGTATAAGGACAAATAATTTCGTACAATAATAACATTGTTTTCTTTGTTTACAAGTTCAACTTTCTTCACATTTAGTGTTGTCCTTTCCGACAACGACGAAAAAATGAAAGAGTTGGAAAGGGACACCACTCTCTCAACAATATCAGAGGGCAAAAACACACACAAATATTACGTAAACTTGAGAAAATAATTAATTTACCATGGCAATAAAGGGTTTTCGTTGGAAATCAGAAGTATTTAAGGTATAAAATTGTAGTTTCATTTACATAAATTATGGTAACTCTTATCGTAAATAAACAGAAATGTGTATGTCGGGTAGCAAGACGTTTTGACCCCTTGACATTTTGACCCCTAATAAAATAAGATGACACCTTGACCCCTTGACACTTTGTCCCCTATTTTCAATTTTTTCATAGTGACACTCTGACCCCTATTTTTTTTTTTTTTTTGATTTGCTTGGTTTAAGTGAAAAATTTACATGTTATATGTCAATGTGCAGTATTTATAGATAGCTTTTACAGTTTTTGTTGAATATTGACAGATATTCTGGCTCAAATATTTAACATTATTTTAGTGTTTTAAAAGGAACAGACATCAGAAAATAATACAATTTTAATCACATTATTTGAAGATTTTGACATCACAAGACACATCAAAGAATATGTAAAAAGGCAATAATGATATAATGGTAAGTATAAATGCTGTATTAAAATATAGAATGACTTTGAATCAAAGAAATCATTGATTTCAATTTTATGTAAGTGGGCTAATTTGCAAGTAATTATAATTAGATAAAGATGGACTCATAGAACATGTCAGTCAGGTAAGTGTAAAATGTTAGCTCTATATCTCTATATTACCATGGTTATATTAATATCTAACTGAGTCAAACTGATATTGTATTTTGTAAATTCATTTGTGTATCTGGACTGCATTGTCTAATTAATGTTCTGTTTACTCATAATAAATTGAATCTGACTTATTCATTTGAGATGTTTGTCGGAATTACACATATTTGGCTATGTTTGATAAGATGTTGGAATAAATGCAATTATTTTCCACTAAGCTATAAATATTATTAGAGTTGTTGCACAACCCAAGGACATATTTTATCACACAAAGCAGTGTTTATATAATTGTACATTATAACATGTTTTGTTGCATTAAAAAATGTCAATGATAAATATATGCAAAATGATTTTATAAGATTTACTAAGTACATTTGTATAATAGTATTGTAGTTATTGCAGTCAGAATAGATAGAATATCAAGGATGTGTTTGTTGATTTATTAATGTAAATGAATATATATATTTTGTGGAATGTAAAATTTCACTAATAAGATTTGAGCAATTAAAGTCTAACACTTATTATAATAACATTTTGTTTCACGTTTATCAATTTTTCAATGTATTTTCATAAAAATGATATTTCAATATTAAACTAATTTCAAATATAAAATTATTCAAAAATAACATCAATTACAATTATTCTTAAACAGATTATCAAATTTATCTATCATTTAATTTATTGTTTAAAGGCATACTTGAACTCCATCAATAGGGTGGTGATTGGATTAAAAACTTACTGAGGTGTGATAATTGGATTACACTGCACTGTAAACTGAAGTGTGCCCCTAATTACTCTAATCTAGGTACAATACAATAAACATGTTACCTAATGGGGTCTCACCTTCACAACATGTAACTAGTAGGTACTGTATATTAATTGAAATGTATGGTGTTAAAGGTTATCAGGCTAATTTTTTATGAAAATTCCTTGAAATCAAAATGTTTTTTATGCCCCCGAAGGGAGGCATATAGTTTTTGAACCGTCTGTCGGTCTGTCAGTCTGTCCGCAATTTTCGTGTCCGGTCCATATCTTTGTCATCGATGGATGGATTTTCAAATAACTTGGCATGAATGTGTACCACAGTAAGACGACGTGTCGCATGCAAGACCCAGGTCCGTAGCTCAAAGGTCAAGGTCACACTTAGACATTAAAGGATAGTGCATTGATGGGCGTGTCCAGTCTATATCTTTGTCATCCATGGATGGATTTTCAAATAACTTGGCATGAATGTGTACCACAGTAAGACGACGTGTCGCACGCAAGACCCAGGTCCGTAGCTCAAAGGTCAAGGTCACACTTAGACGTTAAAGGTCATTTTTCATGATAGTGCATTGATGGACATGTCCGGTCCATATCTTTGTCATTCATGCATGGATTTTAAAATAACTACGCATGAATGTGTGACACAGTAAGACGACATGTCGCGTGCAAGACCCAGCTCCGTAGGTCAAAGGTCCTAAACTCTAACATCGGCCATAACTATTAATTCAAAGTGCCATCGGGGGCATGTGTCATCCTATGGAGACAGCTCTTGTTTTTATCTAAGTTGAATATATTTAAAAGTTAGAAGATAGTGAATTAACTTTACAGAAAATGTGAGCAAAACATTAAAGTGATTTAATTAATCATAATTCAATAACCTTAAACACATTCATATACTGATACAACTTCTTTGATACAGTCCATCATTCGTCATGTGAAGGAGCACGGTCTCGCCAAAACTTACCAGGACAGGACAACCGTTCATCAGCTGATAAGCAAGCTACTTGCCCTTCCTTTTCTACCCGGTCGGGACATCGAGAGAGCGTTCCAACGTCTGAGGGACCGTGCCATGACCAGCTCGCAGCCAGTGCGGGATCTCTTCCAATACGTCTGGGACCAGTGGTTGTGCTCAAGTTTGTGGACGGATGACGAGTGGAGTGTCTACAGGCAGCCTGTATGTACAAACAACGACTGTGAGGGTTGGCACCGGCGCCTCAACCAGAAAGCTGGATGCAGCACGCTCCCATTCTACGTGCTAGTTCCACTTCTTCATCAGGAAGGAAAGTTGGTATCAATCACTGTTGCTCTTGTCTCTCAACAGGCAGTGATCAGAAACCGTCGTCAAGTGTATGTGTCAATGGACAATCATATTGGCGAGCTTTGGGACAAGTACGATGACCATGACATTGTGTGTGAAGACTTTCTTGCCCGGGTTGGTGAGATCTATGGCCGTATGTAAATCTAAAACTCAATTAAATTGAAAAAACAGTGCCAGTGCTTAATAATAGACTGACCAGTGCTCATCATATAAATAGTGTACAAAGTGTATTATGTTTTATGTGATGTATTTTTCTTATTTGTGTCTTTGTTGTCTTTTGTATAATGTTTAATATTTATGTTGTCTGTTTCATGTAAATAGTGTACAAAGTGTATTTTATTCAATGTATTTTATGATTTATGTGATGTATTTTTCTTATTTGTGTCGTTGTTGTCTTTTGTTTGACTTTTCTGTTTTACAGTATTCTGTCTTTTGTATAATGTTTAATATTTATGTTGTCTGTTTCATGTAAATTGTGTAAAAAGTGTACTTATTCAATGTATTTTATGTTTTATGTGATGTATTTTTCTTATTTGTGTCTTTGTTGTCTTTTGTTTGATTTTTATGTTTTACAGTCTTCTGTCTTTTGTATAATGTTTTATATTTATGTTTTCTGTTTCATGTAAATAGTTTAGCGTTACTTGTATTTATTTATAAAAATGTACAATTATGAATAAAGTAGTATACCAGTAAATGAGAAGTTTCGAACAGAGAGTTATTTTATCATTTCAATTAGTAAATGAAGTTATTTACTGTATATCTAATTACTAACATGATTAGTAATTTCATCTAAATAATTTCTTAGATAACTGCAAACGTTTGTGAAACATCATTGTTAATAATACCAACACTCATAAACCATCACTCATAAACCATACTTTGTCACCTACTCATAGCCTAGAACTTGTACAAGTCCATCAATACCGCTTTTATCAATGACTTACATGCACATTAAGAAATTAAACTGCAGAAAAATATACCCCTAGCCACAAAAAATCTAAGGGGTCAAAGTGTCAAATAAAAAAAAAGTAGGGGTCAAGGTGTCTCTGAAAATAGGGGTCAAAGTGTCACTAAGGGGTCAAGGTGTCATCTTTGGTAAAAAAAATTAAGGGGTCAAACTGTCAAGGGGTCAAACCGTCTGACATTCTGTATGTCGTTCATGTTTCGCACTCAAAATAACTCGCTCTTCTAAGATAACTCGTTTTTCTCCATTATCAGCTGAAGACAAACCACTTTATGACAATAGACCACCTGTAAATCAAAACATTTTTATGCAGCCGCTGTCAATCACCCTGAAGTCTTTGGTCCTACAAATTGTTTGAACTCTCTGTCATTGTAGCCATGCAAGCTTACTGTCGCTGCCCTGTGCCCAGTTTGACCTGTCAAACAAAATGCGTCGGATTAGTTCGACTACAATGCATTGGTACCCCCACTAGACCATGAAAATGTGTGCAGTGGAGTTGAAAGAAACTAATTACCCATCCGTGAATCACAGTAGAATAATAATTATCATCTATGCATCATGATATAATCAGGGGTCAAATTTAACAATGATTTATACTAGCTGAAATTAGCTAGTGCCCTTTTTGACCACTAGCTAAAATGAAAACCTACCAGCTAAAGTTAATAATATTTATTTTACTCTATTGATATTTTACTGGCCAAAACTTTCTGATTGATCTCTGTTAGTAGCCAGTCACAAACAAAAATGTTTTCTATTAGCTTAAATAGCATGTGCCATTTTTGTTGAACAATAAAATATCATAAACATAAATGATAACATTCCTTTCATGAAAAAATGTGTACCTTCAAAACAATTAAACTTTATTAAAGCTTTGAAGACATTTGCTTGTTATATTACTGACAAGCTGAAATTAGCTAGTACATTTCAAAACCACTAGCTATTTTAAAATTCCACTAGCATTTAGCTTGTATGCTTGTCTAAATTTGAACCCTGATATAATAAAACAGTGTTCCCATTCATGTATATATGTATACATGCATGTTTCACGCACAGATTTCACATTCCACGAAAAAGTCTCCTGAGGGTGAAATTACGCATAGAAAATTCAAAAAAGACCTCAATGTCCATAATCAATTTTCCTTAATATCGCCGTCGTATACCAACTTTGTTGTGGTCACTAATTAAATTTTTTTTATTTCTTCAATTCTGATGTGAGTTGACAGTTGACTTTATTTTTCGATTCATTTTGGAGACCCAGATGCATGACGGAGGAGACGTGTACTAAAGCTCGATAATGTGATATCAGTAATGTACGGAAATTATTCACTTGTGCAGCACAAGTCAGCCACGCAATTTTGACGTCACATGTTTGTCTGGAACAAAATTGCGCAGCTAAAAATTTCTGACATGTTTGGAGCACTTTAATTTTGTTACCCCCACTTTTCATGTTTCACCACCAGTTTTGTTTGGCTGGAGGTGAAAACACCCTGGCTAAAAAATGTAGTGGGAATGTTAATAAGCTTGGACATCCTTCATTTTTTCATGTTCTTGTAAAATTCAGAATTGTCTAAGACTGGCTGAAAATCTCAAATAACCTTCACCCAAACAAAAACTTTTTCTAATAAAAACTTTCAAAATACATAATAAATATTGCAAAGACCACTTATTCGAGGGTTTATAATATGAATGCATGCAATTGAATAAGCAGTCCATTTAAACAATCACTTGCAATGGAATGCTTACTGAACACTTCAGTGGAATGGAAATTAAATTTAAATTTAATTTTAAAGCCAGACTGAGTTATTTACATACAGAAAATCATTCAAAAGTCTGTTTACTGGTTTTAAGTTTATGTATTCTTCATCCAGAAGACTGTTAGTAATGTTTATAGTGGGAGGAAAAGTATTATGTTCCAGTTCCAGAAGCTTCCCTGGTACTTTAGCATGCCAGGTGAAAAGCACATACGTGGGATGTTTGTAATTTTCATTTGGAAGAGGAGAGCCTGAAACCTCTTTTATCAGCACATATAAAGTTTTAATCCCTTGAATTATACAGTACACAATATATCTTCATATATTGCTATGGTTATTTTATGTAATCTCATCTTAAAAATGAGCTAGATTGGACAAATACATTTTGTACATATTAACCCTTATCATGCTGGACATGAATGATTCTGCCTTTTCGACCAGTGTAGACTATGATCGGCCTGCACATCCATGCAGTTTGATCAAGATCTGCACTGTTTGCCATTCAGTCAGTATCTTTTTGGTAACAGTTAATAGTACTGTTGAAATTTATTTGTTTTTGTGTAGTTAATCTTCTTAGCTGATTGCATCATGGAGACTTTGAGAAAGCAGCGAAATACTATCAGTCTATAAATGGATCAAACCAGGATGTGGAATGAATTAGGTTACAGCAAATATGAAGTGGAGAGGAATTGGAGAGTCCTGTTTGAATTATACTGTACTTAAATTTTCTGGATGGCTATACTATAGCTAATGGTTTAACAAGTAATCTTTCATAAATGTATGATAGTAAATTTGTAATGCAGCATCTTTTCATTTCAGATGGCACTGTATATCTATGTTCCTATTATGACATGGTATGTTTACAACACAGATTTTGTTCAGAAAAAATTTATCTACCCCAGTCTTAAGGTAAGAAAAGATGAAGTTTTAAGCAAATGCATAATTTGTAGTGAACTTTTTGCCAAATTTAATATGTAATGCAATACTGTAATGTCATTTAACTTTGTGGGCATATACTTTCATGGGTTTGGCATAAATAGCTATATCTTACTGATAGGAAATCTAGGATTTCAGTTTTAAGCCCCTTGCTATTAAAAATGGGGGCTGGGGTGTATGACAATAATAGTTATGGACGGCGTTACCTGCCCTTGTGCAAGTGTTCTAGTTCTAATTGTACTCTAACCAGAAGTCAGAACCACAACCTCTTTGTTAATATTTACCTCAGCACCTTTGAGCCTCCAAATTACAGTTAAATGTTGTATCTATCTTAACGTTAGCCTATGTTATATATTGCGCTTGTGTCAAGGTACTTCTTAATCTCTTTTCAGAAACGCAATTATTCACTTTACCAGAAGCTGTTGTTAGATGAGGTGAGATAATTAAATTGTTAAAGAGCAGTAAAAACTGTTGCATTTACTTTATGAATTGAGGAAAAAACGCCTTTAAGATGTTTTGTTGCAGATTTTTAGACTCACAACTGAATTAAAAAGTCTGCGTCCAAGATATTTGACCATTTTCTTTGCATGAATTAGGAATTGTGGAGTTTTTTCTACAGTAGGGGAGTCCAGCAGTCTATCTTCTTGTCACTGCATTCTGGACTTACACTATCTTATTTACCAGTAGATCTGCCCTAACTTTTTTTTGTAAGCTGCACACTAAGAGTTCTAAAGTTTGAAAAAAAGCATGAAAAAGTTATACCTGTCTAAATATAGGTTGCTTCATAGATGAAGTGTTTTATAAATATTTCTAATACTCACAAGTCAGTAATTGTTGAGGGACATTTTAGTATGTGTATACATTTATTGAATGGCTTGCCAGTCAGCCAGTTTGGTATTCCAGCCAGCTGATTTGGTATTCCAGCCAGCTGATCTGGTATTTGTAAACAAATTAATAATGCAGATGTAATGTCTTGATCAAATTTTACCATCAAAGCTGCCTACTTTTTCAGGACAGTAATGTTGTCATCATTCAAAGAAATGCTATGAAACTTATCTCTGTCTCGGCTGACAGTTATCTGATCTCTTCATACCGGCAGTATTTACTGTCCCATTCCATGCAGTGTAAAAAATATTTATTGAATATTAAAGGGGCACATCTCCAGGTTTATATTAAACTTTTCAAGATTATTTAGACAAAATTTACTTTTATTATTAATTTTAGAAAAAAAGGAGAAACACGTTACTATGATATCATGGATTCTAGAAAGCATCTGTTTATTAAAGCTTGCATGTTACATGCAAAATATGTAGAAAAACATCACACACTAAGCTATGTTGTAAAATACATGAAATTTAGCTTTATTTTAAGTTAAACTAACAGAATGTAAGTAAGGCTGAATTTTGGTTTAGATGTTGCTGTGTACTCACTTTTCATATGATGTGTATCTACAATCTGCTCCTTTAACCCTTATCATGCTGGACACGATTGATTTTACTTTTGCGACCAGTGTAGATCATGATCTGCACTGTTTGCCATTCAGTCAATATCTTTTTAGTAAGCACCCGTTTTAACAGTTAATGGTACTGTCAAAATTGAAAGATGGATAAGTTCATTATAGAAATTTAGCAGGGTAAGGGTTAAAAATATATGCATATACATGACTTCTGATATAAACTGCCATAATTTTGATTCCATATTTTGTGCTGTTGACTAGTCTGTAGTTCAGCACTAAATTTTACTAGGCTCAAGTCAAACTCCAAGAAATTAGTGTGAACATTTATTTCTTATGTGATACAAGAAAAAACTTAATGGCTTGCTTAATGCTAGTCAATAGTCAAAACTATTGGCCTTGTGTTTGACTATTGACTAGCAAGCCATTAAGAGAATGTTATTATGTCTCCATATTGTTTTTGCCCTATCTGTCCGTCCGTACGTCACACTTCATTTCCGATCAATAACTGGAGAACCATTTGACCTAGAACCTTAAAACTTAATAGGGTGGTAGGACTGCTGGAGTAGACATCCCCTATTGTTTTTGGGGTCACTCTGTCAAAGGTCAAGGTCACAGGGGCCTGAACATTAAAAACCATTTCCGATCAATAACTTGAGAACCATTTGACCCAGAATGTTGAAACTTCATAGGATGATTGGTCATGCAAAGTAGATGGCCCCTATTGATTTTGGGGTCACTCTATTAAAGATCAAGGTCATAGGGGACTGAACATGGAAAACCATTTCCAGTCAGTAACTTGAGAACCACTTGACCCAGAATGTTGAAACTTCATAGGATGATTGGTCATGCAGAGTAGATGTCCACTATCGATTTTGTGGGTCAGTCTGTTGAAGGTCAGTGGCACAGGGGCCTGAACATTGAAAACCGTTTCCGATCAATAACTTGAGAACTGCTTGACCCAGAATGTTAAAAGTTCATAGGATGATTGGACATGCAGAGTAAATGACCACAGTTGATTTTAGGGTCACTCAGTTAAAGGTCACAGGGACCGGAACATGGAAAACCGTTTTCGGTCAGTAACTTGAGAACCACTTGACCCAGAATATTGAAACTTCATAGGATGATTGGTCATGCAGAGTAGATGACCCCTATCGGTTTTGGGGTCACTCTGTTAAAGGTCAAGGTCACAGGGGCCTGAACATGGAAAACCATTTCCGATCAATAACTTCAGAACCACTTTACCCAGAATGTTAAAACTTCATAGGATGATTGGACATACAGAGTAGATGACCACTATTGATTTTGGGGTCAGTCTCTTAAAGTTCAAGGTTACAGCAGACAGAAAATGGAAATTCATTTCTTGTCAATAATTTGAGAACCATTTGACCTAGAACCTTCAAACTTCATAGGGTGATAGGACTTACAGAGTAGATGCATGGCCCCTATTGTTTTTGGGGTCACTCCATCAAAGGTCAAGGTCACAGGGGGCTGAACATAGAAAACTCTTTGCAATCAATAACTTGAGAACCACCTGACCCAGAATGTTGAAACTGAATAGGATGATTTGACATGCAGAGTAGATGACCCCTATTGATTTTGAGGTCACTTGATCAAAGGTCAAGGTCACAGGAGCCTGAACAATAACTTGAGAACCGCTAGGCCCAGAATGTTGAAACTTAGTGGGATGACTGGACATGCCAAGTAAACGATCACTACTGCAGCCAACCATTCAGTGTCTCTTTGACTTTCGCTCCAGTCCCCTTTTGCCTTCTTGCCTATACAACTATGCATTGGGGGAGACATGCACTTTTTTACAAAAGCATCTTCTAGTTAACCCATTCAGTCTTCCTAAAGCATTGGTGATACAACTACAGTAGGGAACTACAACAGTAAATTGTGTAAAATGTAGTACTCGGTAGTTTCATAAAAATGTACTTTAATGCCATCTGTTCAAAATACTGGTAAATGTTAAAAGTGTGGAACTTGGTGTTGAGAATTATTTCAGATCTATAACTCAGTAAATATATGTCGAATATACCCGGTAGGCTGGTTATGTAGTACTAAGTTTGGACCATCAATTTATATATTTAGTCATGTACTGGTAATATGAATGGCTTGCCAGTCAGTAGTCAAAACTATTAACCTTCAGTCTGAGGTAGTCAAAACCATTGCTAGAGGTTAGAAGGACAGAGGTCCAATAGTTCTGATGGTTGACTAGCAAGCCATTCAATAAATGAGCCGCACCATGAGAAAACCAACATAGTGCGTTTGCGACCAGCATGCCTCCAGATCCGCAGTCTGATCAGGATCCATGCTGTTTGCTTTCAAAGCCTATTGCAATTAAGAGAAACCGTTAGTGAACAGCATAGATCCTGACCAGACTGCGCGGATGCGCAGGCTGGTCTGGATCCATGCTGGTTACAAACGCAATATGTTGGTTTTCTCATGGTGCGGCTCAAAAAGTTTTATTACATAACATCAGAAATGCATTTTCACAGTTTTAGCTAAATATGTATTGCATCTTGACCAGTCATGTAGCACAACTGCGGACCAGCAATTTATTTAGGTAGTTTTGTAATACATATTGTAATTGTAAGGCCTTCATTTTTTTTCAGGATGAAAATGATAACCCGTAAATTACTGATGAAGTGAAAACAGATCTGTGATAATCTGGTCAACTGTGTCTGTAATGAAATGTGAAATCAGTTAACATTATCTGTGAACGAAACCAGTTTGATGTGATTCTAGCTGTGAGGGAACATTTTACTCATACGTAACTACAGTGGAGACGTGTGATTTTAATTTTGAACTTTTTAACCATGAACTTCCGTGTTTCAGTTTTTGTTGCTACTTGTGTACAAGAGACCATATTCATTTAGAAAAACAGGTTATTTGAGCAGTATGTATACACATGTTATTGTTTAATATGGACCGGTGAGCCAATTACTTATCAAGACTACATTAACTTTCTGTTTACTGACATCTCTGTTTGAATGATGGATGTGTTCATGTAAGGCACCTTTGAACTATTTATCATGAAAAGGGTGCTATATAAATCTGGTATAATATAATACAGGGTGTCAAGTTACCTATATTTACCTATATTTTCCTATATTTTAGCCCTCTACCTATAATAACCTATAAAATCCTATATTTTGCCAAAATACCTATAAATACCTATAATCTGGAAATTTTGTTGTAAGCAAGGAATACAAAGGTCATTCAAACCATTAAAAAAGAAGTAATTCTATGATAATTGAGTTTATAAATATGCTTTTACCTTTTAGGCATTGAAATTTGTATTCCTTTCAGGTGTAGCGACCCTGCCCAGCCCAGCTTTAGGAAAGCTTTAAGTAATGGAAGTTCTTTTGTCAATTGGCCTCATAATGCCTGCTAATAAGAGTCAGTTTCGAGATAGGTGGCTATCAGAAGTAGATGGCAATGGACATGAACTGAAATTATGGTGTGTCAAGGGGAAGAGTGACTCTTATGGTCACTGTACATTGTGCAAAACTGACATAAAGTGTGATAATGCTGGACTGAGACAAATTCTTCAACATGCAAAAGGCACTCAACACAAGAAATTAAGTAAAGTTGCTTTCTCATCAACACAAGCTAAACTGAAATTTAAACCTCCAACAGCTGATGAAAACCCATGTTCAACTTCAGAAGGAACAGTCCATGGTAGCATTAGTGAATCACCAGCTTCCACCTCAAAGCAAAAGCAAATTTTAAGCTATTCATATGCTAAAGATGATGTTATTTCTGCTGAAGTATTGTGGGCAGCAAAATGTGCCTATTCTAATATAAGCTTTAGAGCCAATGATGGAATTGGAGAAACATTCAAAGCCATGTTTCATTGTCCAATAGCAGATGAATATGTTGTTAGCAATATGGCTTGGTTTGCCTAATTCCCTGTTAAACTGATTTGAGTACCAGTATTGGTAAAGTTTTGTCTGTTGGTGAATTAATAGTTTATTATGAAAGTAAGATATATGTTAAAATGTTATTTGTTTAAAATCATAAAAGTAGCCACTTTTTCTGTTCCTTTGTATTTTATGTTTAATAAAAGAGAGTGCTGGTAGGTGGTGGAGGAGGATAAAACACTTGTCTGACTTGTTTTCTTCATTATAAGCAACCTATATAATCCTATATTTCTGGCCCCCAAATACCTATATTTCAGGATCCTACCTATATTTTTGACTCCCAAAAGCACTTGACGCCCTGTATAATATGATATAATATATCGGTTATAACTAATAAACATGTGCTGCCATGTTTCTCTAAATGATAAGTATTGACACTAAGTTTAGTTTGAGTTGTATATTTATGTAATGCACTGAAGGTACGGTTGATAACTACTTATAGTTTAGGACAACATGTCAGTGAGCGAGTGGATATAATCACATTTGAGCCGCTCCATGAGAAAACCAACATAGTGTGTTTGCGACCAGCATAGATCCAGACCAGCCTGCACATCCACGCAGTCTGGTCAGGATCCATGCTGTTCATTTTCAAAGCTTATTGCAATTAGAGGAACTGTTAGCGAACAGCATGGATCCAGACCAGACTGCACAGATGCGCAGGCTGGTCTGGATCCATGCTGGTCGCAAACGCACTATGTTGGTTTTCTCATGGCACGGCTCATTTGTTATTTGATAATGATTGAACCATTTACTTAAATATTAAATGTATATTTTGATTTACTGATATCATTGTCAGACAGATTGCCATGTTCAACATATGTAGTATCAGATGATAAGCATGTTTGTATCTGTTTGCTCTTATGTCTCTGTACGCTAAATGATAAGTAATGTTTACCAGATATTTTACTATATATACATTCAGGGACTAAGAGTTGCCTAACTATAAATGATCTTACTAAATTTGAATAAATCCAGTATCTATATGCACAAATTAAGGAGTTAATATGTTCTTTTGTGGATTTATGTGAAGGTCACAGTTCAGAATAAATAATATTATTTTTGAGCAGTGTGATTGTTTATTTGTGTATGTTTCATTCATTGTCTACATGAGGTACAATTGTGAGTAAATGAAAGAGTTTACACATTATGTAGAAATATAAAAAAATAAAATATTTGACAGAATAAATGTAATTTGTTTGAAATTTGTTGAACTGGAAGTGAAATCAACTGAAGTTTTTATTGAAAAAAAAAAAACAGACAAATTTAAAAATGCCCTATCTATGCTTTTAGAAAATTTGATTGAAGAAGATTTTTGTTATACACCATATATTTATGAAATAAGCATTTTGAATAGAGGCATTAAGGTGGTAATTTGACTGTGCTAAATGAAGCATGAGGACTGCTCATGAAGCTTCAGCTTGGAAAAGTTTTATTCGGATATACAGAGATTCTTGTTGTCGCCGGATAATATCAAATATCCTCTTCAGTCATTGCATGTTAAAAGATAAACAAATTGACCAGTTTGTACAATGATAAAAGGATAAATTGAAATTTACGTTGCAACAGACCAACAGAGGTGACATTGACATAATTTAAAATGTTCATGTGGTGGTCACACTTAGCCCTAGAGCCGTAACCTGTCTAGTATAGTTTCTGTGGTAGAGCAGGTTGATGTTTGATATTTTCGTTAATAGCATTTCAGTAAAAATTTTGAAAAGTGCCTACTTTTGAGAAGAATAAAAGTCAATACTGATTTTAATGAAAAAATCTTTAATTTGATAAAAGTCAAAAGATTTTGGTAAAAATGTTGTTCATGAGTTTGTAGAGGACTTCAGAATGTAAAAACATGTAATTTTTATAAATGCACGCTCAGAATTTTAAATAAGGTTTGGTAATTACAGCACAAGCATCACTTGCACATGCGGCAATGGTCCACAAAAGAAACCACCATACCTGATCAGATTTAGTGAATACTAATAGGTGAATATAAAATACTTGAATATAGTATATGTTGCAGGAGTGAAATGATTGCCATATATTGATGAGGTATGTTTTAAAGCCCTTAAGTGTTTAGATGAAGGGGAAATAAACCAGTATATAATAAAGCTTAAGTTAATGGTTCAGCAGTTCCACCCATTCAAATCTTGATACTAGGTCATACAATTTCATTCAGTAGTTCTAAAGTTTTTGTACATGCACAAAATTAAATGTTGGGAATTGGTGTACAAAATGGGGAGATAAATTGAAAACTATTCATGGTATGATTATGGTTCTTGCATTTTGATAGTTATAATGTCTCCCATCACATAGTGGTGTGGGATATATATTGATTTACTGCTGTCTGTGTGTCCGTGTGTGTGTGTGTGTGTCCGTGTGTCTGTCTGTCACAAATCTTGTCCACGCTTTAAGTTAAACAGTTCTCATCTAATCTTCACCAAACTTTAACAAAATGTGTTTACCAATTAGTCCTTGGCCAAGCTGACAACTAGCCAAATTGCCCCAGGCACTTCAGAATTATGGCCCTTGAATTACCGAAAATCGCTCTGTACACACTTGTCCGCATTTTAAGTCAAACATTTCTCATCCGATCTTCACCAAACTTGAACAAAATGTTTGCCAATAAGTCCTCAGCCAAGTTCGATAACTAGCCAAATCGGCCCAGGCACTTCAGAATTGTGGCCTTTGAATTACTGAAAATCACTACACAGATTCCAGTGATACATGTATTGGTGCATTATTGACTCAGATACATAACTATTCAGATGATTAGGCAGTTGTGGGAGACATGTGCTTTTCTCAAAAGCAGCTCTAGTTGCTTTCCTGTACTTGCCATCTATCATTAGATCCACAGATACAGCGTATAATATGGGGGCTGTATTGGAGACATGCACGTTCATCCATTGGTTCATCCTCCATTTGTAATTTGTGTCCACTCCATATCTTACCCGCTGCAAAAATGTTCAGGAAACCTGCATTAATTATCAACCAGTATAAACCTAGATCCAAGATCAATGTCACACTTCGAGGTTTAAGGTTGAATAACTAAATACTTTATGTCTGCTTCATTATACTTTGTGCCTGCTTCATATTTTCTTAACCAATTTGAAAATTTTCAGAAAACTATCATCAAATATTTGCCTAATCAAATTGACATGTAAGGGCACAGCCGGTGACTAGGTCTAATGTCAAGGTCACACTTGGAGGTCAGTGGTCAAATAGCTTAACACTCAATCTCTCCTAAATGCCTTGGTTAATTTTCATAAAATTAATATTAAGTAGTAGCTGCTTCAAGTTGATACCAGAGCACATAACCAAGGGCATAAGGTCGAAGGTTAAGATCACACTTGAAGGTCAAAGGATGAATAGCTTCAGTTTGTGTCCACTTCATATTTTCTAATCCACAGAGAAATTCTTTTTAAAACTAGCATCGATTATTTACCTAATCAAGACAATATCAGGAGCACACTTTCAATGTCACTATACATCCATGAATCAGGTCACATTTCTAAGTTATTTGTAAGTTAAATGTCAAGATAGCCTGATCATTTGTCCACTCCAGATCTTCTAAACTACATGGAAGATATAAAACAAGTGCCAATGATTTATTTCATGTATAGAGCAGTCACTTAAGGAGGTAGGTTACCTTGTTACTAGGGTAAATTCAGATTAGTTGAACCGCAGCATTTTTTTGTATTTCGTGTAATATGAAGTTTTAACTGTTACAATCTCAATTTCGTTTGTCTCTGTCCCTTCAAGTTCAATTTTTATCCAGGTTTAAAGAACGTGACCCTCCAAAGGTATTTCATATTGAAAGAAGAAGGAAAATACGGATATTTAACACTTTTCAGTGTATTTTAGTTTCATTGATATCCGTAGAAGTCTGCATAATTGATAATTTTACTAGTATGCACGTTAGCTTTCAACTATAAACTTAAAATGTATATGTCGCGGGGCTCCTATTTCCATGGTAACGCATTTTCTCTCATTTTTAAACAACTAAGTATAAAAATAGGGGGTTTCGACGGCTTCAGTGCCATTCTCCATTCTGTTTATGACCAACATGGAATATTGGGTAATATTATTAGCAAAATACCAAGCACTTTACATGGTACCCTATTTTTCTTAAAGTTTAAAGTAACCATGGCAACAGAGATGTTTAAAATAGCTTATATCTTGCTTTTTGTCGTAATTTCTTTTAAAAATATTGAATAAGATTATCTTTCTAGTTTATGTAGCTTTAAAACATTATTTCTAACGTAAGTTATATTTTCGTGTTATTTGCATTTATTCAAACAAATTTCACAGCTTAGAATGCTTTATTAGCAGTACCCTCGTCTGGCATTTTTCATGGAAAAATCGTTCAGCATGCTGCTATTATTCTCATGTATATTGTTGAAATGAAAATAAAAAGCCGAAGCTGTGTTTTTTTAAATAGTCCAGTGTCAACGCTTTTGAATTTTACATTTAGATACATAGGTCATGGGCTTCATTTCCATGGTAACATCAATTCAATTCAAGAAACCACAATTTTCTACTGAAATTTGAACAATTTTAGATATTTGTTTTAGTATATAAGTAACAAATTATCAATGGAACCTGAAAAATAGGTATTACAAATCTAACTACTAGATTTTTTATTTGAAAATGGCCGTAACAAGTAACCTTTCACCCAACTATATTCCAAATAACATTGGTTACCATCATCCATTTTCTTACATTCCGCATAGCATTTCAATATAACTACATAAAAGAAGCAAAATGTTGCAGCGCAAAAGACTCATAAAAATATTTCAGCAAATAATGGTTATTTGAAAATAGTTAAAATAAAGAAAATGCACAGAATTACATACTTTCAAGATAAAAGCTATTAATTTTGCGCGGTAACTGACACGAAACGTCATGACGTCAATGACGTCATTTTAAGGCAACATTGTTTTGAAGCATTTCTGCGGCAATTTATTCATTATTTCTGCATTATTAAACCATAAAGCAGCAGATCGAAGACAGGTTCATGATTTGTTTTCAGCAAAATGAATATACAAACACATTTAGTTTGTTGTAAACGTCGTCGTAAATCGTCACGTTAGCTTCCGGTTGGACATGCGCACATACAAATATAAAGGTAACCTACCTCCTTAAGTCCAAGGTCAATGCCACTCTAGAAGGGCAAATGTCAAATAGCTTCATTTTATGTCCACTCCATAGTACCAGAATGGATAAGAATTGCATTATTGTAAACCACATCCAGGCAAATGTAGAGTGCACAACACTAGGTCCAAGATCAAATAGTTCAAATTTGTGCCTGCTCAATATCTTCTTGATCACAGGAAGGATTTTCATAATTAAAGCTCTCCTCAGTTGTTAACATTAATTGTCAAGATGGAATACAGAGGGCATAATCCAGGTCAGAAGGTTCAAGATCAAGGTCATACTTGAAAGTCCTGCTCACATTTTACTTTCCCTTTATCAAGGTGGTATCTGCATGATCTGGTTTACCAGTTATAACAATTTAGTTTCTTTAATTTTCCATTGGCAAAGTTACTGTTAAGACCAATACATGTTTTAAGAGGGAGATAATTAGGATAAGGTTCAAGGCAAAGTTACCCTTCTTGCTCGCTGCAAGCAGTCTTATTACTGTTTTATTGTCATTAGCTGAAATTTCTTTGAGTCGCAGACAGAGGAAACTGGAAAAAAGTAAGATAAAAAAATGGAAAATTTGAAAAAAATTCCATACACAGTAATTGTTTTTGTACTCTGCACACTTCCTTTCATTCTCACCTTTCAGTATGACAAGTTGCTTTAAATTTCTATCAGTTGTTGCGAAGTTATTGTCTAGAATTTTAAGTTCAAAAAGGGTTGTAATTTGAAAATTATTCAGTGTAGATTATGCTTCCTTTGCAGTGTAATTAGTTTTATGTTCCTCTCCAGAGAAGAGTCCAATATATACTTTTACTCATGCCTGTCACAACAACCTAGACAATTTCTTCTCTCTAAGCTACAGAGAAGAATAAAGAACGTTTCAGAACATCTCTATACATAGAGCGTGACGTCACACATTCCGTCTGTCAGTGCGACAGTATGAAAGCGCTACCATAGTGTACACAATGGCCAAACTTCATATGGCGGATGCTTACGTCAGTAGGTGACGGCTTTTGTTTTGAGGGTCAATAGGTCAAATTCACAGTGACCCTGAGACTGAAAATTATTTTTGCTGAATAACCATTGCGTCCTACTGTGTGAGTAGGTCATTATAAGTTGTTGTTGGTCTTTAAATTCAATGGAAGGGCGCGTACCTCTCTCTTATCTAGGATTTATACGTGCGCTAGAATCTGTATGATTATTTCGCACTGTCCATTTAAGGTTTATATTCCAACATGTGCGGTCGATTTATTTTGTTTATTCTCTTGGAATGTACTATTGCGGTTATAGTGGCGTCAAGAACTAACGTTAGTGCAGATGACTGTTCGACAAGACTGGAATATCTGGAGCGCGAGTTCGCCAAGTTAACAAGCATTGTCAAAAAACTAGGTGACGTAAGTCGACCTCAAGGTATAAACGCTTTCGTCTAATACTTGTTGACTTTATGGACGACAGGATTGTCGTACATAGGAATCATCAAAATTGGTGAAGCTGAAAGTGAAGATTCGGTTTCATTACACACTTCAATAGTTCTTCTGTAACAAAATCCACCAGAAGATTTTATGGAATGTTTTCAAACAAAATAAAAGCAGACTCGATTTAACTGAGTGTTCATGAGAGGTAATGAAAAGTCAACACCCCTCACACACCTACGCATCAACGAGTTCTTTACGGCTGACACACTGCACTGTGATAGTTAATTAAATCTAAAAAATATGAAAATGCGAAGTAATCGGAAATTTTATTTGATAGCACGCTGCAATTTCATAAGTATAACCCAAACACTCGATCAGAGAAACAGAAATAGGCCAATGGAACCTAAACGTACAGGAACAAGCAGGTCTATAGAGGGGCTGTTTTAGCCTTTACTTGGGATGTATTGGCAGCAGGAGGGGTCGTCATGGTGTGCATGGTGCAATCTTCTGTATGGTATACACACCAGTGCTTATCAGTAGTGATAAAATCGCGGAGTTGTATGGGGCTGTTGTAGGTAATCCAGAAAGAAGTAGTTGATCCCCCTGAAGAATCTTCATCATGCCTTTTCTCGCTTTCCAAAACACATATTTTGAGAGCCACCCCCTCTAACAGTTCGTCAGGTTACCGCCCGCCTGTTTAGCTCAGTAGGTAGAGCGTTGGTCTACGGATCGCGGGGTCTTGAGTTCGATCCTCGGGCGGGGCATATGTTCTCCGTGACTATTTGATAAACGACATTGTGTCTGAAATCATTAGTCCTCCACCGTTGATTCATGTGGGGAAGTTGGCAGTTACTTGCGGAGAACAAGTTTGTACTAGTACAGAATCCAGGAACACTGGTTACATTAACTGCCCGCCGTTACATGACTGAAATACTGTTAAAAACAGCGTTAAACCCAAAACAAACAAAATCGTCAGGCTACCGACAGCTGTACTCTAATACCGAAGAGTTGAATATGGACCTGTTGAAGTAAGATCCCGGATGAAGTAGTCCTGACCTACTTCTGTTGTTGTCATGTGCTTATACTGCAACGTGCACGCCCCTGAGAAATGAGAGAAGTTGGAAAATTCTGATGTTCCCTATAGGCTGGGCATAATTTAAAACGCATACTCGAATAGTTTAAAAGTCCCACCTCCTTGTCTGCTGTGGAATAAGCTAGTTAATAGTTTACCTTTGCAGCGAAGCCTTTATACAAATTACATTATCTTATTGTATGTGTGAATATTCTGTCTTAAAAATTTAGTGCGT
This sequence comes from Mercenaria mercenaria, assembly GCF_021730395.1. NCBI lineage: Eukaryota > Metazoa > Mollusca > Bivalvia > Venerida > Veneridae > Mercenaria > Mercenaria mercenaria. The sequence continues at coordinate 33,765,217 of NC_069363.1, forward strand.
TCGCGTGCGCGTATGAGAGAATATTTCTGTAATATACTTTCAGTGAAACGGGAAATAGAGAGACCAGTGGCGTTTACAGCATATATTGACGCCGATGTACATCATATGGGGATAAATCAACCAGTACCTTTTAACCAAGTGGTGTCTAATATCGGCGATGCATTCAGTGTGCATACGCACATCTTTACAGCACCAGTTACCGGAATTTATATATTCACAATTGTTATCGCTGAAATTTCCCAATCCGAAATGGTAGCTAGACTAGTACTGGACGGACAAAATATCGTAGATGCCATAACGAACCCAGTGGCTGCAGGTCATGATCAGCAAGGTGTTAACAAAAGTGCAGCTATCCAGGTGTAAACAATCTTTTTCACAGTAAAATACAGTAGTTAAGTTTTATTTGTAGTTTTTAACTGGATACACTTCATATATCATATGTATCTATGAATAAACTTTAACACTGAATAAAAGCTACAGATACGTTTCTTTAAGGTATATCGATCAGTACATATGCGTTTATTTCATGGACAAACACATCCCGGGCAATGTACTCGATATCTTTAGTTTTTGATAAATACAACATGATCATAATACCTAACGTAATGAATGTCATTTCACTGTACACATCGACACTATCAAAGTTATTTTTTTTAAATATAATATATAAACTAGGAAGTCTAGATTGAATTGACCTGTTACATCTGACAGGGTAATTTGACAAAAAGAAAAACAAATGTATGACTATTTTGCCAGCTTCGATTTGATTCCATCCTAATGGCAACTAGAACCGAAAATAGTATCATACCAACGCAATGAAACACAAACACTATAACGCAGTGTCCACCTAAAAGACTATCGAATTAAAGATTCCATCAGTCGCTGACTAGCCTCATCGGATGAATAAAACCTCAAGCCACAAGTTACCGCAACGCAATATTGAACAGGGCACAACCAAGGACGTAATACTATATGATACTTCTCCCAGATATTGTTCTGATCTCAGGTCGACCTACTCTGACAGAGAGCTGTCCTAAGTGTTTTAAGTTACGAAAAAGCCGCGCCTAATCACATGTCGGTCGATGGAATTTCATGGCCAAAATAAATTATCAAATGTATACCCTAAATTCCTATCAAGCATCGTGAATGTACACTTCACTATTACTATCTAAATAAAACACCAGGTCAACATCATTTAAATGAAACTCAACAAAACGACAAAAAGGCCGTTTTAGCGTCGATATCTGGCCTGACAGGCCACTTTCCCCTGAAGACGTGAACAAATTCCTGCCTATTCTGTCAACCAATTTAGGTTCGGTTTTCTATCACCAGTCACCTGTCTGACGCTCTGTCCCGAACCTTCCTCTGCAATATGTGTACCCAGATTGCAGTAGGCACAGGAAAAGCGTCACGGAGATAAGTCACCTCGGTCCGAATAATATCTTTGAGATCTAAGATCGAGGTATTACCCAAATTATTTCCACTTGGATTAAAATAACTACTATAGGAGGTAATGAAAATAACACCTGATTTTGTATGGGACGGTAGTACATCCAGCGCAGAATGCGCACATCCAACCATTCTATTTGCGTAGAGTTGCCTTGCACGTTCTTTCGACCCAGAAAGGAACTGTGTCGTTCAAGACCCAGTCATCGGGATATAAACAAAATTGTTTTATTTTAGATGAAATTGAGATGAAATAAGTTTGCGAAAACTTGAATTTTTTTATTGATATTTGACATGTTTAATACAGTTTATTAAGTAAATCGTATTCTCGCTTAAACTTTGTGCTCTGCATCACTGAATACTAATTTAATGATATTTTTGTATAAAAGTTATATTGTGCCTTGAAGATGGCCTAAAGAATGACAAAGACTTTTGCAATAAATGCATATACATGTACAAACCTGTATGAATATAAAAAACAAGAGTGCCAAAATGTCGCAATATACGCCCATCATATCAAATTATTTTTGACTTCTAAAATGCTCTAATTTAGCAGATAAGTTGTTAATTTTCACAATTGAGACTTATTAATTGTATAAGGAGCATTTCTTAACTGCTCCTTTCAGAGCTGTTCTAGATATTCGGAAATTGCATTGGAGAAAATAAAAAAAGATTCTGGAGTGTTTATTTTATTTACACACACAATGGAACTTTTGCAGGTTAACAAAGATCAATCTGTGTGGGTCGAGAACTACAATCGTGGTGACATCTCTGTGCACTCCCTTGATCTCTACAGATTTACCTCATTTTCTGGTGTGTTAGTTAAAGAGATATGATCAGTGTGGACGATGACGTAAATTGTATTTTGATCTATTTGAATAATATGCAACCGTTTTTATCGAGTTTACAACAGATATTGTGATCCCTATTTTCGTTCTAAATAAAGTAGATCACTGCTTTTTGTTGTGTTAATTTGGATGGAAATGGTCAATGTCTTTTTGTCTATTTGGTGTATTTACACTGTCTCGCCAAACACGTTGAGTCAAGGGCAAATGTAAGGTTGACATTCCACAAACACGTTTTACCATCGGGTTCTCTTTCCAAAGATTACTATGATGTTCCAAGGCGGTGTCCCTATTTTCAACTTATTGTCAGTACCATTTCATATGTTATACATGTTGCCTTCAATGCATGTAGGTAGTATTACCCCCACTCCCTGTCCCATGTCCCCCATTCTTCCCCTTTTAACCTCCACCCCCTAGCCCCAATTTTATATAGTTTTCATGTAATTCAAAATGTATTTTGTTGGTAGGCATTTGAAGCACTTCCTCTGCTTAATATCTTTAAAGTACGCTTTCCATTTGTGGCTCTGGCTTCCTTTGCTGTACTCATTATATTCCAAGGATTTTACTATTACCTTTTTGCTCTTCTTTTAATTTCATGCGATATACAAATGTATACCAAAAGGAACAAGAGAGAACGAGTTTTCTATTCAGTGGTTAGAAAAGGAGGTGATCTCGTGTTATTTTCTTGGGTTTTATCAAAACAGCCTTTATCGTACGCAAACAAATCTTCAGTTCTGTCTCATAAAAGTATTTACATAAAACCAAAGAAGTTCCAAACGCCTTTATTCCAGTTATAGTGTAATACAATTAAGAGGAAGTAGACATTTTAATACAAGAACAATAATTTGATTGAAAAATGTAAACTTGTATAATTTTGAAAATGTAAAATTCATTCGTTTTCTTTTCACATACAAAAATATAATAAACAGTGTATTATTTAATTTTGTAATTATTTTATAACATGTTATGTTTCATTTTGTGTTCTTACTTGGACGGCCAGCATTGTTACCATTAACCACATATATACCAAATACCAAAAATACCTTGCGGCAATACATTTATGATACTGTAAAAGCATAGGCAAATGAGCAGTATACAGGTAGGCATATAGTTACACTGCTGGCCGTCTAAGTAAGGACACAGAATGAAAAATAACATGTTACAAGGTAATTACAAAATTAAATATAACATTTAAAAACAAAATAATTACAAAAATGCATGCATGAACACAATTATGACTATCAACTGTCATGGACTATTGGCAGACAATTTGCAAAACGAATACTATTGGACTTCTGGATAAATAAAAATTGATATTGATATATACATCGCATACAAATCAAGATACAAGTATTTATATAGCGTCAAGAAAAGTCTTACAAAAAGTATTTACAACAGGAAGATCAGGCACTTTGTATTTGCCTACGACTTTAAAATGCCAGCAGTTAACACACAGTGAAACAATATTCCATTGTCAATAAATATTATTAAACTTAAAATATCGTGACAAGGTTTTCCCTTATTTTTTCCTTTTTTCCTTTTACAATTTGAAAATACCTTTATTAGTTTTGAATTTATCGTCAAAATGATTTTGATGGGGGTATTTTCCACTGTCGAGTTCAGCCATTTTTGACACTGATTTTCTTTTAAATAATCATGTTGCTAGTTATCGATAAAGCGAGTAAACTAGACAAATTATCATACGGCAGAAATATGACATCATACCTTATTTCTTAATGGATAATTATAAAACGTACATATTATTTCAAAGGTAGCACAAAAGCAACAAAAGAGGGCCATTATGGCCCTAGATCGCTCACCTGCTTGCTTGAAAAGTTTTGGTAGATATAACTATGCAGGGAAAATGTTTGTGAAAATATTTTGAAATAGTATATTTGTACAACCATCGTAAAAGGCCAGCAGTTTCTGACAAAAAGACTTTCTAAGGTTTCACTATATGCATATAGGGAAAAGTGACCTCGACACCTGGCGCCTCTCACCGATGTAGGTTCGAGCCTCACTCGGGGCGCTGAATTCTGGCTGGCTTACGGAAGGTCGGTGGTTCTACCCAGGTGCCCGCTAGTGATAAAAATAATGCACGGAGAGGCAACTGTCAATCAAAGCTGGAAAGTCGCCATATGACCTATAATTGTGTCGGTGCGGCGTTAAACCCTGCAAAAAAACCCCTGACCCCAGGTGGCCATGTTTTTGACGAATCAGAATAATTTGAACAATCTCCATAAAGGGTCACCAAAGGAACATTTGTGTAAAATTATTTTAAAATTTGACCTGCAGCTTTTGACAAGAAATCTCCAATATATACATACAGGAAAAAGTGGCGGCCATGTTTTTTGACGAATCGGAATAATTTGAAAATTCTTCGTACAGTGTCACACATGGACTATCTGTCTGGAACTATTTTAAAATTGGACCAGCAGTTTCATACACGAAGATTTTTAAAGAACCACTTTATACATATAGGGAAACTTTAAGTGACCACGTCCTCTGGCGGCCATGTTTTTGACGGATCGGAATTGTTTGAACAAACTTTGTACATGGTCACACAAGGACCATTTGTGTGAAATTATTTTAAAAATGACCTGCGGTTTCATGCAAAAAGAGCATTAGAGTTTCCAATATATACATATAAAGAAAAATGACCATGGCACGCCCCCTTGCGGCCATGTTTTAAACAAATCGGAACAATTTGAACACTCTTGATAGAGGGTTACATAAGGACAATTTGTGTGAAATTATTTTGAAATCAGACCAGCAGTTTAGGAAAATATGTTGTTTTAAGATTTTTCTGTTTTTAGCTTTGGTGGCCCCTATGTGCAACCACGCAGTACGGTTTGAGCAACTTTAGGAGAGAACCACCAAAGGAACATCCAGGCCATGCTCCATCAACTTCCATCGACTAATTTCAGAGGAGATGTTTTTAAAACAAAGTGTGGACGGACGACGGACGGTGAGTGATCACAGTAGCACACCCCGAGCATTTAGTGCTCAAGTGAGCTAAAAGATCTGGGTTTTATAATGAAAATTTCCCCGATTTATACAATGGAAAAATATATTTTTGCCATGAAGTTGACATTATTGCAAATATTTTGAGAAATCAGAAAGATCCTACCGCCACCCTTTGAAACCATGAGTATGATGATTGGTTTATATCTGGTTCTTGCAGAATCAAACCTTAATTTAAGAAAAATCGCGACGGTTTAGCTGGATAAGATAGTAACATTTTATTGACGCTAAACAAATGTAAAGTATAAAATACTTAAAGTATAAAATACTATCTGTATAGATCGTGAAATTCTTTTGCCACGCACACGTCAGTGGCTTGCCCATTTTAACGACTTCAGACCTTTGATAATTCGAAAAAGTCGTCTACATGTTATTAACTAATCATTTAATCTTTGGAGCATGATTGTAACCAAATCTGTCGTGTCTATGCTCTCGACTTTGAAGACAACCTTACTCCATTGCCTCGCAGGTGGTAGCGGAGTGCCATCTTGAGCCTTTAAACAAATGTTTTTTATGGCTAAAACTGGGAAGTCCATCTTTTTATACTGAACGATTCCTCCTATTTTGTGTTTGTAAACACACATCTTATTTGCACAGAATGTATTACCACCCATTATAATTTCGTTTGTCTTGTCCACATGTTTTGGCGTCAGTGAACGTTCCAGAACGATTTTCTCGCGGATATCAGCAACAACAATATGGTGCATGCCGCATATTTTCTTAACATCCTCCGAGCTACATATCAGAGTTCCACAGTTTCCGCAATGCAGGTTAACTATGTCATCTGTTGCAGCAGCTTGTCGTTGTCTACTCTGGGCCTCTCTTACTTCTTTTGCATACCTTTGCATCTGCAGAATTTCATCTTCCCAACTATTTCTATTTTGCTCCATGTACTTCTTTAAAACTGGAATTTACTCCTGCATAAGCGTTTCACACCTGGCATTGAATTTCTCCTTTTCAATGAGGTCTGAGCCTTCCTCCGTCAGAACATAATATTTACTATTTGGAGCTCGAGCTCGGCCTAGAAATAAAAGAATCAAACATGACTTAAAGACAGCTGTGGTAACTTTTTATATACCTCTGAAATGTTCGAAATACTAGTAATATTATTAGTTTAGATATTACAGAACGTGCATAGACACTCTTCTGATATATATTAACAACTTCGCCTACCTCAACCACAATTTTGACGAGCTCTAATGTCATATCAATTCAGGGGGCCTCCGTAGCCGAGTGGTAAATGTCGCTGACTTCAAATCACTTGCCCCTCACCGATGTTGGTTCGATTCTCACTCGGGGCATTGAAATCAATATGTGATGAAGCTATCCAACTGGCTTACGGACGGTGGTTCTACCCAAGTGCCCGCTTGTGATGAAATAATGCATGGAGGGGCACCCGGGGTCTTCATCCACCAGCAAAAGCTGGAAACACACCACATGACCTATAATTGTGTCGGCGCGAAGTTAAACCCAGCAAAACTAGCAAAACAAACATAATATTTTATTACAAAAAGATGATAATGATTGATACCATTTTTATTTTATTATTTTACATTAATAATCAATTTTTAATATATTTTTCGTTCACGTTCTGAGGTCATCGCTCTTGGAAAATGACAGTGTTGTGCAATTTATTTCGAAATATTACAAAAGTATATTTAAAATTAACCTTTTAACTGAGAAAGAGCTTTTCTATGAAGAACGGAAGCATAAGCAGTAATGCATCGGAGACGAACAACTATCATCCATATAATTTATTTAAAGCACGGTGAAGTTTCATTCATGTATAGTGGCCTTGACGTTTGAACTATTTTTGCACTAGTCTCATTCATTTGTGCTAAGCAACAATCAAATAATACTCTATAAAGTTCTGACCTGGACATGAACAACCGTTGCCACTATATAAAGTTTATGTAGGAAAAAATACCAAATCATTATTATTTATAGACAGCTATTTCGACGATAAAGTTCTCTGTTAGGAACACAAACATAAACACACCCGCACTCACGTGCACTCCAATATGGATAACACTACATATACTTACCATATGACATTGGCATAATAAAACCTGAACACAATTTGTGACATATTGTTACTACATATGTAATTTTACATACCTCTGCACTGAACCCTCGCCCGTTCATTTGTAACATGTTCGTATTTGATAACAAGATTGCATATCGCTATATCCAGGCCCTCTTCTGCAACAGTAGTTGCTAGGATTATTTTATGTCTCCCGTTCTTAAATAGTCCAAGTACATTTCTTTGTTTGTGTTTTGACATTCCTGTAAAATAAATACTAGTATCATACCTTGTTGGATTTGTACTAACTTCATTTGCATAAAGGAGATCTCTACAAATACTGCTCCATTGCAAAAGCTTAAATCAATATGTGATTTGCCGATCAAAGAAAATAGAACGATATACAAAACAGAAACAAATACTAGTATGCTAAAGCAAGGTTATAAAAACTTGTCATACCGCCTTCTCCAGTAGAAACTACTTTTCCCAAGTAAGCGTTTGCGTTCAGTTTCTTTAGCTCAACTGTTTCATGCATCCACAACTTCAAAGTCCTTGCAAGAGCTCGTGTCTTCACGAAAATAATTCCCCGAGCATTTTCATCACCTCTCATAGTCTCAAGAATAAGTTCCTTTAGTTTTAATAACTTGGGATTTTCCGGCTCATTCTTGTATGATCCTGACCTCAAATCTGAAAGTAGAAATGTTAATGCTATCTTCAAACATCCAGGTATAAGTAACTTGTAAACTCGAGTTATATTGTTTTGTTCAAATATCGCAAGACACCTGCGATAAGCTGTGGTTCAGAGTATACAGGGTAGATAATCAACCTTTCCTTCATCCCAATTCACAGAAAATAAAGCTAAAGTTTGACTATATATCAAAAGGAAAATGTCTATTTTACTCAAAACGTTAAGTTTTAAACAAAAACAGAAAGAAAAATTACCTGCCACTCTTATGTTGTCAATACATGACACCAATGCTTATTTTGCAAATATTTATAATGATAAAAATACATCAAAGTAACCAAACTTCCTAGCATATTTACTGTTAAACGAGAGAGTAAGATACAGTTTGTTCAAATCATTCAGCTTTTGAAATTTCTAAAGAAAACTTTTTACTCACTACTGCTTTTTACATATACTTACCTATTTAGTCGGGTATTATTATTTATTCTAACACGATCCCCAGCAATTGCTATATAAACATATAGCGAAATCGCCTATACATGAATCTACGATAAAATATGGTTGGCTGTTACATTTCACCCCCCTACGATTGTGACATAAGAGGTTTTACTTCAGTTCCATTACATACGAACTATTTAAGGGCCAAACGGTTGCAAACAGCATTTCAAAAACATAAATATGATACAAAGTCATACTGACTTATGTGTAGGACCGTAAAACACGTTCTGATCTCTACGAGCGAATTCAATTAGCTCAATTATGATTCAGTGGTGACGTCATAAATGTATGACATAAAGTATGACGTCATAATGATGTGACGTCATATAAAAGTTAAGCTCGTAACTGGTAACACAGGGTCAACCCGCCTAATTTGATGATTCTGTTCATAATTAGTTTGCGAGCTGTTAGATTACTAACTGATAAATACTTCTCAAAATTCTGATAAAAAAGAAACAAATATCTATACGTTCCATTGGCTATGCAACACTTTCCAACCATAGGGGGGAAATTGTAACAGCATATGACCCGAATGACGTACGCTGAAAATGTAGTACTGTAAAATGCGAATTAATTGCGGTGTTAGAATCGAAATAATAAATCTGTTCCAATAATTTTATCAATTAATAAAACATAGGCAGTCGTTTGGATGCGAATAATTAAATCACTCGTGCTACGCACTCGTGATTTAATTATTACGCATCCAAACTCCTGCCCATATTTTATTAACTGATAAAATATAGGAACAGATTTATTATTTCTTAAATAAGTAAAGGTTAGCATTTATTAAATGCAAACACATCTATTTAGCATCTATAGCCTAAAATCCACTATACCATGAGGCCCAGTATGCTAAGATTGAAGATCTCAGTATACAGAGGTCAGATATTTCAAATTCTAACATGACTCTGATTGTTTTCTAGTTAAACAAAGAAGGAAATCCAGCTCTGTATATTCTGCGATAAACAACGGTTGACGCGCGGACCGGTAAGAGAGCATTATGACGTCAGTTATGACGTCAAAATGCCGCATGACGTCCGACACATTACTCCTCGGGTAAATGAAGTCCAGCATAATATGTATTAAAATATTTCAATGGGCATGTCAGAATGAAAACAATCAAGGCCTTCTTGTGATTTATCGTCTAATTTACCACGGTTCATCGTTCAGATGCTTCAGTATTTAACCCAATTCCTACGCATCTGAACTCTGAACCGTGGTAAATCAGACGATAAACCACTCGAAGGCCTTGATTATTTGTTAAATATATATTGATGTATGTCTGTGTGAAATAGTTATACCATCATATAGTTGCAAGAGAAATTCGTCAGCTTCGTTGTTATAATCCGCTTGACGGCGCTTGTCAACAAATCGTTTGAGACTACTCAAAGCGTCCTTTATTCTTGCGTCGTTATATAACATAACTGCTATGTGGTATTGCTGCAAGAGGAAATAATTTTTGAATAAAGTATGCTGATACAATAATGCAGGTGATCGTATCTGCACAGGACTATGAATTTGACAAACCGATGGTTTAACGTACTTGTGACCGAGACAAAAGTTATTCGCCTAAATGAAAATTTCACAATGTGTTATGATTTTGCAAATGCAGTAAAACGAATTAAGTCTGATTAGTCCAAGTCCATAGAACCGATTGACCCATAACCACACGCACCAGGCATTACAGAAATTATAGATAGCTGAAAGGTGAGAGCCAATATATATATCATGATACTATCACATATGTAACGCCCGAAGAATATTAATCTAGATTCGAACAAGCAGTAATTTTTGAAAAATACGCACAATACTCACATCAAGATAACTCAAACATGGATGTAGTATTTGTCTTGCGTTATCAGATTTCAGAACAGAGAGACCATGTCTAAAACCGCTGAGCCAGGACTGAAATTGAGATTTCCCTACATTTCTCGTAGGCACTCTGCTAATTGTCTTCATATATTTGTCATCTTCTTCTAACTTGGTAACATCTGACAATGAACAAGCAAGACAATTTATAGTACTTAAAATATGGTTTTAAATGCAATTCTTCTTGTTTAAACACTACTGGAAAGCAAATATAATAAAAGAATGTTTTCCGCGTGTGAAAAAGAAATAAGCAATGGTCTTGAAACAATCATTAATTATTCACTTAGATTTCTTTTGTTCTATGTTGTAGTTTACGCATGACAATAATTTGTATTTAGGGTAAGCAATGCTTCTATAAACGTTTACTTCACGATACTCTATTTTTCATGAATAAAATATCTAAGCATTTGTACGTGGATTTTTCATCATGAATGTGTCAATTTTCTCCACTGCATCTAGAATGTCTTCAAAAAAACGTTCCGTCGCTCTCTTTGGAACAGCCACAATTTCTGAAATCATAATAAATTGAGATTTTTCAAAATATCAAATAATATTTCCATCGCGTTAAGCAAAGTTACATGTACAATTTGATTAATGTTTGATTAATGATGAATTTTCTGGCCCGAAACTATTAAAGCAAAACTTAATGTTACATGAATGAAGTATCGACAAACAGTGCATTGATTCATTTTATATTATTCAATGCATAACTGTTTTTTCATTTCTTACAAAGTTATATTTGTTACATTTTAGTTACCAATTTACAACAACAAATATTATTTATAGATTCTTACTCTCATCGGGGTTTTTTATAAATCCCTTCATTTCTGCTTTGTCGTCTTCATCATCAACAATGCACAACACCTCCGCATCCAGATTCGCAGCTATCTGCTTCATGTTTTCAAATGCTATATTTCTGTCCAGTTTGCCTCCAACACCTATAGACGCTGTTAGACCAACGATCTGAAATGTATTAATTGGAATGAATACTTACTAGGAATGTTTCATATGAAAGGACAGGTCACGGTTGTGGAGATCTTGAAAAAAACGAGCACATAAATGAAAGTGCCTATTCTCTATGCTGAAATCAATAATAAATATGGCGACTTTCCAGCTTTGGTGGTGGAGAGAGATGCCCTTCGTGCATTATTTTATCACGAGCGGGCACCTGGGTAGAATCACCGACCTTTCGTAAGCCAACTGGATGGCTTCCTCCATGAAGAATTCAACGCCCCGAGTGAGGCTCGAACCAACACCGGTGAGGAGCAAGTGATTTCAAGTCATCGACTTTAACCACTCGGCCACGGAGGCCCCTTGTGTAAAGGTAAATAATATTATTTCTTTCTATAACCTAAATTATGACTATATAAGAAGACGACAAGTACCAACCAAACATCTTTATGAAATATACGTCGTATATCATTTAATCTATATATACATGCCATACAATGGAAACGACTCTTAATTGTGAAAAAAAGGAAAAAGGTCTAGATGCTAACCTGCGGTTTAACAATAGCGTTTTTCAATCTTTGTTCAAAATAGTTGTCCATTATTTTCTTGTATGGGTGCTTTTTGTCAGTATGGTGACATTCGTCAAAAACAATGATGTCAAATACATCTAAGCTTCCGATATCTTTAGCTTTGAGATAATTCAGCAAAACCTGAGCTGTTACCACAAAAACGTCTCTTCTGAAAAAGGAAACAATTGTATTTCCAATATAGGACAAAAATGCAAACCGTAATTCTAATTTTTTGTAATCTATTTGTTGACATTCATTTCATGTTCACCACAAATAATCTTTTGTTGACCTTAGAAATGAAAATATTTCGGAGAAGTTTCAATACTGTAAGTGTTATATTACAATTTTAGCACTAGACCGAAAACCGACATATTTTACTTTTAGGACAGTTTGATGAATCGACAATATCTCGAATGCTTTTGCATTTTCCTAATGGCAAATTTTCTGGTATGTTATGACTACTGTTGTTAATCATTTGTTGCCAAGTGTATCGCCATTTTACGACAACATGTCAAGTGATATGCTTGGTGGCAGGTATGATTGCTTGATGATACTCCTGCGCGGAGGTTGGTTTATACATCTGTTCACAGGAGCTTATACTTACGTGTTGAAGTCTTGCCAACTTACAGAAATCTTTTATTTTATGTTTGCAGTGATAAAATGAGCTAATCAATTGTTCTACTCTTACAAGTATATATGCTGCGGAAATAAATGCACTAGCGCACAAGCGACTAACGCTTAGTGCGTTGTAATTAATACTGCGCTAACATAACATCCATTATAGTAATTATTTTTCCTATCAGAAATAAAGACAAACCTCTGTACATAGTCCTTCAGATACTGGTCTTTACTTTGTTGGACATCACCAGTTACAACCTTGGTGCGATAAGAAGGAAGTTCTTCTTCAAATACTTTGCCTTGCTGGAAAGCTAGGTCCTCTCTTTCCACAACAAATACAGCTTTACCCTTTTTCTTCTGTTCTTCACAACGCTTAAACATGGACTGTTATGTGGAGTGTGAAAAAATCATTAAATCTTTACTGAGTTTAAGAAAGTGCAATTATCAGTAAGTGCAACTATGTCTCTACAGTGAGTCTACGTATCTTCTCTTAGTTATAGAATGATCAAAACAAAATTCTTTTGGATTATTAAAATGAATACAAAACCAGCACAATTATGTAAGAGATATACTATGTAGACTGTTGAAATAAATGTAGTGTGAAAGATGTTTTTTTTTCTGTTAGGCAATACGAAATAGCATCAAAGCTGCAATCACCGTATTTGTTTTGCTAAAATCTGTAGAATACTGTAAACGCATAAATTATATTTTCGCGGGGTCAAAATTTCACGAATGTGAAATTCTGAGTATGTTCGCGAGGTTTATATTCACGAAATTGTAAAAATGGTATCCTGCTTGAATTAGAATTATACTAATGGTGAATATTTACGCGAGGATTAGTTTTCGTGAGATGTAGGGCCTCGCGAATATAGCGAAAATTAAACGCGAAAATTTCTGCTTTTACAGTACATGTTAAACAAGTAAACTCGCATCGCACAGATACATCTGGATACTGAACACTACAGTTTTCGAGTTTCCACCGCTGTTAAAAAATTAGTATTATTCAGGGCAATTTATTTTCAGTTTTCGCGCTAAAACATGTGCTTTGTAAATTTGTATGATAATAATCGTTGTAAACCAAAATAAGATTGCGATTTGTTTAAAGCCCTGCTCCGTGGCTATTCAAATTCTATTGTGTTTATGCAACCCATGATTATAGTAGGTAACAGTTAACGGCCACGCGCCACACTTTAGCACGCAAAACCTCAGGTATTTTATATAGAGTTTTATATAAAATGGATCTATTTTGACAGGCGTCACTGTTCTTAGTCAGGATTTTCATGCTTTTTCAGTGACAATTTAAGGTTAAAAGGTAGGACTGGAGCAGATCTTTAAATGTGTTTCCAGATGTTCCATACATAACAATGATTATTTTAAAATGAATTTGATTTTTTAATGACACTTCTTGGTTAAAACGGCGAAAAAACGGTCTTTTCGAAAATATCGTTGAAAGTAATTTGCCACGAGAAAATTATGTTCTTAATATAGATTTCGAATGATAACCTGACACTTGTGTACATAACAAAATACCAATGACACAACCAAAAACGGTAGGACGGCTTAAGTTTCCCTAGTTTAGTGATATAAAGGATACCTATTAAATGTGATTTAAGTGATCTTCATTTAATTTTTTACTTAAATTTATCCTTTATTTGACTTTTCCACGTACTTATAATCATCTAATTACCATCCTTTATCTACAGCCGACTTACACAACAGCCTCGAGGTGAATAATAAACCTTTTTTCAACTTGCTGGATAAACTTAAGTTCAAAAAGACAGTAACCTAATATTCTCTATTTACGCTGTATCACTGTGCCCGGTTTACATTAACTAAACAGTAACAAAAGTTATACTACTTACAAGAACAATTTGACATGCCACTTTTGTTTTACCGGAATTTGTAGGTGCCATGATTATTACATTTTCTCCTTCGCAGCCTTTCTTGGCCAGTTTCTTCTGATACCCACGAAGTTCTATTTCATGCTCTTCTGGATTTGTTATTTCATCTAAATCTTAAAGTAAATAAAAATATATCCAGACTGACTAGTAAGGCAATTCGTTTATACAGTTCAAGGCGGTTGCTACAACTATAAATCTGAAACTGTCAAATATACATGCTTGCAAGTTATGCTGGGAATGTTCCGTATGCTTGAAAAACAAACATATTGATATTTAAAACCAAAAATGATTTCTTAACTTGACTGGAATAATGAACAGGCTTTACCTGTTTCGATATTTTGTGCATAAATGTCATCAGAGTCATCGGCTTCCGATCCAGATTTATCTAGATCGTTAAAATCTAAATCAGCGTCCATATCATCTGCTTCGTCCGGCGATTCTTCATCTGTGTTTTCAACGGCTTCTATCTCTTTGTTACTTCGTCTGAATTGTTGCTTTAGTACAGTAACATCATCATCTTCTAGTCCAACATTTAACAACTGTGTGTTGTTGATTTCCTTCAGGTCGTTCTTAGCGATATTCATACTGTCTTCTTGTTCACATTGATCACCATGGCATTCTAAATTGCTGATTTTTAACTTTGTAATGTCTGCCTCAGTGTCAGGTGGAGGAGCATTTTCAATCTTCAAGCTGCTCGGAACCTCAAGGATGTCTGAAATAAGGAAATAAGAGCGCCAACATTAAATCGCCCCTATTGGATGTACGCACGTGTTGATATAAACTATACTGAGAAAAGGTTATGGTTAGGTTTAACATAGGTTTAAAAGTGTACAATCAATGGGTACGTACACTCAATGCGTGAGAATTAATGCTGACGGAAATAAAAGTTCAAATATATTAAAAAATGAATCATCGTTCAATAAAATAACATCTTTCTTTTTGTTCTGCCATTAGAGCGCTCTAAACAGACATGGATTACTGTTCTATCTTATCTAAAGAATCACTTTGATGCACTTTAATACACAACTTTTTCACTTCTATTTATTACAATGTCATAATTATTAAATAATCTTAGAAAAGTTGTCTACCCTTCAAGTGCGTTCTTTGAAAGTGGCCTTTCTTGATGAACTTTTGTCCTAGCGTTTTTACTTTAATTAAAGTTTTAACAAAACAACTTATCTTAAAGGTTGAAGGTATATAGTTTGAATTTCAACAAAAAATCTCTTGTTCAAAAAACATGAAACAAAGTAATATAATATGAATCATGAGTAAATATTATATTTAAGAGGGTAAGACAATAACACTAGACCAGACTGTCGATCTAAAAGTTTACCGTCTTGGACATGTTCTCTTATGTCGTCACGTGTTTCGTTTTCAAACGTGTCTTCTTCATTCGCTGAACTAAATCTCTTCTGGGCTTTAATTTCTGAAGGTAGACAAGAACGTGCCAGCAAAACGAGATGCATGACAGTGATTACTTTGTGATACCATAATCATTTATAGCATATAATGAAATATTTAGATTTTTAAATTATATATAGTAAATATATCTTATCATTAAATGATTTTTTTGCTATACATTTGCATAATAGCCGTTTCCAGTGCATTGCGTTGAAACTATATAACTGGGTTGTGGAAGGTCGTCTGTGATTTTACCACAGGTACAGTCGATGCATGAACTGATTCAAAAGATTCATAATGACATGGTTTACAGTGTGTTTCCAACATTTTTTCTTATGAACATGAAATATACCGTATGTGTTTAGTTAAATCCTATTTTCGATATTATTTTCATACATGGTTTTTAAAGGTTTGAATACTGAAAAACTTATTTGAACCTATTAAGAAATTCATGGCTTTTGATAACCTCCCATAATCGTTTTGTCTGTGTAAGTTCATATGCAGCATTGAAAGCAGTGCTTTTCTAACCATGTAATTATGCATACTGAACTTTATTTGCTGCTTTATCTGTTTTAACATAACATTGAAAGCCTTGTATGTAACTTTAAGGTCGAATATCTCCATGTGACCTGAATGGTGTTCGTGTGTCTGAACACGTAACACATCAAATAAGCATTTAAACTTGCGTTAAGTAAGATCGGTAACAAATCATTACTTTCAACCAGGTCTTGGTCCAGTCGTTCAGCAAGGTTTTCACAATCGATTTCGATCAATGACATGAGAAAGTATTTGAACCAATCTTCAACATGTCTATGTATATTTGTAACGATATTAAAAGCAGCTCTTGTTAGTCCAAAATTACGCTCATCCGCTCTCGCTTCTTCAGCTTCCTCTTCCGTAAGAACATTGTATTTTCTCAGGCAAAGAAGTAACTCGATTGGCTGAATCTCTCTGACGATCGATTGTGAGAAAAGTGTAATGATTTTCCTGTAGTTCTTATCGCATTTGACAACATCTCCCTGAAGCAGCTTGACAATTTTCGGGTAGTCTGGAAATGTTTTCAAAACAGTCAAAAAAAAAAAAAATAATGCAAACTACAAACTACAAAAATCAAATGTATTACAAGAATGTAATACGTGCCATTATATTTTCGTTGCGGCTGTATATATATATATATATAAAACATCATAATACACAGAATGTCGTTTAGTATTTCCCCAAAATCTCAATTTCAAAATGAAATTGTACATTGTATAATGTTTAACACCATATGTTTAAGCATTGTACGGATATACATGTTCCGCAAATAAGCCATGTTTATGTAATGAGTTTGCTGCCCAAAAGAAGACAAGGTTCAAAATAAAAGGTTGTAAATCAATGGTTACTTTACGACAGTAAATGAATTGCACTTACCCAGTTAAAAAAAAAGTAACATAACGTAAACTTTGTCAATTTGCAAAACAAATACATCAACAATTTGGTACCGAAATGATATAATTTGATTTAAAAAATGGAGAGTGTTAGAAATTTAACATGGAGATTGAGAAAAAAGCTCTAGACTGCATACCACAATATTTCTACAACGACAAAACAAAATTGTAATATGGGTTACGTTACAGCAACTTGGAAGCATGGATTACAAAATTTTCGCCCCCAGGCAGGGATACTGCTAAATTTGGTATCTCTAAGGCATTTACCATCTTGTAATGATTCTAATAAAGCTGTAAATATCCCCGGCAATTCCTTTTGCATCAGAATGTCAAAAGCCTTTCTTGTTGCACCAACTGGATTAGATTTCGCCAACTGACTGATCTCACGCCTTTGATCTGTAAATGCAATAATGATAAATGAAATGTCAGTTATGAAAATACAGGAAGAATGTCAAGATTTAGACAAAATGAGATAAAATTATCAGCCTGCTTGCCTTAGCAGTGATATATCTCGTTAATACACATGACCGGCCTTCAATACATGTTTTAAGTAGACATTTCAAATAACGACGAATGTAGAAATAGCTTGTGTCATAAACAAGGAAAGTAGCTCAGGATAGCAAATTTTAGTTATTTTTTTTTGTTTTGTGCTGGTACTGCAGTTTGTGCGGAGGACGCATGGCAAACATGACCATATGCGTTCAATTATCTATCTTAAAGTGAAATTTAGAATATTGCCGATTTATAAACATACCATCAGAGTAACAGTCAATGTGCTGCAACAGGTGGATAGCATCCACACATTCACAGATGTAAGAAAGATAAACCTCTAAGTTGTACTTTATATTCGCATCTCTTGACACACTATCCTCCTCCATTTCTGAGTTGGTTTTCTACAAAATATATTCAGTAACGTTACATACGTCCTGCGAACCCTGTTACATATGTGTTTCGAAACTACCTAAACATTTGTGCTTTTTAGCTCACCAGAGCACGAAGTGTTCAAGGTGGGCTATTGTGATCGGTTATTGTCTGGTATCTACCGTCGTCCGTTAACGTTTGACTTGTTAACACTCTAGAGGCCATACTTGTAATCCAATCTTTATGAAACTTGGTCAGAATGTTTGTCTTGATAATCTCTAGGTCAGGTTTGGAACTGGGTCATGTGGGTCAAAAACTAGGTCAGTAGGCTAGATCAAAGGAAAATCTTGTTAACACTCTAGAGTCCACAGTTTAAGTTGGAAACTCATGAGAATTCGTCAGCATGTTTGTCTTGATAACCTCTAAGTCAAATTTGAATCTCGGTTATGTGGGGTCAAAAACTAGGTCACGCGGTCAAATCAAAAGAAAAGCTTGATAACACTAGAGGCCACAGTTGTGACCCAATTTTTATAAAACTTCGTCAGAATGTTTGTCTAGGTTTTATAAAACTTCGTCAGAATGTTTGTCTAGGTCAGGTTTGAAACTGGGTTATGTGTAATCAAAAACTAGGTCAGTAGGCCAGATCAAAGGAAAATCTAGTTAAGTCCAATCTTTATAAAACTTAGTCAGAATGTTTGTATAGATGATCTCTATGTCAAGTTTGAAACTGAGTCATTTGGGGTCAAATACTAGGTCAGTAGGCCAGGTCAAAGGATATTCTTGTTAACACTCTAGAGTCCACAGTTTAAGTTTGGAACGCATGTGAATTGGTCAGCATATTTGTCTTGATGATCTCTAGGTCAAGTTCGAATCTGGGTCATGTGGGGTAAGGTGCTAGGTCACCCGGTCAAATCAAAGGAAAAACTTGTTAACAATCTAGAGGCCACAGTTGTGATCCAATCGTTATGAATCTTGGTCAGAATGTTTGACTTGAAGGTCTCTAGGTCAAGTTTGAAACTGGGTCATGTGAGGTCAAAAACTAGGTCAGAAGGCCAGATCAACTGTGGTGAGCGATATAGGGCCATCATGGCCCTCTTGTTTATTTCAGTGTCAATCGAATTTTGATACACCGGTGTCTAATTGTTGTTTGCATTTTGTGCAAACGTTTTCAATGCCATGATAGAGACAGAGATATTTGTAAACATGAATTGATTACTGTTCTTGGGTAAAATAGCCTTGACCAGATAATCGTTGTAGTATAGTTAAAATCTAATATAAACTTATCAACAGTAATTAATAACTCTTATCATTTTCAAGATTAGCATATGATGGTCCCCTTTCTCAAAATTTTAATTGCTGCTTCTGCAACCACTAGGGATATCTACAAATTAAATCAATTTAAAAAGTTCTAGTAACGAAGAAGTTCTTACCTATGTTTTTTTTTCCAAACACAATTTTTTTACCTGTATATACTTAATTACGTAATTGGTTCTTCTAGGGTAATTCCAGTTAGTAAAACTGGAATCCCCCAAAGGATTTCACTGTTATGCATATGAACATGTTCCCAATGCGATTTGCACTTACACGAAAATTATGTTCAAGATAGATCTATTCCAAGACTATAAAATTAATTATTTTATAGCTCTATATATGTAAGAAAATCGCGTTCCTTGCTTGTTATCAGAATCAAGTATATCAATATTTTGTTGAAGGTAATGATAGAGTAGATATCCAATGTAAAGGTTTTCATAACTGTGAAAACGTCTTATTTATCAAAAATGAAAACGAAAGTAGAAGTCAGTGGAAAAACTGATCAAGTTTGATCAATGACAAGAGTATTCTTGTTTGGAATGAATAAACAGTAGTTATGAATTGTACATATATTTCTGTCTGACTGCTATATCACCTGTAGGTGGGTTGGCTATTTTTGCAGAGGTAAGAGACTTATTTTCCAAAAATGACTTATACTAGTCCAAATAATTAGACGTAAAAATATTGACAGTTTACGTTTAACATTCAATATTTTGATATTTTTTACACTTTTACTATCAAGGCATTCTTCGACATAACATGGAAAATAAAAAAGTAAAAAATCTATTAAAACGAAAGTAAAATGTGATATGTGTGATGTCACATCTTATATTTAGGACTAGATACCTAGTAACGAATAAACAACGGAGCACTGGATTATAAGTATTGGTGTAACCACTGGAACGTCAAAGCTACAAAGTAACAGTACATTTTATATGACACAAGCTCTTGCTAGATAAATATCAAAGCACTAATTAACACTCTACTATTTTTAGCGCGTGGAAATACCCACTAGTGGTCAGGCAGTAAGTGTATCCGATATTATCATTATTTCTTACAAGACTAATGAAAAATCTTTATGTTATTTTTCATTTAGATATAGTTGTTGTTTTTTTCACTTTGTAATATCAGACTTCTTCACTTTTGCGTTTCGATCGATTTCCCTAACAATATTAGATTATTCATAGGTAAGCTTTTTTAACAGCTAAAATGAGGCTCGTTCGTTTTGGTTTGTTTAAGGTTAAGCGCCGTTTTTCATCCATTTGAAGAAATCCGTTTCTTGATATCAAAATATCAGTTACATTTCTTGATATATGAAGATTGATTTCTTGAGATCAAGAATTCATTTTCTGATATCAAGAAATGCTGTCCATTTTTGATATCAGTAAAAATAGAATTTTTTATATCAGGAAATGAATTTTTGATATAAAAAATCGAATTCTTGATATCAAAAAATCGTGTTATTTCTTGATTTCAAGAAATAGAATTATTGATATCAATAAATGATTTTCTGATATCAAAAAAATCGACCTCTTGATATCAAGAATCAAGCCTGTATTTATATAAATGTTTTTTAGAAAAGGCGGGAATTTTTTATATCAAGAAATACTGGCCACTTTTGAAAATCTAGAAATCGACTTTTTGATATCAAAAATCGAATTCTTGATATATAAAAGATGTTCATATTTCTAGATATCAACAAATTATTTCTTGATATCTAAAAATGATTTTCTGATATCAAAAATTAATTTCCTGATATCAAAAAATGGACAGCATTTGTTGATATCAAAAATGAATTCTTGATATCAAAAATGATTACTTGATATAAGAAATTCGATTTCTTGATATCAAGAGTCATTTGTTGATATCAAAAAATAATTCTTGATATCAAGAAATTGAATTTTTGATATCAAGAAATGTTTTTTATTATATCAAAAAATGCCTAGAAAATAGTAAAACGGCGCCCCGTAGAGAATGAAATGACTCCTGGCACACCGACGTCTATTATCAATCGTCACGGAGAACATACGCCTCGCTCGGGGATCGAACTCACGACCCCGCGATCCGAAGATATGAGCTAAGCGGGCGGACTAGGCTCGTATATGGTTCTTTGTGTAAGATGAAAGACAGAAATGGAAGTCTGTCTTGTGGAACACCTTTTCTTCATTTGTTTCTTTCCGCGCCATTGTGCACTCTGTTCATGATGATGGTCGCGCATGATGGGTGAAAATATCTGCCTCTGTTGGTCACTCAGCAGGCGATGTTGTGCAACTGGTAATTAAATTAGGATTTCACACACACATACCAGAGTTTTGGCCCTTAACTTAGTCAAAATATGCATAGAAGGGCATAAAAGATTGTGTCGTCTGCATCTCAAAATGTATTTGACTTAGAGTCGTAAAACATTACATGATTGTTATATAGCACTTGAAATTGTGCACCTGGTGTTCTGTTTTGGGATTCATTCAGCCAGACCAGGGTTATGGTTCTTGACTTTAGTGAAAAATACATATTAAGTGCTAAAACGTTTGTGTAAGTTGCATATATCTTATAATATATTTGACCTTCAGTCATGATGACACCATGTAGGAATATAATTGAGCATCTTAGTTTTGTTTTGGAGCTCACTCTGCAACACCAGAGTTATGGCCCTTCATTAATCAAATATTTACATTATGGGTTGTGCCACATGTATCTCAAAACATATTTTACCCGGAGTAATAAAACAATACAGGATTGTTGTACAGCATGTGCTGTGCATCTAGTGATCTGTTTGAAATTTCGCTGAGCCAGACCAGAGTTATATGGTCCCTGACTTAGTAAAATACGCATGAAGTGCTTAAAAGTTTATGTTATAGGCATGTTAAAAATATTTCATTTCGAGTCACGAAACCATTTACAGTAACTGGAAGGGGTGAGGATTGTATTGGAGGCACCAGTGTCCTACGGGCACACATCTAGACAAAAATAGAATTAACGAAAATATATAGCATAACCATATTTTAAGATATTTATCGCGACGACGAGAATATCTTTCTTTTGCAAAAAGAGGAAAGTGGCAGGAGGTATTGTTTGGAAACAGGAATGTATACACACATGTATCTGTTCCCGGGCTATGTGCTGAAAGCCACCTTTTAGTTTAGCAATTTACAGTTTTGCAGGTGTCTAAAGATACAGGACTCAAGATGAAATAAAGAGGTTTTAATTGTCCAAAGTTAACATTCAATTTTAGTTGTAAAAATGGTATTTTTTTTTGTATTTGTAAAATGTTTAGAAATTTAGGCATTGTTGATACTAACAATTTATAAGGTTGTACCAAAACTTTTGTGGACGAGCTAGAAAATAAGTTGCTAGTGATTAAAACTGATAATTGCAAGAAACCAATAACAAGGGGTAATTCAGTAAAAGGAAAGAAGAAATTTCAGACTTATTAATTAAGACTTGAAATTGCGTTTTATATGGTGTCAGAGTCACTCCGTGCTGTGGCAAAGTTTAGACGGTGTGTAGAACCAATAAAAAAAGAAACAGGAAGATATAGAAATGATTTATATCACTAATGATTAGGCAACACCGTGGATGGGAGCATATTTAAACTTTCTTTCCTCATAAAACTTATGTTTACCAAAAAATGTTTTTGGCTTATAGCCAAAGTATTTTTTTTATAATACAGTTTGCATGAAATAAAATATCCTTTCATTGAATAATGTGTATAAAATACTGGCAGTATTTTTTAGTTTCAGATAACTGTTTTGACGGTATAATGGAAAAGGGGGATTTCGAACCGAGTGAAAAGGAAACGGTTTGCCGTAAAGATACCAATCTTGATACGAACTATAAAAAGTCGATGGAGAAATCTGGCCTTGATTCATTACTAGATGACCGAGGCAGTTTGAAGATTAACAATGTACCACTATATAAATTAAGTACGAATAAAGAAGAACAGTTGACAAATAAATTCGGAGATGGGACTAATATTTGTTCATTAGAAATCAGCGAGCATGAGCGAAGTCGAAAACACAAAACTGAGATATCAGGTAAGTCGATAAAATGTGTATGTCTTTCACTGAGACATATTGAAATGGTTTTACTTTTTTACGTTATAATACGCAGTGGAAACACAGGCCAGTAATGTACTTAGAAGAACATATTTCGTGAGGAATGAAAAGTATATATTTATTTGATTTATTCTGTGGTAATTCAGTACTACAGAATATTTATTTAACAGTTTTACTCATTAAAGTTTATTGAACTGAACTACATATGGCCTGACATATTCTATTAGTCTGAAAACAGTCTGAAAATAATAAAAACATGTTCTGTAATTGGTTGCTTCAGGGAAAATCGTACAATATGACCGGGAATTTCTACTTGCGTGTAAAGACTCTCCGTTAACGAACGTCTTTCCAACAGAAGTTGAGCAATTTCCTGAAATTTTGATACCGATAAATCTACCGAGGCTTTTTGGTTTGTATAAGATCGTCATCATCATTCAGACAAACCACCTATAACTTTTGATCAGACATTATTACATTAATTGCATTATTCTACATTACACCTACTCCACTGCAGGAACCTGGGTCACTTTGCTTGGAAACACTTCAACAGTGTATAACACTACGCTTAGTCATTAAGCCATCATATTCTATATACTTTACATGTTGCTCAGGTGGCTTTGTCTAAAAGTTAAAGCATGCCTAACGTAATTCCATGCAACACCAGCAACTTTGTCTTTCAGTCAGACAAGTTTCACAAATAAAAAAAGACAGGCGTAAAGTTGTCATCCAGACAGAAATGTTAAATAAAGCGCGTGAAGGAGATATTGTTTTATTCCCCTGCATTTTTACTCATTGCCGTCTATCATTATCTGGACCTTTAGTAGAGTTAATATTAAAGTCCTAAATTAAGAGCAACGGACGAATAGAGACGCGCGTACGGGCTGCATTCATGTTTCCACATCTGACTGTCGCGGGGATTGGGGGAAGGAGAGAGGGGAACAATTTTGCTTCATACAGGAGTACCCAAAAAGCATATCTATACCTATAAACTTCAGCTCTTTCGCCGATAAGAATATTCCCAGAAAATTTAGACTAAGAAACGTACATGGCTATTTTTTCATCAATGACTTTACAATGCTAAATTTTCAAGTTTTCCCGTTTTGACAAAAATTTGCATGAATTTGTTTAACCCAAACTCTTTAAGCCATAGATAATTAAATTCTAAAATTGAAAAGTGGAAACTCACAGGTCGCTCAAAGCGACAAAAATGAAAAAGTTGAAGGCTCAGTTGAGTGAGTTTTTCATGGACGGTAGTTGAAATGCATGCTACCCTCCTTGCCGTCTAGAGCAGAACTCAACACTTGTACAGATTACAAGCACCAGAAACAATTGAGAGACAGCCTAAATTTCAGACGAAGAACGTTTATGAACGTTTATGAATCTGAACCCAGATATCACAACTTCCATCATCATATTAAATCATCGTCAGTATATCTTTTATCATGATCGGTATCACCAACACCATTATCATCATATTGTCTGTATAATTGAAAAATTCTAAACGGATAAAGACTTTCAATATAGCATAGAACTTAGAAAATGTAATTCAGTTGAGAAGCATAATAAGTAGATATTAAAAAGAAACTTAATAAAAGGAGTGTAATTATAAATTGAGAATTGTAATAAAAAAGTTGATAACACAATGTGAATTAAAAAGAGAAGTATATCTTTCATATTTTAGTAATCAAACAGGATTCTCTTATGTAGTCAAACATTCTGTCACAATAATTTTAAAATGCTAAATATAACCCATAGTATCCAACTATTCAGAGAGTGAAACATGGAATAAAGCAAGGAGAATGTCACCTAAATCAGCCGATACATCTAAGGACATGGCTCCACAACAATCCGAACTTCTGTATGGGAGTGATTTTGAAGGTTTTGCTGCTAGTACAGAGAATAATACGATAGATGCGGATACAGAGTTGCTCGACTTTGACTTTTTGCTGCAAAATAATGTCAGCACTGGCCAAAAGAGAGATAATGTCGATGTTAATGCTGCATTAAAAACTGACAATAATAGAACATGCTTTGATGGGTTATCTTCTGCTGGAGATTCTGAAAGAGACTTAGATGCAGAAATACTAGGCCAGAAATCAGCTATAGAACAATCTGAATGGGAAGGTATGTTGATAAATATGTACGTTAGAGACAAGATCATGATGTGAGAGCAGGCAATGTTGTACTAAAAAAATAATTATATCAAAAAATCTCTGTAAAGCTAACCTATAAAGCTTTGAATTGTAGTTCAACCTGTGATTTAGTTAGTCTGCGGACACATTGCAAACTAAAGCATAAAATGAAAAGACTCTTGATTGAATTATTCATGACAGTTTTTTAAAAATACATCATAGCGATGAAATTTCACCTATTAAAACTGTGATGTTGCAGGAATTGGGTATTTCATAGGACAAATTGGTTAAAAAAAAAACTCATCTTATTATTTGAATATATATTATTTAAACAACCAACTTATTGATACGTTCTCATATCGACCGCAAATTAATTTGATAATCAGTATCCAAGAATAAGCTGTTATGTAACTGCGGTTAATGCTTACCTTTATATGTGAAATATAGTGTTAGCTAATAGGCGTCGTTTTTTAACATTGCAGAGAAGGCGGCTGGCAACACTATGGTCTTAACTGGAGAACAGAATGACCTTGACGTCGAAGGAGGACAAACTAATCAAGAAGAGATGGACTTAAACATACCAACAGGTTTGTTAATATGATGAATAAGTGTACTGCAAAGACGTAGGAGCAGAGGAGAGGACCAGATGGTAGGTTACCCAATTCCAACTTTGAGAGTGGGGGCAACATTTGTTTTGGCCCTCCTCCTCTTCAGCTTTTTGGTCTACAAACTGATTAGTCACAGAAATAACTGTAGATGAAGAGAGAAAACGAGTTTGAGAGAGCATTTAGATGTACTGGTAAGAATTATATGTCATGCGCATTGTCAATTATAAGAAGAACATACATTTATAGTTGTCCAAAAATTTTCAGGGAA
Source organism: Mercenaria mercenaria (assembly GCF_021730395.1). Taxonomy (NCBI): domain Eukaryota; kingdom Metazoa; phylum Mollusca; class Bivalvia; order Venerida; family Veneridae; genus Mercenaria; species Mercenaria mercenaria. The sequence continues at coordinate 33,791,712 of NC_069363.1, forward strand.
ACTATCGATATGTTTGATTGGTCTCTTCTGCTTTTAAATTGTTCATATGCTACTGTACTGAAATGTAAAATTTTAACTCACACTGAATCCTTCAAACTAAAACACAGTGACTGCATTTGTAAAAGCACATGCGATATATGTTTCACATTGCAGTATTGGTCATTTTAGAAACAATGATAATTATCCATAAAATTGTACTTCTACATTTATTTCTAAAAACACGTGTACAAATATTTACGGACAGTATGCCTATAAATATTTGTACAAAAATACTTCTAATTGAAAAATCAAAATTTGCAGATGTTGATTATATCGACGCGGATGATGAGGACATTCCACTGAGAGAATATCAGAAAGAGTTGGCTAAAGAGGGTTCAGAAGGAGAAAATGTAATTGTACTGGCGCCTACAAACACTGGAAAGACCAGGGTGGCCTGTAGCATTATACAGGTTGGTACAACTAAACCATATTAAGTACTTATACCAGGGAAAACATTATTTTGCCCTATGTAGTCAACAATTACCAATTAGTTTTGTAACTTCTACATGTGAAAAAAATGCTTTCATTTCCAAACATTTTAAAAGATGTGTATTTAAAAGTTCACGATATTATTTCATTATATTTAAGTTCTAGTAAAGTGTTTTGATATCCCACATTTGAATTTCAATATTGACAATAAATACCTCATAGACCATTACTATTCACGGAATATGTACTGAATGTTCAAAAGAAGTAGGAAGTACTTTCTACAATGGTTACCATTTTTGGAAATATATATGTTGTCTTTTATCACATGTACTTCGAGCGTTCACATTCTGTTTTGTAGTAAATTTCAAACTTTGTAAGGTATGTTTCTAACTTATTTATATACTCCTAGTAATATAAAATGATTGTATTATGTCTATTTTAAAATATAGAAACAAGGAAGAATATCCAACAGGGAAAGCCACGTTCCAAAAACGCAGCCTCCCCAAACGCAAACCTAGCACGCTGACGCGTACACGACCAACACACACACACACACACACACACACACACACAAAGCAAACACACAAGGACAAAACAAACACATAATGGAACACAGTGGGGCACCGTCTTGGAACGAAGTATTTTGTAATTTTGACATCTCTACATTCACTTTCATTTTGAAAGTTTGCAGATGTTTGTGATTTATATGTTTTAAAATACTTTCATCACTCGGGGTACCTTGGGAAATATGTAAGACACAAAACAATTAACATAATGGAAAAATATTCTTTAAACAGAAGGTAAACACAATGTGATCTGTGGAATACGAAAGGCCTGTGAGATAAAATGTCCTAAAAAAACACATGAGGGGAAGTTTCAAAACACGTTAATTGAGCTTTAATTATGTCTCCCACCCACCCCCCTCCCTCCTGGGGAGACATATTGTTTTTGCCCTGTCCGTCCGTCCGTACATCACACTTCATTTCCGATCAATAACTGGAGAACCTTTTGACCTAGAACCTTCAAACTTCATAGGGTGACAGGACTTATGGAGTAGACGATCGCTATTGTTTTTGGGGTCACTCCGTCAAAGGTCAAGGGGTCTGAACATGGAAAACCATTTCCGATCAACAACCTGAAAGCCACTTGATCCAGAATGTTGAAACTTCATAGGATGACTGGTCATGCAGAGTAGATTATCCCTACTGATTTTGGGGTCACTGCGTAAAAGGTCAAGATCACGGGAGCCCGAATAAGGAAAACCATTTCCGGTCAGTAACTTGAGAACCACTTGACCCAGAATGTTGAAACTTCATAGAATGATTGGTCATGCAGAGTAGATGACCCCTATTGATTTTGGGGTCACTCTATTAAAGGTCAAGGTCACAGGGGCATGAATATGAAAAACCATTTCCGGTCAGTAACTTGAGAACCACTTGACCCAGAATGTTGAAACTTCATAGGATAATTGGTCATGCAGAGTAGATGACCCCTATGGAATTTGGGGCCACTCTATTAAAGGTCACTGGGGCCTGAACATGAAAAACCATTTCCGATCAATAACCTGAGAACCACTTGACCCAGAATGTTGAAACTTCATTGGATGATTGGACATGCAGAGTAGACGACCCCTATTTGGGGTCACTATGTTAAAGTTCAAGGTCACAGGAGTTTGAACATGGAAAACCGTTTCCGGTCAGTAACTTGAGAACCACCTGACCCAGAATGTTGAAACTTCATAGGATGATTGGTCATGCAGAGTAGATGATCCCTATCTATTTTAGGGTTACTTTATTAAAGGTCAAGGTCACAGGGGGCTGAACATGGAAAACCATTTCCGGTCAGTAACTTGAGAACCACTTGACCTAGAACCTTCGAACTTCATAGGGTGATAGGAATAACAGAGTAGGCGACCCCTATTGTTTTTGGGGGTCACTTCATCAAAGGTCAAGGTCACAGGGGACTGAACATAGAAAACTCTTTCCAATAAATGACCCCAAATGATTTTGGGGTCACTTGATCAAAGGTCAAGGTCACAGCAACCCGAACATGGAAAACCGTATCCAGTTCACAACTTGAGAACTACTAGGCCCAGAATGTTGAAACTTAAAGGGATGATTGGACATGCCAAATAGGTGATCCCTATTACAGCCAACCATCCGTGTCTCTTTAACTTTCGCTCTTCTCCCCTATTGACTTCTTGCATATACGACTATGCAGTGGGGGGAGACATGCGCATTTTTACAAAAGCATCTTCTAGTTAGAATTGAAAATCAATGAAAACAATTACATAAAGAGATTCTCACTTCTTTATTCCATAGGTCCATTTACGACGCCAAAGACGGTCAGAAAATATTGGTAAAGTCGTGTTTCTGGTAGAAAATGAGGCACTAGCATTGCAGCAAGGGAAAGTCTGTGCAGAACTGTTACCTGCCTACAGAACTAAGGTGATCAGTGGAAGCATGCAAAGGGACAAGAAACAGTTCTTGAAGGATTTCATTGATAAGTAATAACCTTTTTTATGAAAAAAGAAAAGAATGCAAAAATCATTTTTTATTATAAAAACATTTACTTTATGGAAGTATGCATTTTATAACGTTATTGTTAAGGATACATAAAATGTTGACTTAACACTCGTAAACTTGGCTGTATCAGGTTTAAGAGGCACACTAGTATGCATATATTCATTTCATCTCATATTATAACAATTTAGTATTGGCCTTTTTATTTGTCCTAAGATGGTCATATTGGACCAAGACCAAATACGATTGCCTGGGTCAATATGAAATGCCTTAATAAATTTTGTTATTCAGTTCGTACTTCCCCGGTCCGAGTAACTATTTAAAATGTTTGAATAACGTACTGACCTTGTTTTCTCGTATTGTCCCTGTTTTTGTTTTCATATTAGCCCTGGTTTTCTTATGTTGGCTGAGTTTCATTTGGCATTGGCTCGGTCTATTTCAAATGATATGCACAATGTTTCTAATTTTGTGTTCAATATTTCATAGCTGAATAATAATATACGTTTAAGTATGTCTATTACAATTCATCGTGTAATAATTAACCATTATGACTAAACATTTCTGGATTCCCACTTGTTTGCGAATATTTCTGATAATATTTTATGAACATAAAGATTAAAGGTTTTTATTTTCTCTAGATTGATAAAATCAACTGTATATAAAATAAGGAGACTATACTGAACTTGTTTAACAAAGACGATTGTTGTATGAATATATTTGGCTCTGCAGAGTGAATTAATAAATCATCATCAAAGATAACTTCTTATATTGAAACTTGTAGGTCTGAGAAATAAATTAGGAGATTAATTCTTAAATCATTTTCTCCACACTAGTCTTTTTTTCAAATTACATTTTCTATACCATTTTTATTGTACTATTGCATTATTCAAATGTTTTTGACTGTAAATCAATGTAATTTTCACAAACAGGAGGGATATTCTGGTTGTAACTGCCCAGGTGCTGCTAAATGCTCTTACACGAAGGGAAATAAATAGTTTGACAGCATTTTCTATGATTGTGTTTGATGAATGCCACCACACTGGTAATCTGCATAGTTTCAATGAAATAATGAGTAAATATATGGATCTGAAACTGAGGGACAATTTGGATGTTATCTCTTTACCGCAGGTATCAGAAATATTCATTGTCTTCAATTTTTCATTTATGTTTTGTAAGATCTCGTATCATTTAATTGAATTCTATGTTTTCGTGTAAAAATGATTCTACTTGTTATTCCCGTATTTGAGAAAATATTACTAGTAATGAACTCCAACAGGAGAAAAATACGACTGTATTAATTGTTCACAGATTATTTACCCGAGATACTGTGTGAAATTGTGCTTTGAACACTATAAAATGGTGTGTATACAATATTTTCAGCGTCTGCTTCTGGCATTTTTGCCAATTGTTTCAGAATTAAGTTAATAGGTAAAATAACATAAAAATCCTTTATAGTTGGTGTAATCAATATCTATTTGAATATCCTATCCCTTGGAATGATAGAGATGCCTGCCCGCTTAGCTCAGTAGGTAGAGCGTCGGTCTACGGATCGCGGGGTCGTGAGTTCGATCCTCGGGCGGGGCGTATGTTTTCCGTGACTATTTGATAAACGACATTGTGTCTGAAATCATTAGTCCTCCACCTCTGATTCATGTGGGGAAGTTGGCAGTTACTTGCGGAGAACAGGTTTGTACTGGTACAGAATCCAGGAACACTGGATAGGTTAACTGCCCGTCGTTACATGACTGAAATACTGTTGAAAAACGGCGTTAAACCTGGAAACTTGGAATGATAGAACGCAACTAAAAGGACGCTCGGTTTGACTGAGTTTGTTTGTGAGCGGGGTTATGAAAGGTGCAACAACAATCACGCCCGTTAACACCAATTTAATCTGAACTCTATTATAATAGAAAAATGAATGGTATCCATGATGCCGAAGAACCACCAATAACACCAGTTAAGTTTAAGATGTTAGTGAGTTTTCGTAACCTACAGTTTTAATTTAAATAATTCAAAATCCAAAATATTAAGAAATTTCCATTTTTTATGACCATACTTAGTCTTTTCAACATAGTCTTGCGGACGATCAGTATTTATTCATTTCATATATGCAAATACAGCGTTGAGTAGGAACCTTTGAGCTTGTTCATAACTCTTTCATCTTCCTGTGACTTTTTCTGTCTCGTGGACGCCTTGGAACTGCATACATATGATGATTTAGATCTGAAAGTCTGGGAGCCAAACATATTGCATGTTCAGGAACTTTCTAACTATCGTCATAAGTGGGACTGTCTTCAAAATAAACTCCTAAGGACCTCCTAATATTTAGCCGAACAAGCCTGCATCTAAAAGAGTGGATGGAAATGATGGTTCAGAGCCAAAGAACTATAAAATCGGGTCGAGTAATATAAACAGCTGTTAGTCTTAAATAAAATGTAATGTTTTTTGTTTAAACTGTTTGTATACATGGCTTCTGTGTAAGACATCTAATGTCCATCAGTTGGTCTTGTATTTCGATTTCGGGAAGAGCAAATCATATGGATATTTTAACTTTGTTATATGATTCCAAAATTTTCTCTGTATTTATTGTATACTTTATTAACTGTTTGTCCATATTAGTTATTTCCCCGAGGCATATCTTTCTTCTTTCAATCTGATGAAAAAACATCTTCTTCTGAACATTCAACCTGATAAGTTTGTAACTGAGATATAATATACGTAAACTAAGTAAGCTGAGGTTGTTTTAAAATGTAAAGTTTTTAAGAATTTTAGAATAATAAAACATTATATTTTTGCCCCTGTCCCTTAGAAGAAAATGTGGAATATTGTTTTCAATTATTGTATGGAAAAAGCTTGGCCTTCTGACTTCAGCTAATTGCTGTCAAAATAACACACTTTCTCTGGCAGACCATAACGAAGGCATTTGTTTGTTTGTCAGCTGTTATTAAATTGCTACATTTAATGATTTTATATGATGTATAAACACAAAAGCATCAAAAGTAAACAGAAAATGATTTTTTTAATATTTTGAAACAAATGTTCCCTGATATTTTAGCAGGTAAAACACCCAAATTGTTTGCCTATTTAAATACCGAATATCAGTCATTAATAAAAAGGCATCAAATACATGTATTTCCAACAAATGTGGGTCATTTTTACCAATTTTAAAAACATGTATTAATAAATAGATTTCATATAAAACTGTCATATTTCCTTTCCTTTTTGGTTGTTTGTAATTTCCGATGCCACTGTTGTAAAGAAAGTATCTCAGTTGTTCAAACGAAAATCTTGTTCCCTTAATTTCCAATGTTTTGTCTTTCAACAACTATCAGTACACTCTTCTCGGTGATTTTTCTTGTCCTTTCAATTTCCGATCCAAGGAGAAAGTTTATAATGAAGGTTGTTTTGTTAGGTAATTGGTCTAACAGCTTCTTTGGGTGTTCGAGGAAAAACAGATGCTTCTGCTGCTATTGACCACATGAAGGGCATTTTGGCTAACCTAGATGCAAAATATCTGTGTACAGTAAGACAAAATTTTGAGGAAATGAAGCTATATGAAAATAATCCAAAAGAAGGTAATACTTTGTTTTTATAATTGTTTTTATATATGATGAATCGAAGGTTTTGATTTGTCGCTCCACTTAACAGATTAAACTGCTTATTTTCTTTACGTGTTAAAGTTGTTTACCATTTGATGGAAAACAATTTTAGTTTCATATCACAATTGACAATACTATTTGTAAAACTGGAGTTATCTCATTACATTTGTATTTTTGGACTTGATATATTGCCACTTGTATGTAAGCATATTCGAAATATCGACTGCTTGCAGAAATAATTACCGCCAAAAACAGACAAGATGACCAGTTTAGAGAAGCCATTCTGCATGTTATGGATGATATAGACGAGTACATGAGAAATCATCACAGTAAGTTGATTTAGTTAATAGTAATAGCTCTTTACAGTCTCATAATTGCACCAAACAACATATTCATAATCAATATTAAAATAAAAATGTTGAATGACTGTAATTTGAAATGATCTTTTCTATGGAACATGCGTTATATAACCTCAATCATAGAGATTTAAGACATCAATCACAACGTTGCCTGTCAAAACATAATTTTCTAAATATTGAATAAGCACGATTCCATGTATAATCTGCTGGTATAGCATCGCACACGTGGTAAGTCTCTTAAAGTTTGGAGGTTAACACAAAAAGTTGTTAATTTTCCTTAGGATCGCACATGTTGAATAAGAATAATACTATTCAATGTACCCTAGTGACATATTTCTGCCAACTACATATTTTCTTATTTTTGTAGGGATTTATATAATAATGTCACATATCCAGTTACAAAGTGTATTTTTATGGGCTTTAAACACTGGCTCCCACTCTTTATTTACGGAGGTGAGCTGAAAAAAGAGCCAATGATACTTCCGAGACGGCGCTAATGACCGGAACTACACGAGAAATGTAAACAAAGACAGAGGGTGAGTTTATTTTTTACTGTCTGTAACAAATTTAAGTAAGGAACAATGTTATTCAACTCAGAATTGGTTTAACTTCTTATGTATGCAGGTCGATCTATAGGGCAAAGGCATTTTTTGAAAGTTGTGAAATAGGACCGAATTTAACCGAAAATGGACATATGTCTATGTATTTTGTCCTAATTCACAAAAGTCTCTGTCGTTTAAAAGAATGTGTCATAACTGTATAATCTACGTGATTTGTTGTCCGATTACTATCAAAAATACACATAGACGGTAGTAATCGGCCAACAAATCACGTAGATTATACAGTAATAAGACATTCTTTTAAACAACATCCCAACGACGACTTTGAAATCTCTGACTTATGCTAATTACATCCACTTTTAGGTTTAATTCGGTCCTATTCCACAACTTTCAAAAGTTCACACGTCAAGAAATGCTTTCGCCCTGCAGATCGACCTGCATACATAAGAAGTTTAACTAATTCTGAGTGAAATAACATTGTCCTTGTTTTGAATAAGGACTTACATTTGTTACAGAAAGTAAAAATATATACTCACCCTCTGTCTTTGATTACATTTCTCGTATAATTCCGGTCATTAGCGCCGTTTCGGAAGTATCACTGGCACTTTTTAGCTCACCTGAGCCAAAGGCTCATGGTTCAATGTCCGTCGTGCGTCGTCCGTCTAAGACGTGTGTCCGTCAACATTTTCTAAAAAAATCTTCTCCTTGAAAACTACTGGGCAGAATTTCACCAAACTTCGCAGGAATGATCCTTTGGTTGTCCCCTTTCAAAATTGTTCAAAGAATTTAATTCCATGCAGAACTATGGTTGCCATGGCAACCGAAAGGAAAACTTTTTAAAATCTTCTTGTCCGCAAGACTTAGAGCCTTGATATTTGGCATGTGACATCATCTTATGGTCCTCTATCAAGATTGTTCAAATTGTGCCCATGGGGTGAAAAGAGGCCCCGCCCCGAGGGTCACAAGTTTTACATGCCATGCCTTTTTGTTTCCATTACGTCTGTTAGAAATTCACCTGGAGGGGATTACTTTTATTTACACTGTCCCGTGTCTTTGGAACATGGTGGGGGTAAGAGTGAGGTTGGGTGCGCACCATAAACCGGTTTAAGCTCCCCAGAGGTGTTTTTGCCACTGAACGTTCCAAGGCGGTGCCCCACTGTGTTCCTTTGTTTGTTCCTTTTGTCCTCATGTGTTGGCTTTGTGTGTGTGTGTGTGTGTATATGTGTGTGTGTTTGTGGTGTGCACGTCTGCGTGCTGTGGGTTTCGTTTTGGGGAGACTGCGTTTTTGGTGCGTGGCATTTCCTGTTTGATATTTGTCTTTGTTTTTTACATAGACTTGTATAGGAAAAAAACTTCGTTTTGTCTAAAACCACAAGACCTAGACATTTGATATTTGATATGTAGCATTGCCTTGTGGTCCTCTACCAAAATTGTTCAAACTATTACCCTGGGGTGAAAAGAGGCCCCGCATCGGGGGTCCTCAAGTTTTACATAGACTTATATAAGAAAAAAACTTTAAAAATCTTCTTGTCTGAAACTGCAAGGCCTAGGCATTTGATATTTGGTGTGTTGCATTGCCTTGTGGTTCTCTACCAAAATTGTTCAAATTATTACCCTTGGGTGAAAAGAGGCCCTACCAGGGGTTCAAAAATTTAACATAGACTTATGTAGGGAAAAAATAAAAGTCTTCTTGTCTGAAAGTTCAAGGCCTAGGCTTTTGATATTTGGTATGTATCATCGCCTAGTGGACCTCTAACAGGATTGTTCAAATTATGCCCCTGGGGTGAAAAGAGGCCCCGCTCTGGTGGTCACCAGTTATATGAGTTATATAGGAAAAAATACTTCAAAAATTATCAGATCATATTTCCTGGACTGTTTAAATATATTTACCTGTTGTATCCAAGTGATTACGTGTCACCTTACTGTAACTTTGACCTACTGACCTACTTCCTTGTTTTTTTTTTTAGATACAGCCTTGATATTTGGATGACATGTACAGTTTTGCATACCGATCTTAAAACTGACTTTCAGTTACCATGAATGTGACCTACTGACCTACTTTCTAATATTTTAGCATCAGTTTGCCATTTTTAAAGCTTTAGCTAGGAAATTCGTTCAAGAAAACAACTCTACTCAGGTGAGCGATATAGGGCCATCATGGCCCTCTTGTTTCAACTCACCTCCATAAAGAGTGGGAGCCAGTGTTAACAGCCCGTGATTTTTATTGCAAGTGGATACAAGCTTCGTGATATCTCGATAATTATCCAAACATAACAAAACTGCATTTTTAAAATAGAACCCACTTCTGCTACTACTTATTCACGTAAATAAGTGGAATTGTGAAAGTTTCTCTGAAAGCAAGTTAGTTAGGAATACGGTAGTGCGAGACGAACTCGCATATTCGAACTCGCGAGAGTTAACTTAAACCATTCCTTATAATCATATCGTACCTGACCAGCGGCGGACTGACTAAGGAGGTAATAACAGTTTCCGAGCTTCTTGGATGGCAGTCGCCTACAGTACTTTCAAAACTCCACACACAAGTGTGCAATCACACACTTAAAATAACAATATTACAATATTTATTTGACTAGATCTATATGCGTCTCTTTTGATACCGGTGACCTATGATTTTTATTGCATTTTTTTTTTGTTTCTTAGATGGTTGTCCTTCAATATCCAAAGTTTGAAGAAATTCTGTTATTGGGAAAATTTTCGCAGCAAATTCTAGCATACGTCCTTAATTTATCAGCTTGAGTGTCATTTTCGTAAATAAAGTTGCATTAGACCGTGTTGTCAATTAAAAGGTTAGACAATTCATATAACCCGCTTACCTACTAAGAATCAAAGTACTGATAGAACAGAACTGATAGAAGGTGATTTATGTTAGTACGTGTATGAAAAGAATCCATTCCAAAAATGGCACAAGTTCTTACAGCGCTTTGATAGTTAGAAACCCAATACATATAGGATTTGATTAGGCTAACTATATCATCAATATGACACGGCGCCTTGGTGATATATAGAGGATATTTGTTTGTTTTGAGTGAATATGGAATATATCTCACTGAGAAGTGAGAAAAATTCAAATATTTTCACGAGCGCGTAGCGCGAGTGAAAATGTGAAAATTTTCTCACTTCGAGGTGAGATATATTCCATATTCACGAAAACAAACAAAGTTTCTTTTTATTTTATGCTCAATTACGTTGAGAAATGCATTTTGCAACTGTTTTAATCTCAGCGCGGGAAACAGACGCGCGTAAACAGACATGACGTCAGACGTGATGTGACGTTATGAAGACGCATGCAACAAAGTTCCATTTTGTTTTATATTTTGCTGCATAACGGTATGAAATTCTCTTTAAGTAAAATAATTTGAATCGAGAAATATACTATAAAGAACAAAACGCGACTATAATTTTCATCCTGTTTTAAGCAAATAATTTAAAATTCATACACAATGTTTGAGGGGGCGGAGCTCATATCTCTCACAGTGTGAAAATATAGATTTCATATTTTCACAGTGTGAGCGATGAGATATGAAAATATTTAACTGATAGAATACAGTATTTCATTAGTTAGCATAAAATAAATACAGATATGCATTCAAACCCCCCGTATTTGGCTGTAAAGTAAAAAGATGTGAAGTAAAGGCATGCAGCCGATAGTTATTCGTAGTAAATTACTGCGCCATTGGTATATATTCAAAGTATATTGAGCTATTTTTACTGAGCATAAGAACTTGTTATTTCGTGATCAAGTCCACGGCTGCCTCAAAGTTGGTGATATAGAATAGGCCAAATTTTCCGGTCTGTAACGATAATGAAGTCAGAGGTAAATTTTTCCGCATTGAACTACATTTTGCAGCGGATAGATACGAAATAGTTGTTAGACAGTCTGTTCCTGATTAGACTCTGCGCGGTTACACAGAGAAGGTGAGTTTGATACATCACCTTCCAAATATACTGCGTTCCGACACCGATGAAAGTAGCAATCAGTATTTTACTTTTTTGAAGGAAGTCATCTAAAGTTTTGGAATGTTTGTTTTTGAATAATCAGGCATGATGGAAGTCAAAGAAAAATATCATCTCAGCAAAATTATGTGCCAAATGTCATCGTCCAGGGGCACAGAACAATTTCTACAATGGCGTAGTGCATTTAAAGATGCGATAGCGAGAATCAGATCCGATGCCGCACGAAGAATGTTGAATCCGTGCAGGCTACATTTAGAAGTATGTACAGTATATTATCAGCACTAAGACAACTTGAAATTAATTGATTTAATATAAATATGTGGAACATACGTTACATATAGGATATATGTTTTGTCAACTAAAATCAAAGGAAATGATGTCACGAATATTGGTATACATGTATTTCAATGTCACATGCTGTGCATTTATGGTATTTTGAATAAATGTTTTCGTACAATGAAACAATATTTTACTTTTTTTATCTGAATATTTTATTGTGAAAGTAATAAGAGTACGATCTATGGAAACACGATGGTTCTGATAGGTGTGAGTGGGTGGGGTGTGTTTTCAGAGCCAGTCGAATAGAATCTGCTCATTATGGATGTGTGCAACCAGTTTCGAAATATAATTCAAACTCTTTGATAATGATGAAAATTTCAACAGAAGAACTTTGCTTTGTATGTTACTGAAGTCAGGGTGTAGAAGCCGTGTAATAAATTTTTACAGGAAATTTGCCATAAGTAGTTACACAATATTAAAGCAGTGAATTTTAAACGTTGCAATATTTCTTTATTCAGATTTAGCTTGTTCCTTCTTGACAACAATTGAACAATCTTGTTAACTAACGATACAGGTTTTGATATTTTGATACCTGCATTGTCAGTTAACGTTCTGTGGGGCATTGGTAACTATGTCCTGCTTCTTTAGGTATTAATATTTTAGCAAATGGATTGAAAATGCCGTATGCCAGAATTCGGCTGAACAAAATGCTGTAAAATACCATTTAAGATTTATCACCATGCTTCTCAGTCAGGTAAAATTGAAGCTTTACTTTTAAATTACATAAATAATTGAGGCTGTTTTGCATTAATAATATACTCCAAAAACAAAACAAACATGGTTGTTACTAGCTGTTTCTGTGAATATTGCAGGTCTACAACAAGGCACTGCTTATTCATGCAGATGCAAGAATTAAGGATGCTGAAGCTATTCTTGAAGAATTTATGGGTTCTGAGATGGAGATTGATCATAAAGATGAAACAGACAAATTGCTGATTAACCTTTATAAGAGTAAGTACGCATATGCTTTATTTTATCAGATAATATTATTATATTGAAACATTCCTAAATATATAACTGTCATGTGCTTACAGTAATAATCAAAACGGTATTCCTTTAAGAGCGATCCTATGGAAAATAGAATGAAAGGGTAGTGTCTGTATGTTGTGGACATTATCGGATATTTATCCACTTGTATATCGTTTAGTCATCCCGAAGGTCTAAAAATGATTATTTTATTTGCCAGGAAGAACATTTTCCTTCTGGCTTTATCGTTTCATTAAGAATGGCAATGCCCAAAGAACGAAACATATTACGTACACGAAAATACGAGACAGTTAACACATTTGGTCAAACACATGTTTTTGATATATAATCTCTATTTAAGACCTGAAAAGAAGAAATTTCAATGACGAGCCTGAAAATCCAAAGCTTCTAGAGATGCAGAAACTTCTAGTGAAAGATCTAGGCAATAATCAGGATGCTCGAGGCATTGTATTTGTTAAATCCCGCGAGCTTGCCAGGGCACTGATAAACTGGATGCACGAAGCAGAATCAATGAAGACATTAAATGCAAGAGAATTTGTTGGTCAGGTTGCATCAGCAGCACAAGGCGGTAAGGTGATCAATTATTAATGTTACAGTTGAACTCAATTTTTGGTTGGGTTTCGGGTTGGTTGGCATTAAATCTCCCGCATTGAGTGTACGCACGCATTGAACGTACACTATTAAACCTATGTTTAACCTAACCCTAACCTTTAGTCAATATATAGTACACTCAATACGTGCGTACATCCAACAGGGGCGATTTAATGTTGACGGTTTCGGGTTACACCAACACAATGTAGGCCAAATAGGTTCTTTAAACAAATCCAGCTTTTGATGGTTTAGGAAGACCCCATGTGCACCTCCAGGCATGAGCGGGTACCTGACTAGAATCACCGGCATTCCATAAGCTCGTTGGCTGGCTTCCTCTGATGAAGAATACTACTCTGCAAGTGAGGTTTCGAATTTACAACGGCGAGGGGCAAATGATACAAGGTTATAGACGGTGGCTCCATTGAGATCGTTTAGTATCCCATGAGTTTTGCCGAAAGAGCTTACACCTCACAATTCTGATTTCGGAAATGGCAAGACACCACGCAGTTAATCGATAATTACATTACTTGTAGAGTGTTTTATTTTTTCGTAAAAGTATAATTAACACTTTACGCCCTCGATCTAAAAATTCTGGGATGCATATACTGTTTGAACTGTCTGTCCGTCCGTCAGACTTCTTGTGTACTCAATTACCTCTACAGTTTCCATTAAACTGAAATGAAACTTGGAAACATCATCAGCAAGTGGACATGTACATCCTGTCGATACTTTTCTGTCCGATTCTTTTGGAGTTATGGCTCTTTGGGGTGGGGGAGTTTATAATGTTACAATACCTTCAGAATATTTTGTACAGTTTGCATCAAATTAAAATAAAATTTGGTGTACACCATGACATGGGTATGCGTATGTTTTGGGAACTTCCATGTGTGATCAATTTTGCTGCAGTTTCAAATATTACAACAACAAATGTAAAATAGAACATTGTGTACTCAGGTCATTTTTTTCAGTTAATATCCAGCTCAAATAATACATGATGTACATCATCAACATGTAGTGTGCGTTGGCATATTCTTGGAACACTAGGTGTCTGTTTCATTGTTTTCTGTAGGTATGGCCCTTTTGGACTTTGAAATACTACAACTACACGAGAACATTCTCTACTCAATTACTCCTTCAGTTTTACATCTAGTTAAACAAGTAATAGAAAGAGCATTGAAACTCGAGGGTAAACGATTTGTACGAGGGGGCGTAGCCCCCGAGTATAAATTGTTTAGCCGAGAGTTTTAATGTTCTTTCTGTTTTGTATCATAGCCTGCCATATATGGTAGTTGTAGGCGCTCCACATTGCCATATACAGCAGTTCAGTGTGTACTAAAATCCTTGCTTTACAAATGTGTAAAGCCCAGGTAAAATAAACCAATGCTAGAGCAGAAAATCAATAAAATACACTTCGCAGTCTACTGTTTCAGATACGCAGGCATACTTTTCTTTCCAACAGTGCGGTAACTAGCGTGCGGGTATTAAATACCTGCACACTTTTAGTTACCGCACTCTGTACTCAGAGTATACGAATTACCTGCACCAAATTTGTTAAGAAAAAACACCGAGCTATGATACAAATCTTGGTATACATCATCGACATGAAGCAAACATGCGCATATTGTCGTGAGTTCAGTGTCCAATTATTTATTCCGGAGTTATAATTCTTTTTCTTACTTTGAAATATTACAAATTATCCATCGGAACATTGTGTACTACACTCCACGTGGAACTTGGTTTACATCAGCAACAAAAAGTATCGGGACGTGGAACACCGGAGGGGCCAATAGGAATGCCCTCCGCCCGTCTGTCCGTCCGCAAATCTGGTTCCTGTAGTTATTCAAAAGTATTCAAGCAACGTTCATAAAACTTGGTATGTGAATAGAAGGCAATATGTATATTATGCATGTACATAACATATGCTTGTATGTCAAAGGTCAAGGTCACAAGTGAAGGTAAAGTAAGTTTTCTGCTCCATAACATTTATGTGCATTGATGGATTATTTTAATGCGATACACAAACGTCCCCTATGATGACCTAAGCTTATCAGTTAAAAATCAAGGCCACCAGTAGGGGACTTGCCATTGCAACATTCGGTCACTTGTTTTTTATGCGCCCGCTTTGGAAAATCGGGACATATAATGTGGTGGCACGTGCGTGCGTGCGTGTGTCCGTCCGTCTGTCAGTCATAATTCGTGTCCGGAACATAACTTTATAACCATTAAAAGTATTGAATACTTGGCATATAGGTAGATTGCAATAGCGCTTGAACCGGCTCTGTAGGCCAAAGATCAAGGTCACAAATTGAGCTCAAAGGCAATTGTCCATCATATTTCGTGTCTGGAGCATAACTAAATAACCATGCAAGGTATTAACTTCAAACTTGGCAAGTGAGTAGCTGGCGATGAGACGATGTGTAGAGCACATGACTCTGATCTGCTGGTCAAAGGTCAAGGTTCCAAATTGAACTCAAAGATCAGATTTGACCGTTTTATTTCGTGTACGAAGCATAACTTATTAACCATTTAAGTTATAGACTTCAAACTTGGGATGTAGGTAGACGATGATGAGACGATGCGCAGAGTGCATGCAGGGTGGTAGGTCAAAGGTCAAGGTCTTAGCAAGGTGAAATCTGCCATCATAGTTCATGTCCAGAGCATAACATAAAAGCTATTGAAGATATTTACTTGAAACTTGGAATATAGTCAGGTATTGATGCAGACTGCAACATTTTACATTGCAAGCCCCCGCACCTCCACTACCCCTGCCCTCACACCCCTTCCCATTTTTATCATTTAGTTTCTTGACCTTTAGTATTTTAGTATTCTGTCACCTGCTCCCCCATACCAACACCCTCCACCATTTTTTTTTCATTTAGCTTCATGCCCTTTAGTAGTCTAGTATTCTGTCACAACCCCCATCTACCACCCCAGCCATTAGTTTTTATTTAGTTTCTTGCCCTTTCGTGTCCTGTCATCACCATCGCGCGCGCGCGCACACACACACACACACACACGCACAGCCTGCTCCACCTCCCTTCCCATCCCTCACATGCCCCACCAAAACATCTTTAAATTTTGCTTTCGTCCTCCTCTGATATAATCCTGCAGGCGTATGCTTGGCGGTGCTGAGTTATGAACCTGTTGTGGATATATTTATTATTTTGTCAAGCATTTTCAGGAGGCATGTGCCATACAATGTCGACATCATTCTTGTTTTAATTATTAACTATCATTCCATTTTTCCAGAATTTTACCAACGTGTCTTTAAGGCATCTTAATCAAAACTTACTCATCTTATAGGTATGACAAAATTCGGACAGAAAGACGTGCTGGAATACTTCGAAAATGGACTTCACAAAGTTATTGTTGCTACATCTGTGGCGGATGAAGGTCTAGACATACCAAAATGTAACCTAGTGATCCGTTATGAGTACGTCACGAACGAAATTGTTAGACTACAGTCTAGAGGTAATTAGCATAAATAATTATTAAGGGACCCCCTTGGCCGAGTATTTAAGGTCGCTGACTTCAAATCACTTGCCTTTCACCGATGTGGGTGAGAGCCTCATTCAGGGCGTTGAAATCTTTATGGATGGCTGGCTTACAGAAGGTCGTTGGTTTTACCCAAGTGCCCGCCCGTGAAATAATAATACAGGGGCAGCTGGGGTCTTCCTCCACCTTCAAAACTGGAAAGTCTCCATATGACCTATAATGTAAATAAAATCTGTAAAAAGGTCCCTTGGAAGCATAGAATGCAACCAAAAAAGAATAATAACAGACTCGGTTTAATTGAGTCTGTTCATGAGAGGTAATAAATTGTGCAACACATCTCACGCCCCCTAGCACCGGCTTCTGCGGGACTATGTAACACATCTATTGAATGGACTCTATGATCCCAAAGGACCAGAAAATATAACAACACTGAATCCTAACCAAAACAAAAACAAAAGTATTAACGTAAACTCAGAGTGCTGATCAAGGTAAGTCAGCCTTTTGCGTATGAACAGCAACGCGATTTTAATTCTGCAATGTCACAATATATTCAACGGGAACTTTTCTTGATTTTCAAGGTGGTTAATCAGACTTTAGTCGGGACTTGTTTGAAATTTTAACAACTGATCAGTAACATTTGTTTATGTTCTCACGTTACATTGTCAAAGCGGAATTATAATAAAATTTGGTTTTCTTTTCCTGGTTATTTAACAAAGATAGCGTTATTTTAGCGTAAGATTAGATTTGATAATCATAATTTGCTTGAAGAGTAATATAAATATAAGAAATGTATTATGTTTATCAAAGCTTTGTATTGAAAAGTAAACATTTCGCCAAACTTTATTAGAAATGATTTTTTAACTGATATATAAAAACAACTTATTACCATATCCCTCCCTTTGCTTATATTGGTTATGCAACCAAGACAGACTAAAAATAGATTAATTTCGAAGCTACATGCTCTTTTAAAACTCGCCTTTTGTTTTAGATAAGGAAAAGGCCGCTTTTTAAATACATTTATGTTAAAGGCAGGCTATTGCAAATTTTCATAAAAAAAATAAAACGTTCATTTCTAACAGAAATCTAACTGTATGTAATGGGTGTTTTATAGAATATACGAAAACTGAAAAATATTGCTTAGATATGACTGATCACCTATAAAAAGAACAGAATTATTGAAATCACATACGTCTGATATCCTTTATTTTGAGAATAAAATTTCCTTCCGTTGATTTCAGGTCGAGCCAGAGCCAGAAATAGTAAGTATTATGTTTTGACAACAGAAGGTTCGTGGATAGTCGAGAAAGAAGAAAAGAATGCAATGCTTGAAAGGCTGATGGACGCTGTAGTCCCTGCACTTCAGCGTTACATTCACGAGAATCCAAATAAATGGGAAAAAGAACTAAGGGACATGCAAGAGCATCAAAAGTTGCTCGAAGATATGAAACAAGAACAACGTGTAGCAAATAGGTCTGATGACGATATGGAATTTAGGTGCCTTAATTGTTCACAATTTATTTGCATGTCCTCGGATATCCGTACAATTTTAGACTCTCATCATGTTGTTGTGAATGAAGAAGTAAATGACCGTTTGGTTTCTGTTCGAGGTCGTAACCCTGTACTCTTGAAAGATGACATTGAGTCACGTGGTTGTATTTTCTGTGCAGAATGCCAAAGGAAGCTTGGCGGTATATGTGAATACCGCCGTGTAGAGTTTCCTTTAATTGTAATAAAAAATTTCATGGTTGTCGACAAAAATGGTGACGGTGACAATTTCGGTCAGTGGAAAAAGGCAAATATTGACATACAACAGTTTAGCCTGGACGATTTTAAGCAAGTTGTAAGAATGAGAAGATGTATGCATGTGGAGGAGTAAGTTGAAGGGGACCACAAAATAGCCCTCTGTATACATTGCACGAACACTAATGAATCATATATCAACAGACCAGTATAGATGGATTTTTTTCTGTATATTTCATGTAACCTTATATACATTTTACCTATAAAGATCAGGTGGTTCCAACGTTGATTGATTTATAAATTTTACGCAGAACAGCAGCTGGACGAAATGACACATTTCCGATTTTGCAAGTATGATTTAAAGGAATTTCTGATGAAAATGACTGGAGCGCAATTGAATCCGTTTCTTAGCACATGTGTTTTAGCTGAGATCTGTACCTCTGTACCGCCCGACAAGGAAGGGCGATTTTTGTTAGTTCTTGAGAATATTGCAGTACATACTTATCGGACTCGATGTATTATTGAAAAATTTCATACTCTAAGAGCTACTTCTTAAGACAAAGCATATGTTTTTCATAGAATTATTCAGGTTTGCATCCATATGCATTGTCTGAAAACCTATCGCAATGCAGTTACAAGCGTGTTGCTTTTTGTGAGGAATAAGGCACGGTAAGTAAGAAACGGAACAGTATCAACTTGATCATTTTGCACACTTATTCTGCTTACAATTCACCACTCAAACATAATTTAAACCACGTCATCTTGTAAAGATATAGCCAGTGTTGATAAGGGGATCAGCTGCTGTTATAACAGCTGCTGTTATAACACCTGCTGTGTATGTATGCGCGTTCCAAGTCTAATCGTTAACGTGTTATGGCCCTGTAACGCAAGAAATAAAACAGGCTTTAGAGGAATGAACGTTTATAGCCATAATTTTCATTTATTGCTGAAGCCTTAATTTTCCACGTTTACGCTAAAATATCGTGTAACGCATGTTTAATTCCTGTAACAGCACCAGGAAAATACCTGTCCGAATCTCGAGATTCTTCAGATGTTTTAACACGAAAAAAAAACGTGCGTTATACATACTTTTTAAGAGCAATCTTAATTTGTATGGAAACGGTAGATGTATTTACCATTGCACTATGATGTCACTAACATTGTACACGCTATCATCCCTGTAAATATAGTAAGCTAATATTACATGTCCTGGTTAAATTAGCCGCGTCATGAGAAAACCAACATAGTACATTTGCGACCAGAATGGATCCAGACCAGCCTGCACATCCGCGCAGTCTGGACAGGATCCATGCTATTCGCTAACGGTTTCTCTAATTGCAATAGGCTTTGAAAGCGAACAGCATGGATCCTGATCTGGTCTGGATCCATGCTGGTCGCAAATGCTGTACGTTGGTTTGCTGAGGTGCGGCTCAGATGATGATTTGATGTGTTGAAAATTCTGTTATAGTCGGGACTGAAGCATGTAATTCGTTTTAATTAATTTAACATTATATAAATCAATGTGATATGTGTGATCTAAGTCGTCCTATCATTGTACCATTTTTTCCATGGCTGTGTTTTATATTATATTTACATTTGCATTTATTCTTATGATTATGTCTCTCCCCCATAAAATGGGGGAGACATATTGGTTTTGCCTTTGCCGTCCGTCTGTCTGTCTGTCCGTCCATCCGTCCGTCCGCATTAAGCTTGTCCGGCTTTCACAAGTCAAACTGCTGGCCGGATTTTAACGAAACTTCTCAGGAGTGATAAGTACCAACCCTAGTTGTGCATATCGCCGACACGTTCCACTTCGCTGCACAAAATGGCCGCCAGAGCTTAAAATAGAAAAATCTTGTCCGGCTTTCACAGGTCAAACTGCTGGCCGGATTTCAACGAAACTTCACAGGAGTGATAAGTATCAACCCTAGTTGTGTATGTCGCCGGCACGTTCCGCTTCGCTGCATAAAATGGCCGCCAGAGCAAAAAATAGAAAAATCATCTTGTCTGGCTTTCACAGGTCAAACTGCTGGCCGGATTTGAACGAAACTTCTCAGTAGTGATAAGTACCAACCCTAGTTGTGCATATCGCCGACACGTTTCGCTTCGCTGCACAAAATTGCCGCCAGAGCTAAAAATAGAAAAATCTTGTCCGGTTTTCACAGGTCAAACTGCTGGCTGGATTTCAACGAAACTTCAGAGGAGTGATCAGTACCAAGCCTAGTTGTGCATGTCGCTGGCACGTTCGGCTTCGCTGCATAAAATGGCCACCAGAGCTTAAAATAGAAAAATAGTGCCCGGCTTTCACACGTCAAACTGCTTGCTTGATTTCAACAAAACTTCATAGGAGTGATCAGTACCAACCCTTATTGTGCATTTTGCCGCCACGAGCCGCTTCGTGCACAAAATGGCCGCCAGAGCTAAAATAGAAAAATCTTGTCCGGCTTTCACAGGTCAAACTGCTGGCTGGATTTCATCGAAACTTCATATCAGTGATCTGTACCAAGCCTAGTTTTGCATATCGCCGACACGTCCAGCTGCACAAAATGGCTACTAGGGGTGGGGGGGGGGGGGGGAGACGTATGTTTTTGTGACAAAAACACCTTCTAGTTATCTTTAAAACTGTCGTTATTTTTTTCAAGCGTTCCATTTCATTTGTTTTATAGTTTATGCAATTTATATTAGACTTCAAATGCAAATGATAGTGCTAAAGAAAATAATATAAGCCATAATGAGTCTATACAACTGCTCTTCCTTCCCGTCAAGATTAGGGAAGCTAAAGCGCTGGCTGCTTTCAAAATGCCTGCTTAAAACCCACTCACTTTGTTCAACATTTTGCCAACAGACCGATATATTTTTATATCAGAGTGTAGAACAGTATTTTACCCTAAAGTTTGTTAAGTTTTTAAGACGTGTATATGTTTGTCTTATTTGGTTATATCTTTATTTTTTATATTCATGTAAATGTATTGTTAATGTTAAAAGGCAATTTCTTTTTGTCTCTTTTGATTTCGTATTTATTTGTGTTTTTGGAATTTATAATTAAAGCACTTTAGAAGGTATACGTGTGCATGAAAATAGTGGTGTATAAATATAGTAAAAGTATACATAATAATAATAATAACTCCATGATATTCCTTTTAAGTGATTTTGATATGATTTCGCGAGTGTTTGTACGATTTATACATCATAAGGACCCTATGGACCAAGTGTGAAGTATAAAACGCATAAACATCTTAAGTTTTTCCATCTTAAAAAATAAAGAAAATTCATCGAAGCTTTACAATGTACATGACAACAAGTGAATAAATGCTGCATAATTATAGACATTGAATATGAGTGCTCTTCCTGGACTTGCTAATTTATATTTAATGAGAAGGAAGTTGGTGATTATATGTTCATTGTACTAAAACTAAAAGAATAAAAAGTTCAGTGGAAGATACTGAAGTATTATGTTATTTGGGTAGATGGCAATTTTTCATGACATTGGCAAGCGTTTATTTACGTGCTCATACCGGTGCTGGTAGTTGAATTATTGTAAGTTTATCAACGATTGTATTTTATGTTAAATCAGTACATGAAATGTATTTACTTTAACCAGAATCTAATCCACCAATGGCGTTTGATTCAATGCTAAATGAGTATTTTCAAGTAAATTTAACAAATTTGACATTGTTCTCACTTTTTATAACTGCAGACGATCATACTGTAACACGATGCTTGTGATAAAAAGCTTCATTTTTACAAATAATTTAACAACAGGTCATTTATGTTTTAGTTATTTCCTTTCAAATTTATTCCTGATGATCGAGTTTCAAGAGTAAACTTGAGTTTTATTTTTGTTTGATCTAGTCTGTGATACCTTTTTTTACTTAAATATTATTTTTACATCAATAATGTTGCGTACATATATATATACCTTTAAAATGGATGTAAATAAAAAGAAATGTAATTTGCTCACGTATTTGATGTTTTTCAGAAGTTTAGTGGAAAATATTTGTAACTTTTGGCCAATTATAAAAAAAGTTATAATAAAGTTATCATAGTAACAGCAAAGGGAAGTTAATTCTTAATAGCACCTTCTCAATACGGTTAACATTTATGTCAAATTATTTTCAAATCCCTTGAAAAATGACAGAGTTATGGACCAACCTTTGACTTCTAAGTGTGACCTTGGCCTTGGATCTAGGGGTCTGGGTCTTGCGCATGACACGTCATCTCAATATAAGGAACATTTATGCCAAGTAATTCTTAAATCTCTTCATCGATGGCAGAGTTAAGGACCAGACAAGAAACAGACCGTGTTAACCTTTGATTTCTTAGTGTGACCTTGACCTTGGAGCTAGTGGTCTGGGTCTTGTGCGTGACACGTTGTCTCATTACGATGAACATTTATGCAAAGCTATTTCAAAATCCGTATATGGAGTTACAGCCTGGACAAGTTTACATCGACACATGGACAGAGGGACGGACGGACAGATGCATGCACGGACAGTGCGATTTTAATATACTTACGGGGCATAATAAAAACAATCAAGGTGGGTTTGTGGTTTGTCGTCTAATTTATCACAGTTTATCGTTCAGTTACTAAGATATTTTGCCATTCGGGCTAACACCCTCGTTGTTCAATTCCTGCACATCTAGACTCTGAACCGTGATAAATTAGACGACAAACCACTTAAAGGCCTTGCTTTTTTATAAATAACAAGAGCTGTCCGTAAGACAGCACGCTCGACTTTTCTCAGTGCTTGACTCTGAATTAGAGCTTTGCCAGTAAAAGGGGCTTAGCTCGATCAAATATATAATCAGAGTTATGGGGATTGTTTCTTCTGGTGTAGCCTTTGATATGATATTAAATAACTATTTTAAGTTTCAAGTCAATAGCTTTGAACACTGGCACCAGATCAGAAAGAAAATGCCTTCGTACGTGTTATACCCTACCCCTAGGTATTCTATAAGAACCATGGTCGTGAACGGGAAAATATACTAACCCATTTCAATCGCGTATTTCATACCTAAAACACGCAGTTCAGTAAATGTGTACTATTGATATTAAACAAGCGGTAATTTATCTTCCGTTGTGTACCGGTCACATTTCTTCAATACTTCTTATCTTAGAAAAACAACGTGTAGTTTACAGTTTTTTCAAAGGTACACAAAAAACTTGCTTGAACTTCCCTGGTGAAGTTCCGTTCTAGATTACAGACACACTCTGATTGGCTGATGTGAAAATGTATGTCAGACGTCATTTTACTACACGTGTACGCTAAAATGTTTATATCAGCATAAATGAGCAAAATGAATTAAATAAACAGAATAGATGTATACCAATGTATGATTTCAAATTCAAAATCATATACAAGATGAATTCCATTCATCATTTCGAGTCTTATCGTAAAACTGTGAATATATTGCATTCTGTTTTTGTTTGTTTACATTTCGTTTAACATGTGCACACTGCCGTGACCTCTAGACCGGATGTTCATTAGGGGAGTTCACGCAAGTTTTTTCTGTAACGTTGTCTAAAGCATAAAATATATGGAGCATCTCTGCAATATGGAATATTGCGACAATGTGACTGGTGCACGATGGAAGATAAATTATCGCTTGTTTAATATCAATAGTACACATTTACTGAACTGCGTGTTTTAGGTATGAAATACGCGATTGAAATGGGTTAGTATATTTTCCCGTTCATGACCATGGTTCTTATAGAATACCTAGGGGTAGGGTATAACATGTACAGAGGCATTTTCTTTCTGATCTGGCGCCAGTGGCTTTGAAAGTAACAGAGATATTGGACGTTTTATAAAACTTTAACCAAAAAATTCAAAGTTAAAAACGGGCATAGCTCAAATCAGAGTTATGAGGATTGTTTCTCTTTGTGTAGACTTCGATAGTAAATAACTTTTTTTAAGATCCAAGTCAAAAGCTTTGATAGTTACATAGATATTTGACTTTATCAAAACAAATAACTAAAAAAACACAGTTAAAAGAGGGCATAACTCTGTCAAAATTTAAATCAGAGTTATTGGGATTGTTTCTCCTGGTGTAGACTTTTATAGTAAATAACTATTTTTAAGATTCAAGTCAAAAGTGTTGATAGTAACAGACATATTTGACTTCATCAAAAACATTAACCAAACAATTCTAAGTTAAAAAGGGGCATGCTTTCGCAAAAATTCAAATTCAGAGTTATGAGGATTGTTTCTCCTGGTGTAGACTTTGATAATGAATAACTATTATAAGTTTCAAGTCAAAAGCTTTGATAGTAACAGAGATATTTGACTTATCAAAAACTTTAACCAACGCCCGGCGCCAATGCGAGTGCAATAGCTCTACATTTTCTCCGAAAAGTCGCTCTAAAAATCTAAAAGAATTATTTAACAATTTAAGGACGAGCCGCTAGGCGAATCCAAAATGGTTTTACCAGCAGGGTAAATATATCTCGTATTGTACAGTTCAATGTTAAATAACCTTTTTATTCTATATCGATTTTATTTTAGTTTAAATTAAAAATGATTCACTGAATATTGTACTTCTTCCTTTTCTGATTTCAAGACGCATAACCAAACTCTGTACATAGAGCGCATACTTCTGTAATCGCCCGATTTACATTCGGAACATTTTCATGCGTTTCGGGCTTTATCGTATGTTTAACATGGGACTTTTTGAAATAAGGAAAAAATACAGGTCTTTTGTAGGCACGTGCGTCCAATAAAGTAATATGAAATAAGGCACTGCCTCAATCGGGAATCAATCCGACTTCAACTCATCCCATTACATTTGAAAATAACTGTCTAATGAAGCACGGAAGGGCACATTTTTTAATTCGATAGTAAATAACTCATTCGGTATATCGCATGTTACCGTAGAGGGATCGGTCCCAATTTTCATCGCTACGCGTAGGATCGATTCCCTCAGTTTAAAGGTAGATTTTGGAATAAAAACAACACTGACCATATTGTATTGTATTACAGGTAATTTCCGCCTCTTGGATAGGCGCATCCTCCGGAGAGGTATATTTATTTATACGGGAAAACCGAAGGTTTCCGTCTATAGATAATGTGTTCGAATATATGTCAAAGTAAACCTATATAGGCTACCGTTCAACTTGGGAATATGTTCTATACCTTCACCGGTTTTGTTGTTGTTGTTCTATCCCATAATGCTACCGGACCTGCTGCCATGCTTGCGCAATAAATAATTTTCAGGACGACATTTGATAAAATAAAATTGCTTATGAACGAGCCGGCGCCGCATTATCAAAACAAATTATTCTATCGAGTTGAAAATTCGCGGTATCAATGGAAATCGGTGTTATTCGGGTTTCTTCATGTAACGAGTTTATGGATGATTCAAGCGGCACGCTTTTTGTTTCCAATATTGAATAATAATGTAGGCTACATTACAGCAGTGTTTGAATAACAAAATCATCGCTAATTTATTCTTTTTTAATGTAGAAAATCCAGTAATTTCAAAAATGTCAAAGTAAAACGAATTTAGACACGCTGCCCTAACAAAATTTATTTATATACATAATTTTACCATCAGATTGTGGCACAATTCATCGTGGTCCAGTGGATAACGTACTTGTTTTCCCAGCGCGAGGTCCGAGTTCGAATCTCGTAAGATGCTTGAAAATTATTTTTTTTAGCTTAGGCCCAATTTTTTTTTTTATTGATATTTATCACAATTTTGTGTATAGTTAACCAATGTTCTGCCTGTACATTTTGAACAAAAAATTCGAAGGCATGGGAAAGCATATATCGATATTGCTCATCTCCCCTCCCTTCCACAATTTTTCACGTACATTGCAACTACTTTCTCAAAAGTCAATTCATTGACTAGAGTTTTACACTTGAAAAAAATGTTGGCTATAAACTTGAGAGGCCCACTACGATCCCTATCAAGCTAAGAAATTAACCTTAATCATATTCAAAAACAAAAGGCCCCAGACTGTTAGGAGTTAGGTAAATTAAATTGGATTTCTTGAATTTCGACCAAGAGTGTTTGTGTTATATATAAAATTCTGGTCAAGAACTTTTTAGAATGAATTTGAAATAAGAATTTTACATGTAAATGGTTGTTTGTTTCCATATCGTCACATATACGAGTGTTTTTAACCCATAGCAGTGTATTAGTGGACCACAATTTGTCCTAAAAGAGTGTCATTTGACAAAAATGGCATTTAAAAGAATTGAAATAGTCAGTGTTTAGGATAGCAGGATTATGTAAGTTCCGGTATCTATACTACAAAAGAATATCAGAAGAACATGACGCGGGCTTAGCGCAAAACGGTTGTAACTCCTTCTTTATTTCATATAAGTTACAACCGTTTTGCGCTAAGCCCACGTTATTGAGGATGTTACGCAGACTTGATGTGTAATTTTTTTTTTGTCGTTTAAAAAAAAATCTAATTGTAACAAATGAACTGAAAAGGAACTGTGCATTCCCGGATTCAGAAATTGTATTAGAGAAACAGATTGACAGCAAAGGCATGATCGTTGAGGCGCATAGCGCCAAGTGTATACGTTTGTACCGAAGAGGGTATACTGAACAGTTTTTTCAATAAACATACGTATGTAACTGGTGGCCTACTGATACTGATGATAAACCCGGACAGATCATAAAGTCGACCAACAGGAATTATTCGATTGCAATCGGTTATTTATATAATTGAACACACCATCTAATAGCAACCACTTACAACACCAACTGGTGTAAACAAAACAAAATTGGTAATATTCTGTATAAATAAGTGACTTACATTTATCTGTATATTATAATATTTATCCAAAATTACTGGGGAAGAGAGTGTTTTTTACGCATGTTCACTGTCAACACATAAAGGCCTTACATCGGGTCACTTTTCATTATTTGATCCAGAGTGACTGTTGCAACATTTTTGGGAAAGTTTCAATATAACACTATGAGGAAATTTTTGTAAATGACAAAGTCGTCGAATTTAGCATCAGTCAACGTTCGTACAGTCCCCATTTTACATACCCCTTTCAGGCCCTCACTTCGTGTGAGTTTACTTACTAAATATAAATTTGAATTATGTAAAGTTTTCAGCAAATGTTAAGCATTATTTTGATACCAACCATTGATAACAATTTGCAGAAATAAAAAAGTTACAGGTAAAAAAAACCCCGTATTTTCTGTGCGGGTTTATCATCAGAACCAGTATGGGTGCATTTTGGGACTAGATCTAGATTCTGTGCACCCAAATATCACTATTATCTTTAACTCATGAACACTATTTTCCATTGTCTGTCTAGTCTTGACACATTTGAAGAAATGATTCGATCTACGTTCATTTAAACAAAACATTTTAAAACCTTTGTTACTTTTTATAACAAGGGCAAAACAATCAGGCTTACTGTCAAAACTGAAAGCCAAACTGAAAATATCAGAAAGAACAATTTATGCAGAAAAAAAAGAAAGAATCCGTATGACTAGGTTTTCCCGTAAGATAGGCAGCGCTTAATTTCATATTAGGGAATCGATCAAATCGGGATCGATCCCTCTACGGTAACATGCGATATATACCGAATGAGATATACTATCGAATTAAAAAATGTGGTCTTCCGGCACGTGCACAGAGCGTCTGACTTCGGATTTTCAGTAGTTGGAAGAATACGCTTTTCCTTGTGCATAATAAGCGTCCACATATCGTCCGAACCGCAACGTCTTCCACATCAGTACAAATATGGGCACTATTGTTTTTTTTTTCCAAAATCTACCTTCAAATTGATACAAATGCATATTTCTTGGCAAGCTGATGGACTGTAACGATTCCCGATTGAGGCATTGCCTTATTTCATATTATGAAATGTGCTCACTAGGTGCTTTAATTTACAAGTGCACACAACGTGTATATATTTGTACTGATGTGCAAGACGTTGCGGTTCGGACAAGTTAGATGGACGCTTATTACGCACAAGGAAAAAGCGTATTTTTCCAAAAAATCCTAAGTCAGACGCTTTGCGCACGTGTCGGAAGTACTCTTTTTTTAATTCGATAGTATATATGTCATTCGGTATATCGCATGTTATCGTAGAGGGAACGATCCCCTAATATATTGTACGGTCACGTGTTGCAAATGAACGTTCACGATTGGATAGATAAAATAGATATAGAATAAATGCATAAAATATTCAACATATTGTAAGAAGCATACTAGTTTTTATTTGGTTCGGATACGGTACACATATGTCTGACATACTTGTAGATATTTCACTGCGTAAACAGAAATAACTTAAAGCAAGTACTTGCATCTAATATGTTACTTTTTCCATTGTTTTTGTAGCTACCTCGACAAATATAATTATACTTATTTCATGTCTTTGTTAGCACAAATAATAAGTCTTTTTTCTATGTCAGCACACTATCCTTGTGGTCGTCTGCTGAGAAAGCTCTGGCGCGTTGTTTCTCGAAATCAAAATGTAAATGCGGGTGCTTGGGTAAAGTTGCCGGCGATCCGACAGGTGACGACGGCATGAACGGCGAGGACGACGCCGGCGATCCGACAGGAGACGATGACGAATCTTCCAATGTCGAAGATCTCTGCCGGCCAATCTGAAATATTTCAATCAGTGTTACCAGACATGTCTGTGGCGCAAGAGAAACTAGTGCAGATATTCAATGACTTAACTGTATACTAGACTCAATTTTCATCTTTGAAAATGTCAACAATTACTACATAAGTTTATGTAAACATGAAATTAACATGTTTATGTGTATTAACAATACTACGTATTCGGTTTTAAATGGTACATAATCAGTACATATATAGCTAAACACAGTGCAGATCTATGTGTACAACAACTACAAAAAACTGAAAGTATTTTTTTTAAATAATGAACTGTTATTGCATTGCATTCAATTATGAATGCAGCTCTATAATATAAATATATTTGATGAGAATTTTCTTCATATGAAGCAAAAACATAAAATTAAAATATCTTAATGATAGATATGAAATTGATATCTTTAAAGTGCACCACCAAGAATTTCAAACAGTATACTCATCGTGATCTCATTTTGAACATTTGCATTTATCATATTTTTGCCTGACTTCATTGTTAATCTATTGTTGGCCTTTTTTCAAGCATTTTCAGAAGGGACTTATTTTTAACGGAGGGCAGTACCATTAACTGTTAAAAGGGGTGCATACCAAAAAAAAAAACAAAAAAAAAAAACACACACTGACCGAATGATCTGCACTGGTCGCAAAGGCAGAATCAATTGTGTCAAGCAGGATAGAACATATAAGATATGCAAAAGACAAACTCTGACTTTGATCATCACATTTTCTTTGGACAAGAATTCTTATAATGCAAAGCCTGCATTTAACCCACATGGTCATTTCAGTAACTTCTTGAATATGTCTTGACATATAATATGCTATGAAAGCTTGTGAAGAATTATTACTGGCAAGAGAAAAAAACTCACAAGGTTGCTTGCAAGATGAAAACGTTCTTATGCCTACGGTTACAGTGTCACATACTTTTTATAACTATGCATACTTCATTGTACAACAATAAAAAATTCTCCGGAGGTTAACGACTTCATTTGTTTTTGTCAAGTTTATGCTTTCTTCCTGTCAAAATTACAGCTTTAAATGATTGCTAACATATCACTTGTCACAAGAGGGCGACAAAAAACCTCTCTTAAGCCTTCCATGTGGCACCTTATATTTCAACTCTAAACAGAAAATGTAAATAAAATCATCCAGCGGTAGGTATACATACATCTCCATTCTCGCAATCTGTTTTTCTTCAGTTTTTTTCTGTTTTTCTCTTTTCATGGTTTACTTATGAGCTATAATATTTATTGCATTTTTATTGTCCTTTCGATAAGCAAATTGATATTAATCTACATGTATTGCGTTTTAATATTTCACCAATCCTTTGAAAGTAAGATACTTCAGCTTGGTCGGGGGTATTTGAAGACCAAATGTTTCAATATTTTGCCTAATGAGAAACGCTTCGATCCATATTTTCAATTAAGATTCATTTTTGATAACAAGCTTTAATCAATATTGATTTTATCAAAATACCTGCTACGTTATAAAATTGTGTTACAGTAACTATTAAATGGACCCAAACGAACAAAATCTTCACTGAAAAAAGCGTTTCCATAGGAAAACTGGGACAAACCTCGTTAATCGGAATTACTCGGCTCGATCAGATTTAAACAAAAATAGCTTATTTTAAGTTTTGTTACACTGGTTTGAAATCTATAAATCAGCAGAACATAATGCAATAGGTTAAAAGTAATTAGACATAGATGAACAAATACTTGTGAAAAAGTCCGGCATTTGTACAGAGCTTCATATTTATGCGGCGATAGCGAGTGTATATTATATTCAATCCCGCCTGACTCACCCAAACCTCTTTATTCTCTTTGTATTTTCATTTAGTTCAAAAACATTAAATTTAGAGAAGTGCTTTTTTAAAGATATTCGGATGTTGAAAAAATCTTGGATGTTTTCCATATAATTTAAAAAAGAATACATACACTACAAAATGTTTATACTTTCAAAATGGTCAAGAGCAATGATCTGAACAGGGAAACAAAGGACTAACAATTAAGAGGTTTGAAGTTCGAGGTCCGGTTTTCTGTGACATAGTGACAACTTGACTAAAATTAATGTACGTTTAAAGTCGTTTGTAATCCACCTTTGATTCACTTGGAGAAGCTAGCAGTATAAAATCCAGGAAAGCAGCATTTGTAAATTTTGCGATTTTATCCTTTGTCATTATCATTTTTCTTACTGAGTGTTTCTAGAAGCATATTTTCTCAACAAGACAAGATGGAAAATGTTTCGGTGTATCCGCTTTAATATCAAGATGAAATCCTAGACTTGTTTAACATTAAATATTAAAGTTTTACCACAAGGTAGTTTTTAGGCCAAATTTAGGACTAAAGCTAATCCAAACTCTGGGCTTTCATAGATAACAATAACATCTTGCGTAACCGTGGTTTGAGACTGCCTATCGAATCATTTGCCATACGTGACCACTTTGCATTTACACCAAAAAGTTCTTATAACTACATATGACTGCAGGCTCGTGAAGCTAAATGAATGGATTTAATTGTAACTTAGGATTTTACAAACCATTTTTCAAGAGTAAAACTTCATGTGTTTTGACGTGATAAAAGATCTACCTGCAGTGGCTGTGATGCCCTCGGAACGTTCCACCAGTGCTGCTTAGGCAACTTACTGTTACAGGGATTCTTTTCAGGATGAAAATGTTGATTCGAACCCATTCTCTCTCTAAGCTCTTTTTTGTCCATTTTCTATTCAAACGGATTAAAAATGTTAAAAATAAATGTGTAAAATTGTGGATTATTATCAGACAAACAGACAGACAAACATGATATTATTGATTATACTCATAACATTACAATTAAATTACATAGCAACATAATCAAATGGAAGTACAGAAATACAACACATCATCTGGTTCTTTTATGAAAGGAGGTGTCTAGGGGTAAGGATACGTAATCTGATTCTAGAGGTACGAATCCGTTACCATAGGCAACCGTGTTATGGATTGTCTAGGAGTACGGACCTCCTTTTTTCCAGATATTGTGGGTTATTTACATTATTATGAAAGTTTTAAATGTCCACCATTTTAAAGCCTGTCTGAAAGCTGGCAGTTTATCCAAAACTGGTGCTTGGTTTTGATTGTTTACGAACATTACATTTTCAGGAGTTCTTTTATTGGATTAAATAGTAATGTTACGTGAGAATGCACAGATAACAGATTGCTAGAAATGAGACTAAATGGAACTGAAACACGCGAGACTATTTTGCTGAATAAATTTCTTACTAAGATCTACCATTTTTGGAAATGCTCAGTATTAACTTGGTTCAAATGATATACCGTTTTCTCTAAATTGAAATCTTAGATAGTTGCCATAGGTTAGAAAATTCGGTTAAGTCAGAAAGTATTATGAAATCTATTGTTTTAGATTAGGCTCAGAAATGACTTATACTGCTTGTGAAACATTGAAACTAGTGTTTTTCTATCCATGTAATTATGTAACAAGCAATTTATTGGAATTTCTGTAAACGATTTTGCTCTAAATGTCTACATATTTCTTTTCACCAACCGTTGAAGTTTTTTTCTTCAGATACTGTTTTTTGTTATCTTTGTTTTTTTTTTTACTGAAATCCAATATATGCTGTTATATGGTACATTGTATTTGAAACGAAAAGTCTTTCTGAAAATAAATCTGATAGATTCGCAGCTTACTTATCATAATCATGTTTTAAGAAAATGTCATACCTCTTTGGTTTTATCCAAATTAAATTGAAAGTTCCACAATCCAGCCTTAGTAATAGCTTAATACCGTAAGAGCCCGTTTTACGGTATATATGTCACCTGAGCGCGGTGAAACGGTGCATGAAGTTAAGGAAAAACTTCTAGTGTTGTGCGTATCTTTGCATGAATCATGCAGTTAACAACTTCCCTATCATTTATTATTATTATTATTATTATTATTATTATTATTATTATACCGCATTTATATAGCACTCTTTTCATGTACGTGTACACGTTCAAAAGTGCTTCACAGAAAAATTGCAAAAATACTAACAAATATGCATACAAAAATAATGCATTCCACATTAACAAAATTCATAAATGTAAAACGTATAGATTAAACAAGATAAACATAAATACATATTTAAAAGTATTTAAGTGACCCTAGGATAAAATACTGTTCTACGCTGTTTTATGAAGAAGAAGGGGAAAAAAGCATCAATGTATCGGTCTGTTAACAAAATATTGTACAAAGAAGTGGGTTTTTAGCAGGCTTTTGAAAGCAGCTAGCTTGTCAGCTTCCCTAATCTTGATGGGAAGGGAGTTCCAGAGCTTTGGAGCAGTGCACGAAAAGCTGCAAATAAACCTAAGATAAATTACGTCAATACTTTAATTAGGTTAGTCAGTATCTGGTCACTGAAACTTTAAGGAATGACAACTAACAGGAAACATGGAAAGACACTCGAAACATCCCACAAAGTACTGGTCGGAAAAACAGTTTAAAAGTAACCAACAATAGTTTCTAATATAAACATATTTAAACAGTATACATGTATATAGATATACGTGAATTTGGAAACGTATATAAGTGATAACTATTCGCGGTACATGCAGTGCAGTCTCTAAGTCTGCCATGTTTTTTTCCTTAAGAGTTTTCTTAACAAAAAATAAATGTCATATTCGACAGTGTCATTACAACAAAAAAAAAAAATATATCATCATCTTTACCTCTTTAGAAAAATCTAAGTGACATCTAAGCTATTGAGTGCAATTTAAATAAAGTGCATACACAATATATGTAGGCCTTAAGTAGCCTAAATGTTATAACATTTTGCATTCAAAGAAGTTGTACATGTGCGTGTTTGTGTGCGTGCGTGCATGCGCATGGGTGTGTGTGCGTGTGTGGGTGCCTGCGTTTACGGGTGCGTGTGCGTACGTGCGTGCGTGTGTACGTTTTCTTTTTATCTTACTATGAATAAACTTGGTTTTTCAAAAAAATGTTTTCTTAAACAAGAGTTCCCAAGCTCTAGATATCATTAGATATAAAGCGTAATTACAACACTCTTCATTATATGTTTTTCAGTGAATTATTGAAATTATATATAGAGAATGAAAATATCTGACTATTTTACAGTTCACTAGTTCGAATTATAAAATGGGTAAAACTTAATTAAAAGAACTGGACCTCAGATTTTGGCTAAAATGACCTTTCTTTAAATTGAAGTCTGGTCATATTATAAGCATTAGAACGTGAGTGTTTCTTTCTAAACTCTTTCAAAAATGTTTAATCAAGAAAAAAAAAACATGTTTTGGTCGAAAATCGAACCTGGGTTACCACAGCAATAAAAACGTTCTTATCATCTTAACCAGTACATCATGGAGGAATTCGTACTTAACGGTCATTTATATCAAGTTTAATGATTAAGGCAATTTCCTTCGGAACCCCGTGACAAACGCTTTTCCATTTTGGAGGGCAAATTAGTAAAAACAACTAATTCTCATGTGTTCCCAGAACATATAATTTGTCAGTAATTAAGTTTTAAAGCCTTCATAAGAACTATAGCAATCATTGCCTGATTTCTTAAAATTTTATTTTTACTTTGTTGTCGTTTGATCTGGAGATCAGTCCCTTTGAACCATTTAAAAGCCATGGAATATATTTTTTTTACATATAAGTTTAATCTTGCTATGCCAATGTTTTGAAATCACACTGAAACAAACAAAATAATTTTGTTTGTCCAACATCACGTAAAACTTGTGTGCTGGTCCAACGCACGTAAGACGTTCACTGTACTTTGTCGCATCATTCATCATCCTCATAAATTATGCGTAACACTGACGTTAAAGTATTTCAGCCATCAATCAAAAAGTTTACTTTCAATAGCCACGAATATTCAATTAGTTAAAAAAAAGTATCATATTAAATTTGATATCCATTGGGCATCTTTCACTGCAATAGTTTATTTTTCGATGTTGTTGTTGCTGTTTTTTTATGTTGTTTTGTTTTTGGTGCAGTACACACTTGTACGTTGCTTATATATGTACATGTAATAGGTGTGCTAACACCCAACCTATTTTATACATGTGTATACACATAAAAACTTGTTTGATTTTTATGTTCCTACATTATACACAAAAACTTGTTGATTTTATGCTAACATAGATACCACAAAGCAATTGTTTATGTTTTCAAAAATGAATTTGGTTCTGTTATATCTTCAAATCATTTTCTACTAAGATAAGCAAAACCACGCATTACTTGGCTTTTGTCGAAATAAATCGGCCAGAATCCGTACGCAGGCCTAGCAAGAGTAAGGTCCTAGACTAACTGCTGATGACCAGGTAATGTCTTTTCTTTAGGCGGAACAATGAATACTCATTAATTTTGCACCACTTCATGATTAAGTGGACCAATTTTTTCAGTTATAAAATAATAATACTTTTTTGAAAATCCTTCGTTTGTCATTGGATAAAAAAGATGTTTGAACTATAAGTAAAACATAAAATGAAATTTTGCATTATTATCCATCATAGACTGAAATGTAAACAGATGGCTGAAATACTAAATAAATAATACTAAAAATATGTTTGACTTTCAGTTTTCATGTACACTTTACCAAATATATATCAGAGCTTCATCTTTGGGCAGTTGTGCTTCACAGCCTTTTTGTTTATGTATAATATATCAAGGAATAAAAACTTCTGCGAAAATGGGTTCTTACGGCTTTGAACTGTTCATGAACTGTTCTAGAACATCAAGAATAGTTCTTGATCTTCATGAACATGTATACTTTAATTGTGCAAGAACACTGTTTAAGAGGAGTTAAAGAAACTTTTAAGAATTTATCGAATTCATAAATTGTTCTTTAGACTGTTCTTGAATGTTTTAAGGACTATTCTTGTACAGTGTGTGTTCTTAAAATGTTAGACTGTCGTTCTTGAAGTGATTCCAAGAACAGCTTGTGTATACTTTAAGAACTAAGTTATGTTCTTAGCATGTTCTTGAAGCAATTTCTAGAACAGTTTCAGAATAAATGTGGAACTTCAAAGTGTTCTCAAAATGTTCTTGGTGTATCCTTAAAGTAATCAATTATGGACAACTTCACCATAGTTTAAGAAATACAGTGTTCATTACACTTTTGTTAATGATTACAGTTTTCTGACGTGTTGTCACAACAAATTCAAAAGTAGTTATGGAACTGTACTATTCTCAAAATGTTCTTCTTGTGTTCTTGATGAAAAACAAAAAGCAATTAAGAATAGTTTTAGAACAATATCATAATAGTCATTCACCTTTTGTAACATGTAATTTCAAGAAATATTTGAGTAAAGATTTAGCAATGTTCTTCTGCTTCTTTTCTCAAAAATATACTAAGAGCAATAGAGTAAGATTGGCTTTATCCGACACCTTCTTAATACCGACACCTTTGCGATTTTGTATTATTGCTTATTTTTTAAGCCAATTCACTTCAAAACAGGCGCTATTTTTTCATTCGATTTTTTTTTTGTATTGTAAATTTCTGTCAAATAATTGCCCTTTTTCAGAAATCTACAAATCTGTTTCAGTTTTCTCAAAAACTTCAAATTAAATATTCTTCCTAATATCGACACCTTAATGGCTAGGTAAAATATTTAATGATTGAAAATTTCATTCTAAGAGAAAGTGCAATTATGAAAGCTTAGTTTTTAATAAAAAAAAACAACAACAACAAATGCCATGTGTAACTTCAATGATTTCAGTTCAGTAATACTGTGATAGGGAAATCTGATTCTTTCAAGCTTAGATAATTGTAATAATATATACTGTGGTGGCTACAAATGCAACCAGTGCTTTGCACGAGATAATCGTAGCGAAAGCAGTATATATGAAGGTGTTGGCTATATAGTGTACAAACTGGGCCGTATTAATGAATCTAAACACAAAAAAACAAGTGTATCTGCTTTATTAATGGACGTATAGGAAAAACTGCCCATGGTCAGTGTTTTGTGTGCTGCTGTGGAGGAGCTGCTGCTCAGGTCACTTCAGATCTAATCTGAGGTATTATCTTCGTTTAGCTAATTTTTAATTTGCTTATTGCAACTGTTTTGCCCGTCAGATTTTTATTCTAGTTTATCTTAAGCTATTCTTAGGCCCCTGGTCAAGAGCAGCAGATCTTTCACAGGTTTAACCTCATTAATGGTGCTGCTACATGCACTTCTATGCTATAACGTTGTGTCTTATTTTTACAGCTTTCTTACTAATGTTTGATTTGTTTATCTTTATTAAAGTCGGTTCAAAAGCGCTTGTGGCTTATGTTGTTCTGTTTTTCTGTCTTGTCGACTTGAAATAAAACTTATCTTATCTTATCTTATAATAACGCATCATACATACTGTTTATATCAACTGATTCTGTAATTTTCATATTTTTCAATGTTCAATAGTACTCACAATTATGTCTTAAGATTAAATTGTTTATAATAAATCAGAAGGAATTGAATAAGTACACTATAAACTACAAAACTATAAACTACAAACTAGAACTTGTCTTTCTATTCCGGGTCCCGATTCCAGGTTTTATTCCTCGCCTTTTGATTTTTTACCAATATTAACCAATCAGAATTTGTAGTGCAATATGCAACCAAGTGCGAGACTGCTTTGTGTAAAAATGGCTGACAAATAAGTCTTTTTTTTTTGGTAAATTAGATATGCCACCGAAAAAACCCGCACCAGTTAAAGCTGCTGCAGCCCGTGCGCCAGCGAAGCCTGCAGGCCGTGGGGCACCTGCTGCTCGGGGAGGTCAGGCCGGCAGGGGTGCACCAGCAGGGAGGGGAGGCCCAGCAAAGAAAGGAACAGCACCAGCACAAGGTTCGATATTATGTCAAGTATCATTGAAAATATCTTTGTATCAGACACGTTTATTTGCGTTTAATAGAGGCCAAGTAAGGGAATTTGGACCTTATAAAACATGGAAGTGTTTAGAGACATGGATCCTTACCTCCACATTCACTGAATTCAGATCCTAACTGTATTCATTATGAATACAGCTAAATTTAATTTCATTCAATTTTAGTCACAATTTTTCAACTGCAAGGTAAACCGATTTCACAGACTGACATTTACATTGGGTTTAAATATGTATTTGAAGCCTTCAAAGTTAGCGACACGATTTGTGCCACTGGATAAATACGCTAAGAAGGAAAACGTTCCGCATTGTTTTGAATGGTATAAGTGGGTTGTGCGTGGAGGGCATTATAGTCTAAATATATCAAAGTGCTCTTTGCACACAATTACTTGGGCTATATTAAAGCATATTTTTGTGGACAACACCTAAAATCTTAATCTAATTTGACCACTCTTTCACCTTTCACTGGAGCTAGATCATGTACGTTATTAAATTTTTGTTTTCCGCATGACCATACAATTAGCATGTAGATGAAAAGGAAGGTGCATATGCTGCAAAGAATTCCTTCTACTTGTGTTGATCAATCATGTCATAAACAAACTGTTAATTGATAAAAGATTAATACGCTTATCAGACCCTTATATGAAATTCATTTGAAATCTTATCAGACCCTTATATGAAATTCATTTGAAATCTGTGGTGGCATATTTAGGACATGTTTATGTTGTTGGTGTTCACATGATTTATGTAGCTGTCTTTTAGAGGTTATGTTGCCCTTCCATGTATGCCAGTAATTGTGGTGCAATAACAAAAATTTTGAAGTTTCATCCTGGTGACTTGGAGACAATGAAACATTGCCCCAAGACTAAATAAGATGTGCTACATAAATAGCACAGCTGTACATCTGTGCTATGCAAAGGCAAGGAGTGTATCTAATCTAAGGGATGAATAATTGCTAATTATTTGTGGCTAATAGTGTTTATGTCCATGAAAAATCTAATTTTGGTTGCTTTATAAGCCTGTTGCAAATCCCTGTCTACTTATTGTCCCTGGACAGTCAGGGGTGTAACTGTTACAAGTTATCGCAGTTTATAACCCATTTGAGTTATTGCTTAAACTTTCATAACTTGTTTCAGTTATCATAAAATATTACAAAGCCCTCCTGTGCCAATTCCTCATTTTGAATGAGACTAATGCAATTATTTCCTGAATCCTTGACCTTTTATCTTTCCAGCTATGCAGTAAAAAATTTTACGCAAGGCTGATAAAGTTTTACGCAAAAGTTTTAAAGCTATAAAACTCTTAATATCCCATTATGATTATCAGGTCATGCTCAGACTAAAAGAGAATTTGATTAACCACAGTTTACTACTAATTTCACTTTAAAGGTCACTTTGTGAGAACAGCAAAGACTTTTTTTGAATAACTTACCTGAGTTAACTATATTTTATAACTAATACAGATTATAAAATGCTTGAAAAAGTAACTGAAATAGGTTACATAACTTAAAACAGTTACACCCCTGACTGCTGGATGAATGAAGATTCAGGTAGAGTGTAACTCATCCAAACCGAACACCTTCAGAACCAAGGAAAAAGCTCGGTTTTGAGGCATTTTTGGGATTGGAAGGTCCAGTTTGAAAGAAATGTGCAGAAAAGAAAGAAAACAATGTATTTAATGTCAAATGTTCCGTATTATAATTATAATAATAATAATAATAAAATAAAGTCTTTATTTGGGACTGTCAGTATATGAAAACAGAGTCAGTTAGTCATGGTAGCCCGAACTACATAAGCAGATAATGGTTATAACAAATGACAATTTGTTCAGTCCTTCTACTAAGCACAGTTCTAAAAAGTCTCAAAATATACCAGCAAAGGGTTAGTAACTACAAGATGCTGTAAACTTTGGGTTCCCCAATATTTATTATTTCAACTGAAGCATATATTTATCAGTAAAACAAGATTATAAAGGATACTACATACATTATAGATTTGATATAATATTGTAATATAAATAATAATGTAATATAAATTTCAATTTATCCCATTATTTGTATTGGATGATATTGCTATTTTTCAGGAGCAAAGAAAGGTCCAGCAGCACCGGAGAAACCTAAGGAAAAGGTGTGGACAGAAAAGGATGATGCAGCTAGAAAGATACAGACAAAGTTTAGGCAGTACAGGGCTAAAAAAGTCTTGGAGAAAAAGAAGAAAGAAAAACAAGACTATAATGATTTAATGGACAAATTGGAGAAAGAGGTTATTTTATATAATTTTTGCTCCATAGACTCTGAGTTGTTTTGTCATTTTGAAATATTAACAGCTTTTTTATACCCCTGTTAAAGCCGTTAAGGAAGGTGTATACTTTAGTCACCATGATGTTGGTTCCATCTGTCCATGCACATGTGATAACTCTTGAAAGGATGGATGAATTGTGTTAATTTTTTCGGGTATAAGATTGAGGACAATTTTTATTACAGTCCATTAGTTTTTGTCTGAGTAATGGCTCCTTTATGATTTAAAATTCAGTAAATTGATAATGTCAATATGTGATGTAACTTTTGAAATGCTAATGAAAGGATTGATTTTTTTTATTTGAAAGACAGGTACATGATTATAAAATACAGGCAAAGTTTGACTTCATAAACAAGTTCACCAATTTTTGCCAAGTTATGGCCCTTTTCAGCTTACATTTTGTTGTCCATTCAATAACTCTTCAGCAGATGAATGGATTCAATACATTATTTTCCTGTTATTACCTTTTACACAGTCATGTAATTTTGAAAATCAGGTTCTTTACAGACATTTTAAAGCTGTAAACATAGCCTTTATTTTATAGACTGCAAGAAAGCAATGTTATTGGCGTATACTTCAGTCTAGTCCAATACGCCAGCAGTTCTGGTTTATCATTTTTTGTGAAGCAAGTTTTACAGGAAACCTCCCAGATACATGTAGATAATTTTACATAAAGGTTGTATCTTAAAGGCTTGAAAAACGTGTATAACTGGTGAAAGACTTTAATTTCACATAACACATAATACTAGGTATACAGTAGTGAATGTTTAATATTTTTGCTTGTCTGAAAAAATAATCTATGAGGTATTGTCAATACTTGATCGTCGGCATTGGTTAAAATGTTTGTTCAGGTCCACCTAAAATTTCTCAAACACTGAAAGAGCTACAGCTTTGAAACAATGCACACTTGTTATGTTTATCATCATTAGGGGACATTGTAGTTCAAGAACCATAACTCTGATCTTCATTTTGTCAGAAATATGGCCCTTTTTGTATTTAGAAAATCTGAATTATAACTCTTTCCAGCACTTGCAGACGAGCAATGGGTGACCCTTATACTGTTGGAGTGGAATTTAGTCATGACATCAGTTCAAAATCTAGGAAAGATTCATTTAGCATAGTTAAAGGGACTGGCCTCCAGAGACTTTCGTCAACAACAGAAAAATTGTTTTTAGATATCTGGAAATAAATGCTGTATTTCTTAAGAAGACTTTAAAACTTAATTACAGATAAACTATATGTCACGGAAACACATGAGAATTTGC
This sequence comes from Mercenaria mercenaria, assembly GCF_021730395.1. Lineage (NCBI taxonomy): Eukaryota > Metazoa > Mollusca > Bivalvia > Venerida > Veneridae > Mercenaria > Mercenaria mercenaria. Next base: position 33,833,353 of record NC_069363.1, read on the forward strand.
TGCTTTTACTACTTTTTACAATGAAAATCAAAAAGCATTGGTAACGCTTTACTCCCGGTAAACTGTCTAAATTATAAATATCTATATTTAGAAGTCATAATTATCTAATTCCGCTATAGCTCTACTGGTTATGACGACGGAAAATGTCCAGGGTTCGATTCCCGAAGCCGTCATCTTTTTTTCTTGATTTGGAATTTTAAAAATATTTTAGAAACAAAAACTCATATTCTAATGTTCATTATATAACCAAACTTCAATTTGAAAGAAAAATTATTCTTTAGCCAAATCTGGAGGTCATTGCCTTTAACATAAGCTTCAATAATTTTCTTTACAGTGTAAATTTAATCTCTTTACCCTACACAAGTCTACATATCCCACTCTTTGTCTTGTTTACATTTTAGGCTTTTGTCAAGCTTGTGCAGATTGAACAAGAAAAAGCAGAAAAACAAAGACAGAAAGAAGAAGATGAAAGAAGAAGAAAGAGGGAAGAAAAACAAAGAATGAAAAGAATGTTAGAAGCTGCTTTTGACGGAGATGTTGAGGAAATGACACTGGTTTTAAAAGAGGTAAAACAATTGAGCTGCGCCATGAGAAAACCAACATAGTGCATTTGCGACCAGCATGGATCCAGACCAGCCTGTTCGCTAACGGTTTCTCTGATTGCAATAGGGTTTGAAAGCGAACAACATGGATTCTGACCAGACTGCGCGGATGTGCAGGCTGGTCTGGAACCATGTTGGTCGCAAATGCACTATGTTGGTTTTCTCATGGCGCCGCTCAGTTTATGCTTCCCTTACAAAAGGAAAAGGCCTGCTGTGTACTCTTGCTGTGTACATACAGCGTATATGATGCGTACATGATGTGTACTGAAATCACGGGCTTTAAATAGTACGCTGGATATACACCGCACATACACCGATAGTACGTTTGTAGTACACTTTTGACATGCAAATGAGCTCTGCGGCGTACTACTTGCTGCGTACATGCTGTGGACTACATAGTACACAGGATGTACGTTTGAGGAATTTAGTATGCGGGAAATAGTACGCAGCATGTACGCGGCACATACACTTTTCACATGCAAATGAGCCTGCGGTGTACTACCCCTGTGGCGTACATGCTGTGTACTCCTGGCCTGAGTCCTGCGGCGTACATGCTGTGTACTCCTGCTGCATACATGCTGTGTACTCTTGTGGCAAAACTGCTGTGATAATGTAAATTCCTTACCCCACCAACTTTCATATGCAAATGCTGATCATTTGGACAAAAAAAAACAGAAAAAAGATAACTGACATGCATCAATAAGTATTTACCCTTACCAAAATAATGTAGATTGATGTTATCAAATAAATTAGTATGCTTTTCTTCATCCACTTTTCAATGAAATAAATCAATTTTTGTAGCATGTAATTTGGTAAACATTTGAAGAAAATGGCGTAACTGCATCAAGGGGAAACAACTTTAATGCAACTAAATATAAGTGTTATGATTTATTATAGACGATGTGTGCGTAGTATGTATTTATTTTGATTAAAATCCATCTGAGAACAAACTAGGACTGGAATTATATAAGCATTTATACACTTTTACGTCCGTAAAAAGTAGCGCACCAAAAAATTTTGGATTGATTTTTTCCAATGGGGCGAGGGCAATTAGCCAAAAACGTTCTGAAAATATACGAGCGGCAAATCTGATGAACAACTTTTTAATTTGGTGAGGCCTAAATGAGTTAACATAATGAGCATTAAAGCCTTTATAAAGTATTCAAATAACAGTGAGAGCTATTAATTCTTCTCATTCGGGCGCTGTTGATTATCTTGGTAATTATTTCATGTATTACAAAATGTAAAGCAACGAAGTTCAAATAAGGCTTTTCAATTATCCAAGTTAGAAAGCTCCAGGATTAATTCAAAATGAAAAAGAATATATTTTTACACTGCATGCAAGGTGCAGCTCAGAAATCACTAAGATGTAAGCTTCACAAATGAACATTGCAAATAGTTTGGCAAATTTTCATTGTTCAGAATACCAGTAATCTGAACTTTTCTATGCTATTAAGATAAAAGTTACTCGGAAATCAAGTTCTTGCTTCCAAAAAAAAAAATGTACAAATCCTTCCTGCATGAAGTGTACTTCAGACTTTTACCTAAAAAAAATTCAAAGTATAAACACCAAAAGAAAATGAACAAGTCCCTCCCGCGTATATGAAGTTTACTTCAGACTTCAACTTATAAAAAAAAAACTAAGTATAAATGCCAAAAGAAATTGTACAAGTCTTTCCCGCGTATATGAAGTGTACTGCACAAATTTCAAAGTATCTGCGGTGTACATGCAGTGTACATTTTTCTTGTACAAGTCCCTCCTGCGTACATGCAGTGTACTCCTTAAATTTTCAGAGTCTGTGCTGCGTACTTGAAGTGTACTAGTGACCTTCTGGGTACATGCTGTGTACTCGTCGAAATAGTACGCGGCATGTACGTGGCATGCGGTGTATGTATAATGTACTCCTCTGGCGTACTACTGTGTTCGCGGCATATACACAGCAAATACACAGCATGTACGCCACAGAGGCTTGCTTCTGTAAGGGTTCTTATATGCTGGTAGGGAACATGAATGGTTTGGATGTCAGTATGGAAAATTGAGTTTCAGATTTAAATATATATTTTTTGTAAAGTATCCTTCAGGTTGATGTATCAGAATTTATTTAGTGTCTGTGTTTACCATACCAGTAATGATTTCTTAATAAAGTGAATAGAATCTGTAGTTTTTATTATAATCATTCTAAAATGAATCAAATACTGTAACTGAAATGTTCATCTGTAGGTAGAGAGGTTGTAACTAGTATTTAATCAGTTATATTTTCTCATCTTTTCACTTGCATAAACGACATATAGTCACATTTATCTTTGCATTTTGTATTTCTATGGACATTATTTTAAAATTACTAAAGCGTTTGAATTAAAAACAGTTTTGAAACTACAATTGTACTAAGAATTTGATTTTTGCTAAATATGGCTGAATTAGTTAAACTTTGTTGGCACATTTTGTTTTGTGATGTAGGTTGTTGCAGCAGATGATAAATATGGTGTTGGTAAGGATGATGTTATAGGACGAGCACTGAGGGCCAAACACATCATGAATGTTGTAGAATGTGAAGACGCCAATGAAAATACGCCTATATCAGAAGCTGCAAGTAAGGTCACATAATTTTTTGGGGGAATTGTTAAAGTTTGTCTGGGTTCTGGTGTCCATTTGTAAATTACAGACTCCTTTAAAGAAACAAAAATATCTTTTCCCTTTTTGGACTTACTGGTATATAAAATGGGGATAACTACTCTGTCTGGAGGTTCAGAGTCACCTATGAGCCAGTGTTCCTAATACCTTAGTAATTCTTTGCAGTAGAATGTAATAGTTACAAAAATTTTTGTTATGATTAAAAAATCTTTTAATGGAAAGCAAAGTCATACGTAATATTGAAGGTAAGATACCCACATGGCATGGAGGTGATACCTCCATGGCTGATATGTTACGGTTGTTTACTTTGAATCGCTTGTCCTTCTCCACTACGGGTTGGAAACCCTGCTTTAGTTGTAGAAAGTTTCTGCCCTGGCCTTTGTGTAATATCCAGAAATGTACTTTGGGTCTCCCTCCACCAGTTGCCATACAACCTAAATTGTGTTTGTATGATTCAAACACATGAATTAATAACTACTGTGAAATCATTAATATTCATGGGGGACTAACTTTCGTGGTTGAGTCAATCCACGAAATTTAATTGCAACGAACAAGTAAAATTCCCATTCATTTTATGTTCAAAATGTGAAATCTGCAAATTCATATCCCCGCGAAATTGCTGTTTTGGCCCAAACCACGAAATTTACTGCCCACGAAATTAAATTATTTTACAGTATTACACAGTTAATATTTAGGATTCTTGCTTTCCTTGTTGAAATTACCTTTGACTTTTCATGATGCTCCGTGGAGAAAGAGAAGAAAACATTAGAGTTAGCACCAACTGTCTAGTTATGGTTGTGTGCTCTTAACATAAACAAACAGTTGTGTTTTATGGATGCGGACATTTTGTCAAAATGAATAGCAAGATCAAAATTATGAAAATGTTATATACAAGGCTATGACAGTAATTAAGATATGACACCACTTATAACAAATTAATATATGTTTTCATTTTGTATCTTGAGTCACCAGTTAATAACTACAATAAAATCTTTCATGAATTTGATAAAAATGCTGACTGAGAAAGTAATTTCTATATTGTAAGGTGGTGGTCACACTGAGGCAATCAGGTTTTTACTGGAGAGAGGAGCCGACCCTAACAAGATAGGACAATTCATGAGGACCCCACTATACAGAGCTGCTTTTGCTGGACATCTCGAGGCTTGTGAGGTAAGGTATAGTCCATAGTAAAGAGAATTGTAGCGTATAATTATGATACTGGCCGCATGTGGTTTTATGTTTGAACCTAAGAATTTTACTATCTACGGCAAACATAGCTCACACTATTGCAACAGGTATATCAGGGATATAATTTTAGTCACATGTTGAACTCACAAGGTTGAATCTCAGAATTGTGCGGACTTGGAGAGCAGCAGAATATACACAACAGACTTCAGGAAAGTTGGAAAAAATGGCCGGACACTTGGTCCAGCAACGCCCTAAAAATCTGCCAGACCGAAAAAATCTACCGGACCGAAAAAAAAAAAGTCAGTGCACTGCATATGTTGTTTTTGGTCATTATATTCCAGTCAGGTGTGTGATTTTTAGCTCACCTGTCACAGAGTGACAAGGTGAGCTTTTGTGATCGCACAGTGTCCATCGTCTGTGCGTGCGTCCATAAACTTTTGCTTGTGACCACTCTAGAGGTCACATTTTTCATGGGATCTTTATGAAAGTTGGTCAGAATGTTCATCTTCATAATATCTAGGTCAAGTTTGAAACTGGGTCATGTGCGGTTCAAAACTAGGTCAGTAGGTCTAAAAATAGAAAAACCTTGTGACCTCTCTAGAGGTCATACTTTTCAATGGATCTTCATGAAAATTGGTCAGAATGTTCACCTTGATGATATCTAGGTCAAGTTCGAAAGTGGGTCATGTGCCTTCAAAAACTAAGTCAGTAGGTTAAATAATAAAAAAAAACCTTGTGACCTCTCTGGAGGCCATATTTTTCCTGGGATCTGTATGAAAGTTGGTCTGATTGTTCATCTTAATGATATCTAGGTCAAGTTCTAAACTGGGTCAACTGCGGTCAAAAACTAGGTCAGTAGGTCTAAAAATAGAAAAACCTTGTGACCTCTCTAGAGGCCATACTTTTGAATGGATCTTCATGAAAATTGGTCAGAATGTTCACCTTGATGATATCTAAATAAACTTTGAAACTGGGTCACGTGCCATCAAAAACTAGGTCAGTAGGTCAAATAATAAAAAAACCTTGTGACCTCCCTAGAGGTCATATTTTTCATGGGATCTGTATGAAAGTTGGTCTGAATGTTCATCTTGATGATACCTAGGTCAGCTTTGAAACTGGGTCAGCTGCGATCAAAAACTAGGTCATTAGGTCAAATAATAGAAAAACCTTGTGACCTCTCTAAAGGTCATATTTTTCAATGGATCTTCATGAAAATTGGTCAGAATTTTTATCTTGATGATATTTAGGTCAAGTTCAAAACTGGGTCACATGAGCTTGAAAACTAGGTCACTATGTCAAATAATAGAAAAACGACGTCATACTCAGTTCAAAACTGGGTCATGTGGGGACAGGTGAGCGATTCAGGACCATCATGGTCATCTTGTTAGTCCATTACTCGTTAAATGTATGGTCAACCTTTTTTAAATTTTTGTACATTTTTTCTTTTCACTATGAATGTTGAGCTTAAATTTACGTTTCTTTCCCTGTTCTGCCACGGCATATGTTAGTAATGCCATTTTGATGTGTTGTCCGACATGTTGCGGTTCTCAGGGTAAAATAAATGCTGGTCAGTTGGACCACATCCGGATTTAATAACGGCGGTCTGCATCAAAATTTTCCAGTCATGTCAGTCGGACCGGCGACTATTAGCAAGACTTCACAAGATTTTCCTATTTAGTGGAAGGGAAATGACTCAGTAAAGTGCAATCTTTTCAAAGGACTGTAAGATAAAAAATAATTGGATGAAATGTTTGTTTTCTTGTTTTATTTTTAGCTCATCTGATTTTTTGAAAAAAAATGATGAGTTATTGTCATCACTTGAGCGGTTATCGGCGTCGGCGTCAGCGTCGGCGTTGCTTGGTTAAGTTTTATGTTTAGGTCAGCTTTTTTCCTAAACTATCAAAGCTATTGCTTTGAAACTTGGAATACTTGTTCACCATCATAAGCTGACCCTGTATAGCAAGAAACATAACTCCATCTTGCATTTTGCAAGATTTATGGCCCCTTTTGTACTTAGAAAATATCAGATTTCTTGGTTAAGTTTTATGTTTAGGTCAACTTTTCTCCTAAACTATCAAAGCTATTGCTTTGAAACTTGGAATACTTGTTCACCATCATAAGCAGACCCTGTACACCAAGAAAAATAACTCCATCTTGCTTTTTGCAAGAATTATTGCCCCTTTTGGACTTAGAAAATCAGATTTCTTGGTTAAATTTTATGTTTAGGTCAACTTTTATCCTAAACTATCAAAGCTATTACTTTAAAACTTGCAACAGTTTTTCACCATCATAAGTGGACCCTGTACAGCAAGAAACATAACTCCATCCTGCTTTTTGCAAGAATGATGGCCCCTTTTGGACTTAGAAAAATCATTTTCTTGGTTGAATATTATGTTTAAGTCAACTTTTCTCATAAACTATCAAAGCTATTGCTTTAAAACTTGCAACAGTTTTTCACCATCATAAGTGGACACTTTACATCAAGAAACATAACTTTATCCTGCTTTTTGCAAGAATGATGGCCCTTTTTAGACTTAGAAAATCATGGGTAGGACAATATTTCTATTATACAAAAAAAATCAGATGAGCGTCAGCACCCGCAAGGCGGTGCTCTTGTTTATATGTTGTGATACAGTTGAAGCATTAATTTTTTTATGATAAAAAGTGTCATACTGGAATTTCCTTGTCATAAGTAATCACAGAACAAGTCCATACAGCAGTCAGACGTACACTTACGACTTGCTGTGAAATCATTTTACCCCACAAATTGAAGATACTGGTAATAGGGGTGTCTAAAGGAGTCATCTGACGGTTTGTGGCACAAACTACTGATAGACTTTTAAAATGATTTAAATGAAACATCATACATCTGAACACATTAGAGTGTAGGTGTGTGAAACTTTTTTTTCAGGGTTGGTCAGAGGATTGCAAACTTTTTTTGTTCTTGGACTTGGCAAAATTTTGTAATTCAGCATTATTTGTTCATGGGACTTACACTACTTTCATACTTTCAGTGGGAGTCCATTGAAAATTCATGCACATGATCACACTGATATTAAGATGCTGGTGATATACTTTATCTTGGAGTTCACAAGTTTGTGGAAAAAACTACTTCCACAGTATTAATCCTCAGCCTGCTGGCAGCAAGAGATTCTGCCTTTGCGACCAGTGCAGACCAAGACTAGCCTGCACATCCGTGCAGTCTATGATGGTCTGCATTGTTTGCCATTCAATAGCTTTTTGGTATGCACCCCTTTTAACAGTTAATGGTACTGCCCAAATTGAAAGATTGACAAGTTCATTATAGAAATTTAGCAGGGTAAGGGTTAAAGGGATATCTGTGATACATTACATACATGATATTAGAGTAAAATTTGTGGTTTAGTGGACGGAAGTTGGAGGCACCCATACTCCCATTTCCAAAGATGTTTTTGAGGCAAACTACTTCCTTAAAGGAACTCAAATGAAGCTTCATGCATTAGATCACCATGAAGTATTTACTTGTATGGCAATTTTTTTTTCTATGATGAGCACTGGTGTGGGCACCCTGTACTTATAAAATTTAAGGTCAGTTTAAGTATTGCAGAGTTATGCTATGTGCCCTTGGACTTTCTTTCATCTGAAAAATCTGTATTTGGGGTATTAATCACATGTAGCAGTAGCTCTAGCTTCATTTCAATTGCTTGATATTTTTAAAGTTTTGGCAATAACTGCTATTTTATTGGGACATAGGTGTTAAATTTATATTAAAGCATTGCTGTATAAAAAATATGGTAACAGGTATGAGACTTCCTTTTCAGATGTTGCTACAGAATGGTGCTGATCCAAGAGTCTATGCATCTGATGGACAGACACCTGAACAGGTAAATCTTTTTACTTATATCTGCCAGCCTGCCTGGCAAGCTCTGTTAACAGTGATTTGGATGAAATGTCCGTAAATGTCTATTCCTAGTCGGATAACACATCTCAGTTACTTTGGACAAATACAAATGGCTCTCATGGTGAAAAGTTCTTATTTACTAAAGAAGCCTCTATTGCCTTATGGTTAAGGTTGCTGGCTTAGAATCACTTGTCCCTCACCACTGTGGGTTCAAAAGCTTGCTTGGGCTGTTGAATTCTTCATGTTAGGATGCCCTCAAGCTGGCTGATGGAAGGACAGGTGCCCGTCCATGCCCAAAATAATGACTGTAGGGGCAAATATATAATTAAGTTTATATAGTTCGAAAATATTGAATTCTGTAAAAGTTTTAAACTTTATGACTATTGTCTTATATACAGGCATAGCATCACTGCTAAAATGTTCTACCAAATTTAGAATCGTCTCCATGTGACACATTTTAGTAGATAGAAAAAACAATATTCCAGTTATTAAAGGCGATAAGCAAAATTTAACAACAGGTAAAACAACTGGCAAAAATATATGAACAACAAAGTTAAAGTATTTTCAATACTGTCAGTGTAAAGGAAAGCTACCATTTAGGGCACAGTGATGTTATCTGATCCCCTTTCAGACAAAGTTCTTAATTTTCATAGTCTGGTTTTAGATTGAGATATTTTTTACAATTGATAGATAGCATCTGTAGCAGCGATTGCTGAGTTGATGCAGAACTGGGATATAGCACAGACAGAATCTCTGCTGGAGAAACTGGAGGCAGACAAAGAGAGAAGAAAGGAGATGGACAGACAGAAACGAGAGGCAGAAACTAGCAAGTATGTATCTGTCAAAGATTCATTGTAGAAATTTGACATTTTTGTAGTGGCTCTTTTAGCCACTGGTCAATCTGATTAAAATTATCTCCTATTAATGCTATGCACATTGGATCTGAGGACAGGCTATTTAGACACTCATTCACTAATCAGAGCGTTGCTTTCAATATTTTGAAAGTGAAAGAAGAAGTTTAAAAAAATCTATAGTTATCGATACGTGATTATCATGTACGGATTTATAATTCTAATAAGTAAGCTTATATAAACACATGAGAATTAGTTGTTTTTCCTATTTTTTCCATTTAAAATTGAAAAGCGTTTGTAAGGGATACCGGAGGTAAACTGCCTTAATCATAAATGTTTAACCATCGATGCTTATGTGTTCCTCTGTGGTGTATTGGTCAAGTATGCAGAACAATATTTATTACTGCAGTGGCCCGGGTTCGATTCCCGACTCTGTCATGTTTTTTTATTTCACATTTTTTAAAGATAGTTTAGAAACAAAATATCATGTTTTTATGTTCATAATATGATGAAACTTCTATTTTAAAGAAAAATTATTTAGCCAGAATCCAGTCCTATCCCTTTTAGCCAAACACTTGTTGAAAAGAGTCTTCTGATTGGTTCAAATAAAAATAGATTGGTGGAAATAAAAATAGCAGTATTGGAATTCAATTATAAAGAAAGATGAATTTGAACAGGCTGTCTTCAGATCTAACTTTTAGGATGATTGAGAGCTTTAGTCAGATTGAGCCACTGGTAGTTTGTTTGTTTGTTTTGGGTTTAACGCTGTTTTTCAACAGTATTTCAGTCATGTACCAGTACAAACCAGTTTTCCACAAGTAACTGCCAACTTCCCCACATGAATCAGAGGTTAAGGACTAATGATTTCAGACACAGTGTCATTTATCAAATAGTCCAGGTACAAATTATTACAGAAAATTTCATTTGCCAAAAGCCGCAGTAACTAAATTTTGCTTTGATCAAATTTCAGACTAGAAGATGTTGTAAAGGAGGTACAAGAGGAATATAATATCATGGAAAAAAGGGTAAACTATTGTTTCTTATTTTTCAATGCTATAACTGCCAATAAACATGTCTTTTTGTAATGAAGTAGCTTTGTCTTGTTTTTTCTGTTTCATCATTATCAAGTTTCCTCTTCTGTTGGGACATACAAATTGTCTGTTGAGGCAAAATGGTGGGTTATTTTGCCCATTCTCTTCTTCATAACTATTATATAATTAGACACATAGGACTCATTTCATTGTATTGCTTAGTGGTTTAGACACATCACTAGTTATTTTACTTGTTTTTTCCAGTTTTGTGAGATACAGTTATAAATTCAGTATGGTGTTAAAATTTCATTATGACAATAAATACATTAAAAAGGTTAAAATGATCTTAAACAAATTACTATATTAAAAAAGAAACCTAACTAATTATGTGGTTTGATTTTTTCCATTACAGTTTCAACATGCATACTGTGAGCTACAGAAGAGAATATATGAACATGATGCAGGACCTTCAATGGGATTTGACAAGCCTGAAATCACACTGCAGGTAGGTCAGACAAACAGGGCAGATTGCTTAAATGGCGAGTAAAATTCACAAAGGACTGTTTGAATTGAGAAACTATGTTTAAACTTTTTTTGAATAGCAATTTTGTGACACTGTCTTTTTAGCAAACAAAAGAAGTAAAAATTCAGCAGTATCCAAATTCTGAATGTCAAAAATATACTTTGTCAGCAAGAAAAATATGTTATAAATTAGACATTTTAATTTGGTAACTGGTGATTTATTGAAAAACAAAATGATGTAGTATATTACCTAGATGCCCCATTACAAACTTAGAGTAAAGTATGTCAGCATCAGACCCCCCCCCCCCCCCCCCCCCCCCCCCTTCCCCCACTTCCACACCCCCCGAAAAAATGCAAGTTATACAGATTTTGGAAAATATTTAAATTTTGTAGTAATAATATAAAATGAGTTTTCTCCCTTGCACTGTAAATTTCTGTGTGTAACAGTGAACCAGAAAAATGTAATATATCAAAGTACATGACTCCTATATGTTAAGATAAAAAAAATGGTAATTATGTTACCTTTCAGAGAGCAGGGTTAATATTATTTGGATAAAAAAAATCAATTAAAAAATCATTAAACATAAAAGGATCAATGTATGTCATTATTAAAGCTATAAGCAGTGTAGACTATTAGACCAGTTTATGTTAATTGAAAGTGTATATATAATTCAGGCTATACAAGATCAGGAATGTGAGGTGGAGGTGTTGAAGATTGACCTAGATAAAGCTAGAAACAAACTGGCCATGGCCAAACTCAAACTCAGGGAACAACAGAAAGGGGGAGAAGGTACTAGGATACATTATCAAACTAAGAAAGACAACCCTTCAGACCTTACAAATATCAAATGTCTCTAAGAGTTACATTTCTTTGACAATATTTATAGAAATATTTGGGTCAGAATATATACAAAATGTGTGAGACTTGACAGGTGTGTAATTTACAGAAACTATAATGTCATATTTCATAAAATCTTTCCATTTTACAGAAAACCTTATCTGAATTTTCATTTTGGAAGGAAAGTTTGTGTTGTCATGAAAAATTATAAAGGATATTCATGAAACTGGAATGTTTACCAGGTTAAAGTAAAGTTTGAAAACATAGAAATACCAACCCATTTGTAAGGTTAAAAGGAAAAGGTTACAATGATCAAATACTGAAAACAGTTCTACATCCCAAAACTGTGACTTAGCTATACATTTTCAGTAACAGCTTCAAATGGGCCATAACCTGAACATAAAATAGTAATAGCTGGATGATGTAACTCTGTTTATTTAACCAAAAGTGATATTTTGTCAGTATATTATAAGGTCATTTGTGTTACTTACGACCCATGTTTTGGTCATTTTTAGAAATATCTACTGAAGAAAAATGTTGTATCTGCCACTTACAACCTTTTAAGATTGCATATTACATATTATGTGACTTTAGAAACAACAGTTACATAGTAAATAAGCTGTATGTAGCAGATAAGACCTTCATTATAGACAATTGTAAAGTGGCTTGATAAATATATGACATTTGGTACTCACAGTGAATACTTAATACCTATAGCTATGAGGTTTTAGTATGGTTTAGAACAATTACATTGAGGAATTTATGAAGTGGAATACACATTTTTTCTGTTTTATCAGAAGTACTCAGCAGTATCACAAACAAAATTGTATTTATGTACATCTCATGTTTGTTTGGTATGGATTACCATGCCTTTTAAAGGCTGTTGAATGATTACTTTATATTCAAAATGTTGGAATCATATCCATATGCACAACTGCTGGACCATTTTTTTTTCTTTTGAACAGATATGGATGAGGATGACCTGCCTGGCCTCAGGGTTTCAATAAGGGAACTGGATGATGTCCTTATGAGAGATGTGGGAAATAGAATCAGTGACTCTGGCAAGTAAGTGGCAAGAGGCCCTCATGAATGATTAGGAAAATAATATCAGAGACTCTGGAATGTTTGTATAGTGGGTGATGCGGGATGGTGGTAGAGGTCTGGAGTATTTTGTTTAATGGAGTGAAATGATCTTCCTGGACTTTTGATTACAAATAGAAATGATTTTAAGGTATATCGGAAATAGAGTCACAAACACTAGCAGTAAATATCAGACCTCCAGCTAGAAGTTTTGGGGTTGAGGATTGATGAAAAATTAACAGCTACATTGTTGATCAGTTAATTATATTGAATTTCTTGTTTGTAATACTAATTCTGTGCAGTTAAACCCTTGTTAGAGGTTTGATTGGCACTTTGTTCTGGTAATCTCATTGAATATATGGTGTTTAAAACTAGCATTTTATGCTACCTATGAAGAGTGATGCCCTACGGTACTGGTTTGGTAATTTCTTTTCACAGTTAAGCATTACTCCAATATGAATGCTTTTGTTAGAACAGTTTTAAAGTAAGATGTATGTTTCAGGTGGCCTTTGATTATAGATCCAAATGCTCAAGCTGCGACTTTCTTGCGATACCGAGATACAAACTACATTAACACCCTCAGTCCTGCCCAGATGGAGCCCGAGAAAATACGCATGTCTGTACTTGGGGCTGTCAGGTCAGTGTATCTGTCATATACAGTATTTATGATTTACAGTCAAATTTTGTTCCACCAGTGAATGTTTCTTTGAGTTTTAAGTTGATGTTTTGGTGTTATCATTTAAGTGGACTACATGATATGTTTCATATATTTTTGATACGTGATGTATATCATATATTGCTTATGAGCAAATAAATATTAACATTTCATTTAACATATGCAAATTTTAATTGTGAGATTCAGATAGATCTATAGGACAGTAGTCATTAAAAATGTACCGTAGAGCACAAGTGGACCGACTTTATTTGAAGAATAAGCAACATATGAGACTGGGCATCTCTGTCATTTGCCATTGTTGCAGAAACACACAACCTTTTAAAAATATTAAAACAGTATAATTTTAAAATTGCATTTAGATATGATAGATTAAGCAAAACTTAAGCAATTTAACTGGTGAATGTTATTGGAGCACAGAATAAGCTATAAATGATATGTATTTCTCTGCCTTATTCCTTTAACTCCAGAAATGGACCGTAAAAAGCTAGCTGAATCGTGTTGCAAAATCACCTCAATAAAAGTCTTAATGCCAAACAGTCAGTCTCTCAGCCAGAAATGTGTTCTCCTTTCATTAAGAAAGCTATCAAAGTTAAAGGAGAGTTCAGGGCTATAATTTGTTTTTACAAGTTCCAAAGTTTAATCAAAGCACTGAGAGGACTGATGTGGGCAGCGGTTGACAGCTTTTGGTAATGGGCATGAACAGTTAGCTTAAGTCTGGTGATTTTAGTTAAACTACTTTTGATTCATAAGCATTTTCAATCTTTCTTTTACCAAAATCAAGGGGTAAAACTTTGCTTTTACTGTGTCAAAGGGGATAAAATAATATATGAGCAAAGCTTGTGTGCTTATTAAAAATTTTGTGAGGTTTGGTAAATTTTGCTCACCTTTTTTGAATTATAACTGTTTTTTAAACAAATCAATGGGAAACACCCTGCTTTTACCGGAACAAGATGAATAACAGTAAATGTGAGCAAAGGTCATCGACTAATTGATAATTATGTGTTATTTGGAGATTCTAGTTATAACAAGAGCTTGTAGAACACTTGCATGACTTAACTGACAAGGAACAGAAATTTTTTGGTCACTGCGTACTGGACAATTAACGTATTGATCTTAAATCAATAATCATGGGTCATTTACCAGTCTTAAATGACCTCCGTATCAAATGTAATCTTAGACCAAAGCATAATCTAGTTTTCTGGCAAAAAAGTTCTATTGTCAATGTGATATTGACCTTTGACCTACTGAACATTTGCTGGTCCTGACAAATCTCCCGATTTCATGATCCTAGGCCGAAGAGTTCTCCAGTTATCATCCGGAAACTGATTTGTCTACATACCAACCAACATCCATCATCAAACATTAATATTTACAATATACCCCTCCTACTTCGAATGAGGACAATTAAATTTCAAATTAGAAGATGCCAATGTCTCCCTAGTCCCCCAATGCATTGTCGTACTAGGCAAGAAGTCAATAGAGGATAGGAGCAAAAGACAAAGAGACACTAATGTTTGGCTGCAATAGAGATCATCTACTTGGCATGTCCAATCTACCTATGAAGTAAAAAAATTCTTGGTCAAATGGTTCTCAAGTAAACCGTGTTCCATGTTCAGGCCCCTGTGACCTTGATCTTTGATCGAGTGAGTCCAAAATCTACAGGGGTCACCTACTCCGCATGTCCAATCATCCTATAAGTTTCAACATTCTGGGTCAAGTGATTCTCAAATTAGTGATCCAGAAAGAGTTTTTCCATCTTCATGCCTCTGTGACCTATCCCTTAAGTCAAGTGACCCCAGAACATTAAGGGTCATCAACTTTGTAATTCCTATCATCGTGATTGAATGTTCTGTCTCAAATGATTCTAAAGTTATTGGTTGGAAACTGTTTTCATATGACCTTAACTTTTGATCAAGTGATTCAAAAATCAATAGGGTCATCTACTCTACATGTCCAATCATCCTATGAAGTTTCAACATTCTAGGTCAAGTGGTCCTCAAGTTATTGATCAGAAACGGGTTTTCCATGTTCAGGCCCCTGTGACATTGACAGGTGATTTTTTTTCCAAATGAGATCTCATCTTGGTAAAAGCAGGCTATGAATATATTATACATAAATTACATAGATAAAAGACACTTCAAAATAGTTCTTTAACTAAAAACAACCATAAAAGAATATTTACAATGAAATTAAATGTTTCATTCAATTTTAAAACAACCAAAACAACTACTACTATCTCCAGTATCAGCACACATCATGATCTTCGGGTTGCATTTAGTCAATTTTCAGCTGTAGATTAATATAATATGCCTCATAATCATGCCAATATGCATGTTTTAGTGTTGTTATATTTTCTGGTCCTTTGGGATCATGGAGTCCATTCAACATATGTGTAATAAAGTTCTGC
The DNA here is from genome assembly GCF_021730395.1 of Mercenaria mercenaria. Taxonomy (NCBI): domain Eukaryota; kingdom Metazoa; phylum Mollusca; class Bivalvia; order Venerida; family Veneridae; genus Mercenaria; species Mercenaria mercenaria. The sequence continues at coordinate 33,849,060 of NC_069363.1, forward strand.
ATAAGCAGGCGCTAGGGGCACATTTCATTACCTCTCATGAACAGACTCAATGAAACCGAGTCTAGCTGCTATTATTCTTCTTGGCTGCATTCTATGCATCCAGAGGATCTTTTTACGAATTTTGTTGTTCAAATTCAAATATTAAAAACTGGAATTTTTCCAACTTTATTTGAATGATCTCAAATTATTTCATTGCAGTTTTCCAAATCCCGCTATTGTATAATTATCCAAGAAAAAATCGTACGCCAGAACGTGAATATTTGGGGACGAAAACACCGCAAATCTACCGGCGATTAAAAAGGCGAATTTGTTAAAAATAATGTTTCTTTCGAATTAATTATACTCTTTAATGATATGTCAATCACAAACGCCAGCTGGAATGTAATATATTAAATCAAATTAAAGTGCATACGATCGTATTTTTGGGAAACAGGTACGAATTTTTCGCCCCCTCCAGTACGACTGCAATTATTTTCCTAAGTTGTGCAAATAAAAATTATCTACGTAAATATTATGAAATGATCGTATCTTTCTCTATGAAAAATAAATAGGCTAACATCTCTTCTGTTGATTTCATGCAATATATCTTTCCATAAACCCATTTCTATGCTCCAAAGTTCAACGGATGCTTGGGTGCAATTTTATCCGAAAATAGAACGCACGCCGTGCTAGTTAGATGTTTTCTGATCATGTGACCAAAACAAGCTCTTTGGTGTTGTTATGATAATAAAATTTCAATTAACTTTTCTAGCAGGAACTAAGTTTTAAATTAAAACGGTCACTAAAGACGCAACTTGGTTTTAATACCGATTATAGATGTACGCGGATGGTGCTGAAGTAGCCTACTATAGGCTGATCACTACCAAATAGAATGTAAGCCTCCGCAGGTCTAGTCACAAGTAGTCCAAATATAAATAGTACTAATCTTTTTTCCTTTCCTAGTGCATTTTCTCGGCAGCAACGTGCTTACTTTTACCCTACCGCGTTTCAGTATGTATCACTTTGCATTCTAATGAAATCGGCATGTTCCTATCGCATGCTAGATAAAAATGGCGGCGTAAGAATTTAATGTCACGAAAAGAGAAATTGAAAGAAGCGAAAAGTAGTAATTTCAGCGGGTTGTATTTAACGAACTGTAGTTTTCTTATATAAAAGTTAACACCCCCTTTTCTTTTTGTTTTTCTAAAGTAGCGATCTAGTTCTTTATGGGAATATAAGTCTCTGAAAATCTGATATGCTAGAAAATGTCGAAACACCGTTATGAAGTGAGTGGATTTTATATGAAATAAAGAACAGCTGGATTTAGTGGTGTTCAGCCTATAAGGGGCAATACATGTTATTTTCTGCCCTCGAAAATGAATGGAAATGCCATTAATCTATTCTTTATGATGTAAAACGGTAACAAATGGCTGAAAACGCTTCAATTTCTTGTGTTTTTGGAATTTAGATCGAATTTTCGACCAGGTGGCACTATTTTGGTTCGTTTTAGGACCTAGTAAATGTCTTCTCTCGCATTTTAGCACTTCAGTTGTCTAAATAATATTGAAATTAGCATGTTTCTGAATGAAAATGACAAACATCAGAACGATTAAATGGATGTTAAATGTAAATTCCACGAATAAGGTAAAATTAATTGAAATATTGCTTGCACAGGGCTAATATTTGCATATTTTGGGGATGGGGGTGACCTGTAATGAATTGTCATTTCTCTATATTTTCTCAATATTTTGCACCAAAACAAAGCAGAATCATTGTGAAATAGGCGTACCTTGAGAATGAATGCAAATTCATGGAAAAATCAAACAAAATATTTCTCTTATAGGCTGATCACTACCAAAGAGAATGTAAGCCTCCGCAGGTCTAGTCACAAGTAGTCCAAATATAAATAGTACTAATCTTTTTTCCTTTCCTAGTGCATTTTCTCGCAGCAACGTGCTTACTTTTACCCTACCGCGTTTCAGTATGTATCACTTTGCATTCTAATGAAATCGGCATGTTCCTATCGCATGCTAGATAAAAATGGCGGCGTAAGAATTTAATGTCACGAAAAGAGAAATTGAAAGAAGCGAAAAGTAGTAATTTCAGCGGGTTGTATTTAACGAACTGTAGTTTTCTTATATAAAAGTTAACACCCCCTTTTCTTTTTGTTTTTCTAAAGTAGCGATCTAGTTCTTTATGGGAATATAAGTCTCTGAAAATCTGATATGCTAGAAAATGTCGAAACACCGTTATGAAGTGAGTGGATTTTATATGAAATAAAGAACAGCTGGATTTAGTGGTGTTCAGCCTATACTACATTTTCATAGGTTATTTATAGTTTATTTTGGTCATGTGATGAAGAATTGTTTTGGTCATGTGATCAAAGCAAGCATGCTCATTTTCATACACGTTGTTTTTGTTATAAAATATAGATTACGGCAAATTTGTACTTAAGCAGTGCATTTTTAGCTCGACTATTTGAAGAATAGTCTAGCTATTCTACTCACCCTGGCGTCGGCGTCGGCGTCACACCTTGGTTAAGTTTTTGCATGCAAGTACATACAGCTATCATTTAAAGGCATATAGCTTTGAAACTTATTTATTCTTTTTCTAGGTCAATTACCAACCTCACTGGGTCAAGTTCCATAACTCTAACATGTATTTTGAGCAAATTATGCCCCCTTTTGGACTTAGAAAATTTTGGTTAAAGTTTTACATGCAAGTTACTATCTCCAAAACTAATGCAGATATTGAATTGAAACTTCACATGTGTCTTCGGGGTTATAAAACAAGTTGATAGCACCAAGCCCCATAACTCTGACCTTCATTTTGACCAAATTATGCCCCCTTTTGGACTTAGAAAATTCTGGTTAAAGTTTTGCGTGCAAGTACATACAGCTATTACTAAAAGGCATATAGATTGGAAACTTACTTTTTCTTTTTCTAGATCAATTACTTACCTCACTGGGTCAAGTCCCATAACTCTGACATGTATTTTGGCCAAATTATGCCCCCTTTTGGACTTAGAAAATCCTGGTTAAAGTTTTACATGCAAGTTACTATCTCCAAAACTAATGCAGATATTGAATTGAAACTTCACATGTGTCTTCGGGGTTATAAAACTAGTCGATAGCACCAAGTCCCATAACTCTGACCTTCATTTTGGCCAAATTATGCCCCCTTTTGGACTTAGAAAATTCTGGTTAAAGTTTTGCATGCAAGTACATACAGCGATTACTAAAAGACATATAGATTGGAAACTTTTTTCTTTTTCTAGATCAATTACCTACCTCACTGGGTCAAGTCCCACATGTGTCTTCGGGGTTATAAAACAAGTTGATAGCACCAAGCCCCATAACTCTGACCTTCATTTTGACCAAATTATGCCCCCTTTTGGACTTAGAAAACCCTGGTTAAAGTTTTACATGCAAGTTACTATGTCCAAAACTAATTCAGATATTAAATTGAAACTTCACATGTGTCCTTGGGGTTATAAAACTAGTTGATAGAATCAAGTTCCATAACTCTGACTTGTATTTTGGGCAAATTAAGCTCCCTTTTGGACTTAGAAAATTCTGGTTAAAGTTTTGCGTGCAAGTACATACAGCTATTACCAAAAGGCATATAGCTTTGAAACTTATTTATTCTTTTTCAAGGTCAATTACAAACCTCACTGGGTCAAGTTCCATAACTCTTAACATGTATTTTGAGCAAATTATGCCCCCTTTTGGACTTAGAAAATTCTGGTTAAAGTTTACATGCAAGTTACTATTTCCAAAACTAATGCAGATATTGAATTGAAACTTAACATGTTTCTTCGGGGTTATAAAACTAGTTGATAGCATCAAGTCCCATAACTCTGATATGCATTTTGGTCAAATTATGTCCCCTTTCGAACTTAAAACTCTTTTGATATTCAACATTTTGGGTAATGATTTCCTGCTTCTGTGACAATATTTCGAATAGTCGAGCTTGGCTGTCTTATGGACAGCTCTTGTTTGATAAAGTTGAATCTCAGAAGCTTTCTGAAAGTTAAACAGACTTGAATTACGTAAAATTTATGGAGGACATGGAACTACTTGTTCTTCGGTTTCGGATAAGCATTTTGACTGTAAATTTGTGGTATGGTAAATCTGTGGTCACGCCTCGCTGCCCACAAAAATCAGTTTGGAGAGCAGTCTCAGAACTCTTATATCTGATTGGTTGATTCTAAAATAAAAAGACCAATAGAAGTCTTTTATGCAGGGACTGGTTGCCAAAGTCAGTTCTATTCAGAGTCTATAAGATAACAGTTTTTGCTGATTACTATTTCAGAGAATTTTTGAGAATGCTTTTAAATAAGTAACATACTGGTAGTGTGTCTTATCAATTAACATGTTTCAAGTGAAGTATTGAAACATTATTAAGCAGTGAAATATATCTGGTAAGTTCACATCGAAACAAATATTGGATGCCAGATTTTTTTTTCAGTGGTGCAGAAGTACAAAGTGGGTAGAATTTTGCTAAAATGATTTCATAAGTCATGAGATAAAGAGAAAAATTGTTATATAAGATCAAAATATTTTGCACTTTTGAAAACCAGACTTTACATTTAAAATAAATTGCATCACATGTTAAAACAGTTGAACAGGGGCCTTTGTGTTTAAGGTCTCTGACTCGACCCACTTGCCCATCACTGTAGTAAATTTGAAACTTTACACAGAGTGTAGAATTCTTCCATGTCCTTTCTTATATAAGGTCGATGGTTTCAACTTAAGTGCCGGCCAATGTCTGAAATAATGCTCAGAGAGGCACCTGAGATCTTCCTCCCACATCTGAAAGGGGAAAATCACCATATGACTTATAATTATGTCAGGGTGACATTAAACAAAACAAAAAATACACGAAAGAACAAGCTGTGAACCATTTTTCAATCTTACACTAAAACAAAGAAAAGTCCTCTGTAGATAATTATGTCAGGTTGACATTAAACAAAAAAAAAAAATACACAAAAGAACAATCTGTGAACCATTTTTACACCCGTCTCTGAAAGAGCGGTATTATGTGAACACCCGTGTTGGGCGGGCAGGTTGGCCGTCGGCATCCAAAAGCATGTCCACTCTTAAGTTGAACAGTTTTCATTCGATCTTCACCAAACTTGCTGACAATGTTTGTTGGCATAATATCTCGGCCAAGTTCAATAGCCACCCAAATCGCCGCAAGTACTCTAGGATTATGGCCCTTGAATTACTTGAAAAACTCCCAATTTAGGCATGTCCGCTCTCTAAGTCAAACAGTTTTCATCCGATCTTCACCAAACTTGCTGACAATGTTTGTGGGCATAATATCTCGGCCAAGTTCGATAACCACCTAAACTGCTCCAGGCTTTCTTGGATTATGGCCCTTGAATTACTATAAAAATGCCAATTTAGCCTTGTCTGCCCGCCAAGTCAAACAGTTTTCATCCGATCTACCTACCTGGTTCGATAAAATCGCCCCAGGCACTCTTGGATTATGGCCCTCGAATTTATGTAACTGAATATTTAGATGAGCGTATTTTGTGACAATCTGGCACTCTTGTTAGCTCTTTGAGAAAAAAAAGATGAGTTATTGTCATCACTTGACCGGCTTCATCGTTGACATTGGCGTTGGTGGTGCCTGGTTAATTTTTATGTTTAGGTCAGCTTTTCTCCTAAACTATCAAAGCTATTGCTTTAAAACTTGCAACACTTGTTCATTATCAATAGCTGACTCTGTACAGCAAGAAACATAACTCCATCCTGCTTTTTGCAAGAATTATGGCCCCTTTTGGACTTAGAAATTATCAGATTTCTTGGCTAAGTTTTGCGTTTAGGTCAACGTTTCTCCTTAAAGGTGAAAGCTATTGCTTTAAAACTTGGAGCATTTATTTGACATTAAAAGCTGACTCTGCACAGCAAGTACTGTAATTCTACATTGCTTTCTGCAAGAATTATGGCCCCTTTTGTGTTTAGGTCAGCTCTTCTCCTAAACTATCAAAGCTATTGCTTTAAATCTTGCAACACTTGTTCACCATCAAAAGCTGTCTCTGTACAGCATAAAAACATAAATCCATGCTGCTTTTTGCTAGAATTATGGCCCCTTTTGGACTTAGAAAATATTATACAGAGACAAAAAAAATCAGATGAGAGTCGCGTATCTGCACCCGCACGGTGGTGCTCTTGTTCAATCTTACACTACAACAAAGAAAAGTCCTCTATAGATATATATATATGTCTTTTTCTAGGTATGGTAAACCCTTAGTAATAGATATGATGGAAGTGGATATGTTCCATGCAGTGGAGAGAAGATTTGAGGAGGTGATGGAGGGACTTCTTAATGCAATCATGGACAAGTCCATCATGCAGGAACAAGTGTATGTTTTCATTATATTTGTTTTGTAACTTTCAATTTATTTGTTTTGAAAAAGAAATGGAATATTTTCATAGGTTTATTTAGGGATAATACACGTTTTTTTGTGCATTAACATCTGCATAAGCCCACGGGATTGTGACCGATATGGAAGATCAAGGTCACAAACATATCCCAAGGGCTTCTGCAGACGTTAATACACAAAACAAACGTGTATTGTCGCTATTCTTGCATAAAAAACATTACACGAAGACTAAATGCATTGTTTTCATATGTGATGATTTTAGAATTCCGGTACATTTTTTAATTACCATTCTGTTGTTCTTGGAAATGGTAAACATGTTTTAAATATCCATAACCAGGGCCCAGAAATCAACAACACTTCCAAAAGCATGTAATGAAGGTTTTTAACCATTTTTTTTAATCTGTCATTATTACAAACATAAAATTACCCATATTTTTACATATCACTTAAAAATTTGGTAAACAGGAACACAATTTCAAAAGTAATAACTTTATATTTGAATTATTTTGAGTACGAACACATTTAGAGTACGGATGAGTACGAACGTAGTGACAAGCTTTCAAATGTTTTATCCGAATTCTTCGCGAAATTAGATAAAAACATTCCAACTGATACTTACAAAAATCATTAAAATGATTCCTAAAAACAAACAATTCCCTTACAGAAGCAAGCCTCTGTGGCGTACATGCTGTGTATTTGCTGTGTATATGCCGTGAACACAGTAGTACGCCAGAGGAGTACATTATACATACCCCGCATGCCGCGTACATGCCGCGTACTATTTCGACGAGTACACAGCATGTACCCAGGAGGTCACTAGTACACTTCAAGTACGCAGCACAGACTCTGAAAATTTAAGGAGTACACTGCATGTACGCAGGAGGGACTTGTACAAGAAAAATGTACACTGCATGTACACCGCAGATACTTTGAAATTTGTGCAGTACACTTCATATACGCGGGAAAGACTTGTACAATTTCTTTTGGCATTTATACTTAGTTTTTTTTTTATAAGTTGAAGTCTGAAGTAAACTTCATATACACGGGAGGGACTTGTTCATTTTCTTTTGGTGTTTATACTTTGAATTTTTTTTAGGTAAAAGTCTGAAGTACACTTCATGCAGGAAGGATTTGTACATTTTTTTTTTTGGAAGCAAGAACTTGATTTCCGAGTAACTTTTATCTTAATAGCATAGAAAAGTTCAGATTACTGGTATTCTGAACAATGAAAATTTGCCAAACTATTTGCAATGTTCATTTGTGAAGCTTACATCTTAGTGATTTCTGAGCTGCACCTTGCATGCAGTGTAAAAATATATTCTTTTTCATTTTGAATTAATCCTGGAGCTTTCTAACTTGGATAATTGAAAAGCCTTATTTGAACTTCGTTGCATTACATTTTGTAATACATGAAATAATTACCAAGATAATCAACAGCGCCCGAATGAGAAGAATTAATAGCTCTCACTGTTATTTGAATACTTTATAAAGGCTTTAATGCTCATTATGTTAACTCATTTAGGCCTCACCAAATTAAAAAGTTGTTCATCAGATTTGCCGCTCGTATATTTTCAGAACGTTTTTGGCTAATTGCCCTCGCCCCATTGGAAAAAATCAATCCAAAATTTTTTGGTGCGCTACTTTTTACGGACATAAAAGTGTATAAATGCTTATATAATTCCAGTCCTAGTTTGTTCTCAGATGGATTTTAATCAAAATAAATACATACCATGCACACATCGTCTATAATAAATCATAACACTTATATTTAGTTGCATTAAAGTTGTTTCCCCTTGATGCAGTTACGCCATTTTCTTCAAATGTTTACCAAATTACATGCTACAAAAATTGATTTATTTCATTGAAAAGTGGATGAAGAAAAGCATACTAATTTATTTGATAACATCAATCTACATTATTTTGGTAAGGGTAAATACTTATTGATGCATGTCAGTTATCTTTTTTCTGTTTTTTTTTTGTCCAAATGATCAGCATTTGCATATGAAAGTTGGTGGGGTAAGGAATTCACATTATCACAGCAGTTTTGCCACAAGAGTACACAGCATGTATGCAGCAGGAGTACACAGCATGTACGCCGCAGGACTCGGGCCAGGAGTACACAGCATGTACGCCACAGGGGTAGTACACCGCAGGCTCATTTGCATGTGAAAAGTGTATGTGCCGCGTACATGCTGCGTACTATTTCCCGCATACTAAATTCCTCAAGCGTACATCCTGTGTACTATGTAGTCCACAGCATGTACGCAGCAAGTAGTACGCCGCAGAGCTCATTTGCATGTCAAAAGTGTACTACAAACGTACTATCGGTGTATGTGCGGTGTATATCCAGCGTACTATTTAAAGCCCTTGATTTCAGTACACATCATGTACGCATCATATACGCTGTATGTACACAGCAAGAGTACGCAGCAGGCCTTTTTCTTTTGTAAGGGTTGTGCAAGTTACACGCAGTTCTTATAAATACATTCATGGTTATCAACCAAAAATGAATCGACTCCGACTTCTAAAAGGGGTGTAAACAAGGGGTGGAGCGAGTACGTACAGTTTTGGGGGTAGTGCGTTTGGTTTTGGTAACTGATACAGCAAAACATAATATGGATTAGATTGCATCTTTTATGCTACAAAAAGAAAATATTATGGAAGAATCAAGACGCAGATACCAGATGTCAGTCTGCGCAGAAATACATATACATCCCTGACAATGCATTTCAAAAATAAAAATCATGTATTAATTGCACATGAATTGCCTTGTTTGCACACGCTTTTTAATACATGGGCGGATCCAATGAAAAAAGTAGTTTTTATGCAAGAATGAGATTTATTTCATGCAAGATAGAATTTGAAAGGTCTAAAAATAAAGGTTAGAATAGTGCACAAATAATTTGTTTCGACATTGTGCTCCAGAATATGTCATTTTAAATCACTTTGGTCTATCACACAAATGTAGGTAAGGTTAAATGTTTCTTAAAATTAAAGCTTTTGATGTGGCTTCAAATATTTTCAGCTATTCAGTTATGTTAATATTGAAATGTAAAACACAGCAGTAATATATTTATTCATATACTGCAATATAAATCAAATATTCAAAATATTAAAAGTTCACATGTCTCCTAATTTACAGTATCATATACTGAAATATTGAATGCATTTTCTTGATAATTTTCATCACCTCCGGAGTTTTTGAAAAAATTTAAAAGGTATTGTCATCACTTGATTTTTTGGCATCAGCATTAGAGTTGGTTAATACTATGCTCTTATATAATGACTTGCCAGTCAGTAGTTGAAACTACTGCCAGAGGTCTGACATCAGAAATTAATTTTTCACAATTTAATTTTTAGCTTGACTATTCAAGGAATGGTCCGAGCTATTCTGCTCACCCTGACATCAGCTTCGGTGTCACACCTTGGTTAAAGTTTTACATGCAAGTACGTATAGCTATCATTTAAAGGAACATAGATTTGAAACTTATTTTTTCTATTTCTAGGTCAATTACCAACCGCATTGGGTCAAGTCCTATAAGTCTGACATGTATTTTGACCAAATTATGCCCCCTTTTGGACTTAGAAAATCCTGGTTAAAGTTTTGCATGCAAGTTACTATCTCCAAAACTAATTCAGATATTGAATTGAAACTTCACATTTTGTCTTCGGGCTTATAAAACTAGGTGATAGCATCAAGTCTCACAACTCTGACATACATTTTAGCAAAATTATGCCCCCTTTTGGATTTAGAAAACCCTGGTTAAAGTTTTGCATGCAAGTACATAGCTACTCCTTAAAGGCATATAGCTTTGAAACTTAAGTTTTTCCTTTCCTTTGTCAATAACCAACCTCACAGGATCAAGTCACATAACTTTGACATGTATTTTTTGCAAATTATGCCCCCTTTTGGGCTTAGAAAATTCTGGTTAAAGTTTTGCATGCAAGTTACTATCTCAAAAACTAATGCAAATGTTGAATTCAAACTTCACATGTTTCTCTGGGTTTATAAATCTAGGTCATAGCATCAAGTCCCATAACTCTGACTTGTAATTTGCAAAATTATATTCCCTTTTGAACTTAAAAACTTCTGGTTAAAGTTTGGCATGCAAGTTACTATCTCCAAAACTAATGCAGATACTGGATTGAAACTCTATAGATATTTTAACATTTAGGGTAATATTCCTGTTTTTGGGACAACAATTTGAATAGTCGAGCATTGGCTTTCTTATGCACAGCTTTTGTTATCGCCCTTTGTCCGTTGTCCGTCCCTTGTCATCTGTCCACAATTTCTTGTGAACACGATAGAAACCACCTTTTGCCATCAATTTTAATTAAACTTGCACACAACTTGTATTGGCATAATATCTCGGTTCCTTTCGAAAACTGGCCAAATCCCATTATTGGTTCCAGAGTTATGGCCCCTTAAAGGGCCAAAATTTGCTAATTTGGCATTTGAACACAACAGAGACCACATTTTGCTATCAATTTTAATCAGACTTGCACACAACTTGAGTTGGCATGATATCTCAGTTCCTTTCAAAAACTGGTCAGATCCCATCATGGTTTCCAGAGATATGGCCCCTTAAAGGGCCAAAATTTGCTATTTTGGCCTTTGCAGCCATATAGAGATTTCATTTATGGTTTGATTTGATACAACTTGCAAAAAATATTTAACAACAATAGATCTTGGATTCCATGATGAATCCGTCAGATCCAATCATTGGTTCCAGAGTTACGGCCCCTGATTGACCCCTGAAAGAGCCAAAATTTGTTAATTTTTACCTTGTGTACACATTAGAAGTGATATTTTACATTCAATTTTAACCACACTTACACACAACAATAAGATCTCAGTTCCCTTCGAAAACCAGCTAGATTCCTACATGGGTTCTAGAGTTACTGCCCCTCAAAGGGGCAAAATTTTCTATTTTGGCTCTTTCAGCCATATAGAGTTTTCATTTATGCTTTGGTTTGATACAGACTTGCACAGAATGTTTATCTTGATGATCTCTAGGCCAAGCTTGAAATTGGGTCATGTGGGGTCAAAAACTAGGTCACCATGTCAAATTAAAGGAAAAGCTTGTTAACACCCTAGAGGTCACTTTTCTGATCGTAACTTCATGAAACTTGGTCAGAATGTTTGTCTTAATGATTCCTTTGCCAGATTCAAAACTGGGTCATATGAGGTCAAAAACTAGGTCATCCGGTCAAATCAAAGGAAAAGCTTGTTAACACTTATTGAGGCCACATTTATGGCCCTAACCTCACAAAACTGGGTAAGAATGTTTATCTTGATGATTCCTAGGCCAAGTTTGAAACTGGGTCATGTGGGGTCAAAAACTAGGTCACCACTCAAATCAAAGGAAAGGCTTGTTAACACTGTAGAGGCCAAATTTATGACCCTATCTTCATGAAACTAGGTCAGAATGTTTATCTTGATGATTTCAATGCCAGGTTTAACAGGTGAGCGATATAGGGTCATCATGACCCTCTTGTTGAATTTTTGATTGCTTAGCCCAGTGAACATGTATTGAACAAGGTTTGCACAGATTTTGGAAAGTCTTCTGATTGATGCAAGTCCTTGAGAACTCCTTTAAAATAAGTAAAATGCTGAAAAACTTGAAAAAATACAGAAATGTTGAGAAACACTGCTTGAATTTCAACACAAAACAGTAACTATAACTCTATAGCAATAACAGACAAACATTGACAGCCTTAGATAACTATCATGTTATGTCTCCTGTATGAAGTCAGGGAGACATATTGATTTAGTGATGTCCATCTGTTTATCAGCCTGTCAGTCTGTCTGTATGTCACAAAGTTTTTCAGAAACTCCTCTGACACTTATGTGGATTTATACCAAATTTCACAAAAATGATCATTGCTAAGTTGTGCATATCATCAAGTGATTTGTGAAAGACAGAGTTGTACATATCACTGGCATGTTCCTGTTGAATGATTTTCAGTGGAGTGACATGACCCTTGATTTTTCAAATTCTGTGATGTCTGTGCCACATCTGTACCACAGATTTGAATTCCAGCATTCCAACAACCTTCACAGGAGTGATCAGTGCCAAACTTAGTTATGTATATCTTGGAATTTTATGGTTCAGTGACTTTCAGTGGAGTTATGGCCCTTAATTTGCTGCATTTACAAGGTCTGCTTATTAAGTGGTGGGAGGCATACATTTTTCATTACAAACAATCTCTAGCTAACATATTTTGTGTTATGTCTATAAACAATATCACCTGTCTATCAGATGTTTGTATACCAGTTCATTCAGGACCATCTATTACCTTGATACTATTAATATTTCAAGGGGCAAAGGAAATTCATTGTAATGTGGATAGTCTGAGGATGTTCCCCTCAGTTCAACAAAACATCTTATGTAACACGCACTTGGAATTCCGGTACTCTTATTAAAATTTCAACCTTTCTAATTACAGATAATGAGCAATATTTCTATCATAACAAACATATATCACAAAAACATAATCTCATATTTTACTTTGACAGTACAAGGTTTTTCATTGATGTATATGTTTAAGTGCAAGTCTTCCATCAGGTGAAGTATTTATACAGTACAGTTAGATAAATAGTCCATGTTGTACTGACAGTTGATCTGGAGTTTTAGTGCAATCCTTATTCAGCTTTTATCAGCTGTCCCTATTGTTGCAAATTGACGTGGGTTTTACTTTTTCTGAGTGCTCTTAAATTGTTAATATAAATATGCAAGAAGCATTGTAATGAACTTATGTAGACAAAATAGTATAGATGACAATTCAAGGGCTTTCGTCATTTAAGATATCAACAGAAATGTGATTTATTTTCATACCTGTAGTTTAACATTGATCTTCATTATAAAGAAAACACTGTCATCCCTCAAAGGTCGGGCAGTGTTCTTGCCTTTATCAGGGCACTTTCAGTAGTTTTGTGCATTTGCCAGATAGACATGTAATAAATAATTGTTAACCCCGATAATGCACCAATTATGTGTGTTCATAGTTGATTACAGTAAGTAATGTATTAAACAGTACAGTAAGCCACTTCCATTAAGAAACCACTCACATGAAGAGACCACTTTTTCAGTTCCTTTTCTTGTTGTTGAAGAACATGTTATGTTGCTTTAAGAAACTGTTTGTGTTATTTAGAGAACACTTTGCCCTTCTCATAGGTAGTCATACATTACATAGATCTCATTCAGTTTCTAATACATAATCAAGAGTGTATATCAATATACAACACTTTAAATCCAGGCTGTAAATGTGTTCTCTTCCCTGTGTAGAATTTTTTTTTAGCTCACCTGAGCACGAAGTGCTCAAAGGTGAGCTTTAGTGATCACCCTGTGTCCGGCGTCCGTCGTCGTCCGTCGTCCGTCCGTCCGTCCGTCCGTCCGTCGTCAACAATTTGACTGTTAACACTCTAGAGGTCACATTTTTGACCCAATCTTAATGAAACTTGGTCAGAATGTTACCCTCAATAAAATCTTGGACGAGTTCGATATTGGGTCATCTGGGGTCAAAAACTAGGTCATCAGGTCAAATCAAAGGAAAAGCTTGTTAACACTCTAGAGGTCACATTTTTGGCCCAATCTTAATGAAACTTGGTCAGAATGTTACCCTCAATAAAATCTTGGACGAGTTCGATATTAAGTCATCTGGGTCAAAAACTAGGTCATCAGGTCAAATCAAAGGAAAAGCTTGTTAACACTCTAAGGTCACAATTTTGGCCCAATCTTAATGAAACTTGGTCAGGATGTTACCCTCAATAAAATCTTGGACGAGTTCGATATTGGGTCATCTGGGGTCAAAAACTAGGTCACCAGGTCAAATCAAAGAAAAAGCTTGTTAACACTCTAGAGGTCACATTTTTGGCCCAATCTTAATGAAACTTGGTCAGAATGTTACCCTTAATAAAATCTTGGACGAGTTCGATATTTGGTTATCTGGGATCATAAACTAGGTCACCAGGTCAAATCAAAGGAAAAGCTTGTTAACACTGTTGAAGCCGCATTTATAACTGTATCTTCATGAAACTTGGTCAGATTGTTAATATTGATGATCTTAAGGTCCAGTTTGAATCTGGGTCATGTAGGATAAAAAACTAGGTCACCAAGCCAAATCAAATGAAAAGCTAGTTTACACTAGAGGCCACATTTATGACCATACCTTAATGAAACTTGGTCAAATCTTGATGATCTATAGCTCAAGTTCAAATCTGGGTTAGGTGGGGTCAAAAACTAGGTCACTAGGTCATATCAAAGGAAAAGCTTGTTAACACTCTAGAGGCCACATTTATGACTATATCTTCATGAAACTTAGTCAGAATGTTAAACTTGATAATCTTTAGGGCAATTTTGAATCTGGATCATGTCGGGTCAAAAACTAGGTCACCGGGGCAAATCAAAGGAAAAGCTAATTAACACTGTAGAGCCACGTTTATGACCATATCTTAATGAAACTTGGTCAGAATGTTAATCTTGATAATCTTTAGGTCAAGTTTAAATCTGGGTCAGATGGAGTCAAAAACTAGGTCACTAGGTCATATCAAAGGAAAAGCTTGTTAACACTCTAGAGGCCACATTTTTGACTATATCTTCATGAAACTTAGTCAGAATGTTAAACTTGATGGTCTTTAGTTCAAGTTCGAATCTGGGTCATGTCGGGTCAAAAACTAGGTCACGGGGTCAAATAAAAGGAATAGTTAGTTAACACTTTAGAGGCCACATTTATGACCATATCTTAATGAAACTTGGTCAGAATGTTAATCTTGATGATCTATAGGTCAAGTTTAAATCTGGGTCAGGTGTGTTAAAAAACTAGGTCACTAGGTCAAATCAAAGGAAAAGCTTGTTAAGACTCTAGAGGCCAGATTTATGACTGTATCTTCATGAAACTTAATCAGAATGTTAATCTTGATGATCTTTAGGTCAAGTTCGAATCTGGGTCATGTGGGGGCAAAAACTAGGTCACCGGGTCAAATCAAAGGAAAAGCTAGTTAACACTTTAGAGGCTACATTTATGACCATATCTTAATGAAACTTGGTCAGAATGTTGATCTTGATGATCTTTAGGTCAATAGGTCAGGTGAGCGATACAGGGCCTTCATGGCCCTCTTGTTGAAATCCTTTTCTACTTGCAGTTGTGGGTATTTATGCGGTCTCCCTTTCATTATAGTGTATGTGCTTTATTCATTACATTTATTTACACTAGTAAAAACAACTAGAAATACAAATACAGATGATGAGTAGTGAAGCAGGCTTTTGTTAAATTTCATATGCCTGCTTTGAAAAAAATATGACATATTACAAAACAGCATTGTCTGTCAGTTCACCCATGGCCATCTGTCCATACATCCATCAACTTTTTTTGTTTTCATAAGTATGAAAGTATAATAGCTTTGGCTTTCAAACTTCACATGATGACAAAGCACTATTTGAAGAGAATCCCAATTATGGATCAATCAATAGTCAAAGTTCAAAGTTTCAGTGACCTGGAGACTGGAAATGGTTTCAGGACTCTTTAAGTCATAAAGTATAAAAGCTACAGATTTCAGAGGTATAACTGAGACTAGGTACATGTACCATTAGAGGAAGATACCTGATTTTAGGGTCAGTTGTTCAAAGTTCAAGGTCACATTGATCTAGCTTAATTTCTTGATTTTCTTTTGTTTCTATGTTCTAAATAACAAAGTATATCAGCTACAGCTTTCAAACTTTACTTGGTGACTAGCACCACTTGGGGAGGATGCCTATATCGTTTGTAATGTCAGTAGGTCAGGTCACAATAACAGGGAGATTGAAGGTAAGTTTTAAAGTATCTACAGATTTTGAAACATTATACAATGACTTAGTACCACTAGAGGAAAATTTCTATTGATTTTGGGCTCAAAGGTCAAGGTCACAGGGACCTTACTTAATTTCTGGTATTTTTTGTTTGGGCTCTAAGTCAGAAAGTTTAATAGCTATAAGGATGTCAAAACTTTATACAATGACTAAGTACCACTTGAGGAAGATCCCCTTCTGATTTTGAGTTCAATGGCTACAGGCCAAGGTCACAGGGATACCCCACCCCCCAACCACCACCTGAGCCAGAGACTCATGGTGAGCTTTTGTGACCGCTCAATGTCTGTTGTGTGTCTGTCAACATTTTCTAAAAAACTCTTCTTGAAAACCAAAGGGCAGACTTACACCAAACTTCATAGGAATGATGCTTGGGTGGTCCCCTTTCAACATTGTTCAAAGAATTGATTCCATGCAGAACTGTGGTTGGCATGGCAACCAAAAGGAAAAACTTTAAAAATCTTCTTTTCCAAAACCACAGGGCCTAGGGCTTTGATACCTGGTATGTGGCATCATCTAGTGGTCCCCTACAAAGATTGTTCAAATTATCCCCCTTTTGTATCTTCATAATAGTGAATAAGACTGGAGAGGTTTTATACATGTATTCTGGTTAACGTACATATCAGGAATGATCATACAAACATTACAAAACAGGATGTGACGTAACGTCACCACGCTAGCTTGACGTCCATTATATCGCGCATTACGCTATTATTTTAGATAGATATTACACCCCCTAAGGTCAAATATGGCCTCGCCACATGAAACCACAAGACCTAGGTTTTTGATATTTGGTATGATGTGTTGCCTAGTAGTCCTCTACCAAAATTGTTCAAATTATGCCCCTAGAGTTAAAAGAGCCCCCCCACCTTCTCCCCCTCTGGGTCACTTAGTTATTATATGAGTTATATAGGAAAATTTACTTAAAAAATTATCTGATCCTATTTCCAAGACTGTCCAAGACTGTTTAATTATAATTACCTGATGACCCCAAGTAATATGACTTCACTTGACTGTGACATTGACCTGCTGACCTACTTTCTTGTTTTTTAAGATACAGCCTTGAAATTTGGTTGACATACACAGTTTTGCACACTGATCGTAAAACTGAATTTCACTGACCATGAATGTGACCTACTGACGTTCTTAACATTTTAGCATCAGTTTGACATTTGAAACATGTGGCTCATATTACTCAGGTGAGTGATCCAGGGTCATCATGGCCCTATTATTTTACTTTTGCTACTGTTTCTTGATATTGTATCTTAGTGTGCACTCACTCTTACCACACCCCTAAGCTATTGTTGCTTTAATTCCATTTTTACTGCCATATCCCATTCTGCTTGTGAACAGGCACACTATTATGCTCCAGTAGGCGGAGCTCTTGTAAATAGTTTAAAGTTAAAACTTTAGTAGCAAAAATTATTCTGTACTTGCATATAATGCTGATTCAATGTTTGGGGTTAATTCAGTTATTTTTTGTCAATTAGCAATTTCACATAGATCCTTGATTCAGTAAAGTATTACTTACATATGAATGAAGCAGATACATCATTTATTGATTTATTAATTGACACATGTACTGATCATGACACTTGTATGCTTTGATAAACCTGTTTTGAAAAAGGATGTATTAATACTAATAACAAGCATTAATTTGTTTAATGCATTAGTGAAACTCATTGAATGAAAGAACAATTGTTGAACACAGATGTTTGCGGTCTTTGATGAAATTGTCAATGTATACATAAAACACTATTTCAGTCATTTTAAAATTGATCCAAAATGAGAATTAATGTCTTCAGATACAGTTACCAGGATATGGGCATGTTAAAATTTAATGAAAAAGTAAAAAACAATTAATTTAAACTGAAATTATGCAAAAACATGATGATGATGATACTTTTATTGCATGATTCCTTATATAATCACTGGTCCGTAGTCTTTGCTATATGACCAGTCTATATTCATTAATGTTTACTTGTCTGATAAGTCTACATCAAATTGTGAAAATTTTAATTTCTGATGTCATGTAATAAACCACTTATTGAATGGTTTGCTTGTTAGTAGTCAGAACTATTGGTCCTCGATCATTTGGACCCTTCACAGTAGTCAGAACTATTGGTCCTCGATCCTTTGGACCCTTCACAGTAGACAGAACTATTGGTCCTCGATCCTTTGGACCCTTCACAGTAGTCAGAACTATTGGTCCTCGATCCTTTGGACCCTTCACAGTAGTCAGAACTATTGGTCCTCGATCCTTTGGACCCTTCACAGTAGTCAGAACTATTGGTCCTCAATCCTTTGGACCCTTCACAGTAGTCAGAACTATTGGTCCTCGATCCTTTGGACCCTTCACAGTAGTCAGAACTATTGGTCCTCGATCATTTGAACCCTTCACAGTAGTCAGAACTATTGGTCCTTGATCATTTGGACCCTTCAAAGTAGGTGTCTAATGACTGGCAAGCCATTCAGTAAGTGCATAATAATTTCAATAATTATTAACATTTGGTTCCATAAATTAAATCTGCTGAGCTAACTTAGTGCAAGGCCACAGGTTCAAGCCCACAGGTTATGATGGCATATCCATAAATTGAATATGAATTTGGGCATTTCCAGGAAGTTAATACAATTGACATTGATTGAGCAGAAAGCTTGCTTCCACTCAAGCTAAAATATATTTTGAATAAATTAAACTAAGGTAAAAGTTAAGTATGCTAGACAAGGTGTTCTCTATGACCATACGTGTTTTCAATAAGAAGTGATAATCAGTCTGATTCATTTCCGGAACCATGTTCAAACACGTGGTAAAGCATGCTGCATCACAATAAAAACTGGTTATAATGACAAAATTGTGCTATCATTTCCTTGAGTACCTCTCAGGATTTGAAGCACATTGACAGTTCTAGTTATTAAAACTCCATTTTAAATCAAAATATTTGAAAAAAAATTGTAATAAAAGAATGTGAAGTATATTTAAAGTATTTGAGATAGATGTTAACCATTTTAGGCATCTATACATGGATTCTAATGAAAGAATGTTAACTATTTTAGGTACTTGAAGCTTCTGAAAGAGACAGATCCACCAGAGTACCACAAGAACAAGTTCAACGATCTGCGCACGGCCAGCTTCAAACTTTACATTATAACTAAAAACAAATTTCCGGCAGAGGAACTTCTTGACAGGACATATCCAATCAGAGTACATGTTCCAATCACTTAATCATATCCCAGGTCCTCATAGTTAACAAATAAGTTTGCATACCATAGAATCATCTCATTTTGCATTTTCGTATCCATGGATTTCAAGTTTTGAAGATAAAATGTATGGACATTTTATGTGTTCATTGGAAACTATTTCATGGATTGATTATTCCCCCCTTCCTGGTCGATACTTATGGTTTTAGTTGTTTTATTATTGAAGGACAAGCAATAGCAATCCAAGGTTATAGTAAAAGAAAACTGTAAAAAATGAAATTACTCTGTTGTGAGAAAGTGCAAAAAAAACATCAGTTTTTGATTGGAAGTAAATGATTTTCAGAACATCTAAATGAATTAGTTGTTGGAAGCAGTTTGCAAAAAGCTTTGCCACACTTCTCTTTACATTAAACAATGTATTTATTAATTAAGGATAGTCATTTACCCACATACTGCCAAAATTACTGTTTGATTTTTAAACTTGTTGTAAATAATATTGTGATATCCTTTTTTAAACCCTATCCCTATCCAACAATTTATGGTAGGTTGGGATACCAGAAACAAACAATTTTTTGTATGCCTGCTCTTCTTTATGTTTGTATGCTCCATTTGTTTTCATGTGTATCTCAGTAATTTTGTCTTCCACAGATCTACATGTTACATTAATTTAAATTGCTGCCATTCTGATCTATATAAAAGAGTGAATGATGGTCTTCGCATGCTGTAAGTCATTTATTTGAACTGTCTTCAGCTTACTTTATCTCCTAATAATAAAAAATGAAGATAAAACTATGAAAATTAATTTCCAATGTCATGTACAGTAATAAAATAGTATCTAAATGTGATTTTTTTACTATTATTAAGTTTTACGTAAAAAATTATCTATGCCAGTTTATACTGCATAAACGGCGCTCCATAAATGCGATTAGCCAATCATATGTCTGTAAAAAATCATGTGAAATCGCCCAGTCTCCATGTGCTACACTACTTGTTGCATTCCAATAAAACGCTTATTGAATGGCTTGCAGGTCAGTAGTCAGAAGTTTTTTTCCTCCTGGTGCTTCGGGCGATAGTTTTGACTATTGTCAGATAAGTCATTGAGTAAGTGTATACTGTTCTACAACTACAAGTCAGCTGCAAGGTTGGCTCAACAGGCAGACCATGTGACTGTTATCTAAACATTGTGTGTTAATTTCCCAGGCAAGAGGCATGTTCAGACTGACATCGTTACTGAACACAGTGTGTCTGAAGTTACTCTTTCTCCACCATTGATTCTCTGATTAGTTTACGGGTTGCATGTAACTTCCGTAGAATAAGTCAGTACTGTTACAGAATACAGGACACCGGTTTATAGATAACATTACTGAAATACTGATGACAAAATATCCTTAATTAAACCAGAATTCAAACAAACAATCCCATTTAAGTTACATTCCACTAGCTGCCAAAGTAGGATGTTCAGACAGCCTTTAAGTCATTTGAAAAGTCATAAATGAATGAATACCATATCATTTGATATTTTAAGTGAGAGTTGTAAACTGTATTCATTTGTTATACATGATATTTTTCTATTGCATTTTGTTTAACTTTGAAAATTCTAGTTACAGTACTATGGACTTTCACAATTTTTACAGCCCAGATAGGATACTACTATAGTTTAAGAATTTGCAGACATTTAATATTGGTAAGTTGGTACAGATCAGCAAAAAGCAGGCATTTTTAAAACTATTTTTCATGTGTTGCGAAGTCATTGTATAAAAATGCACTAAAATCCTGTTAATGTAATCCACTGTGATAAGTATTGTTATGCATATATAACTATTTAGTTTCATTTTTTTTTCATTTACAAAGACATAATGCAAATTTCTGTGATAAGGTATTTACACACTAAGATTTTTTGTGTTTACTTTTTTAATGCAAATCTTATTATTTTGTACTAATAAAATGTGAATTTCCCTAGAACTTGTTGTTCTCATTTAATCAAATAATGTCCTGAGCTTGATTGAAATTTGACATATTTCCTCCTACAGTCTGATCTTCCTAATCCATAACTGTGATTTTTCATGAATTGCAGCTTTAGTATACAAGACTTTTCATCATTCTAAATGTCCCAGAGGGTGGTAGTAGGATCTTTAGCAATAAATAATACAAATTTTATTGCCAGAAATGTATTTTTGCCATTGCTAAGAGTGGCTGAAATCATAGTTTTACATTTTTTATTGCGTAGAAATTTATATAACAATCCATTCACACAGTCAAAACTGAATTTAAAAAAAACAACATTGATATAAAAACTGGCAGAAATACCCCGATCAGTCATTTTTGATTATTATCAAAATATAAAAAGAAATCTTATTACCAACCTCGGAGTTCTCTAGAATGTTGTACAATATCAATGGATAAGCCTTGCATTTTAAAAAGTCTGGGAAAACCCAATTTTAATCATATACATTGATAACTATATAAAAAGAAACTTACTGTAAATAGTGGCCCATCATTCTGGCCTATTAGAGGTTTGTCAAAATCAGTAACCATAGTATAGAATTTTGGACCATCAGCATGAATAACTGCTGCATTTCCTTTTTAGCTCGACTATTCAAAGACTAGTCTAGCTATTCTACTCACCCTGGCGTCGGCGTCTGCTTCACACCTTGGTTAAAGTTTTGCGTGCAAGTACATATAGCTATCATTTAAAGGCATATAGCTTTGAAACTTATTTTTTCTTTATCTAGGTCAATTACCAACCTCACTGAAATAAGTCCCATAACTCTGACATGCATTTTGTCCAAATTATGCCCCTTTTGGACTTGGAAAATCCTGGTTAAAGTTTTACATGCAAGTTACTATCTCCAAAACTAATGCAGATATTAAATTGAAACTTCACATGTGTCTTTGGGGTTATAAAACTAGGTGATAGCATCAAGTCCCATAACTCGACATGTATTTTGGCCAAATTATGCCCCCTTTTGGACTTGAAAAGTCCTGGTTAGTTTTGCGTGCAAGTACATATAGCTATTACTTAAAGGCATATAGATTTTAAACTTATTTTTTCTTTTTTAGGTCAATAACCAACCTCATTGGATTAAGTTACATAACTCTGACATTTATTTTGGCCAAATTATGCCCCCTTTTGGACTTAGTAACTTCAACCAGGATTTTCTATCTCCAAAACTAATGCAGATTTTGAATTGAAACTTCATATGTGTCTTTGGGGTTATGAAACTAGGTGATAGCATCAAGTCCCATAACTCTGACATTTATTTTGGCCAAATTATGCCCCCTTTTGGACTTAGAAGATCCTGGTTAAAGTTTTACATGCAAGTTACTATCTCCAAAACTAATGCAAGATATTGAATTGAAACTTCACATGCGCCTTCGGGGTTATGTAACTAGGTGAAAGCATCAAGTCCCATAACTCTGACATGTATTTTGGCCAAATTATGCCCCCTTTTGGACTTAGAAAATCCTGGTTAAAGTTTTGCATGCAAGTACATATAGCTATTACTTAAAGGCATATAGATTTGAAACTTATTTTTTCTTTTTTAGGTCAATAACCAACCTCACTGGATCAAGTCCCATAACTCTGACATGCATTTTGCCAAATTATGCCCCCTTTTGGACTTAGAAAATCCTGGATAAAGTTTTGTGTGCAAGTACATATAGCCATTACTTAAAGGCATATAGATTTGAAACATGCAAGTACATATAGCTATCATTTAAAGGCATATAGCTTTGAAACTTATTTTTTTCTTTTTCTAGGTCAATTACCAACCGCAGTGGGTCAAGTCCCATAACTTTGACATGTATTTTGGGCAGATTATGCCCCCTTTTGGACTTAGAAAATCCTGGTTAAAGTTTTGTGTGCGAGTTACTATATGCAAAACAAATGCAGATATTAAATTGAAACTTCACAAGAGTCTTTGGGGTTATAAAACTAGCTGATTGCATCAAGTCCCATAACTCTGACGTGCATTTTGGCCAAATCATGTCCCTTTTCAACTTAAAATGTCTGGTTAAAGTTTTGCATGCAAGTTACTATCTCCAAAGCTAACGCAGATACTGGATTGAAACACTATAGATATTTTAACATTTAGGGTAATATTCTTGCTTCTGGGACAACAATTCGAATAGTTGAGCACTGGCTGCCTTATGGACAGCTCTTGTTCTTTTTTGCACCAAAAAACTATATTTTGTTACTAGACTATAGTTGTTATAAAGGGAAACGACTTTTCTGATTAAACTAGATAGTTATTGCCTCCCTTTAAACAGTACTTGTCATGTTACAGTTCACTGGGTTTGTGGGAAAATTGTTATTAGCTACAATACGCTCCTTCAAAGGTAGCGCACTATAGGTAAAAAATAAACCTGCTGGTTTGAGCTGTGTTGAGTCAATGAGTTATAGAGGGCAGCGAGGTCTTGGTAATGTATTACCAGCTGAATTCTCATACCTATCGTGTTGCAAGGTTCTCTTTGTGGTGGGGTATATTAGACCTTTCCCATCTCAAAGCAGGAAAAGCAATAGTCTTGACTAAAACCTCTTAATACATGCTGTTAACTGAAATTATTTTGTTTTGAAAATTATGTATGCTCTTATAGTCAAAACTATCCCATTTTGATTTTGGGATTAACCTTTAAGAAATAGTACTTAGACATAATATACTTACTGAAAATGAAATGACTATATACTATGTAACTGTTAGCCTGGCTCCCTGGCTGCACGGTTATATTTTATATAATACTGCAAGCAAAACAAGAAAATCTTTAGCCTCTAAAATAGCACATTTTATCTGATGACTTAACCATACATGTTCGGAGCCAGGGGTAATAAAAAAGTCAATGAAGAAACAACCTGCTGGAGTTACTTCCCTCTTAATGAATAAACATATATATGTAGAACAAACATAGGGACGGGAGCCAGTCTGTGTAACTGTACTCATTAGTGAAGGTTCAACTTTTAACGTGCTATCTTATTTTATTTATTTTTTTGGAACATGATTATGAAAATTTGGGTCATTCTTATAAGATATATTTATGGTTTTATGTACTAGCTTTTTAATACTTTAGGCCGTGTCTCAAATTGTTGAAAGAAATGAATTATACTGTCAGTTTCGAGTATGAGTTCTAAATCCCAATAAGTTACACAATCATGTATTTCGAAATAGCTGCGGATACGAGGGCTTTATCTCAGTTGCAGAGGCACGTGTAGAACAAATCACACAAGTTTCCTTTCTTAGTATCGAAAGGTGTCCGTAATATAGTGCAGCAAATCTACAAAGGTGGCCTTAGGGTCGCAATGGCCTATAACAGGCATGACTTCGCTATCTAAATAGAAACTCTACAATAGTGTATAATTTTAAACAAGTACGAAATATATTCATGTAGTTTGGAGTATTCTGGCGACAGACTAACCATTTGTTCCAAAATTAATACTGCTTATGTAAAGGCATTTGCGAACCTATAAACATTTCTGTAACGTGCAAAGGCTTGCATCAATTACGATATCTTAAATTATATAACATTGTATTATGCCAACGAAATCGCGTGTCTCGAGAAAATTTCGTGCAAATCCTGTTGTTTTTTTTTTTACTACAAGACATGAAGAAATCATAATATATATTATTACCGCAGTAGGGACTGATATTTGCAAGGCTCGACAGAACTTTAGTACAGCATGTACATTATTATAATGCGTATCACCTGCTCGTTGTTCTGACATACGACGCGTGCCGACCACAAGTGTCGGCAGGTGCTGACACGATTGTTATTTTGAAAAGTGAGTGTAGACTTTTTTCACCTTGAGCACTATTAAATTAAGAAATTGGCATAATTGTACATTTAAGTATAATTTTAGCGAATGCGCATGCGTGTCTTCAGCTCTACATATCTTTCAAATCGCCCAGTGATCAGTGAAATCATATAGATATAATATAATATTTTGAAAAAAAAAAAACAACTCAGTTTAATATTTCTTTGCCTCCAACATTTGAATGCAGTCTGTGATATCCAGACAGAAATTCATTCCCGCCGCGCTTGTTACATACATGTAGGCATACCATTTGAATGCAGTCTGTGATATCCAGACAGAAATTCATTACCGCCGCGCTTGTCACATACATGTAGGCATACCATGATATCCAGAAAGAAATTCATTCCCGCCACGCTTGTCACATACATGTAGGCATAGTATTTGAATGCAGTCTGTGATATCCAGACAGAAATTCATTCCCGCCGCGCTTGTCACATACATGTAGGCATACCATTTGAATGCAGTCTGTGATAATCCAGACAGAAATTCATTCCCGCCGCGCTTGTCACATACATGTAGGCATACCAACTGAATGCAGTCTGTGATATCCAGACAGAAATTCATTCCCGCCGCGCTTGTCACATACATGTAGGCATACCAATTGAATGCAGTCTATGATATCCAGACAGAAATTCATTCCCGCCGCGCTTGTCACATACATGTAGGCATACCATTGTTGTAAATTTAGCAGCTAGTCTTATTAAAGTTGATTTATTAATTGATTCTACTGATGTGAAACTTTGGCCTCTGCTACTAGAGATGTCATTCACCAGTTACCCTCATAAATTGCTTGGGACTGGAGTGTGTTTCATTTTGTATCATTTTATCTGGGTATGTTGTCATCATGTACTATCGTAAACATGTCTGATCTGTTAGAGTTAGAGGTGGTTCCATATTTGGGATGGTACCATCAGTCAACGGTTATCCTCATAAATATTAGGGGTAATCTTTGTCTTTCATCACTATGATACACTCCAAATATGGGAGGGTACCTGCTTTTGTATATAAACCTAGGTCAGAACTTGGGAGGGGGGATTCTTTACTTTTGGCTCGGACTTTGAAAATGTGAGATCATAGAAACAAGAAATGAAATACTTTACAGTTATAATCATAAGTGACTTTAGACCAGATGAATGAGAGAATTATAATTTTGACAACATTATTTCCATCATTTAGACTATTTATCCATCACATAATAAACTGATGTAGTAAACTGGATTTTAAGTGTATTTTATCTATGGAGTATAAACACCCTCACCCGAACCTACGTTTTTCAACACTGGTGGCAGCGACGGAAATGGACTTATACACGTGCTTATAAGAAATTTGGACATATATTTCTATTCAAATATTTGTGGTGACAATTAAGTGATAATTATGGGACCTAAAAAGCAACACGAAAAAGATTCTGTCACAACTGAAGACGATGATAGTCATGAACAATTATTAGCTGAAGTTGAACTTTTAAGACAAAAACTTAAATCGGCAGAAGTTGATAACTTGACCTTAAGTGAGAGACTACGCAAAAATGAACAGGAAAGTACTTTACAAAGAGATGAATTAGTACGCAGTTACCAACAACGAATCAATGACATTTCTATGGAAAAAGACAATCAGATAAGAAATTTAGTCAATGAAAGGGACACAGCTTCGAATGAAAACAGCAATACATCAAGGCAGCAAAATCAACAGAGAGGCCGTGATAAATACGAGGTTCCTCTACCAAGGCAAATTATCTTTGATGGCAAATCATCCTGGGAGAGTTTCATTCACCCATTTGAAGCTATGGTTGATGCGTGCAAGTGGGACAATAGTGAACGTTTGTTCCGCCTTAAGAACAGTTTACGGGGTGATGCTGCGGAATACGCTTTCAAGCAGCTGGGAGCTGACGAATTGTCAAGTTATGCGAAGATAAAATCATCTATGGCGATGCGATTTCAGGAAAAGCGCTCCACTTCCTCCTATCTGGCTGAGTTAGAAAACCGGAAATACAATAGGGAAAAAGAATCGTTGGCTGAATATGTGGCAGAGGTTAAGAGGTTGGTAATAAAAGGTTACCCCACAGCAAACAACGAGCGAGGAAACGATAAACCTTCGGCACTTTCTTAAGGGACTTAAAGATTCTCAGGCAGCTTTGTTCATTGGGATGCAGGACCCAAAAACTATCGATCAGGCACGAGAAATTGCTCGACAACTATTCCAGCATCAGAGATGACGTGAGAGAGGCAAGAATTAGGAACATTGACACGGGCAGGGAACCTTATGTAACAGAAGCAAGACTGCAAGAATTTGGTAGGGATCTGAAATCCAACATAGGCAAAAAGATTGATCATCTCGCGAACCAGCTGAATGTTAAAAGTAGTAGATCAGCCTCGGATCGTAAAGTAAATCAGCGCCCAAGAAAAGATGTGCAGTGTTTTAGATGCCAGCAGTTTGGTCACTATGCGGACGAGTGTAAGGCAAACCTTCAGGAAGGTAACAAGTCGAAAAACTAGCTTCGACCAAGCCTAACGGCCCAGACTTGGTCAATAACAGTGAAGTCGAATTTAAGACTATTAAGTGTAGGAGTGCTAATACGGATGGTGTTTCCATTATATTGCCTGTAAATATTTTTCAAACTGTGCGCGCGAACTTAGTCATAGATACTGGTGCCTGTACTACGATTTTTTCTACTGCATTATATCATAGAATACCAGAGGATGTGCGACCTGAGTTGTGTAAAGTTGACCCTTCAATACGTCTTGAAGTTGCGGATGACGGTTTATTAGCCATAGATGGACAATGTGAATTTTCATTTAGTGTATCAGGTCAAACTTTTAATTACACTGTATTAATTGCACCTATTCATGAAGATGGACTAATTGGATTAGACTTCTTGTACGTAAATGATTACCAACTTAGTGCTAAAAAGGGATTAAAATTGAATGGGAAAATATGTAGAACTCTAGTTGAAAAAGTTCCCTTGAGGGCAGTCAGAGTGACCACAAGGTCAAGAGTAACAATTCCAGCGAATTCAGAAACAATAATACCTGGGGAAGCTATAAATTTCGGTGCAATTAATTCATCATTGGGCATCATTTACCCTTCAGAGAATAAACAACCGGCTAACAATGTTTTGATGGGAAGTGTGCTCATTGCTCCAAAGAGAATTCAGGGTGATTCAATTCCCATTAGACTAGTTAACACCTCTAATCGAAAAGTGAAATTATCGAAGGGGTCATTATTGGGATATTTACATGAAACTACACAGGAGGATTTATTGAGAGAAAATGTAGATTTAAATGACTGTGAAATATTGGACAATAATATCAAAACAAGTGAAAATGACATTAAGTATGACATGACTACATGGAGTAGTGGGTTAAAGGACCTGTACCATAGATCCTCTGCAAATCTCAATGAGTCACAAAAAGAAGCATTGAAGTGTCTATTGGAGAAACATAAAAATGCTTTTTCCAGTTCCTCCACAGATTTAGGGCGTACTTCATTAGTGCGACATACAATTGAGGTGGCAGAAAATGTTCGACCTGTAAAAATACCACCTAGACGGGTGCCAAAAGCGTTCGAAGGCCAAGAAGAAAAAATTATTCAACAACAACTTGAAATGGGAATAATTGAAGAAAGTAAGAGCCCATGGTCTGCACCTTTATGCTTTGTAAGGAAAAAGGACCCGCAGGCAGGAGTGCGTGTCGTTGTGGATTATAGGGGTTTAAATGATCTAAGTAAAAAATGTGCCTATCCATTGCCGAGAATTGACAGTTGTTTAGAAAGTTTGGGAGGAAATAATTATTACAGTTCATTAGATCTTTTGTCAGGATTTTACCAGATAGAACTGGATGAGAGAGATCGTGAAAAGACTGCATTTGGCACCAGCAGGGGCGGTCTGTATCAATACGTTACTATGCCACAGGGCCTTACAGGGGCTCCACATACATTTCAGCGGTGTATGGAATTAGTGTTTAAGAACTTACAATGGCGGACAATGATTATTTACATGGATGATATTTGTACTTTTGCCGAAACGTTTGATCAGGCATTGTTTAGGTTAGATAAAATTTTAACCAGATTGGAGGAAAATAACTTGAAATTAAAACCAAGCAAGTGCAATCTACTCCAAAAGCGCATAAATATATTAGGTCACACAATTGACAGTTCTGGAATACGTCCTTCAGAAGAGAAAGTTAAAGCTGTGAAAGAATGGCCTGTGCCGCGGAATTTAACCGAACTCAGAAGTTTTTTTAGGTTTTTGTAGTTATTACAGACGTTTTATCAAGGGATTTAGTGCTAGGGCGTCACCACTTAATCGCTTAACAGAGGCCGGTCGAGCGTTTATCTGGGGACCAGAACAGGATAGTGCTTTTATGGACTTAAAAACTGCATTGACAGGCGAAGAAGTGTTAGCATATCCAAAAGAGGAAGGCTTATTCATAGTGGATACTGATAGTAGCAATTTCTCGTGCGGGGGTTGCTTGTCGCAAATGCAATGGTCAGATACAGTTCAGGATTATGTTGAAAAACCAATTATGTTTGCGAGTAAATCATTTGACAAAACACAACGACGTTATTGTGCCACAAGAAGAGAACTGTTGGGCGTAGTGACATTTATAACCCAGTTTAGACACTTTCTGTTGGGTAGAGAATTTTTATTAAGGACTGACTGTTCAAGTTTAAAGGTGGTTAATGTCGTTTAAGTCACCTACTGATCAAATGGCGCGCTGGCTAGAGGTTTTGTCACAGTATAACTTTAAAATCGAACATCGTAGTGGGAAAAAGCATATCAATGCTGATAGCCTGTCCAGAATTCCATGTGAACCAGAGGAGTGTCAGTGCTATGATGGGAATACAATACTTGAAAGTTTACCATGTAAGGGGTGTCAGACTTGTTTGAAGAAACACGATTCCTGGTCAGATTTTGCACAATTCAATGACGTTGTTCCATTATTCGATAAAAACTTGAATATTGGGAATCAGAGTAGGCCAGTCATATTACGAGTGAAGGCTCAGAATAGTGGATTTTGGAGCAGTATTTTTGTGCTCATGCAGCTGCAAATCATGAAGTTGATAGGTTGTTTCAATACACTTTTCCATGGATTAAAACAGACTGGGAAGTACTTCCGAAATCGCGTTCAACGACTTCGATTCCATAATAGTCTGGATTTAAATGGTGTACAAAGTGGAAATAGCTTCAACTTTGGTGACAATAACGAGGAGGTGTTGAACAAGGACGTAAATGCTATACTGGATGAACATGTTGCATTATCCGAGGATGCAGCGCAAACATCTAACTTAGGTTGTCTCAAACAGTTTAAACACAGTTAATTGTTCACCTGTCAAAATGGCCAAATTACAGAGAGCAGACCCAGATTTAGGAATTGTGATACAGTGGCTTGAAGAAAACAGACGACCCCTGAGAGATAAGGTAGCAGGGAATTCACAAGTGTGCGGAATTATTGGCTAAATTATGACCTGTTAACTCTGATTGATGGAGTGTTATTTAAAAAGTACATTGTCAGTGCAAAGGACCATCGGCTTTTGATGATAGTGCCAAGAGTACTATATAAGGAACTTTTGATATCTTTCATGATTCAATTACTGGAGCACATTTAGGAATTTCAAAGACATATTCAAAATTACATCTCAAATATCACTGGTATAAAATGAAGGAATACGTCCAGTTGCATATCAAAAGTTGTGAAAAGTGTGCATTCCGAAAAAGGCCGAAAAACATACCGAGGGCACCATAACAGAGTACACAGTCGGCAATCCTATGGATCGTATACAAACAGACATAATGGGACCACTTAATGAGACAGAATCCGGAAATCGGTACATTATCGTGGTCATTGACGGATTTACCAAGTGGGCTGAGTGTTATGCAACCAGAGATCAGCTAGCAAGTACCGTTGCTCATAAGATTGTATATGAATTTTTGTCCAGATATGGTATGTGTTTGGACATACATTCTGATCAAGGGACAAATTACCAATCCAAGTTGTTCAGTGAAGTCTGTCGGATTTTGGAAATTAATCAAACTAGGACTAGTGGATATAGGCCAATGGCAAATGGTGGACCAGAGAGATTCAATCAAGTTTTGCAAAATATGATATCTACTTATGTAAACTCCAATCAAACAAACTGGGATGAAAATCTTAATTTAATCACCTCCGCATACAGAGGATGTGTCCACCAGGCGACCGGATTCACGCCAAATTATTTAATGATGGGACGCGAAGCTATTATCCCGGTTGACGTTTCACTTGGCTGCATTTTAGAGAATAAAATAAGTTCAGTGGACTATGCCATTCAACTACAAGAGAAGTTAACAGAGGCGCATCATATAGCACGAACTAATTTGCAAAAGAATGCTGTCAGACAGAAGCGTGATTATGACACCCGGATTTCAAAAACACATTTAGTAAAGGACAGTTAGTTTTGTGCTTAGAGAAGTCTAGACATAAAGGAATCAGCAAGAAAATTGACCCTAATATTTGGAAGGGGCCTGATGTTATTACAAGGAAGATCACAGACCTTTTGTATGAGATAAGACTTTCCCCAAATGGCAAATCAAGAATAGTGCATCATGACAGATTGAAACCGTTTCATGGAAATAAAACGACCCATTGGCAATCAAACATGGTGAAGTCTAAGGAAAATAACCATAAATCAAAAATGAAAGGGTTCCAGCAAACTTCCAAACCCTGCCCGGACAGTACCAGTCAACAAGTGAGGAGAAGTTCTAGGAACAGGACCCAATACAGACCATACCAACATGGTGCACAATAGTTATAAATATTAAAAGTGTTAATTGTTTTGGATTAAGTTCATATTCCTTCTGGATTTTAAGTGCTAACTAATATTCGTCCTGGATTATAAGTGTGTACTTATTCATTTCATTATTCTTTGTATGGATTTAATTAGTGGCTGCAATGGTAATAATAATCCCATTCAGCACAAGTGTATTCAAATGGATTAAATATTCTTTGTATGGATTTAATTAGTGGCTGCATTGGTAATAATAATCCCATTCAGCCTTGGTGTATCGAAATGGATTTATTTGTGGGCTTCATTTTCAGATATGAAAATTTGTGCCATTTATTAAAATCATATGTTGTATAATTAGATGCTCTTGGCACACAGGACTTAAAACTTTGGTAGAGACGACTACCATAGCCATATAAAATCCAACATTGTGCCTTTTCCCTTTTTTTTCTATTAATTTAAATAAATTAAAGGCACCAGGACTTACATTAGTAAATGGTAAAGACGACTACCATATCAATGAAACTAATCAAAATTGTGCCTATTTCTATCATCATACTGTGTTAATGTTAAAATAAATAAAGGCACCAGGACTTAGTGTGAGTGAAATAAACATTGTGTGAAAGTGCTTACAAAAATATATTCACCTTATAGATGAACTGAATTCAACACTGGATTTTATTTTACATGTGTTTTACTAGGACAGTTGGCGATTTTTTTTTTACACTTTTAATGTTTCATACATACATTAGTATAATAGTCATTTTACATGTATACTACTTTGAGAAGTATTTAGTCACATAGTTCTTCCGAACTATAATCATGAGTTTTATTAAAACACAAAGTATAGCATGTTTGCTACTATTCATGACACTTAATCATTTATATTGAGGAGCAATTTCAGTGATAATATAGTTTAGGTATTCATATTCTTATGTACCTTCTTCATAGTATTTGAGAGCAAGAGTCTGGCTCAGTAGTCACTTATATTTTAATGTTAAAACTTAATTGGGGACAATTAAGAAGCTAAGGGTGGGGGAGTGTTGTAAATTTAGCAGCTAGTCTTATTAAAGTTGATTTATTAATTGATTCTACTGATGTGAAACTTTGGCCTCTGCTACTAGAGATGTCATTCACCAGTTACCCTCATAAATTGCTTGGGACTGGAGTGTGTTTCATTTTGTATCATTTTATCTGGGTATGTTGTCATCATGTACTATCGTAAACATGTCTGATCTGTTAGAGTTAGAGGTGGTTCCATATTTGGGATGGTACCATCAGTCAACGGTTATCCTCATAAATATTAGGGGTAATCTTTGTCATTCATCACTATGATACACTCCAAATATGGGAGGGTACCTGCTTTTGTATATAAACCTAGGTCAGAACTTGGGAGGGGGGATTCTTTACTTTTGGCTCGGACTTTGAAAATGTGAGATCATAGAAACAAGAAATGAAATACTTTACAGTTATAATCATAAGTGACTTTAGACCAGATGAATGAGAGAATTATAATTTTGACAACATTATTTCCATCATTTAGACTATTTATCCATCACATAATAAACTGATGTAGTAAACTGGATTTTAAGTGTATTTTATCTATGGAGTATAAACACCCTCACCCGAACCTACGTTTTTCAACACCATGATATCCAGACAGAAATTCATTCCCGCCGCGCTTGTCACATACATGTAGGCATACCATTTGAATGCAATATGTGACATCCAGACAGAAATTAATTCCCGCCGTGCTTGTCACATACATGTAGGCATACCATTAGAATGCAGTCTTTGATATCCAGACAGAAATTCATTCCCGCCGCGCTTGTCACATACATGTAGGCATACCATTTGAATGCAATATGTGATATCCAGACAGAAATTCATTCCCGCCGCGCTTGTCACATACATGTAGGCATACCAATTGAATGCAGTCTGTGATATCCAGACAGAAATTCATTCCCGCCGCGCTTGTCACATACATGTAGGCATACCATTTGAATGCAATATGTGACATCCAGACAGAAATTCATTCCCGCCGTGCTTGTCACATACATGTAGGCATACCAATTGAATGCAATATGTGACATCCAGACAGAAATTCATTCCCGCCACGCTTGTCACATACATGTAGGCATACCAATCAACAACCACCCCCGCCCCTCGAAGTCAGTGTAAACATTGGGCTTGCTGGATCATATTCTTTCAAATCCGAAACGTCATCGCATGTTCATTTTTTTCCCAAAGTAGAAAAAGGTCGATAAGTTTGTATTTAATATGTTATTGAAAACTGCTGTAATAAAAAGCAAATCCCCTTGTAACAGTGAAAAACGCAAACGAAACCCGTCAACGTGAGATATGTAATGTTTTTACCTGAATCCCTATACCGATTTCCGGTCCATAGTTTGTGCTTTATAATTCATCTTTAAATCTTGCTGGCTAAAGTAAAGAAAATGAAGAAAAAATATGAAAGTTTATTTCTAATATCATGTAATAACACACTTACTGACCACGGACCTCAGCCAATAGTTTTGACTATTGACCGGGAAGCCATTCAATGTGTATTATTTACACTTGGTCCATTGTAGACAAATACTTGACATGCCATTTGCGTCTTGTTATTTTAAATTCCCTAGTCGACGTATTTTTCAGCGAAACATACCTGGCTTCATTGTCTGAAACACCTTTTCGAAAATACAAGCTGTCAGTTAGTTTAGATTTTAGATTTACTTTTCCTTCAATGTTAATGCTTTAATAAAGTGGTTATGTTGCATTCGTCCTAACAAGTCTTAGCAAAAATGATATTTTCTCGAATCAAAACTGTTAGTGTCTATTTTACCAACGTTGGCGCAAAGAATCATTGTCACAACCAAAATGCTCTCGAAATTATAATACTTGTTTGTTTTTTTCAGATTACACTATGTTTACGAAAAATATTTATTAGCAAATGGCATAAATAATTATATTACGTGATTCGCTTCCACTTGTTTACAGTTAGGATAGGCACCAGCTGGTCCCACAAATAACTCTGAAGTTGACAGCCTGTTAGTGGGCGCTATTTATACGTGTATAGCAGTACTACACTGGTTTCTCAAGGCGAGGCGGGGTGACGCTGCTGGGCAGGGGTAAAAGTAAGCGACCCAATGAGTATCTGCTACTCCAACCGCATGGCAACTTTGATTATAAATATTTTACTCTGAAACAAATGTATACAAACGTAACATAACACGTCATTCCGCATTTGTACCTTACTGCATAATTATATTAATATCGAACCAGCGTTTATTCTCAGAATGTCTGGTTACTATCCTATATAAAGTACAAAGAGTCTGGAAATAGAATCTAGGATTACAATTTCCTTGGAGACAAACACGCTGGGTTTATTTATGGAAATTCTCACGACGCTCATGGAAGTTTATTGAGAATGAGGCGGAATATTGGGAAAATACAAAAAAAAGTAGAATAGAGAAAATACGTTGCTGCTCGGGTCTTTCGCTTTTGTCGGCCGTTGAAATGGCAAATACCACCATCATGTTTCGAGGTGCAAAAGGGCGTGGACCTTAGTTCCCCCATGCAATTTTCTACAATGTCTTTTTTATAGGGTCTTTTTGTGGTTCTTGTAGGAAACATTGGTGATCAATCAATATATGTGCAAAAGTATTGCAAACTTAGCATACCCTTTACTGTGAAGCGTGAAAGGTCAATTTTTAAATAACTATATTTGGATGTTGAGGTTGTTGCGAAACTAGTGTACCGTGTCTTAACATCATCAGTCATATTTATGATGTTTAACAGTCTTTATTTTCGTTTGAATCGTTTATATAAATGTAGCAACATCTGCTACTTTTTAAATTCAAAACGTGTATGTGGATGTGGTAACATATGTAAGCATTAAACGAGCAGCAGTCCCACTAACCTTTGACAGGTGAGCAAAAATGGCACGCGTCCGTTGTCTAAACTTTGAAAATGGCACGCGCCACCTTGGTGACGAGAAAAAACGATAAAATTTTGATACAGATAAAGTAAAGTTTATAAAAATTCATGTTTAATGTTGCGTTGAAATATTTGATGTTAAGTGAGAATTCAACAGCTGTGTACATATATTAAAAATACAAGGCATATGGTCACCAATTTTATATTGATACGTACTGTTTTTACAGGGCCTAAATCTATTAGATCTAGATATATCTAAAACAGGCTTATAAATTAGAATGATAGCAACAGGCCTACTCAGTCATGACTTAATTAATATTATTAAAACCAGCGCAGAAACCTTTTGGAAATTGAAAAGATCAGAAAAATATACATGTATAGAAATCATAGGTAATGTAAGTTATATGTAGATCTATGCTATAATCATAAACTTTGCTGGAGCTCGTGTAGGCCTATAGACTCGACAGTGAGATGGGCATATCTGTCGGTAAGCCTAAAACAACTTACCCAGCCGGTACACGCCATCGATATCTATCATTGACCTCAAATTGTGTGAAACTGAAAGGATCACTGTTACTGAGAATGGCGAGTCTATCGGCAGTCTGATAAAAGATACCTACCTATAGCCCTTTTACTGGGGTCAGCATGAATTATCGGCAATGATCATCGACTCTTGTCGCTTATGTAATATGTAGCCTTAATTTTGATTTTATTAGTTTGCGGCAGAGAATCATCAAATTTCTCTCTTTATTTTCTACTTATCAAGTAGATCTAAACATTAATGATAAAGTAGCAAATTCAGTATGATATTCATAAATGGAAACAAAATATTTAAACCATATTCTAGAATAAATACTTATATAGTTGTGCCGAAACAATTCATTTTATAACTAACTGCATATTAAATTACTTGAATAACCTGCAACCGCAAACATCCTCTTGTGAAGTTTTCAAATATATTGGATATTATTTATGATGATGATAAGCATGTGTTAAATAACAGCACATCCTACTTCCATACTGATTAGAGCGAAATAGGTTATGTGACATTTCTTTTGCTTCCACCCAATGCAAAGGAGACCGTGCGGCGTAGTTCTTATTTATTGCAAAAACGGACGTGAGGTCATATTGGGTTGGATTCTAAGTAGAAAGTCCTTATCGGTTACGAACAGCGTATGATTCACGGAATTAAATCAGGATATTGAAGGCGTAAAAAATGTTTAATAAATGCATTGTATTGCACGACAAAATTAAATTTTCAAATAATTTTTTTATCCATACGATCAGCCGTGCTTTAATCAGCAACTCACTTGGGACAATACAGTTCTCTTTGTTATATTACCACAACTAGAACAATTTGACCTCTTTCTCTAAATGATTACATGACCAATATTGTAGAATGCGTCAGCCTTTAATTTTAGAGTAATTTAAGCACACACAGTGTTAGCAAACTAGCCACAACCAATTTTAGATCCACTGTCAGTATAGCAACCGCAAAACATCGAGGGCGATCTAATAAGGCCTCTTTGCAACCTGTCACCATTTCGCTTTGTCCCGGCTACCCGTCCACTTAGCAGCAGGTGGCAGACGCTTCCGTTCCGCGTATAACTGTAAATGAAAATCTAAATTCCTTCAAAACACAATAAGGTAGCAGCGAAAACCACTATTCAGCAATTATCAAATCACCTTTGCCATAAAAGAACGGTACATCTCTTTGTATTCTGGTAACGCTATACCGGGCGCGTGCCCATCTGTCGCATGCCATAAAACCAACGGCCAATCACTCTCAGATATCAAAATATTATCGAATCAATTTTCAGATATAAGAGACTTCTATATCGGCAAATATTGATTTTAAACGCGTCTTCTCCTTAAACCTGTAAATATTGCTAATTCTATTGTCCACAAAAGGGGTGTTAAACGCTATATATGCCACTCGTGTCCTGTTCGGTCATTCTACGTTGATTTTAATCAAATTAATAATTATGAATCGGCGGAACACACTTAGCAGTGTACATTGATGCATAACATATTTTTCTTTAGTTCTCAGTCGCATTAATTTGTTTGAATGGTTTCCAAGACAGGTGCTTACTTAAATATACTTCAAACTGTCGTATGTTTAAAGTCACATTTTTAATTGTATGATTTGTAAAACTGTTTAATATTACTGAATTTTACTATATAATTACTTCTCTATCGAATCTTATCAAAAATTTAATTATCTAATTACCTGTCAAATAAAATACAAATCATAAACTATATATATATAGATTTTCAAATATATAGGGCACTGACGAGCTCAGACGACTATTTTTTTTTTTATTTCATTACAAAATTTAAATTGCACATTAATGGTACATTGACCATAAACAGGTTAACCATTAAACTGTGTCAATTCGTATCTGATCAATGTATTCGCTAAATAAGTTTCTTCCGTAATATTGAACAACTTCGTAGTTGGTTGACTGTCACATCGGCCATTGACATCTCGCGGCTTGTTTGCAGGCTACAGAAAAACAACAGAACAGATCTTTATCAATAATAACGCAATTCCTGACAGTCTGATACCATAATAATAAGTAAACATAAATAATACATTATTTTGTGTATTGATATCAGCAAAAATTAATACTTGATTTCTCGATCAGCTGCGGAAAATCATGCAAACATTTATCTACTGCTGATTTTGTATGTAAATGCATAATTAATTATATTTCAAACAATTCCATTACCACAAATATGGCTATTTTGACAATGTCTGTCGCTTTTCCCTACTGTTGCTATGCAGGCATCTTGTTCATCCAAAATTTGACGTTGACCCGAATTCAAGGAAAATAAATTCCTTTACCATATAATATTATTCATATTTATTGAAAACCTCATTTAAATGATTGCTAACTGAAGATTCTGCAATTGATCGAGGACCATAGCACATCAGAGGAAAAAATAAATTGATGTAGGCCTATCAATGTATGAGTTAGCGAAATATTTAATACTTATTTATTATATGTGTAGTATCTAGGAATGTTCAATATCAAAATGTTATGCACTTTTTTTTGGTTCACTCCCACATCTATGACCTTGTTTTTCTCCAATTTCTTAAGAACTGCGAGCACACTGTACTTTTATACTCACCAAGCCTGGGGCGTCCGGTGCAAAACGTGCACTGCAAATGTTAACCCATGCACTGTTTGCAAATGATTATCCCTTCAGTATTGGATGCCCGGGATTACTTTCTGTATATATTATCTTTAAAAACACCTCGAATGCAGAATTATTTTCGTGACATCAGCTTTTTTGTCCTTCCAATACAAAGAAAAAGCTCAGACAAAGCGGACAAAAATGCTTAGTGTATCGAACCACATGACTGAACAGTTGAGCGAAGCAGCCAATCAGAAGCGGAGATCCGGGAAAACTAGGCCTGGTTATAAATAATTTGTATCGTACCAGCTGATCATAGTACGTTATCGGCTCGTAAAGAGAACGGACGCATCGTGTCGAAGTCAGAAAGTGTTTAAACAAAGGCATTGTGTTTCTTATCTTGGATAAAATTGTTTATTATGACATATACAGAACATATTCTGAAAATGGATGAAAGTAAAACGTAAGTTTACAACTTTTTCATTTATTCTGCATCTTAAATGGCCTTTAACCGTTTGCAATATGTTTGCTTTTCTTTATCAAGTTTGTGCAAACTTGCATGTTCCATTGGCTTAGTTACTGCGTAATGCATCTCATTCATTTGAGAGAAATCAATCCTTTCATATTTTCTGTCAATATATTCTGTTGAACGCATCATTCGTGCAACTATTTACGTAACCCCTTGATAGTTCCAACGTGGCAGAAACTGCATCTACAATATTGCGTCATATTTTACGCCAACCTCTACAAAATACAACATCATTATCAGTGATATTGCAATGGTGGTCATGGATGCACTCGTAAAATATGTTGCATCAGATATTATAGACCTCCTTTATCAGGGGCTGAGATAACCCCAGCTGTGAACCTCACCTTAATTAATGTCAGTACTGTTGTTTCTGCTGATGAGGAAGATGTTTATGTGATGTGATGTGATGATCATAGGCATTTGTTTGGTCAATAATGATGTTAATATATATTATAAAAACATGTATATACAGTCCAGGGTCCCAGCACCCATTTACTAGATTGATTAAGATACATATATGATTCTGTTTCTTTGCACAATATGTTACTGACAGTGTTTTTGCACTAACTGAACTGGATAAAAAGTATAAACGTTACATCACTAACATATATCTGCACTGGATAAATTCCTCAAAACTGATTACATCGCAATGAGTATGCACTAAATTTAAGCTTTTGATAAAAAATCGAAATAAATCTCTTGACACCAATAATGTTAAACTGTTTTGTGTGCTTGCATTAGATAAATCGTTCTCAAAATTGATTATATCTCCGGTGCACTTAAGTTTTCACTTTGCAAAACATGTGACAGATGTTTCAATACTTGCTGATCAGTTACTACCACGTGGTGAACGGTCCATTAAATCTGAACTTGTCGGATCATGTTGTTGCTCGCATTGACCTTATCGGGGGAGTCGCTGCAGAAATATTGAAACCAGATAGGGAGTGCTGTAACAAAGACTTTAAACCTCTTAACAAAAAAATCATCTCAGATACTCTGTACTACCGTTGTACATTTCATACGCTTTGATCATCAACGCTTTGATCAAATGAATCATTACTTTGTTTAGGATATACAGATCGTAAAACTCCTAGATGATTAACCCGTCACACTATCGTGACCTCGTACATTGTGTCTATTTGGTCGTCTGCAGGTGAATCATGAGCTTTGCCTTTGATTTTGAAGTGCACGATCAGACATTGCTTAAATTACTCCGTTTGTAGAAAGGTATTTCAAACTTGAGATTCTTGTGGTATTAACACTTGAAATGTCGTGCATTTCGTTTTTGAAACTTTTGTGATTTTCATGTAGGCTGAGTATGAAAACGGTTTTTTTGCCTGACATGTTGCATGGATTAATCCTAGTGCGTATTGCCAAGTGGTTTTGTTTCGTGGAAAATAAATGACATGTGCCGGTATTGTAGATGCAGCTGCTGTAGCTATAAAATACGCCTTATAGTCATGTATATATCACAAGATAGTAACCGTCATAAATTTTCTCACGTCTTTTGCCAAAAGAAGCACTTGAGTAGCAAAAACTCTAGAATTAGATTTTTGTTGTTTTGAAACAAAAATTCTCATGTGACTATCTAAACGGTTGTACTTTCACCTCATGCGGAAATTCGTGGGGTTAGATTGAAGGTTGTAAGATATAATTGAAGTTGAATGAAATACTAAGTTGCAATTTTCTAAAGATGCACATTTTCCCACAATATTCTCATAATTTCATTCGTTAAGCAAAGAAGAATTTAGTTCCGTTGTCGTATGTTATTTCATAAATTTTACCAAAAATATTTTCCTTGTTAAAATATTGCCCGTTTCCTGGTATCAGGAATTTTTCTCCTGTTACTTTTAAAGTCCGCATTTCATCATATGAGACCTTTCTATTTTCCTTGAAGTGTTTCCGTATTTGCCACACTTTATCATTTGGCAGCTAAGTTATATATTAATGTGGCACGCGCATAATATTATGGTTTAAGTGATAAATTACAAAGCATATCAATCTTTCTAAATATAGCGTCTCTATTTTCGAATCGAGTTGCCTTATTTGAACAAGTGTTAACACCGAACAAAAATACTGTCGCTAACTAAATGCGAAATGACTGTGACATTGTGCAAAGGAAATCATGACCAGTTGAAATAAAAATAATTAGTTGTAAATTGGTGTAAGCTATTTTAATCTGTTATTAATAATAACGCTAATTAAATAATTATATTTCATGTCTTCTTTCAGAAAGCCGCCTTCCACTATAGGTAAAGCAGTAAAACACGTGTTAGTTCAGGCCATGGAACAGAATCGGGTCAATTACGGGGTGTTCGAGTGTGTGGATATACTAGAAAGGTAGGTCAACAAAATGCTTGTTTGTTGCAGCAACAAATCACAAGATATTTGACTTATTGTTGCTGCACCTATCGTTCATAAGCTGTTTACGAAAATTCGAGAAAAAAAAAATCTTTTTCCAGTTTTATGAAATTTATGAAATATGAAAGAAACATACAGGAGAGAAGCTGTTGATGAGATTGGGCGTTTTACCAGTTGATAGCAAACTAGGTGTTATATCATATGATACAACATACACATCACGTGTTCATGTTTACTACTTTAATATATACTGTCTAGTAGTTAGGCCTACATACTGTTCGTGATAGTACACCACGCAATTATTTATTGATTGCGTATAAATAACAGTTTGAAACCTGTAGCTATTTTCCTAAGGGAAAATTTTCTTATTATTCTGGGAAAATATGTAACATTTGGATCGGGCACATTGCCAGCATACATCTGCACGTTCAAACCTGTCTTTGTTCTATGTGCATGTTGTTTAACAGAGGGTTTATACCATGCCTTTGTTCTTTATGGATGATATATAGGTTATTTAAGAATAACACAACCATAAAACTTGAAAGCATGTTTCCCTATGAATAAAACATGGTAGACTACAAGTTTGTCTTAAACACTTAACAGGAGTTTATTATTATATGGGTGAATTGCAAAAGAACAATGACTGGTTGATTTGAATGAATGCTTCCCAGAAATCTTAATCAGCAGATACAATTTGTACATTCTTTATTGTAAGACTGTGTTTGCAGATTCAGATATTTTTCCTTTACCTTTTTTAATCCTACTTTTTTCGTTTCTTTACAGAGATACAGAGCGAGTAATGGTAGTGATACTTCCTGATACCAAGGTCAAGGACGCCGCTCTGAGAATACAGCACACTCTAATTGAGGCATTCTGTCGTGAAAATGAGGTCAAGGTTCTTAAGGTCAGTATTGCATTTGTGTATTTATTATGGTACGGTATTGGTATACAGCTTTGCGTCAGATTCGGACCTTTGTCAGTGCTTAGTCATCTATAATAAGGGGATCCTAAAGTATATTTTGAAGAAATGTGAAACTCGTAGAATTGATATCTCCAGATGTTTGGGCTTGTTCGGAGATAACTTACTTTTTCCTGCATGTTTTGGACATTTGCCAATATTCGTGACAAACCGTAAAACAAAGGAGGTAAACTTAACCTTAGTTCCGGGTTTGATTAAATGATAAAACGGTTGATTTATTTGAGACACTTCTTAAAACGAAACAATATGCCTTAAATAAAACAATAGACCGATGCAAATTATCAAACAATAATAGATGCGCATTTATGATACCTTTGTATATAGGTTAATTGATAACAAAAAAGGACTTCTCTTTTTTTCGAAAACTTAACCACAGTTAAATTTGAATCATGATTTATTCATGAAAAATTATTTTCTAATTTATACATTGGTGATATTATTTATAATAATATCCAGTCAAGACAATAAACCACTTGTAAAAAATATAGCGCTAATTCATTACAAACAACAATTATAAGAAGAACTATTTCCAGAAAGAAGGCTATTTATAACAACATTAACATAATTTTGACTGTAAACATGCTATTAAATGTTATAATCAAAATGTAATTAATATTTTGTCAGGTTGATTGCGCCACAAAAATTTCCACCATATTTACGTCAACCGCTTCTAAGGAACAAAAAGAAAGATCGTTTGCAACCGATTTCAGCTGCATTCTAGTCAAGAATCCGGATATTCTCAGTAAAGACGATGAGTTCGTGACGGATTACTGCGAGAACTTCATGCTAGGTGGACTGGTACCCCACGGCTGTGTTGAAATACCAGTCTGAAACCGTACAACATCGCCTCGTGAGCAGGGGTCTAGCTTTACATAGGTAGGTGCTAACTAATGTTTACATAATTTTCAGTGAATGGATGACTGAATTTCAAACTTGGGCTCCAGGTTTCAGAACCATTATAACTTTCTCAGAGTTCTTTGATAATATTTGTAAAATCCTCCAGCAATACTGGTAATATTTTGCCTTGAAGTATGCAAACAGGCATGGTTTACATACGCTTTTGTTTGATTTTCAGGGCTGTGAATAAATCACATTTTCAGCGAGACATCGCAGAAGTACATCAGTAATGGCGATTTTGGTCGAGACACTTGACGTAGATAGGTTGACATACTGGTCAGAGACAGAAATGCAAAGGCGCACAGCACGATATGAGATCACGCGAGATAAGGAACGACGACAGACCGGTTCTTCAGCTACAAAAAGGACCGGTACCCATCAGTAATGCATTTGTGGATGTTCGATGCTGCTAGGCCTTAGGAGGATCATGTGAATGAACAGGAATATTGAAAGGTGCGTTTGTACACTCCATATGTATCCTATTATTTACAGTACAATCCTTATCAGTTGTTATTTATCATCAGTAAAAAACAAAACGAATAATAATTGTGAGAAAATTGAAGGCGAAAAGCGAGGAAGTTAAAATTGCATTTATATAGGAACCGCAGCGTCTTTTAAGGGCCCACAAAATCTTAAGAAAAAGTACGCCTGTTTAAGGTTTAGTGAAAAGACCATATTT
Organism: Mercenaria mercenaria; assembly: GCF_021730395.1. Taxonomy (NCBI): domain Eukaryota; kingdom Metazoa; phylum Mollusca; class Bivalvia; order Venerida; family Veneridae; genus Mercenaria; species Mercenaria mercenaria. The sequence continues at coordinate 33,893,563 of NC_069363.1, forward strand.
GTTGGTCATATATTTGTTGGAAAAACTGTAAATGTCAAACGAATTTGACCTTCAAAGGGTTTATTTGTGATTGAATTTGGTTATTGCAGGGAGACAAAAACATCGAAGTTTATCTGGCTATTGGAAAAGCGAAACCGAATGAACGGAACTGAATGGCAGAATAGGAAGGAATTAAATGTCAAGGAAGGATTTTTTTCTGGTGATTGACATAAACACGGAAGCGAGTAGGAGGGGAATTTAGACGGGTGGCAATTCACAAAGGACAAGCGACCTTAACTTAATTGGAATTTACGCTGACATTTTATGACATTCAGAGAGAAATGTGATTTAATTTGACTATCATGATTTCATGCATGTAATGAGGCAATGTAATTATAGTAAACAACATATGTTACAGTTTATCAGTTGAATACCATTTTGACTGACATATGTTGTTGATACTTGTATGTTGAGAAAAGTTTTTATGTTGTTTTATGTTCTACTTTGAAGGAGATGATGAAAAAAAGCGTTTGAAATTTTTGTTAAAGACACTGTAAACAAGTATTATAATAGCACTGTTGTTATTTATAATGTATACGGTTTATGTGTAATATATTTTGACGACGCACATCAATAAACATAAAATGAATAAACTGTTGTTGTTTTCAGTTTCTTATAGAGTGAAATGTTAATCCATTAACCCTTATCATGCTGAATACGACTGATTCTACCTTTGCGACCAGTGTAGATTATGATCAGCCTGCACATCCGTGCAGTCTGATCATGATCTGCACTGTTCGCCATTCAGTCAGTATCTTTTTAGTAAGCACCCCTTTTAACAGTTAATGGTACATATACTGCCAAAATTGAAAGATGGATAAGTTCATTATAGAAATAGAGCAGGGTAAGGGTGAACTAGCCTCGGCTAAAAGTCTGCCATTGTGACTACCTCTCATCTATTTCTTTACGAACCCTTTGTAAAGTGAGAAGCAGGCGACATGTTTTTGACAAAACAAAGACTTCGGGTAGCGAAGTAACTTAACATTCCATCTCTTTGTTAAATTTTATAATTCTATGTTTAGAAAAAAGCCTTTACACAACTTTCGACTAAATAAGGTCTACATGGGACAATATCTAAAGTTTAGAAGGAATTAAACTTCAACAAAATATGTCATGTTCTAATCTACAGTGTCTTGTTTATGCCTGGAGATATATTGTTTTTGTTCCGGTCGTCTGTCTGTCCAATGCAAGCACATTTCCACACTACCTACTTTCTTGAGGGATTTCAAATACTTGTATCTGTCATAAAGAGAGCGCAACTTTCAATGCTAAGTTCATATGACGAGGTGAGGCAGTGTTTAATGTCTGCTCCATAGAGAATTTTCACATGTTAGCTCAAATATTTATCATAATGCGGCAAAATGCCAACGTTGACAATATCGTTCGGCAAGGTGAAAGGTCAAAAGCCAGTATTTCGTCACCTTCGTTATGAGTCGGTGCGTAAAATGCTTCTTTAAGCCTTGCCAATTAACGGTAAAAATCGCACATAAAAGGGAAAGACAATGTTAGTCTTATGTTAATTCCGTCTACTAGGATTTCTTAAATCATTTAAAGAAGTGAAAGAATTTTCAAAATCGGCTTAAAATGAGAAAGTCCTGAGCATTTAAATATTTGATCAAAATGACAGGCATTTTGTTTCCATGGCAACAAAAACAAAATGGCGGCTTTATCAAACCTCTAGATACATTTGAACTGTATTTGCTTATTTCTGTAAAACAATTACTCTACCTTTTTCAAGCTAAAAAGAAAGCAATTGCCATGTTTCCATAAGGTTATTTGCTGACAAAAGAATTCAGCAGTGTGTAAATGACGTCATAACCACCTCCATGATCAGCCATTTTTGTCGAGCCCGCTTGCGGAAGCGAAAACATAGTTGTCCAAATGGCTGTTCGGTGTATATGCGCGCGTCCATGCGTGCGTCCGTCCGTCCGGATTTGTTTGTCCGGACCATAACTTTGACGTGCATGAAACATCTTGTTTTTATTTGGCATGAATGTTAACCTCAGTGAGACGGAGGGTCGTGCGCAAACCCCAGGTTCCTATATTAAAGGTCAAGGTCACAGTTGGAGGTCAAAGGTCATGTCAGATCTTGTCCGGTCCATAACTTTGACATGCATTGAGGAATCTTGTTTATATTTGGCATGAATGTTAACCTCAGTGAGGCGGAGTGTCATGCGCAAATCTCAGGTTCCTATCTCAAAGGCCAAGGTCACAGTTGGAGGTCAAAGGTCATGTCAGGTCTTATCCGGTCCATAACTTTGACATGCATTGAGGAATCTTGTTTATACTTGGTACGAATGTTAACCTCAGTTCCGCAAACCCCGGGTTCCTATCTCAAAGGTCAAGGTCACAATTGGAGGTCAAAGGTCATGTCAGATCTTGTCCGGCCCATAACTTGGACATGCACTGAGGAATCTTGTTTATATTTGGCATGAATGTTTAACTCAATGAGACAGACTCAATCTCAAAGGTCAAGGTCACAGTTATTGGTCAATGGGTGGGCTCGACATGCCCGTAGACATCAAGTCTTCAAATTCAAACTGTCATATCTTTTTTGCAATAGTGGTCCAATTTTAATACTTTCAGTGTTATGAAAGGATTGAGGATGGCTTTCATATAAAATTAACTTATTGTCAGGCATTCCTTACCCTTTAAGGTCAGCAATGTAATATGTTATATACCGTCTGTGTACAGTCTGATGTTACTTGGCAAATATCACATAACGAAAATGAAGCATGCCGTTCGGCGAACATTCAGCCATGCTGATTCAATGTCAAGCAGATTATTCAGTGTGTCTAGTACACAATTACATTTTTGTGTAAAAAGAACAATGTCTTCCTCGGTTCATACTAATTACAACTTCATGCTGATAGCATTGTGCATGATTTTTCATGCTAGTACAAAACGCTATGTTAACTTGCGCTAGATACGTTTGATATTTCTGTGAATATAAAACAGCGGAAGCATCTTGATCAAAATACTGAAAATTTTTCACCAGCGATTTTGTCTCAAAGATTGGAAAACGCTTTGAATATCTTCTCATGTGCTATTTAGTTTAAATATTTTTATACTGATAAGTTTGAAGTATGTTTAATAAATACTTCCGACAGACTTACTCATTTGGTGTTACTGAGTGAATTTTGTTTTGTATTGAAATAAAGTAAATATCACGTATACCTTGCACTCAAAGCAAAATAACCGTTTTGCAATGCTTGAAACGCATATATAGTTACATTAGGGTGTATAACTTTAACACTTGTTTTTTTTTCTGTAAAACATCAATTTTTCATTCATTATATCTTAGATAGTCTTTTATACCATTCTGAGGATTCATAAATTCTACCCTGTTAAACTATATCATTATACAGAAAAGAGGTAAAATTATTTTGTGTTCTGGGGTGAACTTGACCTTTTTGCCTTTTTCACGGCATTGATGAATGAGGAAAACAGAATTTAATGAAAATTGCATGTCTTCCATTTTTATGGCGGTCATCTTGGACGCCTGCTCGCCACAATTTATGCAAATTTATGCAGCAGTTTCAGAATCTGTTGTATAAACTATTACAAAAAAAAACTGACTTAATAACTGCTTTGATAAAAACTGGATCCGGGTACCTTTAGAAATAGTGGAGTATCGTAGCCAAAATCACCTACCATTATATAATAGTCCATGTATGGGTGAGTTAATATCCAGATCAAAATATTATGGGATTGTCGTTATTCAGTTCCAGGAATCGCTACCAGTCCATTTAGATAAGGAGAATGTTTGTGGAAGGCCCATCAACCCCTTTTATGAAAAAGAAGCTTTGAGCATATAAAAACAAGCAAAATAATGGGATAAAGGTTTCATCTTTGAAGAAGCATTCTCTACCTACAAAAACACTTAAATGCAACTGAATTTCAGTCTTTTTGAAAGCTACTCATTCTAAATTATTGATCGAAACACATTTTTATGCCCCCGAAGGGAGGCATATAGTTTTTGAACCGTCTGTCTGTCTGTCGGTCTGTCAGTCTGTCGGTCTGTCCGCAATTTTCGTGTCCGGTCCATATCTTTGTCATCGATGGATGGATTTTCAAATGACTTGGCATGAATGTGTACCACAATAAGACGACGTGCAGTGCGCAAGACCCAGGTCCGTAGCTCAAAGGTCAAGGTCACACTTAGACGTTAAAGGATAGTGCATTGATGGGCGTGTCCGGTCCATATCTTTGTCATCGATGGATGGATTTTCAAATAACTTGGCATGAATGTGAACCACAGTAAGACGACGTGCAGTGCGCAAGACCCAGGTCCGTAGCTCAAAGGTCAAGGTCACACTTAGACGTTAAAGGATAGTGCATTGATGGGCGTGTCCGGTCCATATCTTTGTCATCGATGGATGGATTTTCAAATAACTTGGCATAAATGTGTACCACAGTAAGACGACGTGCAGTGCGCAAGACCCAGGTCCGTAGCTCAAAGGTCAAGGTCACACTTAGACGTTAAAGGATAGTGCATTGATGGGCATGTCCGGTACATATCTTTGTCATCGATGGATGGATTTTTGACATGACCCAGGTCCGTAGCTCAAAGGTGAAGGTCACACTTAGACGTTAAAGATCATTTTTCATGAAGGTGCATTGATGGGCATGTCCGGTCCATATCTTTGTCATTCATGCATGGATTTTAAAATAACTATGCATGAATGTGTGGCACAGTAAGACAATGTGTCGCGCGCAAGACCCAGCTCCGTAGGTCAAAGATCCTAAACTCTAACATCGGCCATAACTATTCATTCAAAGTGCCATCGGGGGCATGTGTCATCCTACGGAGACAGCTCTTGTTCTATATTTAGTAACAATGACCTTGACCCAAGCTACCTACAATGAAATAAAAAAAAGGTCTCTTTGAAAGCTGCCTATTTACCAGGTTTGATCTGCTTATCTCATTCCTAACTGAAGTCATCGTGAGAAAAATCACTTTTTTCTTTACAGTAATTATGGTCTTGACCTTGACCTAAGCAACCCAAATACATCTAAAACCATTGCTTCTATGTTGACACCAGTGACCAGAACGCAAACCGTACACCAGTTTCCAAGAAATCTATTAGATATGTACTAAGCTTGGTCACAGTATCCCCATAGCAAATGGACCTTATTTGCAAAGAAATGTCCAATATAATAAGCTTTATATAAGAACTAAGGGCCATAACAAAGTGCCATAAATCTCGTATTCTTTAAGGAATCCTTCTGAAACTTGAAGGGCCGCATTTCCCTAGAGCATTTAACATTTCTACCATGTGTGATTGAAATATGAGGTATGACGCCGGACGGACAGAAAATAGGTTGTTTATGTACTATACATATAAGTTCAAGGGCCATAAATCTTGTCTTCCTAAAGCAATCTAAATAAAACTTGCATGGCCGCATTTCTTCATAGCAGTTAATATTTCTGACATGTTTTAATGAAATCCTATAAACCAATTCTTAGACATGACTCTGGACAGACAAAAAAAAAACGAATAAAAACACTATATCTATATAGTGCAAAGGGCCATAAATCTTGTCTTCCTCAACCAACCTGAATGAAACTTTGAGCATTGCCCTGTAGTAGTCAATATTTCTACCGTGTTTCATTGAAATCCTTACAACCATGTCCGGACGGAAAACACTATAATATATATGTACAAAGGACCATAAATCATGTCTTACTCAGTATTTCCCTACAGCAGTTAACTTTTCTACCATGTTTCATTTAGATACTTCACAATATGTCATAGATATGGTTCCGGAAGGACTGACGGAAAGACCGACGGACGCACGAACAACTCCAAAACAATATCCCCCGCCTTAGGCGGGGGAGGAGCATTACAGACTAAACCAGTTTATCATGGTGCTCCTGGACAAGTCCAGTGATATAACCATTTCTGCACGTTCTCATACAATAATCATTTTGCATTTTGTTATTCTTGCATTGACCTCTTTCTCTATATCATACCGTGTGGCATTGGTCTGTTGACACGTCAAGTGTGGTGCGCTGTGTGTTGTGTGCTTGTCACCTTCCGCTTTCAGCCGCCGCCACTGACTAGCCTTCTGGTGAAAAAGAAGCCGAGTCCGTAAGTCTTCCCTGCCAGTACATAGCCTCTCTGCAGACAAGCCCTTTGCAGTGCCTTCCAGATGGCGACACACGGTAACTGAGCACCTTGCGGCCTCAGGCAGAACTGCAGGGGACTCTGAGGAGTTCTCCCCACAGACATGTGGCATGCTAGGCCCACCGGTGTGTGGACACACCCTGATGCCTATGAACAGACCCCAGCTATGGGACAAATAGCCCCTGTGTTCACAGGGTAGGGTATTAACTCGAAACTAAGGGTGAAGTAACCCCGACAGAAACCTAGAGAGTTGAAGACAGAGGTGCTGGGCCATTGGCACTATCGCTATGACTACAGAGCCATCTACATCATACGAACACAGTCCTCATGTAACTCAGAAACATCTCTGTCGCACGAATGACACATGAGTGGATTTTTTTTTATGTTACGCAAAGATCTTGATATATAGTTGATACATTTCACATTTGAGGATAATAGACCTATAAACGTGATTTGTAATTCCGGAGTGTCTATGTCAATGTCTAGCAAACTTGCACGTCATTGTCACATTGTAATTGTAAGCTTGCTCTTATTCATAATTATACTCATGTGTGAGGCACATGGAATTATAGTCACATTGCCGATCGCATGTGGTGTCTTTTTTCACTGATGAAATACATGAACGGAAAACATTTTGAGCATTAAAATGAAGACATTTTCGCTTGCGTAGGAGTGTTTACAATTCAGGTGATGGGAAATGCGCCCCGACATCTCCCGCCCCACCGTCACCTCATTCTCTAAAATGATCGTGTATTATGAAAAATACCCGATGATTTGATATTCGCACCCGCACCTGCAAGTAGTGGCAGACATGTACTTTTCTTGCATATACCGTAGGAATATAAAATATATACTCTCTCTCTCTCTCTCTCTCTCTCTCTCAATAGATAATTATTATGAAACGAAGTATGACAGCAACAGAGAAAAGACGAGAAATTCCCGTGCAGTACTCAGAAAAAAAAACATGTCAATGTTACATTGAATGCAAAGAAACTCCTCGCCGCTAAACCTGATTAAAACAAGAAAGTCACTTTTGACAGTGTCTTCCAAATTCCTGAACAAACTAAGTATACTAAATTACCACAAATATACCATGCAACATAGTACACACGGGAAAATGGGTGTAAATCTGTGCAAAGCAGGCAAATCTCACATTTACCCCTGTGTGAGGAGGCTGTCCAGCTGACTTACGAAAGTTCGGTGGTTAAACCTGGTACCCACTCGTGCCTGAGGTATAATTTCCGAGGGGGCACGCATGATGGCTGTTAATATTCGTTCCAGTGGTACTGTAGTGGATGAACGAAACATTTAATATACATATTACGCCCGTCAATAATGCAGTAGGGTGCGGCAGTTAATTATACATAACTTACGATAACAACATGTGAACACTAGAATTCAATATTATTGGGGGCGAGGGACGTTGGTGCAACTCTACTATCCTTTGTATCTGGGGACTTAGAAAACGAGGCTGCTTATAGTACATGTATATAAGACGTTTAAATTAACAACGGTTGAAAAGACGATAAATTGCAAAATTTCTATTTAAAGTTAAGAAAATCAAAGGGTTTACAATCTTTGTTCTCCCATCCCTATCTGGAGGAAATGACAAGACAAAACTTGCTTCAGGAGCACAAAGACGAAATGTTTGCGGTTTGACATCTTCCCACCAGGCTCCTTTATTCAGGTTCCTTCACGTCCATCCGCACCCTACAGGAGCACACACGTTCGAACGCGTACATGTACATAGAATCAGGGCGTTACGTCGATGTAGATGCAGTAATGACGTTATTTGTTATTGATTCCTGCAGAAGCAGCTTGCCTTTTTACAAACCTGCATAAATTACAATATAAATGTAAATATTTGTCGTCTGCTTATTTCCGACGATCTCCGTGACAAATCGGGCGACCAATAGGAAGGCAGTTATCGTAAGTTTACGCACAGCGTGAATGAAGTGCGTAAATCGGTCTGTCGTGATTAGCGCAGGTGTAACTGAAAGCCGTATTATATTCGAAAACAATATATCCTGCAGTGACGGACTAAAAAAACTAGGAAATTTGAAATATGACTTTAACTGACATAGAAGAACACTTTTGCATGGAATTTTCAAAGTAAGCTGATATTTTTAAATTACTTGCACGTGCATATAATAGTAATTCGTATAATGCATAGTATATAATGTACATACTTATTATACATATATTATACATATATATTTATTGCATGAATACATGTATTATTGTAGTTGTGTAATGTAAAGGTTATATTAGATGGCAGTCACTGTGTATGATGGACAATGTCTTTATGAAAAACCTGATTTATAGGTAGTTCACGGTATATCAATGATTTTTCACATTTAACTAAAACTATTTTGCTGTTGTTTACCAGTAGTTATATGTACTTTCGCTTGACTTGTGGGCGTTATAGTTTTATTCTAATAATTTCCTTTAACCAACACCCTTGGGTAAAACATGACTAGACGTGGGTGTATTTATGTTTCGCTTCAAAAGGTTTGAATTAAATATTTTCTTTGCAAAAAGTTGCTTATTTCTGATGGCTTTGAGATATAAACAAGTATTTTATTAGATTTAAGTACTAACACACTTCCTATGTTTGAATGCCGAAATGCTAATGAAATGAAAGCGTGTGATTATCATAAAATGTGCCGATATGTTATTTTATACTGCAACGCCATCATAGAAGACTTCTTAATTCTGCAGAGGCCTAATTTTCTATAGGAATTTTAATGAACTTGGCCATGTTAAATTTACAAACTATGTCAAGTTGTTTGACCTGTTGAGAGATTTTAAAAACTTTTACAACTATAATAAATTAGATACAAAATTTTGGAGATTTTAGCAAAACGAAATGTAAATGGTAACAAAAGTGTGCTGGACGGAATACTTTGCCTACAAGTGTGCTTTTTAACCGGTGCAAATAACGAGAAATTCGTGCAGTTACGTAGAGCTATAAAATAATCAACTCGTTAAACAGTATACTTTAAATGGCATACCTTATTATTCTTCTAAACGTATAATGCCACGACCCTCCTGCCAACAATTACCACATATAAGTGTATAATAATGGTATAAATAGCATGTATTAAATATGATTATTCCTTCCTCTTCCTAAATGTTTCTCCACATATTACACTGTTTCAGGAACTATCTACAGGACGTTGGTAAAGCGGCTCGTACGGTCATGTCTAGGTCGTGTACGGAACGTAGGCTTACGTGCGGCGTGGTGGAATGTGCACGTCAACTTGAAACGTAAGGCTATAATAACACATGATCACATGAAATAACTAACATAGAAGGTACTTTCAACAAATGGCTGTTACTGTATGTTATTTGCGTTGGTCGTATACAGATATATCACACGTATTATTTCCAGTATGTCTTGAACAAAGACTCAATATATATATATAAAAAAAAACACAATAATTTTGTAAAATTATTTATGCTATGCCATACTTCATATATATTAGCATCATGTATGACATAACTTTTTGAAATATAGAATATTTACGAATGAGATATATTTGAATTCCAGAGAGCCGGATGACGTCATGATGTGTATACTTCCGGAAATATCTGCCCAAAACGTGCCCTCGGGGATACAACACACCCTGATGGAAGCTTATTGCAGAGAGTTTGAAATACCAGTTCTAAAGGTATTGCATGTAGTTTAACCATGCCTAGTTTTATTCCACGAAAACAACAAACACACGTATTTTGTGTAAGAGAGATACCGACATTGAAACGTTTAATTGACAGCTTGCTTAATATCGAACTTGGTATTTCAATGTCTTCGTTTGTCCTCACTGAACTATCGTCTGCTTGCGATACTATCAGCAGTGTTTAACTGTTGTTTTCTGGTCAATAATCAGCAGTCATGTGACATGTTCGGCACAGAGACGATGTGCATGTATTAAATATCCCCACAATGAAAATAAAATAAATTTACTTCTAAGTATAAGACATGTTTTAGTACTTTATGAACAAAGCGGTGAAACTAAGGCGTTTTGATAAGAAACGGCTGTATAAGTAAACACTTTGTTTTTTTTACGTCAGTAGTAAACATTTAAAACAGTTTACGCTTTTATGAAATTTAAAAACACTTCTCGGGTATTCAGAAATTTTCATTAACTATATAAACGTTACTTTTTAAAATGGTATTCATGTTAACGAACATTTAATTAAGCGATATTTTGTCAGGACCTATGTGTGCTTATTGATCGTTTAGTTAAAATATGATAAAGTTTAAAGTCCTGAGATATATTCCCGTACCAACTAAGTAAACACTTCCGTGAAAAACAGTTTCAAGGACAGATTATGTTTACATTTTTCATTACCAGATCCGTTTTATTTTAGATTGTTATCTTCTTTTGTACTTTTTTCAGGTCGAATCCGTGTCCTCGCTGGTTGAAATGTTTCAAGTATATGAGGCCAAGTGCATTTCATCGAAACCTAACGTCACAGATAACGTCAATACTGCGCATGCACCGCTCAAGCGAAAATTGAGCTATACACGTGACTATAGTTGCTTTTTGATCAGGAACCCGGATGTATTGTCGTCTGATGAGTGCTTGCTGAAAATGTTTTGCGTCCAAATATCAGACAAAAAAGAGGTCATCATAGAAATACCAAGCTGAACAGTTCATTTCTGCGAAATGAGAATAGAAAGGTAATAAATAAAACATATACTACCCCATGTGAAGCAATATGCGGATATGCAAATTATATTTTATATCTAGATAAAGATGTGCCGCATGGTCTGTTCCTGTTAACTACATTCCTCACTAGAATCAACCTTTATATTTGACTCGGGCCATTCCACGAGAAAACCTGTATTACCGACATATTTTTATTGCATAATAAATAAACTGGAATCCTGGAAAATCATTTTTTTCTGGGGTGACAGACGCTTTGCTCTCAAAATCTAGACGAGTCATTCACTGCCCATGGGTAATGTTCGTAAGAAATAAGGGGCTCATAAGTAAAGGGGTTTTACTATTTCAAGATATTGAGCGGAAAAGGTTTTTGTTATAACAGTCACTGTGACCTTGAGTTTAATCTACTGACCTAAAAAATCACAACACATAAGCAATGTGACGGCCATGTTTGAGGATCATGGGTCTAGGCGTTCTCAAGTCAGTGTGACCTTAACCTTTGATCCATTCACCTTAAAGTCGTCACGCACTGCCCATGGGTAATGTGTTTGCCAATGCTGAGGATCAATGGTAATTTGGATGGTAAATTGGTTCTTCGGATTCTGATTGATACGGTATTTGCACAAAACGTCACTGTGGCCTTAACCTTTGACCAGCTGACCCCAAAATCAATAGGAGTAAAGTTTGATGTTCATAAATTATTTCGCGAAAACTGAATTGCTTGTAGACGAACGTACGCACGTACATACAGACGATCTGCTTCATCTTTCGATCATGTATGAAACATAGTTAAGTTATTCTTCATTAAAATATTTTCAAACAGACTTTAGATAAATTATGTCAGATAAGTGATTTCCATATGTTACATAAATGATTTAAATCTGCATGAAAACGTCAAAATGATTTTGTGTCGTTCTTGACGTGACGTCTCTTAATGTTGTTATCTTAATTATTTTTGTCATTAATACAGTTTTGTCATAATACAGTATTTTTCCGTATTTGGACGGTTCAACAGTCCCATGTTAAACATACGATAAAGGCATACAGACACTAAATAGAAAAATTACGCGAAAAAAAAATGGCGGATACAAATAGTTCTCAGATTTTTTGCTCTGTAGAGCTAGTTTCCTTATTTTCTTTGCATTTTTTCTTTTCGCTAAAATCACATGACAGATCTATGCTTGACAGGTAGATAGTATTTTCATAATGAAATAACAACATGACAAAATTTTTCATGGAAACTTAGATCATACACCACCAGTGACAGTGTAATTAGGGTCTCATTTTTTAGCTGATTTTGCAGTTTGTGTGTTTGACTGAAATTATTTTTCTTGCATCAAATATGACCCCCACTTTTCTTTTGATTTTTATTTAGCACTGACATTATTCTTCAAGAAAATGTAGGTTACAGACATTTAAAATGGGTCCTGATGTGTGCTGCGGCTTTTGGAAATAGGTCAATTTTATATAGAATAAAGAACAACAACTATTTAGTGTGTTATAACCTAAAGCCCGAAACGCGTGAAAATGTTCCGAATGTAAATCGGGTGAAGTAGGCGCTCTATGTACAGAGCTTATGATCATGCTTCTTGAAAATACAGGAAAAGCAGAAACACAATATTCAGTGAAGTATTTTTAATTTAAACTAAAATAAAATAGATATAGAATAAAAAGATTATTAACATTGTGCTGTACAATACGAGATATATTTGGGCTCGTACCCAGCTGGGAAAACCATATGGGACTCGCCTAGTGGCTCGTCCAATATCGTTTTCTCAGCTTGGTACTCGTCCAAATATATCTCCATATTGTACAGAATAATGTTAAATAACCTAATAATATTGAACTGCTCAGCTGACACTTTTCCCTAAATGATAATTATTCAGGCCTATAATAAACACTCAAATGTACGTTATTATTTACAAATATGTATTTTTTTCAGAAACCATGTTTTCTTGCAAACCAACTAACTGCGAAACGCTCACTTGCAGCAAGGCATATTTCTCAAAGACCAACAAACGAATTGTGCTGTCGTATGACCAGCATGGGTATTGGCACGTGCAGTAGCCGTTCTCAGACAAATATTTGTTATAGGTTAACGATATATAACTGTATTTGGATTAAATACATGTATGACCTAAACATTGCCTTTTTCTCTTTCTCTGAAAGGTTCTCTTGCAATTATTTTGTTTGTATACAAGTTTATTTATAGTCTCCAATGTGCACCGGTAACCCATATGGACGACTCCTCCAGAAGACTGTTAGTAATTTTAGTGGGAGTATAGTGCAAGATACAGAAGACGCTCCAATTCCAGAAGCTTTCATGGTTCTTTAGCATGCCAGGTGTAAAGCACCCATATACTTGGGACTCTTATCCCAATGTTAGTAATTTTTAGTTGGAGAAGCGGGGGCTTGAGCTCACGATCCCTCGTTTCGTAGTCAGTGGTACCACTGCGTCTGCTCTCTTACAATTATTGTTACGTTGACATATCTTGTGAAAAGTCCTTGTATTTAAATGAAGGTAATGTGAACGTGTTGGAGAACCTTTGAATAATACGTCTTAAAAAGAGAAAGTACAAACATTTCTTTTTTAAATGCAGTTACTGTTAACGCGTTTTTCTTTTCGCGTTTTGCTGCTGAATTGCCGAGTGACATGTACGTGGGAGAATGTAAAGCGAATTATCTATGCATGTATTTTTATATGAAAATGTTTCTGTATAAAAATGGACTAAATAAAGATACAAATGTTGGTGTAACTTCCATTTCACATGAAATGAATCATGTAATTGCGCTATATAACAAGCACTTCAGTTTGTTTCGAGTGAAATTCCATCTGCAGTGATTGAGTAAGGGCAGTTATGCATCTTTGTTTATCTATAATTTATTTTAGCATTCAGGATTTGTTACTAAAATGCTATAGATGCTAACCACTTGCAAAAATTGCACCAAACTTGGCATGATGTACCATCATAATTTTGTTAAATTGCTCTGCGCCGCCGCAAGATTGTATTAACATTCTTGTATATTTTACAATCAGTACGTAAAGCCACAGCAGCGCTAGATCTTTAATATTTTATTGTATTCTCAATAACTCCATGATAATATATCTTAGCTTTATATGTGCTAAATTTATGTAAAGTTTCGATACTCTGCTGTTGATACTGAATTTATGCAACCGTGGCAAGTTCATTCAAACAGACGTCTCAGACGCACCCATTTTTCGAAACCAATGATAACCTTAAATAATTATAAAACCTGAAAGAACAGTTTCACAAAATATGGTATATATTGTTTGTAAAATGACTGGAACGTATACACGAGAATAAAGGCTTCTCTTTAAATGCAACTTGTTCCGCGATTGCAAATTGCTTAGTCATCAGCTCCTCTATGTCTAGAAATAACTTATCAGACAGCTATCATTTTAAATATTTGTTTCTTGCACTTTCCGCGGTTGATTATTTATGTGACTCACAGAAGTTTGAAATAATGACATGAATGTGACGCACAAAACCATTACGTTACTCTTTTGAAATATGCTCGCACGCAAAGCAGACTTTAGACCCAAATGGTACATCATAGGCTAGTAGTATTAGTTATTGTTCCAAGGGAAACTACTGTTTAAGTTATCAAAGTATTTGCATAATATGACTGGCAGAGTTATCTTTCTTCAGTTGCGATGATACCATTTGAAATGAGATGAATAGATGTCTGATAAATACGTTAATGTCAACATGTAAATACTATGAACAGATGTAAGTCTATAGTAGTACGCTCCGCATGGGTGCCTGCAGGGTGGATAGATGACCGTTATAGCACTTTCAACTATTACAAGTGCATCATTACTAGTAGTCTCGGTGTATCTCACTTTCTTTCAAGCACGTTTCCAGTCACTTACTATTTCAGATAAAGTAGATGCTTGTGGCAAACTCCAGGCCTTTATTACAGACGAGTCTGCTGTATTAAAGTAATTACAATTTTACCGTTGGTTTAAAAATTTTACATACTCTACTACATTATGTGTATTTTCTCCTCCAATCAACGATTTGCGCTGCACCACGTGACCGTACAATATATTACCGTATTAGTCTATTAGATACAATATTCCACTAAACAAATTACAGTTAGACTGTAAATACATATTTTTTCTTGGGGAATTTTGTGATGGACCTTATTTATATTTATATATTTAGGGCAGTTCCAAAATTATTAATGATGTCCACACGTTTAATTACCGCTTCATTAGGAAAATTATTACTCCTTGCAGATTTAAACACGCGGAGTTACACTAACAAAGGAGTTACCCAAGCCAGTTATCCTAATTAGTATTATCTGCCGTTTGTCTGATATACTCTTCCAAAATATAACATTTTAAAAATTCTCTACTGGTAAAAAAGCAACGAATCCTACATGTGGTAAAATATTTTTAATGATAACTGAAGGCTTGTAACAAAAGTTTTCAAGATAGAAAGAAATATAATTGGATTATTTCAAATACAGCACACACTGCATTCAGTTTCATTAGCCTTTAAGTGTTTGATGCGAACTATCCCAAACAAACAAGTTTAAGTTAGTCCAAATTCAAACTATTTCTGTACATGTTTATCTTGATAAGCATTTAAATTCAACTCCAACCTGACCACCTCGGCCTTTATGTTACACAATAGACGGGGTATACGGAAATACTATAAAAATAATTGAGTGACATGACACTATAATGCAAATTGGGACTGAAAGTAGTTGCCTCCCCTGTATGTGAGGTGTTCTTGAGCGTTGTGCAAAGATTTGAAGAAATCAGTTATATTTCTACATGTCCCAAAATAAAGGCATAAAAACAAGTGAAAGCTATGAATCGAAGAACGGGAGATACATTAAAATAACCCCATTTATATATACATGTAGTGTCTGGATCTAAGTATCTTATACATACAGATAGAGTACATAAAATGAAATAAGATAAAACATAGAATTTAGATATTCAGACAGGATCGATCCCAGGTTCTCCGTGTACTGTCAGTAGCACCACCGTGCCATACATCCGGCTCGTGATGACTAAATGTTTATAAGATATTGACAAAAAGACGTTTTCTGATTGGACCGCTTTTTAAGTTTTTTTACAGTGTCTTTATGATTCATATACCCCAATGGCAACACATTTAAATTATACGCGAGCATTAAAGCGTATTATTTGTCCTTGATTAAAATCTAATCTGTCATATGATACTGGTCACCGTTCATATGTCTTAAAGCTAATAGTTTACTGTTGGATGAGAATAATTCTACGTACCTTATATACTTGATTAATATTAACGAATACTGAATTTTATAAATATGCCTTTAAGCTGATTGTTTATTGTTCTGGTGAAAAATGAATATATTAATTTCATGCAATTGATTCATATCAAGTGTATATCTGACATCCAATACGTAATAACAAAAGCTGCCACACTTAAGAACAAAACTGTAAGGTAGCTGTAGAATTTGAGGGGAGATCAAAGAAGGTGACCTGAAAGACTTCGAATAACAATAGTTCACTATTTTGACTTAAATTTAAGTATTTAGATATATATCCTGCCTAAAGTTTGATATCTGGAGTAGGTTTAGAGTTAAGGATTGGTCATACAAATGCTAGTAATGTTCCCTACATGCTGAGTAATTCACACATGATATGACTTAAAGGCGTATGCTAGATAAAATTTTCACGAGGCAGAAATCGCATGACGCACCGATTACGACACCGTTTCCGGTAAAGTTTATTTTCAACGCTTGTTCAAAACTAGTCGAAATGATAGTATGTAAGTTTCAGGACGGCATGATAACTTTTGACTATCACTGTCACGTTACGTCCATGCTTTTTCTGAGTATTTCTGTAAGGAAATCCGCAATCAAAACGTACACAAGATAAAATTTTCACGAGGCAGAAATCGCATGGCTCACCGTTTCCGGTAAAGTTGCATGGTTTTGGATATTCGGACAATCGCTGTGTTTATTTTTAATGCGTGATCAAAACAAATCCAAATAATAGGATGTATCTTTCGGGACAGCGTAATAACGTTTGACTGTCACAGTCCCGTCACGTCCGAGCTTATTGTTCGTATTTATGTAAGGACACCTCCGATGAAGTTTGTTGGGAACGTTTTCTGGTACATGTACATATGAATGTATTTGTAAAGATAACATGTCTGATAATGAATTTATGTTGACATTAAAGCATACAATTGTCTCGCTGATATTTTTGAACGTAAGTTTTGTGTTTTTGTTTCTGTCAGCTGAAACCGGTGTCGAGGTAGATATCTCCTCGCACTTTTTTCACATATTTCCAAAGATTTTAGTCTCTTAATTTAAAATTATGAGTTACATTTGACCCATTTGACGTTTCTTTATGAATATTTATTTGTAATTGTTTGGAGACTGACCAGTATTTATGACTACTTTGGATTTATAATGTTTTTTTTTTATTTCTCTGCATGAAGATCACAAACCATGCAGTATCATAAAGGGGCAATAATCCAAATTAAAATGTAAAAAATCTAATTCGGTGACCACCCCTTTTCTTTTTATATTTCAAAAGTAAACATTATATTCTGCTATTCTTGCAAGTTTAATCAAATTCCTTTATGTAGATTTGGAAATATTAACTGCTAAAGGAAATATACAATGTTTCATAATCATGATGCTTTTTTGACTTAGAAAACAACAACAACACACAAGTGTCATGCAACTATTTCTTGATATTCTTTAAAATTTCTTTTTTTTTTTTTTTGAAGGGAAAAAGTCGTGTCTTATGAGATTTGACTAGCAGTTATACTTCTTGAATCATTTATTTGATTCCTTGATCTTATTTGTTATGGCAGACACGCTCTAGATTTCAACATACACTTGTACCGTGGTCATGCATTATAATCTGAAATAAAATGAAAACGAAGTCGGTGACCCCCATATTTCTTTTTATTTTTAAGTTACTTATAGAATGAACTAACAATATATGAAATATGACCAAAATCTGTTATTGGGAAAAAAAATGGTGAAATTCTAGCATACGCCTTTAAAATCTGTACTATCGAATAGTCAATAAAATGTCTTTCAAACTCAGATGCTTATAGGTGAAGTAGATTTAACAAATTTATTGACATTTAAATTTTCGACCTTTGACCCATGGACAGACAGTAGACATTTAACATGAGTCCTGATTAGTCCCAATGCGTGACTCTAGTTACCTCCCCTGATGGTCCGTCCACTGACTGACTGAAATGAAATGAAAGTGATAATTACGTCACGAGTTGGACTAGGTCCTGTTGTGTACTGCAGCCATTGGAAATTTGTCAAAGAAGGCCAGTTATTTAGTGTGTCCATGCCAACAGGAGCGCGGATTATATGGTGGTGTTCAGGTAAATGCACACCCGCATAACTGGACCTATTCATACTCTGTATATTGAACAATCGACTGCACATAATGATATAATCACATTATATAATCAACTTTCAAGTATTCTCTTTATATAATCTAATAACGACTTTATATACAATAATCGTAATTAATATCTTAAAACTGCTGTATTCAACTTATAACCTATACATAATCACTCTAAGAGTGATTATGTGTAGGTCATAAGTTGAATCTAGATATAAAAAGTTTTGTTTGATTGTTTTGGGTTTAACGCACTTTTCAACGGTGTTTCAGTTCCTGGATTCTGTACCAGTGCAAGCCTGTTCTCCGCAATAAACTGCCAACTACCCCACATGAAGCAGAGATGTTGGACGAATGATGTCAGACAAGGTCTTTTATCAAATCGTCACGAAGAACATACACCCCGCCCGTGGATCGGACTCACGACCCCGCGATCCGTCGATCTGCGCTCTCCCTATTGAGCTAAGCGGGCGGGTCTATATTAAGAAGTACGCACATAATATATGATAACATAACCACTTAATATCAAGAAGTATTCATTTTATATAATGACATAACCACACACTATAAAGACATATCCACTTCAATTAAGGACATTACCACGCTATATTAAGAACACTCAGCTTTATATATAGATAGGAACACTCAGTGTACGCCCCTGTTGTTACTTTATATTGGCAATATAAAGTAACAACAGGGGCGTACCTAGGCATATGCCGATGCGCCTGTGCGTGCAATTCAAATTCGACTCTAGGAAAACGGAAAAGGTTATTAAAGTGTGAAAAAAATGCAATCAAATGTAAAGCCTAAAGGGGGTTAGGCGGCTATTTCAAGTTCTCCGTTTAACAATATCATCTGAATAAGATAAATTCTTTTTTGAAATAGTAGATTTATTTGTTCTTGTAAATATCTTGGAAAAAATAAGTGTAGATTTCTTGGAAGCATAAAGCACAGCATATACAGCCAGAGCCACACATCGGCCAATAGGCCCTTCACAAATAGAAGCACAGTATATATATATGAGCCGTGCCATGAGAAAACCAACATAGTGGGTATGCGACCAGCATGGATCCAGACCAGCCTGCGCATCCGCGCAGTCTGGTCAGGATCCATGCTGTTCGCTAACAGTTTCTCCAATTCCAATAGGCTTTAAAAGCGAACAGCATGGAGCCTGACCAGACTGCGCGGATGCGCAGGCTGGTCTGGATCCATGCTGGTCGCATACCCACTATGTTGGTTTTCCCATGGCACGGCTCATATATAGGCACCGCCCAGGAAGGAGCAGTGGTAACACCTTCGATATTTTTTTTTTTCATTCTAAATCATCTTGATTTCGCTTACAAAGAAAAAACAATTTTGTTTATGAAAGTTTGTCCATTTGGCAGTTTTCACTCAGTATTTTCTGTTACCAGGTGTCCCTGCGTGCATTATTGTATCACGGGCGAGCACCTTGGTAGAACCATCGACCTTCCGCAAGCCATGAAGAATTCAACGCCTCGAGTGAGGTTCGAACCCACATCTGTGAGGTGCAAGTGATTCAAAATCAGCAACATTAAACTCGACCATGAGGCCCTAAGCAAAACATTGGTATTCAAGTACGCACGGGAAGAACAAAAATGCTTGAGTCATCCGAGGTCTGGAGTAAAAAACAGCTTGCGCTTAATATCCTTTCAGTGGCCGTAACGTAATAAAACGTATAAGCGTCTGATGGCCCTTTCGCGCTTCCGTAGAATCAACATTTATTACAAGAAAATCATTTGAAAAATTTGTCTGAAATGTCTAGGTCTGCAGCTCTCAAATACGGAAATATCTCACATCCGAGATATATACTGACACTTTCTGACAACATCAAATAGGACCTTTTGAAATATTTGAAGAAGTTCCAAAAATCTCCATATAGGCCTACCCTTGTTCCGTTAAGGACCCCTGCGGGATTTGTGTTTATTCCGAGTGCAAGTCCACGCGCATACATTTAGAGGGGGTGAACCCTGCGCGTGAACCCTGGCTATTGACCAATGCAAAATGCGAGTTTCGTTTTCAAGTTTAAGTGGCAGGGGCCAGTTACGTATTTGGCCCGGGAACGTTTTTTAAATAAAATAGACAGATGCACTTTAAAGGCATTTATATTCAACTGGTTATTTATGGGGGATTCTTGCGTACGAGTAGTTATTGTGTAAAATAAATATGTGCTTGAATCGATTTTCCTAGCTCCGTGTAGACGGCCGGGTCTAAAATCTTACCTGAGGTAACGGAAGTCAGACGAAATGGAAACGGTCATCCATCCATCCAGATTCAGCTAAAATTTGCGGAAAAAGTAAACTGTTATGAGACACTTTTCTTCCCACCATTATTTTCGTCTGATCACATGCTTTAAAAATATACATGTGTTTTAGGTCAGTCATTTGCAGATAATACGGTATAGGTCGCGCAAGGTGTGCATTTTGGGCCAGTTTTGCCTCAAAATTTAGTGTCCTGAAACCGAGTTTTACCCGTTTTTATCATAGAAACAACAGAATCGGCAGGCTAAAAATGTCTCATAATGCAGTGCTAAGTATGTGCAATACATCCGCCCAACATTTACCTGGGATTTTAAAAAAAATTGGATTTTTTCGCACTGGTATCAGCGCAGATTTGTGGAATTTTCAAATCAACTGTCCCTTGCCCCCTTAGCCGGTGTACTTTTATTTTCTTTTCTTCCATAAAGCTGAAGGTCATCTGACGTCATTTTTTGTGCTGTGTTGTCGAAAACATACGGCTGGCGAGATTGCATAAAAATGTGCTGGCCACCCTAAGGTTATTACATTTCACGTGAATATCGATGTGCAATTCAATCTATCAATCTATATCCACATCTGTATAACGAAATAGAAAAAGAAATTTACACAGTTTGAATTTTCGTTTGCAAAAATTATATGTTGTTAAAGTTGTATAAAAAATGTTTATTTTCGTGTGAGAAAGAAATTAATGAATAGTTTTATAAAACCTGACACATTCGCATAGAATGGGTAAGCGCATTTATCAAAAACCTGTTAAAATGCGGATGCAGAAGTCATGCATGAAAATTAAACATTAACGATGATTTCAAAAACGATAACAACAAAAATAAGAATACCCTTATACAATCCAAACCTGCCCACCTCCCCACTACTTCCAGATACGCCCCTGAACAACCACTATATATAGAGTTATATCCACTTGATATATCTATATAAGTATCAACATAATAGATCTATAATGACATTTTTTTTATAAAACAGCTAAGGCTTTCCACATAATTGCGGTAGATCTGCTCTACTTCATTCGCTAGATCTAACACAATGATGACAGAAATGTTTCTGAAAAGCACTTGTTTTTGTAATAGAGCCGACCCTATGTGCTTTATATTTGTCATCCGATTTTCCGCCAAATAGTACAGTTTGAAAGAACGTTTTTCATTGGTCATCTTCATTACTTTTAGTACCTGTTTAAGAAAATATATCCAATGAAAATCTTTGCTACATTTCATACAGCAAGTGCAGCATATATAGGTTACAACACACTAAATAACTGTTCTTCTTTATTCTATATAAAACTGATATATTTCCAATGGCCGCAGCACACATCAGGACCCATAATTAATGTCTGTAACATACATTTTCTTGAAGAATATTGTCAGTGCTGAATAAATATCAAAAGAAAAGTGGGGGTCATGTTTGATGCAAGAAAAATATATTCAGTCAAATACACAAACTGCAAAATCAGCTAAAAATGAGACCCCAAATTGCAGTGGTAGTGTAATCTAAGATTCGATGAAACATTCCGTCATGTTGCATAGATCTGTCATGTGGTTTTAGCGAAAAATTGCAAAGAAAGTAAGGAAAATAGCTCTAGAGAGCAAAACAACTGAGGACTATTTGTATCCGCCATTATGCTACCATTTTTTTCGCGCCATTTTCCTATTTAGTGTCTGTATGCCTATATTGCGACCCTTGCACCATTTATCGACCCCCAACTAAGTTTTAAAAAACAGTTTCAACTTAATGAAATTTATTTTGCGACAAACAGAAAAGATTTCATTCTAATACAATTAAGAAACTTGTGAACATTTAAATCAAGCATTTTCAACAGATCCCTATAAGTTTATGCACATATGTCACAATTAATGTGATATGGGTCGAGTGCCCATCAACAATTAGCAAAATGGGAAGTTCAATAGATTTGGATTTTACAAAGTCTAGACTCAATAAAAGCCGCTGAATCCATCCATCCGTTTTCAATAGTTGAATAAACTGCTTCCGGGAACCCTCAATGCCTACATTTCGAATACGCTACTTGGGGAACAACGTCATTGGAGGGACGTTATCTCCAAAGGCATTCAGACAAGCCATGACCGTGATTTGTGTCTCGGATAGATCTACGTTTTATTTAAGAAATGATATATCCCAAACAGTGATTTGTTATTGAATAAAATCATTGAAACAATGTTTGGAGTTTAGATGATAGAGATCTCTAAATGTTTCTGAAAAGCACTTGTTTTTGTAACAGAGCGATACATCTATTATCGATGCGATACATCTATAATCGACCCTATGTGCTTCGTATTTGTCATCCGATTTTCCGCCAAATAGTACAATTTGAAAGAACGTTTTTTTTCGTTGGTCATCTTCAGTACTTTTAGTACCAGTTTAAGAAAATATAGATAGAGCTAGATCTATATCCAATGAAAATCTTTGCTACATTTTATGCAGTAAGTGTAGAATATATAGACCCTTCCACCATTTATCGGCCCCAACTAAGTTTTTAAAAAAGTTTCAACTTCATGAAATTTATTTTGCGACAAACAGATAAGATTTCTTTCTAATACAATTCAGAATCTTGTGAACATTTAAATCAGATCCCTATAAGTTTATACGCAATCGGGGCATGTGAAATCATATGTCTTGCGACATCTTCATCAAGAAGGTACAACTCAGGACAATTTGCGCAAGCAATATGCCACCTAATATGACACAGATCTATGTCACAATTAATGTTAGGCCTATATAGGTCGAGTGCCCATCAACAATGAGCAAAATGGAAAGTTCAATAGATTTGGATTTTACAAAGTCTAGAAGGACCTTTAAAAACTCAACAAAAGCCGCCGAATCCATCCATCCGTTTTCCGTAGTGGATAAATTGCTTCCGGGAACCCTCAATGCCTACATTTCAAATACGCTCCCCCGGATATATGATGTAGCCTAACTGGAAGATTTCCCAAACAATTCATTTATCTGACGTCACAATTATTACGTCATAGCGTTAGACGGTATAGCGGCGCGCTGGAAAAGAAATTAACAGTAACCCCAGAATAAGAAGGGCGTAAGTGTTAGTTACGCCCTTTTATGAATCATACATTTTTTGAAACTACACATCAAGGGGCATAAGTCTGTAAAAAATTTTTTTGTCACAAACTGCTGTGTTGATCAAATTCACCAATAATAAAAGGGCGTAAGTGAAAAGTTTTTCAGAATCCCAGCAATAGAAGGGCGTATCTGCACTTAATTGTTGTACCAGAAAAGTCCACTTGCTCCCTTAGAATTAGAAGGGCGTATCTGTCATAGACAGTTTTTTTTTCATTTTGCCGAAAACTATGATTTTCCACTTACGCCCTTCTTATTCTGGGGCGTCGGATGTCAGGATATACATAATTAATGAGGCTATATTTTATTGTTTCCCGAAACAATTAGCCGGCGTTTGTATAATCAGCTGAACAATTAATAAAGATTATTCTTTTGTTTTACTTTTTATAGCTTGATCGAGTTATGAAATCTGAAAAAATTAGAGCCTACTCGTCAGCATAAAAACTGTTGTGTTATGTCTATTGCGACATTTGCTGTTTTTAATGTAGCTATATAAAAAAGATAAATCTTCAACTTGTATATTTTTTTAAAACTCTACCAGGGTGCCGAATTTGCCCGAAAGATGTCGAACTTACACGACGACAACAATCAGAATAATATCCATCCTATTGACGATGTAGATGCAAACACTGGGCAGCGTTTTATACTGAAGACGCAGAAAAGGTCTACTTTCGTTTTCATGAAATGATCGCACCGATCATTCTGAACCGAAAATTGCTTCACCGTTTTTATGCTTAAGGTGTCGAATATACCCGAAGTTACTCTAGTAATCCTTGATAACGTGTTAGATTATAGAATTGAAATAATATATCTCAAACAGTGATTTATGCGTGGATAAAATCATTGTTTATCGTTTAGATGCGTATTATTATATCACTCGGTCTGCGCCCTCGTGATAGGCTATAGATCTCTAATTCCTTCGCATCTAAACTCCAAACATTGTTACAATGATTTTATTCAATGACAAATCACTGTTTGGGATATATTATTTCTTAAATAATACGTAGACCTATCCGAGACACAAATCACGGCCATGGCTTGTCTGAATGCCTTTAGAAATTACGTCCCTCCAATGATTTTGTTCCCCGGGGAGCGTTTTCGAGTGAGTGTGCGTTTATGTGTGTTCGGGTTTAACGTCTTTTTTCAACAATTTTTCAGTCATATAAACGACGGTGTCTGCTTGTAGCAGTGAGCACAATGCCCAACTTTATAGCTCTAGTGCTGCCTCACTGGAATATCACGCCGTAGACACGTGACAAAAACAACATTTATTTACTCTGATCAATGTTAATTTTGTAAAAAAGGTCATCTAAAAGTAAAAAAATAAACTAGGCAGTTAGGTCAAGTCGTAGATTGAACATTATTTACACTCCAGAGGCAACATTTTCTGTTCGGTTTACATATTTTTAATCTACTAAGAGTTTTTGCCTTGATATCATCTATTACAAATTTGTATCTGAGTTTTCAAGATTCAGTTACTAGGTCATTAGGTCAAATCATTGAAAGCTTTAGGTCACGCTTTTCTGTTGAGTAACCTGAAAACAGGGCAAAATGTTATCTCAGATAGTGACATGGATTTGAAACAAAGATATATAACCGTTCCCAAACTTTCAAAATATTGACTCAGTTAAGTTTACTGTTAGCGCCTTGTACTTACACTCATTGATGTTATAATTTCTACTCTTTTAATATTACATTTGGGTTCAACCTAGTGCTTGGGTCGTGAGAGATGTTGCATTATTCATAAACACTCATAAAAAACTCAGTTAATCCGATTCCGTTATCATTTTGCTTTTAGTTATAGGCATTATAATTTATTAGGGTATTGCAATGAAGATGTCACCCTTTTCTATAAACCTGCAAAGGGTAAGTAAAGGGTATTGATGCGCGGATTTCAAATAACAGTTATTCTTTAACAACTTGTACTTAATTTTGTATTCTGACATTGCTTAGATTTTAAACTCTTTTTACTGCACTACATACTGTTGGATTTTTACATTATTATGTTAGAAGACCATGTGTTAGACTGACTATAGCCAAATATGTTATCCTCTTTAAATAAAGATTAACCAGATTGCCCAAATTATTTCATTGGTTGTCACAATTTGTTTACGATACCATTCCTTGTTTGTCGTGAAAATCAACTTACCCGTAGCCAATATTTACATATAAATTAATTGTAGAAAAGGTAAAAACATTCGTTTTCTAGATAGGAATTGATACACATAATACATAAACTGATGACTTTATAAAACAGCTTAATATGGATTTGAAGAAAAGTCGAGATATTTTAATATTATCTCATCAACCTGGTTTTATGATTGACTAGATTAGGTTAAGTGCAATGCAAATGCAGGTAAGAAGTTTTTATTTTATATCTAAATGATATGTATGCATTTTCGAGTTGAGGTTAACACTGTTTTACCCATCACGTATTTACTTGTCCTCTGTAAGTTACTAACAGTTCCTAGGTCTAAGACGCGGAGGACGAATGACCAGACATAACTATCTCCTGTTAATTAACATTGGCCTCATCCAGAGACCAAAACATAGTCTTATACTTCACCAGTGCATACTGTGCAGGACAGGCTCCATGTACATGTCTAACCAAATGTTCCATTTTTAACGCACACATAATTTAGTCAAGTCAAGTCAAATATTTTATTGGCATAAACATATATAATTATGTACATCGCCAAACAACTTTGTGGCAGTTTATACATTTATCTACAATATAACAAGAACAGAAAAGTGTAGTATAAACAATTTTCATGATAACATATATCTATGACATAAATTTGACATACATAAACAGAACAATAAACACATAATTAACTAATTTCATTTCTTTTTTGAGTCGCCATGTATATAATCTTTGCTAAATTAACAATCACATTTCTCTGTGTAGATTTCATTATTGTTTTAAATTTGTTGATATTAGGCCAAGAACAATAATATCTAGGTAAACATGTTTTTCTCAAATCATTATAAAATGGGCACACTAATAACAAATTATACTCTGTTTCAATTTGATTCATATTACATTTAGTACAAAAACGTTGACTTCTTTCAATGTTTCTAAATTTACCCTCTTCAATAGCTAATTTATGTGAGGAACATCTAAACCTTGATAATGCTATACGATGTTTCATATTATTAACACAAACTATATATTATTCTTGAGATAATTCCTGTTTAAATAAATTGTAACTTTCCAATGTAGAGAAGGTACTAAGTTCTGCACACCATTGTTGCAATTGTTGATCATATATTATTTGTATAACATTTAAGACATGTGTATTTGTAACAATTTCAGTATCCCACAAATATAAAAAACCTAAGTCTGACAACAATTTCTTAACATTTTTTGACCAATCATTCAACAGATTTCCATTTGCATCTTTTAAGAACATCAGTCTGTATAATAGTGAGTTATGGGATTTCATAATTCTGTACCAGTATCTAATGATTCTGACTTTTCGTATTACTGATAATGGGAATCTTCCAAATTCGCCCAGAACTGCAGATGTTGTAGTCTGTTGGCGTACACCAAGAACTTGTTTCAAAAATTTTAAATGAACTTTTTCAATGTCATGTGCTTTATGAAAACCCCGTACCTCTGATCCATATGTAAGGATCGGTAAAATCATACTATCAAATAATTTTATCTTTTCTGTGACATTCAAAGCAATTACATCAAATAAAGAATTCGTAGAGTAAAGTGCCTTTAATGCTTGATTGGACAATGCTTTTTGAGCTTGGTAAAAAAATCCATTGGACGTTAATGTTACATCAAGATAAATGAACGTCTTAACAACTTTAAGTAAGTACATGTACTTCAAAATTTTCATTTCTCTTTCCGGATTTAAAAAACATAGCAACCGTTTTATCCACATTCACAACAATACCCCATTTTGTACAATAAACATGCTGTTTGTTAAGGAAGGTTTGGAATAGGAAAATAATACTGTATCATCTGATTTCTGATTTCTGATTCTTTAAATATCTGTATCTCTTCCAATGTGAATATATCAATATAATCAGACTGCAAGTTTTCATACATATCATTTTGCGAAAAAAACAAAACAAAAACGATAAAGGTGAGAGTGGTTCCCCTTGTCTTAAGCCTATAAAACTGTTGAAATAGTCTGATAGGGAGCCATTTGCTCTAACGCAAGACTTTACACAACTATGCATACTACGCAAAATTCTGAATACTTTTAAAGTTACACCTGACTCTATTAATTTAAGCCATATTCCATTTCTATACAAAAAATCAAAGCGCTTTCGGAAATCTATAAAGGATGCATACACCTTTTTTCTTTTCATGTTGTATTAATTTATTGATAATCGAATTTAAAACAAATAGGCAATCAATAGTACTTTTGTCTTTTCTGAAACCAGATTGAAACTCGTTCAATATTTCATTACTTTCTGCCCATTTGCGCAATCGCATGTCCAACAATATTGAAAACAGTTTTGAAAATATACTAGTGAGAGTGATGCCCCTATAATTATTCACAACATTTGGATCACCCTTTTTGGGCACAGGTACAATGACACCCTTGCACCAAGATTCGGGATACGCACCTGTATCAAAAATATGTTTAAAAAAAGTATGAATAAACAGTTTACATAACACTGGTGCTAAAACGGTTTTGCATTCAATAAATATTTCAGGAATACTAGTAAGTTGATCTATTCCAGCACTTATACCACTTTTAAGGGAAGAAATAGCAGTAATAACATCTTCGATCGTGAAATTAATGTCAAGTTGATCAACATTACTAAAAACAATATCACTACTATTCAGCTGTTCCTCAACAAAATCGTTCTTAAATGTTTCTTCATTTGAAAACAAGTTCTTAAAATGCTCACACAATTAATCAGATGACAATTCATTTTTAGTAGATTTCTTTCTCAATTTTTTAATTTCTTTCCAAAACTTTTGCGGATGTTTACCAGCTAAAGATGACATTTTCTTTTTCTGATTCAAATGAAATTTAGTACGTGCTCGCCTCTTAGCTATTCTGTATAGGCGCCTTTTAGTAATAAGTATTTCTACGTTTTGATTCGATCTGTTCTTAGAATAATATTTGTTTGCACGTTTAAAGTCTCTTCTAGCGTCTTCACACTCCTGGTTAAACCAAGAGCTTTTATGTTTTCTTTTTCAGTTATTTCTCATATTTCTTATTGTTTTTGTTTCTCCAAAAACACTAAACGATTTTTCGTACAATATATCATATATTCTCTGTATACCTTAGTAAACTTAGTACAAGTTTTTGAATGTATGTGTTCGCTTTTATTACTATTAGTTTATATATTACTGCTTCAAACGTTGTTTCAATATTACTGCATGTTTGAAGAAATTATACAGCATAAAACAAAATTATTTGGAAATGATTAAGTTAATCGCAAACCTATTTCATTGTCACAATAATGAGGTCAGCTATTCTAAACGTTCTATGACCATGTGGTTACACCGTATACGAGACGATGCAAACACAATAAGATATAACAAACTTCATAAGAAGAAACAAAGACACCATCACTACCATTGGTAAAGAAAATATAGAAAGCACATCAATGCATACCCCTTAATTTAGTTTAGAAAGCATATAATTCACTTATCACGTTTACATCTTATTTCGTAAGATAGTTTTGGTTTATGGCTGAATGAACTGTCTGTGCGGACTGTCTCAAATTATTGCCATATTAACATTATCAAATGACAAAACTGTTTGAAATCGTACCCTGTGACTGGCTTCTGTGGAGTGCACTGCGTACGTCCACAACGATTCGTCACCTTTGTGTTATCTGATAACTCATCCTTCTGTTTTCAGAACTATTCAACTTAAGAATGTTTTACAATTTATAAGAGACATACCCCAAACTAACAGAAACGTATTTCTTTTAAGTCACGGATCTGGTGTATAGATGTATGTCAAGTAAATGTGTAACGGCCCTTTAAATTGTTACCGCATTCAAATGTATTGCTCTTGCACAACTAAAGATTTTCAAAGCAAAAGCCTTGAACGAATGTAAGCTATACTTTGACATGTGCACCTGAGAACAGTTCTGTAAAAGGCAGCAAGAACTATAACCGTCTTTTGAATAATTATTAAGTGATACTTTCTTGAAACATAAACCACTATTATCAATTCCCCCCCCCCCCCCCCCCCCCTTCAGTGCGATTATGTTTTCTGGTCCCTTAATTGTGACCATGGGGTCATTTTTTGTTTAATACATAATATAGAGTTCCGTTTAAGCCGAGAGCGTGAGGCGTGTATCTCTTATGAACAGGCTCAATCAATCCGAGAAAGCTATTGCTTTGCTTGGTTGCAATCTATGCTTTCAAGTTTATTGAAAGTGTAGCGGCCATGAAGATATCGTCGTACTTGGACTCAGTGTTGTTATACGTTCTAGTCCTTTGTGATTATGGAGTTAACTCAAAGCTTTTACAATAGAGTTTCGCGATAACGGGTGTGTCGGGGAGGAGTTAGGCGAGTTGTGCTCTCCACTACCTCTCACTGCTCAGTCAACCGAGCGTGTTATTATTTTTGAATAGAAGTAATTGATAGATATTATGGTCTTCTACAAACATTATATTGCTAAATGTTTAAAAACATAAATAAATCGTAACTGTCCTGCAATAATATTAGAACTGCATTCAGTTTTATTTGTTTCTTCGGTTATTAATTCATTAATTCATATTCTGTAAACCAAATCGGTAGTGAGGTTTGGTGGGGGTGGGGCAGGGACAAAACTTGTCGAATCCCTGAATACAAATATGTCTTGGGTTATCCTCAGATAAGAGCATAGCAATGACATTTTACAAAAACAAATCTAAACAATACATTTGAGCTAAAAAAAATTTGATTGGAACGATTAGAGATTCTTTAAAAGTACAAGATATAAATACCTTTAGATTTACGATGTAAAACATTTATTGTTCTTAAAAAATCAAGCACTGGTTTTTTAAATAGCTGTTTAAATAATCGCTTCAAGCAATTTTTTCGATGTTTCCCTAGCGAAAAAATCTTTTTTATTTTGTGAAAAATGTAGATCAAGGATAAACAATACTGTTAATATGCTATCTGAATTTTAACAGTATAAGTTTTGTAAAATAGTTTGAATAAAATGAAGTCTTTTATTGGAATGTCACTGTCTGTAAAATTGAAACATTGTTCAAATATGCTCAAATTTTATTCTCAAATATTTGCGTGCCCCACTTCGTTGAAATTTGGTCTATATCTTAAAATATCGTATTTACATAAACGTACAGATCTCTCATTATGAATTTTACAATATAAATCACATGTTCGGTAAGGTGTGTCAGTCTGTTTGTGTTAAGAAAAGGATTAGTCACAGTAAAAATGCTATAGACAGTTCATTTTGTGGAAGGGGTATGTTAATAATAAACTGCATTTTGTAATAGTGTCAGGTTCATTTTATTGTTGTAGAAATCACTTGTCCACTTAAGATTTCTGATGTCATACCAGCGTCCAGAGATGTACCCGAGTCTAAAAGGTTTACTTTATATTATGTGAAACTGAATATGATATAATTATAAACAACATCTGTGCTGAAAGGATTTTATTAAGGCCGTTGAGACGCATAGAGAGGTGGCACAAGTAGATGGTGGTAATTATTCGAAATGGGGGAAAATAACAGAATATAAATGAATGTTTTATCTATAAATAAATGAAGAGACATAAAAAGATAGCGTTTTGATTGTAATTAAGAAAATAAGTTAAGAAAAAGAAAATTAGGTAGTTTTTAATTTATTATCTATTTTTATGCAGTTACACATTTATTAGCAAAACTGCATACACAGACTGATAAATCAATACTTGCCTAACAAAGTATCATTATTGGTATAGGGACAAGAGCACTAAGTCATTCATATCAGAAGTTTTAACTACCTAAATTCTGTATCGAATAGAGTCCCTCCCACCAAAGACAGAAGTTTTCAATTCTGTTTTAGACAATAAATTTGAATAACACCAAACAACAATATCCTTGATCGGCCAGTTGTGTCTTATTATTGAACGCCTAGCACTTCAAAAGATTATGTTATATATTGCGTACTTTGCCCGGTCATAAATTAACTTTTGAATGCTTTTTGTATTTAAGCTACAGACGACTCGTTCAACGGTTTAAGTTTAGCCTAGCTAACCAGTACTGAATTAAAGAGGTCATGTAATAAAAAAGAGGATAATAATTGATATTAAATTTGACTTACATTCTGAGTATGGTACATGCTGAGTACCATACAAGATATGTATATATTGTTATATCAAAATTTCGAATTGCATAAGTCAGCATTTCGAGTAACATATCTCTCAAAATTTCGAGTCGCACTTGGTACTAATGCCCGTCCATAGAGGTAAGACTATGTATTTCTGTCCTAAAATCTTACAGCGTCTTTTACAAAATCTTACACCGTCTTAAGCTGTTGTCTGCTTTTACCGTTTTATGAAAGACGGATAAATAAATCTTAAGACAAAACCAAAAAATGCTTCGTATGTAAAGTCTTAATAGTTTTTATAGTTTAAAGTTTTAGTCTTATACTGGGAAAAAGCTGGGCCCGTATTTATCAATATTCAGACTTTGTCACAAAATGTATAAATGCACGTGTGCATAACCGTCCAAATAGCTCAGCCAAATTTCATTTATGTGAAAGAAAGCAAAAACTGGTGTTCTAAGCATAAATTTTACGGTAAACATTGATAAATAAGGACCCTGCACTTTGCAAATGGTTGTATTCCAGTGTCAACTGTCAGTTTCCTCAAGGTTTTACACACAATAGGGTCCTCGTTACTTTATGAATACAACTTACTTCCAAGCGACGGCTGTAGAAACGTTTCTATGTTTCCCTCTCTGAAAAGTTGTTTATGATTGTTATGGACTATGAACCCACTTTTGCTGAAACAGGGTTTGAAGCGGTGCCGAGCGTTAGAATCTGCTCATGTCAACTTTTGGTCCATTAATTATTTGTTTTTCTGGCTTCTCCTTTACTGTCCTTTCAGCAAGTTTAATCCTATCTTAGCATCTAGGTTTTAGTTTTGCTATTGACCGTGTTTGTGTCAAGTGACTAGATACTCACTGCAAAAGTACCAACTGTGCGTTTGTCGGAGATAATTCATATCAGGACCGTAGAAGATGACCGTACATTCAAATCAGAATGCATAAAGGGAACCGAATTGTCATTGCCAGAAGTGTACGGTTTGAACAAGAAGAATATTTTTAGCCAAGTCTTGTTAGTGGACCAATCCCGGTTTAGGATAACGATAGGTGGTGTTATCTTTCTACGTACCATTTGTCCACACAGTGAAATTGAATATCCATAACAGAAGAAGTCGCCATCTATCTTTTTAGTAGATGAACTTTTGGTTACCCGCGTTCTGACGTTATTAATAAAATATTCTGCTACCCATTGTTGTAGCTTTGTCTAGATCTTTCTTTGCTTGTCCATGAGTTTTATTTGCGGTGATGCCTTTCCGTCCATGTGGTTAAAAAATACTTGATACATTTTGGATAAGGGTTTCTTCCTCTTTAGAGCAATGAATTGTACAGGATGCAACGATGTTTTATTGTTCTAATCTCTGTCATCATCTCATCTTGCTGTCCACTAGTCCGCCCACTTAGCTCAATCGGTAGAGCGCAGATCTAAGGATCGCGGGTAATGAGTTCGATCCCTTGGCGCGGCGTATGTTCTCCGTGACGACTGATAAAAGACATTGTGTCTGAAATCATTTGTCCTCCACCTCTGATTCATGTGGGGAAGTTGGCAGTTACTTGCGGAGAACAGGTTAGTACTGGTCCAGACTCCAGGAACACTGATTAGACTAACTGCCCACCGTTACATAACTGAAAAAGTGTTGAAAAACGGCGTTAAACCTTATACAAACAAACAAAATAAACAAACAAAGTAGTCTTTTGTGTACGAAAAATTGTTGATGATGTCACAGATATGGATCTGAGTGTTTGCTGTGTAAAGCAAAATATTCTGGTATCACTTTAAAAGCTTACGCACACAACATTGCTGCAAAATTTCGTCATCAGACGTATAATTTGATGTTCAGTTTATAGACTTGCATATCGATTAGGGCAAACAGCATGATTTACTTTGCCTTTGACTGAAACAGCTACTACTCAAAATGACTTATTGGTTATGCAGTGGCCGGCGTGTGTGGTCTGTCACATAGGTGGCCGGGGTTCAGTACTCTGACGAAGTTAAGTTTTTTTCACTGAAGTATTTTGTGGTGTAATTATATTCATTTCACAATTTCAATGTTGCTTTGTAATTATTTTTTTGTACACGTACATTTATGCTTCTTCATTAGCGGAGGGTTCAGTAAAAGTCTACAGTAACTATGACGAGCACATTTTTTTCTAGCTAAGCATTGGATACAATTATAACATACATCTTTCCATATTATTTCATGTTTTTGTATATCTCTCATAAAATATATGAATTCGCTAAGTACCAGTGCATAAAGGTAAATGCGTGTACTTTCGTGTCCTAGGCTGGTAAACATCCTGGTTGCATTCTAATCCAATCGCAGCAGACAGCGACCCTGCTTGTTATTTTCTGAAACTTATTGTATTTGATTGTGGTACGAAGGACAGCACAAAGGCGCGTATTATATTATGCTCGACTCCAAGGTTACTGGTTTTACGTGGTACTATTTATGGATTGAACAGGAATGGTTCAGTTTCAAGATCAGCGATGTTTTTCTACTTATAATGATGATCTGTTATTTAGTTAATGTTTGTAAACATATCAGTGTTGGGTTCACTAAAACACACCTTAATAGCCGTGATAGTATAAATAAGTATAAACCTAGTTATATTTGTATTTTGAGGGTATATTCGCTGAGTATTGTATCATAAAGTTTGATATGGCATAATCGGTAGGGAGTTTGTCTCATATCAGCGACTAAAACAAGGTTATAGGTTCGAACCGTACGCGCGTGTAGGTTCTTACCTTTTTTTTCTTCATATCATTTTCCTTTATATTTTACTTGTTTTAAATTGTAAATTGTGATACACTTTTTGCTATGATTCAGTATGTCATTGAAATGTGTCTAAATAAAAAATTCAAATCTATAGATTGTGGCATACTAAAATACATTAATTATATACGGATGCATTTGATATATAAGACTGCTTTTAATATGCATTACAGTACCTTCAAAGTGAACGTAACGAAGAAAAAACGGAACAGAAATAAGTCTTTTATAAATTCAGAAAGTTAATCAGAAAGGTAAGAAATATTAGAATACGGAATACAAATGAAAGTTCGTTCATGACATTTCATATCTTTAAAAAAAAACGTTAATTGAACTCCGAGTTATCTGATTTCATCCATACATTTATAATCGAACCTGTTAGCGTGGTAGCAAGCACAAGAACGAATCGAAGGGTCACAAGTTCGATTCAAGGGTGCGGCGTATATGAAAACTTGACTGCTGTTGATTTTTGTATCTTGTGGATCAACTGTATAGAAATAGAATGATGCCAGTATTATATGGATTATTAAGTTAAAGATCTAAGAAAATAATACACTGAAAACGTTCAAGTTCTTTCTTTTTTCTTTCTTTCTTTAAGGTAT
The DNA here is from genome assembly GCF_021730395.1 of Mercenaria mercenaria. NCBI lineage: Eukaryota > Metazoa > Mollusca > Bivalvia > Venerida > Veneridae > Mercenaria > Mercenaria mercenaria. The sequence goes on from NC_069363.1 coordinate 33,928,809, forward strand.
AGGTCCATGTTTCGGAGAAAAAAGTTCGAACGTCATCAAATCATAGAAAGAAAACATTGTTTTACATGAAAATTTAACAGCATATAAAACATTTACATTGTTTTACAAAACCAATGTCAATTTACGCATATGTTTATTGAATTCCGGAAAGGGACTGCTTGAAGGGGCCACACTTCTGGGACAGTTCAGCGCCTTTAAAAACTCACCATTTTTATAAAGCTGCTGCATGTCTTCGTTTTGATGCATTTGCAACATCGTGCGAGAGTTTAAACTTTACATAAGTAGGTAATACATCGTTTTTGACAATTGTTTACATTTATTTCTTTACAAATGGCATTCTTATTTATAGGGGGACAACTCATTTTGAATAATTTTAGTATCCAACTCTGTGGGACAGAACAGTAAAACATGTATTGGACAGGTAAGTTGTGTGTCAAGATGCTGTTCATTTACTAAAAAATCTATTGTTTTGTGATATAATGCTAAACTTTAATTTTTTTAGTTCAGTGAGGTTTTGTGTCCGCTCTGTATCCTTCGTTGTCGCCCATGGTCTACGTTCGTCCTCGGTTGGATCATTTACACTAAGAGGAGATAAAACCTTTGGCACAATCTTGGTGAAACTTGTCTAGGACGTTTGGCAGAAGAAAATATCGGACAAGTTTGATACTCTATTATCTTGGATAAAAAGAGAGGTTACTAACTCAAATCATAGAAAACGATTGTTAATACTCTAGAGGTCGCTGCTTTATCTGTATGTAACCAGAAAAAAATGTTTGTCTCTAAACAAAATAATCTGGGTCAAGTTAGAAACATGGTCATCTGGGATCAAAAACTAGACCACTAGGTTCAATAATGAAAAATTGTTTACTCTGATCTTCAACGAACCTAGTCGGAATATTTAAGCTAATTTTAAAAATAGATTATATAAAGTAAAAAACTGGGACATTAGGTCAAATCATAGAGTAAACATTATTTACACTCTACCGGCAAAAATTTCTTTTGTAGTTAGAATTTCTGCCTCTTTAGCATCTTTTACAATTTTGTAACTGAATTTTCCGGGATCAAATACTAGGTCATTAGGTCAAATTATAGAAAGCTCCCGTTATAAAATTTGAGGTCACACTTTCTTATTGATTTACATGAAAACTGAATGAGATGAGAACTTGAAACAAAGAAATTGGCAAGGGTTCCCTGAAATACGTCCTGAACTAGTACACTTAAACCGTTTTATGCTTAACATAGACATCCAAAGTATTGATTCAGTTAAGTTTTCTGTTGCACTTGAGGTTATAATTTTTAATATCGCCTAGTACATTCAATGTATATTTACATCTAAGTTCCACTGAATGCTTGGGTCGTGAGAGGTATTGCACTATTCATATACACTCATGAAGAAACTCAATTCATCCAGTCAATGCATTATAATATATTTGGGTTTTGCAACTGCACCTACAAAGGGTAAGTAGCATTAAGTAGAAGAAAGAATATCAAGGTTGACAATAAATCTTTAAACTATAATCAAGGCCTTTAACACGTGGCTCTTGCAAGACACATTAAGGAATCTCCCATTACTGACTGATGGACTTGATAGTCACGTATCTCCTCCATACCATCTTTGTCAAATTGTGTGTACAACGTCTTCAGTATTTCACTAGTTAGTCACCTTGTTTGTTTTGTGTAATATGCCAGATTTAAACGATATTAAACTTGTAACTAACAAACATTAGTAACCAGACTGCCCAAATTATTTCATTGGTTGTCACAATTTGTTTACGATACCATACGAACTTTATTTTTTTTCCCTTGTTTATCGTAAAAAATCAGCGGATCAACTTTCCCGTATACAATATTTACATATAAATTGTAGAAAAACTCAAAACATTAATTTCTTATATATTAATTATTGATACACATAAAACATCAACTGATAATTTTATAAAGCAACTTTATATGGTTTTGAAGTTGAAGAAAAGTCGTGATATTTTAATATTATCTCATCAACCTGCCTGGAATTATGATTGACTAGATTCGATTAAGTGCAATTCAAATGCAGGTATGAAGTTTTAATATATATCTAAATGATACGTATGCATTCTCGAGTTGAGGTTAACACCGTTTTGCCTATTTCAGTATTTCATCAAGAATTAACTTGTCCTCTGTAAGTAACTAACATTTCCTAGGACTAAGGCGCATAGCTCGGACGAATGACCAGACATAACTATCTCCTGTTAATTAACACGGGCCTCATCCAGAGACCAAAATTAATCTTGTGCTACAGCAGGGCAGGCTATATGCATGTCTAACGAAATGTTGCATTAAACGCACGCATAATTTAGTACAAGTTTTTGAATGTGTGTGTTTACTTTTATTACTGTTCGTTTATATAATACTGCTTCAAACATTGTTTCAATATTCCTGCATGTTTGAAGAAATTGAAGATCGATACAGCTTAAAACAAAATTATTGGAAGTGATTAAGTTAATTGCAAACGTGTTTCATACGTGCCATGACCATGCGGTTACATCGTATACTAGACGAAGCAAGCAAAATAAGATATAACAAACTTCATTAGAAGAAACAAAGACACAATCACTATCACTGGTAAAGAAAATATAGAAAGCACATCAATGCATATCCCTTAATGTAGCTTAGAAAACATATAATTCACTTATCACGTTTACATCTTATTTCGTAAGATAGTTTTGGTTTATGTCTGAATGAACTGTCTGTGAAGACTGTCTCCAATTATTGCCATATTAAAATTATCAATTGACAAAAAATGTTTGAAATCGGACCCTGTGACTGGCTTCTGTGGAGCGCACTGAGGTCGTTCGCAACGATTCGTCACCTTTGTGTTATCTGATAACTCATCCTTCTGTATTCAAAACTACTCAACTTAAGATGGTATGTAGAAGGCAGCAAGAACAAGAACTATAAGGAGTTAGGCGAGTTGCGCTGTCCACTACCTCTCACTGCTCAGTCAACCGGGTATGTTATTATTTTTGAATGGAAGTAATTTATAGATGTTATGGTTTTCTACAAACATTATATTGCTAAATGTTTAAAAACATAAATAAATCGCAACTTTCCTGCAATAATATTAGAATTGCATTCCATTTTATTTGTTTCTTCGGTTATTAATTCATTAATTCATATTCCGTAAACCAAATCGGTAGTGAGGTTTGGTGGGGATGGGTAGGGACAAAACTTGTCGAATCTCTGAATACAAATATGTCTTGGGTTATCCTCCGATAAGAGCATAACAATGACATTTTACAAAAACAAATCTAAACAATACATTTGAGCTAAAAAAATTTGATTGGAACGATTAGAGATTCTTTAAAAGTACAAGATATAAATACCTTTAGATTTACGATGTAAAACATTTATTATTCTTAAAAAACGAAGCACTGATTTTTGAAAAGGCTGTTTAAATAATCGCTTCAAGTATTTTTTCTACGTTTCCCAAGCGAAATTATTTTTATTTAGTGAAAAATGTAGATCAAGGATCAACAATACTGTAAATATGCTATCTGAATTTTAACAGTCTATGTTTTGTAAAATAATTTTGAATTAAACGAAGTCTTGTATTGAAATGTCACTGTCTGTAAAATTGAAACATTGTTCAAATATGGTTAAATTTTATTCTCAAATATCACCCCACTTCGTTGAAATTTCGTCTGTACTAGTATCTTAAAATATCGTAATTTACATAAACGTACGATCTCTCACTATGAATTTTACAATATAAATCGCATGTTCGGTAAGGTGTGTCAGTCTATTTGTGTTAAGAAAAGGATTAGTCACAGTAAAAATGCTATAGACAGTTCATTTTGTGGAAGGGGTATGTTAATACTTAACTGCATTTTGTAATGGTGTCAGGTTCTTTTTATTGTTGTAGAAATCACTTGTCCACTTAAGATTTCTGATGTCATACCAGCGTTCAGAGATGTACCCGAGTCTAAAAGGTTTACTTTATATTATGTGAAACTGAATATGATATAATTTTTAACAACATCTGTGCTGAAAGATTTCATTATTAAAGGCCTATGAGAGGCAAAGACAAGCACAAATAGGTGGGGTAATTATTCGAATTGTGGCAAAAGAACAGAATATAAGTGAATGTTTTATGTATGAATAAATGAAGAGACAAACAAAGATACAAAGATTGTGCATGGTTTCACTGTAATTAAGAAAATATGAAGTTAAAGAAAAGAAAATTAGGTAATTTTTAATTCATCCATTTTTGATACAGTTATTTGCAAAACTGCATGCACATACTGATAAAGCAGTACTTGCCAAACAAAGTATTACTACTGGTACATGGGGCAATGAGTACTAAGGCATTCATATCAGTAGTTAAACTACTTAAATTCTTTATCGAATAGAGTCCCTCCACCAAAGACAGAAGTTTTCAGTTCTGTTTTGAACAATAAATTTGAATAACACAAAAATAACAAAACCCTTGATCGGCCAATTGTGTCTTTATTATTGAACGCCTGGCACTTTAAAAGATTAAAGTATATACTGCGTACTTTGCCCGTTCATAAATTATTTTTTGAATGATTTTTGAATTTAAGCTTATTTATAGCCGCCATCGGTAACCCAAACAGACGACTCGTTCAACGGTTTGAGTTTAGCCTAGCTAACTAGTACTGAATTAAAGACAATCTATTCCGGCGGTCATGTAATAAACAAGAGGGCCAAGATGGCCCTAGGCCGCTCACCTGAGAAAAACACCATACTAGTGTAAGCTTGTTTGACTTAGTGATTTCATGGAAACAAATATTCTTGCCAATTTTCATTAAGATTGTACCAAAAATGTGGTCTCGAGTTTAAATAAGTATTTTCTTAAACATATCGTGGTGACCTAGCTTTTGACCCAAGATGACCCATATTCAAATTTTTCCTACATTTTATCACGGCAATCATTCTGACCAAATTTCATAAAGATCAATTGAAAAATACAGTCTCTATCTCATACACAAGGTTTTTCTTTGGTTTGACCTAGTGACCTAGGTTTTGACCTCAGATGACCCATATTCAAACTCGACCTAGATTTCATCAAGGCAATCATTCTGAAATAATTTTATGAAGATCAACTGAAAAATACAGCCTCTATTGCATACGCACTGTTTTTCTTTAATTAGACCTACTGACTTAGCTTTTTAACCCAGATGGCCCATATTCAAATTTGACCTAGATTTATCAAGGCAATCATTCCGAACAAATTTCATGAAGATCAATTGAAAAAAAGCTTCTATCGCATAAACAAGGTTTTTCTTTGATTTGACCTAGTGACCTTGTATCTGTCCCAAGACGACCCATATTCGAACTTGACCTAGAGTTCATAAAGGCACTCATTCTGACCAAACTTCATGAAAATCATTTGAAAAATACCGTCTCTATCGCATACACAAGATCATTCTATAATTTGACCTAGTGACCTAGTTTTTGATCCCAGATGACCCATATTCAAACTCGATCTAGACTACATCAAGGCAATCATTCTGACCAAATTTCATGAATGTCAATTGAAAAATACAGCCTCTATCGCATACACAAGGTTTTTCTTTGATTTGACCTAGTGACTTAGTTTTTGACTCTCCATGACCCATATTCAAATTTGACCTAGATTTCATCAAGGCAATCATTCTGACTAAATTTCATGAAAATCAATTGAAAAATGCAGTCTCTATCACATACACAAATTTTTTCTATAATTTGAATTATTGACCTAGTTTCAGATCTCAGATGACCCATATTCAAACTCAACCTAAATTTTATCAAGGCAATCATTCTGACTAAATTTCAAGAAGGCCAGTTGAAAAATACAGCCTCTATCGCATACACAAGGTTTTTATTTGATTTGACCTAGTGACGTAGTTTTTGATCCCAGATGACCCATTTCGAACTTGGGCTAGATTTTATCAAAATCTGAAAAGTAGATCCCTCGGAAGCACCGAGAACAAGGCAAACAGTGAATATTGCAGACTCGGTTTGATTGAGTCTGTTAATGAGCAGTAATGGAAAATGCAACACTGCCCACGCCCCCTAGCACCGGCTTAAGGCTTAAGGTCAAGTTTATCATTCTGACAAAAGTTCAGGAAGAGCAGTTGAAAAGTACAGCCTCTATCGCATACACAAGGCTCTTCTTTGATTTGATCTAGTGACGTAGTTTTAGACCCCAAATGACCCATTTTCAAACTTGGGCTAGATTTCATCAAAGTTATCATTCTGACCAAAACTCATGAAGATCAGTTGAAAAATGCAGCCTCTATCGCATACACAAGGTTTTTCTTTGATTTAACCTTGTGACCTAGTCTTTGAACCCAGATAACCCATATTCAAACTTGACCTAGATTTCATCAAGGCAATCATTCTAACCAAAATTCATGAAAATCAATTGAAAAATACAGTCTCTATCATATACACAAGATTTTTCTATAATTTGTCCTAGTGACTTAGTTTTTGATCTCAGGTGACCCATATTCAAACTCGACTTAGATTTCACCAAGGCAGTCATTCTCACCAAACTTCATGAAGGTCAATTGAAAAATACAGCCTCTATCGCATACACAAATTTTTATTTGATTTGACCTTGTGACCTAGTTTTTTACCCCAGATGACCCATATTCAAACTCAACCTAGATTTTATCAAGGCAATCATTCTGACCAAAATTCATGAAAATCAATCGAAAATACAGTCTCTATCACATACACAAGACTTTTCTATAATTTAACCTAGTGACCTAGTTTCTGACATCATGTTCGTTGATGAATAAGGACCCTGTACTTCGCAAATGGTTGTATTCCAGTGTCAACTGTCAGTTTCATCAACGTTTTACACACAATAGGGTCCTCGTTACTTAATGAAAACAACTTACTTCCAAGCGACGGCTGTAGAAACGTTTTTATGTTTCCCTCTCTGAAAAGTTGTTTATGATTGTTACGGACCATGAACCTACCTTGGCTGAAACAGGGGTTGAAGCGGTGTCGAGCGTTAGAATCTGCCCATGTCAACTTTTGGTTCATGAATCATTTGTTTTTCTGGCTACTCATTTACTGTCCTTTCAGCATGTTTAATCCTATCTTAGCATCTAGGTTTTTGCTTTGCTATTGACCGTGTTTGTGTCAAGTGACTGGATACTCGCTGCAATAGTACCAACTGTGCCTTTGTATCTTAGTCGGCTTTCAGCTTGACAGCATACCACTTTGAAGATTGTCTGAGATAATTCATATCAGGACCGTAGAAGATGACCGTACATTCAAATCAGAATGCATAGGAAACCAAAATGTAATTGCCAGAAGTGTACGGTTTGAACAAAGAGAATATTTTTAGCCCAGTCTTGTTAGTGGCCAAACCCGGTTTAGGATAATAATAGGTGGTGTTACCTTTCTACGTACCATTGCTCCAGACAGTGAAATCGAATATCCATAACAGACGAAGTCACCATCTATCTTTTTAGTAGATGAATCTTTTTGTTACTCGCGCTCTGACGTGCCCAATGTTGTAGCTCCGTCTAGATCTTTCTTTGCTTTGTGGTAATGTTTTTCCATCCATGCAGTTAATAAATAGATGAAACGTTGCGGATAAGGTTTTCTCCTCCTAAGAGCAATGAATTTTACAGGATGCAACGATGTTTATTTTTTTGTTCTAACCGCTATCATCATCTCATCTCCCGCTTAGCTCAATAGGGAGAGCGTTCGAACTCTGGACGCGGCGTATGTTCTCCGTGACGATTGATAAAAGACATTGTGTCTAAAATCATTCTTCCTCCACCTCTGATTCCACAGGTGCTAGACACATAATCAAATATTTTACATAATAGGCCTATATATGTTTATAGATATAAGGTCCCCAACGGAACAAAAACATCATGCACACTGCTGCAAGAAACGACCAGATCACGGTCGCCACTTGTAAGCATCAATCCAAGCATTAACACTTTTTATTTCATTAAAATCCCTCAAATAGCAAGAAAAAATAAAAATAAAAAAAGAAAATGATGAAAAGTTTCACAAAATACCACGATATTTAATCCATGTCGTATTCGAGTCCATTCTGTTCATGTATACAAAAATGATTTCGAGTCGATTCCTACGAAATATACAAAAAAAACGGCTAGAACTTCCACATGCTTTCAATAAACACACTCTTTTCCAGTCAATCCGCGAAGTTTAAACTGAACGGTAGCCATCTACAAACATAATTCATCTGAAAAAGTACGAAGTTATCTAATTTGTGACAGTATTTTATCGCCATTTATACAGTTCTGCACTTAATATTATGCTAGGACTTGATTGGTTAAGACGAGAGTCATTATTTACCTGTTTCATTATTGACCAATCGTATACACTATTACTTCGCAACATTCTGCTGTAACTTCAGAATCAAAATGGCGAGCATTACTTGAGCTGCGCTTCCACGGCTGATATTTTCAGATGCATTATGTTTGTAGAGGGCTGTCGTTCAGTTTAGACTACGCGGATTGACTGGAAAAGAATTCATTTATTGAAAGTATTGAAGTTCTAGCCGTTTTTTGTTTATTTTGTAGGAATCGACCAGAAATCATGTTTGTATACATGTGTAGAATACACGTCGAAAACGACATGGTATTTTTGAAACTTTTCATCATGTTTTTTTGCTATTTGAGGGATTTTAATGAAATGGAAAGTGTTAACGCTTGGATTGATGCTTTCAAGTGGCGACCATAAAAAGAAAACCGTGATCTTGTCGTTTCTTGAAGCAGAGTTCTTGTTTGTTCAGCATGATGTTTTTGTTCCGCTGGGGACATTATAGCTTTATATACGTATATAGGCCTATTAAGTAAACTGTTATATGTCTAGCACTTGTGTCTGATTCATGTGGGGAAGTTGGCTGTTGCTTGCAGAGAACAGGTTAGTACTGGTATAGAGTCCAGGAACACTGATTAGGTTAACTTCCCGCCGTTAGATAACTGAAAAACTGTTAAAAAGGCGTTAAACACAACACAAATAAACAAACAAAATAGTTGTTTTGGTACGAAGTAACTGTTTATGGTGTCAAAGATATGGATCTGAGTTTTTGCTGGGTAAAGTATAAAAAAATCTGGTAGCGGTTGAACAAGCTGGTACCACTACATAACATTACTACAAAGTCTCGTCATCAGACGTATAATTTGATGTTCAGTTGCATATCAGTTGCATATACTTGCATATCGATTAGGGAAATCAGCATGATTTGCTTTTTTGTCGCATGGGCGGCCGGGATTTAATACTCCGACGACGCTAAGTTTTTTTCATTGAACTATTTTTGGGTGTAAATATATTCATTTCACAATTTCAGTATTGTTTTGTAATTAAATATTTTTTTTTCATTATTGTTGTCATGTACAAGTCAGTTTCATTTCAATGTAAAGTATCATTTATGCTTCTTCATTAACGGAGTGTTTAGTAACAACAGTTACTATGACAAGCACATTTTCTAGCTAAGCATTGGATACAATTATAACTTACAGCTTTCCATATTATTTCATGTTTTGTACATATCTCTGATACAAATATATGAATCCGATAAATACCACACACAAAGGTTATTGCGTGTACTTTTCGTGTCATAGGTAAACTTCCTGGTTGCGTTCTTATCCAATCGCTTCACACAGCAAAGTTTTGTTTTCTTTCTTGTAAAGACTGTCTGGCTTCTGATCAAGTATTTAGTCTTTAAAAAGTAATAGATATTTATTTCTGAGACTTATTGTATTTGATTGTCGTACGAATGCCAGTGCATAGGTGCGTGTTATATTATGAACGTATAAACCAATAGTTATTGACGACTGCACACCCCCACCTCGACTCCAAGGTTACTAGTTTTACGTGGTACTATTTATGGATTGAACAGGGATGGTTCAGTTTCAAGGTCAGCGATGTTTTTGTACTTATAATGATAATGTTCTGTTATTTAGTTAATGTTTACATATTAGTGTTGGGTTCACTGAAAATACACCTTAAAAGCCGTGTTAGTACAAGTAAGTATAAGCCTTGATATATTTGTATTTTACGAGTTTATTGGCTGGGTATTTTATCCTAAAGTTTGATATTGCTTAGTCGGTAGGGAGTTTTTCTCATATGAACGACTAAAACAAGGTTGTAGCTTCGAACAGTTCACGCGTGTAGTTTCTTACCTTTTTCCTGATATCATTTTCCTTTATATTTTACTTGTTTTAAATTGTAAATTGTGATATGATTCAGTATGTCATTAAATTATGTCTAAGACGGAAATCAAATAATATATATAATATGTCATACTAATATACATTAAGTGTATACGGATGCATTTGATATATAACACTGCTTTTTATATACAACTCAGTACCTTCATAGTGAACGTAACGTAGAAAATACGGAACAGAAATAAGTCTTTTATAAAGTAAGAAAGTTAATCAGAAAAGTAAGAAATATTAGAATACCGTGTACAAATTAAGTTCGCTCGCGACATTTCTTTTTTTTCAATGTCAATTGAACCCCGAGTTATCTATTTTCATTTATACACTTATAATCGACCCTGTTAGCGTGGTAGCAAGTACAAGAATGAATCGTAGGGTCACGAGTTTGATCAAAGGGTGCGGCGTATATGAAAACTTGACTGCTGTGGATTTTTGCATCTTGTGGATTCGTTCAAAAATTTACTGTAACTACAATATCTAATGACGCCAGTATTAAATTGATTATTAAGTTAAAGGTCTAAAAATAATTCACTGAAAACGTTCAAGTTCTTTCTTTTTTCTTTCTTTCTTTAATTTTTTAGTTCAGTAAGGTGTTGTGTCCGTTCTGTGTCCTTCGTTGTCGTCCATGGTCTACGTTCGTCCTCGGTAGGATTATTTACACTCAAGAGATCAAACCTTTGGCACAGTCTTTGTAAAATTTGGCTAGGACGTTTGGCAGAAGAAAATATCGGACAAGTTTGACACTCTGATATCTTGCGTAAAAAGTGAGGTTTAGTACTAACTCAAATCATAGAAAACGATTGTTAAAACTCTAGGTCGCTGCTTTATCTGTACGAAACCAGGAAAAATGTAGTGTCTCTAAACAAAATAATCCGGGTCAAGTTAGAAACGTGGTCTTCTGGGATCAAAAACTGGACCACTAGGTTCAATAATAAAATAATTGTTTACTCTGATCTTCATCGAACCTAGTCGGAATATTTAAGCTAATTTTGAAAATAGGTTATATAAAGTAAAAAACTGGGCCATTAGGTCAAATCATAGAGTAAACATTATTTACACTCTACCGGCAAAAACAATTTTTCTAGTTAGAATTTCAGCCTCTATAGCATCTTTTACAACTTTGTAACTGCATTTTCCGGGGTCAAATACTAGGTAATTAGGTCAAAGTATAGAAAGCTCCCGTTATAACATTTGAGGTCACACGTTCTTATTGATTTACATGAAAACTGGGCAAAATGTAGTCGACATGAACATGAAAACAAAGAAATTGGCAATGGTTCCCTAAAATACGTCCTGAACTAGTACATTTAAAATAGAGAAAAGTGGAAACTTCACAGGTCGCTCAACACGACAAAAACGATGACGAGAAAGTTGGTTACTTATTCCTTATTCCTTTTTCGAATAAGGAATAAGTAACTAGGTACTTTTTGTTACTTATTCCTTATTCAAATGCGAATAAGTAACAGACACATTAACACCAGATAAAGTCTCATCTCTACAAAAACGGTGTTTGAACACATCTCATATCTATTTCGCCAGCAATGATAAATGTCGAATAAGGAATAAGTAACTGGATTTATTTTGTTACTTATTCTTATTCAAACGCGAATAAGTAACACACAAAATTTACAACAAAATAAAGTGTCATCGCGTTAACGTTTTCTTCAGGATGATTTAATTTTTCACTTTAAGACCTACTAAACTTGTTCTGAATACATGTCATATTGTTTTTCCGAGAAATGAAAAAAAACTCGAATAAGGAATAAGGGTAACTGGCGTTATTTGTTACTTATTCCTTATTCAAACGCGAATAAGTAACAGGCAAAATGAATACCATATTAAAGGTCTCACCTCGTTCACCATTTCTTCAAAATGATTTAATTACTCACTATTAGACCTACAAAACGTGTTGTGAACATATGTCATATTGTTTTCTCCGAGAAATTAAAAAACTCATATAAGAAACTGGCGTTATTTTGTTACTTATTCCTTATTCAAACGCGAATAAGTAACAGGCAAATGAATACCATAAAAAGTCTCACCTCGTTCACCATTTCTTCAACATGATTTAATATCTCACTATTAGACCTACAAAACGTGTTGTGAACACATGTCATATTGTTTTCTCCGAGAAATAAAAAACACGAATAAGGAATAAGTAACTGGCGTTATTTTGTTACTTATTCCTTATTTAAACGCGAATAAGTAACAGGCAAATGAATACAATATAAAGTCTCACCTCGTTCACCATTTCTTCAACATGATTTAATTACTCACTATTAGACCTACAAAACGTGTTCTGAACACATGTCATATCGTTTTCGCCGAGAACTGATATACGTCGAATAAGGAATAAGTAACTGGATTCATTTTGTTACTTATTCCTTATTCAAACGCGAATAAGTAACAGACAAATTAACAACAAAAAAAGTTTCATCGCGTTCACTACTTTTTCAACGTGACTTAATTACTCACTATAAGACCTACAAAATGTGTTCTGAACACATGCCATGTCTTTTTTCACCTAGATATATTAAAAGTCGAATAAGGAATAAGTAAATAGTTCATTTTGTTACTTATTCCTTATTCCTTATTCAAACGCGAAAAAAGTAACAGAGAAATAAACACCAGATTAAGTCATATCATGTTCACCATTTTTTTAATTATGTTTTTATTTAACCACACTTTTCAACTACAAAACGTGTTCCGAACACAATGACATTTTTCTTTCATCAGAAATTGCAGAATTCGAATAAGAACTGGAAAAAAGTAAAAGATGAATGAACTTTAGATACACTCATCTCGTTCATCATTTCTTCAACTGATTTTATTACTCACTATAACACCTACAAAACGTGCTTGAACACATGTCATATCGTTTTCACCGAGAACTGATATACGTTGAATAAGGAATAAGTAACTGGATTCATTTTGTTACTTATTCCTTATTCCTTATTCAAACGCGAATAAGTAACAGAGAAATAAACACCAGATTAAGTCTCATCGCGTTCACCATTTTTTTCAGGATGATTTAGTAACACACTTTTCAACCTACAAAACGTGTTCCGAATACATGACATTTTTCTTTCATCCGAAAATTGCAGTATTCGAATAATTAGAACTGGAAAAAGTAAAAGATGAATGAACATGAGATAACACTCATCTCGTTCATCATTTCTTCAACTTGATTTAATTATTCACTATAACACCTACAAAACGTGTTCTGAACACATGTCATATCGTTTTCGCCGAGAACTGATATACGTCGAATAAGGAATAAGTAAACTGGATTCATTTTGTTACTTATTCCTTATTCAAACGCGAATAAGTAAACAGACAAATTAACAGCAAAAAAAAGTCTCATCGCGTTCCCACTATTTCTTCAACATTATTTAATTACTCACTTTAAGACCTATAAAAGTGTTCTGAACCACATGCCATGTCTTTTTCGCCTAGAAATATTACAAGTCGAATAAGGAATAAGTAACTATTTCATTTTGTTACTTATTCCTTATTCCTTATTCAAACGCGAATAAGTAACAGAGAAATAAACACCAGATTAAGTCATATCACGTTCACCATTTTTTCAGTATGATTTAGTAACACACTTTTCAACCTACAAAAACGTGTTCCGAACCACTTGACATTTTTCTTTCATCAGAAAATTGCAGAAGTCGAAAATTTAGAAACTGGAAAAAAAAGTAAAAGATGAATGAACTTAAGATAACACCCCTTTCGTTCTTTCATTTCTTCAACTTGATTTTGTTACTCATATAAACCTACGTGTTCTGAACACATGTCATATCGTTTTCGCCGAGAACTGACATACGTCGAATAAGGATTCAAAACGTGTTCCGAACACATGACATTTTTCTTTCATCAGAAAATTGCAGAAGTCGAATAATTAGAACTGGAAAAAGTAAAAGATGAATGAACTTAAGATAACACCTCATCTCGAGCACAAATAAGTAACAAGTAACGTGCGGGTTCAATATAATTCAGACATGTTCAAAATTGGTTCTATAGTACTTGCTGAGGTTAGTCAATCATGCTGAACATAAGAATTGGCACTGCATCTGGTGCTAGTATATGTTTAACTTATTCGTGCACAAATAAGTAATAAGTAACGTACGGGTTTGATATAATTCAGGCATGTTCAGAACCAAATTTATATGGTTTGTTATAGCTTACTAAATCATACTTTACATAAGTATGTTCGATTTGCGACTTCATCTTGTGGTTATCCATCTGTTACTTATTCGCGGCCGAATAAGTAACAAGTAACGTGCGGGTTCAATATAATTCAGACATGTTCAAAATTGGTTTCATAGGACTTGTTGAGGGTTAGTCAATCATGCTGAACATAAGATTTGGCACTGCATCTAGCGCTAGTGCATGTTTTACTTATTCGTGCACAAATAAGTAATAAGTAACGTACGGATTTAATACAGTTCAGACATGTTCAGAACCAAATTTACATGACTTCTTATAGCTTACTCAATCATACTCTACATAGTTGTGTTCGATTTGCGAATTCATCTTGTGGTAATTCTTCTGTTACTTATTCGCGGCCGAATAAGTAACAAGAAACGTGCGGGTTCAATATAATTCAGACATGTTCAAAATCGGTTTTATAGGACTTGTTGAGAGCTAGTCAATCATGCTGAACATAAGATTTGGCACTGCATCTAGTGCTAGTGCATGTTTTACTTATTTGTGCACAAATAAGTAATAAGTAACGTATGGGCTTAATATAACTCAGACATGTTCAGAGCTAAATTTATATGACTTGTTATAGCTTACCCAATCACACTCGACATAAGTATGTTCGATTTGCGACTTCATCTTGTGATAATTCTTCTGTTACTTATTCGCGGCCGAATAAGTAACAAGTAACGTGCGGGTTCAATATAATTCAGACATGTTCAAAATCGGTTTGATAGGACTTGTTGAGAGCTAGTCAATCATGCTGAACATACGATTTGGCACTGCATCTAGTGCTAGTGCATGTTTTACTTATTTGTGCACAAATAAGTAATAAGTAACGTATGGGTTTAATATAATTCAGACATGTTCAGAGCTAAATTTATATGACTTGTTATAGCTTACTCAATCACACTCGACATAAGTATGTTCGATTTGCGACTTCATCTTTTGGTAATTCTTCTTTTACTTTTTCGCGGCCGAATAAGTAACAAGTAACGTGCGGGTTCAACATAATTCAGACATGTTCAAAATCGGTTTTATAGGACTTGTTGAGAGCTAGTCAATCATGCTGAACATAAGATTTGGCACTGCATCTATTGTTAGTGCATGTTTTACTTATTTGTGCACAAATAAGTAATAAGTAACGTATGGGTTTAATATAATTCAGACATGTTCAGAGCTAAATTTATATGACTTGTTATAGCTTACTCAATCACACTCGACATAAGTATGTTCGATTTGCGACTTCAGCTTGTGGTAATTCTTCTGTTACTTATTCGCGGCCGAATAAGTAACAAGTAACGTGCGGGTTCAATATAATTCAGACATGTTCGAAATCGGTTTTATAGGACTTGTTGAGGATTAGTCAATCATGTTGAACGTAAGATTTGGCACTGCATCTAGTGCAAATGCATGTTTTACTTATTCGTGCACAAATATGTTTTAAGTAACGTACGGGTTTAATATAATTCAGACATGTTTAGAACCAAATTTATATGACTTGTTATAGCTTACATAATCATACTCTACATAATTGTGATCGATTTTTGAATTCATCTTTTGATAATTCTTCTGTTACTTATTCGCGAACGAATAAGTAACAAGTAAGACATTTCACTCTTCTTTTTTTGTAATATCATTGAAAAAGATACTGTCCTATATTTTCTGTTGTATAATTTCAAGTTAAAAAGTAACACTGTGATTATTTTCTGAGCAAATAAACGCTAATTTTGTCCGAAAGATAACTTTTTTGGTTAAATAAATGCTACTTGAAATTATTACATGGGCCTTTAAACTATCTCTTATGATAACTACAGTATATGAAATGCTAATTGTTTCTTTTCAAAGTGATAAAGATTAAGTAACTTTCATAGGTTCATTACTATACTTAAATCAAGTGCATTAAATTTCCTAAGCATTCAATTCAAAATAAGATTTTAGTACTACATCAATTGTATCTTTTACTTGAAGTAATCTGTTATTTCTGATGCAATGAAACCCATAAAAACATATATAAACTGACCTTATGTTCATTTCAATGTCAAAAGCTCACCGTGAAGAAGGGGGGCTAGTAATTTGATAGGTTTATTAAAAACCAATGTAAAGTCGCTATCTGTAAACTCTCTGGCATTCCCTGTTATTTATAATTTAACGCCAGGGCATAACCTTCCGAACAGAAAATTGTGAGAGAAATTGAAATATTCGACATTTAAGTAGGAGTGATATTAGTTATTGTTAATTTCTTTGTTACCTATTCGCTTTTGAATAAGGAATAAGTAACAAAAATGAAACCAGTTACTTATTCCTTATTCGAGTTTTCTCATTTCTCGGAGGGGAGAGAACAATATGACATGACTTCAGAAACGTTTAGTAGGTCTTAAGTGAATAATTAAATCATGCTGAAGAAATAGTGAAAGCGATGACACTTTATTTTGATGTTAAATTTGTCTGTTACTTATTCGCGTTTGAATAAGGAATAAGTAACAAAATGAATCCAGTTACTTATTCTTTATTCGAAGTTATATCAGTTCTCGGCGGAAAACGATATGGACATGTGTTCAGAACACGTTTTGTAGGTGTTTAAAGTGAGTAATAAAATTAAGTTGAAGAAATGATGAACGATATGAGGTGTTATCTTAAGTTCATTCATCTTTTACTTTTTCCAGTTCTAATCATTCGACTTCTGCAATTTCTGATGAAAGAAAAATGTCATGTGTTCGGAACAAAGTTTTGTAGGTTAAAAAGTGTGTTACTAAAACATACTGAAAAAAATGGTGAACGAGATGAGGGCTTAATCTGGTATTTATTTCTCTGTTACTTATTCGCGTTTTGAATAAGGAATAAGTAACAAAATGAATTCAGTTACTTATTCCTTATTCGACTTTTATCATTTCTCGGCGAAAAAGATATGACATGTGTTCAGAACACGTTTTGTAGGATTAACAGTGAGTATTTAAATCATGTTGAAGAAATAATGAACGCGATGAGACTTTATATGGTATTAATTAGTCTGTTACTTATTCGCGTTTGAATAAGGAATAAGTAACAAAATGAATCCAGTTACTTATTCCTTATTGGACGTTTATCAGTTCTCGGCGGGAAAAACGATTGTGACATGTGTTCAGAACACGTTTTGTAGGTGTTTATAGTGAGTAATAAAATCAAGTTGAAGAATGATGAACGATATGAGGTGTTATCTTAAGTTCATTCATCTTTAACTTTTTCCAGTTCTAATTATTCGACTTCTGCAATTTTCTGATGAAAGAAAAATGTCAAGTGTTCGGAACACGTTTTTTTAGGTTGAAAAAATGTGTTACTAAAATCATATTGAAAAAATGGTGAAGGTGATGAGACCTAATCTGGTGTTTATTTCTCGTTATTTATTCGGTTTGAATAAGGAATAAGTAACAAAATGAATTCAGTATTTTTTCCTTATTCGACTTTTATCATTTCTCGGTTGTTGAAAAAGATATGACATGTGTTCAGAACACGTTTTGTAGGTTTAACTGTGAGTATTTAAATCATGTTGAAGAAATGGTGAAAGAGGTGGGGACTTTATATGGTATTCATTAGTCTGTTACTTATTCGCGTTTGAATAAGGAATAAGTAACAAAATGAATCCAGTTACTTATTCCTTATTCGACGTATGTCAGTTCTCGGCGAAAACGATATGACATGTGTTCAGAACACGTTTCGTAGGTGTTATAGTGAGTAATAAAATCAAGTTGAAGGAATGATGAACGAGATGAGGTGTTATCTTAAGTTCATTCATCTTTTACTTTTTCCAGTTCTAATTATTCGACTTCTGCAATTTTCTGATGGAAAGAAAAATGTCATGTGTTCGGAACCACGTTTTGTAGGTTGAAAAATGTGTACTTTAAACATATTGAAAAAAAATGGTGAACGTGATGGGGAAATTAATCTGAAGTTTATTTCTCTGTTACTTATTCGCGTTTGAATAAGGAAAGGAAAAAAGTAACAAATGAAAACTATTTACTTATTCCTTATGCGAGTTTTTCATTTCTCGGAGTAACAATATGACACGAGTTCAGAACACGTTTAGTAGGTTTTAAACTGAATAATTAAATCATGCTGAAGAAATAGTGAAAGCGATGACACTTTATTTGCTGTAAATTTGTCTGTTACTTATTCGCGTTTGAATAAGGAATAAGTAACAAAATGAATCCAGTTACTTATTCCTTATTCGAAGTATATCAGCTCTCGGCGAAAACGACATGACATGTGTTCAGAACACGTTTTGTAGGTGTTATAGTGAGTAATATAATCAAGTTGAAGGAAGGATGAACGAGATGAGTGTTATCCCAAGTTCATCCATCTTTTACTTTTTCCAGTTCTAATTATTCGAATTCTGCAATTTTCTGATGAAAGAAAAATGTCATGTGTTCGGAACACGTTTTGTAGGTTGAAAAGTATGTTACTAAATCATACTGAAAAAATGGTGAACGTTGTGAGACTTAATCTGTTATTTATTTCTCTGTTACTTATTCGCGTTTGAATAAGGAATAAGTAACAAAATGAAACTAGTTACTTATTCCTTATTCGACTTAATAATTTTTCTGGGCGAAAAAAGACATGGCATGTGTTCAGAACACATTTTGTAGGTCTTATAGTGAGTAATTAAGTCACGTTGAAAAAATAGTGAGACTTTTTTTGTTGTTAATTTGTCTGTTACTAATTCGCGTTTGAATAAGGAATAAGTAACAAAATGAATCCAGTTACTTATTCCTTATTCGAGTTTTATCATTTCTCGGCGAAAACAATATAACATGCGTTCACAACACGTTTTGTAGATCTAATAGTGAGTAATTAAATAATATTGAAGAAATGGTGAACGAGGTGAGACTTTATATGGTAATAATTTGCCTGTTACTTATACGCGTTTGAATAAGGAATAAGTAACAAAATAACGTCAGTTACTTATTCCTTATTCGAGTTTTTTCATTTCTCGGAGAAAACAATATGACATGTATTCAGAACACGTTTAGTAGGTCTCAAAGTGAAAAATTAGATCATGCTGGAAAAATAGTGAAAGCGATGACACTTTATTTTGTTGTAAATTTGTGTGTTTCTTATTCGCGTTTGAATAAGGAATAAGTAACGAAATGAATCCAGTTACTTATTCCTTATTCGACTTTTACCATTGCTTGGCGAAATAGATATGAGATGTGTTCAGAACACGTTTTTATAGGAGATTAGACTTTAACTGGTGTTAATGTTTCTGTTACTTATTCGCATTTGAATAAGGAATAAGTAACAAAAAGTACCTAGTTACTTATTCCTTATTCGAAAAAGGAATAAGGAATAAGTAACCAACTTTCTCGTCATACAAAAACGAAAATGTTGCAGGCTCGGTTTGATTGAGCCTGTTTATAAACCGTTTTATGCTATAAAATAGGCATCCAACGTATTGATTCAGTTAAGTTTTCTATCTATACTTGTATACTGCTGGACCCCCCTCACGGGTTTAATAGACTGCACTTGAGGTTATAATTTTTAATATCGTCCAGTACATTCAATGTATATTTACATCCGAGTTCCACAAAATGCTTGGGTCGTGAGAGGTATTGCACGATTCATATACACTCATGAAGAAACTCAATTCATTCTGTCAATGCATTATAATATATTTGGGTTATGCAACTTCCTGCACACACCTGCAAAGGGTAAGTAGCATTAAATAGAAGAAAGAATATCAAGGTTGACAATAAATCTTTAAACTATAATCAAGGCCTTTAACACGTGGCTCTTGAGAGACACGTTAAAAAATCTCGCATTAATCACTGATGGACTTGATAGTCACGTATCTCCTCCATACCATCTTTGTCAAATTGTTTGTACAACGTCTTCAGTATTTCACTAGTTAGTAACCTTGTTTGTTTATGTGTAATATGCCTGATTTAAACGATATTAAACTTGAAACAAACACTAGTTACCGGACTGCCCAAATTATTTCATTGGTTGTCACAATTTGTTTACGATACCATACGAACTTTATTTTTTTCCTTGTTTATCGTAAAAATCAGCGGATCAACTTACCCGTACCTAATATTTACATAATACATCAACTGATAATTTTATAAAGCAACTTTATATGGTTTTGAAGTTGAAGAAAAGTCGAGATATTTTAATATTATCTCATCAACCTGGAATTATCATTGGCTAGATTCGATTAATTGCAATTCAAATGCAGGTATGAAGTTTTAATATATATCTAAATGATACGTATGCATTCTCGAGTTGAGGTTAACACCGTTTTGCTCATTTCACTGTTGATTTAGGGGCAACGAGCACTAAGTCATTCATATCATAAGTTTTAACATCCTAAATTATTTAAGAGTAGAATCCCTCCCATCAAAGTCAGAAATTTTCAATTCTGTTCCAGACAATGAATTTGAATAACACCAAACAACGATACTCTTGATCGGCCAATTGTGTCTTCATATTGAACGCCTGGCACTTTAAAAGATTATGGTATATATTGCGTACTTTGCCCGTTCATAAATTAATTTTTGAATGCTTTTTGTATTTAAGTTTATTTATAGCCGCCATCGGTAACCCAAACAGACGACTTGTTCAACGGTTTGATTTAAGCCTAGCCAACCAATACTGAATTACAGACAATCTATTCCGGCGGTCATGTAATAAAAAAAGGGTGATAATTAATATTAATTTCGACTAACATTCAAGCTCTGTAATAAAAAAACACAAGCTATATAATAAAAAAGAGAATAATAATTAATATTAAATTCGACTAACATTCATGCTGAGTACCATACAAGATATGTAGGTAATATATTTACTTTAAATCTGTACTATTTAAGAGGCTATAAAACGACCTTTAAACTCAGATGCTCAAGCGAAGTAGACATAACAAATTTATTAACATATTTTTTGCCTTTGACCCACGGAGAAATGTTCAAATTTTACTGATAAGGAGGCAAGATTTTAAAAGAAATTTCGATTTTCCATATCAAAATTTCGAATTACATAAGTCAGCAATTCGAATTATATATCTCTCAAAATTTCGAGTCGCACTTGTCACTAATGCCCGTCCGTAGATGTAAGACTATACATGTATTTCTGTCCTTCTAAAATCTTACAGCGTCTCTTGCAAACTCGTACACCGTCTTAAACTGTACGTCTGCTTTTTACCGTTTTACGAAAGACGGATTGACAAATCTTAAGATAAAAAAATGTTTCGTTTGTAAAGTCTTAATAGTTTTTATAGTTTAATGTTTTTAGTCTTATACTGGGAAAATCTGGGCCCGTATTTATCAATATCCAGACTTTGTCACAGAATGTCTAGATGCACGTATGCATAATCGCCAAAATATCTCAGCCAAATTTCATTTATTAGAATTGATTATAAAGAAAGCAAAGTAAAATGAAAAACTGGTGTTCTAAGCATAAATTTTACGGTAAACGTTGTTGAATAAGGACCTGCACTTCGCAAATGTGTGTTTTACAGTGTCAACTGTCAGTGCCCTCAAGGTTTTACACACAATAGTGCCAACGACACTTTATAAATACAACTTATTTCCAGGCTGTTGAGACGTTTTTATTTTCCCCTCTCTTAAAAGTTGTTCATGATTTTTACGGACCATGAACCCACCTTGGCTGAAACAAGGGCTGAAGCGGTGCCGAGCGTTAAAATACCCTGAAATCCCGACAATAAGCCGCGGCTTATTTTAAATTTTCGTAAGGATTTGGTGGCTTATTATCGAGAACGGCTTATTTTTGAGTCAGGCGAACCTTTGAGTACATATATCAGTTAATGGTTTGAAAACCGGCATATTTTCGAGCAGATACATATATCATTTTTTTTCTTTTAGTAAAAACATCGACGTCGGTAATAACTTAAACTTCTGACATAACTCTTTTGTTACAATTACTTAATGAATGAAAATAATCCGATGCAAACAGATAATTACCCTTTAAAAGTTTTGTCTGATCTAACAAACAAATACATGTACACCTATGATTAAATCGCCCAACGGGTATTAATAACTTACACAATACGTGATAACCACGTGAGGGAGGCGTGTGTGATACCACTACATAAAAATGGAAAAGATAAAAACGACCCTAAATCATATAGACCAATTAGCCTTACCTCCCACTCAGGGAAATTACTGGAGGGGATGGTAAAGGCTCGTTTAGATCACTTACTGGAATCAAAAAATATCATAAACCCCTTTCAATCTGGCTTTAGAAAGGGAAGCAGCACTTTGGATCAGCTTGCGCGTTTGCAGCAAGATGTGATCCAAGCCAAAAACAGATCATGTTCAGTGCTTGCAATATTTTTGGACTTAACTGCAGCTTTTGATTTAATTTAACGTGGCATTTTGGAGTACAATATAAACTTAAGGAATATGGTATCACAGGCGCCTGCTTCCAGTACTTAAGGTCCTTCCTTGAGGGCAGAAAAATTTCTGTTAGAGTAGATGGGGTACTTTCGGATCAAGAACCTCTTGAACGTGGAACTCCTCAAGGTTCGATCCTCTCACCGTTGCTCTTTTCTATTATAATCAACGGTCTCCCAGATACTCTCTTAAACTCTGGGATGGTCATCAGCCAGTTCGCAGATGATTCTGGAACGTGGTAATCAGGGTCCAATTTGGTCAAACTAGCCCAGGATGCACAGGCAGGTTTGGACTCACTATGGGGATGGGCTAAAAACTGGGGATTTAAAATTTCAGAAACTAAAACAGTAGCTATTCTTTTTGGAAATAAAATACAGCACACTTTGAACGTTAATTTAGGCGGCACACCAATAAAATTTGTTAAAGTTGCTCGATTTTTAGGAGTACTATTGGATAAAAAACTCACATTCGAGCAACATATACTAGATTTGGTTAAACGGTGCCAGAAGGACTTAAATGTTATGCGAATGTTAAAAGGCACAGATTTCGGAACAGATAAAAATAGCCTTTTACTACTATATAAGTCCCTTATACGTTCAAAAATAGATTATGGTGCTCATATCTATTCTGGTGCTAGTAATACTCTACTCAATAAGCTTGATAGAGTCCAAAACAATGCCCTGAGGTTGGCCCTGGGTGCCCTCAGCTCCACCCCTGCACAGGACCTTGAGGTAGAGGCAGGAATACCTCAAGAAGAATGGAACAAACATTAAAATATTGGACCAGAATTAAGGCCTCTAAAACTAATAACCCTGTACACACCTTATTAGGTACAGGTTATTTTGCTAAATCAAAGTTCAAAAATTACAGTCTTCCATTTGGGGCTCATTCCCAGGAATTGGCTGAGAATTGTGGCCTAAGAGATGTAAATGTTGCCGAACACAGACCCTCCGTGGTTCCGCCATGGACTCTCAAATTGCCAGATGTTGATATTTTATTAACAGAAAAAGTGAACAAATCTGATTTGCCGCAATTCGCAAATACAGAAACAAAAATCTATTTCGAAAAATATTCAGGTCATGTACATATATATACAGATGGATCAAAATGTCCGAATTCAGGCAAGGGAGCTTCTGCTGTTGTAGTACCATCAATGAATTTCGAACAAATCGACAGGTTAACTAATAATACATCCATCTATACAGCAGAACTACTTGCCATCAAAAATGCTATGTGCTGGATTTTGGCCAACAAATCAAGCAAAGTGGCCATTTCTTCGGATTCACTTTCATCACTGACCTCGCTGAAATCAAATAATAGTCAGTCGAGGCCAGAACTGTTATCAGAAATAATTAATTTATATAATGAGGGCCTGAACGCAGGCCTAGAGGTCACCATAGTATGGTGTCCAGCACATATAGGCATATCTGGCAATGAGAGAGCTGACTTGGCGGCCAAGGCGGGACTGTTGTTTGAGAGTGTAACCAAACATATTGACCTCTCTACCACTGAAGTATACTCCAGGATTCGAACCTATATTCTGGCCAAATGGCAAGCAATTGTTTCTATAGGTGAACCGAAAAATAAACACACCAAGACTTCTGTGGGGCTCAGCCGTCCAATGATATATTCACAAGATATAAAGGTGGATAAGACCATAACACGGCTGAAACTGGGCACAAACCTGTTGCCCGGTAGTATCGGGCAATATATCAGGAAAATTGAACCGGTTTGTGCCCAGTGTAGAGTGAAATATGATACTAAACATCTGTTACTGGACTGTGGTGAATTTGGCACCAATAGAGAAGCTTTCAAACAATCACTATCATTCTGTGGCCTCAATTATACAATAAAAAACATACTAGATCCACCAAAAATTAATAGAGTAGCTGTCTTTAAAGCACTAGAAAAATTTATTCTAGACTGTAGATTAACTGATAAAATCTAAAATAAACATTATTAAGGTTTTCTGCTTCCCACATGTGTCTCTTTTCATAACATAAAGTCATAAAATATAAAATAGTGTAAGGTTTATACTGGATTTTTATACTTGACAAAATAAAGAAAAGTATTATACACAATATACCTAAAAGATCTGGTTGTATAAAGCATTGAATAATTTTATAATGACTTTATAGTGTAAGGTAATATTAATAGTACATGGAGGAGAAATTTAAATATTAATGAGGTTTTATACTTGACAACACCAGAGTATGAGCCAAATTTGTCAGTCTTGTCAGAAACATTTAATATTTTTATATAATTCCAAAGAAGGGTTTTTTGAGTGAGTGCGGACTGACCGAACATTCCCATTGTATTTAATATAATGGAATAAGGTAACATTAAAATTAATTAGTATAATACATAATAATAAGATTGTTTCAGATACTCCATATATATACTTTAATAATATAGAACACAAAGTTGGGTAAGCAGTAAACACAAAACAATAACAACAACTAAACAGATATAGGGGTGCTAGTATATTCTACTTAACTTATAATAGAAATCCATGGGATTGTCAACATTTTACATATATTCTTTAAATAAAAACTCTAAAATAGTTAAATGGCACTTAGGACCCAGTTGTTTGGGTAATTATGAGTAATAGCCAAAGACGGCAAGTCTTTTTCTTTGACAAAGCAAAAATTTTAGGTCAAGCGCGATATTAGCAAGAATAGTTGAGCTACATCATATTCATATATAACCGGTCACCCCAGGAACTCTATTAATTACCAATCAGCTATAATTGTTATGGCTGATTCAGCAAAGGAGATAAAGACAGTAATAAGCTTATAGAAAGAATAATAACAAAAAAACTATGTTTGTTGCTTCTTGTCCTGTCCCTCCTATAATACAGTACAGACGCCATGGTGTACACGAATATATATACTATAATTGTGTAGGTTTTAATTGTTGCCATATCATGTGACCCTTATGTTTTATCTGTAAATATGCCAAATGTAATTATTTTATATATATATTGATATTTTTAACAGTGGCCCTAAAAAGTAAGCCGTGAAACGGTGTTTTCTATATATTGGATTGTTTTTATTATTCATATCTTAAACAGGGTCACGCGAAAGGCATTGTCTTAAATATTGTTTGATTGATGACCATTATTAATCATATGGGAGGAAGGGAGCTACATGTTGCCTGATATGTTAAAAAAGTCTCCATACTGTACATAAATATATACTATTTCTCTTTTATAGTATAAATAATTTTAGCAGTTTACTGCAGAAATGGGCTCAATGTAAATAATATGGAGCAAAAGTCATCATGAGCCCATCCAAGAGTGAAACTATCTTATATATGTTCAACAAGATAGTTTCACCACATACCAGGCAATGAAGATATTACTGATAGCTAAATGGGGCTTTAGTCTACAACTCAGATTTTTCTGAGTTGTTAGAATCTCAGTGTGATATCTGGCAACATTGTTATTCTTATAAGGTCATCATCAATATTCAGTAATAACAAGGTCCAGATATTAGTTAAGTATGCAAAAAAAAATTTAGGCAGAATGACAGAGGCAGTATATAAAAATGATTATGGCTTATGTAAAAACATATTATTTAACATCAGAATGATTTATTTTCTGTTTACAGCAACAATCAGGTGGTTAAATTCGTTTTTTCTGGTTTTTCAGAAAAATCGGATTGACCTACTTGATTTGTAAACAACTTTAGGACAGCCAATCACGACAAAGCAGACAACGCGGTTTTAACCAATCAGCGTTGGCCTGCCAAAACCGTGGTTCGTCTGAAAAATGTAAACAAACAGAAGTTTTTCAATAAATTTAGGACTTTGCTGTCTCTGTCACACTTATAAATATAGTTTTAAATATAAAATATGTTTTAATAATTGATATAGTATAAATTGGGGAAAACAAAATGCCTTGACACACTATATGAGGTACATGAAAGAAGATACACATATAAAAATGAAGAGGTGAAATAAGTTAGTCTTTTCTTCTAACTGTAGTTTTTATGATAAATGTATGGGATTAAGTTCCCATCTTATTCACAGTCCACTGGAGGTCACTTTGACCTACTTTAGACTGTGAATTATGGTACACACTCTACACGTAGCCTATAAAGTGTTGTTATATAATTGAAGCTATGCTCGCCCATATGGTCTTAACCGGTGGCGAGGGTAAAGAAGCTCAACACACACAATGATAACCACCGCATTGTGCTAGCAGTTTAAAGTTTTGATTTGTTCAGGTTTCTAAAAATCAGCAAAGTTTTAAGCGGTTTCTGTTCCAAGGTTTGTGTACGGGTAGGTAGCTTTTGCTGTCTTGTATGGTGTCCTAACAAGGTCATTGATACTATTTCTGATAGAAAAATGTGGACGTCGAAAACGGCATGGATTGAAAATCGTGGTATTCTATGAAACTTTTCTTCATTTTTTTTTTGCTATTTGAGAGGTTTTAATGAAATAAAAAGTGTTAACACTTGGATTGATGCTTTCAAGTGGCGACCACAAAGAGAAAACCGTGATCTGGTCGTTTCTTGTAGCAGTGTTCATGTTTGTTCAGCATGATATTTTTGTTCCGTTGGGGACCTTATTTCTTTATATACATATATAGGCCTATTGAGTAAAATATTTGATTATGTGTCTAGCACCTGTGTCTGATTCATGTGGGGAAGTTGGCAGTAACTTGCAGAGAACAAGTATGTACTTGCACAGAGTCCGCCAGCAACACCGATTAGGTTAACTTCCCGTCGTTAGATAACTGAAAAACTATTTAAACGGCGTTAAACCCAACACAAATAAACAAACAAACAAAATAGTTTTTTGGGTACGAAGTAACTGTTAATGGTGTCAAAGATATGGATCTGAGTGTTTGCAGGGTAAAGTAAAATAAACATTCTGGTAGCGGTTGAACAAGCTGGTACCATTACACAACATTGCTACGAAGTCTCGTCATCAGACGTATAATTTGATGTTCAGTTTATAGGCTTGCATATCGATTAGGGAAATCAGCATGATTTGCTTTTTTGTCACATGGGTGGCCGGGAATCAATACTCCGACGACGCTAATTTTTCTTCATTGAAGTATTTCGGGGTGTAAATATATTCATTTCACAATTTCAATATTGTTTTGTAATTATATATATATTTTTCATTATTGTTGTTATGTACAAGTCAGTTTCATTTCAATGTAAAGTACCATTTATGCTTCTTCGTTAACGGAGTGTTTAGTAAAAGTCAACAGTTACTATGACAAGCACATTTTCTAGCTAAGCATTGGATACAGTTATAACTTACAGCTTTCCATATTATTTCATGTTTTTGTATATATCTCTGATACAAATATATGAATTCGGTAAATACCACACACAAAGGTTATTGCGTGTACTTTTTCGTGTCATAGGTTAACTTCCTGGTTGCGTTCTTATCCAATCGCTGCATACGTTTTCTTTCTTGTAAAGACTGTCTGGCTTCTGATCAAGTATTTAGTCTTTAAATAGTAATAGATATTTATTTCTGAGACTTATTGTATTTGATTGTCGTACGAATGCCAGTGCATAGGTGCATGTTATATTATGAACGTGTAAACCACTGCATACCCCCACCTCGACTCCAGGGTTATTAGTATTACGTGGTACGTACTATTTATGGATTGAACAGGGATGGTTCAGTTGCAAGGTCAGCGATGTTTTAGTACTTAAAATGATAATGATCTGTTATTTAGTTGTTTACATATTAGTGTTGGGTACACTGAAAATACACCTTAATATGATAGTACAAGTAAGTATAAGCCTTGTTATATTTGTATTTTACGGGTTTATTGGCAGAGTATTTTATCCTAAAGTTTGAAATTGCGTAGTCGGTAGGGAATTTTTTCTCATATCAACGACTAAAACAAGGTTGTAGGTTCGAACCGTTCACGCGTGTAGTTTCTTACCTATTTTCCTGATATCATTTCCCTTTATATTTTACTTGTTTTAAATTGTGATATGATTCAGTATGTCATTAAAATATGTCTAATACGGAAATCAAATAATATAGATTGTGACATACTAATATACATTACTTGTATATGGATGCATTTGATATATAACACTGCTCTTTATATACAAAACAATACCTTCACAGTGAACGTAACAAAGAAAATACGGAACAGAAATAAGTCTTTTATAAAGTAAGAAAGTTAATCAGAAAAGTAAGAAATATTCGAATACCGTGTACAAATGTAAGTTCGCTCGCGACATTACATATTTTAAAAAAAAAATGTCAATTGAACTCCGAGTTATCTAGTTTCTTTTATACATTTATAATCGACCCTGTTAGCATGGTAGCAAGAACAAGAATGAATCGAAGGGTCACGAGTTCGATCCAATAGTGCGGCGTATATGAAAACTTGACTGCTGTGGATTTTTGGATTTTTGTTTGCATCTTGTGGATTCGTTCAAGGATCAACTGTAACTACAATATCTAATGACGCCAGTATAATATGGTTTAATAAGTTAAAGATCGTCGGAAATAGAACTAGAGCTCTTTATCTTTTTTTTCTTTTTTCTTTCTTTTTTTAGTTCAGTAAATTGTTGTGTCAGTTCTGTGTACTTTGTTGTCGCCCATGGTCTACTTTCGTCCTCGGTAGGATTATTTACACTCAAGAGATCAAACCTTTGGTACAGTCTTGGTGAAATTTGTCTAGGACGTAGGGCAGAAGAAAATCTCGGACAAGTTTGATACTCTATTATCTTGGATAAAAAGAGAGGTTACTAACTCAAATCATAGAAAACGATTGTTAATACTCTAGTGGTCGCTGCTTTATCTGTTTGAAACCAGAAAAAATGTTTGCCTCTAAACAAAATAATCTGGGTCAAGTTAGAAATCTGGGATCAAAAAACTGGACCAATAGGTCCAGTAATAAAAAAAATGTTTACTCTGATCTTCATCGAACTTAGTCGGAATATTTCAGCTAATTTTGAAAATAGATTATATAAAGTAAAAAACTGGGCCATTAGGTCAAATCATAGAGTAAACGTTATTTACACTCTACCGACAAAACTTCCTTTTCTATTTACATGAATCTAGTTAGAATTTCTGCCTCTATAGCATCTTTTACAATTTTGTAACTTAATTTTCCGTGATCAAATACTAGGTCATTAGGTCAAATTATAGAAAATTCCCATTATAACATTTGAGATCACCCTTTCTTATTGATTTCTTATTGAGTTACATGAAAACTGGGCAAAATGTAGTCGTTGTAAAGCGACATGAACTTGAAACAAAGAAAATGGCAATATTTGTCTCATATCTGTTCCCTTGAATACGTCCTGAACTAGTACACTTGAACCGTTTTATGCTATAACATAGGCCTCAAACGTATTGATTCAGTTAAGTTTTCTGTTGCAGATATTGAGGTTACAATTTTTAATATCGTCGAGTACATTCAATGTATATTAACATCTAAGTTCCACTGATTGCTTTGAGTCATGAGAGGTATTGCACTATTCATATACACTCATGAAGAAACTCAATTCATCCGATTCAGTTATCATTTTGCTCGGATACGGTCAATGCATTATATATATTTGGGTATTACAACTTCTTGCACACACCTGCAAGGGTTATGTAGCATTAAATAGGAAAAATATATCAAGATGGACAATAAATCCTTAAACTATAATCAAGACCTTGAACACGTGGCTCCTGCAAGACACATTTAAAAATCTAGCATTACTGACTGATGTACTGGAAAGTCACGTCTCTCCTCCCTACCATCTTTGTCAAATTGTTTGTACATGGACAACGTCTCCAGTTTTTCACTAGTTAGTCACCTTGTTTGTGTATTGCTGATTTAAACGATATTAAACTTGAAACTAACAAACACTAGTAACCAGCCTGCCCAAATTATTTCATTGGTTGTCACAATTTGTTCACGATACCATTCGAAATTCTTCCTTGTCGTCAAAATCAGCGGATTAACTTACCCGTAGCCAATATTTACATATAAATTGTAGAAAAAGTCAGTACATTCATTTTCAAGAAAGGTATGAATACACATAATACATAAACTGATAATTTTATAAAACATCTTTATATGGTTTTGAAGTTTAAGAAAAGTCGTGATATTTTAATATTATCTCATTTATCTGGATTATGAATGACTAGATTCGATGAAGTGCAGTTTAAATGCAGGTATGAAGTTTTACTATATATCTAAATGACTCGTATGCATTTTCGCTTTGAGTTTAACTCCAGTATCTCATCAAGTATCACCAGTCCTGTTAGTGACTATCAGTTCCGTATGATTAATTAGGACGTGGATGACGAATTACCAGACATAACTATCTCCTGTTCATTACCAGAGACCAAAATTAACCTTGTGCTACACCAGTGCTTGCTAGGCAGGACAGGCTATGTTGCACCGTAAATTTCACGGAAACGAATTCCTCACACATGTGTTACAAATGCGGTCGAAAATATCACAAATCAGAAATGTGACATACGTTTTTGCTTTAATATGGGTACGGATGCGAATAGAATATGTGTGACGAATTCGTTTCTGTGAAATTTACAGTTCAACATGGCTAAATACATGTCTGACCAAATGTTCCATTTACCCTTACCCTGCTAAATGTCTTTAATAAATTTGTCAGTCTTTCAATTTCGACATTACCATTAACTGTAAAAAGGGATGTTTACCAAAAAGATATTGACTGAGTGGTGAAAAGTGCAGATCTTGATCAGACTTCAAGGATGTGCAGGCTGGTCAAGATCTACACTGGTCGCAAATGCATAATCAATCGTGTCCAGCATGATAAGGGTTAAACGTCACATAGCTGATTAAGACTGACAATATGCAGGCATAAAGTAGTACAAGGCTGTGAATTTATATTGGTGTACATTTTATTGCTTCAAATATTGTTTTACTATATGACTGCATGTCTAATAAACTGAAGATCGATACAGCTTAAAACAAAATGATTTGGAAGTGATAAAGTTAACCGCAAACGCGTTTTATTTGTCAATATAAGAATAAAACAATAACATGAGCTTTTTAAAAAAAGCAAGTATGTGGCCCTTTGTAGATTTAATTTCGTGAAAATACCCGGTAGTAACTTTAATTAACATGTTTGAAACTTTTAGAAAGTTCGTCCAAATTTTATTTTATGATTATGATGATTTGCATTATTTTACCAGAAATATGTATCGACGCTCACTGATTACAACATGCTCGTTTACATGTATGATCAGCACGAAAATAATATATCGGATCCTGTATCTGATACAAAATTACTATTTTTACACTAATTAATTTAAGGTGAATCCTGAAACAAATTCTATCAATTTAGACATCAGACTCCGCATCTCATTCATGCGAGATTACGAATTTGAGAGAAGAGCCGTACCGGAGGCAGACGCTCTACCATTAGACAAAATTACTTCACTGAAAGTTGAATCATGTGCCATGACAGCTCAGTGGTAGAACATTTGCCTCCGGATCGAGAGCTCCGGAGTTTGAACCACGACAAAGAGACAGAGAGGTCACAGTTAGGCAGAGTAGCTGGTCCAGCGGAGATACTTTATTCCAGAAAGATAGATCTTCAGATGAAGATAAAGCATTGCAGCTGGTCCGACGCAGAATATTTATTCTTGAGAGAGTGTCTTCATATTACAGTTAAGCACAGCTGCTGGTCCAATGCAAATAATTTATTCCTTGGCGGGAACCTTTTCCACAAGCGAGATTTTCGGACTTTATCGTAGATTTTCATATAAAATGTCCTATTGTCCAGAAATGAGGTATGTCTGTCTAAATCTGCTTTGACCATATGGTTCTACCGTATCCGAGACGATGCAAGCATAAAAATAAGAAGAAACGAAAAAAAAAAAACAAACACCACCACTACCAGATGTAAAAAAAACACTATAGGTAGCACTGCAATGCTTCATGTAGTTTAGAAAGCATAATTATTACGTTTACAGCTTATTTTGTAAGATCATTTTGGTTTATGGCTAAATGAATTGTCTGTGCGGACTATCCAGCCATATTGGCATTTTCAAATGATAAAGAGTCTTTGAAATCGGACCCTTTGAATGGCTACTGTGGAGTGTGTACGTTTGCAATGATTCTTCACTGATAACTCATCCTTCTGTTTTCAGAACTACAGAACTACTCTACTTAAGAAAGTTTTACAGTTTTTATGAGACATGCCCCAAACTTACAGAAACGTATGACTTTTAAGTGATCTTTTGCATACATATATATGTCAAGTAAATGAGTAATGGCCCTTTGAATTATTACCGCATTCAAATGTATTGCCCTTGCGCAACTAAAGATTTTCAAAGCAACAGTGCAATAGTCTTGAACGAATGTGGGCTATACTTTGACATGTGCACCTGAGGACAATTATGTAAAAGGCAACAAGAGCTATAAATGTCATTTAAATAATTAGTAAGTGCCAATTTTTTGAAACATGTAACTCAGTCTTAGACTTTTATTAATTTATCTCCCCTTTTCGTACGGCTTTTTCCATTTGGTAACTTTAATAGCTACCAGAACCTAATAAACTTTTATCACGCAGCACATTACAGTGCCGCTTATGAACAGACTCAGTCAAATCGAGAATGCCGTTATTGTGCTTAGTTGCTTGGTTGCAATCTTTGCTTTCAATGGATTATATCCAAAACCAGAAAAGAAGTCTTTTAAGTGCCATGTAGAGATCATTAAAATCTCCTCATTCTTAGACTCAGTATTGTTATATTTGCTAGTCCTTCTAGATACGAGGTGTGTTGGGGGTGGGAGTGAGGCGAGTTGCGGAGGTGTGTTGGGGGT
The DNA here is from genome assembly GCF_021730395.1 of Mercenaria mercenaria. Classification (NCBI taxonomy): domain Eukaryota; kingdom Metazoa; phylum Mollusca; class Bivalvia; order Venerida; family Veneridae; genus Mercenaria; species Mercenaria mercenaria. Next base: position 33,962,402 of record NC_069363.1, read on the forward strand.
GGGAATGAGGCGAGTTGCGGAGGTGTGTTGGGGATGGGAATGAGGCGAGTTGCGGAGGTGTGTTGGGGGTGGGAGTGAGGCGAGTTGCGTAGGTGTGCTGGGGGTGGGAATGAGGCGAGTTGCGGAGGTGTGTTGGGGGTGGAAGTGAGGCGAGTTGCGGAGGTGTGTTGGGAGTGGGAGTGAGGCGAGTTGCGCTCTCCACTACCCATGACAGCTCAGTCAAACCGGGTATATTATTGTTTTGCTTGGTTTTGCAGTATATACATTTATAGATTTTATGTTTTTCTACATATAATATACTGTACTGATAAATGTTTAAATACATAAATTGAGCGCAACTATTCTGCAATTGTTTAAACATACAACTTCTTAAGCCCTTTAGATTTACGATTGTATACATTTTTGTTGTTCATTAAAAACCAAGTACTGATACTTTAATTCATCAACAACACTGTAGACACGCCATCTGGATTTTAACAGTACACGTTTTACAAAATAACACTTGAATAATACGAAGCTTTGTATTGCAATGTCATTTCTAAAGTTGAAACGTTATTTAAATATGCTCAAAATCATTCTCAAATATTTGCGTACTACATCGTTTATATTTAGCTTATTTACATAAACGAAAAAACAAACCTCTCTCTATTTACTAGTTTTATTTATGTTAAGAAAAGAATTAGTAACAGTAAAAATACTGCAGCATGTAGATTCCAAACAGTTCATTTTTGTGGAAGGGTCATGTTAAACTAAATATAATATAATTATCAGTAAAATCTATGCTGAAAGGATTTTATTTATGTTTATGAGAAGCAAAGACTTGAAGCTCTAGTAGGTGGGGTAATCATTTGAATTGTGGCAAAAGCATAGAATATTAGTGAATGTTTTGTGTATGAATAAATGAAGGGACATAATGAAATCTTTGTAACTGTAATTAGGAAATTTGAAATTAAAAAAAGAGAAGAAAATTCGGTAGTTTTTAATTTATTATCTATTTTTATGCAGTTATTTGCAAAACTGCAAGCACAGACAGATAAAGCAATACTTGCCTAACAAAGTATCATTATTCATAAAGGTGCAATGAGCACTATGTCATTCATATCAGAAGTTTTTACAACCTAATTTCTTCATCAAATAAAGTCCCTTCCAACAAAAATAGAAGTTTTCAATCCTGTTTTAGACAAAAACAATGAATAAAACCAAATTGTGTTTTCATTATTAAACACCGGACACTTAGAGGATTATGGTATATACTGCGTTCTTTGCCCAGTCATAAATTAATTTTTGAATGCTAATTGTATTTAAGTTTATCTTTAGTCGCCACCGGTAACCCATACTGGCGACTCGTTCAATGTTTTTTGGCGAAAGTTTTGACTTTAGCCCAGCTAACCAGTGTGCTATTGACCTTCGATCAAGAAGAGGATAATATTTTTCCATGGTGCTCCAGATTAAAGTCGACTTACATTCGCCAAGGTTGTAATGAATCACGTGCTTTTATTTATGAACGTGCAAATGGGTAAACTCATACGCTACAATAATGAAATATAACCTAAAGGAAAAACATTTGTTTTATTGTGTTTCAACTATTATTTGTAGAAAACAGTATACATGAAAAAGTGTCAGTCACATGTTGTATGTATAAATCCGGCTCTCGAGGTAACTGTTTAGGCGGTAACTCGGTTACCGCCTAGTCAGTATCCCTAGATCCAGATGAAAAATCCGCACCTTCAACCACTGGAATATATTTATAATTTTCAATATCGCAGAAACACATCTATCGCACTGAATATCGATAGATTTCCTATCTCGCATGTAAAACAATTCTTAAACTGTCTTTCTGTCTCTCTGTCTGTCTCCCCCCCGCCCCCTCTTCTCTCTCTCTCTCTCTCTCTCTCTCTCTCTCTCTCTCTCTCTCTCTCTCTCTCTTGATGCACATTTAAAAAAAAATTAGATTAATTGATTTCTTCATCTTATTGCATAGTTCAATAAAAGCCTTTTCAAAAATAATGACAAAGTTACAGTAACTTAGAATTTTGAAAAGAGAGGACACATGATCTTACAGCCTGTCGCAGAGACAACCCACACCGTATGATGTGTCAGCTGCTGACAACATGTCATTTCATTTTAGTGGTATAACAACATAATATATACTAATTTGGTGCATTTAAGGGAAAATATTCAGAAACATTTTATAATCACGATAAGTGTACATTGTTTTGTTGTTTTGCACGTGTTTGAAGGATAAATAAAATATAATAACATATATGAGATATAGTAAATGAACCCAGGTGCTCCTCAGATCGTTGTTCCAGGCATGGGGGCACCTGGGTGGAACCAGCAGTCTTCCGTAAGCCAGCTGGACTGTTTACTCACTTGAACAATTGTACACCCAAAATGAGGTTTCAAACCCATATCGGTGTGTATGTGAAGAGGCCGGAGGGGGGGGGGGGGGGGGGGGGGTAATTCCAAGTCAGCGACCCTGACCACTTGGCCATGAAGGTCCCAAGATAAAGTAAAGGTGTAATACATTATTCCAGGTAAGCAAATATTACCCCCAAGTTTCGTGAAATTAGATAAGTGTTTAAACATAAATTTCTCGAATTTACATTAAATTTACAAGACATTTTTCTTGTACTTTTCAGATAACGCAAGGTACAGAAAGGCCAGAAAGTAGACTTTATCGATCTTGCGTCATAAAACGTTCAAATATTTCAAGTGGTGAATGTTAATATTTTTAAATGACAATAAGTGTTTGTGTTTGATATCGAACTCCTCTGTGAAGGCTGTGAAGGACACAAAGGACATAACGATTTGCTAGTTTTGTTTAAGTTTGATATATCATTGGAAGTAATACTTATATAATAATGGATGTGACCACAGATGGACAAATAAATAATGGCGCAAAGGACTATGACATAGGGACCAACCACGTGCACAATCATGGTTCTGTGCACGGGTACAACGCCGTAAGAGAACAAGATGAGATACCACACGATATGATAGGAAAAGAACATAGAACAGCTCACATGGAACACATGCAAATGCAAATGCAAACAACGGTATAACATAAATGAGCCGCGACATGAGAAAACCAACATAGTGGCTTTGCGACCAGCATGGATCCAGACCAGCCTGCGCATCCGCGCAGTCTGGTCAGGATCCATGCTGTTCGCTTTCAAACCTATAGTAATTAGAGAAACTGTTAGCGAACAGCATGGATCCTGACCAGACTACCTTTTTTAACCAACCCTACTTCTTACGACACTGATATTTAAGGGGGTAAGCCTGTATTAAATAAGTATCATACTTGAAAATGAAGAGCATGTAAGTTTCATTTATGATTTTGACGTCTATGTGTACCTTTATTTAGTGTGTAATACCTCAGCATTAACACCATGTGAAAAATGTAGAATTCTAGTTGTACGGACGAACAGATCCAGCATATATGGGGATGGATTTTATAAATTTCTTAAAACAGAAATAGACCAAGTTAAAAATAAAGTTTTGACAGATTGGTCTTACTTCTGTATGTAAAAACAAGAATTTTTGTAATGGCGAGGTTTTAGCTTAGACACTGCTGCGGTGATTGAACTAGCAAAAATATAAAATACCGCATGTAGCACTTTATGTGACTATTCCCATTGCAGTTCGTATTTTTCAGTGTAGATATAAAGATTTTTTTCTGTGTATACATTTCAGTTTTCCCTGAAGACATACTCTGATTTTCTACTTGAAGGTGTCAAAATTTCATCTATCCAAGGTAAAGATCCTTTCTTATTTTATGATTGATTTCTTTAAAAGTGAGTCAGAAATAGGTCTCTTAATAATAAATTAAAGGCATGAGATCCTAACCCATGGCCTTGAATAATGGCTACAGTCATTATAAGTTTTTTCATTTCATTTATTGGCAAATCAGCATTACAAATGCCTTTGACCATTTACAATATCTATTACAAATATGGTCAAGACATATTGATATGAAATAAAGAGTCAGTTATACATACAAAAAAAGCGAAACATATCATCCGTAACAAAACATAGTACACTAAACTAAGAGGGGGTTAGAACTTCAATGGTTTGTTTCCGCAATTTAAAAGCTTCGCTTACATATTTAGCATTTTATTCACTCTTTTCTTATTAGTAGAGTACATAATATTAATGGATTTCTGTACAGACGGCCAGGCTGTTTTTACAAAATACTCCTGTCTAATGTTTGGATACTTGTTACAACAAAGTAGCAAATGATATTCGGACTCAACAAACTGACATACCAGTATAACGTCCAACTTCAATCTCATGCCTATGCGATGCAGTTCTAAAACTGATGAATTGTCTTCTTAGTAAATTGCTTTCTAATATGTCCAAATATTTCTCATAACAGAACTCTACTTTAAATTTTCTATAATATTCCAATTTTGATATATTTTGAATCGACGCTTTCCAGTTCGCGTAACCTTTGTTTAAACATATCATAATAGTTACAATTTGAATCAAAATTCAATATAGTGAGGTTTACCGCTCGACGATTCAAATGCAAATTTAAGTGGGAACCTATACGCCATCCTCACGGTGGAGAGGGCATAATAATAAAACAGAGGCATGCAATATTTGTGCATTAAAATATGCATTCATGTTGATATGTATTTTTGTTTATTTCTCGTTCATTTTCAAACATACTTACGTCTGTTATTAACAAGGTCAAAGGTGCGATAGAAATAGCCATAATAATATTTTAATGTACTTGTACTGTATTAACAAACGTGTCCTTTTGTTACGCGTAGGAGTCATCTTATCATCATTATTCATAACTTGAGCTCTTACTTTTAGGAATTGTCCTGGCAATGCTCTTCACTTTTGCGATTACAATGTTAGTTGACAGCTTAAAATTTACGACACACGTGCTGGCAATGCGCAAAGGAAGTCAAGATAAACCGCAAGATCTGAAAAAGTAAGTAGAAGGAATTAGACAATGGAAACAATAGAACACTTGATATGCACTTAACAAGTCAAACATGTATTTTGGCTGCGTAAGACAGGCAGCTGCTTAAGTCAAGTTAAAATTAGAAAATTCAGTTTGGGAATTTAGGTAATTGACTATTTAACGCAAGTGGGTGCTGAATACAGGTGGCCGCTAAGGCACGTTGAGATGTGCATATTAACAATCTTATTATAGTTTACTAAAAGGATTTGCACAAATAATTTTACATGACGACATAAAAAATTCAGTCCGTTGTTTAATGTTAAGATTTTCATGTATCTTCCTATGTATATACATATATTCAAGAGCTAATATCCTTATACAATTAACATACCTACCAGGCGCTTGTATTTTCATTCATTATAGAGATGTGAAATTTCTATCTCCAGATTATAAATTATTTCCAAAAAATGAACGTTACATTGAAATGCCAAAATATCTAACAAATAAGTTCGAATAAAAAAGCTCATACATAGCCTTTTTTTTACTACATATGTATTTCCACAATCGAACTTATGTTAGCAATTAAAACTGGTACTGTAATGACAAGTCTTTAGAAAACCTACATTGGCTTACAATGCAGACAAGTTGACGTGACCTTCAGCAAAAGACTATATCTTATATCTCATTAAACGTCACTTACGATCCTTACGTGGCTATTACAATTAAATGTATATTGGCACTCGGGCTACGCCCTAGTGCTATATAGGTTTAGTCGTGTCAATAACCATATCAGGCCCGCCATTGCCGTTTTGAAAGTATATGATATTGCCCAATACATGTGAAACATATTAATCTATAAAACATATTGCATAGTGTAGGCCTATGTGAACATATTGCTCAGTTGGCCTATATGTAAAAAACAAATAGCACAATATATGTACTTATTATATATCTATTCATTTATAAACTCCGTTAAGTTACAGCGGAACCTGAAATGTCAATATCTTTCCATTTCATGTCAATATCTTTCCATTACATATCGGGCTGCGTGATATCATTTGTGACGTCAGTTTCATGCAAGTCGTCGCGTTTAAAAGCTCTTTAACGAGGATATTTTCAATTTTGCTTAGGCTAAAGAACAAATTCATATGATTTATCATTTTGTTATGAGACCTGTATTGTTATGGAAACTAAAAAGACACTCGGAGCATTATAAGTAAAAGGTCATTAGATTTATATTGAGAAATATGCACTCGTTCTTTCGCGGAATGATATTGGGCTCATAAAGTCGCGCAATATTTCCTGTACAGAATTCATGCATATTTCTCGATACAAATCTAAAAATCTTTGTCACATGTTTGACGTCGTGGGAATTAAAGAAATTTGATAATACACTAATGTAATAAAGCTTTGACGTTGACGTCATTTTGAAAGAAATTTTGATTTTCAGCAGGAAAAGCTTACATGTGATAAAAAGCATATTACATTTGTGTCTTTCCACATTGAATTTATTAAACTCGTTGAATAAAATTGATAAAATGCTCGGCAGAGCCTCGCATTTTATTATTTTTATTCAACTCCTTTAATAAAATTCAATATGAAAAGACACTCACGTACTATCCTTTATATAAATATTGCACAGAATAGGTAAATGTATTGCATATTTATGTAAACAAATACCCCAGCAAGGTAAATAACATTCTAATAATACCGGTATAATGAAGGTGATGCGTTATGTCCTTAGGATTTTAAATAACATGATAACTTTATTTTTCTAACAAAACGCAAAGAACAATAATAGGACTATAACAAATATATATTTGTTTCAGAAGACAGAACAGGCATCTCTTTGTCGCAGCAATTTCTCACACGTTGTCTGTAAGTCTCGCCTATGTTATGATGCTCTGTATAATGACAATGAACGTTTGGTTAATGGTATCAGTCGTTCTAGGATCCGGAATTGCACATTTCCTTATAAGACCTGTGTTGTCATGGAAACTAAAAGAACATTCGGAGCATTCTGAAGACTTAAATATAGAAAGAAATGCAGAAGAAGCCGAGCCATTAAATCATTACCATGACTTTCTAGAAAAAAGAAAGGGGCGCGAAAATGGTAGAATGTGTTCTTTGTTAGAAAATAACTCCTGATCGCTGCAGATGCATACGTTTGAATTCGCTATAAACTAGCAGTTAAACAGAATCTGGATATGTTGATATTTGTTTTATTTTATTGCTCTATCGTTGCACTTCGTTGCAAGTGCTGCATTGATTATAGATATTTGTAGTCAAACAAGACTTGTGTGCTGATTGTGAGAGGATTCAGTTCAAAGGAAAAATAACTGTTCTGAAAACATCCGCAGAGAAGAATATTTACTCAATAGCAGAAAATCTTCAAATACTATTATATCAGGGTGAAATACCTTTACAGTAATTGCATGTTGCAAAACGGCTTACAATGTATCTCACTGCACCGATTGCCAGGCTTTAACCTACATGTATGTACAGTTCAAAGTGTATGGAACATGCAAGTGTCACGGATCACGTGAAATGTTAATGACAAAGAAAACACAATAAAGATTCAAGTATTTGTTTGATTTCATAATGACCTAATATTCAGTACGTAGGATGGTCCACTGAGAAAGACTAAATTATCATTAAAAGTTTGTTATATCTTGTGTTAAAGTTAGTTTCTGCAAATTGCTATTAGTTAACTGTTGCTAGTTAATTACAGAAAGTTGCATTCAGGATCTGTTTAATGTTTTGTTTTGTTTTATGTTGGGTTTAACATCCCGCCGACACAATTATAGGTCATATGGCGATATTCGATCTTTAATTGTGGAGGAAGACCAGAGGTACCCCTCCGTGCATTATTTCATCACGGACGGGCACCTGGGTAGAACCACCGACCTTCCGTAAGCCAGCTGGATGGCTTTCTCACATGAAGAATTCAATGCCCCGAGTAAAGCTCGAGCCCACATTGGTGAGGGGCAAGTGATTTGAAGTCAGCGACCTTAACCACTCGGTCACGACTGTTTAATGAAATTGTGCCGGTAATGTACCAATAACGGAACGAAAGTTAGATTAGGTAAAAGTAGTGTTGTTCAATTTTGAACGCCATATAATATGAAATAATGTAAGGAAATTATCTATCTTTCAGTGATAAATAGTCGTATCTAAGGTAAGTCTAGGGTGATGTTTTGAATTTCAAAAGCACAGCCGAGTTTGTATTTGAAACTGCTAGTAAAGGTTTTGGCCTTAATGTGGAAAGGTCTGTTGTAAGGAAGTCATTCCATTGTTTCACTGAAACTTGTTTTTTGACCGCCTCAATAGCTCAAAGGTAAACTGTCCGCTTTGAGTTCAGAAGGTCGGCGGTTCGATTCCCGTCCTCGTCATACCAAAGACATGAAAAATGGTACTGGTAATTCCCTTCCGTGAAACTCAGTGTTTGAAATGTTGTACTAGAAGGTAAATTAGCCGTAATCTGTTACTGAATACATTGTTTGTCGCACACGAGCTTTGTAGTTCATGCTGTCTGTTGATCCTATGCGACGATAAATAAAGCTACCTTTTTAGACACAGTTATATGGCTTCTTTTTGATAACGATGCTCGTCATTGTCCTCTTAACTTGATATGCAAAGTTCTTAAGTAATACCAGGTAAACTATACAGATTTCCTTTTTACTGATTTTACGCAAAGTTTTATTAACACCTGATGTTGCCGTAACGTCGCTTCGCTTTTCACAGGTAAAAAATAATGCCAGCTTTGTATGTAAAATGCTGGTAGAAACTGTAAAACAGAAAACATAGATTACGTTTATGAACAGTATTTTAAAGACTGTGCATATACGAGGGACTGGTACTATCAATGAAGAAAATGGAATAAGTCAAAATAATATACGAACATAATATTATCGTCTACATAGACTAGAGAGTAACAATGCGTGCTTGTCATAGGTAAGCTCTGTCAAAACTTCGTGGATGTAATAGATTTTGTTTCGTAGACAAGTCTCTTTTAATGTTTGACTGTCAGTAGTGAAGAAACAAAACAAATTTCATAGAACCAATACCGAATCTTGCCCAAAAGAATGGTTTATATATCTTACAGATTCTGTTTTGATGCCATAGAACTAACAATAATATAATGTTGTAATTAAACTTTATTTACGATTCAGTTAAGTAAAATTATTTCTTTGATGGTTAAAACCTTACAGAATATTTCAGTATTTGTGTCTTAAAATATTTACACACTTAGCTGTTTACAATATTTATAATGATAATTTTATTATATTTTGCATAAATATTTTTCTGCTGCAATCGTTTAACCTGCCTTTGCCGTGAATGGGTATAAAAGGTGGTGAATATAATCTCTTGCAATTCATATGTATTTTATATTGTACATGGATGATACATTAATGAAAGTATATAATACATGGAGCAATATTTTCATTTAGATTGACAACGTTTCACGATTTACATTTTCGGAAGGTCCTGGTTCAAAAGATAAAGTGCAAAAACTCGATTAGCTGACACGGTTATTTGAATTAGTTTTTTTGAAATGGGAGCCAAATACATTGTGACAATGTTTCTGTTTTCCATATATGGCCATGGCAACGTAAACAACATGTACAAGTGTAGTAAGTGAATTCTCTTTTGTGAAAAAGATCAAGACATTTATCAAAATATAACAATTACATTAGTGTAGAATATTACCCATCTTAACATTGATTAGTTTACCATATTACATGTATTTAAGTTTATACTGATTTCTTTTAGCTCGATTGTGACGACAGCTTCAAGCGTATTTGAACCACTCTTGCGGGTCTGCTTCATGGAAAGACCAGCACTGGTGTCACGTGAGGAAGTTTGGTCGTTACCCTAACGGGATTCGAATACACGATCCAAGGTTTAAGCGACCGACACCTTTACCACTAGACCACCGCTCCCCTTTATCATATTAAAGTCCGGAAGCTTAAGCCCATATTCTCAACGATTTATCAAAAAAATCTAAAATAAAATGTAAAAAAAAATGTAGAGCATATCCCTGTGCAGCTATTGGATAATAATGCGACCAGGAAGTCTCACGATTTGTTTACAGATATTCAGATGAAAATGTAAGTCAAAATTTAAATCAGTCAGTATCAAAATGTGATCGGCCGCATAAATCGTCGAAACGTCGGAAGTTAAATGTGCAAGCAATGTAAACATGTTTTATAATGAGAAAATATTTGTTTAGTTCATACTCTAGGTTGTAGAAATAAAGATAACTTAAAATGGTAATGTAAAATTTGGTAATAGATGTAAACTTTTTGACTTATCATGTTTTGTATGATTAATGTTCCAAACAAGCAGAGCATTTGAAACGACTTTGAACATCGTTCATGCGTATACAAATATTTAATACCACTTTTATCATTGTTTCGTTATATCTTTGTGTATACTTACATCCGACATCAAACTAATAGAACATGAAAATCTTCATTTTTACCCCAGATGTTCCAGAAAATAGATTTAATATATATAATAATATGTCCCTAATTATTTTCTATATTAACGACTGAAAAACATTTTGTTTACTCGGTGTAACAAATTGACAAACTGGTGGACAAAAAATCCATACCTGCACTGAAAACGAAAACGAGCTTTTTCTTTTTAAAAAAATAGTAGGACTCTTGAAATAAATAGATAAAAGTTCGGCCATATAAATTATTGGTTGTTATATACAGTATTTCTTCTGACTAAGAACGATAACATTCAGTAGCACACATTAACCATGAATATTAATTGTTTACACTGTTTATTTTCCAAGAAAACCTGTTTCATTTATTTAGACCCCACTGCAACGGTTTTAAATATCATGTTTCTGTATGGTAATAAAAACGTTTGGCATTAGCCTGGAAATTAAGGGCAGAATAAGTGCAGGTTAAGTCTCCTTCTGCTGCGTGTACTTCTGTTTTTTTTTTTTGAAGTCTGTACACTTGTTTGTATTCAAAGATAAAATAAAAAGGAAAAGTGATTGATTCAGTTCTAGAATGGATAAAGTATAAATCTAGCCGCTTCGTCTGTAAACTGATCTATCTAGTTTGATAGCCGCGCAGCAAAACAGTGCTGTTAATCAGAAGAAATTTAGCTTTATTTACCGTACTGCTATATTATTAAACTTATGTATTATAAATGCAGTTTTTTCTTTAAACATCTGATACTTAAGACATGCAGTTTTCCATCGTTTACCAAAAGTATTTCAGTCATAAACTGTGCCTCAAATCATTGACATGCTGTCCGCAAATAAAGAAACTTCCACATATGAATCAGAATTATTACAGACAACCAGTCTTCTGTCAAATATTTAGCCTCCCCCAGTGTCAATACATATTTACGCTCTTTCTCCAGCTTTAACTGGACTACCTCATCCGGTGATCTCAAAGCAGTCTTTCGCGCTATCTACAGCTTTAACTGGCAGTCGTCATTCGGAGATTTCAAAGCAGCCTTTCGCTCTATCTATAGCTTTAACTGACAGGCCTCATCCGGAGATCACAAAGCAGCCTTTCGCTCTATCTATAGCTTCAACTGGCAGGCCTCATCCGGAGATTTCAAAGCAGCCTTTCGCGCTATCTACAGCTTTAACTGGCAGGCCTCATCCGGAGATCACAAAGCAGTCTTTCGCTCTATCTATAGCTTTAACTGGCAGGCCTCATCCGGAGATCACAAAGCAGTCTTTCGCTCTATCTATAGCTTTAACTGGCAGGCCTCATCCGGAGATCAAAAAGCAGCCTTTCGCTCTATCTATAGCTGTAACTGGCAGGCCTCATCCAGAGATCTCAAAGCAGACTTTCGCTCTATCTTATAGCTTTAACTGGCAGGCCTCATCCGGAGATCTCAAAGCTGTCTTTCGCGCTATCTACAGCTTTAACTGGCAGGCCTCATCCGGTGATCTCAAAGCAGCCTATCGCTCTATCTATAGCTTCAACCGGCAGGCCTCATCCTGAGATCCCAAAACAGTCTTTCGCTCTATCTACAGGTTTAACTGGCAGGCCTCACCCGGAGATCTCAAAGCAGTTTTTCGCTCTATCTACAGCTTTAACTGGCAGGCCTCATCCTGAGATCCCAAAACAGTCTTTCGCTCTATCTACAGGTTTAACTGGCAGGCCTCGACCGGAGATCTCAAAGCAGCCTTCCGCTCTATCTACAGCATTAACCGTGATCTAAAAGCAGCCTTCCGCTCTATCTATAGCATTAACCGGTGATCTCAAAGCAGTCTTCCGCCCTATCTACAACGCTTACTAGTAAGCCTCACCAGTGATCTCAAAGCAGCCTTTCGCACTATCTATAGTCTCACCCGGTGATTTCAAAGCAATATTTTGCTCTATCGACAGGCTGACTGATCAGCCTCACCCGATGATCTCAAAACAGCTTGTCTATCTACTGCCTCCGGTAATCCTAAAGCAATCTTTCGCGTTATCACAGCCCTAACTGGTCAACCTTACCAAAAATCTCAAAACAGTCTTCCGCTCCATCTACATAGCATACTGGCTTGCCTAACCCGGTGATCTCAAAGCAGCTTTTCGCTCTACCTACAGCGTTAACTGATCAGCACTACCCGGCGAACTCAAAACAGTATTTCGCCCTATCTACAGCGCTAGCAGGTCAGCCTCAGTCTGTAATCTCAAAGCAGCCTTTCACTCTCTTCTACAGAGCTAATTGGTAAGCCTCACCAGGTGATTTCAAAGCAATCTTTCGCTCTACCCACAGCGCTTACCCATCAGCCTCACTCGGTTATCTCAAAACAGCTTTCCGCTCCAGCTACATCACTAACTGGTCAGCCTGTACCAGTTTTTTTGCTTTATCTTCATTTCAAAGCAGCCTTTCCATCTATCTAAAGCTGCAGCTGGTCAGCCTTACTCGGTGATATCAAAGCAGCTTTTCGCTCTAACTACAGCGCTAACTGGTCATCTCCACACGGTGATTTCAAAGCAATCTCCCGTTCTATCTACGGTGCTGGCTGGTCAGCCTCACCTGGTGATCTCAAAGCAGCCGTTCGCTCAATCTACAGTTCTAACTGGTCAGCCTCACCTGGTGATCTCCAAACAGCCGTTCACTCAATCTACAGTTCTAACTGGTCAGCCTCACCCTTTGATTTCAAAACAATCTTCCATTCTATCTAGAATGCTAGCTAGCCAGCCTCTACCGGTGATCTCAAAGCAGACTTTCGCCATGTATAAATGGCTAGCTAATGAGTCTAACCTTGTGATTTCAAAGCAGCCGTTAGCTCTACCTGTAGTCTTACCCAGTTCGAAGCAATCTTTTCCTGAATCTACAGCGGTAACTGATCAGTCTCATCTGATCTGGTCGCCCTCACCCGGTAATCTCATAGCAGGCTGTCGCTCCATCTACAGCGCTAATTGGTCAGCCTAACGGTGATCTAAAAGCAGTCTTCTACATTATCTACAGCGCAAACTTGTCAGCCTCACTAGGTGATCTCGAAGAAGTCTTTTGCTCCATCTATAGCGCTAACTAGCCAGCCTAACCTGGTGATTTCAGAGCAGTCTTTCGCTCTATTCTACAGTGCTAACTGATCAAAATATCGGTGATCTCAAAGCAGTCTTTCGCCCTACCTACAGCGCTAACTGATCAGCCTCACCCGGTGATCTTAAGGTAGCCTACAGTAGCCCTAACTGGTCACCTTCTTCCAATGATTTCAAAGCAGTCTTTTGCTATATCTTCAGTGCTAGCTGATCAGCCACGACCGGTGATATCTGCATCGATAACTGATAAGCCTCATGGTGATTGCAAACAGTACAGCGTTAACAGGTCAGCCTAACCCGGTGATTTCAAAACAGTCTTTTGCTCTATCTTCAGCGCTAAACGGATCTTAAAGCCCTGCTCCGCGGCTATTCAAATTCTATTGTGTGTATGCAACCCATGATTACAATAGGTAACAGTTAACGGCCACGCGCCACACTTTAGCACGCAAATTTTATAGAATTTTATATAAATTAGACTCTAGACTCTATTTTGACAGGCGTCACTGTTCATAGTCAGGATTTTCATGCTTTTTCAGTGACAATTTAAGGTAAAAAGGTAGGACTGGAGCAGGTCTTTAAAGCAGCCTTTCGCTGAACCTACAGCGTTAACTGATCAGCCTCACCTTGTGATCTCAAAGCAGCCTTCCGCTCTATCTACAGCGCTTACTGGCCAGCCTCACCTTGTGATTTCAAAGCAGTGAATTTCGCTCTAAATACAGTGTTAATTGGTCAGCCTATTGATGATTTTAAAGCAATCTTTCGCTCCGTCTACAGCAATAATTGACCAGAACCACCTTGTGATTTCAAAGCAGTCTTTCGCTCTATCTTCACAGCTATCGGATCAGCTTTACCCGATAATCTCAAAGCAGCCTTTTGCTGCATCTACAGCGCAAGCTGGTCGGCCTCAAGTGGTGATCTTAAAGCAGCCTTTCGCTTTTTCTATAGCGCTAGCTGGTCAGCCTCACCTGTCTTTCGTTCTACCTTAGCCTCACTCAGTGTCCTCAAAACTGCCTTTCGCTCTACGTACAGCGCTGACTGTTAGCCTAAGTCGAAAGTTACATAATGCTTTAAAAATGTTCTTAAAAGCAGACGAAACAGCTTTTCAAATAGATGTTATGCGTAATGATTAGAAAAGCCCTACTTTTAATATTGCACATGAACTGTTATAGTTAGTGCCATAATGGGAGGTAATAAAAACAATAGATTCAATAAAACACTAAAGTGTATTCAGCAATATTCAAATCTTCAACAAATGTTAAAGAAAGCAATTACTGAAAATAGGATTTAACAAGAAATTAATGTATTTCATGTTCATAACGGAAAATGTGACAGCCACATTTTATACAAAGGCATTATGAACCTTTAAAGCAATAAACTTGATAACACATATTTCTTTAATTTGACAGTTACGGGTACCATTCTAAAAGAAATGACAATCGTGCTGGAATATGGTATACAGTCTGTGCAGACACTTCAAATTTAGTTTATTCTTTCAAAGAATTCGCCCTTGACTTCCACACACGCAGTCGAGAAATCCAAGAGTTGAACGCTGCAGAATAGTTTTCCCGTGGTATGTGTCACAAATTGACATACGGGCCTTATTTTATCTGTATTGTAAATGCAGGTATTGCATCATCTTTTTGTAATTTTTTGAGTTATTGAGGTAAATGTCAGATTTCACGCAAAAAATACCTCTAATGTTTTTCTGTATTTCATAACTTAAATTTCCATGTAAATTTCATTAAATTCGGTTCAGTAATAAGAAAGTTGATATTTTATAAATTTCAGTAATTTATGGTTTTTATCCCCAAAACCACTATAATGGGCCTCAAATTGTCAATTTCAATCCGCGCCAAAGTAGCTAGATTCCCCGGCTATATCGTGAATCCCGTGGAAATACAAATAGTTAAGAGTTTACGCATAGGCCGTGAATCCCATGAAATTTAGTATTTGGCTGGACATTACCCTTTAAATAGACTGGACTAGATATGCCTTGCGCACACCACATTCCGACATTATAGACGAATCTATGTCTGAATTATTTTCTTGCTAGAAATTTATGCTCGATCGAGGTAAGAAATTTATTTGTTAGATTTTTGTATGATTTTTGCATTACGATTCTTATTTGGTAAATTTTTGTGCATTCTACAGAATTCTGTAACATTTACTTTTCGGCATATGATTTTGGCTAGTTTCGGTATGTCAGGATAATTTATTAAATTTTTCAGACTTTTGTAAATTATTTCGAAAGAGGAATCTAAAATGTTTCATTTATATAAGATGTTAGATTTATACTGAAATTTGTATCGTGATAATTGTAAAGCACTGTTTCAAAAACATATGTCAAACATTTTGTTAATTATGGAACGCCATTACTGCATTGTATTGTTATGTATAAATCTATATGGCAAGTCTAGTACCATGTATGTAATATATTATTGTAATTTGTAATTGTGTGCCAGTCTATAGCACATCTAATTAATGTCCGTTGTACTGTATGGCATTAGATATTATATGGATGCCAACTATGATATAACGTTTGATTTATATTGAATTTTGTTAATTTGTAGTTGTAAATAATAGCTGCAGTTCGTCATGTCCGTATCTATAATGTTTCATCATAAACTTTTCACATCTTTTTCATACTTCAATGTTAGACTTTTAAGTAATTAATTTTTGTAATAATGGAAGTAATTAGTGACGTATTTTAATCACGTGACGTCTGACCTTAGTAGCACATATATTTTGTATAAGTATCACGTATTATTTATGGGAGCCTACGGAGGTATGGTGTACCCAAAGGAGCAGTTATATGCCCTGACTTATTTGTTTTGCTATGGTGCTTACCATATGTTATATATTTTAGCTTCTTCGCCAGACGATTTTACCTGGTGATGTCATAACCTGGAAGTACAATGCCCGAGGTTCACTTGTCTTCACTCGCCTGGATGTGATTTTCCCAGCGCAGAGCTTTCGTCCCATGGTTGTGCCGTAAACCGCAAAGACGCTGATTTTTGTTATCCTCTGAAGTCAGCTCAGGGATGCAATCACCTACCACCATAGTGAGCCAATACGGAATCAACGTATTCACGGTTTAAAGGGACTTTATTTCAAGATACGTTTTGATATTGTTTGTGCTACTTAAAGTTCGCAGTTAAATTAAAGAACTGTGACACGTCACTTTAGAATGGAACTGTAAGATCTTTTGTATCCAGAGATACTGAACTTTGATTTTTTGATTTGTTTTGATGGTTACTGTCGCCGGTACGGCCTTTCCTGCCACAGTATGGTCTTTAGTAAATGAAAAATACCATTCCAAATGCTTTATGCGATAAATATTTGCGCCCAGCCAGCATCTATTTCAGCATTGGAAAGAGATAAACGCCACAAGGACTTAGATCTGAATAAGCGGGGTGATTGATTTGTACCGCTTTTTTATCTCTCAGAAACTTTTGAATGATGCCACTTTGGTTAGCCGCAGCATTGTCATGGATCAGCTCAAGACCACGAAGACTAGTCCTTCGTTGGATTTTTTTTTTGTATTTTCGTTTAACAGCTTTCAGCACTTTGTCTCTTAGAATAAAACTTTCCAATGACTGATTTCCCTGATGGTGTAGGACTTTGTACAACCGTATCCCTTGAGTTAAAGAAGATAAAATACGAAACATTTTTGACATTTTCAGTTCTTTTTGTAATTCCTGGTCTACGGTCACCTTTTTAAAGCCACTGTCTGTTGTGATTGCGAGGCTATGTCTCATAAAAATATACCAAGGTCTTATCTCCTGTTAGGAGCGATCATCTTAATTTGAGAATTTTTCAGCATTTCTTTATCACATTTGATCCTATTGGCCTCGTGCTCTTCGGTTAACATTTGAGGCACCCATGGGCTCAAATCTCTCTCATTAACCAAATGTTCTTGGTGAGAATCTCATGAGTTCTCACCCGTTGACATGCAAAGAAGAGACGCCGTGCACCTGGCGTCTTCATCAATCTGACGTCTTACAGCAGCAAGGTTCTTTGACGTCACTGCTGTGTCTGGCCTGCCAAGAAGAGAATTGTCAATAGGGACTGCCTGGCCATTTCTTACTGTATGTATCCACCTGATAATATTTTCTCTGATACTGCAGACTTCCCATATGAAGTATACAGTTCACTGAGTATCTGCCAACCCATGGAGTTATTTCTAAAGAATAACGTACTTTAATGTACGCTCTAATTCGCTTTTCAAAGCTACATGTATTTTGCTTAGTGTATATGACTACACCTGTTACAAATTTAGTGTATCTCTGAAACGGTGCCATCGTTTTCAATACAACTTTGCAGGATTATAAAGGCGGCATTCATGTATCATCCATGTGAAACATGAGTTACTTGCTTGTCCAACTTCTACGGAAGCGCGCGATTGTAATTTTTTCTAGAATGGCCCTGGTATATATATAAAGAAAATCAAATAAAATCACAATTATTGAGTATAAGTTACTATAAGATTTCTTTCCAAACTTTTTGTTTTCAATACTTTTAAGTGTGATGGAAAGCTTAAGTTACGTCAATAATGGTCTAAAATTTAGTGGAGTGTTCTTAAATCAAAATTGTATCCTCTAAAATTATTCAATGTCTATTTATCATTTGTGTTCTACAAATAAATTTCGGCGGCAAAGACATGAAGTAAACAAGTAGTTCAGATAAACGTCATGCGTAAGTCTGAATGGTTCTTCAACACCTCAAGTAAGTCACTGTGTCACGGTCGGACTTCTTTTATTGCGAAGTATTTATTTTAAAAACATTTTGGGACAGTTTGCATTACATTCTAATTTTAAACGATAAACAATAATTTGGAAAATAAATAGGCGTGTATTGAAATTGTCGTAATCTTTAAAGAACGAAACTTTCTTCAAATATACTCAAATATTGACATGCTCTTATTGATCAAATGTTATTGGATGGTTGTAATTTTCGATATCATTATCATTAGCATTTAAGTCTTCCTCTATGTAAAGTTAAAGAATGTGAATCAAATATTACCTTGGAATATTTAGCCAAATTAATATCTAACAGAATGTAAATAATTTCGCGGTAAGAAGTTAACAGTCTTAAAGATTGAAAGAAAAGCGATGTTGTCGAATTTCTAAAATTCTAAAAAACATTGTTTCTTTCTAGAAATTATGATTATCTGCTGATTTCTTTGTTAATATTATATTTAATAAAATTTAAACATTTATTCAAGTGACGAAACGGTATTAAGTTTTTTTCTGCTAGTTTTTTTTTTTTTTTTTTTTTTTTTTTTGGCTTACGAAATGAAAGGGAAATCGAGCGAGGCATCTTTCATCCAGACAGGCGCAAATCTTTCGAAAGGTGTTTGTACCTTAGTGAGATCGTGTGCTTCAGTCAAATTGGCTTTCTATTGTCCAGATAACATATCAAGTACATAAAAAGCAATGAGGACCTTCTCGCACGTGCATAATGCAACCATAATACTGCAAGTGGTGAAATTTGACATTTTTAAATAACATCAAAAAACGTTTGAAAAAGAAGCCACTGATTGACTGGTAAGGATATATTACGCTCTGACATTTTGTCATAAATTCTATGTATTTTTGTTTCAACTGCACATGAACAAGGATTGTGTGGAACACATGAAACATTTGTTTTTGCTAAAATACTCCTTTGGCAGTATAATAATAACATAATAAACAAAATGGATGTTAACCAAGGTGGACAAAGAAATAATGATGATGAGGACTATCACACAAGGACCAGTCACGTGCATAATCATGGTTCTATGCACGAATATAATGCCGTTAGAGAACAAGGGAATGAGATGCCGATACATGAACACAATATGATGAGAAAAGAACATAAAATGGTTCACACGGAGCATATGCAAATGCGAAAAACGGTATTTAATGTATTGTTTTTGTAAATTTATAAACATTTTTTGTTTGTTTAAGATTAAGGTAGACTATTTATTAACTGTATGATGATATTGTACTTAGAAAATGTATTTTACAAACAGTTTAAAAGATTTTCAGAAAATGCGTATAGTTAATATAAAATTGGGTTGACATAATTATGGTTAACCCTAATTTGACAGACATCGCGTTTGGGATAAGTCTTGTTGAATTAGTATAGACTTGTGAAACTGTAAGACATAAAATACAAAAATGTACAAACCGGCAGAATTAGGAGTAACAAAGTAAATATTATTAGTTACACTGCTTGTTGGTGACAGGATACGGGATATACGTTGTCGAGGAAATCCATATCAGGCTCGATCTTCGCTCTCGCCTGATATCGATTTTCGAGACAGCGTATATCCCGTACCCTGTCACCAACAAGCTGTGTAACGATTTTATCTTGCCGACTACCCTTTACTTAATGCTATAATCAACACATTTTGTAAATTAACAAAGCTACTTACAGTGCAGACTGGATTCCTACAATCATTTGTTTGGTCATCGTGTTTTGTTTATAGTTGATTTACCTCAGCCATAAAATGCACAATGACCTGTGTTTTGGTTAAATCACAAAACACAAAAGCTCATTTACACAGGTTATGATCTTGTTTCAGAAACACTAAAAAACTTCTTGTTCCATCCCTTCGAAAGTCACCAAATTTCACGATGTCACAAATGTCTTGATACTTCGGCTTTCATCCCGTTTCCTGTTAAATCATTTATCTTGCACGTAGATTAAATGATCCTACAACAAACTGCTGAGTAACAAATATGTCAATTCCTTTATTTTACGATGATTTAACTTAAAACAAGATTTCAACGTCCGTGTATCCCATACAGAGTTATTCCGCTTTTACGGCTAACTTTTGTCAAACTTCATGAGCCTCAACTTACAGATCAGCTCACGCGGAAAACCCATTCTACTCGATCCTCGGAGGATGGCCAAAACGAATACTAAGACTAAGACTCGAAGTTTCTTCGAGTCAGCCATCTTCCGTCAAGGAATTTCGCTATCTGACTCTGACTATCTGACAGGATTTATGCGAAGTCACTCGAAGGAAATCCTCGAAGTGACTCGGGATGAAATCCAATTAGCGGAATACACACCTGAATCGGTTTCTTTAGTTCCCGAGTCACTTGACGGAATTCCTTCGAGTGACTCCGAGACGAATTAATAGTTACCTGTAAAAATTTAACTGTGTCTCCTAGTAACTTCGAGGACAGATTTAACATTTGTTGGAGTAGGATAATTATATCTTACGTAGTGATACGCTAGAAAAAACACAGTATTTGTGAATAATATTTATGGTACCTTTTTTATTAAAATTAAAACAATTTATTATCTACCCGATTTTTCTGTTCACTTATTATTATTTCATAACTTTATGAGTAGTTGAGGCAGTTATTTCTCTCTTTTTTGTAGTTCCTTCTAGATAAATTATCAAATGAACAGCAACAAAAACTATCAGCAATATTATTACATATTTGGTATGTTAATACAATAAAGTTACTGAAATTCTTCTATGAAAATACAGGTCATTTTGACCCATTAACGTTCGCCAGAAATTTAGTGTACACAAACAAATAAAGTGGCATTCGTTCTAATTAGTAAACGATCGCCGTTCGATCAAACAGTAAAATATGTTACGCTAAATGGCGTTTCAAATAAATCAATTAAGATAATTTAACTACTTAACATCTCAGGAATGGCATAATTAATTATATTCTATTAAGCCCCTACTAATCTCATGGTTAAACATTGAGCAGAGACTGCCAACAAATTTGTAAATCCCTCTGCTCTACACTTAGGGCTATACTCATAGACAATATTCCAACACCACTCATTGAGTACACTCAAATAAATTGCCTAACGGTCACGTCTTTACTCAGGAAAGATTCAATTTGTATTTATAATGGTGAGTGACAGTCGAGTCAACTCCCAAGAGTGAGTGACTGTTGAGGGAGGTCCTGGGGACCCTTGAGTGTTTCTCAAGGTCTCATAATGTAAGTTTAGATGATAATTTTACAGTATTTAATTAATTTGAAGGTAAGATAATGGTGTCATGTTAAAGCGGAAGGTCATATTTGTGCAAGGTATTTTGGAAAAATTTATTATGTTCTTTTTTAATATAAGTTGTTGAGAACGAGGAAAACGCAAACTGACTCAACAAATTAAAAGACCATTTAATTAATAAAAACAGTTTAAATAGATCTAGGAAATCAAATATACATCTACGAAACCTAGCCTAACGGGGTTTATCAGTCACTCCCAGAAACACACGTCGTAGTAACAAATATTTACATTTCACAAGCCTAGATATCGGTTAATCTATCCTGAAAAATATAAATAATCCGTCAAATGAAATGTCATGAAGAACCTATCATTATTAAATCTCATTGTTTAAATGACAACAGAAACATTTATTTTATAAAAAGATAAGAGCCGCGCCATGAGAAAACCAACATAGTGCGTTTGCAGTCTGGTCAAGATCCATGCTGTTCGCTTTCAAAGCCTATTGCAATTAGAGAAACTATTAGCGGAGAGTATGGATCATGACCAGACTGCGCCGATACGCAGGTTGGTCTGGATCCATGCTGGTCGCAAACGCACTATGTTGGTTTTCTCATGGTGCGGCTCAATTATGTGTTTAGTAATTGAAATTAAAAAAAATACGCGGGCTGGCATTCAGAAAACACCAACAATTAATGGCAGAGTTAAACATTCAGTTGTTTAAATTAATTTCAATTTCAGCGAAAATTAAACTCTATATTTCTAAGTATAAATTAAATTCTACTAATGCAGATGAGTAGACTGGCTGACGGACGAACGGACGGAAGGACGTATTATAAAACAAATAGACGAACGGACGGACGGATAAACATACAGACGACAATAAGATGACAACTTCCAACTACAAAAATAATGATCAGCACTTTTGCATATCTTTGATGTCATTGTCATATAAACCGTTATAATCCTCTAAATCCATTGTGTACAATAAAACCATTACTCGAGCTGTCCTTCCGAAAGTTAAGATTGAGTGGAATTTATGAATATGACTTTCGAACTCCACTCACACTCCCGCAAGGTCTACTCGAGGTCCACTTGAGTGATACTTACCCAAGTTTGAGTCAAGTGTGAGTTTGAGTAACGACTACGAATATAGCCCTTAGTCGGCACTTATTTCATTTTAACAGTTTGTAAACATGTGGAAATAATTGCTGTTCTTTATTAGGGCAAAAGCCTCTATAAAGCGCTGTTTAGGTGGCATCAATTCACATTTGCCTTGAAAGTGTACTAAAGTCTTCATAGTGACAGTTGTAATAAGTTTCTTAATACAGAGATTTTTTTTCACAAAGTTTATCATGTCTTTGCGTCAACGCTCTAAGAAGGATAATTCTTTTCTTGTGAGATACTTCGAAGACGGCGAATATCAGGTCCGTTCACGTGGACATTTCAAAACATCTGACAAGGTAATTATCTGTTTTATATTTCATTTTATTTTAATATCAATTTATTTTTTTAACTGACGTCACTTATTAAAGGACAATGAAATGAACCGTTTTTAATGACTGATTAAAAGACAACAACCTTAAATAACTGTTTATTAAAATTACTTAAACTACTATCTATGTAGAGTTATAATATAAACTATTAGAATTTCAGTTTTAATTCGATGACTATTTGTTAACAACACGTCGAAACAATTAAAGTTAATGATAACATTTAGAAGCAGAAACCATTAGAAGCAACTTGAAAATGGAAGCGTGTATTTATGTATATTAAGTAAATTAAACTTGAAGTGTACACTAGGACTCGTCGTAGATTACCGGGTAATGTTTGAAGTTCGAACTAAAAAAATCTGTTTCGCTAAGAACACAAAATTAATCATTTGAACTATCTAGATTTGTGTAACAGTTACGTTCATTATCTGTTAAAACAATAAAGTTTTTTTTTCTAAATCTGGCACAAATCAGATGCTCTTGCAAACTAAGTTTGGATATTTTATGCTTAAACACATTTGTATAAACTGTTATATTATAATCATATACCGACCCATCAGGCGCACCTTATGTAAAAAAAAAAGTATTTATAAGCAATTTATTACATATTTTCATTGCTTCGTTCAGAAAAAAAAATCTTTTAGCTATATTGCTGTTATCAATGGCCATAAATCTACCTTTTTATGATAACGTATTTTAATCCTTGTGTACCGCAGTTACAGGGGTTGTATAGTACGTCATCAACAGGTGCGCGCAACACTTCCCGATGCGGCTTTTTGTGTCAAAACATCTCGATTCGGTGAGTAAACTTGCGATTATTACATTGATAACTAATAGATTCGGAAATGACATATAGTCTAAAGTACCCGCACATGCGTCTAGTTCATCATATACGTTTGCTTTTTTCAAGAAAGCCTTCCGTTTAAGAAACATTCGTGCACAATGCACTTCATGGAAACACTTCCCTATTCACCACACCATTTTATGTCGCATTACAAGAGTTTACATGTATTTCTGATAAATCCAAGCATTGACGGGTGTTCTTTTATGGTAAACAGATGTCAGTGATACATTGATTAGTCATTGGAATCTAAACTTTCCGAAAAATCAGTAAACTAAAATTTCGCCTTCCCGGTTCACCAACTGAATTGATGTCCTTCCCGGCTCACCAATTTCCAGCATGACTAACATCGGGCTGGTGCTCATGTAAATGTGATCACGCTTGCCTGGAAGTTCTATTAATTGGAATAACTAATTGTTAGAGTGCTTGCAATAGATGGTCCGTAAACTTCATTTTAGCATTTGAAGAAAATATTAAAAGAATGAGGCATATCTTGAACATATGTTGTATAATATAAACGTGCATATGTATGATATATGTTCTATCATGTCTTTATATTTGTTATTTTAGGTACATGAAAGATGAAAAAGGAAACAAAACTTCTAGTCTGCATCAATGGTATTGTCAATATATGTTAAAAAGGATTGCTGAGTGATTGGCATGCAAGACATAATTGACGTATTATATTTTCCAAAAGCTGTACGACATAATATTTGAGAAGTGGAGAACACCCTCTAACGGAATTACCCCAGACAAGGATTTCAACACTCGGTTGCTGTTTGAAGGTATGGATATAAATAACTGATTTAATTTCAATAATTTTACAGTAGATAAACCTTAATCAGAGTTATTGTTAGATAGGCACTTCAACAGATGATAATATAAATATAAATAGAAAGTATTTTGGAAACCATTAGTTAACTTGTTACTCTAATTATTTTTTCATGATAACTATATATGGCGTGTCATCGAAAGTAGTCGAGTATGATGGCTTTGATTCCGAACTTGAGTTCAAGGCAAGACCCGATGAGACAAATAAGAATATGCATTGATAATATGCTAAGTAAAGCAAAATTATATAGTTAAATTATTATCATGTGCTGTTTTTTAAAGGAGCAACCTTTTAATATATTTTTAAAGGTATAAAGTCGCATCAATGCAGTTTAGTTTTCAATGATATGCTACTATTTAATTTTGTTTAACGTTTCAGGGGCCACGTGTTCATCACAATTGCTCGGGAAAAATGAGAAATGACTGTATCGCGCCAACGAAATGTTCTTATTAATGGGTTTTAGATGTGCGCAGGGAAAGAACAAGAGTGACTGCAACCGAATTATAATTACCACTTAGTACAATGGGACATCGATTGAATCTACACTAGAAAGCGGTTCAGGATTTAAAATTTGACTTATGTTCAGATTTTGCTTGCAAATGTTAGTGCACCCAATTACATATTAAAACTCGAAGTGAGCTTGAACAGTGGTAGGACAGTTTTACTTGCAATGTAAATTATTTTATTTTTCTTAAACTGTTTAGTTGTTGAAAATGTTGTTGTATAAACGATTATTTAAAGTAGGAAATTTTACTGTTTTTTTTATTTAAACCCTTACACAGTGGAAGCCATTGTGACATAAACATACGCACATACACTTTCAAGACATAGCAACATTTTCCTTGTTATCAGCTAATGTAATATATATACACACAAATCAACGAAAGTAGATTTATTACTTGATTTTAGCAATTCTAAATTTTTTACACACATATACGAGTATAATGATGATTCATTAACTTTGGACGTAATTCTTTATAACTCAACATTTAAAAAAAATGAAATTCACCTTAAGTTTCATTAAGATCGCATTTCTGACAAATTCGTTCCACATTGTATGCCTTAATTTTCTTCGATCAAGAAGTAGTGTATATCTCTATGTCACATATTCTCAACAATTGGTATTATTCAGACACGACAGGGAACCCTAAAATAATTACAAAACTTTTGTGGTAATATTAGTGTAAAAGAAAAACGATAAAAGACTATTGATAATTTATTATCACATATTCTAAAACGCACAATACCCTCAACAGCATGGTTATTATGAAATTAAAGGCGTTTTATTTTAAATGGCTTTTTGTTTTCATCCACATTCTGAATAGACGACAGCAGCTTTCTGTGGAAAAAATGTCAAAGAATATGTCAACATCTATAGAGGAAGGAATTACACGGAAAAGAAATCTCTGAATGTTATTGATAAGTTACCGTGAAAACCAATTATTGCAATGATATACACCATGTACATGTTTACTAATTATGAAAATTATAAAAAGGTTGAAGTGGAGATTCACTGCCTATACTTCAAAATCAACAAAAATCAGAATATAATAACTCCTGAAACCATTAAACTGGAAAATGTTGAGGTTTTGCGCAACTACACTAATTATAACTCAGAAATTTCATTAAAACACACACAAATTGATAAAGTGGAAATGTAGTATAATCTGTGAACGTTTACTAACCGAAAAAAAAGAGATAAAAAGAATGTTTACATTGTTGTGTTTTACCCGTTATGAGCATTAGTGTCAACTACTTTTCATACAAAGTTTAATACTGCTGTTGCCTTTCATCAAAATCTGTCAATTGTTATTTAGAAGAAAGGAGAAGCAGTGACAAGACTCTGTGACTTCAACACAGACAGACAAAACAAAAAATGTTTCAATAAAAAATCACAATTGTTTGAAGGGCACCATTGTCACGCAATCTCACATTAAATTCCGTCTACAAAAGCTGTTCATGGCTAAATATTGTACGGTAGTGGTCACACGTAACAGTGAGCTGTTTTAAACGGTGTTTGCACATATTACCAGAACCTCAAACAACGACTACTTTCGTGGACTTCATTTCTGACTTTTTCACAAACATCCACAACAAGCAGGTATTGTTCTTTCTACAATTCTGATTTTTCTGACGTGTCATTTTATTCCCGAGAAATGCATGAATTACTATATGCAGTTTATGTTCATCTGTCTACGGATATAATACTACTGAACCCTAAGTGTTTTACTAAGCTTCATAATTTAATTCTGATAAACAGAATATTTCAGGTATTTCTGTTGTGATCTGAAAAAGAAAGAGTAAATCTGTCATAATATAGCCCTTGAAGGTAATTAAACAGTTTTACTGACATAAACGTTCATTGCTAAATACTAGTTTTGCTGGTATGGCAACCAAAGTACCATGCGTCAAAATAAATTGAAAGGCTACATACATATTATTAAGTCAAAGACGATGCCACACGGGCGGTGAGCCGGGAAGTGCGTCGTTTTACCTGGTGAACCGGGAAGGCGAAATTTCATATTATTGATTTCTTTGAAACTACAGATTCCAGTAATTAATTAAGGTATCGCTGACCTCTGATTGCCATAAAAGAACACCCGTCAAGGCATTTAGTCCTTAGAAATGCATGAAAACTCTTTTTATGCGATATAATATGGTACGGTGAATGGGGAAGTGTTTCCATGAAGTGCACTGTGCTCTAATGTTCTCTTAAACGTAAGACTTTCTTGAAAAATGCAAACGTCAGTAATAAACTAGAGACACATGCGGGTACTTTAGACTATATGTCATTTCCAAATCTATTCGTTACCAATAAAATAATCGCAAGTTTACTCACCGAATCGAGGTGTTTTGACATAAAAAAGCCGCATCGGGAAGTGTTGCGCGCACCTGTTGATGACGTACTATACCACCCCTGAGTTAGAGGTATCATAAAAGTGTAAATTATCGCATAGTGCGGCAATTTTCCTTTGATCTTTGCAGCATGTTATACATAGTAACACATAGCCTGGGAAGCCGTTGATAATATTTATGCTTTGTCAGAAGAAATAATACATAATATCTATGCATTGATCCGACTTAATTTGCGCTAATTAGTGTTAATTGGCATTCATCTAGTTTCTGATATTATCAACGCCTGGGGAAATCTGAAGGAGTTTCCATGTCAGTGCTGAATATCGACTTTCTATAATTAGCCTAATTAACATATGATCGTATTTGCGCTTGTTTGAAACGAAAACGAGGCAATTCTGCTGAAAACTCGGCAATTTTCGTAGATCACTAGGTCTTCATTTATATAACATCTCGATGGCTATGACGCAAACTTAAGTTTACTGACATATTTAAAAGTTATTACAACTTGCTGGAAAAGCTATGGGAGGTAAAAACTGGTATTTGTCTATGGCCCGGAAATGTTCGGAAACCTTCGGAAGTATACGATTCCGATCTGTCTTTTCCGTGAGAATTCCGTTTCTATTTTAAGCCATGGATTATTGCTTTCAGAAGTTATCGTTCTTTATCAGACACCCACATATTTCGGGTGTAATATAGGTGGCGCTGCGGTCGGAAAACAGGTTTCCCAAGGCTGTCAATTTGCAGGAAGAAAAAAAGTTAGGAATTGTCAGACTGGATTCCCAGGCTAAGTAACACACATTATTACTACAAAACTGTGCTGATATCTTACAAAACTGTTGCGATATATATCAACACGGAAATCTCTATGGAGTTTCATAAGAAAAAAAGTGTTCCGATATATATCAGCACAGTAAAACTGTTCCGATATATATCGGAACACCTTTTCTCTACTGAGGTCCTATCAAGGGAGTATAATTTTTTCCTTTCAAAGAAAATATGATTTTAGCTCCAATTTACAGTTCACAGAGAAAAAAATTGTCACAAACACCTACATTTATAAAGTAAAAGAATAAATAAACTAGAATATTTCAAAAACTTGATAGTTATTGCCAAATTCAGAAATACATGAAATATATGAAATTCTGAGATTTCTCAAATGTTTCTTTTTCTTTGATTTTTTTTACAAACAAAACAACAAGTTTTACAATATGTCTGGCCAATGAAATGCAAAGATTTAAAGCCAATGCAGAAATTTGTTGGGTACTTTTATCTGGGGAACACATTTTCTAAAACAGAAGTTTTAGTGTTTCAGTCAGCGAGGCGCAGAAAGGGAATCAAAATAGTAAAAATAATAATAAACAAATTTAAATGAAAATAATATATAAATTTTAATGATAAACTATGCGATAAAACAGTTATAATATGTAATGCTCGTGTGTTACCAGGATATATCAGAGCTAGGGGTACATCTCGTTATTTTTCTCTTCACATATCTGTCTCGGCCTACCGGCCTCGACGATATGTGCAGAGAAAAATACCCTCGATGTACCCCTAGCTCTGATATATCCTGGTAACACACTCTCACACATACTATAACTATTACATATTACAGAACAGAACAGAACAGAACAGTAATTTATTGATATAACTTGAACATGTACAGTTCATCGTTATAAGAACGAAATATACTAAACAATGCGAGAGTGAACAAAACAAAAGAACACTCAGTTAAAATTCATTCCATATTATTATTTGCAGTGTGACCTGCCGTGAGAACCAAAGACATATATGTAATATTTTCTAGATAGCATTCCCTCAGGGATAATCTTTCTTCAGCGATTGCATAATATGAGAGATAACATACGAAGGATACAATGTACACATTCATTGAATGTAAAAAGCGCGCGAGACAATACTGTCTGTCACTTCGTGCCGCTGTACGTCTAGTATAATTATAAAGTAAAAGTATGCAGAACTTTGGTAAACCTTACCTAATGCAAGGATTACTTTAGACGCGCAATACTGGTTGACACGAACAATACTGGTTGTCACGAACAATCTTAAATAACTATAAACCTTGCCGAAAAGAAACACAAGGTTTATCTTAAGACTTGAACATGCCGAAAAGCATTCACTAAAAATAGAGCATTTTGTATGTACATTTTGCAATTGTATTTAAGATTATTCAAAAGTATACAGTAACTAACACAATGTTTCTTTTGTTACAGACCACTGGGATTTTATTATCTTTTCTACCCTAAGGGTCATTATAGACGAGAATGTATTCCTTTGTTTTGTATGTTTTTTTCGATAATTTATTTTGGTCTTAATATTCTGCAGAAAAACCTAATAATTATTTAAAAAACAAAACAAGAACAAAAAACCAAAAAAAAAAAAAAAAAAAAAAAAAAAAAAAATAGTACAAGAAAAAAACCTTGTGTGAAAATCTGTAAAAAGATGCAAACTCATATTAAAGGCGGTCAGTCACATTTGAGCAACATTTTATGATACTTATTCCGTTTTCATTTATTTTATTAAGAGATTTACATAAGCAACAGGAAGATCTATTACATAAGTTAGTATCAATTAGAATATACTTTTTTATGAATTTGTAATTACCGCCCTCTTATATAAAATATTTAACTCTACCACCTAAATTTTCTATAATGAAATTGTTCGTGTTCAAATTGACAGTAACTTAATGTTTAAAAGGGTTCTTTCCAATAAGATACTGAGTGGCAAACAGTGCGTCATGATCAGACTACACGGATTGCAGGCTGATCATAATACACTGATAGCAAAGGCAGATTCAGTCGCGCTCGCATGATAAGGTAGAAGTGGTCTATTTCTTTGATTTATTATAATTTCAAACAAAAGGCAAGTTTCAAGAAAATGTCTTGTGTATTAAGAACTCAGTTAACATAAAAAACTGTAACTGATATTTTTAAATTTGTGAACAAATGTGTTATTTTATCACATTCTGATTAACCACCTATTCAAAAGTGTTATTGCTCTGGTTTTGTTTATTAT
The DNA here is from genome assembly GCF_021730395.1 of Mercenaria mercenaria. Classification (NCBI taxonomy): domain Eukaryota; kingdom Metazoa; phylum Mollusca; class Bivalvia; order Venerida; family Veneridae; genus Mercenaria; species Mercenaria mercenaria. The sequence continues at coordinate 33,992,859 of NC_069363.1, forward strand.
AAAGAGAGATAATCACTTTGAAGTAAAATTATAAAAAAAACAATACAAGTAAGATCCTTTTAAAAGACAGATTTAATATCTCATTTCAGTTGACTGTGGGTCAGTGTTACAATGTTCAGTGGGGACGGGTGGGGACGACGCAGATTGCCGAGGCAGAGATTATCAACTCTGGATGATGGGAATAGATTTTTTTTCCATTTTCAGTTAAGATATTCTGTACACAGGAGAATCGAGTTACGATGAATTTATACTTTGTTCCTTCATACATGCATACCTTGTTAAATTCCCTTTATAAGTGATTTCAACATTCAATACACAACTGTTAAAAGAATCAGTTACGTTGCTTTTTCGAAATAACAAACATTCTAAACGAAAAGTATATGCGACCCACTTCCTAATTTCATTAATTTACCCGAGCTAGGATGATCATAACCAACAATGTCTAAACCAAACACATATAATTTATTTGACATTAAATGTTTTATTCGAAATATCGTCTTTCAAATATTTTCTTTACAAACATCTAATGACGTTTTAGATTACTAAATATTTTTGAAAATGTGTATGCATTTTCAGAGAAGGTGTCATTATCACATCTTTAAACAGATTTCTGTATAAACATATTAGTAAGGGTTCTTCACTATTGAATCGCGTATGCACATATAATACAATAGACTTTACGAGTCGGACGCACATGAATAAGCTTAATCAGTGTCCTGTTTACTTGAAGTTAATCAAACCAAATTCAGTAGATGAGCACGTCTGCGAACATGTTCGTCTGTTTCTATTTTGTCGTTGAAATATCTCAAACTTTTGCCTTCCGAGCGTTCCGTAAACAGTCTGTTCGGAGTGTCTCCAGTCGCAGCGCCGTTCATTCGCGCGCACACAGGGACAACTTTATACAAATGATCGATGTAAATGTTACACTGCTCAACAGTCATTGCAACACTCCAAAATGTCCTAATGCATTCGATAAGCCCTTCTTTTGTTCTTGGTCCCATTTTAGCGACATATCGTTTGAGCTGTGCCCATATCATTTCAATTGGATTAAGGTCTGGGCTCTGTGCAGGCCATTTAGGGTAGTTTATCTGACTGGCGTCTAAGAAGTCACGTGCCATGCGCGAACGATGTTTCGGATCATTATCCTGTTGGAATCTGTGCCCGTCTGGGAATGTCTGTCGCACGAATGGGACTAGATTTTCCACAAGAATAGAGACGGTATAGAATTCAATGTCCATTATTCCCTCGAATATTGAATTTTTGTAGGACCTCTCCTACTTATTCCTGCCCACACATGGATCTTAAGGGGGTGTTTAGGCTTAGGGAGACATTTGTTTAACGACGTTTTTGGTCTATAACTGGTCCGTTTGTTGGAATGCAACTGTATAGAAGATTCATCAGAAAAAATAACATTGTTAAAGTTTTCATTTATTCTTACCAATTCGTTGTAGAAATCCATTCTGACCTCTTTATTAGTGTCACTTACAAGCTGAGCATATCTTGGTTTAGCGTTTGTATATCCTGCAGCATTTATTGCACTCTTGGTTGATGACAGACTGATATTAGCACCGTCCTGTAACAAGGAATTATGTATATCCCTGCTTTAAACGCATGGATCTGTTCTTAGAATTATTTCCACGTCGCGCTGTGATATTACTGTGAAAACATGTTTTTGATCTTCTTGAGCTTGATCCACATTGAACCTGCCGTATTCATAGGCTCGAACCCAGTACCTCACATTATCGCGAGTCACGCTTACACCCCTTGCGGACAATGTTGACATTATAGTCTTAGTAGGAAGTCCTGCTCTGTGCAACTGAACAATGTCATATTTTGTCTGAAAGTCAATTCTCCCCATTGTTAAATACGTTTAAAAAGTAAATCCTATCGTGGTAAATGGTAGGCACAACAAATAATAAATCTTTAACTTAGACTTTTTAATAAATGACTTTCTCTTGTATGATCTTAATTCATATAGCAGTAACGTGTATTGTCATGGGTGAGAAATGTCATGTTACGTGAAACCAGGTGAGAACTGTCATGAGATAGGGTACCAGCTGTGTGACACATGCACTTCAGTATGCAAGAATGTGACACATCCGTTTTCTAGTATATTTTGTTTTTTCTGAAGAGGATTCTTGACCTATCCGCTAAATTTGATACATTGCTTTTTTGTTATGAAATAAGCATATACAGAACAACGTTTTAACAGTATGAATTTGTGTTGTCCTTTTAATCTTACTGTTAAAATTTTTAAAAAATCATAAACACCGCACGGTAACCGGTAGATACTGCTTTCATCCTCACATTATTATGACATCACATATTATTTCTACAACGATTGAATCACTAAATCAATTAAGATTATATATATGTAATAGTTTTGTTTGTTATTTCGTATAAAATCGATAATATCTTTAAATCAATCGATACCGAAGTTATTACCGGGTTATGCTATTGAAACGAAGTGTAAGATTAAAAGAAATAAAATTATTGTAAAAATAAAATTTTTACTGGTCTGGTAATCTTATCCTAGGCGAAATATTATGAACGAATAACGTTACCGCTCGGCCAACTTTGAATCATAAACGTAGCAATTTTATGTTAATTTGTTTGTTTTTACTTCAAAACATCAATATACTGTGCGATACCTATACCCAAACGACAATAATATATAATGAGCCGCGCCATGGGAAAACCAACATAATGGCTTTGCGACCAGCATGGATCCAGACCAGCCTACGCATCCGCAGTTTGGTCAGCATCCATGCTGTCCGCTAACGGTTTCTCTAATTGCAATAGGCTTTGAAAGCGAACAGCATGGATCCTGACCAGTCTGTGCGGATGCGTAGGCTGGTCTGGATCCATGCTGGTCGCAAAGTCACTATGCTGGTTTTCCCATGGCGCGGCTCATATATTTCTTCCTGAGTGAATAATATACTTCAATAAGCTTCAAGTTTAAAGACAAATAATGCGAATAATATTTGATTCAGTTCTAAACAAGTTTTTTTTTTTTAATTTCAGGTTCAGGTCGGGAAGAAAAGGACTACTATTCTTAGCGTTGGTTCTCCGCCATCCTACGATACTCCACCCGCTTCTGCGCAACAAAGTATTGATGTATCGTCATCAGTCACCACAGAAACGACAGACACCAGCCAGATACCAACTTCTGCCACATCAAACCAGACTTCCTCTAACAAGCCGGATTATAACGAACAATCTATTGAAGGACCAGCCACGCCCTCCACACACACGGAACCAGAAAATGGTAACACACCAGTCACTGAAACAGAAACATCGAGACCGTCTCTGACACGTTCTCCATTTAGACCAGTCCGTCCGGTGCAGCCTTCTCCGCAAATGAACCAAACTTTGACTTTGTTGAATGTGCTTACAGATCAAGTGCGAGACCTATCAAAGGAAGTAATTGAGAGTAAAAAGGGACAGGCCGCGTACAATAAAAGATTAACAGATATTGAAGCTACTCAGGCAGTGATTATGAGTAAACTTGATATTTTGATTAATCAAAAGCAACTCCAGTCTTCACCTGTAGAGGACTGTGCCTCGCATGACACCGAGGAAGCTCCTGATATTGATGACCAGTATGTGTTAAGTGAGTCGCTGTTAAGAACTCTTAAGACATGAAGCAAACAACGAGCAGCATTTCGCGTGTTTACTCCTTCCGCATGTATTTCCAGAGCTGTTCAGTGTAGACAAATTACGTGTATTCTATAACTGGAGTGGGAATGCTCACGGGAAGCAAGAGTTGGATCCAGCCAGAAAAGCTGTGGTTAAGAAATAAACAAACCTTTACTATCCAGAAACAAAAAATCCTACATGTTGGGTCCAGGTTGTTACACGTGTAAATGAACGTCTAAGAAGAAAGGACAAACTACCGAAAGTTCAACGCCAAACTGAAAATGAAGGAGCCCAAGATTTCCAAACTCTTGAGAACATTCGACCCCTGTCTGACTTGGGTGTCAGTTTCACCCGGTACTTGAACTCTGTGTGAAATACAATGCCTTTTTAAAAGAGAAAACTATAACCAGCTCATCAAATGTTGCATTTACCAACAGACTGTAGGTTAAGTAGTAAAAAATCTTCGGCATGTGTCACGCAATTTGACATTCTTACATAAACTGAAGTAATACAGTTTTATGTTTTAGCATGTTTACTGTGCAAGTATTTTATCATGATTATTACAAGTGAATGAAAGTAATTATATACATGAAAACGTTTTGATTGTGTTCAGGATTTAATTTACAGCCGTGTCATGTTGATAAATATTGCATGCATAAGCATGTATAAACAGCAGCGTTTTATGTAAATAAATGTGAAATCACCAGATAATGCAGTTTTGTTATATCAAGTAAATATCACATTAAAATACTGTACTGTGTATATCATCACTTATCAATTCCAATCATATATACATAATAAATCTCAACTATTCTTTAACGGCAGTTATTTCGTATGTGTCCAGTTTTATACAATTCTTGAATTAAATTACTTTTACATGAATTCAGTTCTAATTCGAATAGCAAAGTAAAACTATTTCAACATCATACTTATTTTCTTTGCTTTTGGTTTTATGCCGTTTTTCAACAGTTTTTCAGTCATGTAACGGCGGGCACTAAACCTAACCAGTGTTCCTAGATTCTGTACCAGTACAAACCTGTTCTCCGCAAGTAATTGCCAACTTCCCCACATGAATCAGAGGTGGAGGACGAATGATTTCAGGCACAATGTCTTCTATCAAATCTACACGGAGAACATACGCCCCTCCCGAGGATCGAACTCACGTCCCCGCGATCCATAGACCAACGCTTTCTTTTAGAGCTAAGCGGGCGGGCCTCTACTTAACATTTAATATTTTAGCTTCTGTTATTTAAGTTTCCCTATGAAACTTTTTCAAAATAAAAATTCACAAATTTTAGACAATGAAAACAAGCTAATCATGTAATATTCTATCCAGGTAAACGAATACTGCCTCGGAGTTTCGTGAAATCATCTCGCGGCACTCGAAATGACAGATTAATCGTTTATTACAGACTCGGAGTCGCGCGGTGTGGCCATAAAATATCAGTACAGATCATAGTGTTACCTGTATAATTCCGACTCGGAGTTTCTTGAAATCATCTCGCGTCACTCGAAATGACCGGTTAATTGTTTATTACAGACTCGGAGTCGCGCGGAGCGGCCATAAAATAACAGTACATATTATAGTGTTACCTGTATAATTTCGACTCGGAGTTTCGTCAAGTACTTCCTCGGAGTGACTCGACGAAATTCCGCTAAAGTAATAAAACTGAAAAAGTCGGTACTCCGAGTCAGAATTAGGCAGTACTCGGAGGAATTCCTCGCTATGCAAGATTTTTCCTTCGAGGAAAAACGGAAAGTGGGTTTTCCGCGTGAGCTGATCTGTAAGTAGAATGAAATCGGCAAGAAAACACTAAATTTACCCTCGGAAACGATACTATCGCTGGAGCTCATAAATAATCTGACTTGATTCAATTACGCCAGCAGTGTGGCAGCCATTTTGTTTTAAACAAAATTCATATCTGAAATATACTAGCAGGATATGGAATATATCCTGTCTCCACGTGACGTCTATTGACCAATAGAAATGCAAGAAACTTGTAGGAGGCAAGATAATAAATGTTATAATTGCTCCTACATTTTGTTGATATTTTTAGAATGTAATGTCTCCATAGCTACTTCAGGCGGAAAATCTAATAAATAATGAAACGAAAGTAGTAAACCTGTAATGTCACTCGATCACGAATTTTCGTAGGCTATTTCGGCATCCTGCAATAACAGAAATTGAAAATATGGCGGTCATTTTAAAATAAATAAGACATATTCTCTTATTTAGCAATTTAGAAAAAAAAACGTCACATTGTATGAAAGGTAGCAAAATAATTTTACATGTATGTTTAAATGCAACTCTTTCAGTTTACCCTGGAGACGGACACTTATTTTCTGATAGAAGGTATCAAAATTTCATCTGTTCAAGGTAAACAGTTTTCCATATTTTATCATAGTAAACTAAGTACAATTACAATTTAAATCATGCGGCTGAAAATTTTAATTTTACCAAATCAGGCAGTTTTCATTTTGCAAACTGCGGTAAAGAAACGGTCATTTTTCATTTGTTCGCAACCTAAAATGGTGTAAATTTTCTAAATTTATAGGATACGTAACACAAACTCTCACAATTTGAGGCGAATTAAGCCGAAGGGCAAACATGAAACTTGCGTTTTTCATTTTCAAACTACACATCAGAAATCATTCTCTAAGAGTGGTTGCTGTGACTGTTCACAAAATTAATGCAACTACCTGACCGTGAGCAATATTAACGATAAAATGTTTCGTGACAATAGACCCGAGCATTCTCAAGTTGTTGTTGATTAGAAATTCCCATTAGGTTTAAAGCACAAAGCGTGATTCTGTCCATTAGTGTGTTTAATCCCATTTACTTGTTAAGTCTCATGAGGTTGACCTTTTGAAGAACTGACCAACAAACCGAAAAGTGCAGAATTTAGTGGACTTGAGAATGAACATTTAAACATGTATGTGTGCACATTTTCCCGTTATTTATCAAACTGTATTTGTTAGCATATAAAAACACCATAAGGATATATTAACCCACTCAGCGCATATCAATTCTATTTGATTGCTCTACTCACATGCTTTGCTTAAATATGAACTTTAAGCATCCATGTCCTTTCAAAGTGATTGCAAAGTGCGAGAGTGGAAATAGTTGGCTAATCATGTTTACGTTTACTTTCAGGAATTCTACTGGCGGTGCTCTTTACCTTTGCAATCACAGTATTGCTTGACATCTTAAAGTTCATGATGCTTATGCAGGAAATACATAAACGAAATCATATTAAAACACAAGTTCAGAAAAAGTAAGTTAGAATGGAGAAAGTAGAATCAACTGTGAGTAAAATGATAATATTAATTATTTATAACTTATTATTGCTTCTGAAAGAAATTCAATTAACATTTATATCCTTACATATTGTGAAGGATATTTGTTGCAGTGTACAACTTCTTCTTTTTTATATACATGTAAAATAAACAAACGTCTCAGACCTGCACTGCCACACCCTATATGGCTCCCTTCGGATATAGCTCCCCGGGGAGGTATATTTGGAGCACATTTTCATATAAAGCTCCCCCATATCTATGAGCTGCATACGAACGCAAGCGTGTGAAAATCCGAATTTGACTCCCTACACATGGATTTAAACGCTGTAACAGTAATGTAAGAGTAATACAAAACATAAGTATGTGGCAGAGTGAATGTTGCACTTTTAATTTTATCCCCCTTTAGGGAAGTAGAGGAGGCATACAGATTTGTACTTCTCCGTTCTGGAGAGCGAACGTACGTACATACGTACGTCCTGAAAATAAAATACCATTTGATCACCAAACTTTACAAAAATAATAACTGGAAAGTGAAGTTAGGTACCACGGATTTTTTTCCTGGCCCTTGATTTCGTCCAAATACATACTTGATCATACTGTGACAGGCATCCATCTTCAGAACTATGAGAAAGAGTCACCAAATTTGAAACAAATTTTAATTAGATGTAAATGACGATTTTAGTTTTGTATCGGACCAGTAGCTGCAGAATTATAGACCTTGACAGAATAAAGTAATTTCCCCAAAATTCCAAAATAGTTGCTGAGTTACGAACCTTACATTAGATTTAAGACATCATATGTGAAATATTGTGACACAAACTGGTCGACAAGACTATACACTCACCAAATTTAACGCAGATTTCATATAGGAGCAGAAATATCAATGCTTTTGTTTCGTTAAGAGGAAATGCGTATGCTATGGAAAAGTTCTAGTTTTGTATGTGTGAATGTCTCTACAGAAGCAGTCTGATGTGACGGTTATGTATTATGTATATTATATTTTAATGTGTTGTCCACTTTCATTTTCATACAAAAACACAGAGAAATTTATTTGTTTCAGAAGACAGACCTGGCGTTTCTTTGTCACTGCAATTTTTCACATGTTGTCTGTAAGTCTCGCCTATAGTATGATGCTCTGTATAATGACGATGAACGTTTGGTTAATGGTGTCAGTCGTTCTAGGATCAGGATTTGCACATTTCGTTATGAGACCTGTGTTGTCAAGGAGACTAGAAAGACAATCAGAACATTCTAAAGACTTAAATATTGAACGAACCGATGGAGAAGCCGAGCCACTAGACCATAATGATGATCAAGGAATCCAACAAAGGCGTAGAAGAAGCACAAAGACGCTTTCTGTAAGGAGATCACTTCTGATTGAAGACAGTACATACGTTTAAGGTCGTTATTGTCATGCAGCCAAATGGATAACTTTTGAATGACATTAGGAATGTTCTCAAACATTATATAAATGTGATTGTTTTATAAATAGTATGTTTTACACGCGTTTAGTGTCACTCCTCTGTACTTTTCAGTCGAGACCGCCCGTCAGCTTAAGTACACAGTGTTCCGTAAGAGACAAACATAAAATAAAATTAGCAGCCGCAGGTGACTGTTTTCTCGAGCTGTTCATTGTAGCAGCTCTTGTGTTCCATACAATTGAAGAAACAACTAAAACCCTGCATTCTACACTATCTTATATTTGCCGTAAACAAAAATATTGTTATGACGTAGTCGTTGTCGTTTTACTTCAGTGCAAAAGTTCTCATTTAATGTTTTCAGAACTCAGAATTGTTAACACTTGGTAAGCTAGGAATTATATTTGGGCTCATATTACGCTTGCTTTTATAACATATGTTGACTTTTTGATAAATTCGTTTTCTTCGTTTCCTGCATTAATTTGTGACTAATGGGGCCTTTTTTACTAGGGCAGATAATGGACATATTTGTAATCAAGAATATTTGATAAAAGACATTTTGATTATGTTGTTTTAAGTTTTCAGTAATAACATAGAGCAAAAACGATTGACAGGTATTTCCCTGCTGATGTATAAATTTTTACCTCTATATTTTGATAAAAGTAGATCTTTTGTTTTTTTTTTCGTAACATTGCACATAAACTGCTTTTAAATGTTTTGCCCGACATATCGATGCAGATAGAGGTTAAAAGCTGTGCTAAAATACGTCACAATTTAATCATACATCAAGTAAGCGGCACTGTAAAATACCATTTCATGGTTTCGTTATGCGGAATTAAGTTGTTTTTTTTATCGTTAGAATATTTCACTGATTAAAGGTCTGACTCGAGAGTTATTGTTTAGGCGATAGCTATAGGATATGTCCATCCGCGCTTACAACCAGTAATATGTTCTTTTTCTTGTATACTATATTCTTCAAATCATAGAAGAAATAAAATAAAATTAATACAAGTCCTTTAGGCACTATTTGATTGTGATAGTTTATGCGTCACAAATTACAGCACGAGAGTCTTACCACACCCATTTTTTTCAAGCAACGGCTAAAACACAGGGGAATCCTGTCTGGCATACAAAAATGTGCTGTTCGCGTGACAGTTCTCTGATACAACCGATTTATTTCAACGTACCCATTTATTTATCTATATACTAGAATATGACTTATGAAAATGCTTTAATGCTGGAATTGTCATTTTGTTTAGCTACATTGTCTCCAGTTAGTACATCGCCTTTGACAGAGGCAAGTTTTTTTTTGCAGTGTGTTTAATTTGAAACTCTTAATTTAAATACATTATCTGAACTGATAAGAGAATAACTTAATATGCAGTTAAACGAATTTGCAGATAAAACCAAGGACACAGAAGTTCAAAAAGAGGATCTTATCAAGTGTGTATTTTATTATGTTTCAATGACAGTATTTAAATGGAACACTTCTAAATTAAAAAAAAATGGAATTGAAGTTGTTGATGTAATTGTTTGAAGGGCATTGAAGTTGCAAAATCATATTATCAAATACTTTACACTTATGCCGGTGATTTATATAATTATCACTGGTCATATCAGTGTTTTTACAAGGAATATTAATAAAGGATATGGGAGAAAGTGATGAGATTAATAAAGAAATTCAGGAGTCTGAAACAAGGATGAACCACGAGCATCATCATCGTTCTATGCACGGACACAATTTTGTAAGTGTTTGTTTGTAGTAACACCGATACAATTGTAGTAAGGTCGATATGGCAATATTTCAGCTTTAAATGGCACAAGAAGAAATAAGCTGTCTCCGTGAATTATTTCAGGGACGTGCAGGTTCTTTGGTAGAACAACAGACCTTCCATAAGCTAGCCGCATAGCTTTCTCTCGTGAAAGAATTCTGCACTCCTGGTGAGGTATCGAACCCACAGTGGTGAGGGGCTTTCACCACTCGGCCAAAGATGTCCCGTCAGTGTTAGATAATGCAAGCTGGTGGTGAAATGTCGATGCTTGAACACGGTGTGAAGAAGGGCCATAAAATTACAAATGTGAAACACGTGCAGTTACACACAAGAATATCAAATATTATATTTAAGGTTCTCGTATATGAATAAATTGCGTTTTATATCAGGGTGAGACTAGTTTTTCTTCATGAAACAATCACGATGTGTATCTATGCCATTTCATGCAGTTAGTAAAGCAAACAGAAATAACTTTTTCTGCCAAATAAAATGTCGCTGACAGAAGAAGACAGTGAAAATATAAGGCAATCAATCCATAGTAAATGCTCGACTACTTTCCATTTTGTGTGTTCATTATTTTAAAGTTTGAAGGACGAGAAGACATTATCAAATAAGCCATACAAGACGACCGACGTATTACATCACAACATGCATACACATTGTAAAAAGTGTCAACAGATATATGTCATAGTGTGCAAATTGCATTTATTTTAGTTTTCCCTGAAGACAGATTCTGATTTCCTAATTGAAGGCATCAAAATTTCATCCGTTCAAGGTAAACATTTTTTTTATAATATTATACATTAAACGTGAAACGCGTCTAAAATGTTATCCATATATAAATAATTACATACACAGCTTTGTTCCAATATTTCTGTAATGCCACTTTTATTGCATCGAATATTACATTTCATAGAAAGGAGTCAGTTGATTCATTAGCAAGAAATTTATAAGCATAGTATTCTAAATAAACCATTAGCTAACCTATCATTAGTTGTTACATTGAAATAAATGTGAATATTACATAAAATTACCCACATAGCGTTGTCTAAACAGATTAATCCTGATTCCAAAAGTGGAATCGTTGAACAAACTTAGTTATCATTTTGAAGCATCAAAAGTTATCATTTGAAAACATCGAAAGTATCCAAACACAATTATTATATAATAGCAGTCACGGTTTGATCGAGTCTGTAATGAAATGTGCAACACACCTCACGCCTCACCCCCACCCCCCCTCGGCATAAGTGAATTTCTATTACATATTTATTGAATGGACCCCATAACCCCGAAGATCAGAAAATAAAACTAAACTGAGACCAAGGAAATGAAAAAACTGATCAATTTGGCTACATGCAACTGATTTGAAATACGGTGAAATTTAGTTAAAATTCAAAGAAAGTAACAGCTAATGTCCTATTAATTAATTAATTGAAAATGCTCGAAATTACATGTTAAAATGTTCTATCACAGGGATAAAGTATTTCGTTTAATATTTTGATTGATTTCATTGAAAATATATTCTTTCATTAACGTAAAAATGAATAAGCGCATCTCGCTCAAAGGTTCTGTAATGTAACATAAGTGTTTGTTGTACAAGATGAATTTTTCTTAAATTCTCTCCGTATAAGGAAAATTCTAATCTAGTCTGATGGCGTAAATTGAATAATTATCCTGTGAATGTAGCAAACAGTATATCTATATGTGATGAATTATTTTATTTATAAAACAAGCTTTCTTATTCAGGGATTATACTGGCAATGGTGTTTACCTTTGCGATTGCAATATGCTATGACAGTACAAAATATATGATGTTCGTGCAGGATTATCAAACTATACAAGATAAGAAAAGGTAAGTTGGGGGAGAAAAATTTGATGAAAAATAATATTGTAATGATAAAATTGATCTTTTCACATTTCTGCAAGAAACATTGATATCCATTTATATCCTTGTGTGTTTCAATGGTTTATAGACAGATTATTTTTTTTGTGAAATTATCGGATACAGTTCACGTTTATATTTCAATAATTCACTGAAAAATATGGCATTATAAATAATATGTTCGCAAATTAATGTGAGCACATACCCTAACCAGTATAATCGATTTAAAGACTATGAAGGGTATGTGGTCTAAACGTTAAATACAGAACATTTTTTTTTAAAGTAACAACAAAATTAAAATTGAATGATATTTGTGTTTCTATTTCAGGAAAAAGTACTGGCGTCTGTTTGTCAAAGTAATTTCTCACATGTTGTCTGTAAGTCTTGCTTATATTATGATGCTCTGCATAATGACAATGAACGTCTGGTTAATGGTGTCAATGCTTCTGGGATCTGGATTTGCACATTTCGTTATGAGACCTGTGTTGTCACGGAAACTAGAAAGACGTTTGGAACTTTCTACGGAACTGAATATTGAACCACCTGCAGAAGCTGAGCCATTTAATCGACATAATAACAGAAAGAAGAATGAAAACAGCGAAATGTAATCACTTCTGAATGAAGAAAATTCATATGTTTGCTCAAGACATTTGGTACGTTTGATAAAGACAATTCATAAGTTTTAAGCATAGATTACTAAGGTAGCCAAAAATATGTTTTTGATGCATTTGAAATAATATTAGGTATTTCTCAAACAATGTATAAATGTAATTCTTTTATTCACATGTTTTGTTTGTTTAGTACAGTAGTAAAACCATTCTTCAATAATTTTTCAAATGGTAATGGCGGTCAAATACGATACCAACTGTTCACCAAGACAAATAGATAAGATGAAATTTATCTCAAACATTTTTCACATAATTGTTATCCATTCATTTGTGTGTTTAAAACACTTGGAGAAATCTGTAAATCTTGTTATCCTACACAATGTTAGCCGAGATGCGTTTTCAGTCACTTGGAGACTTCAAACGCATTCTCCTCCACGTTAGACAATAATATAGCTCCATGTTGGATGTAAAGAAATTGATATAATTTCTTTTTGTTGAAAGAAAACACACTCTCCTTATATCTTTTCATAAGTTAAGAAAGAGTTTTCTTACAAAAAGGCGAGACTAAACAGGTTAAGATCTAGGTTACTTAGTAAATGCGTCACTATAGAAAAACATGTTGTTTTTCTCATGAAGTGCACATAAAATGCATCTAAAGTTATTGGTCAGGTGATATAAGTGTTATATTGCAGTAAAATGATGGGCATTGTGTGTAACATGAGAGACAATTTATCTATATTTTACGAGAAATATTTTTATTGTTTATTACTTTCGGTTTGTACCAGAATTCAATAATTTTGCTTATGTAAATGATGTATTTGACCAATCTGTATAAATATGGAGACAGAATGTGTATTGTTGGACTAAGCTGAAAGGAGACGCCCGCTCACACAGCAACCACGTGGTGGCTCGGAGGCCGGCCAGGGCTAAGGCCCTGCGCTGTTCACAGCCTGAGCAGGAACGAAGACGGAGACAGAGAGTTATGAAATGCTTAAAGGCTTTACTTGTGCTAGATGGAATTTTGTTAGCTCTGTCAGTTAGAAGTTATACTACTGGTTACGGAAAATAAATTAGTTAGATACAAAAACAGTGTCTTAAGTTATTTATCCAGAGGACTTAAGGAGCGGCTACGCTACATGGGTGATGTATTCGCAGTCTTTCTTTCTCCTGAAAATAATGTTCCCAATCGCGTATTCCCCATACTTCATCATTCATCATATTTTTTTTTTTTATTTGTCAATAGTAGGTTACAGCATATAGCATATAGTATAAGAAATATTCTATAAGCAGGTAATTACATAATGAGTTGTTTGAAAAAGATTGTATTATATAGAACTCGTATAAACCCCTGACCCTTGCCATGTTAGATTAGAAAAAAAAAAAAAAATTCATCATAAAATTACCTCAAAGTAAATCTACCATCCACGTGGTAGGTTAGGGCTCGGAAATATTTTCTTATTCTTTAAAACTGACCTCCAGATTTGTTCCTTCATTTAACGCTTTTATCTAGATCTACACTTAACAAATCTTCTGACGCAAAGCTTACCTTTTTGTAATATCTTATCTTAAGTGTTATTAAATGTACTTTTCAGAAACTCTAGATTAAGTTACTATTGTGAAAATCATCATATATTCATAATCTTGTGTAGAACATATCTGCATTATTGGAAATAGCAACAGAAGTGAAATCAAGCAGTAAATCATTTTCAAACGTATTCATAGTTTAAAGGTGTTTTGGGATTGTTACGCCACGTGTTTTGACTTTAGCGGGGTTATTGTAGGAATAATTATCTTGCATGTCACTTACAAAGCTGCATTTTGGAACAAATATTTAAAATAACTTGAAAAAAAAACAGGAAAATTTGAGCGAGCTACTTTTAAACGTTGCATTGATAAAATGTATTTATTTTTATAAGTTGTTGAGGTATTTGTTGTAATGATAAAACTTTATTAACAACAGATTCTTCTCTGTGTAAAATTTCAGAAGTCAATGAAGAAATTGAAAAGATATTGGCAAAAACAATTGCTTTAGAAGATTTGTCAAGTGTATAAACCATTGATTTCACCTACATTGATAAACGGCTGAGTCTAAATTAGGAAAACTAGATATAATTTAACTGTCTGTGCAGGAACTAACTAGTAGACTGAACTCAATAGATTCAAAATCAGTGAAATAGAGGCCGCCACTTATCTGTGCACAGTACGATGATATTAGTAGGTTACAGTTACGAATAAATCAGTAATCGACACATTACAATCGAACGTTCAAGCATTGGGTGCGGAACATTCAGCATTATGAGCAGAGAAGGAGTATATCAGGGAAGATGTCATTGACTTAACGTGATAACCTGATGTTTTACTGAACTTCGGAGAGTTATACTCTTGGCTTACCGTCCCAGCTACATCAAGATGGTAATTCGAGCGCTTCCGGTGGTGAATGGTCCGTGAATAGTGCCAGCAATACGGGTGATATTCAACAGCCAGACGACATTCAACCTATGCAGGAAATTCAGTCCATGAGTGAAGCTTTGCATGGTGCCCACAGGGTATTATTCAGAGAGAGATATATATATATAAATATATATATTATATGTTATATATATATAATTAAAAACGCTTAAATGCAGTAGCCGGATATATATATTCAGATGTGGGTAGCAAGGAGCCAGTATATGATAATTGTGAAGAAAAAGTGCAATTTTTTTGTGCAAAAGTGTTAAAAATTCCTAATTTAAAAATAAAGTGCTCATTAATCGCGCTCATAGGATTGGATATCCAGTATCCGATAAAATTAGACTCATAGTTTTTAAAGGATACAGCATCATAAATGGTGGTTAAAAACGCCTTGAAAAGTGTTAACCTAGAGAAACTAGCTTCAACGTAGGCGAACAATATCCACAGGAAGTACAGCAGCGAAGACGCGACTTAATACTGTCAGGAAACAGAACAAAAAGGCAGTCTTGTTCGTGATAAGATTTTAGTAACAATAAATTGTATGTCCCATCGCAAAATGCCCCACAAAACACACCCAAATACGCCGCGCGTAATGTTCTTATAAACTCGATCTAGTTATGGTACCTGTGAAAATTATGAACTTAGCTTTTTATCATGGATCATTTAAAGTTTAACATGTTTAGATGACGAAGCCTTTTTAAACTTTGTATACGAGTCTGATTTCATCTTTTTGAGTTGAACTTGGCAGTGTACCGATGAAAGCTTTGAACTTGAAGGATATGAATCTATTTCGGTTCCTAGGCCTGCATCGTTACGAGAGGGTACGGGAGAGTTTGGATTGCAGATTATGGATATAGACCTGGATAAAACTTGTAAAAACTTTCTTTGGAAATGATGACGATATTTATCTTTGCTTTATGTACATTCCTCCTAGTAACTCTGTTTATTTTCATTCTCATGAAGAAGGATTTTTTTAACTTCTTGAAACAAATGTTAGAAAGTACTCTAGTATGGGTTCTGTTAGCATAATTGGAGACTTGAACTCGCGATGCGGCGATAAATGTGACATTTTAGAGTTTCCGGACATATATGAACGTTATATACATACTGTTGATAACGACATGTCTAGTTATGTCATTGACACGTTACCTGTGAGAAGTATTCTTGATAATATTGTCAATTAATCTTCATGGGGTATTAAGCTTATAGATTTATGTTGTGCTCTGATCTGAAAATTGTTAAGATTACGGAGTTGGTGATATGTCAAGTACCGGTAATAGTGTTAGGCATTGATGTCGTATCGATTATTTATAAGTAATTTTTTAGTACATTATTTGTTTTCGATGTGTACTGCTATCATAAGAAACACGAAAACAGTAATGAGCCTGTGACTGTAAAGAAATTAAAGTGGGATAATACTTTAAGAGAATATGTTACTTCTGATTTGCCAACTATTGAAATGATTGTAAATAAAGTTATTGAAAATAATTTAAGCTTAGATAGTGGGGCTGATTCTATATCTAACATATTCATATTGTACAAAAATGCATATGATACTTATCTTATGGTGTTACGAAAGTTATTAAAACTTATACATAAAGAAGAAAATGTAAAAGTGAATGGTTTGACCAGAACTGCGAACAAGCAAATAAATTTTTTTTATGCAAATAGTAGATCTTTATTAAATAGAGAAAATTTAGTTACCAATAGACGTTTGTATAGATTAGCCAAAAGGCGAGCTAAGACAAAATTTCACCTGGCTCAAAAAATAAAATACAGGATTTATAAAAGAAATTCTCCTAAATTATTTTGGAATGAAATAAGAAAGTTAATACAAATAAGGATTCTAAATGTAAAGTCCCTAAAGATGAGCTTTTCAGCCATTTCAAGAATTTATTTAGTGATGAAAATGTATTTGTTGATGATGATATTGAGCAGTTTATAAACAGAGATGACACAAGTTTTAATCATGTTGAAATACTAGGCAGCTGAGGTGTCTAAAGTTATTTCTTCTTTAAATAGAAACAAAAGCAGATGTTATTATCTAAATTTACATGAAATATTTATTGGAAGCTGTAACTTATTATTACCAACCTTGTATAGATTGTTTATTTACATTTTTACAAATGGTTGAAGGTCAGTTATTCAAATCCTTCTTTGTTTCATATAAAGTTCGTATCTTTATAGAACATCACTTTTTCCTACACCTATTTTTCATGAAAGTTCTATCGTAAATTAACGAAAATAATGAAAAGAAAATAGGGGGTTGAATAGTTCCTAGTGAAATGCCAGTCAGTTGTGGTCTGCTACCCAAAAATGGCGGATAATTACTCTTTTCCGCTCAATAATCACCTACTTCCGGTTTCGATCTGCGAAACAAGCCGTGTGGGGTGTATAAACATGAAAACCGTCTCATTTCATGCAGAATGTATTCTAGCAGTGAAACAATTTGATTAAAGCACTCGTTCTACACGAATTTACCTTATTCCTAAAGCAATTATTGTTCCGGTTACTAAGAAGGGAGACCCTGGAGATGTAAATAATTATAAACTGAGATAACTCTCTCACAAGTATTTTCTCAAAAATATTTTTCGATAATCCTTGATAATAGGTTACGTCAGTGGTCTAAAGTAAATAGTACACTCACCACAGAAAACCAATATGTGTTTAGAAAAGGTAAAAGCACCATTGATTGTATCTTTATACTTAACTCTATTACATGGTTGTTAAGGTAGTTCTGCACGTTTGGATCAAAATTTTTTCTACAACGTAGAATGTGATTAAACTCTGATTTTTCAAAACTTCAGAATATACCTAGAAAAATCAGCAAATAAAAAAGACCGGGTCGTGTGCTTGATTTTTTGCTAGACTGATCTGAAAAATGTGGACCTCACGCAATATTTCATAAGAGTCAATGGGAAAATCACAACTTTCATTACATTTTTGTGAATAGAAATGTTTTAACAATGTAGATTCTGATGAAACTTCTCGCAGTTGTAAATAAGCACATGACTTATAATATGGTGAAATAAAATTTATAGGTTCGTGTGCTTATTTTTGAGATATTTGACCATGATTAAAGTGAACTGGACATTTCAGGCTACTTTTTAGACATAATTTTGAATTATTTAACATGTCATATGTTTTAATATCATATTTTGACATTAGAAATATAGTAATAGTGTCATTGCAATAAATTTACTCACGGGTTACCATTAATTCAATAAATGATTTTCATTTCCGTACGCCGAATCCAGGCTTTATTCTACGTTTTCCGGATAAATGACGTTACGCCATCACTTCCGGAACTACCTTAAGCGGGGAAAAAAGAAATGGTACACTGCATTCGTAGATTTTCGTAAGGCATTTGATTTAACATACAGAAATTGTATCTGGTTTAAATAAGTAGATATGGGTATGTCATTAACCGACTCCTTTGATAGCTATATGGGCTTAAAGCATTAGCCATTATCTCCCATTCCATTCATAATGTTTGTCGATCAATGATATGCAAGAATACTTAGCTGATGATAACATTGATGCATTAAGTATAGATGAAAAACAAATCTATATTTGTTATCATTTGCTGATGGTACTGCTTTATTTTCGTACTCTGAGCAAGGGCTACTAAATTATATAATTACGGCAGTAAATGGGGTATAGAAATAAATGCAGACAAAACAGTTGTTGTGGTTTTAAGACAGGGTAATAGGCCACATAATGTATCATTAAAATATAATAATCAATTTTTGAAGTAGTTAAAAGTTTTACATATCTTGGTGTTACTTTATCGTCTAATGGTATTTTCTATCAGGCCCATAAGGCATTATCTACGCAGGACTGAATTAAAAGCCCGATTTTCTCTAAACTCACTTTTTGTTAATGTTAGTTTGGATGTTACTGACAAGATAAAACTTTTCTATTCTATTGTATTACCGATATTGTGTTATGAATCTGTGATATGGGGGTTTCATAAGTCTCTAGACATAGAACGTATATACCTATAGCTTCTTAAACAAGTTCTTAGTGTTAAGCAACAAACATGTAGCAGTGCAGTATATAGAGAATTTGATGTATTTCCTATCTATGTAATAAATATTAGAATTATTGAGTATTGGTACAAATTTATGAATATGCCTAATTCATTAATGCATAAATTAATGATGGCACAAGGACACAATAATACATTGTTAAGTAGCTGGTCAGTTATTGTGAGAAACTTAGATTTTCTTTTTTATTGAATTATGATAGAATATCTGAAACAAATGTTAATGCAGTAGTTTAGAGAATTTATAATCAATATTTACAGCAATGGTTAGCTGAACCTGATTTATCTACTAAACTGGATTATTAAACAATTTAAGTTAAATTTTCTTCAAGAAAATTATTTAAGCATGATAATAGAAGGTCGTTAAAGAAATGTTGTTGGGTCAGACAGAGTATGTAGTCGATGTAATTTGAATCAAGTTTAATCAGAGTCTCATTTCAAGGGGGGGTATTCGATCTACTCCTTACCACCGAAACAAAATGGCGGCCAAAACTGAAAATGTGAGTTTTTCTTACTTTTTTTTCTTTTTCAATGATATCTAGACAATAACACATGTCTATCAACCTGCTCCACTGTTTTCTCTATCAACCGGTACCTTTCACTTTGGAAACAGTGCCGTAATTTGTCTGGAATGCTGGTCATGAGATTCGAATCGATGGAAAATCCTCCGTTAAACACGGGATAATGAATAGTGCGATTAGCAAAAATGGTCTTTTTTCCAAATATACCGCAGGTTGTAAGCTATTTTTCTGGTTGGAAGGAATATTTCCACAAACTTATCTAATACTGTTCGTTTTGTGCAGATCACAGTTCGTATTTTCAAAAAAACACAATTTTTGTCCGATGGTAAGGAACAGTGTGCGAAAATCAGAGGATAAGGTGCAGTGCAATTTTTTCAAACGGATTTTACAGTTTTCTTTCATCGTTTCTGAGATAACCAGTTGACATTTCTCTACCATGTAATAACTGAAGGGGTCGGATTGAGGAGTAGAACAGTAACATAATCCCCGAATGAACATAAATTACCAGACAAGATATGTCAGTAGGTAAGCACACTTGACTTTTTCAGTGATTGTCGATTAAACAAAACTGTTGTTCTCTGTTCTACGTGGTGTCTTATATCACTTTTTGCCTAGATATTTGGCCAATCAAACATTTTATAGGAACTTATATTTGGCCATTCAAATGCTAAATAGGTAGGGAGCAAATGTAACCGATTTTTCCATTGGTTAAATATACAAAGCAACCAATTTCCTCTTCAAAAGATATACTACAAAGTTTGATTTCCACTTCAGAAGCTTTTCACGAAATATAAACAACAACGATTCTTCTGGAAATTACAAATTGGTTAGGTCTCTTGGTAGACTTTTATGATTATTCATGACGGCCAAGAACCGTTGCTTTTTATTTCACATTCTCATTTGCATATTTAAAGTGAAACTCTGATCATCTTACTGTAATTCGTGTAGTATAATACTAGTAGCAATTTTCAGTTGCTGTGCATTTCCATGTATAAAATGAATGATATTTCCGCATAAGTATTTGGTTGTAGTGCTTTTGAAATATAGAAACCAGGCATTCGGAACAGGACAATGCTCTATTCTGTATGCTAAAACATACGGTAATCCAATCTCACTTGAAAGACTTCCAAGTAGGATGTCTCGTTATCAGCCTGCATGAAAAAAGTGAAAAATGTAAACATTTTCATAAACATGGCTATAATTATGGGGACTCGGATTCAGTCTTCATTTAAAAATGCAAAAGGAATTATTCACCCAAAATCACTAGTGAGGCGCATGTGTATGTTACTGTTTACTATCTTATTCACAAATCAATAGAAGAGTAATTCGTCTCCATGTCATATAGCACTAAGCTTGTTTGATTTTTATACCGAATCTTTGACTGTTACCTTTGTCTGTTAGTAATTTATGAAGCTTCAAACTACCGTAAACAATACATACGTTACTGTCGCCAGCTCATTTTTATGTTTAATGAACGTTCTTGTAGTTAAAATTCATCAGTAGTCAACGAAATCACATATTTTTATGAAGTAACATAGGAAGTTATTTTATAATCAAACATAGATACAAATTTTTCTAGACTCCTTTGGTATCAGTCATCATTTAAAATGATGCCAAAGAATATGATAATGTTTTTGCCGTTTCTGGGTAGAATAAACATTCACACATGTCTGTTTGTAAATTATATAACTGTAATTCGGGTTTCATTTTATACCATATCAGCGTGGAAAACCTTACCCAAAAGCGTATATAACAGATTGATACATCCGTTACCGTATTGTAGAAATATCACAATTTAATTAATTTTTTAATGCTCTTAAAGACGAAGTTCATTGTCATATCTAGCTGATTACCCTTTAGGCAACAAATATCTATCTATGAATATTCTTTATGAGCATCAAAGAAGGAAATGATATATATGTGATCGATACATACGTTACTGAAATATTTAAAACTAACTCCTACGTCAGCATACGTCAACAGTGACGCAGGGTTTCATGTTTACAAGCTTTTTAGGTCGCCAACTTTTAATTTTGATAACCTTTTATCACGTACACATTGTAAACAAATTCAGTTTTGAGAATTGTATGCTATAGATATGATAAGAGAATAATATCTCACCGTAATAAATTTTCATATCTAATAATTTTTAAATATAGAATATGTTTATTGTTTTCAAATGAAATCATTACATGTATATTAATGTATATAAAAGTAAAGATACAGTGTTTACGAGTAATACATACGTATCCAATAGTAACAATACTAATGCTTCAATTCAGTCGTACAGGATGGATTTCATATCGTTTCGTAGAATTTTGACGATTACATAACGCAGATTCTTACTTTTGTACAGCAGGAGGTTACATGCCAGTGTAATTGTACAGTAACGTATGTATTTGCTTTGAAAAAAAAGCTATTTGCTGTCGCGATATTGTTTATTCTTCTTTTCTGCAATTCACATGATATGCATAACTGCCTTGATAGTGATTAAACATCTTAAAACATTTCCTTTATTATAGTTTTGGACCAATACACTAGAAATTTAGGACTTACATAAATTTCAGGGCAGTATCATAGATGATTGAATTCAAATGAGAATACACTATTGCCCATATAAACAGTAATACAAAATTTAATGTGGTCGAAACATATTCAAATGGGCATATAAAAGATTTTATTGCATTAACGAAAAGTGGTATCGGTAAATACATTGTATATGCATAATTTACTTAACTGGTACATACGTTACCTTGAGCATACTCATCGATTTTGTGTTATGTATGATGAAAATATGATAGAATGTTCTCAAAGTTGTTAGAATGCCTGTAAATATTCCAGGACTTTTCCTTCAGACAAAACTATTGTTTGTATTACGTTTAAATTACATAGACAAAAAAGAAAAAACTGGTTTAGTTCACTCTGAATGTTTAAATAAAATTTGATTTCAATTCATCTTGTTAGTTTGATATACGAAGCCGGAAAAAATAAATACAGTTTGTATAATCAGTATGTAGCTAAAATGCTGGTATATTTTCAGCTATTTTACTAAACATACCGACACAGTCAACTGCGCAACTGTTCCCGAAAACAGTTTGTTTTTTAAACACTGGTGTAGTCACGTATGTATTTTGAAAACCCTCAAGGAAAAAGTGGTGATGTTTTTTCATGTATCATAACTTTCTTCAGAGAAAATTTTCATGGTTGTTTTTTGTGTGTTTAATCTAGGTATGTTTTATTTTGGAAATGAAAACACCTCACTTGTATACCTCAAAATTATTTTTTTTTTTTTAGATTTTTTACGACCTATATGCGCCTAATTTGTAATTTGGGGTGAATTACTTCCCCAAAAAAGCTTTTAAAATGTTTGAATTATTATATACCATTAGGAGAAAGGCTTCTGGAAAATAAGGTGTAGTCCTTTTCATAAAAAGATGTCAGCAATAGTGTTTTCATATCATAATAGTAAAATTTAGATTCGTTTATTTATATAGCTTATGGAACTAGATGTGTTGATAAACGTATTTTATGATACTGTTTTCACCCTTGAAATTAACATGTATGCTTTAACACATAGTGGGAACTCCAAAAACATTAGAAGCATAAGCACCACTTGTCAAAACACAAATGTAAAAGCACATATAGTGTAAACCCTCCTATACCAAAAAGAAATTTACTGATAGTTAAATGTTGGCAAGGGATACTATATTAAAGACTTGCTAAACTTTTGGCTTTCAGTACATCACGTGTCTGATAGACAGGCGGATACCTTTTAAATCTTACTACATTGAGCAAGAGATAGTTATAAATGATCACCAAAATATTATTTTAACAGAATTTTACTTGATTGTCTCTGAAAAGAGCGAAGGAAAAAGTCGCTTGAAGAAGTGAACTGCACCTTATCCTCTTATTTTCGTACACTGTTCCTTACCATCAGACAAAAAACTGTGTAATTTAAAATTACGACTTTTAATCGGCTCCAGACTAACCATGAAGGAAATATATATTGATATTTTACTTCTTATCAAAAAATAGCTCACAGCTGTTTGAATAATTAGGAAAAAAGACCATTTTTGCTAATCGCACTATTCCTTATCCCGTGTTTAACGGAGGATTTTCCATCGATTCAAATCCCATGACCAGCATTCCAGACAAATTACAGCACTATTTCCAAAGTTAAAGGTGCCGATAGATAGAGAAAACAGTGGAGCAGGTTGATAGCCATGTGTAATGGTCTAGAAATCCTTAAAAAAGATAAAAAGTAAGAAAAACTCACATTTTCAGTTTTGGCCGCCATTTTGTTCCGGAGATAAAGAGTAGATCGAATACCCCCCTTGATTTGCTGTTGGTATGTCCATTATACATTGATTTTCGATCAAGTCTTTTGAATAGACAGTATTATACATGGCCAAATATGACAAAATTCAAACATTTAAAAAAATATCTGTTCTTGTTAAGCTCGCGAAGTTTGTTTATCCTGCTGTAAAGGTTCGAAATGATAATGTTTAATGTATTTAACTTGAAGTTATATATTATACGTTGTAGCATTGCTATATGAGGTATTGTGTAAATATGAATTTAAGTTAATATGACTTATAATACGGTACATACATTTGTATCATTCTTATTTTTATGCTATCGATAGTATTGTCACGTTTGTTATAATTTGTGATGTTTTTCAATTCACTTCTGCTAAGCAAACCCAAAATGATACGTTTTTGGCGAAAAACATCATGTATATTTATATATTTCTGCCAGTAAATATTTTGATCTGACTCGACTTGATGACATTTGGGACTGATTGCAGTTTTCCAAGGATTTATTATATTAATAAATAGGTAGTTGCTTGAATTGCTAATTAGTCAAGCGTTGCAGTTACTTGGTTGCTAATTAGTTTAAAAGTAAGGCTTATCAATAACTTAGTTTTGAGGCAGATTATGCTTTAAAAAGACGCTACCTCAGGAATGCGCTGCAGGTATATAATCTTATAATCTATCCGTCCAGCTCAGTATATTCATAAGATGAACTTTTTGACCAAGGGACACATTGATATATTGTGTGTGCCAGGAATGGCACCTTGTGATATCCGTTGACCGTCTGTGAAGTTGTTAGTGCAGTACAGCGAAGGTCAACGTTTTGAGGCGGGGTCACATAGATTTGTTCTCGATGAAGCGACACGTCCCTTGTGGTATTCAGTTTCTTAATTTTTTACCAAGTCAAGGGCCAAGATTTTTTATTTTTCATTAAGACTATTCTGATAGAAAGACGGAACCTTTTAACGAATACTATTCATGATAATAATATTGAATTCAGAACTACGGTGTTTTGAATATATTTTTTGTTAGTTTGCGGTAACCCTTTGAACCAATATCGTACTTTTTTACAGACCAGTATCGTACTTTCTGCATTTGATATCTGTCGGAAATGATTTAACACCAGGTTCACCATACACCGTACAAGTAGGTCTGCTTGAATTTAAACCTAATATATATTTCGAAAACTTAAGCTGAACTTCTTCTATACATTCGATTTAACCATACACCTATATCTCACAGCCATACAGTAGTACAGGTTTCACAATTTTGTTGAATACATGTAAATCTATCTGCATGTCAATAGATTATTCTAACATTTTACATTCTTAATAAGAACTTAAACTTAAACTTAAAACTTAAACTAGCTCAGAAACTACTGATTGTTGAGTGCCCTTTGCTGTAAGACCTATACATCTAATGTATTTTTTTTTCGCTGGCTTTATGATGATTCGTGTTTAAAGCATTCTCAAAAGGATAGTCATGATTAGTCAAGCAATTTTAGGGATCATTCGAACTGCTCATTGCATCAATCCTGTCATATTTAGCTAAATTTTCTATATGCTGGGAACTAAAGGGTGTAAGAAAAGTTCGTTCCAAATGGAAAGTAAATCAGCATATCAAAAACATGTAAAGGAAGACATATTTTCAGTCACATTAAATGCTGATATGTTGACGTAATGCTGCTATAGAAATTTGGTAAATATTAGAACATTTTGTTCTATGTATTCAGTTCCGAAATTTTCAACTTTTGAAAATAAACAAGCGCTTCTTCTTTCATTGATTCTAACACAAACATTTATGTCATATCTGACTTATTGTTTGTACAATGCAAATTCAACAACTGTAATGTAAAACAAAACAATAACTTCTAAATATATTGCAACATAATTATGCGTACTGTTAAGTATGGAGGTAGCCTACCCTAATAAAGTTTAGTGAAAATGCCATTTTCTACAAAACAATTGAAAGAAAGGAAAATTGTCACCGAATGTCAAACATTCATTTCAACTTGCCCAACAGTAAAACCCTTAAATATAGTAATTGGTAGTCTTTCAAAGAATGGTATGAACTTCTTTACACCCTTTACTATCATGACGATGTTACCGAAATACACGAGTCCTGTCTTATAGACGTTCCGCTTATATCCTTGATCTCAGTATATCTGCCCTGACTCTGATACTAGGGTTCTTTCCTTACTCTGATGATAGGGCTTTGACTTCTCGGTAGATCTATGTCTGCTGTCCCATACTTACAAGCATATTTTAGCGGTATCTATCTGCATGTGGTATCCAACCAAGTGCTAGCTTCTGTCACTGTCCCGAACGTCTCTTTATCAATATACTAGTAGCCTATCTAACCTAATTAGTCCAGACATATATAGAGCCCTTTTCTTGATGTCAGTAGTCATTGTGCCTAAAAAGTCTTATATATGCCTACCGCGTACTCGTTTCGCAAGTGCTTGCTCAGAGTTAGAGGAATTTGATTATAGAAATCTTCAAATTACCAAAACGTTATTTAACAAGGTTACTAATATCATAAACTACAGAAGGCTTTTACTAAAGTTACAACAGATCGTCCGAACTTTTAAAGAAATATTATACCTTTAAAACCTAGTCTTACACACCGCATCCCGTATACTATGGAGATGTAGTTTATAAACAACGAAAAGTTAAACATAATGTTTACTTTATCTAAACATGTGTAAAACATGTTAGTAGGTTTATCAAAAGAGGATACAATGCAAAAATGTTTGTTGATTGACCCCACTACAGTTAGTCGCTACGCTTCCCTATTTGGTGGTGCGATGACTAATAAAGTGTAAAACTCTTGGTGCTCAGACAAGCTTTTGCGAATAATGGTGTGCTAATACCTCTGATTGACCCTATTTATGTGCTTTACATTATACAAACTGGCACTTTGTCGTTTCTCAGCGAGGATTTATTATATTTAAACTGTCTTGTCTGACTTTTTGAAAACAGTACGAGTGCGAGGCTGGCATGTACTAACAACGCGTCTAAACCCCCCAGTTTCATTTATATAAGTTACTGACAGTTCAAAACGGTGCCTCTATTTTAAACTTGCTTTTTGTCTGTTTCGTATTATATATAATGTATATTTTCTTGTTTGCAGGTGGTGTTACTTTCCTTTCCCAGCCAGGCCCCTTACGTTTACCCCCACCTCTCTTTTTATTTTGAGAAGGTTAGATACCCACCATATACCAGCTGGAGCTCTAAACTTTTTTTGCCACCGGCCCTAGTGGTCCCCAGTTGTCTTGTCCTACTTGTCCGTTTGTTTTGCTTTTTCTATAAGTATACGCGTGTGTCTATGGAGATTGCGTTTTTGGAACTTCGTTTTCCCTGTTGGATATTCATGTGTTCCACTTGCTCCAAAACTCCAATCCATTTCTCTACCCCTCACACATTTTTGCATCTTGAATGTTGATACTTCCAGGAAATCTACCATTACAGACGGGTGAAGGTCAAGGTCATCTATATATAGGCCTTTTTGTAGGTCTTGCCATAAAGTTTGTTGAGTTTGAGTATGAACGAAATTGGGTTATTTATGAGGGCTGTAGGGCCATAAATGTTGTTCATTAAGGTTATAAATTTGAAGGTGAATGCCATATAAAGATCAATGTCAGTTATATATAGATCAGTTTGTAGGTCTTGCCATAAGTTTTGTTTCTTGTAAGTATGAATTAAATTGTGTCATTTATTTGGTCTGTAGGACCAAAAATGTTGTTTACTAAAGTTTGAAGGTGAAGGTCATATGGGGCCAAGATCGTTTATATACAAGTCAGTCTTGTCACAAAAAATATTGAGTGTGAGTATGATCTAAATCGGTTCATCAATGTAGGTTATAGGCAATCCGGTTCTTACGGACGGACGGACGGACAAACGGAAGGACGGACAGTTCAATCGCTATTTGCCCGGGGCATAAAAAGGATTATAATTGTGGTAGAAGAGACTAATAAAAGCTATTTCGTATAAAGCAGGTTCCAGTTTACAGCAAATGTGACCTTGATCTATTATCCAGTAAGACCAAAACATCAGGGATCATCTACACACTTTGAGAGAAAAAAATAACACTTTATAAAGCACTACTAAGCACATTTAACGCTTAAATATCACATAAAGGCTAATGTGAACTTTGAACCTAGCAGTCTCGAAAAAGTACACAATCCGGTTTCAAAGTAATTGAGATTCTGACCTTTGATCTATTGAATCTATTGAATCAAAATAAAATAAGTACAAGGTCATCCTACAAATTGTAGACTATCTTCGTCGAAGGGTTCTCTGGTTATTTAGCGGATCCCTTGCTTTTACCCTCTCTTAATCGAAGCAAGGCACAAAACATTTTTTTTTAAACGGTGACCAGCGGAGGTACTTTTGTTTAGGTCCACTTTTCATGAATACTTGAAGAGCAATGACTTTAGAACTTTTCACACTTGTTTTTTTAAACGGTGACTAGTGGAAGTATTTTGGTTCAGACCCACTTACATGAATACCACAAGAGCAATAGCCTTGAAACATTAGTAAATAGGTCTAGAACTATAAAACTTTATCTAGCAATTTCAGAGTTATGGTCCTTTTTAGCTTAAAAAATTGGTATTTCTTCATTATTTTTTGTTAAGGTTCAATTTTCTTGAATACTATTGCTTTGAAACTTTATGCATTTCTGTTATCAGTAGTTGTGTAAGAAAGCCAAGAACCATAACTCTTTTCTTACACATTAACTTGTCAAGCGTTGGAACTCGAAGGCAGTTCTCTTGTTTGTTTCAGCATAGAGTTGTTTTCTGTAAATAACATATGAATTTCTCCGGGATGCATTTCCCATCAGGACCAGTTATATGTTTTAAAATAGAAAAAGTGGAAACTCCACAGGTCGCTCAACGCAACAAAAACGAAAATGTTGCAGGCTCATCTTGAATGAGCCTGTTCATGGACGGCAGTGGAAATGGATGCTACTGTCCACACCCACTAACCCAAGTACAAAAAAATGAAGCATCCGCAGATGTGTTCATACGGCGGTGCACATGGAACCTTCAATGATACACTAGCGTCAGTTAATCAGTTATTTGTCTACATTTTCCATAGGTTCTTAGATATTGTATAATGTATTACAGGTTTCAAAACTGTTCTACTTTGTTCTAAAGAGTCTAAATACGCAATTTATAGATTGTCCAAAATGATTATTTAAAAGGGTAACGTATGATAATTTAAGTCACTACATCATCAAAACAATAACCTCAAGACAACTTTGCAATTAAAATTCACATACATGTAATAATACAAATATAAAGATGCCACGATTTTATAATCATAAATGAATGATGAAAATGAAATGGCATACACATGGAAGTATATTATTGACCGGATGTTTTCTGTATATCTCCAATTATGAACGTTGTTTAGTTTAACTAACGAGTACTCCTAGGTTCCCTACTAGGTCTTCGTCCTAGGAATACCAAATATTGTTAAATTGTATAACCATTGTTGGAATCTACCTTGTAATTTAACATAATGGAATCACGTCTAATAGTATTTCCATTTTTATCATATATATAACATTGTTTCACCTTTTTACTAGATATTTTCCAAATATATCTGTAACGCTTTGGTTGGCGAAACCTAGGGCAACTCTACAAGTACAGCAAATTATCTGAAATTTGTATTACCTCCCCTTATACAGTTAATGAGAAAATTACCATCATAGTACTTACGGTGGTTCAAGAAAACTGTTAATAGGTTTTTGTGTTTCAATAGTAGAGTGTTACGTCTAACAGACCTTTCGCTTTTCATTTCTGAACAAGGCTCCTATTCTTAGAGTTCAGATGTAAGACAAAATTCCCGAACCCCAGCTTATCATGAAAAGATAATCCAGCAGTTCCACAGATGATTTACATAGTCTGTTTGCCTCCCTTCATATACATCTAAGCTAGACCAATGACACGGATTTCTAAATTAAATGTTCTTTTCCATTTTATTTTGTAAGGTCTTTGGTCACTAGATATTTTTATCAGTTTCTAATGTACTAGATAAAGACATAATAAGTTAGTGGCTACTTTTCAGTTATATATATGGACATATTGCAAAAAACAAAAGAGTGCAACTGACAACTTTAAAGAAATAAACAATATGATGTATTTCATGTATTGAATATACAGCTCTCTTCCAGAAATAGAATACTTCCGAAAGTTCGCTAAACGGTCTGGTCGGTTTCATTTTCATGCCCACCTACATAAGTTGCAAGATTGTACATGCTCAACGTATTCATGTTTCCTTTCTCATAAAGACATATGGGCTTGTAGTTCATTCTTGGCTAATTTATAGCATTTTATCACCCATCAAACATACTTAACATGACATAAGAAATATTCATTAAATATTATGCTTTATTTCAATTTGTACTTATTTTAAACTATGTTACCTTATTTTATTGTTATTGTATTAAGAAAATCTTGTAGGGCCCATTAATCACTAAATAATTTATCTCTTGTACCATCAATTAATGCTTTGCAAAATTTCTTGAACTTGGAAGACACATTAATTTTAAATGGAAGGAAATCATTAAAAGTAAATGAAAAAGATGGCCGAACTGATACAAAGTGTTTATAAATATCAAATATTTGGACATTAAGAATTGAATCATTAGTAAAAACATTGATTGAGAAAAACTTTAGTTATAATGATACATATCCAGTTGAAGAACAAAGCTACTTAAAAGATATTATTTCAGGAAATATTATAAATAAGTCATCTTTTGCTAAAGTTTTGAATAGGGTTATCATACAGTTGTTTTATGAAAAAGATTTTCTAATATGTGACCTTGAGAGAAACATCATTGATAATGTAAAATACTTTTTGAGAACGCCGAACTTGCTGATATTACTACTCCACAGGAGTACTATATATCATTTATTATTGAATTATATAAACTTGGCTTTTGAGCATATCATTCAATTAAAACATCAATTTATTCTGCTGTCCACACTGCCATGTTTATTTCTTAAATAAGCCCGGCATACAATGGTGGTTGTATTAGATCTCAATACATATTTAATGAAAAAATGTAAACAAAATACCATACTGGGAAGGTTCTCCTCATCAAAACCCTTTATCAGAGTATTTGACAGCACAACCTTGCAAGAAAAAAAAGATGAGTTCTAAACGCTACAAGATCTTGCAGCCGAAAATTATCTGGAAGCTGCCACTCATAAAGACTCTAATGGGGGACACAATGTACTGTCTACACGGTACAAGTTGCCATGATTTATGTCTTGTGCAAGGTTTAGTGAACAATATAGACGAGGTTTTATAACTTATTATGTCGAATCTACATCTTTCAATAAAACTTGCACAAGACCTAAATCATGGCAACTTGTATAGTGTAGACAGTACATAGTGTCTTTTTGAGTGGCAGCTTCCAGATAATTTTCGGCTACAAGATCATTTAAGGCCCGTCTACAAACTACAAGAAAAGCTTGTAGGGCCTACAAATCACTAAATAATTGATCTCTTGTACAAGCCATCAATGCTTTGCAATATTTCTTGAACTTGGAACACACATTTATTATAAATGGAGGGAAATCATGACAGGTAAATAAAAAAAATGGTCGAAATAATACAAAGTGTTTATAAAAATCAAATATTTGGACATTTATAAAATGAATCATCAGTGAAAACATTGATTGAGAAAAACTCTAGCTGAAGTTATACATATCCAGTTGAAGAACAAAGTTACTTAAAAGATATTATTTCAGGAAATATGATAAAACAGTCATATTTTGTTAATATGTGACCTTGTGAGAAACATCATTGACAATGTGAAAATACTTTTTGAGAACACCGAACTTGCTCTTCCACTGGAGTACTTAATTGGTATACTTTTATTATTGAATTATATAAACTTGGCTTTTGAGCATGTCATTCAATTACTTTTTTTTCTGCTGTCTACACTACCATGTTTATTTCTTAAATCATCAAAGCCCAGCATACAATGATGGTTTTATTAAATCTCAATACACATTTAATGAAAAAAATGTAAACAAGACTGGCAGGTGCTCCTCATCAAAAACCCTTTATCAGAGCATTTGACAGCATTACCATCCAAGAAAAATAGGATGAGTTCTAAACGTTACAAGATCTTGTAGACGAAAATTATCTGGAAGCTGCCACTCAAAAAGACACTAATGGGGGATACAATGTACTATCTACACTATACAAGTTGCTGTGATTTATGTCTTGTGCAAGCTTTCTTAAATAATGTAGACGAGCCTTTATTAGAAATCTTCCTATTTTCTTGCAAGGCTGTGCTGTCAAATGCACTGATACAGGGTTTTTGGTGAGGAGCACCTTTTGTTAACAAATTTCCATTAAATGTGTATTGAGAACTAAACCAACCACCATTTTTATGCTGGGCTTATTGAAAAATAAACATGGCAGTGTGGACAGCAGAAAAATAGATGTTTTAATTGAATCATATGCTCAAAAGCCATGTTTATATAATACAGCGTCTTGTTCTTCCGTTGGGTATATATCACTATAACAAGAGTTTTTCTCAATTAATACGGGAAAACCGAAGGTTTTTCCTTCTATAGATATTGTGCACGTGTATATGTCAAAGTAAACCTATATACCGTTCAACTTGGGAATAAAGTTTCAAGTTTCAAGTTTATTCATTTAGTCATGGCATATTACATGCATGAGATTATAACAGCATAACATAACAAATAAAACATCAGTGTGGAATGCATATGAATGGTTGCTATATAATATATAATTGGAATAAGTATTTTTACAATAGTTGCAAATACTTGTATTTACTTTCACGACTAGAAAGGTTGCAATATGTAACATTTGCCAGTAAGTAACAATGTAGAATATACATATGGATACTACTTACAATACATAATCTGAATGACTAGAGAAAAAGACTATATATAGTTGTACAAGCAACAGGGATTTAGTCATAATAAGTGTTAACAAGTCTAAAATTATGAAGATATGCCAAAATATGTTTTACACGGAGAATGAGTTGTATGAAATAAGGCTTATTAAAGTGTAATAGCTGGCTAGCTAAAACATGACATAATGGATTTACAAAACAGAGCAAGTTTAATAAGTGAAGGTTTGTCATTGCTATTCATAAGTTTCTCAAAGCTGTAGGTATTTGGATTATTCAAAAAGTGATGTTCCAAATATTTAATTCTGACATTTACAAATAACTGACATTCCATAATGTAATGATATTCGTCACCGAGACAGTTGTTCAGACAAAAACCACACAGGCGCTGTTCTCTTTCAATACCCAAGAACCTACCTTTTTCAATAGGTAATCTGTGGTTTGTAGTGCTTACAAAGTGATAAGGCTAAATTTGTAGGTAATATATCAAGATACCTTCAAAGCAATGTTTCTGCTTAAAAATACGGTACACCAAGCATTTTGAAGAGTCATTAACAGTGCTATTCCAGGACTGCAAGAACTGATCATATAGCCTTGTTTTTACTAGAGCCTTGAAATGAGATACATTTTCAATTTTTTAATTTATGAAATACTCAGACAATCCTAGTTCGTTCAAACAATTTCTAACATATACAATCCATGGAGAGCTAAAAGTACCTGCATTATGTAAAGTTTACATTGTTCTATACAGGATTCTACAAATATTTGTCATTCTTTGCATTTAATATTTTAATCCAGTAACATAATAATCTTGCTTTAATAAGCAAAGTTATGGGTTTAATACCCAGTTCACCATATAACATAACATTTGATGTAGAAGTCTAAACAATAATTTACAATACTTTAGTTGAAACTGTTCAATTATCTTAATATTTTCAAAACCCCATACTTCCGACGCATATAGTAATATTGGCGTTTCTGTTGCATCAAACAAATGCAGTTGTAAAGAGAACGGCAAGTTCAGTTTACGGACTTTGGCAATCAGAGCAAACATTGCTTTTCTGGCTTGATCAACTAAAAGATTTTTAGTTTTCAAAAAGTTACCATTATAACTGAATTTCACACCAAGGTAAGAAAATTCGTCTACAATATCAAGTTCACTATTATCGTAATAGAACTTATACTGATTCCTCTTGCGTTTTGACCTGCTGAACACAACAACTTTTGTCTTACCAGCATTAACTTGTAGACCCCACAATCTACAATATTAGTGCATAGCATATAAAGCATTTTGTAATTCTAAGTGATCTTCAGCTAGTATAACAGTGTCATCTGCATATAACAGCAAGAACAATCTGAGGTAAACCTCCAGTTCATCATCACTTAAACAATCAAAAGTAGTTTTGCATAGGGTGGACAGACCTTCAAAGTTTACAGACATATATTAAGTAAGGTCATTCAAAAATAAAGAAAAAAGGACAGGAGACAAATTTTCACCCTGCCGTACACCAGTTTGACTAGAGAAAAAAATTGACAAAGTGTTAACTTTAACACAAGATTTAGCAAGCGAATACATATTATGTATGATTTTCAAACATTTACCATCTATATTAAAGGACAACAACTTATGCCAAAGTGCTGTACGATTCACAGAATCGAACGCTTTCTTGTAATCAATAAAAGCACAAAACAATGTTTTTTTTTCTTGGCAAGATAGAAGTCTACAATAAATTTCAGTGAAAATATATGATCTATTATACTGTAACCTTTTCTGAAACCCGCTTCTTCCTCACACAAAAGATTATTGTCCTCTAAATAACAATTTAATCTGTTATTTAAAACTGCAGTAAGCTTACCAAAACAACTTAGTATAGTGATTCCTCTATAATTGTCAGGGTCATCCTTATTACCCTTATTTTTATAAATTGGAAGAATAATGCCTTTACTCCATACTTCTGGGAAAATACCAGCATCTAGTATAACATTAAACAATTTACAAATAACCTCAACATATTGTTCATTACAGCAATATTTAAGATATTCATTAAGATTATTATCAAAAGAAGACGGGCTCTTCCCATTTTTCAATGCACTTATAGTTTTTTTATCTCATGAATAGTAAAAGGAGAATTCAACATATCGTTGCTGCTAGGTATAGAATCTAAATCAATATCATCAAAAGAGTTTTCCGCATTGATATCTGACTGATTTAACTTAGTTCAATACCTGACTTGATATTTTAGTAATAGTGTCTTTTTCTATCACTTGTATACTTATTCAAAAGATTCCAGTAAGATTTAGGATCAGTGCTACGCAAATTGTACAACTTCTTGTTTACACCATCTTGAAATTGACGTATTTTATTGTTCAACAATCTTTTATAAGCTTTGCTACTATTTAACATACTATTATAACTATCTACAGATCTAGATTTTCTGTATTTGTTCTTATGTAAATGATATTGATTTCTGGCATTTTTACAGTCTGCATCAAACCAGGGTTTATTGACACCCTTCTTCTTACGCTTGTGATTACTTCTTACAGTAAGATTACAATTGGTAGCAGCCAGTGACATAATATTTGAAACCTTTTCTGTAATACCACTAATACTAACATCAGAGTAAGATTTCTCAACGAGCATAGTATCAAGCTCAGTCAGCAACTGACTAATAACATTATTATCAAAACTAGCAATATATTTGTTATTGGCAGAGCTGTCCCATATTGGTTTAACATTTACAGTTTCAGGTACATCATCATTATCACTTTCAACAATTACACAATCGTTTACAGTAGGAATATTCTGCTGAATGTCAAAAGAAAAACAGATACAAGAGTGTACATCAGAAAATACTGGATCAAATTCACGTACTTCAAATTCTTTAACACGTGGAAAATTACAACCAGACATTATTACATAGTCTACAAGACTTGCATTTCTACAAGTACTTCGACCAATGTATCTATCCTTACCGCATCGGCCATTTGCTATAAACAGTCCAATGCTATCATGGCACAACTGAATGAGGCGGCGCCCATAATTGTTTATAAATGTATTATCTTCTGACCAATGTTCAAGAGGAAAGCCAAGATCGGACAAAATAATTGCGGATAAGTTGTCACTTGTAGTGTCATCTCGTAAGAAGTCAGAAATATATTGGTCGATATTAATAAAATCAGGCAACAAACCACTTCTGTCGTTGAAGTCGTCAGCTAATACAAACGAAGCATTATCGTCACTTGTTTGATGTTTAATATATCATTTTCCAAAACATAAAAAAGTTCAAGTGAGCTATATGATGATCCTTCAGGAGAAATGTACACTATACCTAAGTAAGTATTGTTATTACAAAGTTTAAACCAGAGACAGTTCTCGTGACTGGATTCCAAAATAGTAATGTGATTTATCAAACCGTTTTTAACAAATAGACCAATACCACCAGACCTATTTTTAAAAGTTTCCCGGTGCACACCTTTAAAGGTAAAATAATCGACTGATATGTTATCAAAAATATCAAGTTTTGTCTCAGCCAACCCTATAATACTAAACTGGCTCAAAATTATATGAAGTCTGGGTTGTTTAACCCAGAGCGTAGACCACCTACATTGATATATGCAAAGTTAATAATATGGTATGTTCTATACCTTCACCGTTTTGTTGTTGTTGTTTTTACCCATAATTCCCGGAACTGCTGCCGTGCAGATTGCGCAATAAATAATTTTCAGGACGACATTTGATAAAATAAAATTGCTTATGAACGATCCGGCGCCACATGATCAAAACAAATTATTCTATCGAGTTGAAAATCCGCGGTATTAATGGAAATCGGTGTTATTCGGCTTTCTTCATGTAGCGAGTTTATGGATGATTAAAGCGGCCCGTTTTTTGTTTCCAACACTGAATAATAATGTAGGCTACATTACAGCAGTGTTAGAATAATAAAATCATTGTTTATTTATATTTTTTAATGTAGAAAAGACAATAAATTTCAAAAATGTAAAAGTAAAACGAATTTAGACACGCTGCCCTAACAAAATTAATTTATATACATAATTTTAACACCAAATGGCGTAACACTTCACCGTGGTCCAGTGGTTAGCGTACATATTTTCCATGCGCGCGGTCGGAGTTCGAATCTCGTCAGCTGTTTGTAATAATTTTCTTTTTTTTTGCTTAGGCCCAATTTTATTTTTTTTTATTGATGTTTATCACAATTTTTGCAATTATTGGAACAGAAATCAATAATGTGTATGGTTAACAAATGTTCTGCTTGTAAATTTTGGGTCACTTTTCATTATTTGATCCAGAATGACTGTTGCAGCATTTTTGGGAAAGTTTCAATATAATGCAATGAGGAAAATTTTGTAAATGACAAAGTGGTCGAATTTATCAACGTTTGTACAGACCCCTTTTACATTTTACAGACCCCTTTCAGGCCCTCACTTCGTGTGAGTTTGCTTACTAAATATAAATTTGAATTGTGTAAAGTTTTCAGCAAATGTTAAGCATTATTTTGATACCAACCATTGATAACAATTTGCAGAAATAAAAAAGTTACATGAACAGGTCATTTTTCTGTCCGGGTTTATCATCAGTACCAGTATGTGTGCATTTTGGGACTAGATTCTGTGCACTCAAGTATCATATTATCTTTAACTTATGAACACTATTTTTCATTGTCTGTCTAGTCTTGACACATTTAAAGAAATGATTAGATCTACGTTCATTTAAACAAAACATTTTAAAACATTTTCCTTTGTTA
Source organism: Mercenaria mercenaria (assembly GCF_021730395.1). Lineage (NCBI taxonomy): Eukaryota > Metazoa > Mollusca > Bivalvia > Venerida > Veneridae > Mercenaria > Mercenaria mercenaria. The sequence continues at coordinate 34,030,481 of NC_069363.1, forward strand.
ATTTTTATAACAAGAGCAAAACCATCAGGCTTACTGTCAAACTGAAAATATCAGAAAGAATACTTTATGCAGAAAAAAGGAAAGAACTTCCGTATGACTAGGTTTTCCCGTCAACTAGGCAGCGCCTAATTTCATATTATTTTCACTAATGATTCATTATATAAACGTCCAAATATCCGATACTTATAAATACTATGTATCAATGGAGCCATTTTTTCTTTATTTACTTGTCATGCTTTCCCTCCATTAAAAATTAATGTGTCTTCCAGTTGCAAGAAATATTGCAAAGCACTAATTGTTTGTACAAGAGAATATTTATTAAGTGATTAATGAGTCCGACAAGATTTTCTTGCAGTATGTAGACAGGCTTTTAACCTTAGCGAAATGCTATATCACTTAACGTAATATGATATTTTAAAAAAAACTGCGTCTGGTTTCGTTTTAATGTCTTTTTCCCCTTGAAATGATGATTAATCAGATTGCAACTTCACTTCCTTAACTGGTATCTGACGTGAAACTATCTTTTACTACTAACATCCCTTCACAGAATTGCACGCGGCAATAATGTGCAATTAAGACGGACTTTCATGATAAAAATGATACTCAATACCAGGAAAGTGTGATTAGTTAATAAGCACAATATTTAAGTAAACATTGGAAATGTTTTTAAAACCGCATTTTGAATAATTTAATAAAAAAAAAACACTGTTAAAAAGCAAGAAAGTCGATGCAAAATATCTTGTTTACACCTCAATGTCATTTGATATTCGAAGCGCTCTAACGCTCGAACTAGACAAATCTAGTGCGGAATCTACCTTATTACTTTGTAATTAAAATTGCATTATTGTAGCAGTGGCCAAAACAGTGTTGTATTTTGCAATACCACTACAGACTCAGGCCTCTACACTTATTTATTGCACAGTTGTAATAAATGGACTGACTTTATTACGGTCACATTCCGGCTCATGCATTATTTATCAACAGAAATAATAATGTGTCTGTAATGGTCCAGTCCACGAATTTATATACGAATAAAAAAATATTAGTTATGTTAATTTGTACTTTTAATATCTACATTCTTTTCGGGACAGCGAAAAGAAATTGACCAAAGTTTTCAATTTATTTCAATTAAAGCAGCATGCCTCCAGATTAGGCTAAAAAATAATCTTTCTTTCAAATTGAAGTTTGGTCATATTATGAACATTAGAATATGATTTTTTGTTTCTAAAATATTTTAAAAGTTCCAAATCGAGACAAAAAATATGACCGCGCCGGGAATCGAACCCAGGACCGCCGCGGCAATAAAGACATTTTCCCGCCGTCGTAACCAACAGCGCTATAGCTGAAGTAGTGAATAATGACTTCGAACTATAGATATTTATAATCGAGACAGTTTGCCTGGAGTAAAAGCGTGACAAACGCTTTCCGCTTTTCATCGTAAAAAGTAGTAAAAACAGCAAATTTTGTGTTTCCGTAACATAGAGTTTGTCAGTAATTAAGTTTTAAAGCCTTCTTAAGAAATATGGCATTTATTTCAAGATATCTAAAATATATATATATATATATATATATATATATATATATATATATATATATATATATTGTTGTCGAACGATCTGGAGGCATGCTGCTTTAACGAAACAACATGACTGTGTACATTGAATCATATCAATTGATAAATTGCACTTCTTGGTGTTTTTCGAATATGTTCACAATACAGGGGGGGGGGAAATGAACCTGGGAAAATGAATTATTTATACAGATACGATACAATGCAAATATTTATTATTTCTCTGTATTGGTTACTTTTTCTTGTTTTAAAACGTTACGGTGAAAAGGTTACAAAGCTGTAAGTGTTTTAATGCTCCAAAGCCAATTGTGACCTCAATAAATCAAGCATTGCTACTTTTGCGTTCTACAGAAACATAAACAGTTCATTTAAATATCAGACAATGATAATTGTCTTGAAACTTTGTGTAAAATTGTTGTAATATCTCTTAAAATTATTTTTCGCGCAGATTTGAATTATTATACTTTTGTTGTTAATGTTGGTTTGAAAGAATCATCGACAACTTTATGTGAAGAGTGTTCTTATATTTTCTGGTCCTTTGGGATCATGGAGTCGATTCAGTTTTTTTTTACAATAGAAAGCCGGTGCTAGGAGGAGTGAAGAATTTTGCACATTTCATAACTTCTCATGAACAGTCTCAAACAAATCGAGTCCTCTACTTGTTTGCTTTGCTGCATTCATTGCTTCCAAAGGATCTAAATATGGATCTGATTTCCAACCTTTATAAAGGGAGAATAATCTGTTTCCATCTCCGGACATGGTTCCAGACACAGGCGATACCTGCATGGGTAGAACCACCAATCCACAAAAGTCATAGGTATACTTCCAAGCTGTCCCAATCAGTATTTGTATAGATATGTACTCGATTGATAAACATATATGTACACAAAAATATAAAGACGGAGTAAGACTTATATACAAAAAGGACATCTAGAATGTGTCTGTAGGACATAGGGTGTGCCCCTACTGGTAAATTTGTCACAATAAGGGGCAATAATTCAAATGTTTGCAGTATAGCCTCAACAAAAAATTTATATAAATCATTCATTATTCTAGGCAATATACTTTTTGAGCTATGAGCATCACAAATAAAACATCCACTATTTTGGGTATTTAAAGTGCCATAACTGTGTAATAAGCGCTAAGATTCTCAAGAAGAATGCCAAGTGTGCAAGGTCACATCATGATAAAGCCCCATGCAAGGTTTCATGAATTTACATCAAATAATTTTTGAGCTAGGCACGTCATTAGTGAAAATGTGCATCTTTTACTAGTCCAGGGGCCATAACTATAAAAACAGGGGGTGGAGCGAAACGAAAAATAATAGGTGCGCAAGTTTATACCATGATAAAGACTCACGCAAGTTTTCATAAACTTCATTTTGAGCTAGGCGCGTCACAGGGTCATTTTTGACTATTTCAGGGGCCATTACTCTGGAAATAGGGGGCGGAGGCAGACGAAAAATAGGAGGTGCGCAAGATCATATCATAATAAAGATTCATGCAAGGTTTAAAACAATTTATATGAAATACTTTTTAAGTTAGGCGCGTCACAAGGAGAAAATGTGCATTTTTGACTATTTCAGGGACATAACTCGGGAAATAGGGGACGGAGCAGGACGAAAAATAGGAGGTGCGCAAGTTTATATCAAGATAAAGACTCATGCAAGGTTTCATCAATTTATATGATTTTTTAGCTAGGCGTGTCAAAAGGTAAAAATGTGATTTTTTTACTATTTCAGGGGCCATAACTCTGGAAATACGGGACGGAACCGGATGAAAATTAGGAGGTGCGCAAGTTCATATCATGATTAAGGCGCGTCACAAGGTGAAAAATGCATTTTTGACTATTTCAGGGGCCATAACTCTGGAAATAGGGGGCGGTGCCAGATGAAATATAGGAGGAGCGCAAGTTCCTATCATGATAAAGACTCATGCAAGGTTTCATCAATTTATATAAAATACTTTTTGATCTAGGCGCGTCACAAACTTTGGACGGACGGATGCACGCACGGACGGACGCACGCACGCACGGACAAGACCAAATCTATAAGGCAGCGTATGTAAAACTTAAGTGTGTGCTCTTATACATACTTATAAAAACAAAACATGTCAAATGTACGCGCATGTACTTAACGCCTTGCAGAAGGCAAAGCAACAAGGAACAAGACAAACAACAAAAGCAGCCAAACAGACAAATACCATAGCAGCTCAGTCTAAGAGGACTTAAAAACTACATGGAGTATTCCATCTCTTCCGCCAAGAAAAAAATCAAAAAGGAAACAGCTCCTTAACAATCAGGTTCACAGAGGTGTCAAGAAATTACTATTAGATTTTAAAACCAAGATTGAGTTACGATATTATACTATAGTTAAACATAAGATGTTGCACGATGTACACCATCTTTATCTCGTGAAAATTTACAATACCTTCGTTACAGATCTATATGTATAATGTTTAACAATGATACAGGTAAATTTAGCAAGAATAAAATAACACGAAAAGGGAAATAATTGTAGCATTCTTCCTGGCGACAGGTATGCTGTTAAAACATTTTGCGGTAAAGCAAATCCGTCACAATTCACAGACTGAAGAAAGATGTTGTCATTGTTAATCTTAATTTGTTAGTTAGCTATAGGTTTATCGCTGATTCTCGACAGTATTTCCTGGATTATGTACCAGCACGAACGCCAACTTCCCCACATGAATCAGAGGTTGAGGACGAATGATTTCAGACACAATATCTTTTATCAGTAATCACGGAGAACAAACGCCTCGCCCGTGGACCGAACTCACAATCCCTCGATCCGTAGAGTTGCGCTCTTCGTGTTAATCTTAGTTGACGGAAGACAAACCTTTAAAGTGTAAATGACTGATACATTGAAGGAAATGTTCAACAGGTCCATGACACTAACAGATAACAAACTGATTAATGCTGAAATTATTTTAAGGATTTACTAGAAACAAATTAAATTGTAACATAATCCTTTTCATATTAATCTTAAATACGGATATATGTTAAGAGTTTTTTTCAATTTTCAAAAAAAAAAAAAATCTGTTGTGCCATCATTCTGTAAACATCTGTATGTTTAGTCATAATATGTTACAAAATAATTACTATTAGATCCATGAAATCCGTACGTTAGATTTTCCTATATAACGCCTTTATTGTCAACATCTAGATTCACGAAAGATCTCCATTATTGATTGCTTGGTTGTTAGTAAGCCTTCACGGAATGGGTTCAGTACGATAAATGATGGCGGGGGAAAGGGGTGAAAGTGGTAACACCTCGCCCCCATATTTATCAAACATACTCTATATATTTCAGTGGAGGGCCACTAAAATGCCGTCATATATGATAATATGTGATCACCTTCTAACCAATGAAAATACTAGAATCTTGTGGGATGTTATCAAGGTCGGTAGTAGGAAAATGATTTTTCAAGTGTTTAAATAGTATTATTTTCTGGTTGAACAAATTTACATTACGGGAAAGTTTAATGGAATATTGTTTTTATGCGAAGTAAGATATCCTGTTTTATAATAATAATTTGGTTAAATTTACAATATGAAAAATACCCTAAAAGTCTCTGATAATAAACAAAAACATAACTATGATTATCAAAGTTCCAAGAACGCTGCTTCCTTAACCCGCAACCACAGCGTATGTAAGGCCAACACGTACACAAAATACATGGATAAAATAAAACACGAAGACATCTTGAACAATACGACGGAACGAACAAATAAAGGAACTTTGTGGACAACGTTTTTGAACGATCAATGGCAACCCCCAATGTGGCGTTTAAACCAGTTAAATTATAACTGTGTAACAAACTTTACTCTTAAGGGAAACTACGCCATGGGAATCCTTAAACATGTTTTGACTCTGCAGGCGACAGAAATGAAAGGCGTCTATGTTAACAGAATCTAAATTTACAGGACAAGGTACACAAAAGGGAGCTATACCAAGGGAATCCTTACACGCGTTATGTCCATGCAGAACAAATCATCAGGAGAAATACCCTAAAGGGAGAGAAGGAACAGGTGTAAAGGACAGTTATAAAACCTCTCTGTCACGGCGGGCTTAAATACTGTCAGACACAATTAAAGAGGAATGCGTGGTGTCCACCTGCAAATGTATTGAATACAAAACAAGCACTGTGTCTCAAATGAGTCGGGTCAGAGTCTTACATTTTTATAGCTACAAACAAAATTGAAAATTTCTGCGACCCAGTATCTTACGAAGTTTGTAAACAACATTCAAAGGGTCGCAAAATTATTTAATTGCAAGACCAAACCTGAATTTCATAAAATTATTCAAGTTTTTTTAAAAGTACGAATGGAAGTGTTTTGTATTTTTAAAAGAGAACTCAATCAAAGACCTTATTACGGAGAAGACAGATAAACAGGAAAAAGAACACTAGTAAAATGTTATTTAAATGATATTCTAACACACACAAAAAAAGTTTTAGCAATACAGTTAATTCGAATTACATGTCATCTATCAGTACCTTTATATACTTCTTCTTCCTCTTCTCCTCCAGATAATAATCAGGAACATCTCCAAACAAATAAACTGAAAGAAGTAAAATACGGCTAATATGTATCTTTCAGTTATAAAGAAACAGGCCATAACGGAATCAAAATGTGTAACAGTGAGCGAGAAGGGAGAAAATATATCAATTATATTCTTTAACTGACATATTTCAATATTTTAACATTGCTCGATTTGTCTGCCAATTAAACAAAGAAGTTCCAGCTCTGTATATTCTGCGATGAACGAAGGTTGATGCACGGACAGATAAGAGAACATTGTGACGTCAATTATGACGTCATATTGATGAAAGACGTTCGGTTCATTACTACTCGGATAAATGAAGCCCAGCATAAGTTTTATCAAAATATTCCAATGACCATGTAAGAATTGAAAACAATCAAGGCCTTCTTGTGGTTTATCGGTTCATCATTCAGATGCCTGGATATCAAACCACTCGGGCTGACGCCCTCGTGATTCAATTCCTGCGCATCTGAACTCTGAAACGTGATAAATTAGCCGACAAACTACTCAAGGCCTTGATTATTTGTTACTTCTATTTACAGACACAGATATTATTTTCTTTTATTGATAGACATACTTTTTCACCTTTTATTGATAGATATAATATATATAAATTTTCATCTTTTATTAATACACATACGTGCAGATATTATTATTTTTCAACTTTCATTGAAAGACATCAATACTGTTTTTTTTTTGCAACTTCTATTGATAGAAATAGATACTCTTTATCACCCGTATGGATAAACATAGATATTATTTTTTAATTTATTGACAGACATAAAAATAATAGGAATTGATTATCAGCTTTTATTGATAAGTTTTATTTGAATAATATTTTTCAAATTCATCTTGTTTTTTTTAACTTTTATCGATAGATATACATATTGTATGTCAACTTGTATCGATGTACCTTTTATTGATATACTCATATACTAATTTTCAGCTTCTATTGGTAGCCATCGATACCAATTAGGCCTATAACTTTTTTATGGACATTGTTTTGACAGGAAATATTATTTCTTGCTGATATAACATATGAGAGATTTGTCATGATGTTGTTAACTTAATTTACGTATAAACACTGTCGATTCGCCAATCTTATGTTGATTTTTAACCAGTACCAACACATTAAGATAAAATGTGCGAGACGATAAATATTGTATTGACTAACATAACATTTTGCCCCAAAAATCAACTGCATTCTGTTTATAGAGCTGGTCAATCACATTAAAGTAACAGTTTATGACATTTCACAGTCTTCGTATAGACTGTTAGTAAGTTACTTAAAGAACAATATGACTAGTTACATAGAGTCAGATCCTATAAGAAATTCATGATGATACTTTTCATGAAATTTTGTAATTTCCTCCCTTCAATGTGAAATAAAAAAAAACGGACTATGAATTTTGATTTCAATATAATTTCTAGTATAACATTTGAATTTGACAGATATTTGAATATTTCCAAAACTTTGAATACAACGGCAAGTTTCAAAACAGCGTGTACTGCTTCCAAATTCAGTTATTTCCAATCCACCATGGCTGCGCAACCAATCTAACAAAGATGGGGGTAATAAAAACTTTACAAGCATGCATTTCCAATGGATTTCGGTGGAATATATAACTGTCAATGCAAAATTTTCCCAAATATGCTTAAGATTTATATCATTCTCTCAGCAAAGTATGTTTTTAAAATTTGTATTTACGTTTAGATAACGCTTTCTTCGTTGGGATTGCTAATTCTAATTTTCAAAAATACCTCCGATGAAAATCAGCCACGTAGTAAGTACGTAGTGCATAGGAACAAGTGTAAATGATCAACTGGTAAAACAGTTGACCAAAATCCTACTAACAACATTTAACATAATTTGAGGTAAATATCACATATGGTATTCACGTACGACTTAATTTAAGATCGTTGTCTCTTTTTCATGTCTCTAAAGACGTTTTAAGTTTATTTTGCTCAGTTTCAACTGGTTTACCAGAAGCTTAAAACAATAAAACTTTATTTTGTTTAAATATCTTTTTAAAGAATCATTTAGTGAAATGCTGTCGACAAAAGACTTGTATATACATATACAAACATTAGACTTCCTTTGTCTAAGATTAAAATTGATTGCGTTTGAAAAAATATACAAATAAAAGATAGTACCTGATAAAACAAGATTAACCCTTTTCAATCTGGACACGATTGATTCTGCCTTTGCGACCAGTATAGATCATGATCTGCACTGTTCGCCATTCAGTCAGTATCTTTTTGGTAAGCACCCCTTTAACAGTTAATGGTACTGTCCAAATTGAAAGATGGACAAGTTCATTATAGAAATTTAGCAGGGTTAGGGTTAAATACATTTACTTCTAATCATCCAGCTAATTTTGCCACTATGTCGATATATATTTGGTGCATGTCAATGTTTACTTGTTAAACGGTACAAATTTCAAAAGATAAACAACTCGAAAGGGTGAAAGTAATTTAAATTTGTGCTGAAGAAATTAGTATTTCTTAAACACATGACACTTCATAATGTGTAAGTCAACTATTTTATGACACAGTCACATGCATATGCTGTATATTACATGAACCAGTTTCGTTCGTATAATTCATGTTTCGTTACAATTCTGTTAGCATAAGGTAGATAAATAAATATACCTGTTATTCAATAGGATACACATGAACGTGAGGTTAACCCTAGTATGAAAAAGCGTGACAAAATGTCACAATATACGTACTGGTCATCAGCAAATTTTATTTATTACACTCTTATTGAATGATTTTAATGTATTGATGTATTTTTAAGAACAGTTTTTAGTTTTCTAATTCCACATACAAAAACAAAATTACAGCAGTGAAACCTTAAAATATCACTAAATTGAAATAACCACTAGTTGACAAAATTAGTGTTTTTTTTCCAACACGATACATTATGAAAAGTTCAATAAAGTTATTTATTACAGATACGGCAAGTTAATCTTAAAATAAAAAAAAAAAAATAACACTTCAAATCAAAAAAAGACTAATATGTAATTCAAAAATTTACCAAAGGTATAGGAGACGTAAATAGTAACTCAAATTCGGATTCTGCAATTTTACATTCGAAAAGTGGTTGTTGTTGTCTCCGTACATGATAATGAACATAAAATTACAATATGAAATGATTTATCTAAACAACAATGAGGAACAGTACATTTCTAAAATAACCGCGCTATGATCCACTTTCAAGATCTCATGTAATGGTTGTAATAATTAAATATGTTTCAAGTATTTTCAAAATACCCAATCAGAAGCAAAAACTGTTTACAAATGTCTCCTGTTATCTGCCTTTTGCTCATGTGTGACTTCACTCTTAAGCCAGGCCAGGTTTCTTTGATGTAACAAAATAACGTTCATGTGTGAAACATTTCCAAGATAATATCAAAACCCTATATGCATAGAAAAGAAATGCTCGGACTAAGGTTGTTGGCATTCTAGTAATCTTATTTAGAAACTATCAAGTGTACATATGCATACTTTTTAGGGTTAGAATGAACCTTGTCTTTTGCCATTGACATCCGGCCTCATTTGATAGAACATTTTTAGATACAAGTTCTATATATGCGACTCTCAATGCATTGTAAGCACAGAAAGCCAGGAAAAGTTTCCATTCTTGTTCCTTTGACCTCTAAGTGTGACCGAACCAGACCTTAACTCCGGGTTAATGCACATGCATCCCTTCTCACTATTAACAATTGTGCACAAACTTTCATCAAAATCCTCTAAGCATGAAGAAGATATGGTCCGGACAAAGTCATTCTTGAATTTGACCTTTGACCTCTAAGTGTGACCTTGACCTTAGACCTAGGGACCTGGTTCTTGCGCATGACACTCCGTCTCATGATGGTGAACAACTGTGCCAAGTTTCATCAAAATCCCTTCATGCATGTAGAAGATATGCTCCGGACAAGGTCTGTGGACGCCGCCCGCCCGCCCGCCCGCCAGGGGCGTTCCCATAATACGTCCCGTTTTTCAAACGGGCGTATAAAAAGCGGACAAAATTAACACACAGATAATTGTTTATGGTTAAATTCTCGCTAAATTGTGTTAGTTTCAGGTTTAACATTCTTTTTCTTTTGAATATTTTTCCAAGCTGTATTGATGTATTATTTCAAGAAGCAGTTTCAGCTTAAGTTTTCAATAATTTATCCCATCATTACCTGCAAAAACAAAAGATAACAGCAGTGCAAACAGCTTAATATCATAATAACCCACTGAAGCAAATTATGTTTTTCATTCACGAAAGACACGATACTGCCTGAAGTGTCAATCAAAGGTTATTTATTCAGATACGGCCAATGATATACATCTAAATATAGATTGAACAAGCCACACATCTTTCATATATAATTCACGTTTCAATTATCAAAATCATGAAGACTAATATGTATTTCTAAATATGTACAAGGTTATTCATTGTGATTGACATAAATAGTGTTATATCATTATTCAGATCTGCCGACATTTTACATTTTCGCAAATCTTTGTTTGTTGGAGGTCTTCCGGATAACATGTGATTAATCAACATAAACATACAAATGAGACTGAAAATGACTTTCATCCTAAACGAATCAATGCATGGCTACAAACAGCCCTTACAGTTTCATCAAAACTAACCGCTCTATTCTATCATCACTTTCATAAGTAACTGAGAAAACAATCAATACGTAATAGTTGTCTAGTGCAAATAATTAAAAAAAATGAAGTTTAGCAAATATTTTGTTTTCCCAAATACCAAAAAGGGCAATAAACTGTTAAATATGCTCCAGTTACTTGCCATATTTTCATCATTGTGATAACATCACTCTATATATTGCACAAGCCAGGTTAAAAATACTTTTATGTTAAAAAATAATAACGTTTCATGTGTCAGATAATCATCACAAGAATAAAGTAGAAAAAACCCTATATAACGCCAACAGTGTGAAGATGCATAGTGTATTAGGTTGTTGAGGGTATTTCTGAAAGTAATTCTTGAATTAAATAGAAAATATCAATTGTCACTATAGTGCATACGGTTTTTTTAAGGATTGTGGAATGAAACACATTTTTGTCATTTGTTGCCATCTTCATCATCAAGGCCTTCATATTATATATAGCAAACAACTTTTATTTAGATAAAAAGTGTCGTATAGGGAAGATTGCCAATTGCTTAATGCACAGAAAGCAAGGTAAAAAATTCCATTTAACTCAGTGTCTGCCTTTTTCGTTATTTTCAAACAAAAATCCTATACTAACATGGACCGGAACCAGCCTTAACTCACACGGGGATAAGGAACTACATGCATCCCTGGACTTCAGCTATCTTAACCCTGGGGATTGTGCACAAGAGATAAGTTCCTGTAAAGATCATCAACAGACAGGAAGTCAATTTAATTGTTGAAAATTTAATCTTATTAAGATCTTTTAATTCTTTAGCTTGCATTTGCACATATTTTTTATGCAGTTAACATCTGCTTGAAAATAAAGAAAAAATGTTAATTTTCAAGGATGGAGTGATACAGCGTAAGCGTTAATGACCTTTTTCAATTAACCAGATGTAGGTCTTCTTAAATACACTGATAAAGAAAGAAAGTAATAACGACGATTTGGATGCATCAATCATGCATTCACTAATATTTTAAGAAAGGAAGCCGGATCATCCGCAATGTGTGGGTTGAATACCAAGAAAACGCTTCATACTATAATTTCGGCTTTTATAAATATGCAATTCATTATGTAGGCTCTTGGTTCTCCGTTAAAGTTGTTTTGCAAGCAACTGTATACTTTTGCATTGATTGCTCAGTTCGGACAGCTACCTTTACTAGTCCAGCCAACACTTATATTTGCTAGGTCCTCTGGCATATGGGAAACATAACATAAAGCATGATTTATCCTAATAGTTCGTGTCAATTTTGATATAAGCATTGGCTTAGAAGCAATTAGGTCGAACATCTCAAAGGCAGGTACGTTTGCGTTTGCCAAAATTATTACATGGCTCTCTTAATAAATCGCCAGTCAATAGTTTGTGCTGTTGACCGGTCTATAGTTCAACACTAAATTTTGCTGGGCTTATTTCTTGTGTCATATAATAAACATTTATTTGATGGCTTATCGGCCAGTAATTGAAATTATTTACCTTCGGCCCTTCGGACCTCGGGCTATAGCTTTTCAATAGCCATTCAATAAAATAATAATATAATACACGGTCCGAAATGGATAATCAAGATGTGGAAAAAAAACAAAGTTATTTTTTTCCTCCGTTTCTGAACAGGGAAGCAAACGACATCTATTTTTATAAACACGTGTGGAAAATTAGATGAGGTACACAATTGTTTTGCGCTCAGCTTATAAGTTGCTTATCACTATTAATCCATGTTAAGCATTAAGATTCCTCATTTTGATCTGATTCAGATTTCATAAAGAGAATCATGACATCGAACAAGTTTTTCGAACTCTCGTTTACTTTTATGATGAAATGTTCAAACATTCAACAATTATATTAATTTTCCTTCAGCTCGTATCTTTGAAATACCAAAATTATACATACAAAAATAAGCTGACGATTAGCTGTTTGGCTTTTTAAATACGTCGTTTGGATTGCTTCCTGATGTAAAGTTATTATATCGTATCACGCCTCATGAAATATGATAGATTATTCACTCGTTTCACGCGACGGGCAATCAAGTTGGGAAAAGGCAAATGAACTATATTAGCAAAACTTATGAAAGTATTTTAAAACGTTTATTTTGTAATCTTTTATTACTCTTAATTTACCACTACATGTGAATTGTACTGATTAGAAAACGATGCAAAGGAGTATCATTACACAATAGTATATTATGTTCTCATTGCATTTAGACCCTTATGAAAAAATCTTATTTCTGATATATCTTTGTAAGAAAGATATAGGAAACGAATGTACTGGAATATATATATATATATATATATATATATATATATATCTATCTACACGCCATCTCGATGTGGTGAACATTTGTATCAAGTTTCTTCGCAATCCTTCAAGGGGTTCACGAGTTATAAAGCGGACATGTAATTGTTAACGGACGGACGGACAGACGAACGGACGGACGGACACCGGCGTCATAACATAATACGTCCCTTCGGGCATATAATAAGCGAGAAGTTTTTGGTTTTAAATACTAGTACATCGTTTGGATTGCTTCCTGATGCGAAGAAATTATTTCGAGAAAGTTCACGCGAATTAACTTTATTAGCAAAACTTATAAAGAAAACATTTCAGTTTCAGTTTCAGTTTATTAGTACACTCAGCACATACAAATGAGATAAGAGGTATAATAATTCAATAATTACAAACATATTAACCAGGCTGCGGGTTGTATAAAATACAGATTGCAAAAGAGGGTAATATAAGTTAACACTTAACAGTGGTAGAAAACAAGTAGAGCTACACTATTTCAAGTTAAAAGTTAAATTATGTGGTATGTTGCCTGCCGGGTGGTTTCTTAAAATGTTTCATAACGACATTTAAAAAATTGCCTAACTTGTAAAGAATATTTTCATCCTTTTCATTCATCAAAGAGTCAAAACTTATACAATTAATGTTTCTAAGATACCGTTCAGGAATTAGCTTTTTGCGTAACTGATTAAAATGAGTACACTTAAATAAATAGTGAAATTCATCACCTACTTCTCGTTAATTACAAACATTACAAGTTCTGTCATTACGTTCTATATTTGCCCATCTTAGCTTTTCAACAGGTAGATGGTTATTACACATTCTATAATTGACAATTGTCTGAACATAGTATGGTGATAATGCATCAAAATAATGTTCATATTTATGTTCGGTTTTGTACATACGGTAATTTAAACATTTGTTTGATTCAAAAACGTTGCTATGCCAGGTTTGCATATACTGGTCTTGAAGACATTTTTCAATTTAGCTAAAGAAGCTCTCTAGAACCATTGAAACCTTGGTTAAGCCATACATAGCCTAAACCACATTCATCTAAAATAGACTTTACATATGATAACCAACTGTACATTTTGTCGTTTTTGATATAATCCGAATACATAAATTTATACATAAAAGACGAAAGTTTATCATTATTTGTAATAATATTGTACCAAAATCCAATTATCCTCTTTTTAATAGCTATACAAATAGGGTATCTACCAAGGTCACCATAAAGCATAATGTGTGAAGTACTACGTTTAACATGTAATATGTGTTTCATAAAGTCAGTATGCACTTTTTCTAACAAGTTAACATCTGAGTAACCCCAGACTTCACATCCGTAAGTCAAGATAGGTAATATAGTAGAATCAAATAATTTCAGTTGACAATCAATTGATAAATCTAAATTTCTTATCTTTCTATACAGGCTAAATAAACCCTTTCGTGCTTGTTCAACAATATGCTTTTAGCTGTTGCAAAATTTCTATTTTTTGAGAAAACCACACCATGATATTTGAATGTATCTACAATTTCAATCTGGCGATTATTAACAACAATATTTCTATTTCTATGAAATCGATCACCAAAAACCATAACCTTAGTTTTATCAAAACTAATGTCTAACTTCCATAGTGTAAAATATTCATTAAAAGTATGTAATACAGACGTGAGATCTTTTCAGAATTTGCAAAGACAACTGTGTCATCTGCGTATAGTATAACTATTAATTTTAAATACATATCCAAGTTTTCATCTGATATAGTTACACTTGCGTTTTTATGCTCTATCAAATAATTTTCCAAATCATTCAAGAACAGAGAAAAAAGTACCGGTGAAAGATTTTCACCTGACGCACACCACTTGCACAAAGGAAAAATTTGACAACTTATTATTAACAGAAAAACATGATTTTATGCCATTATACATGTTTTTTATGAAACGTAACATTTTACCATCTATATCATAGCATATATCATTTCAAAACTGTTCAATTTAAATTTACAGCTGGTGAATTGTACTTATAAGAAAATGGTGCAATATACAAAGGAGTATCATAAAACAATTGTTATTATGTCCTCATTGGATTTAGACCCTTATGTAAATATATAAGCGAACATATATATATATTTAGTCTTTATAAATATATAAAATAGGATAGTCTTGACTCGTATTTTAAACAATGCAAATAGATTGCTTCTTCACTGGTGTTACTTTTCATTCTAAAGAATAATTTCGTTTTTGACACTTTCAGAAGAGCAAAAGCATCTTTCACAATCACCAATAAAGAGAAGGCACACTATATGCGTTCGCCGTCTATGGCCTCCACGGCCACGTGGTTACGAACATTGACTTCGAATCCCTTGTCCCAAATCCATTTGGGTTCGAATCTAGAATATTTCATGTGAGGAAGCCATCCAGCTGGCGTGCGGCAGAATGAAAGTTCAACCCAGGTGTCAGTCTATGTTGGTCACCCGGGGTCTTCCTCCACTATCAAAATTGGAAAAGTTGCCATATGACCTAAATTGTGTTGATGTGACTATAAACTCAACAAATCACTCGCACGTCTGTACAGTTTTCCTTTCCCTAAGTTTCTGTCTGGGTTAGTCACGTAAACTTTTCCTTTGCCTTTTGAATAAGAACATTTTCATTCTCTTTCCTGACTTAATGACGTGGAAACGATTTGTTTCGTAACAGAGTTAAGCAGGCTTTAGGAAAACCATTGTGTTTTCTTGTTGCATAGCATAAATATTACTGCTTTACTTCTGGTTTTTGTTCAGCGCTCTGATAACAGTTTTGTTATCTGCTGTTCCGAAGTGAAGAAAAAATGCAGAGTCTGAATCATGTTATTATTGGAAATGTAGGTTTGTGGTTATAAAGCATAACATTCTTAAAATAACTTGTGGTTTCTATATCCTGGTCCTTTTTCAAGGAGGTCTTTAGAAAGTGTTTGTCAATGGTGAGTTTTCAAAGAATTTCTTCATAATAGTGTCCAATCAGATGAGACAAACTTGTTAAGGGTGCGTTTTTAGAAACTGGGATCGAGAAATAGTGCTACCATATTTACTCATAAGACATACAAGAATTGAAATCACATGTTGATATTGACAAAAACAAATATCTATAAATCTCTTTTCTCTTTAAGCCCATGACATCGGTCGTTTACCTTATTTAACAGTTTTCAGAACAGCCTTTTAGCTGAAGTCGGTGGTTGTACCTAGGTTGTACCTAATGCAAGAAAGTGTTGTAAATTTAGCAACTAGTCTTATTAAAGTTGATTTATTAATTGATTCTACTGATGTGAAACTTTGGCCTCTGCTACTAGAGATGTCATTCACCAGTTACCCTCATAAATAGGTTGGGACTGGAGTGTATATCATTTTTGTATCATTTTATCAGGGTATGTTGTCATCATGTACCATCGTAAACATGTCTGATTTGTTAGAGTTAGAGGTGGCTCCCTATTTGGGATGGTACCATCAGTCAACGGTTATCCTCATAAATATTAGGGGTAATCTTTGTCTTTCATCACTATGATACACGCCAAATATGGGAGGGTACATACTTTTGTATATAAACCTAAGTCAGAACTTGGGAGGAAATTCTTTACTTTTGGCTCGGACTTTGAAAATGACAGATCATAGAAACAAGAAATGAAATATTTTACAGTTATAATTATAAGTGACTTTAGACCAGAGGAATGAGAGAATTATAATTTTGACGACTTTATTTCCATCTTAGACAAAATCTCATAATAAACTAACATTGAAAACTGGATTTGAAGTGTATTTTATCAATGGAGTATAAACCCCCACACCCGAACCTACGTTTTTCAACAAAAGGATACCCGGGTTCTTCCTCCACCATTTAAAGCTGGAAAGTCGCCATATGACCTATAACTGTGTCGGTGTGACGTTAAACCTAAAACAAGACAAAACAGAACAGAAAAAGCCATCCAACCGAATTCAGTCAGTTGGAATAAAAGGTTTATTGATCTTAAACGAGTTTATGCGTCTTCATCCAGCTCTTATCATTAAGGTTCTAGTGTATGTGCTTTGTACAGGTTTATTATGCAACAAGAAATATCTTTAAAAAAAGAGAAACGGCGCATTTACATTAAAGGCATTAGTTTGGTATATTAAAAAAAAACACAGTGGTACTTATACATGCTTTTCTTGCCCGCCATGTGCAGGCGTGCTTTAAACTTAGGATGTTATCCGGGGTATTTGAGGCCCACTTCATCAGTTGTGTCTTTAAATAAAGGTTTATTGTTGTATCATTTTATGACGGGTCACGAGGTTTTCGTGTTTCGACCTAGCCCAAGTAATTTTGTGTTTTTGCTAGTCTGCCTCGCTCTATCGATTCGTCAAAATATGTATTTACATTGTTAAGGCAGAATTCTAACAAAAAATGAGCAACACCCACCTTTAATCTCCTATATCAATTGTAAATGTGTTAATTCAGAACTTAAAAAAAAAAGAAGAAGTAGGTTGCAGGTGAACCAAACAATATTTTACATATGGAAATATGAACTTGAAATCCTGGGGAATCCCACGTTTCGACTAATTGGCACAGACATAACATGCGAGTTTTTACTGGCTTTCCCGTGCGTTTTTTTTCCATAGACGATAAGGCCATTGGTCCAGGGAGACATGCTTAATTTGCATATTCAGTGAAAACAAACGGCGGCGCCAAAAAAAAACTGAAAAGCTCCAACGAAACTACTTTCTACTCGATTACTCAAGCTATCAGAACAGAAATTGTACCAGGGCCAGGGATGTTTTAAATATGGTACAGTTATCAAGGGCAGACGGTGAAAGAGAACATTTATCTTCAGCTCTGTGTATTACCTAAGTTTAAAAGAAACTAAGTGCTCTATTTACGCTGAAATGTGATCCATATAACATTCTAACATACAAACTGCATTGAATTAAAACAAAAGCAAAGTATTGCGTGCTTGATAAATGGGGAATGCAAATGAAATACGTGGTGTTTTTGCATCATGATAGCCATGATATAGGTAATATGTGCACTAAGAATGTTTTTAGTTTTAAAATTTTTATTTTCCCTTCTTTCAATGACTAAAAATGGTCTTTTTGATCTTTAAAATTATGCTATTGTTACACATAGTTGTCATGATATGCAATAATCATGCTTAATTATTTAATTATTTACATAACAATACGAGAACTTTTCACCTGTTCTTCCCATAAACGAATGAATGAAAAATCTTAAATGTTAAGCTCCACGGACGTGGACAATTAAACTTTCTTGAATAAGAAGTATTTATCATAAGCCTCAGTCACACTGTCGGGTAAGGTCTAGGCATTACTACATTTCTCATCCCTAAATATTGCAACATTTTGTCCGGTATTTTGGATATTAAGTTTTACTCGGGTTATAAGTTTTCACTACGTTTTACTACGTAAAGTGGCTCAGTGTCACGCTTGTCTATAAGAACGATTTGAAACGTTTATATACGACGTAGTACGTTCTAGGTTAAGTCAAAATCTATAAACATAGTACAACGCAGCTACTCGTAGATATATGTAGTCATACGAAGTGATACCAAGCGATATTCCTTCCAAAACCTAACACAAACTTAGAATAAGACGTAGCAAGACGTAGTAAAGACGTAGCAAAGACGTAGTAAAGACGTAGCAATACGTAGTAAAGACGTAGCAAGACGTAGTAAAGACGTAGCAAGACGTAGTAAAGACGCATGGAAGCCTAGATAATAGGTAGTAGTACGTAGACGGCAATCAGGTTTGGCTTTGTACATTTCTGTACATATCTTATACGTTTCTACTGCGTTTCAGTACGCTTTGACTTTGTTTTAATACGTTTTACTACGAAGGTATGATTGCTACACGTAGTTTATCGAATTCCAATGTAACGTCCCTTAATTAAAAAAATCACCCTTACCTGTCTATCCGCACCTAGTACGTCTTTCTTTACTGCGTTTTTAATTAGTAGTCTTGTTGCTTTTCATGGGGGAGGTGGGTGCTCTGAAAAGACATTCTTAGCTAGTGTCTGTGTTCGATCAAGCTGTAGCTGTTCGATAATACTTCAAATATAAGATCATGTCGCACTTCAACAGCACGACAAATTCGCGCATCATGACGACAAATAAGACGTATCGACGCGCTTGTTTGTCGTTCTGGCACACCAGAAAGAAATGGCAAATATCAGCCACAATACTAAATGAATATAATTAAATTAAGAGCATTGACTTCCTTATACGTGAGTTCCGCGAGGATACACGTTCGCATAATACATTTTTGTAAGTAGAGAGAAAATTTATAACCACAACTAACAATAGTTTCAATGATGCTTTAAATATACGCCTGAATTGCTCTTCACATCGGCTCTGGTTCAACATTCGCATAATTACTCAATAAATAGGATTACTTTTTCTGATGTTCATGCACGTGTAAACTCTGCTGAATTAAGCAGTCCCGAAGGTGCTTATTTTAGATTTAAAAGGATTTACACATGCAAGAGCACCGAAAAAATCCTTTTAAATCCGAGAAAATACGTTTTCGCACCGTTTTGTTTTTCATTTTTAACGATTTTGCTCTCCACAACAAAAGTTTCGAAAACAACTGTTTATATCTTTCTGAGAAAATGTCCATATTTACATTATTCGTTCTGAAAGAAAAAATATCGCCGTTTCTTTTGAATATTACTGCGATCCGATCTGGCATTGATGCAATGCTTACGGCAACGCAGCACTGCAAAGTGAACGCGATAATTTAATTTAATTAGGTCAGTAGGTGGTCTCTAACACATTTCTCTTTAAGAAAGTAAAACTGTAGCTAATAAACATTAGCAACCCATATGCGTGACAAATAAATGAATCAAGTATAATCACACTGGCCATAGCTTTCGCATATGCGGTGGTTCCAACACCACGACGGTGGAGGATTCGTCGCAAAAGTGGTGGATAAAATGGCCGGGTGAATCTAATCGGTAAGTTTTCTGATGAGTTTTTCATGTTTAGCTGGAAACAACAAGTGAGACAGGAGCCCACACACGTACTCTTCCTGTCACAAACATTTGTTCGGTGCAATTTCTTGCCAATAATGTAAACACATATGTACAGTTTGATGAGGGGCTGCTGACTTTGTAGAATTTCTATTAAAGTTGTAGACTCTTTGTATAAAACGACCCCTGATTACGTTTGCATTATAGCTTAAGTATGATACTATTAAGCAACAACCATTTCCTCGTAATCTGTGAATTGTCACCGCAAGAATATGAAATAATCGACCAAAAATGATTCCAACGCAGGGGCGGTGAATACAATTGCATTACATTACGGTGTATCCGATTCCGTTAGTGCCCGTTTTGGACTTTTTGCTAGTCTGAACTGCATTTTCCTTGGGGTGTGACCATTACATCACTTTGACACAAGACAGAAATAGAAAATGGATGTTTAGTAATACAATGTAATGTGCTATTGATTCTACTTCCATTTTCTGACTGTTGAAAGTAACATAAAAAATATATTTTTAACCTTATGTTACATAATCTATTGCTAAGAACTAACACCATGTTCTGCATATAAAATGTAAGTTGCATTTTGTATGTTTATATCGAATATTTGATTAAAGTCATTTTTACATCATATACAAAAATAATGCGTAGAATAGAATCCATAGAATGTCATAACAATGTGGTATATTTAGCAGCTGAGTTATATCAGTTTAGGATTTTTATAATTGGGTTGACTTATCTTTACTTCTACAATATGCTTTTCTTTTCAGAATTATACCACAGGATTTCAAAATGACAAGAAAATAGTCAAGATTTCTTGTCTAAACAAAGAAACAGATTACCAACGTCTAACAAAAGACAATAAGGAAACCATGATACTTTTAAAAGGCTAGAACTTCAAGGTCACAGTGCTAATTTAACATCAGGAATCTTGGGTTTTGATTTATTTTTGAGATGGTACTTCATTTCTTCCCTTTTTCTTTCGAAATATTTTTAAACACACTCACTTACTATAAATATGGGTTTAATATTATTCTATTTTATACAATCGCAAAAATCCATTAAAATACCACTTTCAGTAAATAATTATGTAACAAAGTAAATAAAGATTCATAAATAATCAGGAAAGAAAACAGAAACAGGGAAGCAATTGACAATAGTTTTGACTACTGACTGGCAAGCCTTTCAATGAGTGTTAAATAACATGACATCAAGTATTAATTTTATCAGTAATCAAGAACAACAGGTAAGCTACGTATTTGCGTAAATACCCAGTTAAAATTGTAAAATACCAAGTAAAATGTTCGTATGAAAACTTGTATGTAGAACCCAAATTTCCGATGTATGCGGCTTGCTCAGATCCAGCCAATTTTCTCAGGGAGGTGGGGTCCGACCGAACCCGTACTATGACAAACATGTGCCTTTTGACACTAAATAATTTGATGCGCTTTTTTGTGGATGTCAGCCGTTTACAAGTACAGGGGTGTCAATAAGTTTTTGTTGAACAGGCTGAAATAGAAAAGTAACCGACAAGCTAGGGAATTTTGAAATTCAGCGCTGCATTTCCTGCATTCTGGGGCATTTTAACAGCCTTTAAGAACACCTTTTCAACTGCAATTTTATATACCATATGCCCCTTATTTTCACATTTTTATGAGCTCATCTGTTAAATTTGGGAAAAAACAATAAAATTAAGTTTTCTTAAAGGTAAAATTCTTCTTTCTTTGAGATAATTAACATAACTTTGAATTACGTCGGGGTCGTATGAAGCAGCAGCCACATACACTTTGAATGCGGTCTTAATCCTAATGTTGCCTTTTCGATAAATCGTTTTCTTTCCTTCTTCTCTTCTTTCCGTTTTTTAGGATTTTCAAGAGGGGGGGGGGGGGGGGGGGGTCCGGACCCGCGCCACCACCCCCACTACCCTCTGGATTTGCGCATGATGCGTATCACATTTCATGTTCCCGCAGGATTTAACAGTTGCCGCTCGTAGTGTCAGGCCACGATGTAGTCTGAATATATCAAAATGTATTGATATGTATGAATAATTAAGTAAAAATAAGCTTCTCCATGCTCTGTTTTCACGAAGATTTAAAGCAAAAAAAAAAAAAAAAAACCCTGTTTTATTCTAACTATTTTCATAATAGTAAGTCGGCGTCGGTTTGGGAACAGGGTGTGAAAAAAATCTGAATGACACTATATCGTATTGCTCTGTGTATATTATCTGCAGTAAATAAGAATGTTGACAAGAAATTTTAGCATTCCGGTAGTCATTTAAATAAAAAAGGCTTATAAGCGATTGGAAAAGCAAGTATCCGTGGTTGCCCAGAAACTATGCAAAATCCATGTCAATAGCACATAGTGAACGAACGTCCTTTATTTTGTTTATTTCGTTGTCCTTCAGTTTCATGCGTGATGAAAGCATAAAAAGGCAATAAGCTCCCACTAAAATGCATGGATACCAATCTAAAGCAAAGAAGATGGGATAACGTGTTTCAGTTTTAAAACCAAAATGATAGTGAAATATCCAACTCACTCTGAAAACTTATGTTACCCTGCACAAAATAGTATTTAAATTTTTGACTTATTAGCCCTGTAAGTATGTGTTGAAAAGTACAACTATGGATCGGAATCTTGAGTTACCAGTCAGTGTGATGTCAAATCCCGGAAAAGTGCAGTTTAGGTAAACTTAAAGGCCAGAACGGACATTAAAGGAATCGGACACACCGTAATGCGTTGCAACTGTATCTACCGCCCACTACGTTGGAATCATTTTTGGTCAATTATTTCATATATCTGCATTGGCAATTCATGGAATACGAGGGAATGAATGACGTTTAATAGTATCATACTTACGCTATAATTCAAACGTAATCAAGGGCAGTTTTGTATAAAAATTCTACAATTTGAACAAAATTCTACAAAATCAGCAGTCCCTCATCAAACTGTACAGAAGTGTCTACATTAATGGCAAGGACTTGCACTAAACAAGAGTTTCTGTCTGGTAGAGTACATATTTTGGTTCCTGTCTCATTCGTTGTTTCCAGCCAAATGTGAACAAATTAGATAAACTCATTAGAAAACTTACCGATGACAACGGAAATAAATACACCCGGCCATATTTATCCACCGCTTCCGCGACAAATCCTCCACCCCCGCGGTGTTGGAACCACCGCTTCTTCGAAATCTATTGCCAGAGTGATTATGCGACCTGAGTATATATGAATCTAGATCTATACAAAAATGAGTTAAAAAATTGAAAATCTCTGTTTACTGAACAAACATACTGTGATAAACAATACACTTTAGTACTGACAAATACGTATATAATTACCGTATGAACATAAAAATTATAATAATATGTACGCATTTTCATAGTATTCTTTTTTAGAAATTTATGAATCTTAAATTATTCGAAACACGTTGAAATCATTATGTTGCGCTTTCACTATGAACGCGACGTTGCCCGGGCGAAAAGTATACATTTTTGTAAAAAAAAAACAAACAAAAAAAAAAAATAGAAAAACATAAAAGAAACAGAAAATTTGCTCATTTTGCTAGGTAGATCAAACTATTTTCACTCGTGAACACTAGAACTCTCACTTGTGACTATGTCAGATGTGAATATACTGCACTGGTGTTCACTCGGTGAAATATATCCAATGAAAATATGCAAATGAAAAAATTAAAATGGGTTTATTGTTTATTTCTGTATATGAAATTTATCTGCTGCATAAATGAATAGTCCAGAATCATCCGTAGTGATTGTGCGGTCAATGATTCGTCCTCTCGATGAGGTAAAATATTGTTCGGTATTGTATGCAAATAAGCTGTAGCATTTCGTCTTTGATTAGTCTTGTGTTGATATCGGACGTAGCTGCCGAGATTAGTGTCACAACGTATTAACGTTACAACGTACTAACGTCATTCTTGACATATTTAACCCGCATAACCACAAGTGTCACCCTGTATTTACGTGAATACATGCTGATGAAGGCTCTGCGTGTTTTAAAACACGCTGGCAATGAAAATATGTTTCAGCAATGAGAGACAATGTAAATTGATTCGATCTTAAAATATATCACGTCTTTGTGATTTCGTAGAAATAGATATACAGTAAATAAGTCTTGAGTACAAAACTGCGGACAATCTGCTAAAAAAAAAAAGAAATGCGCTTAACATCCTTAAATTCATTCAGTCGTGGCAAACAAATCTATTTTACTGAAATCTTAATTCTTTTTTAAGTTTGCATTTGCTAAACATTATACGTTGTTTACATCTAGTAAAAGGATAAAAGGAAAAAACTGCTGATATTTACGGATGCATCGGTAAGGCGTCAGAGTATGACATTAACAGCATTTTCAAGAAATCAATTCTTGGTCGTAGTATTTGTAAAAACATAAACATGAATAATATTTACAGAGAAAGGAAATTACACAATCAGTTACTAGTCTATGTGTGTATGCGCAACTTTCACCAAAATAGTACATGTTTAAAAACTCGGTTTAGGTATAGGTTATAAGTTAAATACAGCAGTTTAAAGATATTAATTTCGAGCGAGCGTAAGCGAAGCGAGAAATTAATATCTTAAACTTATAACCGCCTTCCAGTTAGCCTATTAAATCGTAACATTTAACAATTCAATTTAATACATATGGCCAGATTTGAACGAAATGGAGCAATTCCATTGGCAGAGCAACTTGGACGAACTGTAAATGTAGAAAATCGTCAAAAATATATTTTAACTTCATTAAATGTGTTTGTAAAGCTACATTCACAACTAAATATTACGTATAATAATTACTTCCAGTTTTTTTAGTAGTACTCGTTTATACAGTACACACAGGGAAAAAAACATGTTCATTGTATATTTAATTAGATACATGTACTATGAAGTAATTGTTCATATCTAAAAACATGAATCTGGGACTAATGTATATTTAAGAAATATACTGCCTAATTCATTGCATGCAGCCTTGCAAATATCAGAGAACATCCTTTTCATAAAAAACAAAGACAAATATCAAACAGGGAATGCCACGTACCAAAATCGCAGCCTCCCCAAAACGAAACCTACAGCACACAGACATACACGCGCACACACACAAAGCCAACAAACGAGGACAAAACGAACAAACAAAGGAACACACACACATACACGCGCACACACACAAAGCCTACACAAGAGGACAAAAAGAACAAACAAAGGAACACAGTGGGGCACCGCCTTGGAACGGTCAGTGGCAAAAACACCACTGGGGAGCTTAAACCGGTTTATGGTGCGCACCCAAACTCACTCTTACCCCCTCCATGTTCCAAAGACACGGGACAGTGTAAATAAAAGTAATCCCCTCCAGGTGAATCTCTAACACACGTAATGGAAACAAAAAGGCATGGCATGTAAAACACAAAAATGCTCGTGTATAAAAATATAAAAAGCAAACCTTTAGAACCAAAAACGTAAGTACCCAATGCCTTTTCAGAAGACAGAGCAACAAGAGAAACCCCCTTAAGGGCCCGACGAAACAGACCAGAAGACAGATATCAAAACAGTTCAGTCCTGGTAGAATTTAAAAACTGCTTATCATAGAGTCCTCCCCCTCTTCCGTCAGACACAATCAAAGAAGGAAGCGTAATGTCCAACTGTAAACGGGTTGAACACTAAACATGCGGTATGTCTCAAAACAGTTGGGTCGTAACCTCTTTTAATAAAACGTTTTATAATTTTACCAAATACATTTGGAAAATTACCATGACCCAAGATCTTACGAAGTTTGTAAACCACATCCCCATAAAAAATGGGTTTAGAAATACCTTCTCGCAGAAGTGTCTTTAGATTACTATTGAATTTTAAAACTAAATCAGAATAACGATAGTAAAATTTAGCAAAGTATTTACGCAATTTGTAATAACGGTAGCCTTGCTGAAGAAGTTTACTTGTAATATATAGATTACGTTCATTGAAATGCTTGACATGACTACACGCTCTGGCAAACCGAATTAATTGAGAAATATATACCCCATAAGATGTAACCTGAGGTACATCCCCATCCAAATGGGGAAAATTTACAATACTAAAGTTAAAACCATCCCTCTTGTCATAAATTTTGGTATGAATAATATTGTCATAAATAGAGAGATGTAAATCTAAAAACGAAGCATCAGTATCCGCATTGTTAGTTTTAATTAACTGAAGCTCCCTAGGATAAATAGTACCCACCAATTGACCAAAAAACGGATTATCCATATTAAGACTATCATCCAGATAGCGTGATGTATCATTAAATGCAGTTATAATATCTGCCTGCGTATCTGGAGAAAGGCTCAACATAAAGTCTCTTTCATAACAATATAAAAGCAAATCTGCAACAAGGGGTGCACAATTTGTTCCCATGGGAATACCAACTACTTGTCTAAAAACTGCATTCCCAAACCTTATGTAAATGTTGTTCAATAAAAAGGAAAGGGCTTTACAAACTTCGTCACAGGTCCACACTGTATAATGTTTAATAATATTGCTAGTAAAAAAAGCTTTATCAAAACTGCAAGCGAGAAATGTAGCATTCTCTCTGGCAAAAGTCTTTTGAATTAGGGCAGTTAGTTTGTCATTTATTAAGTTATGTGGTAAAGTGGTATACAAAGTAGAAAAATCGTATGTACTGACTGTAGATACCTTGTAATTATTAATTTTAAACTTATCCAGGATTTCGCCAGAATTTTTAATCGACCAAAATAAATGTTTACCAGAGTCCACGTGGGCTTTCACAGCAGTTAGACATGATGTTAATAGTTTTAAAATATTTGTAGTTGTACAAGAGCTTGAATTAGCGATGAAGCGGGCTTTATATGGTTGTTTATGCAATTTAGGAATCCAGTACATGGTTGGTAGTTTAATTTGTTGATCGTCTATACGAACATTTAAATCAGAAACTTCAGTGACGTGTTCAGTGACCAAATTATTTTCAACAGAAGGACTCAATGTATAAGTTTTAGTGCTATTTAGTTCGTTTTGTAAAACATTAATATAATGTAGGCGTCAAATGATGATAATATTGTTTGCCGCCTTGTCTGCTGGAACTAAGACATACTTAGAATGAAATTCTTGGATTTCCTTTTTCAAATGTCTTAAAGTAAACTTGGGTTTTGGTGGAAGTAGATGTTCATTAGTTTGATAAAATTTTATTCGAGAATCAACAATGTTAAAAATGTTTCGTTTCCAAGACGTTAAAGCATTGGGATCAGCATTCTCACGACGACACAGTTGCACAACTACGAGGGTGAACCAGACGCTGAAATTTGAAAAACGCTAAAAGGTAACTTTTTCTGCCAATATGTGAGACGGTAATATTCAATGCATCGAGCACAAGTTTGACAAAAAACCGACGTCACTGACGTTAGTCCATTAATTTCTTGACGGCTAGTAGCAAAACAGTTCTCTCACATATGGAGGAAAAGGAGAACTTATATATCAAAACATGCTTAACCTTGTTAGTTCGTATGTATTGATTTGAAAACAAAGAAGCATGTAAACGCAGTTATCAACTGCGTGCATAGACTAGAGAAAATAGGATATGTATAAGGTGTTGTGTCTAGCCAGCTTCCACTTCTTCCAGAATTCAAGTTCATGTACGAGTCTTTCCTAAATATATCAATATGTTAATTAGTATAGGTCGCTTCCGTAGCACATAATATAGTACGAGGATTGTTCAAATATGAATGCATCTAAGCACATAAAAATGTATCCTTGATAGATTTCAATGAAAATTTTATTTGGTCCCCTCGAAGTATTCACCTCCAACAGATATGCAAAGTTTCAGTCTTATAATCCAATCCTTGAATGCATTTTCAAAGTCTTTTCTAGGTATACTATGAAGACAATGGAATATTGCAGAACCGAATATTGCAGAAAAAATTTTCGACCAGAAAGGTATTTTTTGAGCCTTGGGAACAAAAAGAAGTCACACGGGGCAAGGTCAGGCGAATAAGGAGGGTGAGGGAGCACAATGACCTTTTCCTGCTTCAGAAAGTCTTGTACAATAGACGCCTTGTGCGATGACGCATTGTCATGTAGCAATCTGACATTGGCCAAACCAGTTGCGAGTCTTCGATTTTTGAAATATTTCTTCAGTTTTTGAAGAACTTTAGTCTTGTAAACTTCGCATTTACGGATTTGCCTTTAGGTACAGCAACCTGAATGGCAGGAGATGTGAAGAAAATGGCATACATTACCTTCTTGACACTCATGCTTTGCAATGCATGGTCTTTTGCCAGAGTTTGTTGCCCATATTTTGTTCTGAATCTTTTGTTTGGGCTCAAAAAAGTGAACCCATGTCTCGTCACCAGTGACGACATTTGCGAAAGACCGTGCATTGTAATTTGGAAACTGTTTAAGCAACAATTTTGCGCATTGCACGTGTGCCTTTTTCTGCTCATCTGTCAACAGATGGGGAATCCACCTAGCACAGATCTTTCTCATTTTCAAATTACGTTTCAGAATTGTATGAGCTGCTCCTAATTAGATGCCAACCATACTAGCTATTTGCCTAGCGGTGTATCTTGCATCAGTAGCAACTATTTCTTTCACTCTAGCAACCATCTTAGCAGACGTTGCTGTTTTCGGCCGACGGCCATGTGGTGCATCTTCTGTTGAAACAAACCCACATTTGAAATTCTTAAACCAACGAATAACTGTCGAAAAAGACATTTCATTATACCCATAAACAGAACATATTTCATCAAAAATGTCTTTACACCCTATGCCAAGAATACAACGATTCTTAATATAGGACCGTATTTCAACGGCGTACGCTGACCTTCTTCCAACCATTTTTGTATTAGTATACACGAGTATGCAATGTTTAGCCAGCGATAGACACAGCTAAATTGAACGGATGTTGTATCAATGTAAAGCTAACATGTTTATCTACCCAATAATCTTAATTTCCTCGTGATTTTCGCATTATTGAGCGAGATAACATTCTACATGCATTCATATTTGAACAATCCTCGTATGTACAAGATAGTTTTCTTCCCTTAAAATTGCTCTCGCTTCTTCCCATATTTACCCATGTACATGAATGCTGAGGTTGAGAGTTACTGAAAGTAGTCTGATATTTTCATAACTTCATTTCAATAAAGTATTCTTACAGCTGGTGCTACAATTTAGTCTACTTCCAGTACCTTTTAGTTTTTTCAAACTTAAAGATAATTTATATTGCTTGTCTATGCTAAAATGTATGTTACCAAACTCTGCATATGTTCATTTACTGTTTAGGTAAAAAATGTGTTACCCACTTTTTATATTCATCGACTGGCCTTGCTATTTGTATGATGAAACGTTTGTTCATTATTCTCTGCACATAATTCTTGTCAGGCTGGTAAGCCTTTCACTTAAACTATTTTTGTAGGTCATTCACAAATTATGACTTCTGTAGGCCATTCACTTTTACGATCCTTTTAAGTCATTTCACAAGCTATGATTCCTGTAAGTCATTCAATGTAACGATTCTTGTAGGCCATTCAATGTAACGATTCTTGTAGGCCATTCAAAAATTATGATTTTATAGTAGGCAATTAACTTTTACGTTTCTTGTAGGCCATTCTCTTTTACGATTCTTATAGGCCATTTACTTGTACGTTTCTTGAAGGCCATTCTCTTTTACGACTCACAAATTTTGATTCTGGTATGCCATTCTCTTTTACGTTTTCTTGTAAGTCATTTACTTTTACGTTTCCTGAAGGCCATTTCCCTTTATGATTTTTTAGCCATTCACACGTAATGATTCTTGTAAGCCATTTACTTTTACTTAGTTTGTAATCCATTCATTTTTACGATCCTTGTAAGCCACACACTTTTACCATTCTTATAAACCATTTACTTTTATTCTTGTTCTGTTGTAAGCCAGTGGTTAGTTCATCTATACCTAGAAATGCTATGTGAATGCAATCTGATCATACTTAAATAGAAACACTCTCTTTGATATACACATTAAAGCACTCGTTTTTCAAAAATAGTTTGCCATCTTCTGTCAATAAATGCGCTTACTAAAATCAGTCAATGACATGTCTAAGGATACACATTTTGCATAAACATACAAAAAGTAATTTTTGTTTTTATGTTCCCTTTTGGCATTTAGAGAAGACTTGTCTAGGTTTATTGTTAGAAAAACACCTTTTAAAGAATCTTCAATATTTTGTATATTTTGTCCGATGTCGTTAATATTTTCTAAAACATTGTTCGCTTTTACATATAATACGCGTTTATAGCACCTTCCGACCAGACTCAAATGTGATACGGGCTTTAGGAGAAAAGACACCTTTAGATCAGTTGGTTTGAAGAAAAATCTTCATTCGAAGAGAACTTGTAATTATAAATTCTAACTTTTAACATTTACATTTAGATCATATACAGGTGCTATTGATCAAGTCTGATAAATATTCTAATGATGCACCGGACGAAACTGGTAACTTTTCTATGAGTAAAATTACACAGAACTTGAATCAGGGTCAAGGATGGTTTAAAATACAGGTATCGAAATAAGACGGACCCAGTAAAATGTTATCTTCAACATTTAACTATTCATTTTTATAAGATACGAAAAAGCCTAAGTATTCTATATATTTCTACATTGTATTTTAAGATATAATTGCGATTTATTTCATGCTTAAGATATAAACTATCAAAACAAAAGCAACTAATCTATGTGCACTTGATAAACGGGGAATTTGATAAATGGGGAATCTGATAAACGGGAAATCTAAATGAAGTACGGGTAGTTTCTAGCATCAAGTGACAATCATGACATAAAGTCATAGGGTACAAATATGTAAATGATCTATTTGATTGTCACAGTAGAGGACAACTATTGAATTTTATCTTTTCTCTATAAATTTTCTATTAAAGCATAATACATAATACATCTCATTTCTTAATTACTCAGCATCAAGAGTCTTTTTAATTTTATCCTTAAAATTATAATTTTGTTATACCAAGTTGTTATGATATGAATTAATTATACTCATGCTTTTCACTTGTTGTTCTAGAAATGAATTATTAGAAAAACTTAAATATTGATGAACAAAAAAAAATTGTACTTTTATGACTACGATGTATCTATTATACATTAAATATGAAACTGACACAGAGAAATAAAAAATGTTGAAATTTAAATTCTTTGTTTCCTGCGCTATTTATAAAAGACTCCTTATCTTGTATCCAGTGGCATGTTAATTACATAATTGCATCACGTTTATTAATATTTTGTTAACTTTGAATTTTCCTGAAATGATTAAGACAACTCTGCAATTCAGTTTCCTCACAATAACCAATTTAGGTGATATTTCATGCTTAATAATTATAGTTTGTATACTTCGTCTAGGCTAAAATCGTATACTTTGTTACTTTTGTATTTCATATAGATTAGAACAACTTTCCGCACTTTCAACACAATAGATCTCGGCGCTTTTTGCTATAAATCGGTTTGGGCGCATTGAGTCCAGAACTTCGCTAGGGTTCTTAATATTTTAGGTGTTTCACATTCCATTAACTTTTTATTTGAAAGGAAAGACAAAAGTTCAACAAGGAAAGCCGCATTCAAAGAATAAAGGATCTTCCTATAGATTTTATTGTTATCTCATTGGCTTTGTGTACTGACAAAAATCTTTCATTGTTTGTTTGTATTTTTACTGCGACCTTGCTCTTATTATCTGTTTGTGTTTTGAAAAACAAAATGGCATGGTTAAGTATATATAAGATAGTTTCAAGTTACAAAAATATTTAAACGATTCTTGTGCTATAATTATTGAAGTTGTCTCGAAAAATATAATGACAGTAAAATACGGTATTTAACGTCTGTTAGTTGTGATATATTCTTAATTCATTTTCGGTCACTATAGTGTTTCGAAAAAAATCATGTTTTCTGAACAACAGGGGAAAAGCTTATAAGGAACTTACAGGCCTTCCTGTTTAAGACAGGGTTTTCTCAAACCCTTAGACAACTTGGAATGGAAAACAGAGCGCTAGCAAGGCTTTGTCCTTGGGGTTGGGAAAACACATGCCTTGTAAGATCATTTTTTTCTTGCCTATCATTGATATTATTGCAACATTTTCAGACATACTGTTTGAAAATAGCTCAAACACCATGACGTCAAATTACGAAGTCAATATGCGCACGTGCTGATTATTATTTACCTGGGCTGAAAAAAAGAAAATAGGGTTGTTACAACAGTACCTTGATCAGTAATGTTGTATTCGGCTTGAGAGGAGTTTGACAGGTCTGGATCCAATGTGGCATTGGAGCCGAGTTTAATACGGCCTCCATGAGAGCCGGAAGCATCATTACAGATCAGGGTATTGTATTAATGACCATTATATCATATACCCTTTCCTATTTCTAGTGTTATTTTAGCCTAAATTGCTACAATGTTATATTACAAAGACTGAACATCGTTTGAAACGGTGATTACTTTACACATTTCATCGAGACGCCATTATTACGCTATTATTAGACGTCACAACTGAAGCAAGTGGTCTAGCAATATAAAACAATGAGCATGACAAAAACGTATGAAAGACGTATCAGTCGAGTTTAGCTTAGTACGTTTCTGTATTGAGTACGTCTCTAGTGTTTTTGCTACGCTTTTAAAATACGTTTAACCAGGTGCTAGAAGATACATACTACGTATTTCTAAGCCGACGTTTTGTTTTGAACGGTCCAAAAAATTATAGCCTTGTCCAATACGTTTTTCTACGTAAAATATATGCTGTTTACTTTGTTTTAAAACATTGCAATACCTAGTCCTTAATACGTGACAGTGTGACTGGTGATTTACGTAGTTGTTAGCATACCTAGAAATTATCTTTTTGATATGCACACTCACAAACTCATACATCAAAATGTCTTTGTCATACGTTTATCAAAGGCCTTTGATATTTAAGTAATGAAAGCCCTGTCAACGAAAACAAATTTTCAGATTATAAATACACTCCTGGAAAAAAATGTAAATAGTTATTATGGCTTCTCGGCATGTCAAACTGCATTAAGTAATATTTGATGGCAGGAAGAGGATATCGGCAGTCAGATAATACCTGAAATATGAACATGTGGTTACAAAGCGCATATTCAAGGACAATCCGGCATTTTGATTATCTTTTTTTTTTTTTTTTTTTTTTGCTTTAGATGTTTTCGAGTGCTGTGCAAATAAGTTTATCAATTATAGTTCGGTTGTAAGGTCAGCGATGTTTATGTACTTTTAATAATGGAACGGTCCGTTAGTTATGTAATGTTATTCAGTACGACAGTGGTTCTTTCCTAAATAAGGCAAAGTAAATCGTTCTGACTTCCCCTAATCGGCAGATGAGTATGTAAGTTGAACTCTTAATCGTCAAAGATTATAAATCAAAATCATATCGCCATTTTTGCCGTCACAAGATGCACAATAAATTAAGAACCCAACAGCAGTTCACTGCCGAACTTACAAGTTTTGTCTTGATCTTATAAATCTGCTTTTATCGTTTAGATGCTCCCCTAACACAACTTGATGTCTTTCATAATCTGAATCTAGGTCAAGAACGTTTGATTTAATTGTACTATTTAATGATGACGAAGACTGGTATGTACTTTGTTTTAGATATAATGTGATACAGTAAACATTTTAAGATATTACTAAAATTAGTCCATACGTACCTGATAAATACAATTCATGTGAGAATCATGACATAAATTTATATGGTACACGTTCGCATGACAATCTGTATATGAGCAATATCAAGCAGAAAGGACAATTAAACTAAATGCATGGTTCTGTTAGAGCTAATTACCCTCGATATTTCGTACTAATAATGGTACATTTTTGAAATGATTTACACACTAAGAAGAATAATTTGATATTGAAATATTATTACTTACACAAAATCGATTGATGCATTATATCATTTTATTAACTCGTCTGGTTTAAAAAAAAATCATCGTCACTTGATCCTCGGTGTCCACGTTGGTAAAGAGTTTTTGCCGTTTGATCCACTATTTCTCAATGTCTACAAGAGCTAACGAACTTTACACCCTTGTTTATCCTTATTACATGAGTAGTCCTTGATGTAAGAAACTTTGCTGACTTGCTTACCATAATTGTCAGAATAACGACTTTTTTCGTTCATAAAAAATGGAATTTCTTGTATATTGTTAGGTTAGAACCACCTTTCCTTCAAAACTGTTATAACAAAAGCTTTAAAACTTTGCAAAGTAGCTTATCTTCATAATATGAGTATGTTAGTCAAGAACCATAACTCATTTAGTAAGAATAATGTCTTTTTTATAATTGGAAAATTCGATTTTCTTGGGGCTTTTTTAGCTTGAATCCACTTTATTTGAATACTATAAGAGCAAAAGCTTTCTAGCTTAGCAAACTCGTGTATCGTCATTGGATGAGCATCATTGGATGAGTACGTATATAAAGAACCACTTTTGACATGCGTTTTGTCAGAATTATGGCCCTTTATGTACTAGAAAATTAGGTTTTCTTTGCTCATTTTTTGTGAAGGTCCTTTTTTTTAATACAATAGCTTTGAAATATTATATATAATTTTTACGTCAGTAGGTGAGTAAGTAAAAGACACATAGCAATTGGGAAGTAAACATGCAGTTTTGTTTCCTTACGTTTTAAAACACTCTTGCCGTCGTCTATTTAATTTCAGTCTGTTTAAAATGCACGTATGAGTCTGAAGACTGAACATTGACACTCGAACACCACTTTCTTATAGGTGTACATACCCCGTGTACAAAAATAAATACAAATCGTTTTATGGTAATCAATCTTCGTGTATTGATTATTCGGTTCAATTAAGCTGAAAGCATGCAGCTCCGCCGGTTTAAAGAAGGTATACATTTCTCCCGATGAAAAATTGATTGATTTATGAAAATTATCGATTTCTCACTGGATTGTCAGTCGCGATTGGTGTCCATAACTCTGCAATCCATGAAGGGATTTTAAAATTACTTGGCAAAAAATATACCTCATAATAAGACGATTTTCAGATCCCTAGCTCAAAGGTCAAGGTCACACTTGGCAGTCAAATGTTTACATGGCATGAACAGGGTCTGGTTCGTGTCGGTCCATAACTCTGTCATTCATCAAGGGATTTTAATATTATTTGGCACAAATATTCCCCATGATAAGACAACGTGTCATGCGTAAAACTCGGACCCCTAGCTCAAAGATCAAGGTCACGATTGGAGGTCAAATGTCAACAGGTTTTTTTTCCTGTCCGGTCAATAACTCTGTCATTCATCAAGGGATTACAATAATACTTGGCATAAATGTTCCCCATGATGAGATGGCGTGTCATGTGTAACATTCAGAACCCTAGCTTAAAGGTCAAGGTCACACTTGGAGAACAAAGGTCAACAGGAATTTTTTCTTGTCCGGTATATAACTTTGTTATGCTAAAACAGGATTTAAATATCAGCTGACACAAATATTCCATAACATGTCAGGCGCAAAACTCGGGCCCATAGCTGAAAGGTCAAGGTCACACTTGGAAGTCAAAGGCCATAAGGGTTTTTTTCCTGTCCAGTCTATAAATCAACAATCTTTTTATTTTTATTTTTTTTATTTTTGGATTTAACGTCGCACCGACACATAATAGGTCATATGGCGACTTTCCAGCTTTAACGGTGGAGGAAGACCCCAGGTGCCCCTCCGTGCATTATTTCATCACGAGCGGGCACCTGGGTAGAACCACCGACCTTCCGTAAGCCAGCTGGATGGCTTCCTTAAAGAGATTTTAATATTACTTTGCACAAATGTTTACCACCATGAGATGAAGGGTCGTGCGCAAGAACCAGGTCCCTAGGTCTAAGGTCAAGGTCACACTTAGAGGCTAAATGTCAGATACAAGAATGACTTTGTCCGGAGCATTTTTTCTTCATGCGTGGAGGGATTTTGATGTAACTTGACACAAATGTTCACCACTATCAGAGGGATTTTCTTGCGCAAGAACCAGGTCCCTAGGTCTAAGGGCAAGGTCAAAATTAGAGGTCAAAGGTCAAATACAAGAATGACTTTGTTCGGAGCATTTCTTCTTCATGCATGGAGGGATTTTGATGTAACTTGGCACAAATGTTCGCCACTATGAGACACCCTTGTTTTTAGAATTACTTCCCTTTGTTTTACTATAAATAGCTTATTTTATTACTTTTATTACTGGCTGTAGGGGAAAATCGAGACCACTTTTCTGTGGTACAACATGCATGTTATATCCAATTTTTAGGTGTTTTTTGACTTATCTCTACCTGGTAAAGAGTTATGTCTGGACTTATATTATATAACTATTTACTTAGGATTAACTTCCCTTTGTTGTTACTATAAATAACGATAGAGAAAATTAGGTGCCTTCCAGTAGAGGATTTTGTATTGCATGGCAATACTTCATTCACCTGTTGTTCCTTCTCTAGGAACACTTTCATTCGGTAAGTCACACTTGACTGATCAACTGACCTCGAAAGCTGTTGTCATTACAAGCTGGCCAATCAAACTCCGTAACCTTAGAAATAATCTCATACGTTAAAATTATTCTTTCCTAATTGAGGCGACTCTCTGGCTGAACGCGCTCTGCGGATTACACACTACTAAACCCGAGGATGGAAAAGTGGAGTTGTTGAAACAGGCCAAACATCTCATTTGTCACAAAGGTTAAAATAAGTCGTTACCTTCGAATGCATGTTTAATATGTGATAGTAAACCCCATTGCCACCCTCTCATTGTGTGCAACAATTTCACGAATCGAATGCCCGGATGTCACATTCACGACATTTAGGACAGATACTACAAATTACATCCATGAATTACTTGATCAATGACCACTAAGTTTGTTGTGTGCGAGATCGTAGACTGTTAGCGCATCAGATCACTAGTACATTAGGATCCCACCATATACCTAGCACAAAAAATGACTTACCAGCTTTGAAGGTGTAAACATACTGTACTTCCAAGAATTCTGGCAAAAAGTAACTGATTAAATTCAAACACTTCCGTGAATTATCCATTTTACATGTTAGAAAAAACAGGTTCCGGAAAATATCCACTATTCATTTTTAATGTCCGCTAGTATTGTCATAGTCTGCTATCATCTCTATAAACTTTCTAATAACACATGGATTTTTGGACTGAGTTTAAATCGGGTCATTGTGTACAGCCAGTGTTTCTTAATTGCCGTATTTACTCAACTGAAAATGGTAGAGACTTTACTTTGTTGTTGGATTTAACAACTTATGTTAGCGTAAATACTGTGGAAATAGTGGACTTGATATTTCTTTCAGGCAATAGAAAACAACATAGATCTTTTTCAAAATATTAGTTTTTTATATGTTGGTGCAGAAATAAACGCCCCCTTGGTGCAAAATGTAACGCCCCAGGGACGCTTTTTAAAATCGGGTGATACGGAATGTCAGTCTTGTCATTGGGTTAAATCCAACGGGTTCCACACACTGATGACCAATAGTTAAAACAGACGTTGCAACCAAAATTTTACAAGATGATCATTATATATTTATATAGATGTTCCCTAGAAGGAACTTTTGCTAGGCTTTAACTTGTTTAATTATGTTTTGATAGGGCTTAATTTAGTAGATTTTCAAAGGTCGGAGAAGTTGCAAAACAAAAAGTCTAAATACATGAAAAGAATTACCATAACACAGCTACTGAAGTTTTCTTAAAGATATTATAAAACTACCATAAGGTGCCTCATGTTCATTAACTTTTACCCTGCTAAATTTATAAAATGGACTAGTCTATCATTCAATTTGGGCAGTACCATTTATTATTGAAAGGGATGTTCACTGAAAATCAGTTAATTGGATAGCAAACAGAACAGACCATGATCAGCGTGCAGGCTGATCTTGGTCTCCGCTGGTCGCAAAGGCAGAAATACTTGCCGCCAACAGGCTAAAGGTTAGTGTGTATAAATGTTGTTTTTGTATTTCTGCAAATAATGTGTTACAAAGAAGAATCTGTTTCTAACCAACTGGTAGTAAACCAGTGTAAACATTTATGCTTGTCCAATGGCAACACTGGACCTATTCACATCCTAATTCAGACATTCAAAGTTTAAGTCATTCATTTTTACGTTATTAGTGGTTATCGCGCCTACCGGGAAGATCTTAGGTGTGTCTTCTGGTCATACCTAGAAATCACCCGTTTATATGTGCACTCACGCACTCATATTTCAAAATGTTTCCTTATTTCATTTGATATAAAAAAAATGCATAACATACACATCTGGAAAAATACCGTAAACAGTTATTGTGGCATCTCAGTATTCAGTGTTTTGTTCTGCCTAATGGAAATAAATTATATTTGTACAATCTTTTAATATATAATTTGTGACTTGACACATTGCATTAGGCTTGAATTAATTGCTTGTTTTGTTATCAACTGCTAAGACATCAAAAGTGAGTGCATATTCTCACCCATTCATTCAGGAAGAAAATATAGCCAGTCTGATAATCTTGTGGTTACAAAGAGCAACAATCAACTTCAGAAATGAAAAACAAGTGTTGTTTTGTTTAGCATTGTCTTTTTTTTCTCTTTCTAAGTGTTTCGGAGTGCGTAAGTTAGCGTGCACAAATAGTAATGAAGGTCAATGAAGTATAATGAATTAGAAACCAAAATACAAGTCCATTAAAAGGTCTACAATATTCATGTGTTTAATACATTTGTCTATTCCTTTGAATTCTCTCTTAACCAAGTACAACATTGATCATTAGTCCATTTAACAGGAAAATATTTGCGTTAAAAAGTTCGAAGCTTTTGAATATCATAAATGCTTTTTTCTGTACGCATTGGCAAGCTGAGAACCAGCTATTGCAATATATAAATACAAAGAAACACTTCCTAAATGAAAAACATGGTTGCTTTTTGCGTAACTATGTAAATGGTACCAGTAAATGTACTACACGGGTCTCTAAGCGTCGGTAACGTAACAGTAAGATAGTAAACGGGATGCTTATAAGCATTTACAAAATAGTAGTTATCGTACTTCCACAATTTGTATCAGTGCCAAAGATGCTTGAATTGTGTCACAGCCAAAGGTACAGCTATAGAGGCGAAGAAAGTAAAATGTTACCTTCGAGCTTTTACTATGTATTTGACTTGTTTAATCTTTTATAGATATGGTGTGATTCAGAGAATATTTATTTTGACAAACTAACAATTTGCCAAACATACATATAATACAGTTTGTTGTGTAAAATTAATGCATACATTTTTGACTACCCGTAAATGATCTTTGAATGATTGAAATACATCTAGGTGAAAATCATGAAACCATACTATTTAATTTCTTTATTTCTCCTCCAATTTTTAGTTAGAGCTAATATATACGTGCAGTTCCGATTTTTTCTTTTGAATAACTCAGAAT
Organism: Mercenaria mercenaria; assembly: GCF_021730395.1. Lineage (NCBI taxonomy): Eukaryota > Metazoa > Mollusca > Bivalvia > Venerida > Veneridae > Mercenaria > Mercenaria mercenaria. Next base: position 34,069,977 of record NC_069363.1, read on the forward strand.
ATAAAAATCATGTTCAATCTTTGAAATTCTACTTTTAGTTTACCCAGTTATTAGAATATGAAGCTGGGGTATCTCAAAATCATCTATTAAAGCGTAAGTTAGTTGATAATCCAAAGTATACCAGACAGACTGCAACACAGGCACGTCGTGTGTTATCGTCACGTCGACGTTTTGAAATACCTCTACTTCACACACTTAAGCGTTTGTTTTGAGTAAAAATTAACTCAAATTTTGAAAATAGAAATCCTAGCCGTTTGACGTTTAGCAGCATAATCACGTTTTAACGATTTTATAACGATTCGCGATTGCAAATGGTATAAACCTTGCTGTTACCTAAACCTTTTACGTACAGACCTTGATCATGCACCCTACACACCGTTTCATCGCCTTCTACATATATGGGAAAATAGAAGACGATGCCTTGAATGATTATATAGTTACGATGGACAAATTTGACCTTTGATCTCAATTTGTGACCTTGACCTTTGACTTTCAACTTTCTGCACATCATATCTGCATATCATCTTATTTCCCCCTACCAACAAACCAAATGTAATGACAATACCTTGAATGATTATTAAGTTATGCTCTGGACACGAGATATAACGGACAAATTAGACAGATGTACGCGCAATCACATAATACGTCCATTTTTCAAAATTAGAATGTAAACAAGTTAAAAAAATCACTAGTCAGAATGTTAGGAACACAAATACGGTTTGTTAATTGATTTCTATTTTTTCAGTAACCACGGAATTGCGGAGGTGTACCACTACGTTCTGAAACACATAGATGAATAGTTAAGATTGTCAAAATCATTATAAGGATTACGTACAAACATTCGCATGCATGTATGCGTTAATCTTACATAATAACACATACAATGGGCAACAGGAAACCCTTTAGTTAAAGATGCAAAATACTTTGGTGCTGACATAACTAATGAACTTAGTTGGAACATACATATCTCAAGAATCACATCAAATGCAAAACGAGCATTAAGTTTCCACGAACGCAACGAGGAAAGAACGTTCAAGTCACTTGTCTTACAAATTACTAGTCATGTCACAATCAGAATACACCTCATCTTTTTTTTCATCGCACACACAGGTGAACATACAAAAATTAGTCCTACAAAATTGCAAAACACTTAACTGGCGGTTTTCTAGGCTACAAACTTTTCACGTCTTTCAAGATAAATGTACCATCATCTTGTAGCCATCTCCCTTCCCGGATACGGTATTTAGAAGCCCTACTTGGTTAGCTTGACATATGCATCCCCTTAGTCTACCTAAAGACCATGTCAGTTCAGATTATTTGTAGCACTCCTTTTCCCAAAACAGTCTTACCGCATGGGTTACCCCTCTAATCATGCAAGACCGCCTGTCACTGAGTCCTTTAAAGATTGCTGTGTAACAGCTTTGCTTTTAATCAATTTCAGTAATTTTATCCTGTTTTATTTTTCTTTTCTCTTATTTGTAACATTTAAACACCTCTTAAACTGTTCAGGTTCTCACTGTCGCTGAAAGAAATTTCAGCATTTAAACTGTTATCATCAACAACCGCCGACGCACACCCTACCCATAATACGCGATATGTGTTAGGCAACATGAAGAGATTGGAACAGACTTTTATGCCTTAAAGAAAAAAACAACATTTTTCAGGCGTGCATGTTTTTACAATATTATCATGTTTGACTGTAGGACGTCCTCTCATATTCTCACCACTTAATTATAAGTTTTATGTATATCTGTAATAATATATGAAACTGATTCAGAGGCATTGAGTCTATGCACACTAGGTACTTTATTTACACGAGCATTTGTGCTTTATTTATGGTATCTTTTCAATTACATATAAAAGGGGAACATATTGAGGGGATGACTGTGGAACATGGTGGGGCTTAAAAGTGAAGGTGTGTACCCGTTGAAATTACCCAATGACTTTTTACATCTGACTGTCCAGTGACAGCCATCAACTGTTCTTTTATACGAGGGTTGATCCAGATGTTGAGGGGATGACTGTGGAACATGGTGGGGTTTAAGAATGAAGGTGTGTACCCGTTGAAATTACCCAATGATTTTTTACATCTGACTGTTCCAAGACAGCCATCAACTGTTCTTTTATACGAGGGTTGATCCAACTGTTGAGGGGATGACTGTGGAACATGGTGGGGCTTAAGAATGAAGGTGTGTACCCACTGAAATTACCCAATGATTTTTTACCACTGACTGTTCCAATACAGCCATCAACTGTTCGTTTATACGAGGGTTGATCCAAATGTAATGTCACTGCGTCTATGGTGCGCTTGTTCATCTGAGTATAATATTAAAAATACATCAAAATGTACAGAAATTCAATTATGATAATATTGCAAAATATGTATTTCCGGCGTTTTTCCGTTTAAAATGCATATGAATTCAAAAATTACCACTGACGCTATGTCGCCGCATGCTAAAATATTATTAGTTCATTGATAAAACTGTGAAATGCAGCCACTGATCTTTATCAAAATAACGCGCTGAATTATATGAGTTTTTACAACGTGACATTACGTATCTCCGCCGTTTGCTGTTGAAATTTTATTGACGTCATCGCTCGTTGAAAATATCTATGCAGTGTTAACGCTTGTTTATACTGAGAGCAAATTTGTTGATTTCTGACGAAAACACCGCAGCGCTCTGTTCTGCGTTTTTGTTTTAAATTAGGAAAATCAGTGTTAGAGGCCATGCAGACGATAAATAACACGTGATTTTGGTGCCGTGTGATTTTGCGCTTTTTCCTTATCTGAAAGGTAGCCTCCGAGGGGTTCATTACCAGGATCTTGATCATTTGAAATTTTTTGTAAAAATGTATTTTCATCCCTTTCAAAGGACTGATGTGTTGTTGCTTTCCGTAAATGGGTGAACAGACATGAGCGCTGAATAGAAAATCAAGGACGATACTTTGAAAAGGAATGAATATTGATAGCAGTCAGTAAGAAACGTCGTCTCGGACGTCAATAACGTCAGTGACGTGCGGCGATCGCTACAAGTATATGTCGATATCGTTAAAACTATGCACCATATCTTATCGATATTTTTAGACAATATTGTAAATAGATAAAGGTACTTCGGTATGCATTTTTATTATACACGATTTTACAGCTACAGTGACATTACTTTGGATCAACCCTCGTATGTTTATAATGTCATCGTTGCCTATTTGCGTTACTTTATCAAGGTATTTGGTGTGCATATCCGTTACATATGGTGTCAAAATTATATTAATAAGATAAAAGAGAACCATCACTTAAATCCATGATGCACACTTGTATTACAGTTTTGAAAAAAGTGTGGACTAATTTGGTTCAAGTTCGTATTCAATTCATTATATAATAAAGGTGAAATGACACTACTGGCAGAAGTCACACGGTGTACATGACATTCTTATCATACCAAAAATCTACCCGTCCGTTTTCTTCACCACTCCTACGTACCTCTTACAGCCTAATTTTCATCTATTTGATAGCAGTCCACAAAACTTACAATTATCTGCTGTATTTTCGTGGTTTAAGTTCGGGTATTTTGAAAGACTCAGATTACCTCAGAACGTGTTGCTTAATTTGAGAGGAACGACCAAATGACTTTATAGTATGGACAAAAACTTTGTCTTTTTACGCTTTAAATAAACAAGAAAAACAAAAAAATACTAACTTAACTTTTATTAAATAGATGTAAAACCATGTATAATATTCACAAAACACTTTTTATTTCTAAACAATAAATATGTAATAAAATATACTAAAGAATATAACATGTATAAGGAACATAAATTTTGATATCTATGTATAAATTATACAAATATCCTTGACAATGGTCAAAGGTCGTTAAAAATGAGACTTTATTTGGAAACCATAAGTCCTCGTCAAAACAATAAATGAAAATAAAATTAATAAGTATATAAAATAAATATTTTAAAACAGTTAACTACCAACACATAATATGTTGTGCGTTTCACTTCTCAGCATGAGAAGATCGTGAATTAGACACATTTCAGTCCTGTGCCACGTCAAATTACAGACCTTCAAAAGAGAAGGTGTGTTTTAATTGATTTTCAACACGCTCAAGCATGTTTTGTCAATTTGTCTTCAGGACACTTAATTGCGTAGACGTGTGTCCTCTGATTCTTTCTCCCCATTCTAGTAGCTTCCTCTCCTCGCTACGCGAAGTAATCCACCCTCGGCTGTCATGGACAATTCAAGCAACACTCTCTTCCTGATTGCGTCAGCTTGAATTTTCGAATTTGGCACCTTTCCGGGACGCTGCAAGCATTGTTTCATCTTGCGTAGACGAAGTTTTGTATAGTGGCAAACTTATATCAGCCTTCAACCATCGATTTTTCCAAAAATGGGCATGGTGCACTGGTGAAGCCTTACTTCAAACTCGGGAGTATCCAGTTTTATAGCTTCACCGTCAGCGTTGATGTAGAACTTGTTGTCTAAATGACGCTCGCCGTTAGCATTCATCGTTGTCCTTGTTGAAGAGAGCTTCACACGATATCGTGAAGCGCGAACTGTACGGATAAAGTCGTAATTCAGCTGAAAAAGAAAGCAAAAACATAATAAATATGTGTTTCTTTCTAAACCAAGGTTCCAGATCAAATCCACACTTTGATAGAATGAAGATCAATTCGCATTTAATCGTAATACAAAGATAAACAAATACTCAAGTGAGGTAGTGTCTCCCTAGATTAAGAAAACTTTGAAGATTTTGAGTTGTAACATTGAGTTTTGTAATAAACTATCAAAAACCACTTTATGCAAAAGTTCATTGACATGGATTTCTTCAAGATTAGAGGATTATCGTGGGAAATACTTACATATCCTGACTGCGCCTTTTGTAGCTTTGTCAGCTGGTCAACATGGTCACCAATACTGCATTTGTCCGTTACCCACATTGTTAGGGCGTGGTCACCAAAACGGGGGACAAGAGATCCTTCTTTTTCTTTCTGTGTAACAACATATGTATCTACTCCATACACTCTACCGTCAATTTTCTTCCAGTCTGGAATGGATTATTAATAATGATGTACTATAAGATAATATATGTGGGATCTGACAAATATTTTTGTTAATCATAAATAAAAACACACGCATTCACTAGCCATTCTTTCTTTGTCAGATATGCAAACCTAGTTCAAATTTCAATTTAAAAACAGCTAAACCTTTTGCTAAGACATGTTAACATACATTCGTTAAAGACATGTTAACATACATTCGTTAAAGACATGTTAACATACATACCATTTTTCTTGTCTGAATCATAGTCCTCTGGCATTGAAAACAGTCTATGTCTGAAGAATCTGTCAGAGTACCTACTAGCAGGAAGAGATACTTGACGCAAGTACTTTGAAGTTGTCATGGGACTTCTTTTCTTTGGTTCTTCTGGCATATATTCTATTTCAACATCTACCCGCTTTCTCCTCGCCAGAGTTGAAATTGGAACCACTGTAAGTTACAAAAGCAAAACTTTTGTTTTAACATAAGATTGAACATATACCACAATGTGTCGATGTCTTTAATTATGCTTAATTTGTTAATAGCAACATATTTAACTCAAGTTCTTCAGTCATAAATTCAGACATACTTCGTTTCATTATATAATACCCTTATTCGTTATATTTGTCATGAATTCCGTTAAATGGCTCGGTTATTTTTAGTTTTAGTTTTAGTAAAAAATGTAAATAAACATAATAAATTTGAAACTTAGAACGTGATAAAACGCGAATAGTAAACATTTGGAGATAGAAGAAGATAAAGTTACATTATGGAGTACGACCGAATTTTAGATCAGCTGGATTAATTAAACAGGTGAAGTAACTTTATGTGAAAGGGGTGTTTTATCATACTATACGTACCACTATATCTGCTAGGTCCTAACCACCTGAACTTTTCACAGTCGTGCATCATGTTTCCAATAAGGCCAAACTCGACAAGTAAACTCGCATAGCACGTGAGCTGCCGTCCTTGATGTAAACTTACAACATTAGACATATGATGGTCGCCTGAAAAAATAAATACAAGAATATAAATAAATTGAAAGTGTTTTTCCGATGACTGAAACCATCTTTAATGCGTACGGGAAATAATATAAAAAATCCCGGACTAAAACGAGTCCACCACATCCTTGTAATGCATACCGTTAATCACTAAAAGTGTTACATGACATACTATCTTAGTAATTTTTATGATATTGAATTACTTATACACTAGGTTATGTTCTTCCTATGTTTTCCCAGAATGCGTCACGTATTTTGAATAATTGCTATGTGGCACTTGGTGTAATTCACATTCCTTTAACAATAAAATGCACCATCGGTTTATCATGAAAATATATCATCTATGTATATGTTCAAACTTAACGTGTTACAGCAAAATGCGGACGATATTATGCTAAATATTTGCATTTATGTGGTGCGTTAAATAAATAATGCATGATATGTGACTAAAGGTATAATAACGGTAAGCAAGCTGCTGTGGTTTGCATTTAAAATTTTTGTGGGAAATATGAACAATTTAAGCTTCCGTGTCATTTCCTTAGTGATTATAACGGTGATTGTAAATTTTACAAAGGTATTTAAGTTTCTTTGTGAGTAATGACATCTTAATACGAAATCTTTTTCGCCTCAAGTATTTGAACTAAATCAAAGAAAAAGAAAGTGTTAAACGAAGCTTGATAAAAATCATTCTTTTCACCGATCCTGTAAATTATTTCACTTGTTTTTGTTGTTAATCTCTTTTAATCAAATTTGTTGAAGTTTAATTGTTTTATATCTCCTACTGGTGTAAAAGCGAAAAGTGAATTATAAAGAACACAGATATCACATCGTTCCTTGGTTACTTAACTTTATAGAAGTAGGAGCTCACATTCAGTATGCACATGCGCACGTTTATCATACAAATATTGATCTGACTTAATAAATGTAAACATAACACTGCTCTTGAAAAGCAAAAAAAAAGGATGATTATTCTCTTCCGCTATCACTTAATCTAGGAGTAAACGTTTCACCAATCAAATTGATGTAATTAAAACTGTATTATTGTTTGGCTGCAGTGAGCAATTTCATAGAACAACATCACTTATGATCGGAAACAAGCGCTTGTTAATAATATTGACTTACCAAGTATCACTTTAAGGACGGCAGTTTCCACGTCCCTGGTTCCGTGTATGTAATTAACAAGATAATTTCCAGATCCTGAAGTTAAAAAAGTAAGTGTTAAGAATTCGCTAGTGCAGAAAGTTGGCATACAAAAAAGTTGTATAATATCAATTATGCAATAAAATAGACCGTGTTATTCTACAACTACTTTATATATCTTAATAACAAAAATAAGTAATCCGACTTACCGATACTTGAAAATAGAAAATTAACAGATTAAGGATATGGAATATATATATTTATTTATTTGAAGATATTACCTGCTGGTACTATGCCAATTGGTATTTTAGAGGCAACAATTTCTGAATCTGGATCGTGCATGTCAATGTGCGAGTCACACTGCAGTCTGCCGAGCAAACCGTTGACACATTCTGAAAACATACCGTCCCCTCCTACTGATACAATTCTGAAATGCATCAAGGCATTGTCGTCGATGAAAAGTATGAACATAACAAAGATTTTTGACTAAATTTGAAAGAAAAAAAAAACTACATAAGGCTTGTCTTTTTTAGACATATCATTTAATAATTGTTGCAATTTTTTAAGTAGAAATGAGAAAAATACTCAAGCGCAATTGATTAAATCAAAGATGCATTCCAATATTTAGGTACAAACGTATTATTGCAATTGATATTTTTATAGTATACTTGTACCTACCCATGGATCAGTGAAAGGTCGTATGTGGCTAGGAGCTCTTTAGGCTGACCAGCTCTTTCTGTAACTGAAAATAAATTAAAGAAAAATTAATTAATGTTATGACGCAACAGTTTTGGACATTATACATTTCATCATTAAACAGTATCAAATGAATACTTATTTTGTATGTCAGTGTACTCATTCAGTGTTTGTAATATTTCATGACATTTAACCTACATTAAGATTGATGTTTATAATCCTTTAAAGAGGACATAGTGAACATCGCTATTTTTGTTCAATTTTGTCATTTTAAATTCCATTTCGTCACATGAATATTCGCTAATGACCTTGAAGGAGTGAGATGTTGAATTTACCAATGACTTCTGTATATATTCCGCTCAGCTGAAGGAGTGGTGCAACTTTAGATGAATATATCTTTACTCCTTTCTTGTGTCCCGACTTGGGATTGACAAAGACCAATAGTCGTCTTGGTCTAGTTAGCTCTGTAATGTGGGAAAAAATAAGTTTATATTTAGAACAATGAATAGATATACATATATGTATTTTGTAGGTCAATTAAGATATCATATATCATGAATTTCAATTAAAGGGAACGGCATTTTATAGATTACAGACTTTCCTTTAGTGCATGCAATTCTAAATATTGTAAAGTCAGCACTTTTGAAGTCTGGTGTATGTAGTCAAACATGGAACGTATACCTATTATAAAATATCTATTCTTACTTTTCTTTCGTCTCAACAAATATTTTCCTGAATAATTTGAAAAAAGAGCATTCGATCATTAGTGTTAAATTAAAAGTGTATGTTTTAAATGTCTACCTACAAATCCAAGTGCTCTGTTTAGATTCGATATTGCAAAAATAAATTATCAAGAATGATGAATAACAAGGCAGTGTGTAATGAAACTTACCTTTCAAATCATTTTTTATTTCGTCCGCCAAACACTGACAGAAACATTCACTTCCATATAGATCACAAACTTGCATCCTTAATCTTTTGTTTGTGTGTGGCACTACATGGTGCAGACGGACGGAAGGACAGCTGCCTTCCAGATACTCCACTGATAATATGTCTTTTACTAATACTTCACCTGCCATGATTAAAAAGAAGTTTAAAAATCAAAATTGAATTTTAAGATTACAGAAGTATGATTTAGCAAATAAAGCTGAACAAAATGTTTAAACATTCTGATAATAGTGCGTTTTAGCGCTATAAATATATCAACCTTGTCAAATATTGGCCCCACTTAAGCACAGTAAATAATTTACTATATTTTATGTTTTGAAAGCAAAAGATGCACAGTTTTAAACTTTAATACAAACGTATATTCGTACATGTATCAGCGCTTTTTAAGTCTGTAAATGTCAGCTTCTTCTTTGCAAAAGAAACTGTGCACGTTTTCCCCTTTAATACAAATTCTCCAAGCATTTTGAAAATGTCCTTTTAAATTGTATAACGTCTTCTTATAAAAATGTACACAATGTCTATAGTTTAACTCTTGTATTGCAAGCGTTCTTCTCTTTTTCTTTTTTATTGTTATTAAATGAAGTTTAGTTGCATCCACTATTTATATACCAGTTATAAATCGATAATATCTAAAGTTTGCGCTCGACTAAATTTAACCAACCAATGTACAAGTACTACATTATTTTTTAAACCTTAAACCCCGCCTCCTTCATTGGAGTGTCTGTTTAACGTTACTTTATTTAGTTGTTTATGCTCTAATTATATGTTTAGGCACGTCTTGCTACCGGATACTTTAAAAGATAGCTTTATAGGCAATTTTCCATTTATTCATTAATCTATATATAGAACTTATCGCCTACCTTTCTGGGTCAAAATCAGATCTTTAATTTGTGAATGAAAATTGACTTTTTACATCATATCTAATATTCATACATGGTAGATTATCGAGCACCCCTGACGCAATGTTCACGCTCGTCTGCTATCGCGGTCGGGGGCATTTTTCACAGCTTGCAGTGAAACAGTTCATCTTATATTTATATGAAAAATTAGAGGTAAGAGTAGATTTCCCGAAAGCACAGAGAACATCAAACACAGCCATAGAGCCATACATTGCAAAGTATGCCTTCAACAAAAAGAATCTGTAAGAGAAAAATACAGCAGACTGTTTGCTTCAAAAATCCAACAACAAGTACATTTTGATTATATTCAAAATACAAAAATGGGTAAGGGGTAGATAAAAGGTAAAACATGGGAAGGCAAATTGAGATAAACATCAAGTACAGTCAAACACGTCAGTTAACAGACCTCTTGTATTAAGAAACTACCTTTACATGTTTTAAAGAACAAATTATGATGTTTTACTGAAAGAACATTTTGGCCCTTTTCTTTGGTGCTCTCTTCATGTAAGTTGTACAGTATTAGTATATGAAAAACGATGTATACTGACTATTTCACAATCACTGTTGTGCATTGAAATCTACAAATTTGTTATCAGCTTAAGGTAAGTAAGTACTACTAAATTTGCTGCAAAACCACAAAAATAAAACATTCGATCTATGGAAAAAATGTTGTGTTTTAAGGGAATAACCTTAAATGTACACGTTGATTAATCCGTTTCGCTATCCTCATTAATTCTTGTAGGGCGTTTTTCAAACGCCTGCCTGAGTTGCGTAAAGGATAATGTCTTACATTTTCTTACTATAAATAAACGAATTCCTCGCTTTTTCCTTGAACAAAGTTTCATGAGAAAAGTTTATCCTTGATTCATATTTTTATTTAAACGGGTAATATCTTATTACCACAAATCTAACCTCGTGATAACCTTGTAACGGAACCCGAGAAGAAACTCTAACTGCGGGTATTTTTTACTCTTTTTTGTGCGTAGTTACCATGAATTGCCGAAACCTACTGTTACTGACGTAGTATCTCATTGTCTCGTTCGCTTGTGGTATTAAAGAATCCGGATATGCATGAATTATGAATTGAAACAATGCATTTAACTCTAGAATCTTTACTGAAAATGGTATTAATCTGAACGTTTAAATTTTACAACGTGCTGAATTGATAAACTTTGTATATACAAACTGCTGTAATAGTTTTAATTGCATCATTTATACTAGTTTATCTTTATAAAGTCCAACCCGCATTGTACAATCACCGAAGGATGTGGAAAAAGCGGCTACTAAACATATTTGGTTGCTAGACTGCCTAATTGAAGCAAATGGCTGCTCAATATGGATGACCGCTAGGATATGTTGAACATTATCGTCATTTTCAATATTTTATTTGTGTTATTCATTATTAAGGTACACCGGAATTCACTTACGTTTTAACACGAGACAGAAAAAAGAACAGAATCATGTTTGAGTACAAACTGTTTTATGTTTATAGCAGGTTAGTGACTGCTTGTGCGAGCTGACCGACATAATCTTGCAGACCATTTGTAAAGAAGAGACTTTTCGTCCCATATTTTGAAATGTACCATAGTACACAAACGAAATCTTCTTTTCTTATTCGAACCTCTGTGTGAAACACAATGTGCGATTTTACAACCAACGGTTTTTAGGTACATTTAAGGTCATACCAAACCGTGAAAGACAAAATGTGGACTATTTTATACCGTCTTGGGTATTTACCGCGCGTTCACCTCTCGCAGTGTCCGGGATAATTGCTTTTTGAGACAGAAATCCTTTTATTAACAAGTTCATAAGTAATAGCAAAATGGAGCCGAACTATGATCTATATAATATCATGATCAACAAATTAATACTGATTAATCTCATTGAACCATATCCTACTAATAACTTACTATCGACCTAAGTCCGGTCAAGTAAAGGCTGATTTGTCTCATTTCTTTTGAGCATGAAAAACAGAAATATAATTTTTGTTTTCAAGTGAGGGTGCAACTTAATATAAAATGTTCAAACTGAACTCCAGAATGCAACGAAGAAAGTCATATAACGCTACACCCGTCTTTACTGTGTCCAAAATCGGATGCAGTTACTTTTGGAAAGATATAAAGCAGACATAACAATGCAAATGTGAATGAAAATACATTATCACATACAACTGACTGCCACGAAAACTACTCCACAAGTGTTCATTTGAAGATAGGGTCTCTACTGCAGAGGGTTCAGTCGCAAGAAACTGGAGGAAACTGGGAATGAAACAATGTTTGAATTTTGAAATAAACCGATGGAAATTAAAATGCATTTATGAGAACCTTGCCTGAGGTTTCGGGTGTTCTCACGTCAGATTTCAGTTCATTTGACAGTTTTGCTTTTTTTTTATTCTTTCAGTCTTTTTAGTGAATTGCAGAGGTTCATCATATCAGTTACGATTAAACTACGACAAAATCATTTAAATTCGTGTAAGACGGCTAGTAGAAAACGTAGAGAAATCATAAACTTGATAAACATAGTCAGCAAATCGGTAAAAAAGTAAGAGTAAGTTCAACTAGCTGTTTTACGCAGTACTGGTATTGATTTCATGTAATAAATAACGCCTCATTTCAAAAGTGCTATTTTCAGTTTGCACAAAGTTCATTATATGTGCGTTTTCAAAAAAATCAGATAACCCAAAGTTTGCCTAGACTGGTTGTGTTTTTTCAAAGTGAACCATTAATTGTAACTATGTTTTCAGAAATATTCATAAACCATTCTTAAGTAAATAACATAGCTTTTATCGCGTGTCACCTATGTTGATAAAGTGATACATTTTTGTATTGCGATTTTATCTCTGTGGACACTGCTTTTGATTTGTAAACATCTTGTTTATCAAAATCTCAACATTTTTCTTAACCAATCGGGTAGATTTAAAGTTTTCAAGAAATTGCTATTTTAGATAAATACCAGAAGATTTATTTACCTAATCGATGTATGTTAGGACAAAGAGCATATTAACATACCCGGCCTATATGAAACGAGTTCAATAATTTGCTGGTCCTTATGTTTATTACTATATATATATAGTAATATTATATTTAATGACGGCAACTTTAAAATGCTTGATGATGAAACACAGCATTGATGTTCCACATCTTTTTCAAAGTCGACTCTGCGTTACCATGACTACCATACTTACTTCTGTAACACTTGAATTTCCTGTAGTATGTCAGGGACAGCATTCAAAAACAAACACGATTAGTATTCTTAGAAAAATAATAAGGGTTGTGGCGGCACATATGTATTTATTGCAAATGGTTTTATCACACTTTAGACCAACTAAATTGTACAAGATCACAATACAATGTATACAAATATCATGAAATCAGTGTTTAGTGTTGCAGAACACAAAGTTAAAGTACATAAAAACCAAATTTATCATTTATGCTTTACTTATAAAGAACAATAAAAAGTATTAAACTTTAAAATTTTAGAACTCTGTCATCGTGAAACATAATAGTAAATGTATAAAAAAAAAACAATTTATTTGGAGCAATTAAAATAGTAATATTACTAACTTGAAACATTTATGAACATTACATGGTAGTGGCACTTGAAATTTATCATCACTTTCATTGCTTCATTTACCGCAAAATTTGCTCTATGTTTGAGTACCTGTCTCGAAAAAATACGCACACTTATGATATTTTATGCAAAACTATATTAAACCTTCACATTTTAATAAACAGCAGTTACGAAAATACTAGTTATGGCAGTACAGTCCAAATTTCACCTGCAATTAAAGAACACTAGCTTAGGAAGTTAGGATACATGTTTATCCTCATTGAAATATGTAAGCGTTAGCAACGAAGCATTGTCACCCTTCGGATGTAGCTTCCCGTGGAGCTAATTTCAGAGCAAGTTTTGATACATAACTCCTTGCTATAGAGGAGCTGTATACGAACGCAAGCAAGTGCAAATCCGAATATGACTCCCAAAACATTTATTAAAATGGTATAACAGTAATGCAAGAGTAATGTATGTGTTATTTGGACATATGATTTCATCTCCCTTTGGGCAGAGAGGGAGGCATAAAGATTTACTCTTTTCTGTCCGTACGTACGAATGAGTAAGAGAGCGAGCGCATGTACGTCACAAAAATGAGTACCAATTGATTGATAATAACCAAAATTTACAAAATGATAAATGACGTTAGACACCTGGGTTTAGATTTTTTGTATCTGGACTTACATTTATTACCCTTGATTTAGTCGAAATATATACTTGATGACATTCATATTCTGAACTATGTGAAAGAGTCACCAAATTCAAAACAAATGTTAATTAGGTGTAAGTGACGATTTTATTTATGTATCGGACCAGTAACTACAGAATCAGAGCCGCCCTTGACGAAATGAAATAATTGCCGCAAGTCCAAAAACTGTACAGGAAAAGTGACCGGCAAGAATGCTTAAGTTACTACTCTTCCAATAAACTTTAGCCATCATGTGTGAAATATTGTTAACAGTTTCCTGATTTAACACAAATTTCATGAAGTCTCAAATGAGAATATCAATGCTTTTGTTCTGTGCAAAATTGACAAAGTGGGGACATCCGTATCCTATTGACAGAGTTTAGTTTTTTATGTTGAATGTGTGTTTTTCCAGGAATAACGCGGTTACCTTCTTTAAAAGAACACGCGATGATGCATCTACAATGACTCGATATTTCAACGGTAACCGGTCTGTCATTCTCTATAAATGCGAAAGAATGTCTTAGAACATTCCGCATGACCCTCAGGTGCTGGTAGCTAAACTCCGCATTCAAGCTCGATATTCATTTATTACTATGAAAGATTAAATTTTTATTGCCGAGCCTGGCATTCCAGCTCTGTATTCTTTCTGTTCAGTCATATAAAGATGGATGTCGATGGCCGAGCTTGGCATTGCAGCTCGGTATTCGTTTTTCACTATATAAATGTGAATGCTGATAGCTAATCCAAGAGCCAACGTCAGACACATTACTGAACGCAAAATTGCGGATACTGACTATTCTATATTTAAAGTTGCTTTTTAGAAATTAATCTCAATATCTTAAATTATTTAAATGGATTAACAATTATGTGGTCAATGTTGCATAACAAGACCGGGGAGCTATATGAGGAACGGCGATACATGTGTTTCGTTTATAGCTCCATTTTTTTTTTGCAAGGGAGCTACATACAAATACGTGCTCCGTATACAGCTCCCAGATGAGCTATATCCAAAAGGAGTCACAAAGAGAACTTCGTTAGGGATGTGTTGAAACTGTGTGATGAATGTCAATAGATTAAGGAAATTTTGAAATAAAAGATATCTGAAAGAACCGATACATTTCTAATATGTATATTCTACTATGAAGCTAAGAAAATAAAAAAAAAACAACTTACAAATGTTGCTGCTTTGAAAATCTTCATCACATTTAAAGCAAACATTTGCTATCAATGGCTATTTCGGATATCCAGGCAAACCCTTTCATACATGTGTATTTAGAAATGGCCTATGCCAATATGGCAATTCATCTGAAACTGAACTGAAACCCTAACGTCTTGGAGGATTATGTTGACATTTTAGACCCCACTTTCCTTGTATATTTTTCTATTATTTCGGAGTGTACATTTTATAGAAATTCTCAGATAAATAGATCGACTGCGTGGCAAAGACTTCCAAGATAAATGTATATTTGTGTAAGTACGTTATTCAAAAACGCACCTGTACTGAATCGATGGCTTTAAGTCTTGAAAAGTCTCAATGACCCAACTTCAGTGTCATAACTAGCCTTAGGGTAGCTCTAGGAACTCGAACACTATTGGGAATATATCGGGTCCACGCCAGTGATAACAAACAGCTTCTTGATCTATAAATCGAATTAAAAATGATAAGAGTTAATAAGAGTTAAAAAAATTATAAGTTTGAATAGCTGTAAAAGGTTTAACGCGTAATGATCCCACCTACACTTTCAGTGTAAAAGAATGTAAATAAAATACCTTCGGATAACCGTTGTGTAGCCGGGGATTGATTTAAACATTCTATTTAAACACAATAATTACTCAGCCTTTGTTACAATACCTGAGGGAATTTTATGTGATATTTACAACAGTCAAAATCATGTCGCAAACATTCAGTCATAATTTTCCTTATTTCCATCATTTAAAAGCAACATAAATAAAGAATAGGTGCGCAGAAACAATTACGGTGAACCTTTAAATATTTTTTAACGAGTTAGGTCCGACAACATTTATGTTTTAGCAAATGACAATATGAGTAATGCCTCATGAAAACACGTTTCCTTTTATCTGGCATTGACTTTTTGTTATTCATCTTATTTATCTAATTTAATTTACAGTTCAGGTAAGCTATCGTTGTTCCGGTCTCTTATTAGTAAGTGACGATGTATATTTTGTGTTTAAAGAAGTTCCAATTATTTCCGTATTAACTGCATCATTTAGCTCTTTACTTAACTAATTGGCATATCATGTATAAAGGAGACACGTCAGTATAATGATTCGTTTTGGTGGCAAAAAAATAATATACACTTTATTTCAGTGTCTTGAAATACACAAAGGGAAGTTCCCATACGATTTTATGTTAGATGAAGTGTGACTTAAAATAGATCAATTTGTGCCGAGTATGTTATGTGTTTTTCATAGTTTATTTCCTGTGTTCCCACTGTCGCTCGATCCATTCCGTTGTACTATCGATCTTCTAGTATATACACTAGAAATGTCTGTACAAAGGTCTTGAAAATTGAAAAATGGTATACATTCAAGTAAATGCTTTGGTTCTCTGTGTCCGAGTGATCTCTGACTTCGAATTCATTGTCCTTCAACGCCGTTGTTCGAAACATCGCTTGGATACTAGTATATAATCCATGTGATGAAGCCACGGAAAGTCGGTGGCATGATGCACGTTCATTGCATGAAATAATTCTCGAAGGGACATCTCCAACATGAAAAGCTGGATAGTTGCTACATATCCTTTGACTGTATAACATAAAACGTATGACATATGGTTTGAAATTAGGTCATTGAATCGAGATAAAGAAACTTCTACATCTTGTAACATATATTGTGGTCGAAAAAAAAAACAATCAAACTACTGCAAAGTTTCACAGAAATAAAGTTTCCTTTCTCAGGAAAAAAACGCCTCTGCTATTACATTGTGAAATAAAGAGCAATTTCATTTTTAAGTAGGTATAAACTGAGCTATTTTCTTGATAAGTTGTATAATACTTAAACACCATTGTTTCTAGGTTAACAACCACTGACTCAGACATTTGAAGGACTGTTGTTAGTGTTAAGTTCAGTATATTTCTATGAATGAAAAATGCTTAGCTGCAAAAGCAAATAACTGCCTTTGCTATTATGTATTTTAGTTTTGTTTGCCTGAAATTGATATTTTACATAACAGTAGTAATAGTGATACTTGTCTGTATATAGCTTCCTGGTTTATTTATGATGATAAAGAAATCCCATTACGCACAATAATCACAATATCCATTTTAGTTCCTTGAAATATTTCAGAAATGACAATAATGGATAAAGTCTTTAAGAAGATTCTTTGGAAGCATATAACGCAACCGAGTAAAATAATAGCAGACTCGGTCTCTTTAAACTGGAATTCGCCTGTTCCGTCGTCCGTCCCCAAGGCTGTCACCTCGGGAACCCCGTACGGGACGGCTCATGAAGGGAAACCGGTACCTCCACTGTTCGGACTGTCTCGGGCTGGGAAGACCCGCGATCGCGCCGTGCGACCATTAAAGACCCCAGCAACTCTATTTTTCGGAACTGTTGAAAGGACCCTGTGATTCCAAAGAACAAAAATTATAGCAACACTGGCTTTTCAAGTTTTCATGTAATCAATGCCTAGCCACAGTATATATTAAATATCACCTCTGATAATGACAAGGTATATGATTTCACTCCATAAAACAGTTGATTGACAATCGTTAACGAATATGATGTATATGGTTACATCTTGGGAAGTTTCAGTAATTTTAATTAATAATATTAAACGCCAACTACTAGAACCACATGGGTCTACTTAACTTGTAAAAACAACATACGTTTGATTGCTGTTAGAATATGACATATTATTCAGTATGAAGAGGTGTTGTACATGGCGGTTGCTAACTTTCCTCTTGTATATTAATTAGGTAAATTTCTTGTGTTAAACTACACATTCATATAATGGAAGATTTCTGTAAGGTTTTGTTATAAAAGATAAAGTGCAGTATACTTGATGAGAACATTCAGTGTATATAGGTTCAGAGGCAATTAAAGGCATCGTTTGTCAGTTTGGTCGCGAGGGATGGTGGGGGGACTTCTTGACATGATGTTTGTACGGTTAGTGCTTTCTGCGGAACTACCTTTTTTCTTCCTTTCTTTCTTTTTAAGGGCATTGACATCCACATCATACGACAACAAAAAAGATATTTTAGATATCAGAAAATTATTGATACAATTGTTAAGAAGGCTAAAACTTAGTTGCTGACAGATTATAATTTATGGAAACACATAAGAATTGGTTGTGTGTACTAATTTTTCCATTCAAAATTGAAAAGTGCTTGTAACGAGGTACCGAAGGTAATCGGCCTTAATTATGAAGCTTTATATTTAACGGTCGTTAAGTACGTATTCCTCAGGGTTCGCCGGAATACTTCTATTGCAATGGCGACCCGGGTTAGGTTCTCGTCTCGGTCATGCTTTTCTTTCTTTCTTGATTTGGCATTTTTGAGATAGTTTAGAAACAAAAAATCATGTTCTAATGTTTATGATATGACCAAATTTCAATTTTATAGAAAGTAAATTTTAGCCAAAATCTTGAAGTTCTTTTAACCTATTTTCTATATATATTTAAAAAGATATCACATGGTGTAGACTTGCGTTGTTTTCTCCTTTAAAAATTCTCAGGTAATGTACAATAATATGAATATAAAATTTGGATAACTGGAGGTTTGTTTTCAGGATGCAATACAGTAGGATTCTTATCCGAGATCTTGTATACGGCTGGAGTGAAAACTGCTAGGTCTTTGTCTGACGTTTTGCCTGTTGAAAAACACGAAATCTGAATACAACTGAAGGAACGTTTCATGTTGCTTTTCCCTAGTTGTTCTGTTATGAAATTTAGATGAATATTACATGTCATTGTTATTTATATTTTGTGTAGGTATATAGTGAAATTTTAACTTTAAAAATAACTCAGACTGTTCAATGACTGCTTCCAGTTTCTTAAATGAAACAGATGTAAAACAAAGTACTGTTTTCGTACTATAACTGACCAGCAAAAAAGCAAAAACATTTACGTAACATTTAAATATAAAACGTTTACATGTCTGTATATAACTTCCTGGTTTAATTATGGTTATTCTTCTCGAATAACCAGGTTTATTTTAGCGAATGTGTGACTTTCAATTATTATTAATGCCCCTTTAACTTTTCCGTAGCGAATTTAATATTCAAGCCAGTTACGGATCGCGTTAGTTTTTCTTTTCTTTACCTTCAATTTTTATGCCCCCGAAGGGAGGCATATAGTTTTTGAGCCGTCTGTCCGTCTGTCGGTCTGTCCGCAATTTTCGTGTCCGGTCCATAACTTTGTCATCCATGGATGGATTTTCAAATAACTTGGCATGAATGTGTACCACAGTAAGACGACGTGTCGCGCGCAAGACCCGAGTCCGTAGCTCAAAGGTCAAGGTCACACTTAGACGTTAAAGGTTATTTTTCATGATAGTGAATTGATGGGCGTGTCCGGTCCATAACTTTGTCATCCATGGATGGATTTTCAAGTAACTACGCATAAATGTGTGGCACAGTAAGACGACGTGTCGCGCGCAAGACCCAGGTCTGTAGCCCAAAGGTCAAGGTCACACTTAGACGTTAAATGTCATATTTCATGATAGTGAATTGATGGGCGTGTCCGGTCCATATCTTTGTCATTCATGCATGGATTTTAAAATTATTGGGCATGAATGTGTACCACAGTAAGACGACGTGTCGCGCGCAAGACCCAGGTCCGTAGCTCAAAAGTCAAGGTCACACTTAGACGTTAAAGGTCATATTTCATGATAGTGCAATGATGGGCGTGTCCGGTCCATATCTTTGTCATTTATAAATGGATTTTAAAATAACTACGCATAAATGTGTGGCACAGTAAGACAACGTGTCGCGCGCAAGACCCAGGTCCGTAGGTCAAAGGTCCTAAACTCTAACATCGGCCATAACTATTCATTCAAAGTGCCATCGGCGGCATGTGTCATCCTATGGAGACAGCTCTTGTTATCTATATATTTATTCATTTTTGTCCACAGATATCTGGATCATATCAGATTCACTCTTGTTTTGGGCTGGTGTACGTGCGGCGAACACTGGTAAAGACAACCTTAAGCTGCCGCAAGATCTTTCCATTGGTTGGTTTGGCGTTAGAGGAATGAAGTGGGAGCACTTTCATAGAGAAATCCAGTGCCGAATGCTACAATACAGAAATCCTAGGTTAATACATGTAAATCTTGGGGGAAACGACCTTCATCCGCTAGCATTTATAATTTGCGCCGGACTATTTCACGTGAAATTACTGTTTTCAACATTCCAGTCTTCTCGAATAATCAGGTTTATTTTAGCGAATGTGTGACTTTCAATTATTGTTAATGCCCCTTTAACTTTTCCGTAAAATGTCGAAGTTCTCCGGACGAATGTGTCGTCATCAGTGCTGACGTCACAACCATTCCTTTTCCACGAGGAAGCCAATGCCAAACAAGCGAATTTGCCACCACCAATTTGTTCATAAACAATCTTGCATATATCTCGGTTGCCTTTGTATGAGCATTTAACTTTGTTGTCTTGTTTAAGCATATAACTTTGTTGCATAACTTTGTTTCTTTGTGCAAGCATATAACTTTGTAGCCTTTTGTAAGCATATAACTATTGCCTTTTGTAAACATATAGAAATCTAATTTGGTTGCCTTATGTAAGCTTATAACTTTGTTGCCTTATGTAAGTATATAACCTTGTTGCCTTTGTATAATATTTAAGAGATACTGCGGTAGTTTTGTTTCTGTACTTGCAGTTCTGAAGGCATTTAATCTCAAGCTGTCCCACTTCGGATACGGGTCTCTGCGAAGTTGATGTGAAGCTACCCTGATGAATAATCTGAAATATACCATAATTAGTGCTTAGTGCCACTGCAGACGACATCTACCATTCTATCCGAGAAGCTAAAGAAACTATTATAAACTATCCAGTGACTCTGCGAAGTTAACGTTGAACAATGCATTCGTGTAACGGGAGGAATAATCGGAAATATAACATTAGGGCTTACGGACCTCTAGCATTCTATTCGGGAAGCTAAAGAAACTATATAAATTGTTCAGGGACTCGGCGAAGATTATGTGGAACATTCCATTTCAGTGGCCTAGGCTAAATGTAATTTAGTTCATACGGACATCTAGCATTCTACATGTGAAGTGAAAGAATCTGGTTTTTCAATTTATGCAGTCGCTAAGCGGAAATTCTAGCTTCAGAGGTGTATTATTGATCTTCAGTTAATCTAAATTCATTTACACTTATAATTAACTGTTTCAAGTATTATCATTTATCGTATTAAAGTAAAAATATTTTAAGCTTCCCCTGTTGTTACGTAAAAACAGAATTCAAATGGTGTAGCACGTTAGGGCATGATGTATGGTGTCGCACGTTTGTGCATGGTGTATGGTGTCTCACGTTAGTGCATGATGTATGGTGTCGCACGTTAGTGCATGGTGTAGCACGGGTGCATGGTGTTGCACGTTGGTGCGTGGTGTAGCACGTTAGTGCGTGGTGTAGCACGTTAGTGCATGTTATTCCCTAAGATAGCACATTAGTGCGTGATATGGACCGGTATTTTACGTTACACTGGGGAGAGCTTTTAATATTTTAATATTTTCAAATTCCTTACGATATTTAACATCCGAAGCCGGATTTTCCGATTTTTCGTGTCAGTCAGTTATGCCTTAATGGTACCATCGTGACTTTGACTTAGCGGCCTTATATCTCCACATTTATAACACTGCCTAAATGGAACCTCAGTAGATCATATTATCCGACATTTATATCACATCACATGAATATTCTATTTCACGGAATATAGACTTATAAAGACATTAGACGTAAAGACATTTAATGATCTGATCTAACTGCTGCCTAAATGGAACCACAGTAGATCATATTATTCTTCATGATATCTAGCTTGAATAATTACTATATTCGTGCGTATGTATGTATAAATAAACAATTATAATAATATATGAAGTTCTGAAAATATTATTGTTGATTTTCTAGTATCTTGTTATGCGTTGATCCGCCGCCAATAGCTTGCGGCCCCTGTTTGTCCCCTTTTATGATAAAGTAACTAATTCGCTAGTTAATTTGGGGTCTAATTCACAAGCCGATGGTATCGGGGCTCGAACCCAGTGAAAGGTCGTACACCCGTGTGGTTTTATAAAAGCATGAGTCTTAAAATAATTGCAATGATCAAATCTTCAGTATGCACAAAAATATCCTTCTTATGACAAAACATACAGTTGGTAGACAATCGTTAAAACAAATGTGATATTTTGGTTACGTCCGGTTAATTTTGAAACTATTCACTAGTGTGGGTGCTGAAATGCATATGACATTGCATTATTTAACGTCTCTAAGAAATATGACAAGACATCCGGTATCAGTTCGAACAAACTCATACAATGTCCAAATCCAAACTATTTGTCACGAAGAACAATTTAAATAATGTCTTTCATTGATCTGTAGCACTGCCTGTAGAGACAGTCGAAACAAATATACAATAATGTGAATAGACTTCTGAAACATTCGTCACAATGAAGGTTGTATTGTTTTGTTGTTGTTTTTTTTTGCATGGACTTTGAAATTGCCACCGCCTTATAAAATAGATTGCTCAAATTCTTCCTGAAAGTCCAATGAATGTATTCTTTACAACTATTATTTATAGACAGATGTCGTGGTTGTTGCCATCACATGAGTGATCGTAAAAAATGGGAATAATCATTACGTCACTGTCATAGTATTCAATATTGTGTGAGCAAACACCAAAATCACTTGAAAGCTACTTCTAAAAAAAAGAGGATCAGATCTATAATTAAAGCAAACTAAAACGCTTTCTTAAATTTATAATACTTCAGACTATCCAAACATATGCATAAGAAAACTGTTTCATGAATACTTTTTATACTTAAATGTGTTTCTGATATTTCTTTATCAGTCTTTCAAAAATCACATATGGATTTGGTCAGATGGATTTGAATTACATCAAAATCTCACAAATATATTATCACACAAACCAGATGACAACAGTCATAAGCACTGAAGAGAGTTTCTTAACTTCTTTCTTAAAGTTGTGCATTTTTCTGAAAATATTATCGCAATAATTTATTTTTCCAGATAATATTATTGCTTTCTGAAAACTTACACGTAGTTGTTTCTATAAAGAAATCATTTACATTACAAAACAAATCAGCACAGAATATTTTACTGTTAGGCACTGATAACAAAACATTCATTTTGTAACAATATGTTGACACTGTACTGATAATATATAATTAGTCGATGTGGTGATGGAAATAAAACAAATACATTTACATCAATAAAGAAATTTGCCTTAAGCTTATCGGTGAAATTCTGGAAATTGTCAGCCAAATATAATCCATAGCAGAAATCTACTTCTACTTTGTGTATTGGACTCACTTCGAGTAACATTTCCCAACGTTACGCAGCATAATATTATAATAAAATGATACTTTATGTAGTTCGCGTCTTTGGCGCCTATCGTTGTTTTCGATTACGCACGTCTGCTTTCGCTAAGATTAAAGCTTGTTGCAAGATGCGTATATCAACGTAAATAAGCGTAACATAAAAAGAAAATGTGATTCGTTTTCATTAATATGGAATACATCACACCTTGAATAAGACAATTTTCATCCGCGCTCGTGAAGCTATAATACACGGTCTAAATATCTAATGCAGAGTGGAAAAAAAATGTATTGACACATAGCTCTCTACAATAAACGAAAATGTGTAGAAATAAAAGGTTATCGCCACATGTTCTAAACTTATGGCCCTTATTAATTGCTAATAAATGGTAAAATATTTTGTATGGAACTGCTCATTATAGATGAAGAATATATTGTATGGTGCATACATTTATTTGTGTTTATGTCGATGAGCTGTATTATGCTTAAGACTAATAAACTTTATGTTTAGTATAAATCTTATGTTTGGAACCATCTATTCGTTTTTGACGAGTGTGGTAAGACGATTTGCTATTTGCTGTAACATTAATTGCCAAAATGTGCTGATCTTCCATGTAATATAATAAATTGGCACACTGTCAGAGATAGTCACAAAATTAAACAAATCAAATAGTAGAAGACAAGATACTGCATAATTCTTTTGAAACTAAAATAATGTCTAACAAAGACATCGACAATTTGTATAATTCTATCCTCAGTGCCATTAACAATGCTAATGTCAAATGTATTCCAAAGTCTGTTTTCAAACCTCATATAAAACCATACTGGGACGAGATCGGTTTAAAATATAACATACAATTGTAAAACATAAACGTTATATATGTATTCATGAAAATAGACCCAGAGACAATAGCTATAAAAGCTACGAAGACTAGAAGAAGGCAAAAAGTGACTTTCGTCAATATCAAAGATATCAATATACGGTGGTTCACTTATATTGAGTTGCCTAACAAAGCTCTTTCAAAACAATGCTCACTTTGCGCATATACCTGTTGGCCTCAAACGTGGAATTATTACAACTATGGATAAAGGTGGAAGCAAAAAGAAGTTTGATACGAATAGTTACAGAGCTATTTCAATGTGTTCAACTATACTTAAACTTTATGAAAAGGCGCTTTTAAACGTAATAGAATCTGGTAACCTGTTAAATTAAATCATCTTCAAGGTGGCTTTCAAACAAAGTATAAACCGTTTAATGACATCGTTCTTAGTTTGAGAATATACTTAGCATGCACAAGAAAAGTATTTAAAGGCCGAAGCATGCTATTTAGACGTTAAACAAGCCTTCGACCATGTGTGTTATAACATCTTAATGTTGAAACTTTCCAGTGTTGGGCTTGATCTTGGAATTTTAAAGATATTCAGTAATTTAACAAAGAATGCCTTCAGTTGTGTCAGATCTCATTGTATTACATCGGAATGATTCCCAGTTTTACAAGGTGCCAGATAAGGCCAGATGACAAGCATGGATGTACCTAATCTTCATAATGATTAATAAATACCATCGAGAATACCAAACATAGCTTTAAGATAGAAAAAAAAAGTTTTGGCTGCCCAACTTCAGCTGATGATATGGTTTACTCTCACTTTCCAAAGATGGCTTACAAGAATCTTAAATGTTTACTACGATAACTCTTTGAAAAAACAGGTACTTCTACAATATTTCAAACAAAAGCCATGATTTATAATGATATTTACAACAATACTCAACGTAAGTAGCATCTTGGACCAGACAATATAGAAATATCCGATGAATATTCACATCTAGGAGTGTTAAGTACAAATAATATGAATTTGAATAAAGCAGTGAATGGAAGTTGTTCAAAATTACGCAGAATATTTTTCAGCTTGACTGTATGTGGTTTTCACAGTGACGATTTACATCCCTTAACTTCAGAACAGCTGTATGAAACTGTTGTTCTGTCGAAAGCTGTGTACGGTAACGAACTCTGGAATTCTCACCTTCAGTCCACGGAGAGGGTTCATCGCCAATGCGTCAAGTTCATCTAACGGATGCCAAAATATACTAAAGCTGACGTTGCGTTGAGCTTACTCGGAATATATCCTACAAACCACAGATATTTGGTCAACTATGTGCACTTAGAAATTTAAAAGGAATCAAATTTATTTTTGTCCAAAGACTATTAACTTTCATGGCGGATCCCCCAAAAAACGTTAGGCTTTATGTCAGATATATTTAGGATTTTGGGAAGATATGGTTTAATCCACGTGCTGAACAAGTATCTAAAAGAAGCTTCATTTCCCACTAAAAGTTAATGGATGTCAGTGATAGCAACCTCCATACATGAAAATCTTGATTTTGATTATAAAAAATAAAAAAAAAGTATTCGAGGAAAGCATTGGAAATTTGAACAGAATTCACAATTCATTTGTACCGTGTGCAGTATGGAAATTCTGTCAACAATACAGAGATCAAGTAAATTTCTGTATAGTAGCTATTTCAATAATAAGTAGAATTAAATTTCTCGTATCAGTTTATATGTGTTTGTAAAAAGTGTAATATAGAAACTAATTCAGTCGCAATTCATTTAGCGATGTTTTGTAATGAAAATGATGTTACACGTCATAGACTGTGGTGTTCGCTGCATGACATATTAGGTTTTCTGTAACTTAAGGCCAGATATACAATTAATGGAATTGCTAGCTGGTTTACCATCATTTTGCATGCAAGACAGTAAAAGGATTTTTTGCTTTGAAAGGATTCTGATACGACTACATTTTATGTGCAATATATTAAATATTTAAATTAACAAATTAAATATTAAAGTTTACTTTGCATAATATGAACATCATTCGCAATGCATTTATTATATGGCTTTCTTCAGAAAGATGTTTTCTTTTCGTTTCGTATAATTAAAATACTATTAAAGGATGTATGTTTGTATTTTCATGTATTTGAATGCACGCCCCATTCAATAAAATATATAAGATTTTTTATGCAAATGTAAATATCATTTTTCATAATCTGCTTATATGTATGTGAAGTCTTTTTCAATGCAATTAAATAAACGTTGTATGCTAATGAAAGATTCATATGTATACATACATCATTTAATCAGTAAACTCGTGTACCATAATTACACCTGTATATTAACAATGTTTGCCTTCAGATTACCTCATTTTTGCTTAGATTTATTGTATTCATAGTGCACTGTATGTGTCTCTCAAATTTAGAGGAAATAAAGAAAACTTATCCTTTTTTGCAATCTAATGCAGAGTGGAAAAATGTATTGACATATAGCTGTCTACAATTTTACGAAAAATAAGATGTTGTCGCCACATTTTCTAAACTTATGGCCCTTATTAATTGCTAATAAATGGTAAAATAATTTGTGTAGAACTGCTCATTATACATGAAGAATATATTGTATGGTGCGTACATTTATTTGTGTTTATGTCGATGAGCTGTCTAATAAACCTTTTTTTTTTAAGTATAAAATTTTGTTTGGGACCTACTTTTCGTTTGTCACGAATGTGGTAAGATTAATTACTACCAGTTGATGGTAAAAGGTCAAACATTCCTGCTATATGGATATGCTCACAGACATTTTTTTCTTTACTTTTACATAAAGTTGAATTTTTGTGTTTGTAGAAGTTTCTGCAGAACGCCACCATTGAAAATTACCATAGCTAGGATACAACATGTGAAACCGCAATTCTCTGCACGTCGTAGTTATTCTACTTGGTCGATGTATTACGGGTTTATAGATCTTGCAATAAATAAAAGTTTAAGGGAAGGGTACTTAAGAGTTCTCAAATAGAGAGAAGTGGAAACTTCACAGGTCGCTCAACACAACAAAAACGAAAATGTTGCAGGTCCGGTTTGATTGAGCCTGTTCATGGACGGTAGTGGAAATGCATGCTACCGTCCACGCCCTCTAGCCCCGGGTTGAGCAGAACTCAACATTTACACATGCTAAAAGTACAAAAAGCAATTTAGAGACATCCGCAGATCTAATCAAACGGCGGTGAAGAATGGGGATATAATGTTGATTTATTTGCACTAATATCTGAATTCAGCTGGAGCAAAAAACGAACTCAATGTCAACTTTTTTTTCTGTAACTGAAGCATTTCACATTAAGTTTTGGTATTCCGAGTCCATGGTTTTAACTCTATTGTAATAATTACTCGTGATAAAAAATTATTATGAGCACTGGGGAATAATTATGAAATAAAAACCAATTGATTTTCCTATGAATAACGATGAATCACAATTAAAACATTCGATCACGACTGTAGATCAAAATAAGTAGAAACGTGTTAAAAGTTAATATCCTTGACGATTTGGTCTGAGTCATTTCAGAGTGAAAAGTAACGAATTTTGACTTACTTAATAATCATGTTATAAATATCATAACACTTAATAAAGAAGGTTTAAGTTTGGTGAATGTATAATGTATTTTATATGTGTAGGAAACAGGATATTGATTAATCTTGCCAGTCATACGTTTAACCAAAGATTAAGTTACAAATACTACAAATAAAAGACATATTTACTGCAACTTGTTACTAGGAACAGGCGGTCTGGTGACTTCAGATCGTGACTAAAACCAACTATTTAAAACGTAAAAGAAATTCTTATCAAACCGAACCCAGCTTACCCGGGCATGCAAATACAGTCAGACAATGACAGTTTTTATCAAGACTGTGTCATTTTGTTAAACAAAACATGTATAATAATATCTCACGTAAAATAATAGTTTCTGGTACTTGTACCTCTTGGAAAAAGCTGCAGAATGGCAAGCCTTGGTGGAATGAACGGTTATCTGATTTATGTATAAACCAAATTATTTGACTCTGTTGTCTTGCCCGTCATCAGTTACGGTCTGTCAGTGTTTGGTGTTAGGTCCTTTTCTTGTATTAATGCTGTGCTCAACAGAGCAATAAGGTTTCATTTGGGTGTTGGTAAATACACCCCAACTGTTTGGTGTTGGTAAATACACCCCAACTGTTTGGTGTTGGTAAATACACCCCAAATGCAGCTGTCACTGGAGAAATGGGCTGGCTCCCTATTTGAAGTGAGACAATGGAAATCTGTATGTATGTATTTGTCCCGCTTATCAAATCTAAGTTTGTCTAAACTGAACAAACGAATAGCACTCTGGGTTTATGAAAATGCAGGTAGAACTTGTTGTAATTGGTTTCACTGATTAAAATAGAAACTTATTTCACTTGACCTAAGATTTCTTAATGTACGGGTAGTATCTGTAAGCAAGTAGAAAAAGTGTCAATGCATTAGTTTATTCAAGGCTGGTTGGAGTAAATCAACAGTAATGTAAACAATTCTGGTAAGGGGGAAATAAACTGAGAAACATACAGCTAATTGAAATCTGAATTTTGCACTGAAAGTTATTGCAAGGTTATATTGCCCCTATTAGAATTGAAAATCTTGCATTGGAAGACCGTTTATGCCCATTCTGCGATATCATAGAAAGCGAGTTTCATGTGCTTCCAGAATGCAAAATGTATGATGATTATCGTTCTATTTTATTTGAAAGAGCCATTGTAAACGACCACTATTTAATGCTTATGAGTTTGTCAGACAAACTCAGATTTATACTCTGTGAAAATTCGATGTTTAAAAATACAGCCAAACCCTTTCACTGTATTTTACAAAGATGAAATATGTATTATGTAAATAATACGACATTTTAGTCATTGCACAAGCTTTACACTATGGTAAGTAAGGTATCACATTTTAATTTTAGGTAACACCTGTCCTGTCTTCACTATAGTTTATATATTTAATAATTAGGTGTGTTTTTTCGGTACATATAGTACTAGTCGGGTATTTTATTTTTATATATCTATCATACATACTCTCACCTTCACACACATTTGATACTACCAGACTATTCAACCAATCACACACCAGTTCATATACACCAGTAGCAACATTTTATATTACTGATTTTATACATACCCCTTTTAAGATTGTGTATAGTTTTAAGTACCATGTACTATAAAAGTATCTTGTAATTCTTATGGGAATGGCCATTTTCATGTTTTATTTGTGTATTATGCTCATATATTCTGTGTTTTGTAAATGGACTCTTATAAAATAATAAATATTTTTACCGTTCTTTGATATACGATACATGTACTCAAAGGTTTTAATTGAAGATCGTTTCAAACTGCAGTAATCATACCACCCATAAATAAAGACCTCTTCTTCCGGTTGGGAACTTTACTGGTAGCAAACCAATTTTAAATGACTATCCTATGATTCTCTATGGAGACAAGTGTCATATGTCTGTGAAGGAAAGGAGTTTGTTTGATCCAATGTTTAGTAATTTTTGCCATACTTAGTTGTAAATATAAATCATTACCTTTGTAACTTGAAATGTCAGAGAATCTTAAATTATGAAGTCTAAAAAAGTAATTCATTACATGTATTGAAATAAATAAAAAAAACCCCATAAAACGAAGCTAATTTATGCGAAACAACAAAAACACTTAACTGTGAAATATTAACATTTACTGTCTTTACTTTATAATTATCTCACTTATTAATTGCACTATTTTAAAATGCTTCTGATCTATTCAAAGGAAGTTTATTTGTTAAGGGTTTGAAATCTTGCATACAATTATTACGCAAAAGTTTTGAAAGTGCTGTATACTGTTCATTAGCCAAAGGCATGTATATGTCGATTATGCTAATAAATGTTGTTGTTGTAAAATTTTATTTGTAATAAAGCAAATGCCGAACTATTTATTTAATACAGGGAAGGGCAATGATGTTCTCATGTGATTTCCATCTGCTGTATGATGTCTTAAAACATTTAAAGGAGTGAAAGAAATTTCAAAATTGGCTCAATAATGAGAAAGTTATGAGCATTTAAATATTTGATCAAAATAACGGCCATTTTGTTTCCATGGCAACAAAAAAAAACAAAATGGTGGATTAATTAAATTTCTAGATACGTATTTGAACTACATTTAATGATTTCTGTAATAATTTCTCTTCTTTTTCCAGCTGTAATTACGGGAATTACCATGTTTTACATCTTACACTTTAGAAACATATGAAATTAATCCATTTCAAAGGTTATTTGCTAAATAAAGAATTCAGCAGTGTGTAAATGACACACTAAAATGGCTGCCTCCATGAACAGCCATTTTCTTAAATTTCAAACTGCCTTATCTTTTTCAATAGTAGTCCGATTTTAAAGTGTTATGATAGGCTTGTGGATGGCTTTTATATTGCCAGGCATTCCTTGCCCTTTAAAATATATGAGAAACAAATACAAATGTGCCTCAAGTATATGATGCACTATATATGACCTCACATGAAGTTATCTAAATGTTCAGCTGTAATGCAGTCACCATAGGCTTGTAAAGATAATCTGAATGGTCAGTGTGAATGGAGACAGGTAAAAGTAGGATTGCTTGATCATTGATAATTCATCCGCGAGGTTCATGAAAGGAACTGTTTTGTGTAGCGCAAGAACACTTTTTGATGTGATTAGAATAAAATAAGATTCTATGATTGTCAGAAGTACACTTTGGTAACGGGTAAACCTGTCCTCAAAAAATAAAAGACATGTCAATGAACTTCTGAATAGAGGCTTAGGCTAGGTTTAGACTATATTGATGCATATGGAGATTGCATTTTGAACCTCTTTCAGTTGTGATTATGTGACATGGTCTGTGGTTTCGATCCGTCCCAGACATATCAATAATCTTCTTAAGCACTCTTGCTGTTCTAATGTATTTGAATAATTAAGACATGGGGTTAACAAATTAATGAGATGGAACAGAAAACTATTTCTCTTTATTGTTGATTTATCGTAAATTGTGGTTACCCTTTCATATTATATCAAAATGATAAGACTTTAACTGGAGATAATATCTTTAAAGCATAAAGTAAAATGTTAACGTTGATGACAGATGTGTGGAAGTTGCATCGTTTGAGTAATTAATACATCACCTGCATAGAAATGCACTTTTCCTAAATAGTAACCGCCCTTTAAATGCTTGTGGTGAGACTGATTTGAGAAATAAAAGAATTTACTATAAAATGTAATAAAGTATAAAATTTACGGTGTAGAAATTAAAAAGAAAGTACATGAAATATAACCATATAGAAATAAAATATTAAGGTGTATGAATCATAGGCTGATTAAAAGCTGAATGCAGCAGTGCTGAGACTTAATTACACCCTTACTTACATTTGGCATGTTGGTCACGTCCGCAAATTGTCGGTCACGTTTTCGACAAACCAGAAGTAATTTGATAAAATGAATCACCCGTGTCTATTGAAAGTACTCCTATCCACAGCGGTATATTCAGGGTGGTGACTATGAATGGGAAGCGTAAGAATTGATTGCAATGCTTTAAGCCGGTCCGTACTGTGTCGGAGTGGTCGCGGGGATTTTATTAATGCTCGTTATAAGGCGATTAGAACTTTTGTTGTCCATTTTGTGAATGAAATTTTACTGAAGCACAGCTTGTGTCTTAAAAATGTGATATAATGAGTTACTACATTAAGGTGATTTGTAGATATATTTTCATTCATAAAGATTCAGTTTAATAGGAAAGGACATTTGAAAACGTGACTCATTCCAGAAGGTTTGAAGGTTTTAATCATCAGTGTGTCAGTAGAGCAAGATATTTTATTGCCTCCATAATTGACATACTGATTGCTGCAGCTAACATTATTAATGTCTGGTAACATACACCTGGGGATGAAAGTGCAACAAAATGTGTATGAACTTTTACAAGTGTACCTTTATTTCAGTTGATTTTTGCACTAAACTGCTTATATTAGACACACGAGAGTGCACCGGGCCTTCTATATCATATATGTGAGCATGTACGGATGCATATGAGCGTACATGCGTACGTATAATCTGACATCATTACTAAGTCTTATCTACGTCCAGGTGGACACTGTTAGTGTACCCCTCAACTCCAAGTCTGCTAAGACAGTTATCAAATAACAGCCCCACAAATCAAAGCAATATACGCCCGAAGTTCTAGATCAGAGGAGGATGAAGTCAAATTTAAAGAAAAAAATTGGGGAGGGGGGTGTGTATGTAATAGGATGGGGGCGATGAGTAATGTGGCTGTGTGTTAGGGGTTAGAGGCAGCAATTTTTTGAGAGGGTGGGGTGGGTGTTAGTGTGTGTGTTGGAGAGGGGGCGAGTGGATGGTTGTAATCATCCAATCACTTCATCATCGCCCATCTTTATTCAAGTTTAAAAAAAAAGTCAATACCTTGAGAAGTGTTGAAGTCTTTGCTTTGGACACGACATATTAGAACATAGTGAAACGTGAAACTGTTTTACTTACTTAAAAAAAAGAGTCACCAACTTGTTGAAGAGATCTTATTTTTAACTCATCTGATTTTGAAAAAAAAAAACCTACGAGGTAGGCCTATCATCGTCATTTGAGCGCGGGATGCTCTTCTTTTATCTTTTTGTTTTAAGGTATCCGATCCATAAGTAGGTAACATTTTGATGCCTGGTGACCCCATGTTTTCTTGGTATCATTTGAAAGAGTTACATGTGTCTGCCGAACAAGAATTAGTAAATAAGATGACCATAAATAATATACACGAATCATTACAGTTTTGAAGTATCACTGAAAATATAAAGTAAACAATTTAAGATTCTGTAACATATTTTATCATGTAATCTATATTTTCTTTTTCAGTAAACAATACACTTTCAGATGATACCAAAATTATATGAACTTACCAGGCATCAATATTTGATATATTTTAATAGAATTGTTATATAGAGCTTGCTTATTTGTGGATGGGATACCTTAAATTAAACAATACGAATAATGATTATTTATTTAGTCTGAAATAGGAACTTCGGTTATATTTATAAACATTACTCTAAGAGCTATCGTGAAAGGATAACGAACTTTCAGTTCTTTCATTTATTCTACATTTCTTGTAAAGTATGCCTGGTGTTTTATGCTTACTTTGGTTTTTATTACAGATTTCATCATTACACAGGAAATCATTTTCTACATTGGGAGAAATGGGCTTTCTATAAAAAAAAGTTCGTACGAAATAATTTTACCAATATTCGCAGTTTTGTGAAACAGGCATACGAACTTCTTAAACTGATGAATTTCGTACGTTTTGCGTTCGCAAAATCGTACGAACTTCGTACGAAAACGTTTAGTGAAATAGGCTCCTGATGCATGTGATCTGCACATTGTCTCATCGCAGTCTACATATATGCCGAGCTTAAAGTCAATATCTTGAATGATTTTTAAGTTATGCTCCGGAAATAAATATGATGGGGACGGACAGACGGACAGAAAGACGCACGCATATCACATATTACGCCCGTTATTCCAAAACGGGCGCAGAAAAAGTAAAAGCCCCACTGTCAATAATGCTCACAGACACGTCATGATAAGAACTGTAAAATTACTTGGACTTCCTGCCAGTTATCTTTCTTCCCGAATCTATTTATATAACGTGAAACTGCTACATCCTATTGAAATATAGGCAAAATTGACAAGAACATAATTCGCGTTTTCCGCTTACTCATACATAACAGATCAGCTTAAAAGGAAGAAAACTGAGATATTTTTTCAGCAAGAAACAGTATGTTTTATTTCCCTTTAATTGTGATATAAATTATATTCAAACTGCTGCTGGTGCAGAAAGTCTTATATTCATCCCCAAGATAATCATCCAGTTCTATTTGAAAAAGGTATACTTTCAACTGTCTAGTTTCGTGGAAAGTTCACAATTATATTACAATACCAATGCGGCTAGGGCACAAAGTTTGTCAAATTTCTCCACGACTGACTGGTTCTCATTATGTCGTTGCCATCAAAATGTTGCAGGCTAGCAATGGTCTTCATTGTGCTATAGCAGTTTATTTACTAACTTTATCCTTAAGACGGAAAGCTGTTGCTTTTTACAGAAAATGAAGATGCAGTGCTACTCTTTGATTCCGTTCTTGTGCCTATCATGGACAGCATATAAACCTGCACGGTAGTAAAAAACATATGTCAGTCAGACAATGGTTTGGAGAAGCAGATATATCTTTTTGTAACGAAATTAGATCACAGAAACCGGCCAAAATGCTATACAGTTCACATCAATTACTATACAGCATTTACAGATTCCTTACATTCTATGAGACCGGAGCCAAGGTTGAACGATCTACGTACCCCATAACCTAAATAATATGATATTGACTTAGGAAATTAAAGAAAGCAGTGAATTCATTAAAAGGCATAACAGATGAAATTTCTATTTGTGGACAGCGTATCCACAGGGCACAAGATAGATTAGAACTTCAAGAACTGCTCTGATAATACCAATAAAGATAATGCAGCAAAAATGTTCGGGATGAATTTAATTGACTTCCATCGTTGAAGAAAATAAATTGCACTGGCTGCGTAAGTCATAGAATTGATTGTGTTTAAAGTTGATATAAGATAGTAAATAACTGTTATGTCTAGCTTTAGTGTTATGTATTGTTACAGTCTTTTATAATTCTTATGAGCCACCATTTCATGTTTTGTAAATGGATGAGACTATAATGAACAAATAAATGCTAAAAATAAGTAGAACGTTTAGCCCATGTGTACAAGTGAATTCAGTTACTAGTATTCCGTCTGCAATTATGTGTTTTCCAGTTCCTTGTGAAAATACAGAGATAAAAACAAAGACGTGTATTGTCGCTATTATAGCATAAAAAATTCACACAAAGACTGTTAAATTATGATTCCGGTGCAGATTTTAACCCTTATTATGCTGGACACAATTGATTCTGCCTTTGCAACCAGTGCAGATCATAAAATTCAGTCAGTATCTTTTTGGTAAGCATCCCTTTTAACAGCTAATGGTACTGACCAAATTGAAAGATATGGACAAGTTCATTATAGAAATTTAGCAGGGTTAGGATTAATTAACATTAAAACAAATGTGTTCTTGGAAACGGTCAACATGTTTTAAAAATAAGATATCCATAACCGGGGCGCTGTTGTAAATCCATGACACTATCAAAAACATTGTATTCCATGTTTCAAAACGATAATCTTTATTTCTCTTCATATATGACAGTAACCATACTTTTGCATATTGTTTGTAAATTCAGAATTCAAGAATACCTTTACATACGGTTATTTTGAGTAGGAACAGCTATTTTGAGTAGGAACAGTTATTTTGAGCAGGACTAGTCGATATGTTTCCAGGTCATATCACAAAAAATAATTAAGCAGTTTCACAGTTAGAAATTGAAAAAGAAGCACACCGATCAAAACTTACCAGCATCGTTGATATGGTTCCTGAATAGAAACAATCGTTCAAGTTATGTGCGATTCCATACATTCACGGGTATCGACGAAAAAAAAAATGACTAAGCACAGCTAGGACGGTTCTTTGATAGGAGATGACAGTGCGTTGCTTTGTGATTTGACAGTAGCTATATAATGTAGTGCAAAATACGTGAAAGGTTTTAAACTGTAAAACGGGAGCAAACTGAGACAACTTTGCAACAGGAAATCATGATCTTTTAATTCCCTTTGATAACGATGTACTGTTAGGGGAGACGATGAAACAGTGGCAAGGTAAAACAGCGCTACCGTGGCGGCAACATCATGAATACATAAAACTGAAAACATTATATGTATTATAATTATGTATGACAACGAATCCGAACAGTGAACAAACTGTTCATTCTGATTAGAAAATGATAGACCGTCAGTCGCGGTATATTTGGCTGATTATGTGATATAGTTATACGATATATTATGATGTTTCTTCAATGTCGTTCAGCATGCTGATGAGTAACATCATGTCCGTACTCTTCTTGATATTACCCAAAACTACAAATGACATAATTTGTTTATGATATCGATTAAAAAGCAATGCGACCAGTCCCATTGGTATGTTCGTGCAGATTATATTTACATACATGTACGTACTGTGTAGCGTTACACATTTCTGAGAAAAATTCATCTAACTGAAAATCACTCATACGTTAGATTGTGACTTCTCCTTCATTACTCAGCTAAAATGAAGATGTATCTGGTACCCTTCGACATTGTTTGACAACATCAATAAGGTCACAGAGTCAACCTAGATGCATAAAATACAACTTTCCTCCCTAGCTTTGTTATACAACGCACTCTTATTAGTCAAAAGAAACTTAAACAATTGGCTAACACTTTCAACTGACTATAACCCCTAACCATGCGATTTGAATTGATATAGGAAGAAGCTACCAGGTACTGCAGAACGTTGGTCGTGCTTTCTGTATATAATTTTCTACGTTATCCTCAGCCGTTGTACTTTAAGCACCTGACCGTTTGAGTTCTAGATGTGTGCTCACTGTGCTGATTTCTGCATTTCTCATATATGTTACTGCACAACTTTTCTCGCTGATGTAGAAATAACTCGTAACCCGACCCTTTTGTTTTCGTTTTTTTTTTTTTTTTTTGTTATGTGTTAAAAATGTATGTACTATTGTGTTTATCTTTGTAACAGAGAGCAATAAAATATGATTAATCTAAAAACAACTTTTCTATACCTCTTCTTGTTGATAATACTTTAGGATTTTTGTCATTTTAGGCTGTAGGTGTACCTTTCACAATCTGAAAAATAAATCTAACGTACATATCCGCACTATTGTATGAATTTAAAGTTATATCGTCTGCACAGGGATTAGCATTACATTTGATGTTTCCAAATAAACATTTGCAGTTGATCTGGTAGAAGGTTCGCGTAGTTTGTAGAGATCAGAAATATATGGTGTTTATAATAACCAGTATTTGTGTGTTATTCTTGAGTGATAAACTTTCCGAAGCAGATGACGAAGACTGATTATGGCTTACAACATCGAAAGCTTTTGCAGCAAGGACAACAAAGGCTACATTTTCACTACTGTCCCTACAAACACGGGCGGCTTCCTCCGCTATAGGTGCTATACATGGAGTGGGAACGTGTTCGCAGTGAATCCTCTTTAACAAACAATCTGTTTTTCTTCTATTTCTCTAGGAAAAAAAAACATTTAAAATAAAAATAAAAATAAAATTCCAACTTCTGAAACTACACTGACGAGATATGAAAACGCAACAAACTTATGCCTGAATATATTTTTACTACAAAAAGCATCACCTTGAAATGTTCAACACATACACATTCCGATACTTTATATTCATTGTGTTCAAATTTAATCAGCACAATAGACCGTAAATTAACACAATGGGTATAGAGTATCGAGATATATTTGTTGCGTTTGCATATCTCGTCAGTGTATATCCTTAATATGCTTAATCTCTATTTCAACTAGTTCAGTATAATGAGCATCAAAATGTGGATTTCCAGATTTCTTTGATGTTCTTTAAAACCACAGTGGCAATGTAGGTATACAGGTACTCAATAGGAAAATGGCGCGAAAAGAATGGTAGTCGCATAATGGCGGATACAAATAGTCCTCAGTATTTTTTTTGCTCTGTAGAGCTATTTTCCTTATTTTCTTTGCAATTTTTTTGCTAAAATCACATGACAGATCTATGCTTGACATGTAGGTAGCATTTTCATAATGAAATAACAACATGACAAAATTTTTCATGGAAACCTACATCATACACCACCAGTATAATTTGGGGTCTCATTTTTTAGCTGATTTTGCTGTTTGTGTGTTTGACTGAAATTATTTTTCTTGCATCAAACATGACCCCCACTTTTCTTCTGATTTTTATTTAGCACTGACAATATTCTTCCAGAAAATGTAGGTTACTGACATTTAAAATGGGTCCTGATGTGTGCTGCGGCCATTGGAAATAGGTCAGTTTTATATAGAATAAAGAACAACAACTATTTAGTGTGTTATAACCTATAAGATGACATTGGTAAAAATTGAAATCTGGCCAGATGATGGTGAAAATGGGCTACTTTGATTAGAACTTGATAGAAAATGACAAATTTATTGCATTTTTGTTTAAAATGAGGATATAACCCAAAAATATCACATTTTCACTGTTTTGAGTGTATTTTTTTCAAAAACTGCATATTTATAGCCTGTTGATTGCTAATTTATGGACATCAGAGGTAAAAGTGAACATATTTAACAGTTTAAATGTGTAATTTGTATGCAGATCAGAGTAGAAAATGTCAAAACAGGGCAAAACAAGGCTACATTTAGGGTAACTGCTTCAAAATTATGTCGTGACACCTATTTTTGACAAAATCTGACGCTTTGTCTTATGGCACTGAAAATGCCATAAAACCATAGAAACTGTTGATATCAAGCTAAAACCTTATATTTTTTCATGCATTTAGGTTTCTTGTATATTTCAAATGAAACTGGCACAGTGTCAGAGAAAAAAGTTTTTCTTATAGGCATACAGACACTAAATAGAAAAATGGCGCAAAAAAGATGGTAGTCGCATAATGGCAGATACAAATAGTCCTCAGTTTTTTTGCTCTGTAGATTGCTATTTTCCTTATTTTCTTTGCAATTTTTTTAGCTAAAATCACATGACAGATCTATGCTTGACATGTAGGTAGCATTTTCATAATGAAATAACAACATGACAAAATTTTT
Source organism: Mercenaria mercenaria (assembly GCF_021730395.1). Classification (NCBI taxonomy): domain Eukaryota; kingdom Metazoa; phylum Mollusca; class Bivalvia; order Venerida; family Veneridae; genus Mercenaria; species Mercenaria mercenaria. Next base: position 34,109,074 of record NC_069363.1, read on the forward strand.
CATGGAAACCTACATCATACACCACCAGTATAATTTGGGGTCTCATTTTTTAGCTGATTTTGCAGTTTGTGTGTTTGACTGAAATTATTTTTCTTGCATCAAACATGACCCCCACTTTTCTTCTGATTTTATTTAGCACTGACAATATTCTTCAAGAAAATGTAGGTTACAGACATTTAAAATGGGTCCTGATGTGTGCTGCGGCCATTGGAAATAGGTCAGTTTTATATAGAATAAAGAACAACAGCTATTTAGTGTGTTATAACCTATAGAATAAAAGAATAACAGTTATTTAGTGTGTTGTAACCTGTATTCTGCACAAATGTATAGAACGGATTACACCAAACCGGAAGTGACTACTCAGTGTTACATGTGAAGTAGTCCAAAATGTAGTTCCATGCTATGGATGAAATCTGGTATAATGAGTGACCTGAGGAGGTGACAGTTAAATGTTTGGCTTATTTTTATTGTTTATTGTATTGAGAAAAGATCTAGACCATTTTCATTGTGAATTTCCTGGAATAATTTTTATTCTTTGCGAAAAATGTCTACCTACGCGTAATTGCTAAACGGCTGTTTTCATGGAGGCATTTTTAGAGGGTGATGTTTCTCAGAACAGATTATTTTTCTTATTTACAACATAACATGTCAATATTTTTCTATTTTTGATAAGAAGACATGTTATACTAAATGACCATTTATGGTTTTAGTATCATTGAAATGCTCTGAGGTGCTGAAAATGAGGTCTGGATGTTTTGTTATTAATATGAAATAAATAAGGAATTGAATTTATAGAATGTAACCTATACGAAAACAATTGGTGGTCTGTACCCATTCCGATTGGAGGGTAAATCAAATGCATCCCTCATGCTCCCAAGCGTTTCATCACCCAGATTATTTACAGAGGACAAAATGACAGAAAATAAAGATACCGGTGACAAATCTCCTACAGATGGACAGGAATACGTGAAAACTTATGGAAAGACAGCAAACGATGATTATGGTTTCTATTTTTATCCAAACAGAAATCCAGGAAAAATAGCGGAAGAGAAACCTGGCTTTCTTTCTTCTTTGAAAACTGCAGGACTTTGGGGACTGTGGTCCCATGATCCAAAAAATAATGTCAATTGCAGGATGTTAGTTCGACAATGTGTAGAGAGAAGTAAATAATTTTGTAATCATATCAGCTGTTCTCATTTTTAACGGTATGTGTGTTAAAGGATCAACAGTGTTGCACTAGCCGACCATGGCACAGGCACCAGACCTGAAAGAAAGGCGGTAGCCAGAAGTGTGGTAACTTGACCTGTAAATCTGGAGTCTAGCGATATGGCTTATAGGTCCATTAATCTTTATGTTTATACTGAAGAGAATGTTGTAGGAATGGCTTTTTTCATGGTCTCATATTCTTTAGTCTGTGCATCCTTAATGTTCAATTCTGTTTTTGCTTTGCGTCCCATGTATGCAATGGCCTTGAAAAATTTGCATACAATCCAATTTTATTGCATATTAAGATATTTTTACGTCGTCAACAGTGATTTTTTTTGCGCCGATTTGACTTTGAAATTCGGCGTCTTCCCAATTGACAAAAATGGTCAAAATTCCCAAAAAATGCTTAAAAATTCCCAAAAACGAGATGATTTTTCCCAATTAGATTTATTTCTTGTGAAAGTTGAACTAAAACGATGGAAATAATCATAAAAATTCCGACTCTTATTATGGTTTATTCGCAGAATTTTGTTGCCAACTCGAAGCGCGTTGTTTACATAAAACGGGTCACGGCATAGTACGGCATTTAGTATGACTTTCATCACGGTCGCTATACGCTTTTTCATGCGTCAAAATGAGTCTGAAAAAAATTGTAAGAAACTTACTTAAATTATCGAAAAATGTCGCATAATTCCAAATATTATAATAAGAAAATAAAACTTAAACACGCCAACGGTACTCCGGACATTCAAACAACTTTTGGTAAAGTTAAAGAAAAATTAAATTCAAATCAAACATCAGGAAAGCAGAGTGATCTGTCCAAGAAATCCGAGTCCCCACAAAATGACCCTCAGAAATCAGCAGAAGCTCATGGTGACCCTAAGCTATCTGAGCCATCAGGTCCTGTGACATCAGAAAATAACCTGTCTGTCCTGTCTGTTCAACCTCAGTGCATATTTGAATGAAATAAATTTACCTTAAAATAAAACTTTTCAAAATGATTTCTTTATTAAGGTTTGTTAATTTTTCCCAATTTTGAAGTTTATCGCGCTAAAAATTCCCAATTGAAAAGGCATGGGCTGTTGCCAAAAAAAGTAAAAAAATCACTGGTCAATGCGAACATTGATCCCTCTAATAAAGCATTACCTGCATTTATGCATTTTACACTTCAGAATATTTTACTTTGCTTATTTGCATAATTCTGTCTGTATAAGTTACTAAAAAAGTTAGTTTATATATTTTTGCAAAATAAAATGCTATTTCCTAAAACCAAAGAATTGTTAAATAGTTAAACAAATCAGGGAGCAAAGTCTCATTAATTTTGTCTCTAGACAGTAGTGTTTCCTGCAGGCCTTTTTAACATGGCGCAGCGCCATGTCCCGTTTTAAGTGCCGCCAAGCTGCCTTTCAAACTACCCGTTTGCGCCACGTGCCCTTTTATTCTATGAGGCTTGTGTATTTATCTTGACAAGTGCCCTTTCAAAACCAGTCTGGATAGCCAATGTCAGCGGGACATGTTCCGTGTATTGTATCGTCAATTAGCGGCTTTGATCAACAGGCCGACACGCGGGTGCATCAACTGTGAATGACCCTGATTAAGAACTGACAGGATTAGGCAATCAATTACTGTTTTATGATACTTTAATTGGGAACAGTAGATGAAAATTTGTTGTTTTTAGGACGCCGATGGTGAAGCTACATGAAGCTTCTTTACGGAAGATATGATTGAAAACGGTCAATTAAACGATAATTATTTCAAAAGGTTGTAATTATTTAAAATGTAAATTGATTGTCACACATTTTCGATGCGCTCATTAGGCCTTTAAAAATAAAATATTGAATGTTTGCCCTTTGCCGATCACCAACCAACCCTTGAAAATTGACCAGACTCAAAATATTTTTTATCGATTTTATCTACAAGATTTATTTTATTCCTTTACGGATATCATTTATAAAAATAATAAGAGAAACGTTTAAGCTTTAGAATGATACCAAATTCATTAAAATCGACCGATGTCTTGATTTATAATTACAAAGTCGTACTTTACAAAGCACATTCATGACGCGCCAATGCAGAAGTCGCCGCCATCTTGATTTGAAAACGTACATCGGCATAAAAATAACCGATAACTTAGCGATTAAGTTATAAAAACTGATCTAGTTATAACTGAATGAACTAAAAATGCAAGGGCCTAGTTTTGTTAAATTGAAATAATTTGTCAAAATGATTTTATAAGGCCGAAATGTAAGTTGAAAGTGCACGACTGCATGCGTCAAGCAAGCCAAAATTTTGAGTTATTACTCGCAATAAACCATAGGTATTCACATTTATGTTCATATTACTGACTACTGTATGATTAGATGGAAAAACAGATTCATAGTCAGTCATTGTATGTATCGCAGAAACTTACGAGCAACGAGGGAGTGATAAAAATAGTGGCAGATGATCTAGTCTAGTAAATTTCACAGCTTGTACTTTTTACGTCGCATTCTACTTTCGTTTTCGCATGCCCAGAACACTAGCAAAATAAAACTCTCCGTGTTGATTTGTCGTCTAAATCTTACTGGCAACGAAGAACAATGGGTTTAATCAGCGATATAGGTACAAAGTCATTGATTACATGTAGATTCGATGAACTACCTATGCTCTTAACGTAAATCAGTGGTGAAATGATATGTGATGATTGACAAAATGAAGTTGCGCATTGATAGTTGTTCAATAAAACTTGTTGCTTATTAATTATCACCTGATATCTGTCTCTGAAAATGCAAGCCATTAACATTTCATGAGGGTAACAGAATAAGAATGTTTGAAAGTATGAATCATCAGTGTCATCTTTAAGCGAAAGAAAGGAAAGCTCTTTCACAACATGGTAGGCATTACCTAAAGAATAATACAAAATATCTACCCCATATCTGAGATATGAAAGCTTCTCAAATGCAATGTGAAAATAGTATGTAAAATGGCACCTGTAAAATGACGCTGGCAAGCGTTCTTCGACGAATGCCCTTTCAATGCCAAACCGCGCGTTAAAAGTGCCCTTTTTCAATGGAAGCAGCATGCCCCTTTAAGAGTCTGCAGGAAACACTAGACAGTGAGCATCATGGCAGCCAGTTTTAAATTCAGTTAATTTAAGATGATAAAACTTGCCTGGACATTATCAGATAAACTCGTGCTAAGCAAACTTTAAAAAAACTCTCTTTTGAAGTATAGCAGAACTATATGGATATTTATATAAGTTAGTTTAAAAATGTATATTTATTTTGATTGCATTTTGAAATAAAGGAATGCAAGTTTGAATCTGCAATACCAATACAAGATAGATGAATTAGCTCCGATTTTTTTTTGTAAAAAAAACACTTTTCTATAGAATTTTCAGATAAAATTATGATATGAGCCGCGCCATGAGAAAACCAACATAGTGGGTTTGCAACCAGCATGGATCCAGACCAGCCTGCACATCCGCACAGTCTGGTCAGGATCCATGCTGTTCGCTTTTAAAGCCTACTGCAATAAGAGAAACCCTTAGCGAACAGCATGGATCCTGACCAGACTGCGCAGATGCGCAGGCTGGTCTGGATCCATGCTGGTCGCAAACCCACTATGTTGGTTTTCCCATGGCACGGCTCATATTGTCTTAAATGTTGTTTTGCATGTTTATTTCTTTATATTAATTTGCAAATTCAGTGTCTTGAAAAACAAAAAGAACTTATAGGTCTTTTTGGTTAGAAATAGGTTTTCAGTTATCAGACTTTAAAAATCTTTTTCTCTAGAGCTTTGATATTTGGCATGTGATATAAGGGTGTGACTCTCTACCATAATTGTCCAAAGTATTGCCCTGGAGTCAGAAATGGCCGTGCCCCTGTGTGCTTTTATATAAAAAACTTTGAAAATCTTCTCTGAATCAATAATACATAGAGCCTTGAAATTTGGCATGTGATAACAGAGTTGTACTGTCTACCATAATTGTTCAAATTATTGCCTTAGGTTAAAAAACCTGTGTTACATGTTTTTGATATAGGCTAACTTAGAAGAAACCTAACTCTGTACTTGTACCATTACGTTATACAAATGCACTTGAAGCCTTGTACAGGTGAGCGCTTTAGGGTCAGTGACCCTCTTGTTTGTATATTCACTGCAAAATTATTGTACAGTTACCATAGAATGTAAGATGATTAAATCAAAGTTACTTTGAAAAAGTAAAGTGTTTTATGCATCACCAATATCCCTTTTATTGCTTGCCAATTTCCATTAAAATAACGAGTGTTAAAACAACCTAGACATACAACACCAATAGGGCTATCGATGCATATCAATTGTGGATAATTATTAGTAAATGCATGATATAATTTTAATGCCATTGAACTTTGTTCAGGGAGAGCTATTAGTATAGATTGATGGCCCAGCGTCACTCAGAATTAAAAACTCCAGAATTGCAAAATGTGCATGAAATTGCAATTTTTTTCTCCCAATATGGAAAGGGAGCCGATTTGGATTCCTTGGTCTGGGATTATGATTGAGTTGAATTTTATATGGTCTCATCTAATGTCAATCAATAAAAATTTGAGCCGTGCCATGGGAAAACCAACATAGTGGCTTTGCGACCAGCATGGATCCAGACCAGCCTGCGCATCCGCGCAGTCTGGTCAGGATCCATGCTGTTCGCTAACAGTTTCTCCAATTCCAATGGGCTTTAAAGGCGAACAGCATGGAGCCTGACCAGACTGCGCGGATGCGCAGGCTGGTCTGGATCCATGCTGGTCGCAAACCCACTATGTTGGTTTTCCCATGGCACGGCTCAAATATTATCTTGCAATCTTGATATGATATAAAATGCAAATAATTGTTACATAATATATCTTGGGATTCAAAAAAAGTTAATTTTATATGAGATATATAAGACTGAGGCAGTAGTTACTTTGCAGTGGTGACAGACCTTGTTGCCGTAAAGTGAAGGTTTGAAGACTACATTTTAAAAGAATTACTTAATAAAATGTTTTTGTGACTTTTTTTACAGATAAAAGAGTACAGATGATGATGAGAGCATTAAAAACACATGGCTGGTAAGTGTTTTGTTAGAATAAATGGCTGGTAAGTGTTTGTTTGAATAAACATGGCTGGTTAGTGTTTATTTGAATAAACATGGCTGGTAAGTGTTTGTTTGAATAAACATGGCTGGTAAGTGTTTTGTTAGAATAAATGGCTGGTAAGTGTTTGTTTGAATAAACATGGCTGGTAAGTGTTTGTTTGAATAAACATGGCTGGTAAGTGTTTGTTTGAATAAACATGGCTGGTAAGTGTTTTGTTAGAATCAATGGTTGGTAAGTGTTTGTTTGAATAAACATGGCTGGTAAGTGTTTTGTTAGAATAAATGGCTGGTAAGTGTTTGTTTGAATAAACATGGCTGGTAAGTGTTTGGTTAGAAACACATGGCTGGTAAGTGTTTGTTTGAATACACATGATTGTTAAGTGTTTTTTTGAATGAACATGACTGGCAAGTGTTTGGTCAGAATAAACATGGCTAGTAAGTGTTTTGTTAGAATAAACATGACTGGTAAGTGTTTGTTAGAATACACATGGCTGGTAAGTGTGAGGTTAGAATACACATGGCTGGTAAGTGTGAGGTTAGAATAAACATGACTGGTAAGTGTGAGGTTAGAATACACATGACTGGTAAGTGTGAGGTTAGAATAAACATGACTGGTAAGTGTGAGGTTAGAATACACATGGCTGGTAAGTGTGAGGTTAGAATAAACTTGACTGATAAGTGTGAGGTTAGAATAAACATGACTGGTGGTAAGTGTGAGGTTAGAATACACATGGCTGGTAAGTGTGAGGTTAGAATAAACATGACTGGTAAGTGTGAGGTTAGAATACACATGACTGGTAAGTGTGAGGTTAGAATAAACATGACTGGTAAGTGTGAGGTTAGAATACACATGGCTGGTAAGTGTGAGGTTAGAATAAACTTGACTGATAAGTGTGAGGTTAGAATAAACATGACTGGTGGTAAGTGTGAGGTTAGAATACACATGGCTGGTAAGTGTGAGGTTAGAATAAACATAACTGGTAAGTGTTTGCTAGAATACACATGGCTGGTAAGTGTGAGGTTAGAATAAACATGGCTGATAAGTGTTTGTTAGAATACACATGACTGCTAAGTGTGAGGTTAGAAACACATGGCTGGTAAGTGTTTTGTTAGAATAAACATGACTGGTAAGTGTTTGCTAGAATACACATGGCTGGTAAGTGTGAGGTTAGAATAAAATGACTGGTAAGTGTTTGCTAGAATACACATGGCTGGTAAGTGTGAGGTTAGAAACACATGGCTGGTAAGTGTTTTGTTAGAATAAACATGACTGGTAAGTGTTTGCTAGAATACACATGGCTGGTAAGTGTGAGGTTAGAATAAAATGACTGGTAAGTGTATTGTTAGAATAAACATGACTGGTAAGTGTTTGCTAGAATACACATGGCTGCTAAGTGTGAGGCTAGAATACACATGGCTGGTAAGTGTTTTGTTAGAATAAACATGACTGGTAAGTGTTTGCTAGAATACACATGGCTGGTAAGTGTGAGGTTAGAAACACATGACTGGTAAGTGTTTTGTTAGAATAAACATGACTGGTAAGTGTGAGGTTAGAAACACATGACTGGTAAGTGTTCATTTGAATACATGTGGCAAGTAAGTGTTTGGTTACAAACCCATGGCTGGTAAGTGTGTGGTTAGAAAGACATTGCTGGTAAATGTTTGGTCTGAAACACATGGCTGGTAAGTGTTTGGTCTGGAACACATGGCTGGTAAATGTTTTGCTAGCAACACCTGGCTAGTAAGTGTTTGGATAGATATGCATGGCTGGTAAGTGTTTGGCTGGAAACAAATGGCAGATAAGTGTTAAGATTACAAACACACGATTTGCTGAAAAAGGAATAGCAACGAGTTTTCCACAATGTTCGGAGCACATCTTGCAATGTGTGCTGTCTTGACAGTAATTTCTAAGTAACAGAAAAAGACAATTTTTTTACTCAAAATTACCCAAACCACTCCATTTGATTCGAGGTCATGTGTTACTGATACTGATTTTTCAAAGTAATGTTGGATGTGGTATGCCTGGTAAGTGTTAGTTTGAAAGCATATGACTGGTAAGTGTTAGTTTGAAAACACATGGCTGGTAAGTGTTAGTTGAAAACACATGGCTGGTAAGTGTTAGTTTGAAAACACATGGCTGGTAAGTGTTAGTTTGAAAACACATGGCTGGTGAGTGTTAGTTTGAAAACTTATGACTGGCTTAGTGTTAGTTTGGAAACACTTGACTGAAAACATATGGCTGGTAAGTAGAAATACATGGCTTGTAAGTGATGTTTTGAAAACTCAAAGCTGGAAAGTGTAAATTTAAAAAACACATGTTGTGTGTCAATTTGAAACACTGATCATGTTTAACTCCTTCAAAGAATAATGGTAAAAAGAAATGTAACTTAAAGTTTACTTCATGTCACAATTGCCCTGCTTGATTTGCACTTTTACCAGAAACCAGAATAACTGATTTTCAATTATTGTATTATCACAAATTATGTCTGTTCATCAAACAAATTAGAAACATTGTGCAGGCAAGCGAAAAAGTAAAGGATATTTTGTCATATTGGCAATTGCTTCAAGCATTTAAAGTTAAGTCCAGATATATGTTATATTTGCAGCCCAGTAGATTTAGACAGACATATACATTGTGAGCCGTGTAAGCTGAAGATAAGTGGTGGATTTGACTTCTTCACTAACCAGGTAATTTCTCTATTCCTGATGGTTACTTTAGATTAAAACATTTCTATCAAATGTTTTATTAAACTTTAGCCTGCTGGCAGCAAGTGATTCTGCATTTGCGGCCAATGCAGACCAAGATCAGACTGTACTTCTGTGCAGGCTGATCATGGTCTGCACTGTTTGCTATTTAGTCAGTAAATATCTAGTGAACACCTATTGGAATAAGAAGTGGTACTGCCGAAATTGAATGATGGACCAGTCCATTTAAGAAACTAGGTAAAGGTTGAAAATACGCATTTAATTAAGGTGTCTGAAAACTTGATAATTTTGATAGAGGCCACATTTATGACTCTATCTTCATCAGAAACTTGGTCAGAATGTTTATCTTGATGATTCCTAGACCAGGTTCGCAACTGGGTCATGTGGGGTCAAAAACTAGGTCACAGGAAAAGCTTGTTAACACTCCAGAGGCCATATTTATGACCCTGTCTTTATGAAACTTGGTAAAAATGTTTATCTTGATCATTCCTAGGCCAAGTTCGAAACTGGGTCATGTGGGGTCGAAAACTAGGTCACTACTCAAAAGTTAACACTGTAGAGGCCACATTTATGACCCTATCTTCATGAAACTAGGTCAGAATGTTTATCTTGATGACAGCTTAACAGGTGAGCTATATAGGACCATCATGACCTTGTATCTATAATGAATGTAATGTGTTATACTTTTTAGCTCACCTGAGCACAAAGTGCTCAAGGTGAGCTTTTGTGATCGCCCTGTGTCCGTCGTCGTCAACAATTTGACTGTTAACACTCTAGAGGTCACAATTTTGGCCCAATCTTAATGAAACTTGGTCAGAATGTTACTCTCAACAAAATCTTGGATGAGTTTGATATTGGGTCATGTGAGGTCAAAAACTAGGTCACCAGTTCAAATCAAAGGAAAAGCTTGTTAACTCATTAATACCTGCAGCCATATCGCTGCTTAATTACTGGCATCAATTTTCCGATACATTCCTGAGCCACTTATCGATTTATCTGCTTTGTATGCCTGTGGATTTTCACTGATAATCAATAATCGATAAGATCTAGGCATCCTTTGATCAATATTAAGGACAAAAATCTGTTTATAACAGATGAATAAAACTGAATTTTTCACATCTGATACTACAATTTATGATCTATTCAATAATTTTAAATTTACTATTATTTCAATTTGCAAAATTGTTTCACAGGCCTACTGAAGTAACACGAATATGGAAAACTGCATTTTTCAAGAAAGATTTGACATAGAAAAAAAGCCATTTGATTATTTTATATTTATTCAAATATCATTTATTGCTAAACTTTAAAGCAAATGACATTATAAAAGAACAGAATTATACTTTATTTAATAAAATTAAAAATACTGAATCAGAAAGAAAGACTCAATAGATTGAGAAGATAAAACAGGCTATACCTAAAAATAACTTTCTAGTTTCGATATTTAGTGATGAGTATATTGAAAATACATGCTTAAATAATAAATATTTTGATTGTTTCCATCGCTTCCGGGTTTTATAAATCTTTAGTATAAAACATTTCATTGGTTGACTTTGACAGCAGTGCATCGTTAGTACTCTTACAAACGTAAAATCACGTCACGCGGCATACAGTACTATCAGGCAGATAGCGCATTTATGCGATCCTCGACATACATGCCTGTTATCTTTTGACGGATAAATACGCCATGCGGTACTCGATAAGAGTTAAAATGAACGCATAAATGCGATCTGCGTCCTTAATGAGTTAACACTCTAGAGGTCACAGTTTTGGCCCAATCTTAATGAAACTTGGTCAGAATGTTACCCTCAATAAAATCTTGGACAAGTTCGATATTGGGTCATCTGGGGTCAAAAACTACGTCACCAGGTCAAATCAAAGGAAAAGCTTGTTAACATTCTAGAGGTCACAATTTTGGCCTGATCTTAATGAAACTTGGTCAGAATGTTACCCTCAATAAAATTTTGGATGAGTTTGATATTGGATCATCTGCGGTCAAAAACTAGGTCACCAGGTCAAATCAAAGGAAAAGCTTCTTAACACTGTAGAGGCCACATTTATGACTGTATCTTCATGAAACTTGGTCAGAATGTTAATCTTGATGATCTCAAGGTCCAGTTTGAATCTGTGTCATGAAGGATCAAAAACTAGGTCACCAGGTCAAATCAAAAGAAAGGCTAGTTAACACTGTAGAGGCCACATTTATGACCATATCTTAATGAAACTTGGTCAGAATGTTAATCTTGATCTATAGGTTCTGTTCAAATCTGGGTCAGGTGGGATCAAAAACTAGGTCACTAGGTCAAATCAAAGGAAAAGCTTGTTAACACTCTAGAGGTCACATTTATTACTATATCTTCATGAAACTTACTCAGAATGTTAATCTTGATGATATTTAGGTCAAGTTCTAATTTGGGTCATGTTGGGTTAAAAAACTAGGTCACCAGGTCAAATCAAAGGAAAAGCTAGTTAACACTTTAGAGGCCACATTTATGATCATATCTTAATGAAACTTGATCAGAATGGTAATCTTGATGATCTTTAGGTCAGTAGGTCCGGTGAGCGATACAGGGCCTTCATGGCCCTCTTGTTTTTGTCTAAAATTCAGGTGGTAGTGTGTGAAAACAACATAAAGAAAGAAGCACCATGCTGTAATGTACTTTCTCATGAAATGCTTCATGCCTTCGATAAATGTCGGGCAAAATTTGACATCAATAATGTGGAGCATCTAGCGTGTACAGAGGTAGGTGTTTTACAATAATTAGGAGCATCTAGCGTGTACAGAGGTAGGTATTTTACAATAATGTGGAGCATCTAGCGTGTACAGAGGTAGGTATTTTACAATAATGTGGAGCATCTAGCATGTACAATGGTAGGTATTTTACAATAATTTGGAGCATCTAGCATGTTCAGAGGTAGGTATTTTACAATAATGTGGAGCATCTAGCATGTACAGTGGTAGGTATTTTACAATAATGTGGAGCATCTAGCATGTACAGTGGTAGGTATTTTTATACACCCAAAGGGACGTATTATGTTATGACGCTGGTGTCTGTCTGTCTGTCCGTCCGTCTGTCTGTCCGTTAGCAATTTCGTGTCTGCTCTGTAACTCTTGAACCCCTTGAAGGATTTCAAGGAAACTTGACACAAATGTTCACCATACCAAGACAACGTACAGAGCTCATGTTTTGGATGTCTCGCTTCAAGATAAGGTCACACTTAGGAGTCAAAGGTCATATCAGTTTGTTTCGTGTCCGCTGTGTGTGTGTGTGTGTGTGTTCGGGTTAACGTCTTTTTCAACTATTTTTCAGTCATATAAACGACGGTGTCTACTTGTAGCAGTGAGCACAATGCCCAACTTTATAGTGCTGACTCACTAGAATATCATGCCGTAGAACTCTTGAACCCCTTGAAGGATTTCAAAGAAACTTGACACAAATGTTCACCACACCAAGACGATGTGCAGAGTGCATGTTCCAGATGACTCGCTTCAAGGTCAAGGTCACACTTAGGGGTCAAAAGTCATATCAGTTTGTTTCGTGTCCACTCTGTAACTCTTGAACTGCTGGAAAGATTTCAAAGAAACTTGGCAGAAATGTTCACCACACTGAGACGACGTGCAGAGTGCATGTTAAGGATGACTCGCTTCAAGGTCAAGGTCACACTTACGGGTCAAAGGTCATATATGACTGCTTTGTGTATATTGCTCTGCATTGCAGTGCTCTTGTCTTTGGCAGATCTCTTTTTTGTTCACTTACAATAATTCTTTTTTTTAATTACTTCCCTTTTATGTTACTATAAATAGCTTATTTTGAAACTTTTTTATTATTGGCCGTAAGGAAAAACCGAGACCACTTTTCTGTGGTACAACATGGATGGTACCTCCAATTTTTAGGTGTATTTTTACATACCTGTACCTGATAAGGATTTGTTTTGTAGACTTTGAATATTTTTTTTGTGGACTTAGATTTGTTTTTTGAAGTTTTCCTTTTGTTGTTCCAGTCCTTTGGGCTACAACAGTCAAGTTCTTTAAATTTTGCTCCCATCCTATGATGTAACCCTTCGGGCGTATATTGCCCAGCTTGGCGAGCTCTTGTACAATAATGTGGAGCATCTAGCGTGTACAGAGGTAGGTATTTTACAATAATGTGGAGCATCTAGCGTGTACAGAGGTAGGTATTTTACAATAATGTGGAGCATCTAACGTGTTCAGAGGTAGGTATAATGTGGAGCATCTAGGGTGTTCAGAGGTAGGTATTTTACAATAATGTGGAGCATCTAGCATGTTCAGGGGTAGGTATTTTAGTGTATTCACCCTACAACAGAGTTTCCAGGTTTCAGGATATCCTGTTTTATGGTATATACTGTATATTTAAGAAATGCTTCTCATTTTAAATTAATAACATTTATGCTAAATTTAACCTTTAGCCTGCTAAACTTCTGAAATGGACTGGTCCATCATTTAATTTGGACAGTACCATTTATTATTTGAAGGGGTGTTTACTAAAAAATTACTGAATGAATAGCGAACAGTGCGGACCATGATCAGCCTACACAGATATGCAGGTTGATCTTGGTCTGCATGGTCGCAAAGGCAGAATCACTTGCTGCCAGCAGGCTAAAGGTTAAGAAAATTTGACTACTGTGCTATACTGGGCAATATGCCATCTCAGAATGTAGATATAAAGGTTTGTCTATTTCTGTATTGTTGTTACTTTACAGATTAGAGCAGCTAACCTGTTTCATTGTTCATTAACAAGTGCCTATGTAAATGGTGAAGCAAAGCCGTGGAATATCAAAGAGAGACATATGGTAAATATGTATTCTTTAATAATGAACTGTACTCATGGTCAAATACAGTATATTTGAACAGCTGTACAATCAGTCTGTGCAATTTACGTGCACTATTTGTCCTTTTAGATAAAGTTATAGGTATTTAAATCACTTTCCCCTTACTGCTCTTTTTAATCCTTACAGCGACTCAGGTTTGTTCCAGTGTGGTAGATATGCATCTACCTTGTGTAAAGTTTGTAATTCCATCAAGTTACTCACCTAGAGATTGTATATATAAAATAAAATCAAGGGAAATAACACTGATTTGACAAAATACAAGCTAAAAAAGTCAGTTGTTGGAGGTGAACTAACATTGAAAATTTCTTTTCTAAAATTTGAGGCAAAAGACACCCACAATTTCATTAACTTTTGCATGCCTTTTTTTTTTTTGGAAAAATAGACGTATTATTTTATGGTGTATCCCTCTGTATGTCATATTTCTTCTCGGGAGCATAACTCAATAACCATTTAAGGTACTGAATTTAAACTTGGCATATAGATAGGTAGCAATGAGACAATGTGTAGAGTGCATGAACCAGTCTGTTGGTCAAAGTTCAATGTCACAGCAAGGTCAAATTTGTCCATCATATGTTTTGTCCAAAGCATAACTTGATAACCATTCAAGGCATTGACTTCAAACTTGGAATATGGGTGGGTGGTGATGAGGTGATTTGAGGAGTGCAACATTCTCCTTTTCCATACCCTCCACCCTCCCCTCACCCAAAAAAATACTTTTTATATTTTCATGCCTTAGTATTCTATTGCATGAACCAGGTCAGTAGGTCAAAGGTAAAGTTTCTAGCAAGATCAAATCTGTTTGTCATATTTTATGTCCAGAGCATAACTTAACAACTGTTTAAAGTATTTTGACTTGCAACTTGAGTTCCACTAAAACTGATATTTCAAAGGTTCACTGAGATCTTTTCATAGGTTTTTGAGCATGACTATGCCAGTACTGCTTTGAAGAAATAGAAATACAATGTACAAAGGCAGTCTGCAAGTTCCAGGAAAGCTCCTCTACAGTCTTTTCTTTATAAAGTCTTGTGTATGCTTCGAACAGTATTTGATATTGACTAAACCCAGAACCCAACACAACATCAAAATTTTACAAACAAAAGCATATGGGCCGTTCCATGACAAAACCTCAAAAGAATCATATTAAAGATCACACAATATTCATGAAGAACATTCTCTTACCTTTCAAATCTGAAAGTTTGGGAAAGTTAACTTTACTTATTTCAAAAGTTACTATACTTTAATAACTAACATCACTGTACACATTTAGAGACTTGACGCAAAGAACGTCAAAAAAAGCAGTATGATGTCATCTTGCATGGCTTCAACATTTCATCTCATTTTTGCAACAAATTATGTATATCACTTACTTGACATCATACATTTGAATATTCGGAGACTGTTTGAAAGCATTTTACTGGAAAATAATTATGTATTTTACTACAGTGATTTACAGTAATTTAAACTGTTTATTATGCAATAACTATAAAATGTCACTGATACAGGTTTTCTCATGGAATGGCGCATATGTACTATGGCAATATTATTTTCACTGTTTATATGTATCTGACCCTGGTGTTATTCATCCACATGTGTACTGTATTTACCCCATCTAAAATACATTTTCTAACTTCTCTGTGTAGGAGAAACTATATGTGCACACTTTTGAACAGAGAAATAGAAGTCAGTATTCATGATGTAAGTTTCTACCATGTACAAGACAACAGTGATATCAAATACTTAGCTATGGAATTGGGCTCAATAGAACCCTTGAAAGTCTTCATAAGTTTGTTTTTTTGCCTTTTTCATGTAATTAAAGTTATGTACATGTTATTCAGGGGATGCTAGTAAAAATATTTAGTTTGTTTGCAGTTTGGGTATCTACTTATTTTTCAGAATTGTGTTAAACGGAAAGCACTGACTTCAGTATTACTAGTGAGGAATATAACTCCTGAAGAAGCAGATAAAGTTATAGATAAAGTGTTCTCAAGATGTTATAATGACCTTGAACCATTTGGTAGACGATTGAGACTGTGGGCACGTGATGAAGAAAGAAGTTTGTCTGAAGGAATATTGTACGGCTATTTGGAACCTTAGCAGTATGTCTGTGCTTTTTAGAGGTTTAAGAAAGATTACAAAATAATTATAATAAATATGGAAATTAACGAGAATCAGTTTCATTTGTGTACACGTATCTTTGACTGTTCTAGGAAAGCAGTATCCATGAAAGGTTGTCTGTTCCCAAAACTTGAGCAGCTCTTATCCAAGTTTTACCAGACTTGGCCAGAATGTTAGTAGGTATAATATCTCGGCCAATTTTAAAACACATTTCATTCAGTCATTCTAGCCTTTGATGGTGTTATGGCCATTAAATCACTCAAAATGCAAAATATTGATATAGTGTCTGCTCAGTGATTAGGAGTATTTTCCCTTAGAACAAAATCAAATTATTCAAAAATCTAGGCAAAGTTGGATAACCAGCCTGGACCAGTAACTCCAAATTTACTGCACTCAAATTGCTTTAAATTGCTTGATGACAGTCATACGGATATAGAATGTGTATTTCTACAAAAGCTGGGTACATCTGCTAACCAACTTGTTTGATAAGTATTTCCAGAGTTAAAAATGTAAAACAAGCCATCCAGCTTAGTATGTCGGATGAAAAGCTTATGCTGAGACCAAGGTTAGGACTTGACATATGGCCGTCAGGGTTAATGTCATTTGTTCTAAAATAAAAGGAAATATTGATTGGAACAGAGCCATGAAAATGCAATTTTTAGCCCACCATCATCAGATGGTGGGCTATTCAAATCACTGCATCCGTGGTCCGTCGTCCGTCCGTCCGTCTTTCCATTAACAATTTCTCGTTATCGCATCTCCTCAGAAACTACTTGGGGGATTTTGACCAAACTTTGTCAGAATGATGTATTGGTACCCTAGTTGTGTCCCCCTGAAAATCAGACTGGTTCAACAATTTTTTAGTGAGTTATGGCCCTTTGTTTATTTCTATAACTTACATAGATTTATATAGGGAAAAGCTTTGAAAATCTTCTTGTCCAAAACCACAGAACCTAGGGCTTTGATATTTGGTATGAAGCATCATCTAGTGGTCCTCTACCAAGATAATTCAAATTATTTCCTTGGGGTCTAATATGGCCCCGCCTGGGGGGTCACATGGTTTCTTTAGACTTATATAGGGAAAAACTTTGAAAATCTTCTTGTCCAAACCACAAATCCTAGGACTTTGATACTTGTAATGTAGCATCATCTAGTGGTTCTCTACAAAGTTTGTTCAAATTATCCCCCTAGGGTCAAATATGGCCCCGCCCTGGGGGTCACATGGTTCATGTAGACTTATATAGGGAAAAGCTTTTAAAATCTTCTTGTCAATAACCTACAACATTCAAATTTGGACCACATGTATGGTTTTGAGTGGCAAGATGAACCTTGACATGAGTTGACCTTGTTTTTGACCTAGTGACCTACTTTCACATTTCTGTAGCTACAGCCTTCAAATTTAGACCACATGCATAGTTTTGTGCACCGAAAAAAACTTTGACCTTGACATTGACCTAGTGACCTACTTTCACATTTTTGAAGGTACAGGCTTCAAATTTGGACCACATGCATAGTTTCATGTTCCAAAATGAAATTTGACCTTGATTTTGACCTAGTGACCTACTTTCACATTTCTCAAGCTACAGCCTTCAAATTTGGACCACATGCATAGTTTTGTGTACCGAAACAAACTTTGATCTTGACATTGACTTAGTGACCTACTTTCACATTTTTGAAAGTACAGGCTTCAAATTTGAACCACATGCATAGTTCAGTGTTCCGAAATAAAATTTGACCTTGATTTTGACCTAGTGACCTACTTTCACATTTCTCAAGCTACAGCCTTCAAATTTGAACCACTTGCAAAGTTTTATGTACCGAAAAGAACTTTGACCTTAAGATTGACCTAGTGACCTACTTTCACATTTCTGTAGCTACAGGCTTCAAATTTAGACCACATGCATAGGATTGTGTACCAAAACAAACTTAGACCTTGACATTGACCTAGTGACCTACTTTCACATTTTTGAAGGTACAGGCTTCAAATTTGGACCACTTGCATAGCTCTGTGTTCTTAAGTGAAATTTGACCTTGACTTTGACCTAGTGACCTACTTTTACATTTCTCAAGCTGCAGCCTTCAAATTTGGACCACTTGCATAGTTTTGTGTGCTGAAATGAACTTTGACCTTAAGGTTGACCTAGTGACCTACTTTCAAATTTCTCAAACATATGGTCATCAGGGTCAATGTCTTTTGTTCTAAAATAAAAGGAAATAGGTATTGATTGGAACAGAGCCATTAAAATGCAATTTTATTTGTTTAAAATAGTTTTCAGTTTGAAAAAAGTGGCTTTTGTGGTATTTACACAGCTTGTATTAAAACTTACTTTTTTCAATGCTTACGCTAGACTAAATTCACAGCTTATGTTATATATATATATATTAATATATATCCTCTTGCATAAAAAGAAACATCATTTTAAAGTGATAAATCATGTATATTTTTACTAGTGCACAGACATTTTGTGGTCGCTTTGAATTACTTATAGCAACTAAGAAACAGTGTTAAGGTCTACCTATTTTACGTATAAAACATAAAATCGAAGTATAAAAGCATATAAATAGCAGAAGCTTGTTTTGATTAAATTAAATATTCCAATTCAGTTACATGCCACACTATCCCCTTGAAGTATTCCACAGATCTTGGTCTGTAGTGTTCCCTGTTCAGTCAGTAAATTTTCAGTGAACACCCCTTTGAATAATAACTGGTACCTCCAAAATTAAATGACCAGTTCATTTTAGAAATTTAGCAGGGTACAGGTTAAAGTACTTGACACTAGTATTTGTTGTATGTTATTTCTTCTTCAGTGCACTGGTAATATGACCAGTCAGTGGATGCAAATCTATTTTTACATCACACAAATTAAGCAGTAACCTTTGGCAGAAATGTACAAATTTTAGACTAATGTAGTTGCTCTGTGTCTGCCTGATATTAATTTCATTAGGAAAATACATGCATTAATACCATGAAACTGTTTAGTTTAATCATATTTTATTGTATACATATATACATTCACACATGTATACATCACATTTAATACAAGCATTAAATTAAATACATACAAATGGGTTGGGCCAAAAGTTATTCCAACATTATCTAGGGCCCTCCCCAGATGAAACTGAGCTGAAAACAGTCTTTGAAAGTTAAAATACAAAATACAACAAGAGATCACAGAGTGATCTTGGCGCACACCAATGTGCCATTTTTGAGTGTTCCAAATTTCAAGACTTACTGACTAGCTCAAGGTCAAATTTCATTTCCATACACAACACTGTGCATGTGGTCCAAATAAGAAAGCTGTAGCTTGAGAAATGTGAAAGTAGGTCACTAGGTCAATGTCAAGGTCGAAGTTTGTTTCAGTACACAATCCTATGCATGTGGGTCTAAATTTGAAGCCTGTAGCTACAGAAATGTGAAAGTAGGTCACAAGGTCAATCTTAAGGTCAAAGTTCATTTCGGTACACAAAACTACTATGCAAGTGGTCCAAATTTGAAGGCTGTAGCTTGAGAAATGTAAAAGTAGGTCACTAGGTCAAAATCAAGGTCAAATTCTATTTCGGAATACAAAACTATGCAAGTGGTTCAAATTTGAAGCCTGTACCTTCAAAAATGTGAAAATCGGTCACTAGGTCAATGTAAAGGTCAATGTTCATTTCGGTACACAAAACTCTGCATGTGGTCCAAATTTGAAGGCTGTAGCTTGAGAAATGTAAAAGTAGGTCACTAGGTCAAAATCAAGGTCAAATTTTTTTTCGGAATACAAAACTATGCATGTGGTCCAAATTTGAAGCCTGTACCTTAAAAATGTGAAAGTAGGTCACTAGGTCAATGTAAAGGTCAAAGTTCACTTCAGTACACAAAACTATGCATGTGGTCCAAATTTGAAGGCTGTAGCTTGAGAAACGTAAAAGTAGGTCACTAGGTCAAAATCAATGTCAAATTTTATTTTGGAATACAAAACTATGCATGTGGTCCAAATTTGAAGCCTGTACCTTGAAAAATGTGAAAGTAGGTCACTAGGTCAATGTGAAGGTCAAAGTTTTTTTCGGTACACAAAACTATGCATGTGGTCCAAATTTGAAGGCTGTAGCTTGAGAAATGTGAAAGTAGGTCACTAGGTCAAAATCAATGTCAAATTTCATTTTGAAACACGAAACTATGCATATGGTCCAAGTTTGACGCCTGTACCTTCAATAATGTGAAAGTAGGTTACTAGGTCAAAATCAAGGTCAAAGTTTTTTCCAGTGCACAAAACTATGCATGTGGTCCAAATTTGAAGGCTACAGAAATGTGAAAGTAGGTCACTAGGTCAAAATCAAGGTCAACTCATGTCAAGGTTCATCTTGCCACTCAAAAATATACATGTGGTCCAAATTTGAATGTTGTAGTTATTGACAAGAACATTTTAAAAGCTTTTCCCTATATAAGTCTATATGAACCATGTGACCACCGGGGCTGGGCCATTTTTGACCCTAGGGGGATAATTTGAACGAACTTGGTAGAGAACCACTAGATGATGCTACATTACAAGTATCAAAGCACTAGGCTTTGTGGTTTGGACAAGAAGATTTTCAAAGTTTTTCCTTATATAAGTCTATGTAAACCATATGACCCCCAGGGCGGGGCCATATTTGACCCTAGGGGTATAATTTGAACAATCTTAGTTGAAGACCACTAGATGATGTCACATACAAAATATCAAAACCCTAGGTCCTGTGGTTTTGGACAAGAGGTTATTCAAAGTTTTTCTCTATATAAGTCTATATAAACCATGTGACCACCAGGGCGGGGCCATATTTGACCCTAGAGAAATAATTTGAATCATCTTGGTAGAGGACCACTAGATGATGCTTCAAACCAAATATCAAAGCCCTAGGCTTTGTGGTTTTGGACAAGAAGGTTTTCAAAGCTATTCCCTGTATAAATCTATGTAAAACATAGAAATAAACAAAGGGCCATTACTCACTCATAAATTGTTGAACCAGTCTAATTTTCAAAGGGACACAACTAGGGTACCAATACATCATTCTGACAAAGTTTGGTCAAAATCCCCCCAGTAGTTTCTGAGGAGATGCGATAACGAGAAATTGTTAACGGACGGGCGGACGGAATGACGGACGGACGGACCACGGACGCAGAGTGATTTTAATAGCCCACCATCTGATGATGGTGGGCTAAAAATGTCATAATTGGTTACTAAGACCTTTTTTCACGCAGATTTAACTTCCTGGTGTGTAAAGGTTGATTAATATATATGTATAGTTATATATGTATGTATGTATATGTTCAGTATAGTTTAAAGACCCATCATAATCTAATCACCGACTTTTTCTTCTAAAATGAACTTTGTGAAAATCATTCTGATAATACTGGTAGAGTACAGCTTTACTTCAAGGTGACAGGTGGAAAGTTTAGGCCCTCCCTGAATTAATGGGTTTTCACAACATCGCCTGCAAACTTATTCAGTCAATCTCTTTTCAGTATAGTTTTAAAAGCACAAATAAGTAACTATCTTGCACTGTAGAAACAAAGTGTGGTCTAAACTCGACATACTACATAAAATACTGTGCATACTGCTACATTTATTCAAGAAAATGTTTAGACATTAAACACATTGTCTTGGCCTAATATGTGTCACTGTCAGTTTCTAACTAGATACTTGTATGTCACATTTTTTGCATGTATAATTATCATCATGGAAATACAAAAGAATACAGTTATTCTGTAGGTGTCTTTAAGTTATTCATCCTCCACCTTTATGATGGGAAGTTGTCGATTATTCATGGAGAACAGGCCGGAACTGGTGCAGAATCCAGAAACACAAGTATGGTTACATTGAGTGTACATGTATTAGAATAATGACAATGTTAATGTAAGAACCGCATTTAATCTATAGTAAAACTAAGATGCTAATTGAATAAAACCATTTCACTAGGACGTAACTCGAACAAACTGCACTTGCTGAAACCTTGTAAAGTATCTTTGAAAACGTGAGCAATACAAAATTGTAGTGGCATTTTTCCTGGTTTTGTTAAAAAAAATAGCCTTGTAAACTAGTGCTGTAGATTGAAGAAGAGTGTTAGACTTGCCAATGATACTTCAAGAACTGCCTCAACTTCCTGTTTGGTGTCCTTTCATTTATTTTGGTAATTACTCCTAGAATTGTTCTTGACTGTCCGTAGGTTTGTACCAATGTCAAATGTTTACCTCCGATAATTATGCGTTAATGTTCGCAAGGATAATCACTGATAAAGCCATGATAACAGTTTGAACGGGACATAATTCTTGTACTAATTTTAGATTAGTCACACTATGGCTAATGAACTTTGTTTATATTCAGTACAAGCTGGTGACCAAATTTAAGGTAAAGCATCACATCAAAAGCTTATGTTTGCATTTTGGTTAAGGTGAGGTCGACTTAAGTGATGTCGGAATTAATACGAGTTTAGGTGTATTTTCCACTAAGATCAGGAAATTTAAGGCTGTAGTCTTGTAGATATCATCCTTTCTTACCCAGGCAACATATTGTTGTCTGGTATGTAAATACATGTTCGGCAAGAAAGATGAAGCCAAAATCTAAGATCAGATGGAGCATTCTAGGATTATTTTCATCAAGTTTATAACTTGTATATTTTGAGACATTTTTTAACAAACAGGAATTCCAATAAATCGTATCATAGTTTTGCTGAAATATTTCAACATTGTCACGCGTAAATTTCTTTACATGTATTTTTTAAGATACGTCCAAACGCATTGCAGTTCTTCTGGAGAACACGTCTATTTTAAGATTTAGATATACATGTATGATATTTGTCCTTTTCCAAGAGTGGCGGTACATAAAAGTCCGTGTATACTATAGAGTTAAGTTTTAAAATATGTATGGAAGAATTCTATATTTCACTTTGGAGCAGTACTGTTGCCAATACTCGCCATATTTCTTACTGCACTTCTTTTCATCACGAAAACTACGGTGTACCAGAAGTATCGTCAAAAATATGAGGTAGGAGTAGGGTAACAAGTCTTCGAACCCTGCTGTAACTGTCCAGCAGAATGCTAGCAGGATCTCCGGAATATAATGAAAATGCCTGGATATACTCCACCATCCTGATGCTAGCAGTATGCTTTCCCCAACTTCTCCGTTTTCTGCCAGATACTTGGCACGGATTAAATCCGGGCGTTTGCCCCATATTTTGCAGTTTCCATTTGTCCGCCGAACTACTAGTTTTTGGCGGTCTGCCAAATAATTGACTGTTGTAGAAGAAATGCCAGCAATAAGAAGTATGGAAGTCCAAAATGGGCCTAGACGGACAGGGTGATTTACGAGGTAGAAACTTGCAATAGGATAAAGGGGAGGTAATAAACTAAGGCAACCCCATATAATGTAAAATCCTGCCCGGTCTTGAACAATGTCCATAGTTCCATAATATCCAGCTTCCCAAATGAAAAACTTGGTGATATAGAAAAGCTGAAGTATCGTTGTGACCAACATGCTGTCTACAAATCCGTACAGTTCATAACTTTTTAATGCACATATACACACAAGAAGAGGCCAAACTGTCAAAGCAAAGCGGCAATTTGTAAGAACTTTGATGTCAATCCCAAACACACGTGGATACAGCTCTGTTCCCCAGTAATAATCGAAAATAAATCCTTTTCCTGTTCGTCCGCTGTCAGTTGTTGAAGGAGTATAGATTCCTTTAATATACAACATAAAAACGAAAATGTAAGAATACACATTCATAAAGGCTGCCATTTCTCCAAAATGGTCAAGGACGAAGGTAGGTGTCAGGTCATTCATTTTTAAAAGAACTGTAAATAGACCAAATCCAGCCATTGTAAGGAGGTAACAGTATAATCCGTTATCTACGTAAACAGGAGTATTTCCCGTATGTGTCATTGGTCCTTTCACGGTTTTTCCTGGTAGCATCTTGGTGCAAAATACAGCCCAAATGTAATAGCCAAGTATTACGGCAAACGTAAAGAAACCGATGTTGCCAAGGTTTTTACCCCAAATCTGGGCAAATGTGTATGAAATAGGTTGGTCGTGAAAGCGAGATAGCATCCCAGAAATACTTCCATTGCAGTCTGTATTCGCATATACGAGTGCCATGATGAAGGTGGGCAGCAATGTCATTACAAGTAATGGCAATATGACTGTATTGGTCAGGTGAAACAGTCCAGTGTCATTTAGCTTTCCTGGTCCTTCTCCGCTCGGGTGTCCATTATTGCCGGACTCTTGCGGCGTATTTACACCATTTTTGCCACGAACATAACTATTCTTTAAACGGATGTCACTGGAAAGTCCTTGATGGTTTGTGAGTTTTCCATTTTGCATATTTTCTTGTTTTCGTCTGCCATTCCTAAACTGAGCATTTTCTGTTTTCACCGGTGAGTCGTTGTCCATTTTTTGGAAAAATTGTTTTCATACAGATTATTTTCCTCTACACTGTAGCCACATTAACTGGAATACACAAATATCACAGTTAAATTCAAACGTTTGCCCCGGATGCAGTAATGTATGAGAACTGAAATGCATATAATAACGATGCGGTATACAGTCACAAAAAATGTAATATACCAAAGCTATTTATTGTAGCCACATAAAAATAACGTTGCTTCTATAAAAATAAAACATCGCTTCGCTTAATAGCCAACAGAGCTTGTTATTAGTCATAAATTACATCTTATTTGAAACACACACAATATCCATATACAATTTTTCTTTGTTTGATTTAAACATAAAAAATGAATGATTTTACTTTATTTCACAATTTACTTCAAACTGACTCTACAATATTGTAAAATACTACCTTATATCAGCGGACAAATGAAAAAAAAGCTACTGTTGTGAATCACGCGAGATCAAGAGAATACTACGTTTTTGTCCTTTAAAGCGGCTCTCATACAGATTGTATGCGAACAGTTTCATATTCCGTAGAGATAACAAAAAATAAAACCGCGACGATTCAGTAAGTCTGCCACTAACGGTCTTCCGTAGAAAGAATTGTACATAGCAACATGGGAGTTCCATATTCTTGATAATGGATGTTTATTCGACATACCTTTGAAACATCGATTTTAATCCAGTGACAATTGACCCAGTTATCATTTGTTGACTTATTCACACATATAAAGTGGCTATATTTCAATGCTATATCAATGAAACGTGAAGAAAAATAGAATCAAAGCCAAGGTTTCTTTGTAGGTTATTTTCTAAACTGATTCATATCCATGGTAGTTTTGTTGTGACGCTTGGAAAAGTTTTTCATTGGGTTCAGAAAAATTCAACTTCAAGACACTAATCGTTCTGAAGCAACAAAGAAAAACGTTGCTGCCGTTAGGGGATGGTTAGATATACTACATGTATTTCACAAATAGATCACACTATAGTCATTTCAGACGGGACCGTCTGGGACCATTTTACCGTATTCTGACTGACTGTTTAGACTGTGCCAAAAAAAAATGCTGAATAAAAACGGAAAAAATATAATCCCAAGAAAATTTCTGAGTTACTAACTGGGGATGAAACTTGGTCCCTGTGACGCATAAAACAGAGGCTGATTAAAAATCGGGTAAGCCGATTGCTAGAAGGGCAAAAAAAATGCCAAGAAGGTTTGATATGTCATTTTCTTTACTTCTAGCTGCCCCGTTGTACAAATTCCTTACAAATACGGTAAAATATCACAGGCAAGTTCTCCCAAAAATAAATTACTTACAGCAAACTAAACGCTTAGGTAAAGGTTTGAAAGGCATACAGCTTATTCCTCATTGCATACCAGACGGGATTTCCTGTATTTTTTACCGTGCTGGAAAAATCCCCTTCAAACCCTGGGTGTAAGATGACTCTCGTGCTTTAAATGACGTAATACGAACTACATATATGTAGAAGATTTATGTAGTTATTTATATTTTATTTCGAAAAACGGAATAAAAATCCAATACCTTGACAGTTCCTCTTT